>NC_140768.1:150014293-151264293 GCF_044657685.1 Stegodyphus dumicola
TCTGGCCTGAAAACATCATTTTATTTGCATGTCAATTACTGAATTATTTATTTAGGAAAATATTACTGTTAAAAACCCTCTTTAGGCCAAAAAAAAAAAAAAAAAAAAAAAACTATTTAGAAAAATATGTTGAATAAAGAGACACAAAAAATCATTTCTCTTTTTTACATTGTGACTCTAAAAATACCTTTTGTTTTTATGTCAAAAAGTATGTATACTTTATCATAGAATACCTTCAATACATCTTGCTCATACGTGACAGAATTATATTTTTTCCTTAAAAAAAAATTCTCTAAAATTACTAAGACCATCTTAGAACAAAAAGTTAAATAAACTTCTACCCTGAACTGAGGCATCCTGTACATTCGGGTAACATTAATTACAGCTGGACAATTAACTTTTTTAGTTGTCTGGTTCTTGGAATATGCTTTACCAAAAGCATGATCAGTTTGACACTAAAAGAAAAAAAAATAAAAAACACACACACACACACAAATATATATATATATAATCCAAGAGGTGATATTTTTGTATAAATTTTTAAATATAACAATGTTATTTTACCTTTTCATTTTTTTTTTCTTTAGCATAATTTTCCTTTTGACGTTTATTCAGATCTTTTCCTTGATGGCAAACATAGGTTTTTCGCCCAAAGTGGAAATAGGGAATATCATCTAACCAGTTTAATCGTA
Source organism: Stegodyphus dumicola (assembly GCF_044657685.1). Lineage (NCBI taxonomy): Eukaryota > Metazoa > Arthropoda > Arachnida > Araneae > Eresidae > Stegodyphus > Stegodyphus dumicola. The sequence goes on from NC_140768.1 coordinate 150,014,986, forward strand.
AATCTGGAGTTAGTTCAACTGGAAAGAAAATTTTGATTTAGATCACAATTTGATAAGCTTTGATTTTTAAAAGAAAGAAATTACAGATCTCTATAAACATAATATACATTTAACTGTCTCTATATATACTACATACTGTAGACACTGCTTAATGTATTGCAGCTGATGTCGTGTATATTGCTATTGAATTTCTAAGTTCTGCTCTTTCATACATGGAAACATAAAAAATGCATCATTTGCTGTAATTTTATTTGCTCAATTTGGTTAATATAATCAAAATATTATACAATAAATTTCTTAAACTGAAGAACGAAAATGATTTTAATCAAGCATTTAGAAAAAAGCGCAAAACAATAAAATAAAAAAAAACTTAATTTCATACGAATTTTCAATAGCTATTGATTTGGAAGGGCTTCAGCACAGTTCCCTCTTCTTCAAAAGGGAGGTAACAATTCCTGAAAACATCTTTGCCAAAATACACTTGCGTTTTTGCCCAATTTCAGATTTTACATTGGCAAAATCTCTTTAAACAAGGATGCCCTCCAAGTATTAAGATTATAGGTATAGAATTGGTCCAATAAATTTCAGAAACATTATGGACTACTCAAATGAACTTTTGCAATGAAGACTGTAAACAATTGATAAACAAACTTTTATTTTTCCTAATTAAAATGTTAAGAAAGTGGCTAGTTATATTTATAGTTAATTCAATTCCTATTTTAAAAGATACTTTTCTCATCATCTTATATTATCAAAAATGGGCAAATGTAATCACATTAAGCAGCACCTACTGCAAACATAGAGAGATATTAAAAGCATTAAACTATTATGTAAAAATATGTCATTTTGTCTCATATTAAAATTATATATGCTAGGTAAAGTATAGAATGAGCTAGCTGCCTTACGCAAAAGGGATGCCTTTGAGAAGGTCTAATGGGAAACTGTCTTGTATTCACTTATATATAAGGAGAACAGGAAAATTCCCATGCAGCTAATCCATTCAACAGTATTTGTACCTTGATCAAACATCCAGTATTCAGCTATCTTATCTGCTAGTCCATTGGTGCTAAGAGTCAAAATAGACAGTAATGTGATTTGACACACAAGATAAGTAGCATTCATTGACTAAAGAAATATATATATCACATCACTAAAGAAATATATATACATTTCAGAAAACTTTCCTGTTTTCTAAAATTTAATATCTTTATTATTATAACTTCCTGATATTTCAATGCATTATAATTTTATGGTGAACTATTACCTGAAAATAAAACAGAATATTTTTTGAATTGGTAGTGTTTATTATAAGGTTATTTTGAAACATGTTGTTAATGATAAAACTAAAGAATGGATTTTCTTTATAGACTATTAAATGATTATATTTCAAATCAACAGACTGCATTCATACACTAAAATAGGATGAAAAATATAGTAGTCATCGAGACAATTGTCGAGTTTCTCAAGAAACAACAATAAAAATTTTCAAATCTAACACGGTATATCTTGTTTAATGTTTAATATAGTACGGAATGTTTCGTGAAGCATCAGCTATTAAAAAAAAAAAAAAAACATGCAATACCTGACAATAAAACCAAATAAAAATCAAACATAACGCTATTACACGTTATGCAACAAAATTAATGAATATGAACGTCTATAAACCCTTTTTTCAACTTGGACCGAATCTCGCAACATCAACTAGATCTTACGCAATAAAATTAATACAAATTAGTGCTGATAAGTTCTTTGGAACAAAATGGCCAAATATCAACTAAACAATCAAAGAAAGCATTTACATTCTAGAGGATTTTTATTTACTCATTACATCTTCAAAAATTACTTACTCTCTTTATCGAATGACTTTCCATAGTAGTAAACATATTTTGTTACAGTTTCTACTTCGTGTCTGCGAAGTATTTCTTTAAATTCGCCCCAAGATTTCGCAAAATTCATTTTGCCTCTAAACTAGAGCTGGAGCAAACCGCATGTATTCGTTACCGAGTAACGGGTACATCGGTTGACTCGAAGTACCGATTCGGTACTCACAAATCAATTTCGTTACTCGCATCCATTTCGTTACTCATACGATGCGAGTAGGAATGATGCGGTTTCTACTCGAATACGAATGATGCGGTTGTTCGAATACGAATGCGGTTGCTGTTCGAATACGAATGATGAGGTTGCTAACAATACCTGTGCGTCACAATGCGCGCATATTTTTTTTATTGATAATTTCGTACTTTTTTGTGTAATTCATCGGGTAAACTCTTATTTATATTATGTGTTTGTATTTTAGTTGAAATAATATTTAGTTGATGATATTTAATAAGATGAGCCATTTTGACAGCGTGAAGCGTTATTTTGTACTTACATTAAGATTTATAGTGCATATTATGTTTGTAATTTGAAAATTTGGATAATTTAAATAATTATTGATTTTCTCTTGAGGGTGCCATTGGGATATTTTTATTGATTTAAAATATTTATATACTGCACTTAGGTATTGTTTATATAAGAATATGTAGGTCAATATACGTTCTTTACTTACTTGTACGAAGTAAAAAGGAAGTAAGTACTGTAATCGCGAAAAATATTGGGCATCATATTTCTACGGAAACATCCATTTTTGACCATTACATAATCCATGTGGATAATGTTTTTGGGTGACGTATGTACGTACGGACACAATGAAGGACTCTTTCTTCCCAAAACGGATTGCTAAGGGGCGAATTCAAGTGCAACGCTTGTCATGGTAATCGCACTTGCATTGCAAAATCGGATTCAAGTGCAACGCTTTTCGGACACGCCTACTGAAAATACGTCACTACCATAGAGGAATTTTGCGGCTACTCCTGACCTGCCGCAAACTTTTAACAGCGACTGTAAACAAGATGGCTGAAGTGATTTTGCTCAGACGTTTAAGATATCGGGAAAATGCTGATCAAATTCCTTGGCATTTAAGAGACAGTCGTAATGCTTTTGAAATGTCGGAGCGTGAATTCATCAGTTGATTCAGATTAAATCGGTTTGCTTCAATGAATTGAAACCTTTTCTGAAGGCAACTGCCAATGGATATTCTCTGCAAAAGCAGGTTTGTTTTTACTTTAGATTATGAAAACTGAAATACTTCTGGAAATGTTTCCGAATCAAAGACTATGCTTAAATGACCTATTTGAGAATATTATATATTTTTATACGTAAACACACAAATTTTTAATGTTATTGTATCAGGATTCTTTCTTTTTCATCCCGTTTTTTTTTCGTAGTAATGATCGAAATCGTTAATTACTGCGAATTTTGGAATGCAGTAATAATATCATCATTAATTTTTCGTTTTAATTACTCTAAAACGTAATCTCGGAGAAACTGTTTCTCTAACAGAAATTATGCATATGCCTGTCTTTGAGATATATATATATATGTATATATTAGGGATTAGTTTTTTGGAATATTATATATTTTTTCATGGTTTTAGATACGTGCATTTAATTTACATATGCTCTCAGAATTTCAATGATATAGTAAATTAATTCACAGCAATAATTAATCTTTGATATGTATGCAATTAAAATTTCATAATTTAAATTAACTTTATATGAAGAGAGAATATTTGTTAAATTCAAATTTAATTCTTTGCAGCAATGGCGCATGAGAATTATTTAAATTTAACTTTACTTTTTATTCTTATGAAACAATGTATATATATATTCTGTAACTGTAGGGGAAAAAGCATGAATTTTTCTCAGCTGTTTAAACAGTTCCCATGTGTAAAATAGCATTTCATCCCCCAAAATATTAGTTAATTTTCTCCTAATGTATATTGACTTGCCTGTTCGTACAGTGTGATTAATGTCATGGTAATTTTGGATACTTTCTATAGATCTTGCATAATAACTACACATGTAAGTTATATACACATTCGTAAATCTCTTATGATATGAAAAGTTATTGCAGACTTTCACATAAATATTAATAACTTGATATTCTCATAACAGGTGACTTAACTTACTTCCGTAGACCATGAGCAGAATTAAATAAACTTATAAGGTTATCATACTAAATTACACAAAAAGCAGCATGACATAAATAAATGCAAAGAAATTAAATGTATTTATTGTACTAATAGATTATTATATTACACGACATTGGTTTTGCCCATGTATAATGGGAATGAAAACCAGTTTTCCATAGAAAGTCCTCTACAGAGGCATCTCTTTTCTTAAGCAGATTGCTTTTACCACATTTCAGTGACCTTGATTTAAGTATGTAACTGGATAATATTTTCTTTCTGCATGAAATGTGTTAACTGAGTTTTAGAAATGTAAGCCATCTTGCAGTTACTGTGATAATACTAATTTTTGGTACCTCCATATTATACCATCAACCATGAAAGTTGTGCCAATTGCTGCTGTGGAATTCTGAGCCAGACATTTGTATACAGCAGTTACAACAAACCATACATCAGTCTCTCTGCAGAATACATGAAATAGCCCTGCTGTGAAAGTATTGGACCCACTTCGTGAAAAAACATTCGTTCATTACTACTGTTTTATTTGCGGTCAAATTTTACCAAAAGCTCATTTTAGAATGCTATGAATACAAGTTGTCTACAGGTAATTGTTCTAATTTCTTACTGTTTCGTTCGCTATTTCCACATACAGTAGATGTTAATTCTCTCGACCAGCTGTAAAAGAACTGGAGTGCAATCACAAATGTGATTCTACCTAGCTTACCAAGAATTATTTTGGGTTACATTCAAATGAAACCGCAGATGTTGCGAGTGTGGTGCGATATTAATTTTTGTTTTGTCTTCATTAACCGGAAAAATAAATTTTCCATTAATGGTGAAAAGGTAAGAAATATATGATAATAAGTATAATATTATAGTCATTTCAAATTACTGCAAGAATGTTTTATTATTATTATTATTCAAATAATAATAACAAAAAGCTATCTATACTATAATTATAGTGAAGTATTGATATTAAATAATACAAAAGCTTTTAGAATCACCTCTTTACTACAATTTAATGAAAAAAGGGTAGCTATAATGTTTTTTTTTTTTTTTTTTTTTTTTTGTTTTAACGTTTTATTGCATATTTTTAATAATGAAAAAACAGTGACATATTTTTGTTAAAAATGGAAAGTAAACTCCTTAAAAAGACTGATTTATTAATATATCAACTATATTCAATGTTAAAAATCTGTGTATTAAAATTTCAGATGAAACTTTCTTTTGACTTAGGATTTATGTTTTTCTAGGTATGGGATGCTGGTCTGAGAGTTAGTTCTCTATGCTGTAGGACAATGGCCAGGCACTACTCATGATGCATTTATATGGAGTTTGAGTGGACTCTAACAAAATCTAGATAGTATTTTGTCGCATTGTGCATATCTTTGGGAGATAGTGGATTATAATCCCATTTTATCACGGGAATATCTCTATAATGAGAAGCACAGAAAAGTTCCTGCAGCTATAGAGATCAAATCAAGATTTAGGGTACTGTACGTTACTGGTGGAACACTATTGTATTCACAAAGCAAAATATGTAAAATGGTCATATCTGGTGGCCATTTTACATAATATATGCTTAAGATATTGTGTTGAAAATCCTGAGATTGATGTGTTTGAAGATGATGAGTTGGTACCTTCAGAAAGTTTTCAGTCAGTGCATGTTGAAATTGCATTGCACAATGAATTAATTTTAAATTTTGAAACTCTATAATAAAAACCCAAAGTGGGCAACAATGAACCTCTGGCAAAGGTGAAACCCCCTTCATGGATAATAAATCATTGTTATGAAAAAATTACTTTCATAATATATTCTTGGGGACCCACAAGCCATGGTTTATATTTGAACCTGTAACTAAATTCACAACTCTGATTTTAATTGATAATAATAATCCTAAATAATTTTATTTGCCCTGGTTTCAAATGCATACTGACAAATTTTATCATTATTGTTCTTCCCTCTGAATTTCTCGTTTCCATCATTTATGTTTAAAAACTCTTGACTACCAGAAATAACTTAATAGACTCGATATATATATATTTCAGTGTTGGTATGCCAGTCATGATTTACAATAGTAAGTCACTATGAATTAGCATTGCACTTAATTTATCTCAAACTTGGCAATAAGATTTACTGCATCAAAATTCAGTTTTTTCCAAAAAGTCAAATGTTTCCCTTCCGTGAGACAAGATAGAAAATTTCCATGTGACAATACACATTTAATAGCATAAGAACTTCATGCTTATTTATTATTATTCAAGTTAAAACTGACATATTCTGTCAAAGATATTTAAATGCATTTCCTAAAAACAATTATTTCACTCTATACTGTTTATGTATACCCAGGCTTCTTGGTGGTGGGCAAAACAAATATTGGACAGTTCAATTTTCCTCCACCATTCCTGTGAGCGTATTCTTCGATTAAGCAGGGTTTTGCTGCAATTCCTGATTAGCATAATATGTAAAGAATAAACAGCCTATGATTTATGCCTCCATATCCTCTTGTATTATTTAAAGAACATACATTTTTCTTTTAATTCTAGATTTTAAAACATTAAAGTAAGGGAGAGATTGTTTGCTCAATTTAGATTTATATCATAATTACGCATTCACTATAATAACTTACTGCATACTTACCTCTGGGTTTGCCATTAAAAGAAATACATTTAAATAAAATCATGAGTGTATAATAAATTGTTTTTCAGCCAAAAAAAGAGAAGGGGAAAATAAATACAGTCTGATTCACTTAACATTGTTATTGTAAACTAGACATTAGCCATACTTTAATAGTTGTCATCTTTAAGTTACTCTGTATTTTTAGAACTTCGAAATTAGAATGCCAATTTTATCTGCCATTGTTATGGAGCTGCAGGATATCGAATGTTATTTCTTCAATGATAAAAAGAAATGAAATTTTTAATACCACATCTCATTCATATAACTTATTAACATAATTGAAAAACAATTTAATTCATTTCATGTTATATCTGAAAATTAAAATTTCTAATACATTGTCTAGGTCATATTCTCATTTCCTCCAGGAAAAAGATAATTGCTGTGTAAAATGCATAAATATTTTCACGAGACTTATAATAGTGGTATTAAAATTATTATAATGTTTATGTCATATAATGGATCTGTGAATTTCTTTTAAATAATTTTCATAATCACAAAATTTAATAAAATTAAGGAAGTAGTAAATTTTACAATTAAAATATGAATTCCGCACTGCAGAAATATATACAAGAATGAAAACACTGTAATATTTGAAATGCATGATTTATTTTTTTTAATAAATTAATAATTATATTTTGATTTTCTATGACAGCAGTCTGATTTGCAACTGATTGCTTATACAAGTCACATATTTCACACAGTACATTAATATATTCTTCTGCATTTCAATTATTTCCTTTTCTGCAGCTGTAATATCATCTCTCTTCCTTTTTTCTCTTCGGTCTCCTGCTTCGAATAGTTGAGCTTCTATCTGAGGGAAAATTTAATATTCACTCAAATTCAAATATTTTTAATTTTTATATTTCATAATGTAAAACACTTTTTATAATTAATTAAACAATGAAACTTCTCTAAAAAGGAACAATTCATAATAGGGATTTCTTTAACTTTCAATTTTTTTCCCTTTATAATTTTTAAGACTGTTTATAGATCAAGAGGATTTAATGATTATTATTTTAAATTCTTAAAATCTTGTTCTTAATAATAGACATACTCTGTATATAATGTTCACAATAAAAGAATTGAAATAACTCTTTTGTATGAGAAATATTAATTTACATCTGTTATAATTAATTTATACCAGCGGTTCTTAGCCGGTGGTACGCAAAGAAACAAAGTATTTTTAACTATTAAATTCAAAAATCTCATAAAGAAAAGAATAGTTAATAGAAATTTCCTTTGATCGAAATTGACTCGAAAATTTGAATGACACACTTGTTAACTTTTGGCTGAACCGAAAAAAAGAATTTAAAGGCATTTCAAATAAAGCTATCAAATTTGTATCGTCTTTTCGCACGACCTGTTTGTGTGAAAAATGATTTTTTCCATGTTAAATTTGAAATATAAATACTCACCAAAATAAAAAGTGGATCCTAATTTACCATTAAATGAAATAAGAGGAGAAATAAAGAAATTAAATATTAAAGTATTATAACTGAAATTTTGAAAATCAAGTGAACAATTAATTTAATTTTGATAATTAAGTAATCATCAGTTTTTAATCTAATAGTTTTTTATGTGTACATATTTAATACAAAGAGTGTGCAAATGGCAATATATATATGTTTTTAATATTTCTATTGAGGAATTGAAAAATAATCATTGTAAAATTAGTGGTGGTATTAATGTTTTTCAGTGTTTGCATAGATGGTACACTATAAGTCAAAAGGTTGAAAACCACTGATTTATACCATTAAAGTTTTTCTGTTGGGAAGAAAAAGAAAAGAAGAATCCAGAAAACATTAGATTTTATGTAATAGATACAAACTTGTCATTCCTAAATGTCATCCTCGTGATAAAAGTGTGGAATTTTCTAATGTAAAAAAGAAAAAAAGCATAAAATAAGCACAATTTACTCAACAATCTTGACTGAAATATACATGTTTTCAGAGATAGCATAAAGTAAGAAAAGTTTACTCAAGAATCTTGATTGAAATATACATGCTTTCAGAGATAGCATAAAGTCAGAAAAGTTTACTCAACAATCTTGATTGAAATATGCATGCTTTCAGAAATAATATACAAAGCATACTGCATAATCAAAGTTATGAGTTTATATACTACGAGATACTATACATGTTTATAATATACCATGTTCCTGTACACCTAACACCTTGTCCACAATTTTCTATACAATTCACTAAAGATAGTTCCTGAAACATAACTGACTTAAGAGAAACATGCATACTTCTAATTTATGCACAATAATTTGACAAACATTGATTTCAGGTAAAGAGCTACATGTATTATATCAAAGAAAGAATGAATAAGTGTAACTTGCCTTTATCCTACAAATACTTAAAAACATTTACATTAAAAAAAATGAATTATATGTAATCGTAGCAAATTTTTAATAAAAAACAAAACAAGAGTTGAAAACTTAATGCAGTTTTTGTCAATATTTTACTCTTTTAAAATTTATATAAATGTATAGAAACTTGAAATGCATACCGCATTTGGCTGGAAAACTTGTGATATTGTACTGCACTCTAGGGAAAGGGGAAAAGTATACAATGAAGCAATCATAAGAATAAAAGATATTTGCATATTATTGAAACCATCTTAATAAAAGTTACCAAATTTTCAAAAATGTGCCAAACTCTGGCAATGATTATGCATCAAAATTTTTCAGGTAACATGCTCATGACAATTTTTCATTCAAGCAATGTCACCATTTTCATATGTGTTTCTTATGTTGTATTTCAAGTTCCAATGGTTTTTAAATACGAATAGTTGTTTTAGATTAATTTCAGATTTAAAATACTGCTTGTGGAGCTTACCATCAAAAGAAGAAGCTGTGTTAAAAGTTCTGCAGGAATAGAATATTTTAGTACAAAAATTTCTAATGGAAACAACTATGAGATGAATTTGGTACATAGACAAGGCATGCAGTATCAAGTTTATGTAATTCTCTGATTTTTTTTTTTTTTAGTGGAAACTGATCACTTGGCACAAGCAGTGAAGAACAGTGCTAAAAAATTAGACAAAAAATTTGTGGAAAATGTATTTTTTTAAACTATCATATAATTTTTATTTAATAATTCAAATTAGTATTTTAAAATTTGTTAAATGTTTTTTTCCTTTGATATGTTTGCCAACTTAGATAAATATTGATAGTTTGGTTATGCTAAAAGCAAGCTGCAAAAACAACGTACTTCTCCTGATAAGTATTTTTCTCTTTTCATTTATAAAGACCACCAAACTGATCCAGGTATTTGTGTTAATATGTGAGTACCAAAAAATATTGAAGAATGCACAATGAAAGATGGCAACCAGTATGGTAAAAGATATAATTAATATATGAAATGAAAGAAATCTTATTAAAAGACAACTTTCATTATCAGCAGAGAAGCATGACACAGTTACAGTAAAGAAATTAAGCTTTTGTTTCTGCACTTGTAGCTTTTAATAGCAAAAAATTGTTTTTTTGAAATTTTATGAAATAAATAAATCTGAACATAACTGATATCAAACGAGAATGGGTCCAAACTTTCACTAAGAAGCAGAAGTGTGTAAATGCACAATATAATGAGCAGAACACAAAGCATAATTTATAAATTAAACCTTTACTCTGGATGTATATATTACATTAATATCACATTAGAACTAGCATCAATTCAGAGTTTCATATAATTTTTATTTATTGTATTATATTGAAATACCTTTAATTTCATTTTTATATTTTCCCAACGATGTACAATATAAACCTTAAAATTGCTCTTAACCGTTGCATCACATAATGAATGTCTAAGGGAAGGAATGCCTGCATGGAAAACTTAGTATTCATGTTATACATTAAAAAAATGAAGAGAACACTCATGCAGCTAGCTTTTTCACCTGGATTTTAAGAGAGACTGGGATAGCAGTGTTCAGCAGGCTTATCTGCTTGCACATAGATGGGCTTATTAATTACTATATAATTCAAGAACTAGTTAAATTTCATATGGTAAACATGCCTACTGTCACTGAAGAATCATGCATCTACATTGAACAATAAAAATATAACACAAATTTGAATTTTTAACTAAACTTACTATTAGAAGAATAAAAACCAAATGCTGTAATTTGAAAATGGGAAAAATTGTGGTTTATATTTAAAAAAGCAAGTATTTTTGTCTGAAAAGTAAAATATATTTTACACACACCTGTTGCTCTAGATTACTTTGGAGGGAATCTATAAAGTAAATAAAGTTGTACACATTACATTACATGTCTGTATATTTCCTTCGTTTTCAGGACTGAAACACTTCGTTACACCACACTACAACGCAGTAAACACTTCACCATAAGCTCAGAAGAATCATGGGAGCTGATGTTTTTTGTTTACATCGACACGCAGTCTCATTGGATATTGATGTAGTTTATCGGACAAGCTCTCCTGGCACGAGAGCAAACCAGCTCCCCATTGCAATTTTGATGTCATCAGTTACCAGAGCGGTAAAGCGTTGCACTTGAATTGGACTTTAGCAGCCGATAGCAGGAACGCCTCTTGCGAGCTAACATTTGCAATTTATCAGAGCGTTGCAGTTGAATTCGCCCCTAAGTAGGATTAAAGGGATATGATTCTAAGCTGATACTTAAAAGGGATTTTTTTCATGACGTGTACGTATGTATGTATACATTTCTCATAACTCCAAAATGATTACTTGTAGAACGTTGAAAATTTGTATATGGGACCGCTGTAACATCTAGATGTGCACCACCCATTTTTATTGCAATCGCCGATACTATCAAACGTAAATATATATATTAAATAAATTATAATTAAATGCAAAAGTATATATATATATATAAATATAAACTAGAGGAATATAGTCTATATATCATATATAATATTATATCCATCTTCCTTATATGGCTTTTATTTTCGCAATCATCTCAATCGTTGGCTGCAGTCAGGGTTTAATTTTTAAAATTAGAAATGATGGAGCCTACGGAAGGCTATCAGGAGAGATGAAAATAAATAAAAAAGTTAAATAAAAAAATCTGAAAGGTTTTAGATTTTAAATTACGTCCAAAGAGGCCTTTTTTTAACGTTTTGCGTGCTACCTTTGTTTATTAAATATCATGTTCTACGTACTCAAACCATAAAATTCAGTTCAACAGCAATATCGCAAAATAATTTTAAAATGAACAAATTTCCGATACACAGTCTCGCGCGCTGGAGATAAAAATATTTTTTTTTTCGTACATTGTTGCCACTCTTCACTTTGAAATCTCTAAGTTTGTTAATCAAAAATTCAGTGAAGTGTTACAAAATATGAAATCAATAATAAAACAAATTGCAAATTCAAATTAGGACTTATACATACCCATATTCTATGGAAGATTACGTTATTCGAATTTCGATGGCTCTAGGTGCCGCTGTTTTATCACAATGCGAGAAAAATACTTACGTTCATACAGATTCTTCATTATTTAATTTCTTTAAATATAGTACAGGGAGTTAATATTTGGTGGCGAAAATTTGAAAATTGAAACAACGCTTATCGTGAAGCGGTGAAAAATGTCAAAACGAAATTAATAGTTCTTCTGGGTAAATTGATCCTTTGGACTAAAAAAATCTGAAAGATTTCAGATTTTAAATTACTTTCACAAGGGCGTCGTTTTAACATTTTGTGTGTTACCTTTACCAAGTTCTTCGCACTTAAACCATAAAATTCAGTTCAAGAGCTATTTTGCAAAATAACTTTAAATTGAGCATATTTTTAGAAATTCCGATACATATTTTCGTACACTGGAGATAATTTTTTTTTATTTTATTTTTTGTTTTTCTGTAAAGCGTTGCCATTGCTCGCTTTGAAATCCTTGAGTTTGTTAATAAAAAATTCGTTAAAGTTTTACCAAAATATGAAATCGATAATAAAACAAATTCCAAATTTGCACTTCTAGATGCCCATATTCTCAGGAGGATTACGTTATTCAAAATTTGATGTCTTTAGGTACTTATATACTATGCGAGAAACTTACATGCACATTCTTCATTATTTAATTTCTTTAAATATAATACAGGGTGATAATACTTGTGTTTGGTGACAACAATTTTAAAAGTGAAACAACGCATGTGAATCAACGCAAAATACCAAAACGAAATGAATAGTCCTTCTGGGAAAATTGCCTCTTTGGACTAATAAATAATAATTAAAAAAATCTGAAAAGTTTCAGATTTATATTACGTCCAAAGAGGCGTTTTTTGAACATTTTGGGTCAACAATATCGCAAAATAATTTTAAAATGAGCATATCTTTATAAGGTATTTCTCCCGCTTTCTTGGCATGCCTTCGTAATGCAGTGGTCCGCACTCTCCGCGTGTATTCGAGAGGTCCGTAGTTACGAGTCCCGGCGAAGGCATTGCTCATTTTTCATCTCGCTTCGAAACAACCTGATGTCTATACAATGGCGCCCGAACTAAAAAAGATGGTAAATGATGATTGTTGCGTTGAATCTACCTGAATATTGTTTCATTCAGTCGTTCTTGCCTTTAAATTAAATTTGACTCCATTCTATAACACGTGAGAAGAAATATTTTAAATAAACAATTACGTTTTCTTGCTTAAGAAAGCCAAACTTTATTTTCTTACACACTTAAGGAAATCAAAACATTATTCCAAGCTTTCTTACCGTTGCCAAACTGAAAAAAAAAATAAAAATAAAAAAATAACTGTCTAAGGAACACAACGGCTGATGAATGTCGTTACCAAATATAAATCATGGAGCTCACAACAATGATTCTCCACCACCATGATTTGGCAACTGGGTCGCCTAATCCCCAGTCGCCCTTTAAAAGGGTGAGAATATAAGGTATTTCTCCCTCCTTCTTAGCAGGCTTTCGTAGTATAGTGGTCAGGACGCTCGGCGCGTATTCGAGAGGTGGGTAATACAATTTCCGGCGAGGATATTGCTTATTTTTCACATCGCTTACATCGAAGTAACCTAATGTTTCTACATCTTTAGAATTTTCGATAGAAAGTCTCGCGCGCTGGAGATTTTTTTTTTTTTTTTTTTTTTTTTTTTTTTTTTACCCGTACAGTATTTGCCATTGCTCACTTTGAAATCGTTTAGTTTGTTAATAAAAAATTCTTTGAAGTGTTACAAAATACGAATTGGATAATAAAACGAATTTCGAATTCAAACTAGAAGCTTCCAAATGCCTATATTCTATGGAAAATTATATTATCCAAATTTTGATGGCGCTAGGTACCGTTGTTTTAACACAATGCGAGGAACATACACGCATTCATGTAGATTCTTCATTATATAATTTCTTTAAATATAAGACAGAGCGATAATATATGGTGGCAACGATTTGAAAAGTGATGCACCCTTTTAAAGTTTCCAACGCAAAATCCAAAACGAAATTAATAGTCTTTCAGGGCAAACTGTCCCTTTGGATCTTAAAAAAAATTTAAAATCTGTAAGGTTTCAAATATTAAATTACGTCCAAAGGGGCCTTTTTTTTAAGTTTTGTGTGTTGTCATCTTTTATTAAATATCATGTTCTTCGCACTTAAACCATAAAATTCAGTTCTACAGTAATATCGCAAAATAATTTTAAAATGAGAATATCTTTAGAATTTCTGATACACAGTTTCGCGCGCTGGTGATAAAAAGGTCCCCCCCCCCGTAGAATATTGCCATTGCTCGCTTTTTAAATCTTTGAGTTTGTTAATCAAAAATTCGTTAAATTTTTTACAAAATATGAAATAGAAAATAAAAGAACTTCCAAATTCCAAATTTGGGACCCACCAGCGGCCGAGCGGTAAAGACGCTGAACACTGGTAGTTCGGTCTGAGGTTCGGATCCTGCGAATGGGCTGGCTGCATGCGTGTTTTCGTGGTTTTCCCCCATGTGTAACGTGTATACGAGCCAGTTTCCCTTAGAAAGCCCTAAACGAAGGCATCCCTCCCTTTAGGCAGATACCCTCGTGTGCTTTGCCATAATTAAATAATCCAATCCAAATTTGGGCTTCCAGATGCCCATATTCGGGTGGAGACGTACCTTATTCAAAATCGGATGGCTCTAGGTACCGTTGTTTTAACACAATGCGAGAAACATACATATATGTGTACATGTATGCAAAAAGATTTCGAAAAAGAGAATTTTGATTTTGAATTTTTTTCAAAAAGAGACATCATATTCATTTCCAAAATAATTTAAATCTGCTGTGGTGAAATAAAAATGTAATAGAGAATATTCTTTGGATTTTTTTATTGTAAATATAGGATTTATTATTATTACGTGTGTGTGTGTGTGCCTGTCTCAAAGTAAATATTTCATTTATGTACAATAAATGGTATAAGAAAACAATTAAGCTTACATAACAGTTAATTGCGAAAGAAATATTAGAGCCATAAATCTGTCTTAATATAAAGGTACACTTTTTAAATTGACATTAAATTACATTCATTCCATTATCTTGTAGAGACATTAGGATTTTTTGAAAGCAAGGAGATTGAAAAATTAGAAACCGCTTTCGCTGGGAATGGAACCACGGACTTATGGAATACCGGTTCAGCGTGCAGAACCACTACACCACGAATACATGCTAGGAAGGCGGGAGAAATACCTTATAATCTATTAGAAAATATTTATAAAAATATCTATTAACGTGTGGTAGTGGTGTATTTAATTATGGGAAATCACACTAGGGCTATCTGCCTAAGAGGAGGTATGCCTTTCGTGGAGGACTTTCTAAGGGAAATGGGCTCGTATACACGTTACACATGGGGAAAACCACGAAAACACCCATGCAACCATCCCGTTCGCGGGATTTGAACCTCGGACCGAACTACCAGTGTTCAGCGACTTTACCGCTCGGCCGCTGGTGGGCTGTCTATTAACGACATCAAGAGAAGAGGACATCTATTAACGACATCAGAGACATCAAGATAACGAAGAGGTCACTTTCTAAAAGAGATCTGCATTTTTGAGAACATAAACATACATTGGTAGTGAACATCACCTTTTTTAAGATCATCACATGAATTTCTCTAAAAGCATGAAGAGTTGCATTTAAAGACAACCCATTACTTTTAATAAAGAATGTAACATGAATCTTAATTGCACATTTTTTTTTGTGTGTGTGTGTGTATGTGTGCGTGCATGTCAAAATAGTGATACCGTGGTTCTGCTGCTTTAGAAATGCGTGAAATTAAAAAAAATGGATACTATATATAAAAAATGTTATTATATTCACATACACACCTTTTGAACACGTCTGAAATTCATTATTCTGCTCAGCATAATTTGTTTGCGTAAAATATTAAATAGTATTAGAAATGAAAAGCTAAGTCAAAGTAGAAACAGTTATCTCCTGGAAACCATTTTAATTAAAGTAAACAGACGTTCGCCTTATTGTAAAGTGAACACCTGTTTTTCGAACAGCCGATGGATTGAATTGGATTATTTAATTATGGCAAAGCACACGAGGGCTATCTGCCTAAATGGAAGGATACCTTCCTGGAGGACGGAAAGAGGGAATTGGGGAGAAAGCAGTGGACAAAAAGACACTTTTTCGAGCTGGGATGAAACCATACAGGACGAAATGTTATTAAGCCAGTAAGATGAGATCTGGTATTTTAGTTTATTATTTAACTATTCATTATAAATTTAAGAATTAATTAATTTTTTATTATTTTAATTATTACGTATTTTAATAACTACTTTTTATCATTTTATTTAATAATTATGTTATTATTGTATAATTTATTTTATTTCCCTCTTTATTTTTTTCTGCATTCCTAACGTCATTCCGTAGCTTTCCGAACTACTGATTTTAAAAATTAAGCCCTGACACCAATAGAAAATTAAATATTTAATGATATGAGTGTACCACAAAATAATAGCCAAAAGAAAGTTAATTATTTCTACCCAAAAATGCGATGCAAAAAAACTCCTGCGGGATTCAGCCGTTCACGTGATTCAATGCGATGCGACGCTTTATACCTACTATAGTCGATTCTACCGAAAGTAACGAGTAACGATACGAAAGTAACGAGTACTGATTCATTGAGTAACGAATACATACGGGTACTCAATTTCTCGTTACTTTTACAGCACTACTCTAAACACAAAGGTTCATACACGAGACGGACTTTGAAACTCGTAATCGATAAACCGGCCATTCCCCTATCGTTGACACAAGTCTTTCTATCGATGGGAAAAGGAGACTCTAGGCCATCCGAAAAAGCGGCAACCTTACCTGAAGGTTTCCTACTACAAATGTAGGAAAATTAAACCTAGGTTTTGGTTCAATTCCCACACTTCTAGACAGTTTCCCTCGCTGTTGGCCAGCAATATCAATTTGCTGAATACTTTCATTTCTAGTTTGAAAAGCAGCTGGAAGCATAGATGTTATGTTATTTTCTTCTTTTGTAAATCAATATGAATAAATTTTCCTTAGAAGTTCTTTTACAATGGCATAATTCCTATTAAAGAGCTCATAAGCTTTACCTTAATTCATTAGCCAATAGACTTAACAAATTATAATTATTTGAACAGGCCTGACACTTGTGTAAGTTAAGTACAGTCAAAAGTCGTTAATCCGGACTCGTCGGGACTTCGGCGATTCCGGATTATCGATTTTTCCGGATTATAGATCATCAGTTTAAATCTCGTAAGATGGCATGCAGAAATTCTAAAATTAAAAATGTGAAACCGTAATTTATGAAATAAAGAACAATTATGATCTAAAGGGTATCAAAATTTGCAAAAAGAAAAAGCTTAATATTTATTTGTTTACTTTATTAAACATTTCTTTCAATGTAAGTTGTTTACGTTTTGCTTCGTTTCATGTGATGATACTTTCTATTTAATTCTATTAAACAGACATAATTTCTTGTTCAGTTACAAAGTTCCGCCGTTCAAGTCCTATAATTGCTGTGTCAAGAACACCGACTAATTTGTCAATCGAAATTTTTTTGTTTTCAATAACCTCTGTCACTTTTCTTCGCTATCGGAAGCGAATTATAATGACGAGGAACTTGTTTTAAATCATATCAAAGACGGAGCATATCGAGATGAAATACTACATTTGGTAAGGAATTATAAGCCAAATAAAATAAAAACATCTGCTCTGAAGATAACGATACTGCTGACAAATCAACTTCCAATTCATTAGGCGCCCGCCGCCGAGCAGCGTGAAATTGATAAACAGCTTTCGGATTTCAAAACATACTTTCGCTTTAGATCCTCTACATATTAACAAATATATATCGGAAATTCTATTTGATATAATCGAAAGTTTAAGCTTACTTTTATAAAATTGCTCTTACAGTCTGCAAAAAATAATAAGCCGGATGCAATTCGAAAATTCAGGAACAACGCAATCATCAACATTAACTGAAATAGATAATTAGATAATTTTAGCTTATACGTCCATTATACATAAAATGCGCACGCGAAAACGTATTCTGCACTTGCGCACACTCATATGCGCAGTCGTAAAAGGTCTTACGCGCACGCGTGAACGCCTCTGCGCATGTGTCAACGTGGCGCATGCGCAGAAAGTTTTTAGTTTTGATGTCCGGATTATAGATCATTCCGAATTATGGGTGTCCGAATTAACGACTTTTGACTGTATAATTGCAGACTTCTGACTAAAGGCAGGTGAGAAATTAATGGGGAACTAAAATTACAATAAGATTTCTAAATATGGCTTCCAATAATTTAATTTATTTAGGTATATTATGAAATTCAATAAATTGAAAAAATCTAAGATTTATAAAAAAAAAAAAAAAAAAAAAAAAACTGAAGAATTTTGAGTCAACTGCATATGATATGGATTTTTAAGTCTATCAGCAGTGTCACATAAATTGCTATTTAGATATTGTAGCTTACCTATATCTGCACTTTTTTTAATTCTCTTTTTCGAAGGCGGGCTGAGTGAATCACACATATAAATCACTGATGCTAAAATGGTAGGCCTAAAGCAAAAATTACTCATATTTTATTAGATTTAAATGATTCAAATTTTGCACTAATGATTCCCATTTGCATACTTGAACATTTCTGAGCATTACTTCCTACAATTACAAGTCACGCACATTCAGGCTTTCAGCACAGAAACAAAGATTTCTTTATTTGAATATTGCAAAGTATATAAGGGCTGCTTGTTATAAGGGGGGAATACATTCATGAAGGATTTTGTAAGGGAATCGGAATAGTTACACTGTATGTGGAAAAACTACATAAAGCGCTGTGTAACCAATTAACTTGCTGGAATAGAATCCTATGTAATAGTTTCAAAACTATTACATTACTATAAAAAGTTTCAAAACTGAGAACTTTGTAGAGTATGTATATTTACTTGTGAGAACCTTCACTTTGTATTAGATCAAGAGTTTAGAGCAAGTGTCTACAGCATATGGTAGTGTAAAGTTTTTCAAACATTTCTGTGTTTGATAAAACACTATACAGTCAAAAGTCTTTAATCCGGACCTCAAAGCTACAAACTTTCTGCGCATGCATCAACGCATATTGCGTTAACGCATGCTCATAATACATTTACGCATGCGCGTTTAATGTATAAGGGATGGTAAAAGCTAAGCTAAAATTATCTAATTATTTATTTCAGTTAATGTTGCAGATTGTGTTGTTCCTTAATCTTCTAATTGGATCCAGCTTATTATTTTTTCCAGACTGTTAGAGCAATTTTATAAAACTAAGCTTGAACTTTTGATTATGTCAAAAAGAATTTCCGATTCTGGAGCTATCAAAGGATCTACAAAGCAAAAGCATGTTTCTATGTCCATCAAACAAAGAGTGGAATTGCTGCAAAAAATGGATAAAGGCATATCCTTTGATTCTCTAATCATTCCGAATATGTTTATCAATTTCACGCTGCTCTGCGGGGAAAGGGGGGAATGACGCGGTGCGCAATGAACTGGAAGTTGATCTGTCAGCATTATCCTTATCTTCAGGGCAGATTTTATTTTTTATTCGGCTTATAATTCCTTACTAAATGTAGTATTTCATCTCGATGTACTCCGTCTTTGATATGATTCCTTGTCATTATAAATATCACAAATAGTTTTCTGGTTGCAATTTTCTAATTTCGACTATGCGTAATGTATGCTTTACGCATGGGCATGTTGAAAGAAATGTTTAATAAAGTAAAGAAATAAATATAATTTTTTTTTTGTAAATTTTGATACCCTTTAGATCATAATTGCTCCTTATTTCATAAATTACCGTTTAGTATTTTTAATTTTATAATTTCTGCATGCCATCTTACCAGATTTAAACTGATGATCTATAATCCGGAAAAATCGATAATCCGAAGTCCCAACGAGTCCGGATTAAAGACTTTTGACTGTACATGCTGTCCAGACAGGAAAGTGGTTAATGACTCTGACTGCCATACTGAAAGGCCTCATTTTGAATCCCAGATGAAGGCATAGATGTAAATTTTCTGTCTCTTCTTAGGTTCCTCCCAGGGGTTGACTCAGTCGAACGCCTGGGAAGTACTGGTTAGGAGCTATACCTAGGCAGTCTCAACTACGAGGATATAAAAACAGACTTCACAGAAGGCCTGAGGGCTCTCGAGACAGAGTAAGGCTCGCCAGGGACCGTACCGGTACTGCCTTGTCTGCCCGTTGTCTGTGGGGTGATCACATTGTAGATTGTAAGTTTGGTGGAGCGGCATTTAATTCCGTTTGGCAACAGCCTCAAGTCGGAAGCGGATCATCCGCCAGCATTGTCCCTTCTTAGGAAACAATACTGCTCCATATTAGGTGCCTCCGTAATAAAATGACTACTTGCTTCTAGCCTTTAGCCAATGCCTATAGTGGCTAATGCCTACCATTGGAAAAAAAATAATAAAACATTATACAGTCAAAAGTCTTTAATCCGTACTCGCTGGGACTTCATCGATTCCAGATTATCAATTATTCCGGATTATAGATCATCAGTTTGAATCTGGTAAGATGACATGCAGAAATTAAACAATTAAAAATATGAAATCGTAATTTATGAAATAAAGAGCGATCGTGATCTAAAGGGTATCAAAATTTACATAAAAAAAGCTTAATATTTATTTGTAAACATTTCTTTCAACGCGCACATGCGTAAAGCATACATTACGCATAGTCGAAATTATAAAATTACAACCAGAAAACTATTTTATGCATATTCGTGATATTCATAATGACAAGGAAATTGATTTAAATCATATCGGAGTACATCGAGATGAAACACTACATTTAGTAAGGACATTTAGTAACTAAAAACATCTGCCCTGAAGATGAGGATAGTGCTGACAGATCAACTTCCAGTTCATTGTGCACTGCGACGTCCCCCCCCCCGCTCAGAGCAGCATGAAATTAATAAACAGATTTCGGAATGGTTAGAGAAACAAATCACCTCTCTGTCACTTTCTTCATGGCTTTATCCATTTTTTGCAGCAATTCCACTTTTTGTTTAATGGACACAGAAACATGCTTTCGCTTTGTAGATCCTTTGGCAGCTCCAGAATCAGAAATTCTATTTGACATAATCGAAAGTTCAAGCTTACTTTTATAAAATTGCTCTAACAGTCTGCAAAAAAATAATAAGCTGAATCCAATTCGAAGATTAAGGAACAATGCAATCTGAAATAACGCGACTGAAATAGATAATTAGATAATTTTAGCTTAGCTTATACCACTGGTTATACATTAAATGCGCATGCGTAAACGTATTATGTGCATGCGTAAAGGCATATGCGCACATGTAAACGCATGCTCAGAAAGTTTGTAGCTTTGAGGTCAGGATTATAGATCATTCTGTATTATGGACGTCCGGATTAAAGACTTTTGACTGTACAAGAAAGAAATGGTCATTCACAAAAATTTACTGAGCTGAACAACATTTTATGTTACAAAATAAGAAATATTCAGGAAATATGGAACTGAAAAATTTGAAGGAAAAACAAGAGGATAAGTAATTATTAATACACAATATTGGTTATAGCAGTTTAATCTAGTAATTGCATATCCAAAAAATATTTTATTTAATTAAACACAATTCAAGCAGAGTTTTAATTAATTTCATTACTCTTTCTGAAATATTTTGATTCAGCTATTACTCTTTTAACTTTTAATTGATTTAGCAACCCATATCCTTAATTTCTACCAATATTCCTCTGCTATTTCACTAAATATTCTTGAACTGTGTAATTACACAATCTTCAGAAGGCTTCGGTAAATTTTTTTATGATAAAGAATTCCTTTGTTCCACATGATGCTGTTGCAGAATGATAATTAACAATAACTTGTTTCAAAAATATATTTATACTAATTTGGACAATTTTTAGGTTTCAACTTAAATTTATTTAATGTTTTTGTCACTGAATGATTAGGAAGTACAGATGATTGCAGTTTTGTCATCCGCAAATTTTAAAAGTTCAGTAATGGATATTCTTCAGTTAACACAAGTATAAGGATAATATAGCTTTTTAGCTGCTCTAAGAAGCTGTAAATTGCTATTAAATATTTGAAAATTATTTATAAATAAAAATTCAAATGTTAATGTTAATTTAATTGAGTTTTTCCCTCAAAAATCAATCAGTAGATCAACGGAAAAATTTTTTTAAAATTAATTTTGGCAGATATTATCGGGTCAGTCCATAAGTTGATGCGCATTAAGAGTATGCGTGGAATTCACTATGCATTTACTAAAACAATACAATTTTGAGCCTATTATTAAAACTTGCCATTGTTTGATTAATATATTGTTATTGAGTTCATCACCAACTTTCGTAAATATCAAACACATTTTAGTACCCATAGAAGATAAATATAGATAATCAGTACACATGTGCTGTGCTACATTTTTTATTTTCGTGTGATTAATCTGCCAGGTTTGTAGCGATAAAAATTGATAGTGTGTATGGTGAACACACTATTAATGTAAGGACTGCCCAGAAATGGTTTAAAAAATTTAAAGTTGAAAAAAGCAGCATTGATGATGAACCCCGTTCAGGACGTTTTGAACTGTTACAACCAAATCAAACGATTAATTCAGAAGTTTATAGTGAACAACTTTTCCGTCTAAACTCGGAATTGATCAAAAAATGCCCACGATTGGTGAATATCAAGAAAGTGTTGTTTCATCATGATTAACACTAGACCACATGCGGCTGGAACTATGCTGCAAATTAGTGAATTTAATTGGGAGCTTTTGCCACATCCTGCTTACTTCCCAGATATTGCCCCAAGTGAATTTACTTATTTTGTGCCTTACAAAATTTTTTACTGGGAGAAAAATTAAATTCTAAACAGGATGTACACAATGAACTTTCAAGTTTTTTTTTGCATCAAAACCAGAGCCTTTCTACAGCAATGGCATAAAAAAGCTGCCTGTAAGATGGTGAGACATTGTAGATAATGGAGGAAAATATATAATCGAATAAAATGTTAAATTGTTTTTTTTTTTTTTTATATTATTTTAAAATTTTGTACTTTCAGATTTAGAAAGAACAGATTCAAAGCAACTTCCCTTTAGACATTTAGTGGCAAATATAGTGTATTTGTGTAAAACTTTACATAATTTCTTCCCTTTTATGCAAATTCCACAAGTGTATACAGTCAGAAGTCTTTAATCCGGAAGTCCATAATCAGGAATGATCTATAATCCGGACCTCAAAGCTACAATCTTTTTACGCATGCGTAAGCGGATTATGCATTTATGCATGCGTGCTTAATGTATAATGGACAGTATAAGCTAAGCTAAAATTGTCTAATTATCTATTTCAGTTAATGTACAGATTGCATTGTTCCTTAATCTTCTAATTGGATCCGGCTTATTATTTTTTGCAGACTGTTAGAGCAATTTTATAAAAGTTAGCTTGAACTTACGATTATGTCAAATAGAATTTCCGATTCTGGAGCTGCCAAAGGATCTACAAAGTGAAAGCATGTTTCAATGCCCATCAAACAAAAAGTGGAATTGCTGCAAAAAATGGATAAAGGTCAAAATTTTAAGACAATTGGTTTTCCCGCTGACTGCGAGATTAGTGCCATGATTAAATTTTTGAACGCGAGGAATGTTAAACCGGCCGAAATTTATCATCAAGTGACAGAAGTTTATGGTGAATATGCGATAAGTGATGGAATGGTGAGAAAGTGGGTAAGAATGTTTAATGCAGGTCGAACAAATGTCCACGCCGAGGCTCGGAGTGGTCGGCCTTCTGTTGTCACCAATGATTTGGTAAGAAAAGTTAATGAAGCAATTCATGAGAACAGACGCTTCACAATGACAACTCTTTCAGAGGCATTTCCACAAATTTCAAGTACTGTTTTGTTCGAAATTGTGTCTGACCGCAAACTTTGTTCCCGATGGGTTCCAGAAATGCTCACTGATGTTCACAAAACAAAGCGACTTGGTAGTGCTCTGACATTTCTCATGCGGTACAGTGATGAGGGAGAAAACTTTTTAAACCAAATTGTGACAGGTGATGAAACTTGGGTGTGTCATTTCACACCAGAATCGAAACAACAATCGAATGAGTGGAGACACACTCATTCTCCGAAAAAACAAAAGTTCAAAGTGACAATGTCATCACAAAAAATCATGTGCACTGTCTTCTGGGATAGGAAAGGCGTTTTGCTTACTGAATTTCTTCCAAGAGGTGAAACCATTAATGCGGCACGATATTGTGAGACTTTAACAAAACTAATATGTGCCATTCAAAACAAACGAAGAGGAATGCTCAGTAAAGGAATTGTGTTGCTCCATGACAATGCTCGGCCCCATATTGCTGGTGTCACTCAATTGTTAATTCGACGGTTTCATTGGGAGCAGTTCGATCACCCGCCGTACAGCCCAGATTTGGCGCTGTCCGACTATCACTTGTTCCTGCACATAAGGCGAGAGTTTGGTGGCAAGCGCTTTGCATCTGACGATGACACGAAAAATGCTGTGGAGTCGTGGTTATCGAAACTGGCGGGAAGTTTCTTTGACGATGGTATACAAAAACTGGTCACCCCCTATGACAAGTGTTTGATCATTGGCGGAAACTATGTTGAAAAATAGTTTAGGACATGCATTTTCATGTAAAAATAAAATTGGATTCGAAAAAATTGTTTTACTATTTTTTTCAAAACGGTACGTAGTTTCCGAATACGCCTCGTAGTATTGCATCTCGATGTACTATGTCTTTGATATGATTTAAATCAAATCCCTCGTCATTATATTTATCACGAATACACATCAAATAGTTTTCTGGTTGCAATTTTCTAATTTCGACTATGCGTAATGTATGCTTTACGCATGCGCGCGTTGAAAGAAATGTTTAATAAAGTAAACAAATAAATATTAAGCTTTTTTTCTAAATTTTGATACCCTATAGATCATAATTGTTCTTTATTTCATAAATTACGGTTTCATATTTTTAATTTTAGAATTTCTGCATGCCATCTTAACAGATTTAAACTGATGATCTATAATCCGGAATCACCGAAGTCCCGACGAGTCCGGATTAAAGACTTTTGACTGTATATATTAAAATTGATTCTCAGACAAAAAATATTCTGATTCTTTTATAAAAACAACTGAAACTTATATATGTGTGCATATGCGTGTGTAATAATGAATTAATATAAGTACAGACAATTTGCAATAAATTTGAAATTTAAAACTAAAATAATCTAAAAGACTGTTTAGTATAATTGTCAACAGCCTTTAACTAAGATAGACAGTGTTAGAAATTTCAAACGAGAGGAAGGTAGGGATTTTTTTAAGGCATAATTAAAAAGTAAATACAAGAAAAATTAGAGAATTGATTTTATCTGAATTATTTCTTTCTTCCGAAACTTTTCATCAGGAGGTTGTTCAGTTTGAACCTAATTTTTCAACTAAAATCCAGTTATTTAAAAATACATTTCGGTTGATCCTAATTAGTAGGATGTCTATTTTTTAAAGCTCAATTTATGTGTATTTCTGAAAAATTAAGAAGACCACCTGTATTTATTTAAACTACCAACTAGCAGTTTTAAAAAATATGAAATAATGCAAGTGAATCTGGAAAAGTAGGCAAAACTATACAGGTGATAGTACACAGCAATACGAGCAATATTCATCATAGAAGGTATGATCGGAACACAAGTGGTGAGAAGTTAAAAGGTAATTTTCCACTGTGACATTTAAAGAATTAACACATACTTCAGAAAACATTTTATTAACAGGATAGTAATTTATGCACATGCTCAAAAGAGCTTCTGCCAGCTGTAATGCAGACTTCACACCTGTGAGATAGGGACTGACGCACATTTGTGAAGACACCAGGCATTTCTCGAATAACACCGGCAACAACAGTGATCCTGGCAACTAAATCCATACTATTGGTTTCAGTGGGACACTCGTAGATTAGGCTGTTCATATGGCCTCATAGAAAAATGTCCAAATGAGAGATCTGGCAATCTTGATGGCCAAGCTATGGGACCACCCCGACCAAACCATCACCCTGGGAACATTGAATATACAGGGTTTCACCCATCCAAACTGAAGTGAGCAGGTGCACCATTGTGCTGGAAACATGTTCTCAGCCTGATGGGGGTTGGAATCGGACGCGGCAGCTCTGGCAACACCTCTCTTGATGAATATTGCACATACACCTGCATTCGGTCACCCTGTAAAGTTTTGCTCACTTTTTCAGATTCACTCTGTATTATAAGAGTAACCATTAGCTAGTAAATTACACATGTAAAAAATGCCCTCCTCCCCCCCAAAAAAACTCTTAAGATACATATATGAAATAAAATTTAATAACGTACAAATTAGGCACTACAAATGCAATCTGGATGCAATTATGAATCTTAAACTACATAGCTAATAGTACAAATATGAGGCCAATAAAAAAATGCTTACTCTGTGGTGGTGAGACCTGAAGAAAAAAAAAAAAAAAAAAAAAAAAAACCTGTAGAGAAAGCAAGGTTCAGTAGATTTACCATTGGTAACTTAAAAATCTCACCTAGTATGGCTATGAAATGTAATTAATGACTTTGAAAAATTATCAAATAAATACATTTAATTCTTGCAAAAGCATAAAAAATGGAAAAGGTAGTATAGAAAAATCAATGGTCTGCCTGATAGAAATGAAAACTGCCTGTAACAGCATACAGAATTACCGACATTCCTCGTTAAAAGACTTTGATGCACATGAGGGTCAAAATGTGGATCTAGAGATAAAATAATGGGGAAAATCACCCTTTTAGGGGTCAGGTCAGAACCATTTGCTAACTCAACTGAATCAGTTCGTTTTTATGACTCACCACTTATCAAACCTTGATGGAAAACAGCGGGATCAATGAATGAAGAGCACTTAGCAAGGATGGAGTAAGTATGTAAAAATATGTAAGTAGTGAATTTTGACATTCATTCAGTGGCATTATAAATACCCTGGCTTGCCACTACTCCCCATGATTTATAACACTCCAAGAAAATGGTGAAAAGCATATAAAGGTAAGAGTCATAAGAGCTAAATATTTTTTAACAATAGTGGTATTTATTTACCATGGAAGAATTAATTTTAAAGTTTTAAGAATTTATTTACCATGGAAGAATTTAAGGCAACAAGAAGAAAGACACATCATAATACTTTTATTGAAAAAAAAAAAAATATCTAAAATGATGCTTCACAGGGTTCATAGAAATGAACAGCCAAGTGTAAACAAACCTTTTTCATTAAACAAAGCAAAGTGCAATCCATGTTAGAATACATGCATGCAGAAATTAAGAAGCTAGACCCCATACTGCAACCTTGTGTACCTAACCAGTTATATAGGAGTGCTTTGTGATATCAAATTCTTGCTGCTTGAAATAAACTACTAATCTTTTACAGTTAGTATGGAAAATCTATTATATTAATGAGCTTCTGTATTATTCCTGTCTTGTAACACATTCTGAAAAATGCAAAACTCAATTCTTACGTATTTGTTATTTCTGAATTTTGGTAATCACTGTTTCAAAGTTGCCAAAACATTTAATGTGTAACTTGAGTTTTAGAAACATATAGTTTCTATCTTAATATATATGAATTAATTTATAAAATATATTTTGAAGTGTCTTTTTAATAATATTAGGTTGTAGCACAATAGTTATTGTTCTATATTTGCTGTGCTTATGAAATCTTAATATATAGCATAACTTAACATCATTTTATGACTGAAATTTATGCAGAACCATCTATCACATTCCTATAACAAATATTTAGATATATTGTCTAGCAAAATTACAATTCTGAAATGTAATAATCCAAAAAAGTTGCTTTGTTCTTGAAATAAAACAAGGATTGCAATGTCTGCAGTTTTATATAAATTTGTATTAACCTTTAACTGCTGTGAGCAGTCTGATAGACTGCTGAGGATTTTCTAACCGTCGTTTCCACCCCTAAAAATGGAGAATGGTCCCTGTCCTTTCTCCTGCCTTCCCAAACTCATCCCACAAGGTCACACATCTAGCTTTATTATGGTTTCAATTATCACGTTTTTTTTTTTAATTTTTAAGGTGTCTGGGAAACCACTTGCAACAGATGCGTACCAGTTTTACTGACGATAGATGTTATTTATGGGAATGCTTGTTTTTCGTAAAAGTGATAAATATGGCTTCAAGTTTTACAAGAAAACGTCCGGTATATCTCACTGAAAAAGAAATTGAGTATCTTGTCAACAATATTTTTGATGTAGAATATTCTGATTCTGAAGAGTCATGTAGTATTCACAGCAAAAGCAAAAGTTTCTGTAGATAAAATATCATAATTTTTCTAATGACTGTGAACCAAATGGGGCGGTATGAACACCAAAACATAACATAATAGTTCGGCTCCCTGGTTTGAAACATCCTGCAAAAATAGGCTCTAGAGCAGAGCCCAAAGATGCTTGGAATTTATGTTCATACATATTGTTCCAGTTATATCCTGATGCTACAAAACTGAAAAGAAAACAATTGTATGCTTTTATTAGCTAATCAACTTATTAAACGGCATCTGGAAGTTGGGATAACTTTCGCCTTTTTGCCAAGGAACTGAAGTTAACAATTAGAAGAATCCTTGGACAGAAGGAAATTAAAAGAATTGATTTATCAAATCAAGAAGAAAGTAAAACATGTAATCTGTGCCCACCTTGTAAGAGAAAAACAGCATGCAAATGCTTGGAATGCAAAGAAACAGTGTGTCTTCAGTGCTCTCAAAAAATGTGTTTTCACTGTATATAATCTGATGATTCATCCTTATAAACAAAGACGTACTAATCTATTATTTATTAATAATTAAATTCACTGTTGTAAAATTGTGGTTTAATTGACAGTAATACTTAATAAAGTCACATATTTTCATGCGTGTTTAATAAAATCTTTGTTCTTTCAAGCCTTTGTTTCTTAAAACGAAGAAAATAGTCATATTTTATATGAATTTAACTGCATAAAATTAAATGATTTATGTTTAAAATATATTGATTAAAATGAATAAAGTATCTATAACCATAAATATGCATAAAGTATCTATAACATTCCTTAAAAACGCATAAAAGTATGTATTTTTACACGTTTCTTCAAAGTGGTCTCTGAGACCGCTCACAGTATTTACGCCAAAAAAATTGTCACAGGAATTAAAGGTTAAACTACAGACACTTATTAAATTAAGATAGATCTTAATTTAATAAGTAATTTTGTAAATTCCATCAAAATTTATCTTTAAATTACATATATGTTTTGCGTACGGACATTTCGCTTGTTGTCTAACAAGTTTATCACATCACTAATATTTCCTTGTAATATCTTTTTCTTTTTTTAATGTATATTTTGGTGGACACAGTATAATGTTAACTTTCCAAAGTTTTTGTTTTATTTTCAGAATTTGGATGTTTAAGTATGGATTTTTTTTTTTTTTTTTTTTTTTTTTGCTTTGTCTTCAATTTTAATCTTATTCAGAGTACTCTTAATTTATTGCTTTAGTAAAGCATTTCTTAAACCGTGGGTCATGATTCCAAATGCTTTACAAAGCAAAATATTGAGGTCATGAAATTTTAATTCAGATTCATGAATTTAAAGAAACATGAGTTGCAATCCCTTCATTATCCTTAATATAATATATATTATATACAGTGCATTTATAAAAACATAACACTGGCTAAACTGAGTTGTTAATTGTGTAGGCATATTGAAAGACACCATTTAGCACATCATATTTGTTACATTGTAATTTCAGTGTAGAAGTTATTTCAAAGTCAAAATGTGTCACAAATGCACAATACATAACATTCTGAACCATATGGGCATGTTAAGAATAAGGATGGTATCCTATGACTAGTGTAATGATAATGCTTTTCCAAGATAATAAGTTATTTTTGTTTCAATGCAGCAAATGCAAGAACATCACAGTATTGTATTTTACTGTTTTACTCAATTAAGGTTGTTATTTATTTGAAAATTTATTATGAGAAATGTTATTTATGTTTTAAGATAAAAAATATTTTTTCTCATGGATAAATGGCCAATTCCAGATTATCATATACAGTGAAAATCTAGTATATTGTTGTGATTCATACATGAGTTTTAAGTACCAAATTTGGGAAGTATGGGATTATATTACAATATAGTTTTTCATGAAAATTTATTTCAGATTGTTGTTGCTCAAACTACACCAAAACAAGATATTTGCAAAACTCTTGTAAAGCAGGTAAAATTAAACTTCATAATATATTTTTTATATAACCTTTAAACTCCTTATTAATACTCTTTAAAACTTAACTACTGCATTCCCTAATTGTAATTATAAAGGATGACACTGTCAAATTAGCTTTTCAGAAATAAAAACAGAAATGCTACGAACACATTCCAGAAGAAGTAAAGCCTATTTTCTTATCTGGGCTTGTATCAGATATTACAAGCTACTTTAGTATTACAGATATAAAGTTGAAATCACTGAATGAATATTTCAAGTTACTTTTGTACTAGTTCCATATTACACATAGGAAGCCGAAAATTCTGTCTGAATTTTGAACTGATGAATAAAAAAATATTAGTTGTTTTCAACTACACAAATTTTTTTCTGGTTCTTTCATTTCAGAAAATTTCAATTCTATATCACACAAATAAGATTTCTCTTTGGCATGTTTATGATGTTCATGTGTCTCCATTTGCCTTTTGTATGTGAACGTTTCATCACATAATTTACAGGCATAAGGTCTCTCTCCTGTGTGACTACACATATGACGCTTTAAACTATGCATTCGACTGAATGTTTTGTTACATACATGACATTCGTAAGGTTTTATTCCTGTGTGGATACACATATGATTTACTACATGCATCTTTTTTCTGAATGGCTTGCCACATACATCACACAAGTAAGGTTTTTCTCCTGAATGGATTTTTCTATGATAAACTAAACTCTGCTTAAATCCAAATGGTTTGTTACATACATCACACATGTGCGGTTTCTCTCCCGTATGGATATGCATATGTGCCACAAACCATTTCTTTCGGGTGAATGATTTACCACATATATCACATGCATATGGTTTCTCTCCTGTATGGTTAAAGATATGTGACATTAAACTCTGCTTTACTTTGAATGATTTATTACACAAATTACAAACAAGGGATTTTCCTTCTGTGTGGGTACGCATATGAGATGTTAAATACGGTTTTATTGTAAACGATTTCCCACATGTATCACACACATGAGGTTTCTCTCCTGAATGGCTAGACATATGCAACATTAAGCTGAAATTCTGTGAGAATAACTTCCAACATACATGAGGTTTCTTTTCCGTGTGAAAATGTATATACACCTCTAACCTATATTTTAGTCTGAAAAAGTTCCCTTACATCACACATAAACGGTTTTCTCCTATGTGCGTCTTCAAATTCTTTTTTAATACAAATAATTTGTTACACACATTATATAACAAATCGCAGAACGCCCTGTACAAACTGTATATTTTGTTTTACGAAAGTCGTTCATAGCAGAAGATCTTCACGAGGAAAAGGTGTTTAACAAGCGTCTAGGTACAGCAGGGTCACAGTGCGGCGCGCATGTTCAATATGAGGGTTGTATCAGTTTGGCTGTTCTCACCAAATTTGTTACCTCAAAAACTATTTATTACTCGAAAATAACTATCTATATCTCTTTAGTTATTTAAGATTCTACAATAATTAAATAGTTCTTTTATTCATACTCTCAAATGACGAAAACAAAAGTTACACTTAACTCTCTAAAAAAGAACATCATAGCATGTTGCCATTCTCTGAAACATGAACTGTTACGAAACATAGATAATGAATAAAAAAACCTATAGAGTAAAGAAAACGATTACATCTGCTTGAAGCTCGTGCAATATTACTCAGAAGCTGCAGTTACAAAAAAAAAAAAAAAAAAAAAAATATATATATATATATATATAAACAAAAATATTAGAGTCAAAATATTGTTCATTCTCCCACCTTGCAATATGAAATTCGGGATTGAGTATTGCAAAATAATAAAAAATTAAACATTATTCTCACAAGTCCAATCGAGGAGGAACTCTAATTGTCCTTTCTGATTACGAGAAGCTAAATTCCGCGCGCATGTTCCTAATACGTACTCGCTGTACCTCCTGCTGTGAGAGCTGCTTCGCTGCTATTGGTTAGAAGAATTTAGACGTAACATAGAGCTTTCGACGTCATTTGTTTTGTCACGTGGTAAAGCTTCTCGTACTCCAGCCATACTTGTTCGGATTAGAGCGGTTATGTTTTAATCCTTTAAAAAAATCAGTTAAGTCAGAGGTGATTTTATGTACAACTGAATTAATTCATATGTTAATATATATTTTCACTTTATGCAATACACACTTGAGAAATACCGGATCATTACAAAGGAAGGAAAATGGGTTATTTGCTTGAGAGGGTTATATCCATATAGCATTTTGCTAATGGAATGTTGGAAAAACAATATTTAACATAGTTTATTAATCTTTTATCGTGATACAACCACATTTTTAAGAACAAGATTACAAAGTTTACAATTATACACCTAAATTTATCTCGGTTTTCACTCTGAGATGGAATCCCAGGAAAAATATTGTTAATGATGGACTAGATCAAAGTAGTTATATAGAGAAAGCACACGTGGGATCTTTGCCTTTACTGAATAACATTTGCCAGTCAATTTACAGCAAAATATATATGCCTACATTGCCTACTGTCCATTAAATTAAATATAACCTTTGAATCGCTCTTAATATTCTTGTTTTAAAAGTAACTTGTCAGTTAATTTTATCAGTAACTTTTAGTATGCATTAGGTAGTAAGGAATATACTTTTTAGACACATAAACATTGCTTGGATTATCCTAAATTTTCATTTATATTTTAAAATACACAGTGTCATTTCCATTATCTATTTCTACTTCATTTCCCCCCCCTTTTTTTTTTTTTTTTTTTTTTAAGATGGGGATGATCTAGTGTGACAAATTGCATTTTGAATGTATTTTAAATTTACCATTAATATTTTAAACTACATTTTGCACCAATATTTATGTTTGCTCTCCCATTAAGGGAAACAAATATAATAATATAAGTTATTAAATTAAAATTCCTATATTTAAATTAAAATTCCTGTGTTTAATTCCATCTTTAACAACAGCCATAAAATATATGGAATTTACATTCTTACCACAGATGTGGTAAGTCATGAACTCATTGGCAACTTTGAAGAGCATTTGCAAATTTGTTGGTGAGTTAGGAGAGGGATGTTTGTTTGCATATCTTTAAATTTATTTCAACGATGCATCCACCACCACCTATTGTTTTACATTTTTCTTCTTCAATACAAGACACGCACAATTCTAGGCTTTTTTTTCACCGTTGTTTTCCCTATAAATGTGTGTAATAAAAAAAAGAAAAAAAAAAAAAAAAAAAAAGAAAATTGCAAAATTTTGGCACCAGTATTCTAAAATGAGAAAGGAAAGAGAGGCATGTGATGCCTTTTATGTTGTATGCATGCAGAAAGCAACATCGCCAAAGATTTTACCAGAGACAACAGAAACTGCTGTATGTGGTCCACCCGAATGCTGAAGTACTGAAATTCCCATAGGAGGGATCATAATCTGCAACCGCACTGGTGAAAATATCTGGAGAAGTGCTGTCTGGGAGAATGCTATGTGTATACTTGGGTTGCCATATAAATGATTTTTAGTAACATGTGTAGCCACATAAATTTTTCTTCGCATCATGGTTTAGACCATCAATACTTTTTCACAGCATTCTGGTGAGGTTCAGAAAATTAGAAAGTACCAAAATTCATCATTTTAGAATTATTTTGAGTAAGTTATACACTTTGTGAACTGTGATGAACAAAAATTAATAAGCTGTGCTTCCCTCAAACCAATTTCCTTTCTTCCACATAATGATGTATTTGCATATATCAGAACTTTACCATTGCAATATGCTTTTGGAATGATTATTATTTCAGTCTATGAGATTTTTATTTTACCACCAAAGAAAACGCACAGACATCATTGCTGGGAAATAACTACCTCTAAAAATCTGACATGTATTAATAATAAATAGATACCTTTGTCACAATTTGAATTATCATTTTTAAACAACATATGCTTTATACTTTATATTTAATTATGTTAAGGAAAAAAAAAAAAAAAAAAAAACGCACTATCCTACTTGATCTGGTTTTCCTACCTGAGTTGGTGAATGAACTCACTAGTTTGACTCATTGATTAAGATACATAATCTGTATGTATGGCTGTTACAGTTATATTATTCTTCAGTTCAGAACTAAGTAAGTGCTACATAGCAAAAAGTTAAAGTAGTTTTTTTTAAAGTGACCATTGTTTCAGCTAACTTTGGTAGAAAAAATAAGCAGCCCTTAGATGCTTTGCCATGTTCAAGTAACCTAACCAAACCCTCGTTAGAACATTATAAAGTAATTTTTTAGTTTCTAGTTCATTTCCAAAAATTGATTATTGTATGTATACCATTTATGAAAAGGCAGTGTTTTTAAAATCTGATGAATCATTTATTATTATTCTGAGGTTTTCGAAGCTCACTGCTGTCTATCTTTAGAGGTTGTCTAGAACTAGTGATCAACAAGGAATGTATGGCACATAACAGAGAACAAATCCTAAATTCCCACCATTTTTTCTATTGATCTATTAATCCCTTGATCTATGATTTCATCAGATCTGTTATCTACTGAATATATCAGGCCTATGATTATAAAAAAACTAACGTACCGCAGTCTACCCATGGCTACATCAGCTGAAAACTGGTAATAACTGAAATCTACTTTTCTCACATATTCTAGGTGCACATCCATTATCTGTTTATCTTCATGCAATGGCTGTACGAGGTGGTATACTCCAAGTTTAACTGTTTTTTAAACCATGTACTTTAAGTCTAACTGATTTGCTTACACATGTACAGTTAAGCCATGTATTAAAATTTATTTGTATAATAAATATGGCTTTATCTCCCGTCTTCAATAATGTTATGCTTTTAAGGGCCATCAGTGTTTTAAGATTACAACAGTTATTTATATTAATGTTAACCCCCCAAAATATTAAATCATTGTGGAAATCTACAAATTAGACAAACTGCAATTATCATTTTTTTCTAATATTTAATCTAAAGCAACGGTTCTCAACCTTTTGACTAACGCGTACCATCTAAACAAAAATTGAAAACCTTTAATATCACCACCACTCCTGAACAAAGCTCAAATCATATAAATTTACGAGTGTTAGAAAAAAAACTCAATCAGGATGATGGGTTTTAATTTTTTAATTAATAGTTAAAAATACTTTGCTTCTTTGTATACCATGGTTGAAAACCCCTGATCTAAAGAAATGTTCCTATGTTGTTTAGATTCATCCACACTCATTCTGCAAATAAATTGAGGAAATTTTTATATTTTTGTCTATTAACAGTCAAATGGTAACTGCGTTAAGTGATAATATCAGTATAACATATTCGCTGTACTGATGATTTTCATACTCTTTCTCAAATGTACACATAACTACTAATAATTTATTCATAGTAAATCATTAATAGAAGATTTTACTCTTTGATGAAACACATTTTACTTTACACAATTTGCACAATTATGTACAGACAAACACGGAAAGTGTACCTGGCGATATTGGTTGAAAGGTTGCCTTAGTTATATTTTTATGCCAATAGTAGACATACAGATCATTGTCTGCCATTTGATTTCCAGAATTTGCTGTGGTTATAGGTGTTGTTATTTGACTTGATTTTTTAATTATTCTAGTCATTTTTAATCATTTTCTGCTGTTTTATACTGTATGTTGTGTTATTTAGATTAAGTGTTTTATATACAAACTAATATTATATTAATTATAATTATATTCTAGTGCCTAGAGTTAAGCTTTCTAAAAAGAGATGTAAAATACTTATAACCAGAGATTCTGACAAAATAGATTAAAGAATATTTGTCTTTGAATGTACAGAATTATAAAGCTCATTTTTTCCATTTGCTCAGATTTTGAAAGACATGTGAAGCAGCTTTTATGGACAACTATTTTTCTACTTACTTTGGCATAAAACCTGTGTATTTTTATAATAAGAAGAAAATCTCTGGTATTAAATCTTTTAAATATTTTTGATAAAAATATTTTATATTTAATCGTGTGTGTAACCATAGTTAAATCTGAATATCTTATCCATAGTCAAATTTGATTTTTTCTAATGTTTAATGTTTTCAGTTTCAAGCAGGTTTATAAAATTATTTTAAAT
Source organism: Stegodyphus dumicola (assembly GCF_044657685.1). Classification (NCBI taxonomy): domain Eukaryota; kingdom Metazoa; phylum Arthropoda; class Arachnida; order Araneae; family Eresidae; genus Stegodyphus; species Stegodyphus dumicola. Next base: position 150,051,465 of record NC_140768.1, read on the forward strand.
TTTTGTTGTCTAAGGAATTTTATTATATTCAATTCCCTCATCTCATTAATGGCTGAAATTTTCTCAGGAATAATTTGTATATTTTATTATTAAAACAAAAGTTTAAATTTGAGTTATGCAGTTAAATGATGGTTTTATGTCTGTGCAAAAATATTATGAATGTATATTGACGTTCGTATATTTTAATATAGTATCGCCCTGTACTGTATGGAGTCCCAATGGCACTTGTTTTTGTGACTGTCTATATAGTATGCTTGGTTAGCTTTCAGAAAATAAGTGCTTTTAGGATACTTGCAGATTTTCTTTGACGAAAATTAGAACGTCCAAGAAGTTCTATGACCAATGTGTTACCTCTCGAAGATGGCAAGATCATCTATACAGTTTTTTTCTTCAATGTTATTTCATTATGTTTTGATTATTATGTGAAATAAAAGTATTTTTAAAGTGTAGTGATCAGTATCATTATACATTGGTCATAATGTGTAGTTATTAGTAACATAATTATGCTTTTACTGGATTTACAAATTGAGCACTCTGACATGTTTCGTGAGAATAAAATTACATGAAGTTGGTCAAAAGTGAATTTGTTATAATCATTAAAGATCTGATAATGCCAAAACTAATCAAGAAATATGTGAATTTCTAAATTTTAAGCAAAGAAATCAGTTTTTGTTATGATTCAGTATTGAGTTCAAAACTATGTTTTTAAAAAATATATTAGAATAGAAAATAAAGTTATATTAAAATTTTTTATTCATTTTCTCTAGATATTTATGATTGTATGTTGGTTTTCAATAATTTTTCTTTGATTTTCTACAGATTTCTCAAATAAATTGTGCATCTGAGCTAATAAATAGCAGATATTTTTTTGAATTGTGCATCTGAGCTAATAAATAGCAGATATTTTTTTGAGTCTGAATGATGTCCTTTTCTTCATCTTCAATTTTCTCCATTTCCATTCTTTTCCTTTTCTCTTTCATTCTTCTATTTCTTATTGTAGAACCTGTATCTAAAAATAAAATTTTTTAAATTATCATTTAAAAATTTAATTTATAATAGATAGTTTCTGTTTTATTTCAACATGCTTGTAGGATTCCCCAGTGTGTAATTCTAAGTTACAGTTGAAAGTGAAAAATGTTAAGAACTAGGAAGCAACGCTTGAGTTTGTAAGACAGTAAATAAACTTGGGTTAAAAGACCCTTTTATTATTCAAATAAGATTTAACAGAACTCCCGACTTGGAGTTGTAGAATACAGCCGACACTCGGGCTTCAACTTAAAAGATTAAGAAATAAACTAAATTAAGGTGTGTGTGTGTGATTATGGCAAAGCCTGAAAGGCTATCTGCCTAAAGAGAGGGATGCCTTCATAGAGGACTTTCTAAGGGAGACTGGCTCGTATATACGTTACACATGGGGAAAACCACGAAAACACCCATGCAGCCAGTCCGTTCGCGGGATTCGAACCTCAGACCGAACTACCAGTGTTCAGCAACTTTACTGCTCGGCTGCTAGTGGGGCCAACTAAATTAAGAGTTGGCCTCTTAATGCTAATTGACTGCGAAGCTATCAAGGGCCTAAAGTATGGCCGAGCGTAATAATAGCTTACGAGAGAGTAGCCTAAAATGGTGGACGTGTGCTAGCCAGAATATTTGGTATCTCTCTCATTAAGACAGTAGAACTTCGCGGTTAAATACCGCTCTTCCTCATTAGCATTCAGACGTGATTCTAAAACTACGTTTTGGCCAGGAGTGGTAAGTTGAAATTAAGAAGGGATAGGAAAGGAAGTTTAACTCAAAATTTAACTGTTAATAAAATTAACATAATTCTTACATGCTTATTAAGAGAAGCTATTCTTAAATGTAAAGTGAAAATTCCATAAAGACCTGTTATGACATATTTCCCAGCAATATTATGGATTTCCTTCACAGTCTTGATACCTGATGGTAAGTGCCTCTGAATAAAATGATATTGCTGTTTATCACTAAGCCAAGAAGATGATGTTAGTCTTCTGATCATGTCATCAACAAAGAAAATACAAGTACCAGTAATCCTCAATGTTATTTAAACTAACATTATCTGGCACAGTGTTCATCGTTAGAAGAAATTGCTGTGATAAGTTTTACTGTTCATATTATATTTCCCTTTACATTTAGAAAACATCTTGCACAAAACAAACAATAAGTTACTAAAAGAGTTTTAGATAATTTTTAGTTTACAGCCTTTATCTCCTTCCTATAAACATAACATACATATTTTAATATTACAACATGAAAGTGGATTATCTGGTCCGCACCTCTTAAGCAGAGATATCACCAGAGCCATAGGCTAAGAAATTTTTCTATTTTAAAGAAAAAGCTCAATGAATATAATAATGCCAATAATTAAATTTAGAAAATCTAGTAAAAATTTTGAAGTCTTCTGACTAGGAGATGTGCTGGCCTCGCCAACGTCTTTATTGAAAATTACATTACAGTATATTGAATTATAATACAATATTATGAGAATTTGTTGAACAAAGTACAATCTAGAAATAATTAAACATTGATCATTACAAAGGAGATTTTAGAAATAATATAACACAATGATGATACATAATATAACATAATGATGAAATGAGAGATACTTTGACAGTACAGTGATAATTCAAAGAGAGATACAAATTACAGATACAATTCTGATTCATTATCAAATGAAAGATCTTTGATCTGAAAAACTGCCATCTTTGTGTCTTGGATGATAATTATATAATTTTCAAATGAATAATTTAAAAGCAATAGAAACACTTCTTAATGATTAATATCTGTTTTGTTGGTTCTTTCTGATTATCCACCTACCCTCCAAAAAGTATTCATGCACAGAATTATATATGTGACAAACCATAATGTTGCCAAAATTTGTTTATGTACAACATGCAGGCAGCAGATGTTCATTTCATTTCATGCATATTTCCATCTTCTGGATTGAACAGTATTTTTTTTTTATTAATGTTTTTGTATAGAGTACACTTTTTTCTCACAATGAATTGTAAGAGGATTATTGAGTTTGCTGGCTGATGAAAATGAAAGTGTCATATTTTTTTCAAATTTGCATACTACACTAATTTGAATACTATATATACTGTACTTCTTAAATGGTAGAATTTTACTTGCATGTTAAATGAAAACTTTTAAGAATGTGAGCCAGAAATTGGTTTGAAGATAGCCATATCTTGTGTACAACAGAACTTCTTACCTTAATATCAATTACACAAGTAATAATTATTTAAAAAATGGATTACCAGAGCATTTAATTTAGAACATTTCATATATTTTCCCCTCCCCCTCCTGAATGTTATTAGTGAATTCCATAAGGGCAATTTATTTACAACAAAAATAATAAATTATACAATTCATTGTTTTCATTTACATCTTCTTATAATTTTATACTAGTATATGGTTTTCCTTGTTTATTTAAACACATATAAATAAGGCAAAAACATATAAGGCTTTTAAAAGCATATATACTGTAATTTTATATAACTAGAATACAAACTTTTTCGTTTCCCTAAATGCCATTGTGGTGTTTCAGCTGCAGAATGCCATTGTGGTGTAGAGTTTCCTAAAGTAAATTTAGGGGGGAAAATGAGAAGAAATCATATGAAATAAGTATGATTTACTCAACAATTTGCTCTGACATATTTATACAATCAGAGATAATTTTTTTATTTTGCATAATCATAAAATGGCAATAATCATAATTAAAAGATAGCATATAATACCAGTAGGCATTTCATCATTCTCTATAACTGCAAAATTTGCATTGCTTCCATCAGATATTCTGTAATTGTTTACTGAAGATGATCCCTGAAATATAATAAATGTTTACAGAAACAGACATACCTATTGTATAATGCAGTAACAGATTAGTATCAGTTTAACATGTTTTGGGAGCTTTGATACATCTGTTCCAAGAGAAAATTCAAGTGATAATAAGATGGATAGTGAAGCTAATAACTTTCAGAAAGTTGACAGAATAAAAACTGTTATACTATGCTGCTTTGCTCTTTGACTGCTTGAAAACAACAAAGTGAGTAAATCAACAAAATAGATATTTTATCTCCCATAAAAATTTTCAAAAACATTGCAGAAGAGACAGAGTGACATGTGTATCAATTTTACCCACAAGAGATCCATATAAAACAAGACAAAAATTAAAGAAATGATAATGTTTTTGTCTATAAAATGTTTATTCAAATGCAAACATGAAATCCTAATAATTGCAATTCATCAATTTTTGCATTTTAAAAGATTTATAAAAGTGATTCAAATTTTGAAATACTAACCAAATTTTGTTGATGATATTGTGGTCTGCAGTTGTCATCTAGGAAAGGAAAAAAAAAAAAAAATATTAGTAGAACATTCATCAACACACAACTATTTGAAGAATAGCAGAGAAAACTTCTAAAATTACTAATGTAGGGCAACATCATTTATCATAATATGCATTGATAGAAACATGCTGCAAAATTAAAAGTAAGCATAGTTAACAAGCATATTTCAGTAATGATTTACATTTCCTAAAAATTTTTAAACGTTTGAAGTGCACAAATATAATGATACCTAACTCATGCAAACAGATACATATATCTGTACCCTGTGGAAATTATTTGAACTACATAAAAATGTAACTAATATTTTTATATATTCATATCAAATCTAGATAGTAATAAATATAATAAAAATCTGAAAATTCCATTCTTTCAGAATTCTATCACAATTCATTAACAGTGTATTTTTATTTTTAAGAATGGTTAAATGCGTTACATTATGTACTTGCATACAAGTAACCTGTGGTTTGGAAAAGTCTGAATTTTCTGGCTAAAGTATTCAAACACTTACCATTCAAGGAATGTGGCGTGAAAACTAATGCTGTATTCTAAAAAAATTAAAAAAACGAATACATATATAAAGTTATTAAGAAATATTTATAATAAATATTTATGTTAAGAAATTATTATACAAAAAAAAAATAATAAATAAAAATAAAAATAAAAACATATTCATGATTATTTGAAAATAATGGCACTAGCACCTACCTGTTGGCTTGGAGTATGTATCACAGAATTTTCTGAAGCTTCCAAAAAATAAAATATTACATAAGGCAAAGAAATTTTACAGAAAATGATTTCAAAATGAAAATTTAAAAATATACTTTTAAAATGAGTTTTAAATTTTAAAATTAATTTTGTAACAACTTACTATTTCCTTCCAGTTTTCTTTGTTCCTGAAGATAAATAAATTAGTATATATTACTTAATTAAATTTTAACTATACAGTAATTGAAACTTTAGAAAACTTTTACTTAAAAATTATTTGAAATTTAAAGAATTAAGGTTTTCTGCATGAAACTGGAAATCTGCTAATGCAAACCAGCTTACACATTTTTTTAAGTTCGCAATTTGTATTATAATAATAAATAATGTAAATAATAAATAAAATAATGTAATAAATGGTGTAAATACTGAGATTTAGCCAACAGTAATACCTACCAAACTCATTAAAGTAAATATTTAGGGAAAAGTGTCAAGTGAATCTGAAACTGGCATATTTTGAAATAGTTAGACATATATAAACATTTATTATCAGAAATGGAAAACTAGAAATGAAATTTTATTGTAGTTTAAGTAACTTTTTTCTTTCATTGAAAAAAAATCAGAAATTATATTTTATAACATATTATTATTTCAATTTCAGTATCAACGTATTCAAAAACTGCTAGAATAAAAGATATTTTAATACATGACACAGGGAATTAAAAACATTTTAATGTTATTCTTCTAAAAATCATAATTTTAACACATTATCTTTACATTTTTGTTAAGGCAATAACATTATTACACTTGTTAAAAAGATGTCATGAAATTCACAAACCATCAGAATAGGTTTGAATTATGACAAACATAAAGAATGCTATCTGTTTAAGGAAAGGAAAGCTTTCATGCAGGATCACAAATATTCTTATAAATTACACACACACATATATATATATAATTCTTCTGCAGGTGAAAGACGGAAATATTTTCAGGATTTTCTACAGTTTTTGCCTGTTTGAACAATACAAGAAATTACAGTTTCTGCCATGTTGGATATATTACTTGAATTATAAACGGGACTAAAACCTGTGGTTTTATAACTATATACTTAATTCAAATAAATAATAACAGATTTGTTAAATTTAAATCCAAGCACTCAAAACTAGAAAAAAGTATTCAGTAACTTATAACTATTTTATTAAATGTTTACCAGAAAATTCAGTTATTTATGAATATCATACTTGCTTTTCACATTTTAATGACATTAATAAGATTTAAAACACACTGAATATCAGTAATATCTTGAACATCATAACACATGAAAAAATGTAATTTATATATCTGAAATTAACACATTATAAAATTCAAAAGATGCTTACATTTATTATATATTGTGCACTAGTATCAAATTCTAATGAGGTGATGCCTTCAACACAAGTCTTCCCTATCAGGGCAAGGACTTTTTCTTCAACATATGAAAGTTTCATATTTGTACTTGGCCCTCCTCCTGTATGGAAATGGTTATTTTTTATTTTGGCTGCCTTCTTTTTTGTGCGGCTTTTCAAATCGATCCATTTGTTTTTTACTTGCTGTCCAGTCCTTTTTACTCCTAACCCAACAGAGTTCAGAATCTCCCCAATTTCACTCCATGCTTCTTTTTGTTCATTTAAATTAGCATATGATTTTTCTAATTCTCCACTGACAAGTTCTTTGAAACTTTCAAGAGAATTTACAAGAACTTCCAATCCTCGCACAGAAAAATTACTTGATCTTTGCATGATTTTAATCGAAAACGAGACGCTAATATTCAAGTTCCCTTCGCTTATCGAACAACGTGAGTTTGTTTACAGGGATACACAATTTCATTGGATAACAGCTTCTGTTCATCGGTTATGCTTTCCTAGCTGGAGAGACAGCTGATTTCCAACTGCTATTTTGACGTCATCGGTTGCGAGAGGGCAAACGCGTCGCAACTGAATTCGCTTTGCTAGGCTCTGTTAGGAACGCCCTACTGCGATGAAGGAACTGCGATTAGCAAAGCGTCGCACTTGAATTCGCCCCATATTAGCAAATGTATGCCTTTGAGAGTTTGTATTCTTACAAACTCGTTCTGTCATGTAGTATACTTTCACAGTATCTTATCTTAAAAACTCATTATTGCTTTACCTTGCACAGCTCCGTCTGCGGCGCGTCTTCTTGTCTGGCCTAATTCCTAGACTTGCAGCATCTTGCTCGCCCCCCTTCTGCCTCACCTCATTCTCTTAACTCCTACTACGTCAGACTTCCTACCGTCATGTGCCTACTGGCTCTCCTCATGAGCTGGAAAGAGCGCGCTTAGCGCGCTACTCCAGCCATACTTGTTCGGATCGATCGCAGCTCAGCGGTAGCGAGCGCGGGAAAAAATCGCAGGCTTCTAGTGTAATTTGTAGTTTGCTGTATAGGACGTAATAAATTGTGTATGCATATACAATTCTGAATTAATAAGAAACCACTAAAAGGTACAGCTGGTAAAGAATATAGAACACAAACCTCTTCAGACATAACGCTTGAAGTATTTTATTTGGACGGCATAAGATATGTTTACTAGGAAGACAAATTTCGGCAAACAAAATATATAATTATGCAAAAGAAATTTCGTTACCGGAGCATAAATTATCTATTATTGTACTTTAGATTTTCAAATATCAGAGGTTGTGATATAATGTAAGAGAATTTTGATTTAACATTAGAGATTCAATTTTGAGGGAGTTGGAGCTTGGCATGAAGGGATTTTTTTATTTATTTTATAATAAAACAAGATTGGTTTTGTATTTTTGAAAATTTTTGGCAGAAGAACAGTTTAATCTTTTAATATTTCATTGGTATTCTAATATTTTCTGGAACTAAAATTAAAAAATGGACGACTGTTAATATTTGCAGTAATTACCGATATTCTGAAAGAGAATATTGTTTTCGATTATTTAAAAATATAGAGCAACTTCTGATGATGTCCGTCTTTTAAAAAGGTACAAAAAGGCAAACTAGAACACTACTTTGTCATTGTCACTAGTAATGTATCAAAAAACATTGTTTCAGTTTTGGATGTGGGTATTCAGTTGCATACTAATTTATGTGAATCACAGGAAAAACGTAAGCAGCCAGAATTGTTGCCTATAGAGAATGTGGATTATCGTTCTGTGATATTGCCCGTTGCACTAGTCGACATCCAACCGCTGTTAAGCGAATATGGCATGTATGAAATGCTGAGGATTATACTGAACGGCATGCAGGATCTCATTGCTGTCCCATGATTAATACCCAAAAGGACAGGCATATTGTGAGGTCAGCCCTCCAAATTTACAACCACAACACAGACCATTAGCCAGAAAATGGGCATATTTGCAGCATGCCCAGTAGCTGCTCGTATGGTGTGTCAACGTCTGCACCAGCATGGACTATCAGTACAGTGTCCATTACTTTAGCTTACCTTGACAATGCAGCACAGAGAGAGATGGCTACTGTGGTGTGTCCAACAACAAAGCTGGATATAGGAGGGGCACAATGTCGTCTTTTCAGACGAGTCCCGTGTCTGTGTGCATTATTCTGATGGTCATATAAGTGTCTAGAGGCTCCAAGGAGACCGCACATCGCCTGGTTGCATTCAGTATCGGCATAGGAACCCTAATGTGATGGTATAGGCAGCCACTGAGCACATGGCACACACATCTTTAGTTCAGATCGATGGTAATTTGAATGCGAGATCGGTACATTTGTGACATCTTACATCCAGGGGTTGTGCCTTATCTTTGAGGCATGCTAAATGCAATCTTCCAACAGGATAATTCAAGACCACATGTTGCACATTGTGTTCTGACCTTCCTCGGTATGCAGTGTATTTGATTGCTGCCCTGGCCTGTATGGTCTCCAGATCTGTCACCCATTGAAAATACCTGCTCATGGTTTGCTGAGGACTGGCCTAGCAACCCTCTCCATCTAATACGATTGATGAAGTGTGGCATAAACTTGAATCAGAATGGAATGAGATGCCGATTTCTGTCATTCAAGTGAAATTCTACTCAGTGCCTAACCGGATAAGGGCCGTTTTAGCTGCCAGGTGGAGCAGTTGTTTCGACTGATTTCGTACCCTTGTAAACCCCCAAGCTGCTTACAAATTTAATCATTTTGTCTTCATGCCATACTATTTACGCACAAGAAATATTTTTTTTTATTTGCTTTCCTTCATGCTATAGCAATTTTAATGGCTATTAGCGTATTATTGATTAACAGTTATCTAAGAGACTTCAAGAGTAAGTACTTTACATAGTTTATAAAACTATTGCATATTTCTGTATAAAAAATTATTGATGCAGGATAGATAGCACCTAAAGACTTCATGCTGCCGTCAATGGAGTTTACAACACATTCATATTAGATGATTTTCTTTTATACTTTTCCCAACCACCAGTAGATTGCAAATAAAAAACAAAGTGACTTACGATTACAACATAGCCAAACTGTCCTGAAGTAAACATTAACAATATATACAAAGCCAAAATAATTATATTCGCATAATATGTGCATGACACTATGTCACTAATAAATATCAGAGCGTCTTGGATCAAATTAATATTTGAAGAGATGAAAAATTAAGTTTGACACTATCATAAGCAACTGCAGTTTTTCATTATCATAGTGGCAGGGATATCTTTGAAGATATTTATGTGCCTGATAAGATACATAAAACTGTTTTGAGTGATATCAGCTGTAAATTTAGAAAGACACTTGGTACACTCCCTTATTAAAGTGGCTTAGGCATTGTTTAAGATTACATAAAGCAGTCAAGTTGATTCGTGATGAATTACTAACTCTATCTCAGATTTTATTATACTTATGAAAGCTACAGATCGTGTTTAATAAAAAGCACCAGAAATAATCACTGTCTTATTGACTAGCCATTTAGTCGCTCTCATACCATTTGCCATTGTGCATAATGATATAAAACTAATGCCTTAGTAGCATTGCTCAGTCAACATCATGATATTCATGAAATTTTCTAAGGGATAAATCAAACAAAAATGTAAGCAAAAGTCTTCTAAAAGATTATCTTCCCTAGAAAATACCAGCCAGATTTAAGACAAAATACAGCGTGTCTTCTGAGAAGAAAATAATTACTTGCAAAATCATGTTTCCAACACTAATAAAGCACCTAATTATATATTAAAATTTCAAAAGATCTACACAGTTGATATTCAACTATGTCTTGCATATCTATTATTTGGCTTCATAAAGTAATATGTTGTCTAAAATGAAGTAGTCATATAAAAACATATTAAAAACAATATATTTTTCTTAATGATGTTTATATAAAATTTCTTAATAGAATGGTTTTTCTCAGTAAATGAATTAGAGTTTAAAACAAAAAATATAGTAGTGCTGTAATAAAGCTTCGTAGGACTAAGGCTGGATTTCCTGCTAATTTGTACTTTAAATTTTTTTTTCTGCTTTGTGGAACTTTTCTCCTCTTCATAACATCATGCTTTTAATGTGCCTTTAAAAGCTAATTAATTAATTTTGACAAGTATTTTGCTTGAGAGATGCTCTCATGGAAGCTACTAAATGATATTTGTGTCATACCTGCTTTTCTGATTAGAAAATACATGAAAGACCAAGCCAGCCATGACCTGCCTCTGAGATCAGTATACAAATGTTTTGTGTCTTTAAATATGAAGCTAGGTAAAGTGATGTATGTTTAGTAAAACTCTTAATCTTTATAATAAAATATATCATAAATATATTATACCTACATAAATATGTATCACAGAACATTTGCTTAGATACAGCTAGGATAACTTCTCTTGTTAATGTTATTTTGCACAGATTTTTTAATCAAAATTGTCTCTAAAGTAATGTGCTGTAGATTTGTTTTGAGATTTAGAACGATGTCAGACAAAACTGGACAAACTTTATATTTTCTTAGATCCAAATTTTCCAACTTAATGGAAATAATGCTTATTCATCACATGAAGTAAAATTCTGAGAAGGAAAAAAACTTATGAAAGCATTTTAATGAAAAATTAATAACAAACACCAATACCAGTTTCTAGGAAATGATGATTTAAGTGAAAGAAATATTAATTAGAAAATATGTAAACTGACGTTTAACATGTATGTTACAAAAGTGCATAAAAGATAAGTTAAGTAAAATGTGTTTCATCAAAGAGTAAAATCTTCTATTAATGATTTACTATGAATAAATTATTAGTAGTTATGTGTACATTAGAGAAAGAGTATGAAAATCATCAGTACAGCGAATATGTTCTACTGATATTATCACTTAACGCAGTTACCATTTGACTGTTAATAGACAAAAATATAAAAATTTCCCCAATTTATTTGCAGAATGAGTGTGGATGAATATAAACAACATAGGAACATTTCTTTAGATCAGGGATTCTCAACCGGTGGTATACAAAGAAGCAAAGTATTTTTAACTATTAAATTAAAAAATTAAAACCCAACATCCTGATTGAGTTTTTTTTTTCTAACACTCGTAAATTTATGTGATTTGAGCTTTGTTCAGGAGTGGTGGTGGTATTAAAGGTTTTCAATTTTTGTTTAGATGGTACGCGTTAGTCAAAAGGTTGAGAACCGTTGCTCTAGATTAAATATTAGAAGAAAATGATAATTGCAGTTTGTCTAATTTGTAGATTTCCACAATGATTTAATATTTTGGGAGGTTAACATTAATATAAATAACTGTTGTAATCTTAAAATACTGATGGCCCTTAAAAGCATAACATTATTGAAGACAGGAGATAGAGCCATTTTTATTATACAAATAAATTTTAATACATGGTTTAACTGTACATGTGTAAGCAAATCAGTTAGACTTAAAGTATATATTTTAAAAAACAGTTAAACTTGGAGTATACCACCTCATACAGCCATTGCATAAAGATAAACAGATACTGGATGTGCACCTAGAATATGTGAGAAAAGTAGATTTCAGTTATTACCAGTGTTCAGCTGATGTAGCCATGGGTAGACTGTGGTACGTTAGTTTTTTTATAATCATAGGCCTGATATATTCAGTAGATAACATATCTGATGAAATCATAGATCAAGGGATTAATAGATCAATAGAAAAAATGGTGGGAATTTAGGAATTGTTCTCTGTTATGTGCCATACATTCCTTGTTGATCACTAGTTCTAGACAACCTCTAAAGATAGACAGCAGTGAGGTTCAAAACCTCAGAGTAATAATAAATGATTCATCAGATTTTAAAAACACTGCCTTTTCAAAAATAGTGTACATACAATAATCAATTTATAGAAATGAACTGGAAACTAAAAAATTACATCACATGCTACATACATTTTATGAACATTGATCATAGCACACTTCCAAATGGCTATTGATTTCACATTTTTTGTACGAGTTTCCATACTGCATCATCTATCACATTTGAAATCTTCCATTGGGCAAACATTAAGGAGTGCATTTTTGTACATAATGTACTGTTAATACATTATGTACAAAATGCACCTGGTGCTCACATGGTATTTTTGTACATAACGTAGCTGGTGCTCACATAACATACACAGCAAAACATTTGTTGTACATAAAGAAAATTTGGATAATTTCTCATTCTTTACTTGGATTCAATCATTATAATATGCATAATATTTTCGATATTAGAATTTTTAAATCTGATAAATCATTTACAGTATCCCTAAACAATGGCGCCTGTTCAACTGCACAATAAACATAGAAGCTGTTTTTTTTGGGGGGGGTTAATTTATTTGATTACAGTATAGTAACTTGGCTAAGGGTAGAGATACTTTCATGGAGTACTTTCAAAGAAAAATTAGCTTATACATATTTCATATATGCGGAAAACTATGAAAACACACGTGCAGCCAACCTGTTCGCCAGAATGTAAATTCAGGTTGAATTATCAGTATTCAACTACTTTACTGCTTGGCTGCTAGCGAAGACAGAGCTAGATATTTTATCACTTAATAGAATAACTGCTGCTTGCAAATTATGCCTTCCAGTTCCTGCCAAAATTCTAAAAATTTTGACGCTCCTATGTCTTGCTACCCATTGCACTCATACAGGTTGCCCTGGCCACCGATGAGCATTAAACGTGAAGGCAACTGGAATGTAATGAACCATACGATTACACTTGGTTTCAGACCTGTATGGGGATGCATAATGCATGACATAATGTGGCATTTTTTTTTGATGCAGACCATGGATGTGATCCTTGATGGTGTTGATGTATTAATAATTGGAAAATTTCATTTATTTTATTTATCTTTCTATTTGCAAAGTTCTATGCACAGCTATAGCTGTAGTTACTTATAATGTTCTAACGAGGGTTTGGTTAGGTTACTTGAACATGGCAAAGCATCTAAGGGCTGCTTTTTTTTTCTACCAAAGTTAGCTGAAACAATGGTCACTTTAAAAAAAACTACTTTAACTTTTTGCTATGTAGCACCTACTTAGTTCTGAACTGAAGAATAATATAACTGTAACAGCCATACATACAGATTATGTTATCTTAATCAATGAGTCAAACTAGTGAGTTCATTCACCAGCTCAGGTAGGAAAACCAGATCAAGTAGGATAGTGCTTTTTTTTTTTAACATAATTAAATATAAAGTATTAAGCATATGTGCTTTAAAAATGATAATTCAAATTGTGACAAAGGTATCTATTTATTATTAATACATGTCAGATTTTTAGAGGTAGTTATTTCCCAGCAATGATGTCTGTGCGTTTTCTTTGGTGGTAAAATAAAAATCTCATAGACTGAAATAATAATCATTCCAAAAGCATATTGCAATGGTAAAGTTCTGATATATGCAAATACATCATTATGTGGAAGAAAGGAAATTGGTTTGAGGGAAGCACAGCTTATTAATTTTTGTTCATCACAGTTCACAAAGTGTATAACTTACTCAAAATAATTCTAAAATGATGAATTTTGGTACTTTCTAATTTTCTGAACCTCACCAGAATGCTGTGAAAAAGTATTGATGGTCTAAACCATGATGTGAAGAAAAATTTATGTGGCTACACATGTTACTAAAAATCATTTATATGGCAACCCAAGTATACACATAGCATTCTCCCAGACAGCACTTCTCCAGATATTTTCACCAGTGCGGTTGCAGATTATGATCCCTCCTATGGGAATTTCAGTACTTCAGCATTCGGGTGGATCACATACAGCAGTTTCTGTTGTCTCTGGTAAAATCTTTGGCGATGTTGCTTTCTGCATGCATACAACATAAAAGGCATCACATGCCTCTCTTTCCTTTCTCATTTTAGAATACTGGTGCCAAAATTTTGCAATTTTCTGTTTTTTTTTTTTTTTTTTTTTATTACACAGATTTATAGGGAAAACAACGGTGAAAAAAAAGCCTAGAATTGTGCGTGTCTTGTATTGCAAAAGAAAAATGTAAAACAATAGGTGGTGGTGGATGCATCGTTGAAATAAATTTAAAGATATGCAAACAAACATCCCTCTCCTAACTCACCAACAAGTTTGCAAATGCTCTTCAAAGTTGCCAATGAGTTCCTGACTTTTCAGTGCCAATGAGTTCATGACTTACCACATCTGTGGTAAGAATGTATATTCCATATATTTTATGGCTGTTGTTAAAGATGGAATTAAACACAGGAATTTTAATTTAAATATAGGAATTTTAATTTAATAACTTATATTATTATATTTGTTTCCCTTAATGGGAGAGCAAACATAAATATTGGTGCAAAATGTAGTTTAAAATATTAATGGTAAATTTAAAATACATTCAAAATGCAATTTGTCACACTAGATCATCCCCATCTTAAAAAAAAAAAAAAAAAAAGGGAAAATGAAGTAGAAATAGATAATGGAAATGACACTGTGTATTTTAAAATATAAATGAAAATTTAGGATAATCCAAGCAATGTTTATGTGTCTAAAAAGTATATTCCTTACTACCTAATGCATACTAAAGGTTACTGATAGAATTAACTGACAATAGTTACTTTTAATACAAGAATAATATTAAGAGCGATTCAAAGGTTTTATTTAATTTAATGGACAGTAGGCAATGTAGGCATATATATTTTGCTGTAAATTGACTGGCAAATGTTATTCAGTAAAGGAAAAGATCCCACGTGTGCTTTCTCTATATAACTACTTTGATCTAGTCCATCATTAACAATATTTTTCCTGGGATTCCATCTCAGAGTGAAAACCGAGATAAATTTAGGTGTATAATTGTAAACTTTGTAATCTTTTTCTTAAAAATGTGGTTGTATCACGATAAAAGATTAATAAACTATGTGTTAAATATTGTTTTTCAAACATTCCATTAGCAAAATGCAATATGGATTATAGCAAAATTTATAGCCCTCTCAAGAAAATAACCCATTTTCCTTCGTTTGTAATGATCCGGTATTTCTCTGTGTATTGCATAAAGTGAAAATATAAATTAACAAATGAATTAATTCAGTTGTACATAAAATCACCTCTGACTTCTTAACTGATTTTTTAAAGGATTAAAAACCGCCGTACGCAATCCGATCCGATCCGAACAAGTATGGCTGGAGTAGAGCGCGAAGCGCGCTGTTTCCAGCTCATGAGGAGAGCCAGTAAGCACATGACAGTAGGAAGTCTGACGTGGTAGGAGTTAAGAGAATGAGGTGAGGCAGCAGGGGGGCGAGCAAGATGCCGCAAGCCTAGGAATTAGGCCAGACAAGAAGACGGCCCGCAGACGGAGCAGTACAAGGTAAAGCAATCATGAGTTTTTATGATAAGCTACTGTGAGAATATACTACATGACAGAACGAGTTTGTAGGAGTACAAACTCTCAAAAGCATACATTTGCAGACATAGAGTTACAGTGAGAAAAGTGCAGTTTGCAAGATCAGATATCATATAAAATTTTCTATGAAATAATGAAAAAAAAAGTATTCATAAAAGCTATACACAATATATACAACTATATACAGAAATATTCTACATTATGTAGGAAAGTTCAGATCTCTGGCTAGGTGGGCTGCCAACGGTCGTAACTCTTTATCTTCCAGTAGTGGAATGTAGTCAAATACATCTAATTTTGACATGTGAGGGCATGTAACTGCTTTCTGGAAGAAACTGGAGTTTAAGTGATGAAGATGCTCTATTACAGTTTCAATTTTCAAATCCTTGTGTAAAGTCCTATTAGATACGAAATAATGCGCATTCGTGAAGGTGCGCAGCAACTTGTTCTGTGTAATTTGTAATTTAGATATGTCCTTGTCTCTAACTGAGGCCCACGCAGGGGAAGCATACGTGAAGATTGGCCGTATAACAGAGATGTATAAGTGCCGTTTTCCTCTTAAGTCCAGTTTAGAGTGCTCGTTAATAAGTGGGTTAAGACTCTGAATGACTCCTAGTGCTTTTCCCCTGACATGAGTCAGGTGATCCTTCCAGGAAAATTGATCATTAATAATAACACCAAGGTAATTCGCCTTGCGTACTCTAGGAACTTCTATGTCAAATAGCTTAAGCTTTTCTGTTATTTCAGTGGCAGAGTTCTTCTTTCGGATAATGAGCAGTTTGGATTTATCTGCGTTAATTGAAATACGCCATTTGGTACACCAAAATTCTATTTGTGGCATGACTTGTTGAAGTTTCCTGACAGCTTGATTAGGACACATAGATTTTACAGCAAGCGCCGTATCATCTGCATAACAGCCAATGAAGTAATTGTAGTTAAAGCCTGTTTTAGGGAAGTCAGTCACAAAGAAGAGATATAAGATCGGACCTAAAATTGACCCTTGCGGGACGCCGGCGTGAATTCGTTTAACTTCAGAAATCTCATTTCCAATAGAAACATGAAAACTTCTGCCTTTCAGGAATGAGTAGATGAGACACGTTAAAGTTTTGGTGAAGCCAAGGGAACGGAGCTTGAAAATTAGACCCTCGTGCCAGACGCGGTCAAAGGCTTTGGCCACGTCTAGCATGAGTAAAGCCACATTTTGTCTGTTATGTAACGCACTGACGATGAACTCAGAAAGTCTGACCAATTGTTTCGTGGTGGAGAGCGTTTTTTGGAAACCAAACTGTTCTTCTGGTAGTTTCTCTAAGTATGGATGGATTCTATGATAAATGATGCCTTTAAAAATTTTCCCCAAAACGGGAAGCAAACTGATAGGTCTAAAACCTTCTGGGCGAGTGGTAACCTTGCCGGCTTTAGGTAAGACAATCATTTTGGTTCTTTTCCAGGCAAGCGGAAAGTATCTGATAGTTAAGCAAGCATTTAAAATACTGGCATACCTTGCAATACAATTTTTCGGTAAGTTCTTGATCGCTAGGTTGGTTATTGCATCATAGCCCGGAGCCTTCCTGTTTTTTAGTTTCCTTATGATTTCTTGGATTTCATGTGGAGAGGTGAGTTCCAGATTGTCTTCTAAGTCCTCCTGTGAGGTAAACCAGTCATTAATGCAGTATCTTACATCATAAGCGAAGTCTATGTCACAAGAACGCTCATTCGGTTTAAACTGATTTTCAAAATGTTCTGCAAAGGCGTTTGCTTTTTCTTTATTAGTGAGAGCCACGCTATTATTGAAGTGAAGTGGTTTGTTCGCTACAGCCTTTCCTTTTAGATTTCTGACAAATGACCAGAACGCATTGTTTGGTTCATTAAAATTCATGATTTTTTCATCCCAAAGGTCATTTCTGAGCTGATGAATTGATTGCTTGATGTCACGATTCAGTCTATTAATTTCCGTTTTAGTACTCGGGTTCCATGTTCAATTCCAGGCTTTCCTTAATCTATTTCTTTCTCTGATTTTATCTTTGATGTGTGCGTGTGGGGGGGGGAAGTCTTCCAGATGTCTTTTTAATGGGAATGTTCTTGGTGGCAGTATTGACTGCATTAATGATACTGTTAGTAAACAGGTGCACAGCTAAGTCTATGTCCTGCTTGGTTCTTAAAGCTGTGTTCAGGAAGGTATTATTACTTAAGATCAGATTATACTGCTTCCAGTCTGTAATCTTTTTCTCCTGCGTCGTTTTGTCTTTTAGGATTCCAAGTGTGGCCATTACAGGTAAATGATTCGAGCTTAGATCATTAACAACTTCAAGATAAACTGGAATTGAAGCGGAGGTAAGTAGTAGATCAAGAATGTCCCCTCTGTTCCGGTCGTGTGCAAGATAAGTGTATTCCTCAGGCGCAAAGAAATAAAAAGGTTCGTTGTATATAAATTCAAAGAGTTGTTCTCCATTTGGGTTTGTTTTGCGACAGTTCCATACCTCATGTTTCGCATTAAAATCATCTGCTAATATAACAGGAGGATTTGTGAATAAGATTATCAGGTTCTATGTTCCGCCTTACTTTCTTTGGGAACATGCAAAGACCTGACTCGGAACAGGGAGCTTACTAAAGCTGTGTCCAATAAATGTGGGAAGTAGACAAGATACACAGGAAGGGTATACGAAACCCTTTATTTTTCACTCTTTACAATAATTTCCGTACTTCGGAATACAGAGACCAACTACTTGTGGTCTGAACGTAAGAATATAAAAATATTAACTAAACTCTAACTTAAATTTGGAATAATAAACAAGGGCCTACGTGGAAGATTGACCGTATATTAACAGGAAGCCGTATGTAGTACAGAGAACTGTTAACACTACAATACGTTTAAAATTATCAAGAGGATTAAACCTCTGGCCTGGAAGGCAACCAGCAACCGAGTAAAACTGCTAAGGCAAGCGGCCTGCTTCGACTAACTCCTTCCTCTCTCTCGCTTGGCAAAAAGCCACAACTTAAGTACTTGGCGTTCGCCAGACAAATTTACATAAATAAGTTAAAGCTTTTAATTCTGGCCGGAAGTAGAAAATAAGAAGTGATAGTAAAGATTTAAAATAAAAATAAACGTTAGTAAAACTTAAGATCCTTACATACTTCCCGCCAGAGTTAATTAGTTTGAAACTGAGGTCTAAAACGACCTTGTTGAAAACTTTTAGCTCTAGAATCTAACTCGAGGCCAATCTTTTACAAACATTTCTCACTAGAAACTAGAAATTTAAAAAAAATTTGTTTTTGCAATATCAGCTCCACGGACAACCACTTTTCATCTGTACTGCATCTAAACAGGAGCTTTTAGTTCAAATCTGGTTCCTTCCAGAGATCTGGAAGGAAAACTAGTTTAATGAAATGTTACACAATTAAATGGCAAGTAACATGAATATTTATATTTCTCTTAACATTCTTATTTCATTCATGACTTTATTTTAATTATCTCTCCCCGTGCTCTCTGTCATGTGTTGTAAAAGAAAACACCAACCACGAATGTGTTTATGTATATGTGTTCAACACTGCCTCCTACAATCAAAACACTAACGTGTTAAAATTCAGCATAACGAGACCTCGTAACACACCCTATCTTCATCTCTAAACCCTGATTTACTATTCTGAAAGTGGCTAACTCTGAAGTGTAGCGTCAGAGAGCCTAACTACATTCATTCAACCTTTAACACATATTCACAATACTTTTCTCTTTTTTTTAGTCCAATGGGATTTGAATCCCGAAGGACTATTAGTTTCGTTTTGGCATTTTGCGTCGGACTCATAAATGTCGGTTCACTTTTCAAACTGTTGCCACAAAATGTTAGAGTCCTGCATTATATTTGAAGAAATTAAATAATGAAAAATCTGCATAAATGTATGTATATTTCTCGTATTGTGATAAAACAACGGTACATAGAGTCATCGAATTTTGAATAACGTAATCCTCCAACGAATATGAGCATGTTGAAGACCAAATTTGAAATTTGAAATTTGTTTTATGATCGATTTCCTATTTTTTAAAACTTTGACGAATTTTTGATTAACAAACTCAAGGATTTCAAAGCGAGCAATGGCAACGTTGTGCAGAAAAAACATTTTTATCTCCAACGCGTGAGTCTCTGTATCGGAAATTCTAAAGATATGCTCGTTTTAAAACTATTTTGCGATATTGCTGTTGCACTGGATCTTATGGTTTAAGTGCGAGGAACATGATATTTAATAAAGAAAGGTAACACACAAAATGTTAAAAAACGCCCCTTTGGACGTAATTTAAAATCTGAAACATTTCAGATTTTTTTTTTTTTTCAGTCACACGAATAAGTTTAAAATTTTTTGGCATTACTTTCACTTTTACCATATCACAGTATTTCTTAACATTTAAAATAACAGTTCACATTGTATATAAGAACATATTAACATGCCGTTAATTTTACGCATTTTAAAACATACATTAGTAGTACATTGTTAACTTCTATTCTTTTCCAAGCAAGTGCCAATTCTTCTACATTGAAATACTACATTTCAAAAGTCTTTCAGACTAAAACTTCTTTCTTGCCAGAATGTTTTAAATAAAATTTATACAATAACTTTTACAATATTCAAGTATTTACACATTCCTATTATACATCAACTTTAGTTTTACTCGCGAGTAATTGAAAAACATAATACCAAAATAGGTAACAACTCATTTCTCGCCTTTTTGGCGATAAAGGTAGACCTCACATGAGGTAAAATGTCTTGAAATCTGCCACTTGCAGTAAGAATGAAAGATTAACTTAAGTTTGCAAAGTAACATAAAATTTTACTTATCTTTGTGATATTCGGACATTCTTTTCTCAGCCCAGTCCTGGAAGGTAGCGAAGATTCTAGTTTGATTTATCCTCCTTCTTGTGCGGGCTCGCCCTTTAGTACCTTCCTCTAGAAGCTTTCTTTTCCCTCCAGTTCGGTCACCCTTGAATACCTTCTTTTTCGCCTCTGCCTGTTGTCCTGGCCGTTTGATGGTGCTGGTCTTGGCGGAACCGGGACACTTCTCTCTCGTTCCTGCTTGAAACTCGTTGCTGGCC
This sequence comes from Stegodyphus dumicola, assembly GCF_044657685.1. Classification (NCBI taxonomy): domain Eukaryota; kingdom Metazoa; phylum Arthropoda; class Arachnida; order Araneae; family Eresidae; genus Stegodyphus; species Stegodyphus dumicola. The sequence continues at coordinate 150,072,422 of NC_140768.1, forward strand.
GTTCAAATTTTCCTTGTATCTTTTCCTCCGCCGCTGGTGGCCCTTCCGCAGTTCGGCGACATTTGCTGCGGAGAGTCCTGTCCGATGAGTCGATCTTCCGTTTGGGAGCCGGGTTATAGTTGCCGTTATTTCTCCTGGCTCTCTTTGCATTCGTCGTACTTCTCCCTTCTTCATTCTGAGGGTGGTCGTGCGCTCTCTTTTGTGGTCGGTGGAACGGCTTCTTTTTCTTGTTACCTTCAATTTTCCAACGAGGAAACTTTATTTTCAATTGCTCCTGCCTCCTAATGGCTTGTCCTTGTGCTTGACGTTGTTCCAACTCTGGAGCTTGTGCCTGCCGTGCCTCCCGTGCCGGATCCTACAAAAGATCTTTGAATATTTGCATTTTATTACGGTCATAGTATGGTTTTATTTGATCAATGTTTGCGGAGCATGTTTCCCCATTCCTGGCTTTTAACACCACTACAGCGTGAGTTATTTTTTCTATGACATATGGTCCTTCAAATCGTGGAAAAAATTTGGCGGTTTTATCTTCTGGTGCTGAAGAAAGTGAATGCTTAATTTTTAATACTTCATCTCCTACTTTATAAGTTACTCCCCGTCGTTTCAAATCGTAATAGAGTTTTTGTTTTCTCTGTGCTACTTCAGTGTTCTTTTTTGCTTCTTTAATTAATTTTTCTATATCACCCATTTTAAATTCTGGGGCTCTTTGTTGCACATAAAATAATTTATCTAACGGCATTATAATCTTTCTGCCTAGAAATAACTCAGCAGGAGTTTTGCCCGTTGTATCATGTTTTGCGGTCCTAAGGGCGAAAGTAAATTTATTGACATAGTTATCCCAGCTTTTATGAAAATTTTTAACATAACTACGGATAATTTTCACTATATTTCTATTGACCCGTTCCGCTATATTTGATTGCGGCCGATACGGGACCATTTTTAAATGACGTACGCCCAGTTTTTGGCACATGTCTTCAAATATATTACTTACAAATTGAGGACCATTATCCGATATAACTTTTAGGGGCGCCCCGTATTTTAAAATATATTTATTTAAAATAGAATCAGTAACTAATTTCGCGGAGGCTCGTTTTAAAGGAACAATTTCAGTCCACTTACTAAAATGATCAACCATAACAAGGAAATAGCGACTTTTATTTAACTGACTTTTTGGAAAAGGGCCCAATAACTCGATGCCAATTATTTCATTTGGAAACTCGGATTTAATACTATTTAGAAACCCGGCCCGGCGGAAATTAATATAATTAACTGCTTGACATGTTGGGCAGGACTGGACATACGCCCTTGTTAACTTTTGCAGTTCAGGAAAATAGATTGCCTCGCGTACGCGTTGGATAGTTTTTCGAATACCAGCATGAGAAGCTAAAGGGCTGTCATGCAACTCCTGCAGGATATTTAATCTAAGACTAGCTGGGATAACAGGTCGAAATTCGTTGTTGGAATTCGTAGTTTTTGTATAAAATAATAGACCATCTATTAGTTCGTAATGGGCCGCCCTATTTCTTATCGCCACAATATCTTGGTGGCTAAAATTTTCAGGATCCTTTAAATACTCATAAATGTTTCCGAACTCAGGATCCTTACGCAGTTCGGTTATTACAGTTTCTCGGGAATTTATTGTACATGCTGTGAGTATTGCCACCTTTACAGTATTACCTTCTTCATCTATTTTTATTCTGGATAGGGCATCTGCTACGATATTTTCCTTTCCGGGGGTATGCTTGATTACCAGATTATATTCTTGTAGCTTGAGTGCCCATCTTATTAACCTTGGGGATAAGTTTTTCCCTGAGTGCAATCTAGTTACCGCCGCATGATCAGAATACACTGTTATTGGCGCTCTTCCAAAATAGACTCGGAACTTTTGCACTGCTAACAGAACTGCAAGTGCCTCTCTCTCGGTCGCGGAATAATTTCTTTGTGTTTGATTTAAAGTTCGACTAAAAAATGCCACGGGCTGCTGATTTTGCGAAAGTACCGCTCCTACCGCATAATCCGAAGCATCCGCGGAAATTTCTAAATTCTCATCCTTTTCAGGAAATTTCAACACAGGGGCTTGCGTTAATGCTTGTTTTAATTTTTCGAAAGCACTATTGGCTTCGGCTGTCCACGAGAATCTTGCCTTTTTCCTTTTTAATTTTAACAATGGTTCAGCAATAGCTGCAAAATCTTTTATAAAGGACCTATAATATGAACAAAGTCCTAGAAAAGAAGAGAGCTTCTTCGCCGTGTTTGGAGGCAGATACTTTTGTACAGCGATTATTTTTGATTCGTCTGTCTCGATTCCTTTCTGAGATATTTTGTAACCTAAATATTTTAATTCAGGGGCTGCAAATTCGCCCTTTTCGACATTAACTTTTAGACTGGCCTCATTTAATAAAGAAAACACCTGTCTTAAATCCTGAACATGTTGGTCCAGATTATCACTAGTAATAATGATATCGTCTAAATAGATAAATGTGGACTTTCCAAGAACAGGCCTTAACACAATGTCCATACATCGCTGAAATGTTGCCGGTGCCCCTGAAAGGCCAAACGGCATACGCAGAAATGCATAAGTGCCAGACTTGGTTATAAAAGCAGTCTTAGGCACGTCCTCAGGCCTAACCCCTATTTGAAAATAACCAGTCGTTAAGTCTAAAGTCGTCATATATTTGGTGGATGTTATGTTCCTTAGAATTTCTTCAATAATAGGTTAACGGATATACCGGATATTTAGTTATGGAGTTTAATTTACGGTAGTGAATCGCGAATCTCCACCTTTTTGGATGTGTCAATGGATAGTCATTATTTTTCTTACATAAAACCACCGGGCTAGCATAACTACTTGAGATAGGCGTTATGATCTTTTTACGTAGCATATCGGCGATATGCCATTCTATAATTTTTTCCTTATTCTTATCATACCGGTATGCTTTGTGGCGAACTGGCATTGAATCTCCGGTGTCAATACTATGGTTAGTAACCTGAGTAAATCCTGGAATATCACTAAATAACGAAGCAAATTCACTTACCACTTGTCGAATTCTTCGTTGCTCTTCATTAGGCAGGTGGTCAAGGTTTAACATCGGCGGTTCAGCCTTTTCTTCTCGAACTGGTTTCATAGTCAGCTTAAGGGACGCTTCATTAAAATCCAGCGTTGCTTGTGCCTCTGAAAGAAAATCTATTCCTAAGATAATATGTGCTTGCAGATTCTTTACTATGAAAAACATAACCTTTACTTGTTCATCCTTGATACTGATGTATAGTGGTAATTTACCTATGCACTTACATCTTTCTCCTTGCGCCGCTAACACAGTCGTATTATCCGAATTATATATGCGGTATTTGCGAAAATACTTCCTAAAAAAATCTTCTGCCACACAGGAACACTGCGCGCCTGTATCCAGGAGTGCGGTGGCTGGGATATTATTCACCAACACTTCAATATTTGGAAGAGTCAAATTTTTCACCATTACTGTATTTAACTTGAAGGAAGAGGGGTTTTCTTGGCCTTCGGATTTCCGCACCCTCCCGTCAGCAGAAATCCGTTTTAGTTTAAATCCTTTTTTCTTTCCATGCTTTCCTTCTTTTTCCACTGGCCTTGAGACTTTTTTCCTGGATTGCTATTGAACTGTCGACGTTCGCCGGCTGTTTTTGAATGCTCGGGTTTCCTTGCCCACTGATTCGCTTTGCTTCCGTAGCCGTGTTCTTGATTTTGCTGTGGTCTTGGCGCACCAAATTGGTTTCGTTTTTCATACTGGCGTCTTCTTTCAATGTCCGCCGTTCTTCGACTTTCAAACTGGATTGCTAGCTCAAATAACTTTTCCAGTGTAGTCGGATTCCTTAATTCAATAAAGTCTTGTACTTGGGGAAGTAACCTCGGCAAAATCACTTGAATTATCTCAGGATCCGGACGGTTTCCATATAAGAGTTTGAAGATGTGAATTTTTCTTAAAATAAAGCTTGAGAGATTTTCAATTGGTTTCTGGTATATGCTGAAAAGTTCCGCTTCTAATTTCGCACGATCGCTTACGACAGGGAAGGCTTTTACTAAGGCAGTCTTGAAATTTTCGTAAGTATAGGTGGGGCTTCCGGCTTGACCCAAGAGACTTCTGCCTATGCATTTGAACCAATTAAGCGCTTGGCCCCTCAAAGCGCTGGTAGCTAAGGTGACTTTTTGGAATTCATGCACGGGATACATCATGAAGTGGTCATCTAGGTTTTCCAAAAAACTGGTTACCGGTGAGTTTCCATTAAATGTTGCTTCTGGTTTCATCGCTGCGCCCATGGTCTGGACGATGTAACCAAATCCTTCCAGGGCGGCAGCTGGCATTTCTGGATTCTGAGCCGCTTCTGCAGGCAGCACAGGTTCTTCTTGAAACTCGGCCATGGTTATTCTTCTTCGTTGGGCGCCACTCTGAGGTTCTATGTTCCGCCTTACTTTCTTTGGGAACATGCAAAGACCTGACTCGGAACAGGGAGCTTACTAAAGCTGTGTCCAATAAATGTGGGAAGTAGACAAGATACACAGGAAGGGTATACGAAACCCTTTATTTTTCACTCTTTACAATAATTTCCGTACTTCGGAATACAGAGACCAACTACTTGTGGTCTGAACGTAAGAATATAAAAATATTGACTAAACTTTAACTTAAATTTGGAATAATAAACAAGGGCCTACGTGGAAGATTGGCTGTATATTAACAGGAAGCCGTATGTAGTACAGAGAACTGCTAACACTACAATACGTTTAAAATTATCAAGAGGATTATACCTCTGGCCTGGAAGGCAACCAGCAACCGAGTAAAACTGCTAAGGCAAGCGGCCTGCTTCGACTAACTCCTTCCTCTCTCTCGCTTGGCAAAAAGCCACAACTTAAGTACTTGGCGTTCGCCAGACAAATTTACATAAATAAGTTAAAGCTTTTAATTCTGGCCGGAAGTAGAAAATAAGAAGTGATAGTAAAGATTTAAAATAAAAATAAACGTTAGTAAAACTTAAGATCCTTACAAGATGTCGTTTACTAATTCAGCTTCTAAAGGGTATCTGGGTGGATTATAGAAGGCTGTGAAATAAGTGTTTCCATAAGCTTGAAGAAACACGGAGACAGTGACATACTCTTGTCCATTATTTCTGTACTGCTTAATCATGCATGATTGGAGAGAGTTCTTTACGTATATCGCTACCCCCCACCACGGTGACTGAGTCTATCTGTGCGATAGCATCTGAAATTCATTATGTTAATACTAATACCAGGATTTGCATGTGTCTCTGTTACCATAGCAATGTCAACATCATTGTTTTGAATAAAATCGGTGAGTTCCAATAATTTTCCATGAATGCTTTAATCATTCCATATCATCACGTTTAAAGGCGCTTTTAAATTCCTATTTTTACCCATTGTTAGAAGATTTGGAGGGAATGTTCTCTTGATTTATTTGCGATAACTGTTTGACCTGTTGAGTAAGTTGGAAGCCTGCGCTTTTGATGACGGTCACCAATTCCACCAGATCAGCGAAGACTTTTTTAACCTCGGTGAGTTGTTCTTGATAGATTCCAGCTGAGAGAGCCTTAGCATAAGATTTATTTTCTACAACTCTGTTGCTGAAAACTTTCTCCTTGACTATTTTTGGTTTAGGGAACCTTTCGCAACCGCGAAAACTTGACGTGTGTTCTTTTCCGCAGTTTACGCAGCATAATGGTACATCTGGTTTTCCTTTATCAGGACAATCTCGAGAGAAATGATCCTTAGCACATCGGACACATTTTGGAGGATACTTGCAGCCTTCCTGAGTATGATTAAAGCCTTGACATCGGAAGCACTGCAAGGGCCCCTGACGTCCTTTATACTCTTGGATTTTAATTTTTATGTCACAAAGAAATTGCTCATGATAAATCTTCTTTGAGTCTCCCGACTTAGGCAACGTGATAATGAACAGAGGTAGTTTTGTGACAATACCCTCCCTGCGGCGGGTCATCTGTTTAACATCCTCTACTTTGTAGTGTAATTCTACAAGATCTCTTTTAATATCCTCAGTTGGAGTTCTGTAAGTTAGTCCTCTCACTACAACTTTTAAGTTGCGCTCTTCTGGTAGTTTAAATGAGTGATATTCAACTCCTAGATCATTTAAGATTTTTACCATACCCCTGTAATCATCGGGGGATTCTGCAATAACTTTAATTCCATCTGGAATTTGTCAACCGAAAAATTTTAATTTATTTCTGTGAAAAACTTTACTAATTTCTCCCTAGTTCAAATCAGTCTCCCTAAGAGTAATGGGTGGGATTTTAGTACGAGATGAATTTACACTATTACTTGAGGTTTTAGCAATATTTGTAGTGTCATTTTGAACACTATCTGCATCATTTGTGTCCATATCTTGATTATCTATATGAGTTTTGTTAATTTGCTCTGTGATTTTAGTAACTGAGCTATCTGTGCTTGATTGTGCATTTTTATCTGAAGCAGTGGTGACATTGGACGTGATAACTTGACTATCACTTAACTTTTGCTTTTTACACTGCACTCTCTGATTTCTAGTCCTTACTGTTTGATCTCCTCTACGCCTGTTTTGTGTTTCGTCTTCTGAACTAGTTTCTTGATCAAGCGTTTTTTCATTATCTGAGTTTAGGTGTGAGAAATCATTAACCTTGATTGGGCTTCTGTCCCTATCATTATCCTCTAAAGTTTGACTCGTATTTCTAATATCCACTAAGGTATTTGAGTAAACTTTTTTTTTAAAGGTTATTTTTTATCGACGGACCAGCTTCACTGCTTCGTTTTAAATTATTTTATTTAGAAAAACATCATATACAAATATTTACAGTGAAGCAAAATACAATTTAATTGTGAGCTTCGGTTACATGTAATTGCTCACGTCAGACCGGTTAGATTTCTTCTTCAAGTCTGTTGCCTCAATCGTAGGAGGCGATAATTTGGCGAGATTCGTTGGCGTAAAATGCGCCAACATCCCGTCCGGCCTTGCTATGTTCACATGCAAGAACTTAACATAAATTTAATTATGAAATACCAGTATTAAAGTTTCAGTTATTCATGTAAACAAATATAAAATATGTATAGAAAAATATAAAATAAGTGAACAAAACATGAATACAAAATTATTGAGAAAAATAATTTTCAATATAATTACTAACAACTGAGTAACATAATTCACAACTTGCTAAACTTCAATAGGCAGAACAGCTATTTTATTAATTGTCCTTTTAAAGTCCCCTGTTTTGGTACGAACTTTTACAACACGGACTTTTCCATCAGAACCGTGGTACAATGATGTTATTCGCCCTAAAAGCCAATTGTTAATTGGCAGAAAATCTTCTTTAAATAAAACCATTTGGCCGATCATCAGATCATTTTTTTCAACCATCCATTTTGATCTAGACTGTAAAGTATTCAAGTAATCAGACTTCCATCTTTTCCAAATAAGTTGTATAGTTTTTGTAGTTTTTTGCCAACGACTTAAGCGGTTTTCCTTTAAATCCGTTAAAAACGGCCCAGAAATTGCTGTTATAGGTCGCCCTATCAAGAAATGACCTGGCGTCAGAACTTCGAAACTTTCTGAATCACTAGAAAGAGGAGTAAGCGGTCGCGAATTTAATATTCCTTCTATCTGAATGACAATCGTTTCGAATTCTTCGTAAGTGAAATGAAAATTGCCAATCGTACGTTTAAGATGGTACTTCACCGATTTTATCCCAGCTTCCCAAAGTCCACCGAAATGAGGCGATTTGGGTGGAATAAAATTCCAATCTATATTTTCTTGCGAAAAACGATTAGCTAATTCTTTGTCTGGGAAATTAGTGAGCTTATAAAATTTTTTCAATTTTGAATTCGCTCCAACAAAGTTAGTAGCATTGTCAGTATAAATTTTGAAACATTTGCCACGTCTACTTGTAAAACGTTTAATTGTTGCAATTAAAGCATCAGAAGTCAAATCTGTTAATGTTTCAAGATGGATGGCTTTTGTTGCGAAACATATAAAAATACAAATATACAATTTATTCAGAATACCTTTACGTTGATTTTTAAATTTCACTAAATAAGGGCCACATAAATCAATACCTGTAATAGAAAATGGAGCTGAAACATTAACTCTTTCACTAGGCAAATTACCCATAATTTGTGAAGAAAGAGTGGGCTTACATTTAAAGCACGTTACACATTGATGTACTGTTTTACGTGCGAGACTACGGCCACCTAAAGGCCAAAATTTCAAGCGCACTGCATTTAGCAGACCTTGTGGTCCAACATGAAATAATTTCCTGTGTAAACTTTCAAAATAAATTTTACTTAATCTTGAACCCTTAGGTAAAATAGGAGGATGTCTTTGAGAATATGGCGCTGAAGCATTCTTCAGCCTTCCTCCTACACGTACTATTCCTTTGTCATCAAAAAACGGAAATAAATTCGAAATATTACTTGGTAGTTTCTTTCCTTCAAGGAGAACTCGTTGTTCATGCTTAATCAACACTTCTTCGGCTTCTCTTACCTCCTCCACTGACAGTGGTCCTGTGTTTTTTACCTTATTCCTGCAATTGGAAATAAACCTGAAATATAAGACAAAACATGGTTAATTTTATAATAATTGTTTGAAAGTTCTAAGAGGTCGTCCACAATAAAATGTTGAGAGCTGTCATTTAGCAGGGCTGTCTCTTTACAAGTCTCATCTTCAAAAGGAATTTTCCTTTCTCGCCGCAAAGTTTCTTTTTCGACTTGTTCGATGGTTTCAATCTCAGGAATAAATGGTTGAAAGTTCTTGAAACTGTCAGGCTGCATCAAGAATTCTGGACCTGTCCACCATCTAGAATCTGTCATCAAGTAATCAGCATTCATTCCACGTGAGAGAAGATCGGCAGGATTTTCTTTACCTGCACAGTGATGCCAAGAGTTGGGATCTGTCAAGCTGGTGATTTCGTTCACTCGGTTTGTCACAAATTGCTTCCATCGGGTTTTTGCACCCTTTATCCAAAAAAGTGCAATCTTGGAATCTGTCCAATGGTATTCAACAGAAGATCTTTTCAGATTCACAATTCTCTTCACCTTAGAACTAAGACGAGCTGCAACTAGAGCACCCAATAGTTCTAATCTTGGTAAGGTTACACCGTTTAATGGAGCCACACGACTTTTTGAAGTTAGGAGTTTCACCGATGTTCCACTGAGTGTCTTCACCTTCAAATATATGGCAGCACCATATGCCTTTTTACTTGCGTCGCAAAAACTGTGTATTTCAACAGTATCTTCCTTTGATGCAGAATCATTAACCAACCTAGGTATTTTCAAATTTTCTAAGTGATGAAGTTCAGCACACCACTTCTTCCATTCCTTTTCAATTTCCTTTGGTAAAGGTTCATCCCACTGAATTTTTTCATTCCAGAGATCTTGGATGAGGCATTTAACTCGAATGGTGAAAGGCGAAATTAATCCTAAAGGATCAAATATCTTCCCTATTGCTTGAAGTAAGAAGCGTTTCGTATTTTTGTCCATAGAAAGAAATTCCAAAATATTTTTAGTATCCATAGTTAAATAATCTTCGTGCGTCTTCCAAGAAAGTCCCAAGATTTTAGTTTGGTGTGCGCCCAAGCTGAGAGTAGCGTCTGCAGGATAGGTATCGAATTCTTCATTCTTCCATTGCTCCATTAATTCAGCATTATTGCTAATCCACTTCCTGAGGACCATTCCAGCCTCTTCCATAATTTTCTTGGCATTTTTAGATACTTCAAGTGCTTCTTCAAAATCCTCACTTCCAGAAATGAGATCATCTACATAAAAACACTGGTCTAAAATTTCAACTGTATCGGGAAAATCTTCCTTGTATTTTTTAATATGATGTCTAATAGTAGCTGCTAACAGGAATGGGCTCGAACTGACCCCAAAATTTACTCGATTGAAACGGTAAATCTGTAAATTGGGCCTTTTATCAACACTTGGATCATCACTACTCCAAAGAAAACGAACTGCATCCTTATGTTCATCAGAGAGGCATATCTGCAGAAAAGCTTGTTTAACATCTGAACAAAATGCAATTTTGTTCAATCTGAAATTAATTAGTAAATCCAAAAGATTTGGATTTAAGTTAACCCCTGGCCACAAGCAGTCATTTAAAGAAAGTTCATTATTTTGATGACTACCCGCATCAAAGACGATCCTAGTTTTCGACGTTAAACTACTTTCTTTCCGCACAGCCTGATGAGGCAAATAATATATAGGCCTATTTAAAGCATTTTCTTTTGTATCAGGATTTACGATGCTGATTATGCCTTCTTTTAAATAATCACAAATAATTTCACGGTATTGTTGATGTAACTCAGGATCATGACTAAATCTTCTCCACAAATTCTGAAAACGCTGCCGCGCCAAGGAATAATTATCAGATAATTCTTCATAATGTTTCCTAAAAGGTAATTGTACTACATAACGTCCATTTTTAAATTCAACGGTGTCATTAAAAATTTCCATTGCCTGATCCTTTTCATGCAAAACTGGATCATCACGAATACCAAGTCCTTCTAAATCAAAGAAAAGTTTTAAAGTATTTTGAAGAGAGTCATTTTGCACAAGAAAACAATGTCCCTGATAAGAAGGTTGTATTTCGTTAAGCTTCCCGCATGCGATCCATCCGAATTCAGACTCTTTAAACAATAAATCATCATTTATTTTATACGTATTATTTTTCAAAACCTTAAAAAATAAATCAGCACTTATAAGGGCATGTACCTCTGAAGCTTCATAAAATGATTTATCAGCTAAATTTAAAAATTGTGGAATTTCTACTTTCGAAATATCTAACGTAGTACACGGAGTTAGTCCTGTTATCTTATTTACAATCAAGAATTCAACTGGTTCATTAAAGGTAAATTCTTCATTTGAAATAAATGTATTCACTTTCCATTTAATATTTTGAATTGATCCATTAAGACCTGTAACAGGCATTTTAATTTTCTCCCTTTTTATTCCTAAGCATTCACTTATTTTATCTGTAAGAACACATATATTAGATGCGCTGTCTAAAATCGCACGGATTTTTATTCTTCGATTATTGGCGTTACGGACATAAATCTCTGCAGTAGAAAAAAGTACACTTTTTCTTTTTTGTTTATTCTTGTTACTTAAAACACTCAACGCTTTCAATTCTGAGTCACCTTTTCCAGCGGCGGCATCGAGCTCACTTTTGTTTTGTCTAAGTGGCGTCACCGAGCGACAAGGAGTCTTCGAATGACCTTCATTATCCATGCATATTAATTTATTGTGTTTTTCCCCGCAAGCGCATTTAAATTTCGAGAGACACTTGACTTTTCTTATGATTTTGCTTTAGATATAATTCGCAGAGTTTATGTGAACGAATTAATTTTAATCTTTCATGAACACTTAACTTTAAGAATGTATCGCAAAGGAAAATAGGATGAAGGCTCCTACACACAACACAGTTTTTATTTTTATTTTCATTTGTCAAAAGAACCTTCGATTTATGGGAAGGAGTGGAATTCTTGTTTATATTAACCCTACTTCCGGGTGTAATATTTCTATTTATAGATAACAAAACTGATTCACGCTGTTCCAAAAATCTAATAAACTCGTCAAATGTTGGAACTACTTTCGATTTGTGAGATAATTCAAAATTTTTTCTAGATTCTTTATCTAGTTTTTGAAGAAGAATATTTATTAGAAAAACATCACATAACTTGTTCTGTTCATATTTTAATACTTTCAAAGCGCGTAAATTCTTTTGTATACAATCAATCATACTTCTGATATCTTTCGCATTTTCGGATTGAATCTTTTCAAAATTTAAAATATTCTGCACATGAATGTCAACAATCAGACGTTCATTATCATAGCGAGATTCTAAAGCATTGTACAAAGATTGAAAATTATCAAAGTTACTACCTAAATGCTTAGCATCATTAGTAAGACAAGATCTTAGATAATATAATTTCTGTGAATGACTCAGCTGAACATTATTTGTAATTAAATCATCAAATTGAGTTTTAAATGAACTAAATTCTTCATATTTTCCTGAAAATTCAGGCAAAACTAACGCTGGGATTTTAGTTTTGATTTGAAAATTTTCATCTACATTACTTTCAGCAACATTTACTGCTTTTGCAGAATTTAACTTATTGTAAGAATTAATGAGAATTTCAATTCTTACCTCCAATTTTTCCAGACGATCATCACATTGGTTTAAGTCGTCATCAATTTTGGTCAGATCATCATCTTTCATTTCACTTTGTGCGTAGCACGCACTTCGTAGTTCATCAACTTTCTTTTGAAGAGCTTGAATGTTCTTTAGTTTAACTTTAAGTTCAACTAAGTCCACATCACTATTTGCAGTTTGCACAAAAGTTTCGAATCTAGTTATTTTCCCCTTTAGGGATGCTTTGCTTTTCATTAATATATCCATACCGCTGAAGTAGGCTCCAGGGTCGACGGAGCCAGATGAGTAAACTTTTTTTTTAAAGGTTATTTTTTATCGACGGACCAGCTTCACTGCTTCGTTTTTAATTATTTTATTTAGAAAAACATCATATACAAATATTTACAGTGAAGCAAAATACAATTTAATTGTGAGCTTCGGTTACAAGTAATTGCTCACGTCAGACCGGTTAGATTTCTTCTTCAAGTCTGTTGCCTCAATCGTAGGAGGCGATAATTTGGCGAGATTCGTTGGCGTAAAATGCGCCAACAGTATTAGTGTTTCCTTTTTCATGATTAATTTGCTCATTAAACACTTTCAACATATCAACAAGACTATGCAAGAATGTGTAAAGTTTGCCTTCTGTGTCAGTGAATTCTCCATTTTGCTCTTTGACATGATAGAGCTCGCTAATCTGCGCTTTCACTGCACCTAGCACTGCATCCATCTTCGCATCGAAAATCAAAAACCTGCGCCCTGAACATAGGAGTGCAACATCCCGGAATTAGGCCCACTTGATGGTGTCCTAACAGGCGGATGTGTTGGCAAAAATTCCCGCAAGGCCCCTGACAATCACCTGAAGTGAAAGCTTGGGGGTAACTATGCGGGAATAAGCAATCCAAAATCCATATAAATCACTGAGTCTTAAAGTTAGAATAACGAGACGAAATTAATTACTTACTAAAAATGAATTTAATAAGCAATCATATCGGGAAAATCAATCACCAAAACCAGCAATTAATGGCATGTGATAAGACAATTATAGGCAATCGCGGGGAAACCCAAAGTAGGCTTAACCAGAAGCACGAGGCACACGAGTTAGACTCCGCCTACCTCGTAATCGGAAGTACACGGAAACCTGACTGAAGAGCAAAATAAAACACGACCTTCACTCACCACGGTCCCAATGCCAATGCCAATGATTTCAAAATTTCGGAGTGCCTATGGTTCAAAACCATTTACCTCCACATCAGAATTACTAAAAGCGAGCAGAAATAGGAAAAATTTGGCATAAGTGATTTACTTGATGCACACTAGAGGGAGCCACTGGCTCGAGAAAGTTTAAGGATAGAGATGAGAAATAAAAAACTTAAGTATCATAATATTTTTATAAGTTTTTAGGTTTTATAATTTTTTTGTATTTTATATTTTATACTTTTTTTGGTTTTTATAAATTTTTTTATACACAATACAAACACTAAAGCAAAAAGCGGAGAGGAAAGAGTTTAAGATTAATAGGCTCATTGGCATGTGGCTTGTGTAGGATAGTGCAAATAATAAAATATGAACGCGTTGAAAATATTCATAGGCAGATTTTAAAAATCTGCGGGAGATGTGATTCTATGCGAACAGATTGATAACTTTGCTAGAAGATCTTGAATGCAGGTAGTGATGGTGATAAGGCAATTATATGGCAGCTCGCTGAAGAGACGTCCTTCCTTCATGGCGCGGAGGCTGGAACTGAGGTAGAGATTCCATTCCATTTTCCGCTGTTATACTGGACTTAGCCTGCGTGGATTGCAGGCTTTTTGCCAGTTGTCGTTTAATAAGGGTTCGTGGAAGTACTAAAAACAGAACAAAGGTGTCGCAGAGACAAGATGTGAAAATAAGGGAAAGTGTAGGTAGCACTTTGCCACTAAAGAGTGTAACATCGTGGGGTGGTGTAAAATACAAATCAGATACAAATATGCAAAAAAGTTGAAATGATGAAAGTCAAAAATAAAATAAAATTATTCAGAATGAAGTTCCATAATTGAATCTTGGTTAAATATGAGTATTTACAAATATACAATGTTAGCGTAGAAAGTCAAAAGTGGAGCCATGTCATGTGATGGCTAAGAAAACCTTTTTTTTTTTTTTTTAAATATTTGTCATTCAAATAATGAAAACATATTTTTCTCTGAAGGGCAAGAGTTCCAGTCAATGGATTTCACAAGAGTTTTTCACTAACAGTTCGTGAAATTGCTGCAAAGTCCAGAATTTATGAGCACTGGGCGTGGCATAGCACAGAGTTCATCAGTCTCAGTAGTGCTCAGTTGACAGAAAATATGCAGTTGTAAATAGCTTATTGAGGAATATATACACATTATATAGAATAAAAATAAGGTTATAAAGTAAAAGAATCAGTAAAATATGTACAGATATGTGCAGACATTTCAGTAGCACTGAGTGATCCAAAGCAGAGATAGAAATTTTCTAAGTCCTAGGTTACGTGAGGGGCCACCCTCCCGAACTGTGGCTTCGAAGGATGCTGCTTGGTTTTGGGAGATTAAGTAGGATGATTATCGTCGGCATTTAATGAAAATGCAGCAAACGGACGTAGAAATTGGTCTTCTGCAAGGATTTCATAGTTTAAGGTTTGAAAAAACTTTAACTGACTGCAGTTAAATGCTTTTTGAAAAAAGTTTTCGTTGCTTATGTGCAGGAAATCCTTTGAGGTGTCAATACGTAGATCACTATGCAACACAGAGTTCCTCACATAGTAAGGGTCGTTTGTAACGATTCTCAAGAATTTATTTTGCACAATTTGCAGTTTATTAATGTCGGCAGGTTTTGCCGCAGTCCATGCAGGAGATGCATATGTGAGGATGGGTCTCACAGCAGTCAAGTAGATAAGTCGTTTCTTGCGTAGATCAAGATTGGAGTATTTTCCTATCAGTTTGAACAATTATGTACAGCCAAACGCCAAATGTTTACGGAAAAAAGTACTTTGCTGTGATTGGTTGGAGGGTTATCTTTTTCACGCCAAACTGGACCTGGCGCCAAATACGTAAATCTAGTAAAAATAAAAATCGTATTCCGCCATTTTCGTCAGTGAGTGTTTTTTCTGCACGTGCTAATTCTTAATTTGATTTTGTTATTTGTATTATTTTTATTATGTCTTTGTCTAAGCAAACAGGAAAAATGAAAATACTTATAATCGGAGATTCGATGATAAAATATTTAAAAGAATATTTATTGCTGAATTTACTGGATTATGAAGTTCATTTTCATTGTTTTCCGGGTGCTACGATTGAAAGGTTTGACACGCAAGATAACCTTGATAGACAATCAATTTGAGTTAGTTTTGGTTCACGTTGGTACCAATAACTCTTGTGACACTTTGGATGATATTCATCATAAATTTGATTGTCTGTATAAGGTTATTGAGCGTTTAAACCCGAAGATCATTCTCTTTTCAGGTGTCCTCCCGCGTGAACGAAATTTATTCGAGAATGGTTTCAACCCGTACAGTTTAAAGAAGCTGAACAGAAAATTAGCTCGGATAAACACTAATCTTTTCGAAGCATTCAAAGGCCGAGAAGCTTTTTCTTTTTGCAGATCTGGTGAGTACTATTGGAGTACTTGTCTGTCAAGAGACGGATTGCATCTGAACCGTAAGGGTAATGCACAGCTTGGGAGAATTTTTGTGAAGGACATAAAGAGCGTTTTGAGTGTGAAATCCCTTCCAAAGGTAAGTGCTACATCTTTTTCCTTTGTATCTGCTATTGAGTTTCCAGCTTTATCCACTGTTTCAGGAAAACATTTTTCTGTACCTATCACGATTTTGGATAATTATCCTCGTGCTTCTGTCATTTCAGATACTTCAAGTACTCACTCTAAACCTCTTTATTCAAGTGTTTTGAAACGGGTTTCTTCTGTTTGCAGCACTTTGGATAGTCATCCTGATACTTTAGGCTTATCAGATTCTAGTGTTTCAGTTTTGTGTGCTCCTTCAAGTGTTCCTTCGAAACCACTTTATTCAAGTGTTTTGAAACTTTCGCATGTCTGTACTACATTGGATAGTCGCCCTAATGCTTTAGCATTACCAGGTGTTTTGACTGATTTGGATAACCATCCCAGTATTTCAGTATTGTTGGATTCTCCTGATGTTCTTTCTAAACCTCTTTATTCAGATGTTTTAAAATATGGTTCTACCAACACGTCTTTGGATAATCATCCCAGTGGTTTCTTGTTATCGGATTTTCCAGTTCTTGAGCCTATAGCCGACACTATTTCGAGTATTCTTGACATCACTGCACCAGTTTCTCAGAATTCCAGTACTCCATCTGTTTCTCATTTTTCTGCTGATCCAAGTGTATCTGTTTCTCAGCTTTCTGGTTCTTTGTATCCTGTTACAGTTGCTTCTGAGCTTGCAATTAATTCCATTTCATCTGCTTTATCAGATTTTCCATTTCTTGAAAGTGCTGTTAACATTGGACCAAATAATGTTGATGCCATTGCATCTGTTCCTCAGTTTTCTTTTGCTTCTGTGCTCAATTCTGAATCTTCTGCTTTTCAGGTTCTCACCTATTCTAGTTCTCCTGTTTCAGACTCGGCTTCTTTCATCTCATCAGATCTTACAGTTGTTGATCTTCGATCTCTCGGCTGTTTTTCAACCATTTCATCGATTTCACTTTTTGAAGATGATAATGAATGTTCAAACTTTAAGTTTGGGGGTGCTAAGAGTCCAAATAAATCTGAAAATAACAATAAAATTGAACTCGTGAGTAATTATGATAAAGAAAATTGTGCTTCTAATGGAAAATCTAAGATTTTCCCTAAATGTAAGAAACCTTTTCTAAACAGTCCTTATTTAATCATAAACGTAACTGTAAAGGTATTGTAGAAATGAAATATCCCAGAGTGTGTGAAGTTTGCATGAAGTCGTACTCCACTAGACAATCATTTTCCAATCATAAAAAATGTTGCAAAGCACCATCAGCTGAATGTATTCCAAAGGCATATATTTGTGACTGGTGTGAGAGAGATTGTAAAAGCAGCAGTAACCTTTTTCATCATAAAAAGATCTGTAGTATTAAAAATCCTACATCTAATAATTCTAAGCCATGTGTTATTCCTGATTGTAAGGAAATATTTTGTTCTGATAATGAATGTAATAAACATTTGGCTGAATATCATGATTATGAGATGGCTATGCAAGAACTTACATTTTCATCAATAGGAGAATTTCAATTCTGGTTAGAATCGCATAGTAAGCAGACATTCAGTTCTTATAAAAAGTCTGCTGGAAGTAGATGTAGGAATGATAAAACTTTTCATTATTACTGTTGTCAATTTAATGTAATGCATAAAAAGAAAGTTCCTGTTTCCAGTAGAAAAAATCTAAAAGATACTTTACCTTCCAACTTTAAGTGTCCGTCAAAAATTTTAGTTTGTGAAGAATCGCACCTTGTCACAGCCATATTTTATTCGAATCATAATCATGAATTGTCTTTTGAAAATAGCAGGTTCCACCAACTTAGTCAGAGTTGCCGTAACAAAATTAAAGCTTATGCACAGTTAGGTGTATCCACGGATCAAATTCAAGAATTTATCAGAGATGGAAGTGGACTGCGGGATAATAGGGAGGGCATATATGATAAAGATGTATTTGTAACACGAAGAGTGATAAACACTTACAAAAAGCGGTTAGTATGTTCCTTTCCTGGTGATGATTCACTTTCAGTTGCCACAATAGTTGAAAAACTCAGGCAAGAATCATATGATCCAGTACTTATTTATAAACCACAAAGAAAGCCAACATTGTATGGTCCAAAAGGGCTTGAACTTTCTTCTACAAATGAGTCTTTTGCATTAGGATTGCAGACTAAACAGCAGAAAGATATGATGATTAAAGGTTGCTCCAGGATTTTATGTATTGATTCTACTCACAAAACAAATCAATATGATTTTTATTTATTAAATTTAATCGTTCCTGATGAGTTTGGTAGTGGTTATCCTGTAGCGCATTTCATTACAAATCAGTTAGACCAGGATACAATGTATAATTTATTCCTTAGTATCAAATGTGTAATACCAGAGCTTTATGTCAATTGTCTTATGACAGATGATGATAAGACTACCCATCCTGCATTTGATAAAGTATTTGGTCCTGGTATTACACATTTGTTATGTAAATGGCATGTGCATCGTGCTTGGCAACGTAATTTGTGCCGAATGGTTTCTAATCAAAAACTTAAAGATGAAATCTATTTTAATATGGTAGTATTACTTGAAGAAACCAATTCTGCTCGATTCATAGTGATGATGGATAATTTCCTTCAGAAGTTTCGAACTATTGCACCATCTTTTATACAATATTTTGAAGAACATTACTATAGCCGTGCTATTCTTTGGTCAATGGCCCATAGAAACTTCCCTCATGCGTTCACAGATACCAATATGTATTGTGAATCGTTTCATAATAAATTAAAAACTACATATTTTAGACGAAAATTTAACAGGCGTTTAGATAAATTAATTGAAGTACTTTTAAAAATTGAAGAGGATACATACATGGCTCACAGCTATAAAATTAAAACTAATTACAAGCAGAGTACTTGTCCACCAACATATAATAAGCGACATGATTCGGGAATAAAAATTTTATATAGTGATGTAACAGGGGCTGGTTTTTTGTTGTGGATTGTAAAATCACAGACTTCTAATATTCAGTATACAGTTAAATGCTTATATGAGTTATGTCCTCAAACTGATCACTGTTACTCTAAATGTATTAGCTTATCTTGCCTTAATTTGTGTAGTCATTTATATAATTGTAATTGTCCAGATTTCAGTCCATTATGTAAACACATTCATAAAGTACATTCAGTCAGACAAAGAGATCCATCCTTCTTCGTAACAGATACTTATAAAAGCGAAAGCTGTTCATCAGCCATACAAACAGGTACAAAGTCTGTTATTTCGAATGCAGTAGCATGTAACTTAGAACATAAAATTGATAATTGTAAGACTTTAATATCTGAATTACAGGTTATGCTGCCTAATCCAACAGTTAAAAAAATATTGTTGCCTACTATAACAAAAAATTTGAAAGAAATTGTTTCTAATTGTAAAGGTGTAATAGAGTCGAACTATCTGAAAGAATTTCCTGACAAAATGCCATTTGTCAGTGTTCCCCCAAATTTAAAATTAGCCCGTCAGACTTTGTTTCGTACAACTGCTTCAAAAAGTGCAAAGCGTAAAATTTAAACTTACCTGAATATTCAGAATAAAAAAACCGTTAAAGAAGATTTATTAGGCATTAATTTAGCGTGCACAATTAATAAAAGTACTTTTACTCCCAAGCTTATTGATGAGGATATTTCGAAATGCATTTTATATGTTGGAGAAACACCGCTAACATTTTTGGATGTAAAATCTCTGGATCCATACATTCCATGTGAGGAAATTCAAACATTAAAATCTGCATCTTTAAATTTTCAGCCTGGTTGGCTCAGTGACAATGTTATTGATGCTTTCCTTTTTATTAGTCTTTGTGGTTCTTCAGTAGCAGCCAAGTGTTATCATACACCTTTCTTTCAATCAGGTAGTAAAGATCAAACTGTATGGCAAAAAGAGGATTTAGCTTCTGTTGATTTCTTTTTTATTCCAGTTCTTGTAAAAAATAATCATTGGGTTTTACTGGTAGCAAGAATTAAAGATAAAATGTTTCAATTTTATGATCCGCTTGGTTTTAACTCGGTTCAAAATTCAGTATCTTCATTAATTCAGCTGTGGCAAAAAGTCATAAATAGTATTTTAAACATTAGTGATAGTTGGTGTGTTTCATTTCCAAGTCACACTGTTCAAAATGATGGTATGAGTTGTGGTGTATTTATATGCTATTTTGTGCATCAACTTAGCCGACATTTGGATATTGATCAGCCTTTTAATACATATGATTTCAGAAAGTTTATTTATACTAGTTTAGGTGGGAAGATAAATGAAGGAAAGTAAGTTCAGGAAATAATTTTGCATGTTTTAATGATAAGAAACAGAAGACCAAGATTTTTGAGTTTTTATTCTTACACCAAAGTACATTAGTCAGGTTATATGGTTTCATCTTACACAGTTTTAATCTGTTTCATTTTTTAATACCTTCATTATGTTGAAATAACAGTGGCTTTCTGAAGCTTGCCAAAATCTTCTGCAGGTCATGATTTAAAATGTTTAATGATTTTTTTAGTACAATTTAATATTCATGTAATAAAGTTTGTTTTAAGAAAATTTATTTTTGCTTTATTTGTATAAAAATACTGTGTCTGTATAAAAAAACCATGAATCTGTTTAACCATAGTTCTATTGTTTGTAACCTTTGTTTATAAAATTTTAATTTTTTGTAATTTTTTGCCAAGCCATTGGAAATGATAAAAAAAATTTAAAGATTGAAAACTCAAGTAAATGGATGTGTCTGAGATAATGAGACCTAAAGTTTTAACTAGTCTGGTTTTGAATGATATATTTAGTATATTTGATTTTTAAAAATTTTAATTCTCTTGTAGTATTAAATTTAAGTGATGTATTTTATCCTGTTTTTCATATTCAAAATAATTAATATGTCCTAAACTTATTTTTTTTATTAGTATTTTATATCATATAAGTAAACACTTTTTAAAAAATTTAAACAGCTTAATTTTTTTTTTTTCTGAAACTTTCATTGTAATCCATCTCATGAAGTTAGTTTATTATAGGCCTCTAACAAACATTTTTACTTTGGCTAGTTACAAACTTTACTTTTAAAACCTAAATTACAGTAATTACGTAGAACTGAATGTAAAAATGCAAGTTTTGGGGAACCATTATGGTAACGAGCTGACACAGTACCTCCTGGGTGGCATGGAAACCTGTGTATTTTTATGCTATGCTATTTCTAAATATTAAATTTTGTAAGATCTATCTACTTTTCTACATGCACTGACTTAGATCCTACAATGAACCTGGCAAATTGTCACAGGTGTGAAATAAATACCAGCACAGTAGAGGGGTGCAAAATAACCCTTTATTCACCTTCTAAAACTGGGCCGAAATTCTCATAATATAGCCTTCAGACCCGCGTGATCCGAAACAGTTTTGCCTCCTCTTTGAAATTTCCTAATGAGAAAAGTCGTTAGTCCCCCCCCCCCCATGGATACAGTAAAATTTACATGTTTGTCAGACGCTGTCCCATAGTAGATGAGTTGCTAGATTTGTGATTTTTTCAATATTTATTTTGCTTTCATTTAAATGAAGTTCTAAATAAATATGCAGTACTGGATGCATATCTAGTGCACTATTTATTTAGAACAAAATGTATGCAATGTTTATATTTCACTCACTATTTCTGATCAATCTCGTAAATAATTTGTGAATTTTTTAACTTTGTTTTCACTCTTCATTTATATTCGCGTATTTTCGTATTAGAAATAAGAAAACAAGAGAAAAATTTAACAAAACATAATAAATACAAGCTAGCTTTGTAAGTCTGCAGGCTGGAATGGGATTTTTAATAACATATTTTCGTTAACAAAATAATGGTAATGACTAATTTAATGAAATAATAATAATAATATTTATTACCATTAGACGATTAGAATGAGATTCAATACAATTAGATTTTGAGATGAACTTACAGCAATAATAAAGCTTTACATAATAACTTTAAATCTGCTTTTTTTTCGATAATTTTGTTATTATAAATCACAGAATTCTAATCGGTGTGATACTAAACGGATGAGGCCAAAAGGCTTACTCGAGTGACTGCGAAATTACGAAACGTGTGCTAGGCTAGCGAAACACGCTCTGAATAAACTGATATAATCACACATTTAAATAGCACTTCACTTAATTTTAAATTTATGTCCTGGAGAGAATGTGAAGGGAAATTTGAGAAGTTGAGAACAGGAAAACTTAAAATAAATATGTTATGCAAATTAAGAAAAACCATACAATTTGATGCATTCAAAATTTTATATATTGAAATTTAATAATTAAATTGCTGTGATGAATCTTGTTTCGATTTCATATTTAGACCTTGATGTCTGTCAGTGTTGGGACTGTTTCTAATGTTAATAATTTTAAAGTCTCCTAAAACTAGTTTAAATTTTTGTTTCAGGAGGGATTTTTTTTATAATCAATTTCTTTTTCTCTGTTAGCCATTAAAATCTCTGCTGACATTTTTTTATTATTAATATTGAAATAAGAGCTTACATGATGTTTTTGTGTCTGTTTAAAGATATAAATGTAAATTAATTTACGTAGATTTCAATATAGTTTTGACCATATTTCATGAAATCCCAATGGCACTTGTTTTTATGATTGTCTATGTAGTACATTTGGATAGCTTTCAAAAAATAAGTGCTTTTAGGATATTTTCAGATTTCCCTTTTGTGAAAATTAGGACATCTTAGTTCTATGTCTGGTGTCTGGACCCTCCTTAGGATAGCAAGTTCACCGATGCTCAGTTTTGCTTTATTATAGTTTTTCTTGATTGTTATTTTATCATCTCTTGATTATTATATGAAATAAAAATATTTTTTTAATATAATGATATTTGTCAAACATCAGTTACACATGTGCATTTATTAGTAACAACTGTGTTTTATAATGAAATTTTGGTACTGTTTTGTTACCGGGACTGGATTCAGAAATGTACATACATTCATGTGTACATATATATATATATGCATACATGAACACATACATTTCTGAATCTGATCCTGATAACAGAACAGTACCGAAATTTTTGAAGGAATTGATTTTAACAAATGATAGACAAAAAAATATGTTAGTTTTTGCATGGGGTGAAAACAAAAAATGGAAATGTGTAATCACTACTTTCAATTAAAGTAGCACAAGGGAAACACTACATTTCAAGACATAAAAGAAATGGTAAGATTTATTTCATAATTATAATATGTTTTGAAAATTACATAATGTTTTTTTTTTTTTTTTTTTTTTTTTTTGACATTCTGACAAGGAATTGCAGATATTCCATTTTAAGTTAAGACAGTTTTTTTAAGATTGCTTGGATGTGATTTGCTGTAGATCTTTGAAAACCCTTTGGTAACAGCTGTTCTGACAAGAGAGATTGGATTAATGTGAAGGTGCTAAGATTCTTGGTGTAATGAAATGAATCGCTCAGGACATTATTAAGTAAGGAATAATTTTTGTTGTACTAAACAAGAGTCGCAATGTCCGAGTCTAGTTATGAAGAAAAAGTGAATCCTGTTGCAACTGTCGAATGTCGTATTGGTGATCAATATGATATTAATAGCCAGTCATCTAATTCGTGTAAAAGGTACAATGATGGCTTGCTGGTATGTGGCTGAAAAGCTGCAACTAATCACATTTCCCTGCTTTCCAGTTGCAAATTGCTGTTCTACAACAAGGTAGTGAAATAGCATCTAATGGAAAATATTTGTAGGAATTAATAAATCTCAAAATGTCTGGCATACTTTCTGTATAATCTAGCAAATCACAATACATGCTTTTGATCAATTTGCATTAAAATCTGTCTTGTTCATTCACAAATGCTACATAATTTTTCCTTTTATTTCTTTCCTTTCTCTTTGAATAATTTTCCTCCTAAATTAATTAATTTTCTTGTTTTTAGAGCAGAAAATGCCTTAACTAACTACTCATTTTCCTATGCTATTATTTTTTGAAAGAACTGTTAGTTTTCCATCATTTGTTGAAAATTGTGAATATTTTTTTATTGGCTTCACAAAACTGCATTCTTCTGAGGCTTTATATATTGGGATGCACTGATACGCACCGGAGGAAAAGTTTCCCAAATTATTTTCATATTTGTAATGTAGTATAGTTAGACAGCTGCTGATAATTTATTGAAATATTGGGGAAAACAGCCTTAATTCATCTGCAAAATCTGATACATTTTGGTGCTATGTTTTTGTTTTTTGTCTTTTATGACCAGGGTTTAGTTTCTAAAATGCCGAAGCCCTATGCAAGACCATCAGGAAAGAGGAACAAAAGTAAATAAATAAATAAAATGGCTATGAGAAACTTTAATAATTTAAAAACCTAAGTAGTTATAATAATAATATAAAATAGCCCAGATAAGCTGGACCCAACCAGAATTTTTGGTTATAAATTTCGATAGAAAAACTATAAATAGTTTTGTGGAAATAATCCACGCCTCTCACCTGCACATCCATGTCCATATTATTTGTCTATATCAAATTTGTGGCTCCGGGTGGTAAGAGTGGGATGACAACTATAATGAGTCTTACATCAGGAAGCAGGTAGATGAATTAGACTACAGACAGTACCTTACCAAATATGTAACACGACACAAACATTATAAATAAATAATGGAGTGTGGACTGCCTGAAAAACAAAACGATAGATTACTGTACTGGTTTGCAAGATAGCAGATAGTAGTGAATAAGGTAAATTATTAGTAGTAGTACTAGCAGAGCTACCCGTTCTGAGAATGGATTTTATAGTATTCATCTTTAAAAGTTTTTTTTAAGTATATATATTTCATAAAAGTATTGCTTCTTTTAATCTGGTTACAATAACTCCTTGTAAACTACATTTGTAATATGCTCTTTTGAATCTACGGGCAATGCGATTTTTAAATTGTATCTATTTCTTACTCTACTTAATGTGACAAAAGGTTCAGCTAAGTGTATACCTACACTTTTTTGAATGATTGTCCTTGTGCTTTATGTGTAGTCATAGCAAATGCTGGTATAATTATTTTATTTTTTTTTTTAAGAATACTGTTTATTTTTATATATATTTTTACAATAAAAATTAAAATTTTGTTTCATTTGTTATCGCTCCTCCTTGGATCTGCCAGTGCCAAGGGGCCCCCTAGATCCTCTGCGCACAGCGCCGGAAATGAGCTTAAACCAGCACTGAAATGTACAGAGATGAATTAAAATTTAATAAGCAATTTTTAATATAATTTTATTGCTAAAAATAAAATTTTCGAGACCATATTTCTACTGAAATTATTGTTCAGTTACATAGAAGTGCCGGAGCGTTCTTATTTAGGACTCCGGTGCACTCCGTCTAGAATTATGATTCATCTCAAAAAACCAAGCTTATACAATTTTAGGTCTGTTTATGACTATATACTGTTGGTTATTTGGTGGATATTTTGGCACATGACTATAATGGGTCAAAAGCATGATAATCTATTCTCTCCTTTAGAAATGGTATGAAATTATAAAAATCAGCTAACACATGTTGAAAATGCATTATGAAAATGAAAAACAACATAAAATTATGAAAATGCAAAACAACATAAAAGCAACAAAATAATGAAACACCTCGTAGTAAAACCGTGATGTGAAGGGATGCATAAAATTCACAAGATCAAATAAAATATAAAGCCAAGTAAAATCTCTAATTATTAAAGTACATTAAAACGCTTTACAACCACTTCAGATTAAGGAATAAAATCCAGTCTCCCTTAAAAACTTAAATGGATTAATATCTGGTTAATGTTTTCATTAAAGTTAGGGAGAAAACATGAAACCAGTACCTTTAGTGCGGGCAGTAATCACTTCCCAAATCTATGATTTTCTGCCAAAGTCTTGGTAGCTTTTCGGCATAGAAACTTGTTGGCCAAGAATCCAAAAAACATCACCCTCATTTCAGACGTCCTGTGCCGAATGGAAGATAGCACCAGCAAGATGTAACTGCAGATGTGAAAAAAGGTAGAAATCCGAAGCAGCAATGTCAGGGCTATATGGGGGGTGTGACAAAAGATTCCATTCGAGTCCTTACAGAGTCCAGTCAGTGAAAGCAAACACATGTGGTCTTGTATTATCTTGATGGAACATTACCTCTTTGCTCCGGAACTCAATTCAACGTTTGCCCTTAATAGCAGCGTCAACACAGACTAGCATCTCGCTCTTTATCTTTTTCCAGATACATATTGCAGATAATACCCCGGCAATCCCATCAGATACAAAACATTATCTTTTTGTTAGCCAAATTGCCCTTTGCGATGCTGCCGATGGGCTCGTCGGGTGCAGACCAACCCCTCTTTTTGGCCTGTGTTGTTGAAGTCCACTTTTCATGACAAATGATGATCCGGTACAGAATTTTATCCTTGCGTTGATATTCGAGCAGATTAGTGCAGGCCCAAACACATCCGTCCTTATCTGCTTGAATCATCTCATGTGGCACCCAGCGATTCAACTTTAACGTCAAGTGTATGAGATGCATACTGCGACCAATGGATATGGCACTAACTCATTAACAAGCTCTCAATTGGTTGCATACTGCACTTCTTCCACATACTCTCGCAGGCGGACCTCATCAACATCAGTAGGCCGACTCGAATGCTCTGCCTCTTGAATGTCGTAATGCTTGTTTTTGAAATTTCGATACCAAACCTTCACCAGCACCAGATTTAGATTTGACGAGAGCCTAAGCTATTTGAAATATGGGGCCCTTTATGAGGGATATCAGTCAATTCTTTTTATATGGGATATGCTACAATATTTCGGAGGGCCCTAAGCTATGTTCACCTTATACATAAATCCGGCACTGACCTTAACAATGTCAAACATTAGTAGTACCTAAAGCAATACGAGGTTCGAATCCCGTGAATGGGCTGGCTGCATGGGTGTTTTCGTGGTTTTCCCCATGTGTAACATGTATACGAGACAGTTTCCCTTAGAAAGTCCTCCACGAAGGCATTCCTCCCCTTAGGCAGATAGCCCTCGAGGCTTTGCCATAGTCACACACACACCTAAAGCTATACACACGACTTGGTGACATTCTGTAGCTGACTTTTTGCAATAAAACTGGAAGTAAATGATAGTTTAAATCTCGTAGCGTGATAGTTCCATTTCAGACATCTTGTACATAATAATAATGATATTTTTTTTTACAAATTTCACAATATAGTGTTCTAAAGCAAGTCTCTTCCTTTCAAACGCCAAAAATTGTTTGACAAAATATGATTCAACACGTCAACGCGAACTATTTGCTCAAACGATATTTGCGGTGGCAGGAAATTTTCGTGAGACCCGATTGGTTTTCCAATTAAAAGTCGAGAGAAGTACCTGAAAAAGTGAAATAGTATTTCCTGAAGTCTATCAAAACGTGAGCATTTCTAACAAAATCTGTCATACAGAACATTAACTCCGATTCGGGCAACATTACCTGGCTACTTCTAGAGCGCCTTAACATGATACAGAGGCCTTCCTCAGTTGACTGCGCTGGCGGGGCGCCAACCCACCGAACAGCCCGCAGGGACTTCTCATGTTCATCGCCATAATCCATCACACTGAGGGCTACGCGGGGAGCCGTCCCCCCCTCGGCACAGCACTCAAAATCTACATGAGAGCGCCCCCACAGCAAAGGCAACGGATACGACAGTACCAGTACGGTCCCTGCCAAGCCCGCGCCTACCATAGGATGGACCTGTGGTTCTAGTCCTGTGAAGTCTGATTATTTACCCAACAAATCGAAGCTGGCAGGACACAAGTCCAGCCAGTGGTCTGGGAGAACCCCGGTTCTCCTCCCATAAATGGTCGGTTCCGGAAATTCCCACCAGTCGATCCCCTGGGATTGGTTGCTTAGCGTCATTAGCCTATACGAGCAAAGGCTTGGACCAAGGCACAGCATAGTTTCCAGCAGGACCACGAGGAGGCTGACGCTAAGCTGTGGGAGACGCAAGCAGGCAAGCCTAAAGCCATTCCCACAGTCCCCGCCCATTGATCAAACGCCAGGTCTCCTGCCTTCCGCCACTGCCTACGACGATCTCAAGCGCACGGTTCACACCGCCTACAGTGGTTTCCAGCCGGTTTTGGACATTTGTCCTCGGGAGGCCAATCGTCACCCGCCAGTCATATAGGACAGATTAATATTACAACTGGAATATACTGGTTCACTATCCGCTTTTAAGAGATAATTGTGCGTAATTTGGAAGTGACCGTTTGTCAGACAGGTTCAAATGACTTCCTCCTACTCTGATTCCCAATATTTAATTCTAGGCATTATGCTTCTAATTTTATTATTCACTTGCAGGTCCTTGCCATAGACTCAGGATTTTACCCTTGATAATCACTTTAATATTTTTCAAAGTAACAAGCTGATTTAAACAGTCCCACGGCAGATTTTGCTGTGATATCTGCCAGTTCGTTACCCGTTATCTGTATGTGTCCAAGAACCCAGCAGTAAAGGATCTCGTACTCACGGCTTATTAAGTTTTAAGGTAGTCAATAACACTTCTGTCACCATCGGTTTCTGGGTCTAGAGAAACTTTGAAAAGCTTTTTGTGCACTTAACAAATCGGTGTAAGTTGTACAGACATTAGGTTATTTCGAAGCAAGAGACAAGAAAAATGAGCAATGCTCTAGCCGGGACTCAAACCAAGGAATGATAGAAAGGCCGGAGAAATAACTTTATAAACTTTTTTTGGCTTAGATGAATATTTAAGAGCGTCATGCACCGAATTATTTAAGTTCGTAATACCGATACGTAAGTATCAAAGTAAATATACGAAGTAACTTGAATGTATTGTAATACCGATACATTCAAGTTACTTCAGCTTTAGTCAGCAAGCACATTGCAGCCTTCTTTTCTCTACGTGACGTCGAAACGCAAATGATGCTTCCACATGACCTGCTGTTTTTGAGCCATTAATGTATATTGGAATGTAATTGCAGTGTTCGTTCCTTGTTCATAGAAAAGCTATTTGTAAGCTAACTCGTTCGTGTTTCTGTTATCATAATCGTAAAAGTTTCTATGAGCCGAATTTCTGGACCATCTCACGGTAGGATATCACGTCATTCTGCTCGGGGCACGGTTATTCACATCAAGCACTGAATATTTTTCTATCAAAGGCTCAGCTCTTGTAGGGAACGTAGGAATGCAGAGAGGCCGTGCTGCAAATAATAAGCTATAGCAGTCATCAAGAGTACTCAGACAAGGATGTTTAGGTTGCGACATTATACGAAACTAGTGATGAAGGGTCAATTGTTCACGTTTTAATTTAAACGATGATTCTAAGCAATAAATGTACTGTTTTTATACAGGAGATATTCTAAAGGCTCTAGGGCAAATCCGCAGAGCTCAATGATGAATCGAATCAAGTTTCAATAATACAGAAGTCTCTACCGAATCATTAACTTCTGAGCCAGTCTAGACATCGCTGGTGGCTCTTGAGGCATCAACCACTAGGAGTTTTGACCTCTAGTTGGCGTTGTGCTCTGAGGCCTTTGGCTAGAAATAGAAGGATAAACGCTTTTGCGCGACTTAGATTAGTATCTAGATTAAGACACTGTATTCTAGCGATGAGGATTGAAAATTATATGCAAAGTATATAAATGCGCTAACACTAGAATAATAAAATGTGTTGAGAGTAATAATATGGGTTGAAGTAAGGTACAAACAAAGACCTAATCACGTTTTATCGGGAGTCCAGTCTAGAGCGGATGAATGGCCTATATATGCGGGACAATGATCCCATCCTCTGCACCCCAAAAGGTGTTCGCCAGGACTTTTGAGAAGGTAAAAGTTCTGAAACGTTTCTTCCTCAGGTACATCATTCGTGGAAGGAAAGTAAGTTTCCGATTGAACAATCACTCCTAGGAATTTCCCTTCGGGCGTAGTTGGAATTAATGACCCTTCAAGTTAAATCTCAGGATGCAGATTTCCCTTTCTGCAAAAGTGCTTGTGACAGCCTTCCGTTTTGAAGACACAAATCCATTTTTCTTTGACTATATCTGGATCTTATTACTAGTGATCCGTAATTGCCTCTCCACATATATCATATCTGCCCCTTGGTAACTTGAAGATTGTCAATGTACAATTATCCTGAAACAGTAAGAGGAAGTTCCTTTAAGATACGGTTTATTTTTAGCGTGATTAAGATAACACTCAAAACACACCCATGAGCAAACCTCGTCTTGTTCAAAGTTATACAAAAAAAAAAAAAAAAAAAAAAAAAAAAAAACAGAGCCAATTCTAACTTGAAAACTTCTAGCCTTAAAAAAATTTTGAGTGAAAATTGGAACGTTTTCCACGTCACAGAGCATTTATTTAATTACGGATAAAAGTTAACAGACTAAATAGAGATATAACAGTTGTTTAGCGGCTCCTCGCGCTAGATAAACACAAGGAAATTTTTCATTTTTTTATACAGTCACTTCTTGCCCTCACGGAATCAGAACAAAATCGGAAGTCGATAGCCTCCACCTTTGCATAGTGTCTATCCTTGTCTGTCTCAGGTACGCAGGCGATGATCTGCCTATCAGGTTGTTGGCTGCAGAACTTAGCGTTCTTACACACACACACACACACATTAAAAACGGTGTCACTTTCTGAAGATTTCCTGATGGATTACTAATTATCAGAAACTGCAGTTTATTTTTTATTCTTGTCAGAATTTGCATTTGTCTTAACTTTTATAGAAATAGGACAATTTTCATTTTGTTCATTTGTTTGTGTATTAGAAGCCATATTTAGTGAAATAAAAGATTCAGCCCCGGCAGCAGCCCAGCCCACCACAGAGTCCAACATAGGGATGCAAATTCCTGCGACAGGGTGAACTGACTTTAACGCAATCTGAAGCCCCACAGTAAGCTTTCCAAAAAGCGGAAACACCCGAAACCACTGATACCAAGGACTAGTGACCAACCGACTGACACTAGAGGGGACAGCTAAGAGCCTCCTGTTTTAATCTGAAGCAGAGGGCAAAGTAGTGTGTTGGGGACAGTACCCCACCCCTCAACTACCAGGATCCTCCTTTCCAGCTTTATGGGTGACAAGGCACGGCAAACGCGTAAGCGGTTTCCTGTTCACGAGAAACTGGAAAGAAAGTGATGTAACAGAATCACACATTCAGTCCCAACAACCGAAAAGGAAACCCACTAAGGTGCAAGAAACGAAAATAGAACAGAAAAGCAGGGACGAAAAAGAAAGGAAGAATGATCACTAGGGCTCCAGGATCGCGAATCCCATTTCACCAA
The DNA here is from genome assembly GCF_044657685.1 of Stegodyphus dumicola. Taxonomy (NCBI): domain Eukaryota; kingdom Metazoa; phylum Arthropoda; class Arachnida; order Araneae; family Eresidae; genus Stegodyphus; species Stegodyphus dumicola. The sequence goes on from NC_140768.1 coordinate 150,103,560, forward strand.
GAGGGTGATCTTCTGGAGGATTAGGATACTTTGGGATTGCCAGACTCACAACAAGCTCTGAGGGTGCTGTTCAGCTGTTATCATTGTTAAATTTATAAGGTATTTCTCCCGCTTTCCTAGCGTGCCTTCGTGGTGTAGTGGTTCTGCACGCTGGGCTGGTATTCCAGAGGTCCGTGGTTCGATTCTAGGCGGAGACGGTTGCTAATTTTTCATCTCTCTGGCCTCCAGAAAATACCTAATGTCTCTACAAATTGATTAAAACAAAGCACAAGAGGCTATTTCTCCAAAAGATTTAACTTTGTAGAGGACTTTAAAAGGGATTCTGGTGAGACATTGGAAAACACGAAAATTATAAACATCCAAACCAGGTCAAACTACTGGTATTCAGTGGTCCTATCCATCCAGCCATTGGTGGGTGTCAACTGCTGTTCATAGCTCGTTCACTGTGAATTTCTTATTGTATCAAATGATTCCCAGCACAACACAGGATGACTTATATTGTTCAAGCTTCTATCTCCAAGATATAAAAGGTAAAAACGTTTACTCATTGATGATTTTCTTGCCTAAAATAGGCATATCTCTGCTTTTCTCAAAGAAATGCCTTTAGAGAGTTCTACACGTCATATATGTAGAATCTCAAAATTAAGTTACACTATAAGGTATTTCTCCCGCCGTCCTTGCTTCCTAGCACGTCATATATGTAGAATCTCAAAATTAAGTTACACTATAAGGTATTTCTTCCGCCTTCCTAGCGTGCCTTCGTGGTGTAGTGTTTCTTCACGCTGGGCCGGTATTCCAGAGGTCCGCGGTTCGATTCCCGGCGAAGGCGGTTGCTAATTTTTCATTTCTTCAGCCTCCAAAAAAAATCCCAATGTCTGTCTTTACAGTGGTCCCCAAACTAAAAGGGTTGTGGATGATGACTCTCCATACCCAGGATTTGACGATTGTCCGCTAAAAACCCCAGTCGCCCTTTAAAAGGGGGGGAGTATATAAGGTATTTCTCCCGCCTTCGTGGTTCTGCACGCTGGCCCGGTATTCCAGAGGTCCGCGGTTCGATTCCCGGCTAAGGCGTTTGCTCATTTTTCATCTTGCCTGCTTCCAAACAAAATCCTAATGTCTCTACAACGCCTGCGAAAAGTGTTATCAATCATATGCTCTTTTTTTGGGGGGGGGGAACTATTGATCTAGAAATTTTCAGTTCTATCTATCATCGTACAGTCTTAATGTAGAGTCATTAGGATATTTTCAAGCAGGAGACGTGAGAAATAAGCACTGCTCTCACCGGGGACTCGAATCTGGACTTTTCAATGCACCGACTGTGCTAACTGTTACACCACAAAGGCATGTTGGAAGGAGGGAGAAAATACAAATGGTTCATTAGGTTGTAAGATTCTGTAAGTAATCAAGAATATGTGATCGATGACTCATACATTCTTGATATTCAAGTAATGAAAAAAAAGTCTTAAACTTCAAAATTTGTGCATGGAAACTTGCTTGTGATATGTAGCAAAAATATATGCTCTATTTTGAAAATGTGAAGTTACAGTAGAGAAAAGCTTTTGTTTTAGTAAAAGCAAAATAATTATAAATTTTTACTATGCAACACATATGTCAAAGACAAGCATGATTGATATACACTGATGTGCAAAAATTAAGGACAAGATGGTTTTTTCAATATAACTTTGTACAAAAGCTTTCCAAATCAACACATTTAATACCGTAAGATCCCCAATACATAAGGACATGAGTAATGTACACAACACTTACTAAAAGAGAAATCAGAGGGATAAAAAGAAGCTTTATTGAAAAAGTAGCATGGAGCACAATGCAACTGAAGGCCGAAACATCCCTTTGATGGGTGTCCAGCAAGAAACATCCGGTCTTTAATAGGGGATATGATCTCCCCTGACTGCTAAGCAGGTTTCACAGCATTTGCCCATGCTGAGAATGAGGGTGTCAATGAGTTGTTGAGGTATTGCTGCCCATTCGTCTTGCAGCGCCAATCAAAGCTCCGGAATCGTTACTGGTGGTAAGATACGAGCTGCCAAGCGTCTGCCTAGAAAATCCCATACATGCTCGATGGGATTGAGATCCGGTGATCGTGCCGGCCAATCCATACGTTCAATATTCTCACTCTCTAAGAGCTGTTCGGCAGCTACTGTGCGATGACATGGTGCATTGTTGTCCATGAAAAGGAACTGCGGTCCCATAGTGCCTCTAAACAGACGCACATATGGAAGAAGAATCTCGTTACAATAACGGGTCCCGTTGACTGAACCTGCATCGAAGATGTGAAGGTCTGTACGACTACCAAGCATGATGCCTCCCCAAACGAGAACACCACCACCTCCATACCTGTCCCTTTCAATGATGTTCGAGGGATGATTGCGGCTTCCCCGCTATCTCCAGATGAGTATGCGATGAGAATCGCTACTCAGACTGAATCTGCTCTCATCTGTAAAGAGTACTCGTCCGCATTCATTGTCTCTCCAATTCCAGTGTTCCCGGCACCACAGAGAACACCTTCTCCGATGGGCAGGCATTAGAGGTACACACCGTACAGGGCGTCGTGCAAACAGACCACCACCGTGCAGTCTTCTGGCCATGGTAAAACGCGATATCGGTCGTCCAGTCACCTGTGTTGTGTGTCTAGCGATTTCTCCCGCTGTCTCCTGCTTGTTTCTTCTGGCCTGTAAGGCAATATACCGGTCATCTGCGGGTGTGGCTCCTCGTGGACGACCACTACTAAACCCCCGGATAGCTGTTCCTGTAGTTTGAAATTGTCTCCAAAGCCGTGAAACGATGCTGTGAGCAATTCCGAACTCTGCAGCCACACTTGTCACACTGCGGCCTTCCTCCAACTTCCCAATGATTCGACCTCAGGTAAAAGCATCCAGATGTCGTCTAGCAGATTGATTATTCGCCATTTCTCGCTGAGGCAGCAACTCGGTGTGATTTTAACTGCTATACGGCGTGCAATCTCTTTGCCAGAAATACTGATCTTACACCGACAACATGCTGTATAATACTCAGACACTCCCCCATTACGTCTACCTGCATATCTGCGCATGTGCTACCATACATCACCTTACTTAATCTCCTGGTTGGTCTTTCTGTCCGCTCTACCTCTTCGTTCAGCTGATATGCTAATTTTTCAACTTCGTCCTTAATTTTTGCACACCAGTGTACACAAAGCATCCTATGACTCTAAGCCTGCAGAGTATCCTATGATGGTATTGACAGTTCAAGAACACTGGCTACTTATATAAAGGCAAGAACCCCAGATGGCCAGTCATTTCCAATGAAACAGTGCAAAAATTTAGTTTCACATATAAATTAGTAACTGAGCTATAGGAAACTTGCATTAGCCCCTTATTAAATTTATATCTAAGCTATAATAGATACAACTTATTCTTCTTGTTTAGACTCAGAAAATGCTGCTGCTGAATCTACACATGCATGTATAATGAATGGTTAACATTCATACCTATTTTTTTAAAACTATTTGAAGAAAGATTTAATTGCAGTTTGTTCACATACAGCTGGTGTGACATTAAGAAGGGAAAAAAAGTAGCTGTAATCAAACTTTTAGATATTTTTCTTAATATTGTAATTTATTACTGTATACTGCTTAGCTTCTTATTTACAGTAGTATCACAAGATTCAGTAAGCAAAACCATTAAAGAAATCATTTTGAAATATTTCTTGATACATTTTATCACCAATCAATGAGATTAACCCTCCAAAATCAATGAGATTAACCTGAGACTGGTAATGGTAAACGTATTGAAATATTTAAAAATTGATATTTTGTGATTTATTGGTAAAAGATATTACGTTTTTCTCATTCATATACAATTATTAGTATTTTCTGTTTTTGTAAAAAATATAACAGTTCATTAGAATTGCATAAGTTGTTTATATAGAATAAAATGCAAACTCTTTGTCAAGTTTTTCATAGCTCATCACTGCATGTAATCCACAAACAGGATAGGTCTACAAATTACATTAGTAGCAAATATGTGTTCTATAACCAAACATAGGGAAGATTTTGCAATGTTGATTACAACTAAAACCATATTATTTACAGATGCTGCAATATAAATTTTGCAATCGTATGCATGGAAGACAATTCTTCCACTATCTAGTTGTGAAGCATTTGTTGGATAGGTACGTTTGTGTACTGGACATGGAAAATTGTCATGCTGTTACTGAATAGAAATTATATTTACTTGAACATTTTATATGCCATTTCACTGATAAAGGTACATGGGTCCTTTTTTTCTACAGAAACACTGTAAAAGGTATGTCAGATTTTAATACGTTATAGTTGTTATTTCTCTAAATGAAATATGATTCAGAAAAATACACATTTCCTCTCTGAAAACTGTTGTATTACCTAATAATAAATTTCTATCTTTTTTTTGGATTGATCAATATCAGAAGATGACTCAATGTTGTTCAGATGACCATGAGATCATTGACCATACACTCCGCAATCTTTTGCTTTTGGAATGTGCTTTAGACTATATTTATATGCTCCTATTGCTAATAATATCAAAACTCCAAGACTGCATTATAGCTCCTTTGATGACCATCAGCAGGGAAATTTTACTATGTTTGTGAATAGAATTGTGATACCCGGTCGATATGTGTCCTGTACCAACAGGAACACACAATGACCTTTATGATATTATGTCAAATTTGATGAACTTTTATTTCATTTCATGTAGTAATCATTTTTTATCTGTAATATGTTACAGAATAAAACATTTTAAAACTTACAAATCATGTAATATCTGTATATTTATTAATTTCATTGTACTATAGCTCACTGTATGACTCCCTCTTGAATTTTTGTAGTAATTTAATTGATTTGATTAAAAAAACTGCACCAAATCACAAGGCAAAAATAAAATCCAAATATTGTAATCTGTTTTAGCAGAGTGAACGTACCAAGAAAACAGATAATTCACCCATTTAAATTTTTCATTCAACTCATTTAAGAAATGAAATACGCTCTTAAGTTTGTGTACGATAATTTTAATATTCAATCCTCATACCTTACCTGATTTCACAAAGTAGTTTCAATCTGAAGTATACATGACTAATCATAATTTATCAACAATTCATATAAAAGAAAATAAAAATAGCAAATTATGTATCATATTAAATACATTTAGTGCAACTTTTTGAGTGACATCTCGTGTAATTACTCATCCGTTTCCAATTCATCAGATCTGTTTTACTTTTCGTTTCGGAACCAGACAGCAAATTTCATTTTGTGAAACCACCAAGTCATTTATCTGAACATGATCAACCATTGACTACTTTTTGAAAATAAATAAATAAATAAACTGAAAGCTTTCAGATTTTATATTATGCCCTGAGGTTTTTTTTTTTTTTTTTTTTTTTTTTAACATTTTGTGTTATCTTTATTTATTAAATATCATGTTCTTCCCACTTAAATCATAAAATTCAATTCAACAGCAATATCACAAATATTTAAAAGAGCATGTCTTTCGAATTCCCAGTACACAGTCTCGCACATTGGAGATAAAAATGTTCCCTCCTCCCATACAGAGTTGCTATTGCTCACTTTGAAATCATTGAGTTTCTTAATCAAAGACTTATAAATGCGTTACAAAATATGAAATAGATAATAAAACAAATTCCAAATTAGGGCTTCCAGATGCCCATATTCTAATGGAGACATACATTATTCAAAATTTGATGACCCTAAACACAGTTGTTTTATCACAACGTGAGAAACATACATACATTTATGCAGATTCTTCATTATTTAATTTCTTTAAATATAATACTCTAATATTTGGTGGCAACAATTGAAAAAGTGATTCACCATTTATAATGAATCAACACAAAATGCCAAAACAAAATTAATAGCCTTTCTGGGCAAATTGCCCCTTTGAGCTAAAAAGATTATCTTCAAGAAAGCTGAAAATAAAAAAGCAGGAAAAAAAAAAGATTGGCCCACTTTGAGAACAGCACATGACACTTTAGGAGACATTAATTTTTCCTCGCAAAGACTCATCCTTTAAGGAGTTGGGAAAAAAAAAAAAAAAAAAAAGGAGGAGGAAAAATATTTAAAATAGAAAGCAGATGTCAAATTAAGCATAACAATGCATATCATAAAGATGAGGTAAATAAAGGTAGAGTGAGGACTATACATGCTCTTAATAGAAAAGAAAATAATTATTGATAAAATATTGTAAGCAAAAGCTACAATATCATTTCATCAAAAGTACAGGCAATTATATAAAGCATCGGTTAGAGTAGACTGAAGGGTTCCCCTTGTATTATTGCGAAGATGTTGTTTCATTTATTGCCAAGTTGTTGTTTCATTTATGTTGATTGCTGAGTAGTTGAATGTTCTGTACATCCGTAAATATACTCAGTCAGTAAATAAAGTCAAGGGAGTGAACAATGCCAAGTTTCTGCAATTCTCTGGTGATTTTTTAAGTGAAAATAGGTCAACGTGTTCATGGATAAAGAAAGTCAAGGCAGTGCACAATGCCTAGTTTGTGCAATTCTGTGATGTTTTTTTCCATTAACAAATGTATTTGTTATACCAATGTTTTATTATAACTCTCTTGTTCTGATCATAATTTGTAATTTTTCGTGTCGCATTTATGTAGGTCAATGTGCACAAACTCGGTATCCATGTGCCGCCAAAAATCACCAATGGGTACTCGTAAATATACTTTTACCAAAACATCACTGTGCAAGTAGTAATACTTTATTGATTATGCCAAAGCATTCAACTAGTTGATTTATACATGTATAATGGAGAGAAAATTTATGTGAAGAGGTCCTTTGCGAATGATTAGCATACTTGATATAAAATAAAATAATGGCTGATAATAGAACATCACTAATAGCACATTTCCTTAGATAACCACTCCCATAATACAAATCTATTTAAGTAAGAGGTTATTCTCTTTGGAAAGTTCGATTGCATTTTCTACAAAAAAAGCACACACTGTTTTGCATATCATTACATTCGTCCATATCTGTGTTGATAGCAAAAACTGAATCATAATATTAAATGATGAGAAATATGCCCAAGGAAATTGCAATACAGTTTAACTAAATAAATGGTTGTATAATAGAAATATAAAATTGCATGTTTCCACAGGACTTTTATTAAGAAATAAGAGCTAAAAATTCAATAATAGTGGAGAGCATGCAGTTGTCATGAAAAATTTCATTCATACACAGTTTATGAGCACTGGGTGAGACAGTTTTGAGAAATAATAAGTAAGAAAGTTTTCTCATCATCATATTCAAAGACATTTTTTTCATATTTTGTACTTGGATCTGTTTGGGAAAGTGACTGATTTTGCCATCAGTAAAAGTTATCCTGCTTAAAACAGTTTATTATTGTGTTTTCTGAAACATGGTTTCAAAATATGTATTTAGAAGATGCAGAAAATACACCAAGGAGGTTAGTCCTTATTAATTCATTTGCACTTTCATCCAAATTTTCCACATTATGAAGAATACAGCTCACCTCACGAAGATCATATTCTTTTCATCGCTCTATAAAAATTCCTTAATCGCAAACTGGAATAACAGATATCATGTTTTCTGCAAGGAGTAAAATTCCAAATTTTCCTCATTATGAAGAATACAGCTCCCCTCACGAAGATCATATTCTTTCATTGCTCTATAATAATTCTCTGATCACAAACTTGAATAATAGATATCATGTTTTTTGCAAGGAATAAAACTTCGGCATTCTTTATGAAGTATGTTTTGTGACATGCAGTTGTGAATCAGATCAAAGGTAAAATTCTTTTCATCTTACAGTTTCTAAATTCATTCATTAAAAATTTCTGTCATCATCTACACCATACATTATTTTTTCATAATTTCAAATTCATCAAGAAAAAAATCAAATACATTGCAACATTTTGCTCACATTAAATGACATAATAATTACAACAAACGATGAGTCAATTTCCCATGTTTCTGCACAAGTGCTGATGGAACATTGACATTTTGATACACTTAAAAACTCGCAAAACATTAGAATAAATTTTTATTTCAGAGGCAGAAACAATTTAAAAAATCATCACATCTGAAATTTAGTGTCATTCACTTCACAAATGATGTTAAATTATGCGAAAGCACAGTCATTTTACGATTAACTAAATTATCAACAGAAAAAATACGTTCAAAATTCAGTATTAAAATAGTATTTTTATAATTAAACAGTTTCAGTGCTTTCGTAAGAGGAAAAAAAACTCAGTTTAGTATCCCTGATGGTAATAGTTTTAAATCAATATGCACAAAATTTATTCATACCACTAAAAAAATTATATGAAGTGCTAACAGAGATATTAAAAATTGAAATTGTTTTGTTCTTTTATTTATAATACGTTTAGCAGGAAATAAATGTTAATTCAAAGAACACTGCAATGGAAGTTCTCGCATGTCCTATCAAACTTTTGTCAGTGATTTTAACTGAATTATCACCAGAAGAAATTTATTAATAAGCGAACACTACAACAACGAATATCTAAGATATTCTTTGACTACAACAACGTTTGCACCCTAACAAGAAATCTTCGATGTTTGTTTACATCGCACGATAAATTGTTAATCTTTGCCATAATTCACCGCGAAACATGATAAAAAGCCAAATATTGTAACCCATCCAGAAGCCCGTGACGTCACGGTAAACTTTTCCGTACACCTTTGGCGTGTGTCTGTACATAATTGTGACGGACTAATTTTCCTAAGATGGGTAGGAGACAATTAATGACTTTCAGGGCTTGATTCCTGACATTGTTAATGTGCGGTGTCTAGGTAAGCTTATCATTAATAGTGACCCCGAGGTATTTGGCCTGGCGAACTATGGGAACAATTTCATTAAACAGGAAAAGGTTGTTATTTATAGGGCGGTTTCGTTTTCTTCTTCTGATGAGCAATAGTTGTGATTTACTTGCATTAATTTTGATCTTCCATTTGCTACACCAGTTTTCGATGGATGGGGTGAAGTTCTGTAGGACTTTGATGGCGTGGTTGAGGTTAGCTGATTTCACGGCAATAGCCGTGTCGTCGGCATAGCAGGCAAGGATGGAGTTGGTAGAGCTAATTTTGGGAAAATCAGCAGCGTAGAAAATATACATTACAGGTCCCAAAACACTGCCTTGAGGGATGCCGCTTTTAATTTTCCTTTCAGTGGAGAGATCATCATTGACACAGACTTTAAAGTTCCTCTCAGTGATGAACGAGTGAAGGATGCGAAGTAGTTCGGGTTCGAAGTTGTAGCTCATTAGTTTGATAATTAATCCCTCATGCCAGACGCGGTCGAAGGCTTTCGCCACGTCCAACATGAGGATAGCCACATTTTGTCTGTTATGCAGAGCCGAGCCTGCGAATTCGATAATGCGTACCAGTTGTTTAGTAGTAGAGAGATTTCTTCTAAATCCGAATTGCTCCGGAGGAAGTGCATCCAGGTGGTGTTGGATTCTGGAGAGTATGATGCGCTCGAAAATTTTACTGAGGACCGGCAGGAGGCTAATTGGCCTGTAACCATCGGTCTGGGTGTGATTTTTTCCCGGCTTTGGGATCATGACAATTTTTGCAGTTTTCCATGCGGTAGGAAAATAACAGTTAGTCAGTGCTGCATTAAAGATACTGGTGATTTTGCAGATGAAGTTAAGAGGCAGTAATTTAATAGATTGATTAGTAATTCCATCAATTCCTGGAGCTTTTCTGGGCTTGAGTTTCTTCATTATTGTAGATACTTCTGCCGGAGTAGTGAGCGGGATTAGGTTATTAACAGTAGGGGAGTTAAGCCATTCTTGAATTTTAATGAGAGTATCATGTTCAAATTTTGCATCACAAGGGGTTAAGTTAGGCGAGAATTGTTCTTCCAAATGTGTAGCGAAGGAGTTCGCTTTTTCTTCATTCGTAATGGCTGGGTTTCCATTGTGCAAAATGGGTCTGTTCGTTGCGTAAGTATTTTTAAAATTTTTGACAATTTTCCAAAGAGAGCCATCCTGAGTATTGAGATTAGAGATTTTTTCAGCCCAGATCTCATTTTTGAAGTTATTAATTTCGTATTTAATTTCTTTGCCAAGTCGATTAATAGCGCTTTTGATTTGCGGGTCCCATGTCAGGTGATACTCTTTGCGGAGCCTATTGCGTTGCCGCATCTTTTCACGTGTGCTCCGGGGGAGGCGAAAAGCATTTTCCTTAGCGCTCAGATGTTCAGTAGCCTCCGTGATCGCCACCTGGATGGACTGCATTACGTCACTGATTGCTTTATCGATGCCATTTGTGTCATTAAGATTACCTAGAGCCAAATTGCTTGTCACTAAAACGTTTTGGAAAAGAGTCCAATCAACTTTGGTGCGATACTTTCCATTAATTGTCTTTGTGATTCCTAAATATGCCAGTACAGGAAGATGGTCAGAGGAAAGTTCAGTTTTCACGTCTAAGACCATAGGAAGTGTCGTTGTGGAAAGTGCAATATCCAGTATGTCTGAAAATTCGATGCGTTCCGGACGATAGGTGAAGTCATCCGGCACATAAATGGAAACTGGATTATTGATAATAAAGTTATGTAAAACTTTGCCATTTAAGTTGGATCTTCGACAGTTCCAAGCAACATTTTTAGCGTTCAAATCTCCAGCTAGAATTGTAGGTAAGTTGGAAGGTAAGAGGTTATTTAAAATTAAATCTGTAAGTTTATTATTAGGAGGATTGTAGCACGCAGTAAAATACAATTTGTTGAAAGTAGGTAGTACTACACATACGGTGACAATTTCCATATTAAAGTTTCTTGATACACTAATTAAACATGAAGAAAAGATATTTTTAACATATATACATACACCACCACCACGATGACTAGTCCTATCACATCTGTAGTCTCTAAAGTTTGCAATTTTGAGCCGGTGAGACATTTGTGCATGAGTTTCTGTAACTAATGCAATGTCCACATCATGCTCTTGAATGAAATGTTGAAATTCTAAAAATTTGGTATTAAGTCCATTTGCATTCCAGATGCAGAGTTTAATTGGGGTAACACTTGTGGGCCGATTGTCCATTATTTGGCTGCCTCTTCGGTGCTATCTTCAGTTGTGTTTTTATCATGTGCTAGTTGTTTAAAAAGTAGGGGTAACCCCGAGTCCTTAATAAGTGCAACGAAAGTTTTCAGTTCATGAAGCACTTGCTTAGCTTCCGTGACACTTTCGGGAGCCAGTCCTGCAGTGAGTGCACTTGAGTATGATTTGTTGGTAACAAATCTATCCGCGTAAGATTTTTGCACAGCAGTTTTAGGCTTGGGAAACTTAACGCACCCTCTGTAGTTCGCAGTGTGCCCGACTTCATTACAATTGGCACACTTAGGAGGAGTATCCTTGGATTTTGTGCACATAGAGGATTGATGTTTTTCGCCGCATTTAACACAGCGAGCGTCGTGATTACAGTGACTTTGAGCATGGTGGAAGCCCTGACAGCGGAAGCACTGCAGGGGGCCTGCTCTTCCTTTATATCTTTCCACTTCAACCTTCATACCGAGCATGAATTTTTCGTGATAAATTTCTTTGCTTTTCTCTTTCTTTTCCAGCGTGACTAGAAATAACGGCAAATTAATTATTTCTCCGTCTCGTTGTCTCTTTAGCTGGTCGACTCGTTCAATTTTGTATCCACGATCTGTTAGTTGTTCCGCTATTCCGGCGCAGGTCACATATGATGGCAAATGTCGGATTACTACTTTCACTAACTTTGACTCCGGGAGTTCAAAGCAGTGGAAGGATATTTTTTCATCTTTCAAAACTTTCACTAGTTGATTATAAATTGTCGGGTTGTACGCCTGAATTTTAAATCCTCCCTTTATTTGTTGCCCATGATAGTCCTTACATGGGGATAGATTATAACCAGCCAATGCCAATGATTTGAAAATTACGGAGTTCCTATGGTTCAAAACCATTTACCTCCTCATCAGAATTACTAAAAGCGAGCAGAAATGAGAAAAAATTTTGCATAAGTGAATTACCTGATGCACACTAGAGGGAGCCACTGGCTCAAGAAAGTTTAGGGATAGAGATGAGATAATAAAAACTTAAGAATCATAATACTTTTTAAAAGTTTTTAGGTTTTATAATTTTTTTTTTGTATTTTATATTTTATACTTATTTTGGTTTTTATAAATTTTTTATACACAATACAACACTAAAGCAGAAAGCGGAGAGGAAAGATTTTAAGATTAATAGGCTCATTGGCATGTGGCTTGTGTAGGATAGTGCAAATAATAAATATGAACGCGTTGAAAATATTCATAGGCAGATTTTAAAAAATCTGCGGGAGATGTGACTCTATGCGAACAGATTGATAACTTTGCTTGAAGATCTTGGTTGCATGTAGAGATGGTAATAAGCAATTATATGGCAGCTCGCTGAAGAGACTTCCTTCCTTCATGGCGCGGGAGCTGGAACTGATGTTGAGAGGGCGTGTCTTGCCCTTTTAGATGGAGGGTAGATGCCGAACTCTCGGCCAATCACGGCTCAAGGATCAAGGATCAAGGAAGTGCGATTTACGGAGTTCATAGGCAATTACGCCTTTACCTCCACATCTTCAAAGGAAATTTAATCATCCGAAAGAGGGTATTGTCAAATAGGGTAAAAATTTTGATAAGCCGAATGACTTGGAGTAAGTGCCTTCACACTGAGTCAAAAAAAAGGCAAAAAACTCAGAAGGTCTTAATTTTGCGCCGAAAAAGGGCCAGAATAATTTAGATAGGGGCAGCCATAAAAATTTTGACTAGAAATATAAAAGGTGAAGTTTCCTTGAACCTTGATAATCATTTTCTTGGCATACGTCAGATGAAGGGCACGCAGGGGAATTCCGATGCGCGCTCTTCGAGGTGGGGGGGAGGGGGGAACCTGTTTACAGGTCGAAAAAGTGGTTCAGTCAGTGATCAGCTGGGAGGGAGAAGTTTCATTTTATTTTTGACCGCTAGTCATTGCGGTTTTTAAAAGCCAAAAAGGATGCTGTTAAGCGCCTAGGAAAGTTCCTTCTTAAAAGAAGAGAGAAGTTAAAATTTAAAGAATATTTTTCAGTTTTAGAGGGAACTTTTTCAGTTTTATTTTAGTTGAAAGATGATAGTAAGTTAAAGCAGTCCTATTTGACTGTGATGTTTCTTGTTAAAGAAACGTTAAAGAGGTTCCTCGAGTTAATGCCGTGTGCATTAAAGAACTTTAGAGGCGGGGGGGGGGTTAAGGAACGAGAGGTAATTATTCACGTGGTTATCGGTGTGCTCATATCTAGCCCGTTTAAAAGGCAGAGTCGAATATTCCCTATTGAGTACCGCTCTGGGTCTCTTTCGGGAAGAAGCAACTGCAGGATCGTATACGGGTAGCATATGAAGCACAGGATTAGCGACACGTTGAATATTTTTGAAAAATTTTTCCGAAAGTCGCTGTATATAGCGATTAATGGGCATAATTTTGAGGTCGTTATGAATCTCTTCGTTCCGTACATACCACGGAGCTTTTAGAATTTGCCGAAGCATTTTAGATTGAAAAATTTGGACATGTTTTCTGTTAGTCAGTGCGCATGGGCCCCATACGGGACATGCATACGTAAGAACCGGCCTAATCATTGATTTGTAGAGCAAGATTTTGTTATCAGTTGACAGGTCGCTATGACTAGCTAAGAGGGGGCGTAGGGCGGTCTTGACAGCTGTCGCACCCGCTATGATTTTGCGGATGTGAGGCTGCCAAGTTAATTTTGAGTCTAGTAAAACACCTAGATATTTGTAAGAAGAGACCCAGGGAATAGGTTCACCGAAGAGCATTAAATTGGGTAAATTTGGGATATTTCTTCGGATGAACATGGTGGCAGCACATTTTGCGACATTAATTTTGATTTTATACAGACCGAGCCAGAGTTCTAAGGTCGAAAGGTAACTCTGCAATTGTGAGATTACCTGGAGGGTGTTGGAGTGTTGAGAAATGATGGCTGTATCGTCTGCGTATAATGCAAGATCGATATTTGGGGCCTTAGGAATATCATTTACATAAAGGATAAAGATTGCGGGGGCGAGGAGACTTCCTTGAGCCACCCCAGCATAGATTGGGCGGGGAGAGGAGAATTCGTGGTTAACTCGCACGCGGAAACTGCGTCCGGTCAAGTACGAGTTAATAATTTTAATGAGATGAGCCGAAAAACCAAGCCGCATGAGCTTGTAAATAATCCCGTCATGCCAAGTCCTGTCAAAGGCTTTGGCAACGTCTAGATAGACAATTCCAGTTCTCTCTCGCTTACGAAAGCCTTCATGAATGAATTCCACTACACGGAGTAACTGGTGTACCGTGGAGTGTTTAGGTCGGAAGCCGAATTGTTCCGGGATTAGTAAATTTTTATCCCGACAGAATTCATTCAGGCGATTAAGTAAGACAAATTCATAGATCTTAGAGAGAGAAGATAACAGACTGATGGGTCTGTAATTGACGGGCAGGTTTAAATTTTGTCCCGGTTTTGGAATGGGAACGACTGCTGCAATTTTCCAACAGTCGGGGAAATAGCTTCTCCTGAGCATTAAATTTATGAGGACCGTGATCCATACGATAAACATAGGGGGGAAGTTTTTGATCATGCGATTCGAAATAGAATCTATGCCAGGTGCCTTGTCAGGTTTCAGTTTGTCAATGAAAACCATGACTTCAGAAGGGTCCGTCGGCCTGAGTTCTGGTGTGGTAGGTTGTGATAGAAAATCTTTAACCCGTGCTTGTATGCGCCCCTGTGTAACCGGACGGTTACAGTAGGAGTCGTGGTTTGTTGTGAATTGAGTTGCAAGGCTGTCAGCTATGACATTTGCCTTTTCTGAGTCAGTGTAGGCCATCTGCGCGCCATCGGCCGTTTGAAGGGGCGGAATGTATGTTTTATGTTTGCGTAATCGGGCGGCTGCGCGCCAAATCGATTTGTCTTCAGTCGTTAGGGACTCAATGAATGTTTTCCACTCCGCTTGTTTTAATAAGCGGGTTTCGGTCCTTATCTCGTTCTGTATCTTGCGAAATTGGGCACGGATATTGGGATCTCGTGACCTTTGCCAAATTCTTCGCAAGTAATTTCGCTGCTTAATTTTGAATTTAGTCTCAGGTGGGAGCCTAGCACCTGGATGTTTACGTGGCTTTGAAGCCGCAGCTCTCGCTTCTTTCAGTAAAGACTCCAAACTTTTGATATGCCTGTCAAAGTCCGAATTGCTGGAAATTTTGATGGGAGGGAGTGAAGTTTTTTCCAAAATAAATCTAAAGTCGTCCCAATTTGTTGAGACTTGCTCCTCTAATTTTGAGTATCGATTTTGAATATCTAGGGATATCAAAACGGGGTAGTGATCAGAGTCCAATTCCTGAATCACTTTTATCTCATGCCGAAAGAATATGTTATAAAAGGCAGCCAGATCAAGAACTGCAGGGGACCCTCTATGAGGGTAAAAGGTCGGGAGGGTAGGAGCAATGATCTGTACATGGTTACTCTGGCACCATGAATTTAGACTAATACCATACCTGTTCCTGTTAGAACAAAACCATGCGGTATGGCGTGAATTTAGATCACCAGCAATTATTAGGTGATTTGAAATATTCAAAATTTTATCAAAATCACTGACAGGAAAAGCTGGCCTTCCACGCGCTGTAGACAGTGGAGGTAAATAAGCTGAGACTATTGTTAGCGGGGAGGAATTTTGAAGGAAAATTTTGATGATTGTCGCTTCCAAAAAATTTAAATCAGGGGTCGGTATCATGTGGTGCTTTAACGAACGCTTCACATAGATACAAGTGCCGCCACAGGGATTTCTGCCCTGTGACACCCTGTCAGTACAATAAATGTCATAATTCCCAATTTTGGGAGTATTCCCTGGGGTAAGGTGAGTCTCTTGGACTAAAAACACGCCAATATCGTGCTCTACAACAAAATCACGAACTTCGTGAATTTTTGAAGTTAAACCATTGGCATTCCATGTGCAAATGGTCAGTTCTCTGATGTTGTTTGAACTGTTATTTATACAATTGAATTTTATGCCGTTGTTAAAGGTTCATCACTGAAAAAACAGAAGACATGGGTCTAAAAAAGCCTAATTAGGTTGAAAGCTCAACATAGCTTTCATAAATATAAAATGCCCTCATTAAAGCATCTGCTTGCCTGAGTTTAGGCATTGCTTTTTTGAAGGCAAGGAGCAGAATATGCTTGTCTACCGCTGGGTTGCGAGAGATTTCAATTAAGCATTTTAGTGTAGATGAGAAGACGTCGTCTGAATCATTGCTACACTCTGCTGTGGCTGACACTGCTGGGGCTGCAGGGGCTTCTGCAACCGGCAGTCTTGGATTCGTGGATTTGAATCCGTGCTCGGTGGTGTTCTTCACCATCTGTGCATAAGATGGTGAACTGACGTTGCTCAGGGGAGCAGGCATGGGACGTCTTGTCTCAGCGTTTGCTGGGGGTTTAGAAGAACCCTGAGGGGGGGCTGTTTGAGCAGCTGCCCTAGTCCTAGGCGCGGAATTTTTACCGCGAGCCCGTTTGTTGCCTGGGTATCGGGGACAAGATTTGTACGATGCTGGGTGATCTCCACCGCAGTTGCAGCAAGTGGCTGGTACATCTAATCCTTTGGTACACTCACGTGCCCAATGGGGTCCAGAGCATCTGACACAACGGATTGGAAGAGTGCAGAGTTCCGAAGAATGGAAAAAGCCCTGGCACCGAAAGCATTGAGTAGGACCCTTGCGGCCGCGGTAACGCTCAATGCTGATCTCTGTGCCCCACATGTCAGTGACGGCAAACAGATGATCGAGGAAGGGGTGTGGGATAACTTGTAAATATACAAGTGGCATTGGGTGTCTGGAGCCAGGCTGAGTAAGCCGAACGATGCGATGCACTTTAAATCCCATCGCCTCAACTTCCTCTTTGATATCCCCGATTTCAGTTTCAACAGGGAGGCCTCTGATAACAATTTTAACTGGCCGGTCCTGCTTTAAGTCGAAAGTTTTGAACTGGATGCCGGCTTGCTTCATCCAGCGGGTAACCTCCCTGAACTCCAGCTCTGTCTGAACAAAAATTTTGAGATAAGGTCCAGTCAGTATGCTCCGTAAGTTTGGGGCAATTTCTCTCATGAAAGACACTTGCGTCTTCCAGTTTTTGCTGCTTTTGAGATGTATTGCCGGAATCTCAGACTGCGGTGGTGGTGGTGGGGGGAACGTTCCGTGCCTGCTCGGAATTAACTCCCTCACTATTACTAGCAGTAACAATTTCTGCTTCATTAGAAGGCTCATTGATTAAAGAATTTTTGATTTTCTCATACTTGTTAGTACTCCTCTCCTTTTTAGGAGTAGCATTTTTTTCGATGGCTGTCAATTTAGAATTTGGAATAGAGCTATTTTTATCTTTAGCGTTTAAAGCCAAATCGTCTATTGTAAGATCCACAATAGGCGCCTTCCCTTGCTTTCGAGCCGCGGGGGTGATAAACCCGTCTGAGTCTATTGTCTGCGTCTTTCGCTTCCGCGATGACGTAGACTGGACTGGTTTCCCCCGCACCTCGTGCGTGGGATTAGATGCCTCGTGCTTGCAAGGATCTTCTGCGGATTGAGCGGCGGCCATCTTGGCTAAGCGCTCGCTCTCCAATATATTTAAAAATTCCTCTCTAGTTGAGGGAAGATGAAAAATTGGAGCATTAGCAATGTCATCTAGAGCATTAGCAATGTCATTTATCTTGTGAAAAAGTGACTTACCCGCCCGGTCGAGTTGATCGTATCCATTAGTGTCCAACGGAGAAGGAGTTCGCTTCATGAAGCTCTTCTGCCTCTGGATAGCTTCAAACTGTTGCTTCAGATCGTAGAACTGTATTACGAGGTTCATGCGCTCGTCATCTGGCGACGCCGATTGCACAGAGGGAGCATGATCCCTGGTCTCACTCATTTCTTCATCAATAACCACATTATTTTCGCATAAATTCGGAGAATTGCCCTGCGTTGGCGGGAGCTCGTTACACGAGCGACCGTCACCCTCGCTGTTCATCCTCGGAATCCCCCAATCACGGCTCTTGGTCTCTTCTGTGAGCTGCGAATAGTAGGATCATAGGCTGGCATCTGCTGAAGTGCTCGGTTATCAATCTGTTCAATTTTGAGAAATAAATTTTGACTATGTTTTTTGATAAGGTAATCAACTGGTTTAATATTAAGGTCCGAATGAATCACATCTGTACGGACGTACCAAGCTGCGTTTAGGGCCATACGTAAGGTTTTACTTTGAAAAGATTGAAGTTTTTTCACATGAGTTTTTGCAGCAGTACCCCAGATTGTACATGCATACATAAAGACAGGTCTTATTATGGAAGTATAGAGAAGGATTTTGTTTTTAATTGACAGATTGCTCTTTCGAGCTAAAAACGGGTAAAGTTGGGCTCTGGCACCTTTTGCTTTGTTGAGAACATTTTCAATGTGAAGGCGCCAGGTTAATTTTGAATCAAGTACAACTCCTAGGCACTTGTAAGAGTTTGACCAGGGAACATAGTCGTCAAAGAATTTAATATTAATGGAAGGGTACGGGAGGGGGCTACGTTTGAATATCATAGCAGCACATTTAGCAACATTAATTTTTATTTTCCAAGTGATGAGCCAGTGCTCAAGGCTAGAGAGATAACTCTGAATGTTTCGGACTAAGTTTTCCAGGCGTTTGTGTTGAGCTAGGATGGCCGTATCATCTGCATAAAGTGCAAGAGTGATACTTGGTGATTTTGGTATGTCATTTAAGAAAATGTTGAACAAAATTGGGCCTAAAAGTGACCCTTGGGGGACGCCGCTTAGTATAGGACGGGGTGTCGAAATGATAGAATTAACTCGTACAGAAAAAGATCTATTAGTGAGGTACGAATTAATTATATGAATTAAATGGGCCGAAACGTCAAGTCGTATGAGCTTGATAATAATTCCTATATGCCAAGTCCTATCAAATGCTTTGGCTATGTCAAGAAATAAAGCGCCAGTAAGCATTTTGTTACGAAACCCTTCGTGAATGAACTCCACTGTCCTCAGCAGCTGGTGCGTGGTGCAGTGTTTTGCTCGAAATCCAAATTGTTCATCAATCAGAACGTTGTGATTTCGGAGAAAATCATTCAGGCGTTTAAGTAACACAAACTCGTATATCTTAGATAACGAGGATAGGAGGCTGATAGGTCTATAATTTTGAGGGTTAGAAAGGCTTTGGCCTGGTTTTGGAATAGGCACAATAAGTGCTTGTTTCCAGCTTTGAGGAAAATAGCAATGCTGTATCATAAAATTTATAAGCATTACTAAGAAAAATAGATAATGGGTGGGTAAATTTTTAATCATACGATTAGAAATAGAGTCCATACCAGGGGCTTTTTTGGGTTTGAGCTTGGTAATGTATTCACTTACCTCGCTCATGGATGTATATTGTATTTCTCTCGCAAAAGGCGAGGAGAGGAAACGTTCAACATCCTGTGGGAAAGAACTTGCGCTGTTCGCAAAAATTCCTTCATTATGTGGTGTAAATTGTGTTTGAAGAGAATCCGCAATTAATTCGGATTTCTCAGCGTCTGTGTGAGCCACCACTGCGTCCGTAGCTAAGGACGGAATGTTAGATTTGTGTTTGCGTAGGCGGGCTGATGCGCGCCAAAGACTGTTATCATTGGTCGTTAGGGACTGAATGTAATTCGTGTATTGTGATTGGAAGAAATGGTCACATGATGCCTTGATCTCATTTTGGAGAGCACGGAGTTGAATTTTTAAACCAGGATTTCTATTTCTTTGCCAAAGTCTCCGTACTTTATTCTTTTCTTTAATTTTGAGTTTAATTTCTTGAGGTAATTTACGAAAATTGGGTCTGAGGGTGGGTTTTGATACTTCCTTATAAGTATCTGTTAAAATGGTCGTTAAGTGATCAACTGCCGAGTCTATATCATGGCTGGATTTAATTTCAAGGGAGGGCAAACTTTTACTTTTAAGTTTGAAACTAAAATTGTCCCAGTTTGTAGAGACGAGTGCCGGAGAATTTTGATTAAAGATAGTACAATTAAGGTCTATGATTACGGGGTTGTGATCTGAGGATAAACAGTTTTCCACAGTCACGTGATATCCAAAAGGGATGTTTCGAAAGAGTGCCAAATCGATGAATGAAGGGGCACCCCGTGAACCATATCTAGTAGGGGAATCCGGCGCAATAACTTTAATTTGGGCGCACTGAGCCCATTTTAGAAGGCCACGACCAGCAGGGTTTGATCTATGGCAACGCCAATGCTGGTGGTGACAATTTAAATCACCAGCTATGATTAGATTGTTGGAAAAGGTGAGCAATTTGTTAAAATCAACCACAGGTAAATTTCCACCTGGTGGAAGATAGGCAGAGATCATTACAAGGGAGGGCGAATTTTGAATGAAAATTTCGATGATTGTTGCCTCGAGTTTACTCATACTCGGAGTGTCAATTCTTTTGTGTGGTATTGAATTTTTAATATAGACACATGTGCCACCATGATAAACATCACGAGTATTAGAAGCTTGTCTGTCATTTTTATATAATGCATAATTTGCAAGCTTGGGAGCTCTCCCTGGCTGGAGTTTGGTCTCTTGGACAAAAATAATGTCAAAATCTTTCTCTTCCACATAGTCTCGAAACTCATGGAATTTGGATAGAATGCCATTTGCATTCCAGGTGCATAGTTTTAAGTTTTTCAATCCTTTCAAAGTATTGAATTTTACTGACTGGGGATATCAGAGAATTGGAGAGTAATATAACTCTCAAAGATATAGTAAGCCGCGTCAGCACCAGATGGAGCCACTCTGAGCTGCGGTAAGGCGTTTTTGAATGCCAAAAGAAGTCTGCTCTGGTCAATACCAGGTTGGTTTGAGATTTGAATAATTGCCAATAGGATTTCGGAGCAATTTAGCGTCGAATTAGCTCCTAAGGGGACCGATAAATTTGGAAGAATTTGGGGTGCAGCTTGTTGCATACCCGTAAGGGCAGCAGAGTATGATACTCCAGGGCGAGTATTATTTGCACTGGGAGTGTGTGCAGCCGGCAGAACTGGAAATGTATTATGTTGTAGGTTAAATTTGTTAGTGTTGTCAACGGTCTGACTGGGTTTGGTGCTTGGCCTTGGAGGTTGTCTGTTTTTGGAGCCTGGGAACTTCGGGCAGGAACGCCAGTTAGCAGCATGGTTTCCCGAACAATTTGCACATTTGTTCGGTTCTTCAAATGGTTTAGTACATTCTTTGGCTTGATGCGGCCCAGCGCATCTGACGCATCGTCTTGGTAATGTGCAGACTTCAGATGAATGAAAGAATCCCTGACAACGCCAGCATTGGGAGGGACCTTTCTGACCTTTGAAGTGTTCCATGGATACCTCAGTTCCAAGGAGCTCAGTTATGGAATAGATTTCTTCAGCTTTGAGGCTGTTGAAGATTTGTAGATAAAAGAGAGGCATTGGCATTTTTGTCTTCCATTTCTTAAGTTGAGAGATCTTGTGGATTTTGAAGCCAAGCACTTCAACCGCAGTCTGCACAACGTTGAGCGGTGTATTTGAGGGTAATCCCCTAATTACCACTTTAAGTGGTCTATCTGATTTGAGTGTGTGAGATTTGAATTCAATATTATTGTCTGTGAGGAATCTAACAACTGTTCTATAGTCTGTTTCGTTAGTAGTTGTGAGTTTTAGAAAATCAACGTTTTGTTTGGAAAGAACAGTTGGTGCGTGTCGGCGAAGCTGATTGAGGAGAAAGAACCAATCAGCTCGCGGTTTTATGAAAATTGGAGGTGGTGCTTGAATTTTTGGTGTTTGAGTGACAGCCGGCTGCTGCGTCGAGTGTTCAGTGTTATCAGAGTTTATGTTTGTGAAAGAATTGGATGTTGTGATGGTTTCATTACTATTAGTGTTGGGAAGTGTTTTTTTGGCAATTAAATGTTTTGGAGGAACTACAAATCCTTCGTTATCAGTTGGTCTGGTTCGTTTTTTAGAGTCAGTTTTAGGATTTTCTTTTGGAGGATTTTGATTGGCTGAGGATGAGGGTGGATTTGTATTTTGAATTTTAGGGTTAGAATTTTGAGTGTTGGAGTCCGAATCAGGGGTTTTAGAGGTCTTTTTACATTCTTTGAAGAATTCCTCTTCAGTGGCAGGGAGGGTGAATAAATTTATGCCGAGTTTAGAACATAGGGTATGTAGGGAAAATAAAACTTTCTCACCCTCATCCTGTAACTGTTTGATCATCTGGTCCTTATTCGGAGTGTCCGTTCGCTGTAATCGCTGGATGTCGAAAATGAGGTCTGTGTGCCGATTCTTTAGAGAGTAAATCTGGATCGCGCTCTTGGATAGCTCTAGCGCTGAAGGAGAGGCAGGTGGAGTAGTTGTAGATATATCCATTTCAGTTTGAATCATCAAAGGTGGTGGAGAAGAAGGTTGATTGCCCGCTGGCGGCGCCGTATTTAGGATACTATTCGCTTTGACATTACGGAGCTCAGAGCTCGTACGTCCATCGCTGTTAGCAGCCATCATTGAAAATGATGAACTCTGTCTATAACCAGCCAAAATGCCTTGCAATTTAATAAAGTGAAAGGATAAGTCCTTCACAATGATCGGAGGGGTACGTTTCGATGCTGGAATATCCTGATTGGCCGCCGGTTGATCCTCGGCTACTTCCATGGTTTCCGTAGCTGGTTGCTCCGGTGTCTCTACTACTGACGAATCAGCGGGCTCCGTTAGAGCGGGCTTCTTCTGCTTTTTTGGTCGTTTCGTAATGTCTCCTCTTGGTCCAGAATCTGAATCCGAGGTGTCTTCATCTAGAGCTTTATACTTTTTTGAAGCTTCCTCATCAGATCTAGCCGGGCTTGAAGCTCGTCTGACGTTCTGCTTAAACCCTTGCACAGGTTTACCTTGTGGTATAACAGGAAGGATGTTGGGTTTGGGTTCTTTCGTTGTGGATCTCTCTTTCAACGAAGATTTTAAGTCGCCGGAAAAACTTCAGATCACTTGCATCCTTTTCAGAAAGCAAGCCATCAGCTTTTTCGATACATTCTAGGTTGGTGATTTCTGCAGCAATAAATTCTATGATGCGGTCCATGTTAAGACTTTCAAAACAGAAAATGAGGCAGCGTAGATCAGGAGGTAGAGAGGGCGTGTCTAGCCCTTTTGGATGGTGGGTAGATGCCGAACTCTCGGCCAATCACGGCTCAAGGATCAAGGATCAAGGAAGTGCGATTTACGGAGTTCATAGGCAATTACGCCTTTACCTCCACATCTTCAAAGGAAATTTAATCATCCGAAAGAGGGTATTGTCAAATAGGGTAAAAATTTTGATAAGCCGAATGACTTGGAGTAAGTGCCTTCACACTGAGTCAAAAAAAAGGCAAAAAACTCAGAAGGTCTTAATTTTGCGCCGAAAAAGGGCCAGAATAATTTAGATAGGGGCAGCCATAAAAATTTTGACTAGAAATATAAAAGGTGAAGTTTCCTTGAACCTTGATAATCATTTTCTTGGCATACGTCAGATGAAGGGCACGCAGGGGAATTCCGATGCGCGCTCTTCGAGGTGGGGGGGAGGGGGGAACCTGTTTACAGGTCGAAAAAGTGGTTCAGTCAGTGATCAGCTGGGAGGGAGAAGTTTCATTTTATTTTTGACCGCTAGTCATTGCGGTTTTTAAAAGCCAAAAAGGATGCTGTTAAGCGCCTAGGAAAGTTCCTTCTTAAAAGAAGAGAGAAGTTAAAATTTAAAGAATATTTTTCAGTTTTAGAGGGAACTTTTTCAGTTTTATTTTAGTTGAAAGATGATAGTAAGTTAAAGCAGTCCTATTTGACTGTGATGTTTCTTGTTAAAGAAACGTTAAAGAGGTTCCTCGAGTTAATGCCGTGTGCATTAAAGAACTTTAGAGGCGGGGGGGGGTTAAGGAACGAGAGGTAATTATTCACGTGGTTATCGGTGTGCTCATATCTAGCCCGTTTAAAAGGCAGAGTCGAATATTCCCTATTGAGTACCGCTCTGGGTCTCTTTCGGGAAGAAGCAACTGCAGGATCGTATACGGGTAGCATATGAAGCACAGGATTAGCGACACGTTGAATATTTTTGAAAAATTTTTCCGAAAGTCGCTGTATATAGCGATTAATGGGCATAATTTTGAGGTCGTTATGAATCTCTTCGTTCCGTACATACCACGGAGCTTTTAGAATTTGCCGAAGCATTTTAGATTGAAAAATTTGGACATGTTTTCTGTTAGTCAGTGCGCATGGGCCCCATACGGGACATGCATACGTAAGAACCGGCCTAATCATTGATTTGTAGAGCAAGATTTTGTTATCAGTTGACAGGTCGCTATGACTAGCTAAGAGGGGGCGTAGGGCGGTCTTGACAGCTGTCGCACCCGCTATGATTTTGCGAATGTGAGGCTGCCAAGTTAATTTTGAGTCTAGTAAAACACCTAGATATTTGTAAGAAGAGACCCAGGGAATAGGTTCACCGAAGAGCATTAAATTGGGTAAATTTGGGATATTTCTTCGGATGAACATGGTGGCAGCACATTTTGCGACATTAATTTTGATTTTATACAGACCGAGCCAGAGTTCTAAGGTCGAAAGGTAACTCTGCAATTGTGAGATTACCTGGAGGGTGTTGGAGTGTTGAGAAATGATGGCTGTATCGTCTGCGTATAATGCAAGATCGATATTTGGGGCCTTAGGAATATCATTTACATAAAGGTTAAAGATTGCGGGGGCGAGGAGACTTCCTTGAGCCACCCCAGCATAGATTGGGCGGGGAGAGGAGAATTCGTGGTTAACTCGCACGCGGAAACTGCGTCCGGTCAAGTACGAGTTAATAATTTTAATGAGATGAGCCGAAAAACCAAGCCGCATGAGCTTGTAAATAATCCCGTCATGCCAAGTCCTGTCAAAGGCTTTGGCAACGTCTAGATAGACAATTCCAGTTCTCTCTCGCTTACGAAAGCCTTCATGAATGAATTCCACTACACGGAGTAACTGGTGTACCGTGGAGTGTTTAGGTCGGAAGCCGAATTGTTCCGGGATTAGTAAATTTTTATCCCGACAGAATTCATTCAGGCGATTAAGTAAGACAAATTCATAGATCTTAGAGAGAGAAGATAACAGACTGATGGGTCTGTAATTGACGGGCAGGTTTAAATTTTGTCCCGGTTTTGGAATGGGAACGACTGCTGCAATTTTCCAACAGTCGGGGAAATAGCTTCTCCTGAGCATTAAATTTATGAGGACCGTGATCCATACGATAAACATAGGGGGGAAGTTTTTGATCATGCGATTCGAAATAGAATCTATGCCAGGTGCCTTGTCAGGTTTCAGTTTGTCAATGAAAACCATGACTTCAGAAGGGTCCGTCGGCCTGAGTTCTGGTGTGGTAGGTTGTGATAGAAAATCTTTAACCCGTGCTTGTATGCGCCCCTGTGTAACCGGACGGTTACAGTAGGAGTCGTGGTTTGTTGTGAATTGAGTTGCAAGGCTGTCAGCTATGACATTTGCCTTTTCTGAGTCAGTGTAGGCCATCTGCGCGCCATCGGCCGTTTGAAGGGGCGGAATGTATGTTTTATGTTTGCGTAATCGGGCGGCTGCGCGCCAAATCGATTTGTCTTCAGTCGTTAGGGACTCAATGAATGTTTTCCACTCCGCTTGTTTTAATAAGCGGGTTTCGGTCCTTATCTCGTTCTGTATCTTGCGAAATTGGGCACGGATATTGGGATCTCGTGACCTTTGCCAAATTCTTCGCAAGTAATTTCGCTGCTTAATTTTGAATTTAGTCTCAGGTGGGAGCCTAGCACCTGGATGTTTACGTGGCTTTGAAGCCGCAGCTCTCGCTTCTTTCAGTAAAGACTCCAAACTTTTGATATGCTTGTATGTCAAAGTCCGAATTGCTGGAAATTTTGATGGGAGGGAGTGAAGTTTTTTCCAAAATAAATCTAAAGTCGTCCCAATTTGTTGAGACTTGCTCCTCTAATTTTGAGTATCGATTTTGAATATCTAGGGATATCAAAACGGGGTAGTGATCAGAGTCCAATTCCTGAATCAATTTTATCTCATGCCGAAAGAATATGTTATAAAAGGCAGCCAGATCAAGAACTGCAGGGGACCCTCTATGAGGGTAAAAGGTCGGGAGGGTAGGAGCAATGATCTGTACATGGTTACTCTGGCACCATGAATTTAGACTAATACCATACCTGTTCCTGTTAGAACAAAACCATGCGGTATGGCGTGAATTTAGATCACCAGCAATTATTAAGTGATTTGAAATATTCAAAATTTTATCAAAATCACTGACAGGAAAAGCTGGCCTTCCACTCGCTGTAGACAGTGGAGGTAAATAAGCTGAGACTATTGTTAGCGGGGAGGAATTTTGAAGGAAAATTTTGATGATTGTCGCTTCCAAAAAATTTAAATCAGGGGTCGGTATCATGTGGTGCTTTAACGAACGCTTCACATAGATACAAGTGCCGCCACAGGGATTTCTGCCCTGTGACACCCTGTCAGTACAATAAATGTCATAATTCCCAATTTTGGGAGTATTCCCTGGGGTAAGGTGAGTCTCTTGGACTAAAAACACGCCAATATCGTGCTCTACAACAAAATCACGAACTTCGTGAATTTTTGAAGTTAAACCATTGGCATTCCATGTGCAAATGGTCAGTTCTCTGATGTTGTTTGAACTGTTATTTATACAATTGAATTTTATGCCGTTGTTAAAGGTTCATCACTGAAAAAACAGAAGACATGGGTCTAAAAAAGCCTAATTAGGTTGAAAGCTCAACATAGCTTTCATAAATATAAAATGCCCTCATTAAAGCATCTGCTTGCCTGAGTTTAGGCATTGCTTTTTTGAAGGCAAGGAGCAGAATATGCTTGTCTACCGCTGGGTTGCGGGAGATTTCAATTAAGCATTTTAGTGTAGATGAGAAGACGTCGTCTGAATCATTGCTACACTCTGCTGTGGCTGACACTGCTGGGGCTGCAGGGGCTTCTGCAACCGGCAGTCTTGGATTCGTGGATTTGAATCCGTGCTCGGTGGTGTTCTTCACCATCTGTGCATAAGATGGTGAACTGACGTTGCTCAGGGGAGCAGGCATGGGACGTCTTGTCTCAGCGTTTGCTGGGGGTTTAGAAGAACCCTGAGGGGGGGCTGTTTGAGCAGCTGCCCTAGTCCTAGGCGCGGAATTTTTACCGCGAGCCCGTTTGTTGCCTGGGTATCGGGGACAAGATTTGTACGATGCTGGGTGATCTCCACCGCAGTTGCAGCAAGTGGCTGGTACATCTAATCCTTTGGTACACTCACGTGCCCAATGGGGTCCAGAGCATCTGACACAACGGATTGGAAGAGTGCAGAGTTCCGAAGAATGGAAAAAGCCCTGGCACCGAAAGCATTGAGTAGGACCCTTGCGGCCGCGGTAACGCTCAATGCTGATCTCTGTGCCCCACATGTCAGTGACGGCAAACAGATGATCGAGGAAGGGGTGTGGGATAACTTGTAAATATACAAGTGGCATTGGGTGTCTGGAGCCAGGCTGAGTAAGCCGAACGATGCGATGCACTTTAAATCCCATCGCCTCAACTTCCTCTTTGATATCCCCGATTTCAGTTTCAACAGGGAGGCCTCTGATAACAATTTTAACTGGCCGGTCCTGCTTTAAGTCGAAAGTTTTGAACTGGATGCCGGCTTGCTTCATCCAGCGGGTAACCTCCCTGAACTCCAGCTCTGTCTGAACAAAAATTTTGAGATAAGGTCCAGTCAGTATGCTCCGTAAGTTTGGGGCAATTTCTCTCATGAAAGACACTTGCGTCTTCCAGTTTTTGCTGCTTTTGAGATGTATTGCCGGAATCTCAGACTGCGGTGGTGGTGGTGGGGGGAACGTTCCGTGCCTGCTCGGAATTAACTCCCTCACTATTACTAGCAGTAACAATTTCTGCTTCATTAGAAGGCTCATTGATTAAAGAATTTTTGATTTTCTCATACTTGTTAGTACTCCTCTCCTTTTTAGGAGTAGCATTTTTTTCGATGGCTGTCAATTTAGAATTTGGAATAGAGCTATTTTTATCTTTAGCGTTTAAAGCCAAATCGTCTATTGTAAGATCCACAATAGGCGCCTTCCCTTGCTTTCGAGCCGCGGGGGTGATAAACCCGTCTGAGTCTATTGTCTGCGTCTTTCGCTTCCGCGATGACGTAGACTGGACTGGTTTCCCCCGCACCTCGTGCGTGGGATTAGATGCCTCGTGCTTGCAAGGATCTTCTGCGGATTGAGCGGCGGCCATCTTGGCTAAGCGCTCGCTCTCCAATATATTTAAAAATTCCTCTCTAGTTGAGGGAAGATGAAAAATTGGAGCATTAGCAATGTCATCTAGAGCATTAGCAATGTCATTTATCTTGTGAAAAAGTGACTTACCCGCCCGGTCGAGTTGATCGTATCCATTAGTGTCCAACGGAGAAGGAGTTCGCTTCATGAAGCTCTTCTGCCTCTGGATAGCTTCAAACTGTTGCTTCAGATCGTAGAACTGTATTACGAGGTTCATGCGCTCGTCATCTGGCGACGCCGATTGCACAGAGGGAGCATGATCCCTGGTCTCACTCATTTCTTCATCAATAACCACATTATTTTCGCATAAATTCGGAGAATTGCCCTGCGTTGGCGGGAGCTCGTTACACGAGCGACCGTCACCCTCGCTGTTCATCCTCGGAATCCCCCAATCACGGCTCTTGGTCTCTTCTGTGAGCTGCGAATAGTAGGATCATAGGCTGGCATCTGCTGAAGTGCTCGGTTATCAATCTGTTCAATTTTGAGAAATAAATTTTGACTATGTTTTTTGATAAGGTAATCAACTGGTTTAATATTAAGGTCCGAATGAATCACATCTGTACGGACGTACCAAGCTGCGTTTAGGGCCATACGTAAGGTTTTACTTTGAAAAGATTGAAGTTTTTTCACATGAGTTTTTGCAGCAGTACCCCAGATTGTACATGCATACATAAAGACAGGTCTTATTATGGAAGTATAGAGAAGGATTTTGTTTTTAACTGACAGATTGCTCTTTCGAGCTAAAAATGGGTAAAGTTGGGCTCTGGCACCTTTTGCTTTGTTGAGAACATTTTCAATGTGAAGGCGCCAGGTTAATTTTGAATCAAGTACAACTCCTAGGTACTTGTAAGAGTTTGACCAGGGAACATAGTCGTCAAAGAATTTAATATTAATGGAAGGGTACGGGAGGGGGCTACGTTTGAATATCATAGCAGCACATTTAGCAACATTAATTTTTATTTTCCAAGTGATGAGCCAGTGCTCAAGGCTAGAGAGATAACTCTGAATGTTTCGGACTAAGTTTTCCAGGCGTTTGTGTTGAGCTAGGATGGCCGTATCATCTGCATAAAGTGCAAGAGTGATACTTGGTGATTTTGGTATGTCATTTATGAAAATGTTGAACAAAATTGGGCCTAAAAGTGACCCTTGGGGGACGCCGCTTAGTATAGGACGGGGTGTCGAAATGATAGAATTAACTCGTACAGAAAAAGATCTATTAGTGAGGTACGAATTAATTATATGAATTAAATGGGCCGAAACGTCAAGTCGTATGAGCTTGATAATAATTCCTATATGCCAAGTCCTATCAAATGCTTTGGCTATGTCAAGAAATAAAGCGCCAGTAAGCATTTTGTTACGAAACCCTTCGTGAATGAACTCCACTGTCCTCAGCAGCTGGTGCGTGGTGCAGTGTTTTGCTCGAAATCCAAATTGTTCATCAATCAGAACGTTGTGATTTCGGAGAAAATCATTCAGGCGTTTAAGTAACACAAACTCGTATATCTTAGATAACGAGGATAGGAGGCTGATAGGTCTATAATTTTGAGGGTTAGAAAGGCTTTGGCCTGGTTTTGGAATAGGCACAATAAGTGCTTGTTTCCAGCTTTGAGGAAAATAGCAATGCTGTATCATAAAATTTATAAGCATTACTAAGAAAAATAGATAATGGGTGGGTAAATTTTTAATCATACGATTAGAAATAGAGTCCATACCAGGGGCTTTTTTGGGTTTGAGCTTGGTAATGTATTCACTTACCTCGCTCATGGATGTATATTGTATTTCTCTCGCAAAAGGCGAGGAGAGGAAACGTTCAACATCCTGTGGGAAAGAACTTGCGCTGTTCGCAAAAATTCCTTCATTATGTAATGTAAATTGTGTTTGAAGAGAATCCGCAATTAATTCGGATTTCTCAGCGTCTGTGTGAGCCACCACTGCGTCCGTAGCTAAGGACGGAATGTTAGATTTGTGTTTGCGTAGGCGGGCTGATGCGCGCCAAAGACTGTTATCATTGGTCGTTAGGGACTGAATGTAATTCGTGTATTGTGATTGGAAGAAATGGTCACATGATGCCTTGATCTCATTTTGGAGAGCACGGAGTTGAATTTTTAAACCAGGATTTCTATTTCTTTGCCAAAGTCTCCGTACTTTATTCTTTTCTTTAATTTTGAGTTTAATTTCTTGAGGTAATTTACGAAAATTGGGTCTGAGGGTGGGTTTTGATACTTCCTTATAAGTATCTGTTAAAATGGTCGTTAAGTGATCAACTGCCGAGTCTATATCATGGCTGGATTTAATTTCAAGGGAGGGCAAACTTTTACTTTTAAGTTTGAAACTAAAATTGTCCCAGTTTGTAGAGACGAGTGCCGGAGAATTTTGATTAAAGATAGTACAATTAAGGTCTATGATTACGGGGTTGTGATCTGAGGATAAACAGTTTTCCACAGTCACGTGATATCCAAAAGGGATGTTTCGAAAGAGTGCCAAATCGATGAATGAAGGGGCACCCCGTGAACCATATCTAGTAGGGGAATCCGGCGCAATAACTTTAATTTGGGCGCACTGAGCCCATTTTAGAAGGCCACGACCAGCAGGGTTTGATCTATGGCAACGCCAATGCTGGTGGTGACAATTTAAATCACCAGCTATGATTAGATTGTTGGAAAAGGTGAGCAATTTGTTAAAATCAACCACAGGTAAATTTCCACCTGGTGGAAGATAGGCAGAGATCATTACAAGGGAGGGCGAATTTTGAATGAAAATTTCGATGATTGTTGCCTCGAGTTTACTCATACTCGGAGTGTCAATTCTTTTGTGTGGTATTGAATTTTTAATATAGACACATGTGCCACCATGATAAACATCACGAGTATTAGAAGCTTGTCTGTCATTTTTATATAATGCATAATTTGCAAGCTTGGGAGCTCTCCCTGGCTGGAGTTTGGTCTCTTGGACAAAAATAATGTCAAAATCTTTCTCTTCCACATAGTCTCGAAACTCATGGAATTTGGATAGAATGCCATTTGCATTCCAGGTGCATAGTTTTAAGTTTTTCAATCCTTTCAAAGTATTGAATTTTACTGACTGGGGATATCAGAGAATTGGAGAGTAATATAACTCTCAAAGATATAGTAAGCCGCGTCAGCACCAGATGGAGCCACTCTGAGCTGCGGTAAGGCGTTTTTGAATGCCAAAAGAAGTCTGCTCTGGTCAATACCAGGTTGGTTTGAGATTTGAATAATTGCCAATAGGATTTCGGTGCAATTTAGCGTCGAATTAGCTCCTAAGGGGACCGATAAATTTGGAAGAATTTGGGGTGCAGCTTGTTGCATACCCGTAAGGGCAGCAGAGTATGATACTCCAGGGCGAGTATTATTTGCACTGGGAGTGTGTGCAGCCGGCAGAACTGGAAATGTATTATGTTGTAGGTTAAATTTGTTAGTGTTGTCAACGGTCTGACTGGGTTTGGTGCTTGGCCTTGGAGGTTGTCTGTTTTTGGAGCCTGGGAACTTCGGGCAGGAACGCCAGTTAGCAGCATGGTTTCCCGAACAATTTGCACATTTGTTCGGTTCTTCAAATGGTTTAGTACATTCTTTGGCTTGATGCGGCCCAGCGCATCTGACGCATCGTCTTGGTAATGTGCAGACTTCAGATGAATGAAAGAATCCCTGACAACGCCAGCATTGGGAGGGACCTTTCTGACCTTTGAAGTGTTCCATGGATACCTCAGTTCCAAGGAGCTCAGTTATGGAATAGATTTCTTCAGCTTTGAGGCTGTTGAAGATTTGTAGATAAAAGAGAGGCATTGGCATTTTTGTCTTCCATTTCTTAAGTTGAGAGATCTTGTGGATTTTGAAGCCAAGCACTTCAACCGCAGTCTGCACAACGTTGAGCGGTGTATTTGAGGGTAATCCCCTAATTACCACTTTAAGTGGTCTATCTGATTTGAGTGTGTGAGATTTGAATTCAATATTATTGTCTGTGAGGAATCTAACAACTGTTCTATAGTCTGTTTCGTTAGTAGTTGTGAGTTTTAGAAAATCAACGTTTTGTTTGGAAAGAACAGTTGGTGCGTGTCGGCGAAGCTGATTGAGGAGAAAGAACCAATCAGCTCTCGGTTTTATGAAAATTGGAGGTGGTGCTTGAATTTTTGGTGTTTGAGTGACAGCCGGCTGCTGCGTCGAGTGTTCAGTGTTATCAGAGTTTATGTTTGTGAAAGAATTGGATGTTGTGATGGTTTCATTACTATTAGTGTTGGGAAGTGTTTTTTTGGCAATTAAATGTTTTGGAGGAACTACAAATCCTTCGTTATCAGTTGGTCTGGTTCGTTTTTTAGAGTCAGTTTTAGGATTTTCTTTTGGAGGATTTTGATTGGCTGAGGATGAGGGTGGATTTGTATTTTGAATTTTAGGGTTAGAATTTTGAGTGTTGGAGTCCGAATCAGGGGTTTTAGAGGTCTTTTTACATTCTTTGAAGAATTCCTCTTCAGTGGCAGGGAGGGTGAATAAATTTATGCCGAGTTTAGAACATAGGGTATGTAGGGAAAATAAAACTTTCTCACCCTCATCCTGTAACTGTTTGATCATCTGGTCCTTATTCGGAGTGTCCGTTCGCTGTAATCGCTGGATGTCGAAAATGAGGTCTGTGTGCCGATTCTTTAGAGAGTAAATCTGGATCGCGCTCTTGGATAGCTCTAGCGCTGAAGGAGAGGCAGGTGGAGTAGTTGTAGATATATCCATTTCAGTTTGAATCATCAAAGGTGGTGGAGAAGAAGGTTGATTGCCCGCTGGCGGCGCCGTATTTAGGATACTATTCGCTTTGACATTACGGAGCTCAGAGCTCGTACGTCCATCGCTGTTAGCAGCCATCATTGAAAATGATGAACTCTGTCTATAACCAGCCAAAATGCCTTGCAATTTAATAAAGTGAAAGGATAAGTCCTTCACAATGATCGGAGGGGTACGTTTCGATGCTGGAATATCCTGATTGGCCGCCGGTTGATCCTCGGCTACTTCCATGGTTTCCGTAGCTGGTTGCTCCGGTGTCTCTACTACTGACGAATCAGCGGGCTCCGTTAGAGCGGGCTTCTTCTGCTTTTTTGGTCGTTTCGTAATGTCTCCTCTTGGTCCAGAATCTGAATCCGAGGTGTCTTCATCTAGAGCTTTATACTTTTTTGAAGCTTCCTCATCAGATCTAGCCGGGCTTGAAGCTCGTCTGACGTTCTGCTTAAACCCTTGCACAGGTTTACCTTGTGGTATAACAGGAAGGATGTTGGGTTTGGGTTCTTTCGTTGTGGATCTCTCTTTCAACGAAGATTTTAAGTCGCCGGAAAAACTTCAGATCACTTGCATCCTTTTCAGAAAGCAAGCCATCAGCTTTTTCGATACATTCTAGGTTGGTGATTTCTGCAGCAATAAATTCTATGATGCGGTCCATGTTAAGACTTTCAAAACAGAAAATGAGGCAGCGTAGATCAGGAGGTAGAGAGGGCGTGTCTAGCCCTTTTGGATGGTGGGTAGATGCCGAACTCTCGGCCAATCACGGCTCAAGGATCAAGGATCAAGGAAGTGCGATTTACGGAGTTCATAGGCAATTACGCCTTTACCTCCACATCTTCAAAGGAAATTTAATCATCCGAAAGAGGGTATTGTCAAATAGGGTAAAAATTTTGATAAGCCGAATGACTTGGAGTAAGTGCCTTCACACTGAGTCAAAAAAAAGGCAAAAAACTCAGAAGGTCTTAATTTTGCGCCGAAAAAGGGCCAGAATAATTTAGATAGGGGCAGCCATAAAAATTTTGACTAGAAATATAAAAGGTGAAGTTTCCTTGAACCTTGATAATCATTTTCTTGGCATACGTCAGATGAAGGGCACGCAGGGGAATTCCGATGCGCGCTCTTCGAGGTGGGGGGGAGGGGGGAACCTGTTTACAGGTCGAAAAAGTGGTTCAGTCAGTGATCAGCTGGGAGGGAGAAGTTTCATTTTATTTTTGACCGCTAGTCATTGCGGTTTTTAAAAGCCAAAAAGGATGCTGTTAAGCGCCTAGGAAAGTTCCTTCTTAAAAGAAGAGAGAAGTTAAAATTTAAAGAATATTTTTCAGTTTTAGAGGGAACTTTTTCAGTTTTATTTTAGTTGAAAGATGATAGTAAGTTAAAGCAGTCCTATTTGACTGTGATGTTTCTTGTTAAAGAAACGTTAAAGAGGTTCCTCGAGTTAATGCCGTGTGCATTAAAGAACTTTAGAGGCGGGGGGGGGGGTTAAGGAACGAGAGGTAATTATTCACGTGGTTATCGGTGTGCTCATATCTAGCCCGTTTAAAAGGCAGAGTCGAATATTCCCTATTGAGTACCGCTCTGGGTCTCTTTCGGGAAGAAGCAACTGCAGGATCGTATACGGGTAGCATATGAAGCACAGGATTAGCGACACGTTGAATATTTTTGAAAAATTTTTCCGAAAGTCGCTGTATATAGCGATTAATGGGCATAATTTTGAGGTCGTTATGAATCTCTTCGTTCCGTACATACCACGGAGCTTTTAGAATTTGCCGAAGCATTTTAGATTGAAAAATTTGGACATGTTTTCTGTTAGTCAGTGCGCATGGGCCCCATACGGGACATGCATACGTAAGAACCGGCCTAATCATTGATTTGTAGAGCAAGATTTTGTTATCAGTTGACAGGTCGCTATGACTAGCTAAGAGGGGGCGTAGGGCGGTCTTGACAGCTGTCGCACCCGCTATGATTTTGCGAATGTGAGGCTGCCAAGTTAATTTTGAGTCTAGTAAAACACCTAGATATTTGTAAGAAGAGACCCAGGGAATAGGTTCACCGAAGAGCATTAAATTGGGTAAATTTGGGATATTTCTTCGGATGAACATGGTGGCAGCACATTTTGCGACATTAATTTTGATTTTATACAGACCGAGCCAGAGTTCTAAGGTCGAAAGGTAACTCTGCAATTGTGAGATTACCTGGAGGGTGTTGGAGTGTTGAGAAATGATGGCTGTATCGTCTGCGTATAATGCAAGATCGATATTTGGGGCCTTAGGAATATCATTTACATAAAGGTTAAAGATTGCGGGGGCGAGGAGACTTCCTTGAGCCACCCCAGCATAGATTGGGCGGGGAGAGGAGAATTCGTGGTTAACTCGCACGCGGAAACTGCGTCCGGTCAAGTACGAGTTAATAATTTTAATGAGATGAGCCGAAAAACCAAGCCGCATGAGCTTGTAAATAATCCCGTCATGCCAAGTCCTGTCAAAGGCTTTGGCAACGTCTAGATAGACAATTCCAGTTCTCTCTCGCTTACGAAAGCCTTCATGAATGAATTCCACTACACGGAGTAACTGGTGTACCGTGGAGTGTTTAGGTCGGAAGCCGAATTGTTCCGGGATTAGTAAATTTTTATCCCGACAGAATTCATTCAGGCGATTAAGTAAGACAAATTCATAGATCTTAGAGAGAGAAGATAACAGACTGATGGGTCTGTAATTGACGGGCAGGTTTAAATTTTGTCCCGGTTTTGGAATGGGAACGACTGCTGCAATTTTCCAACAGTCGGGGAAATAGCTTCTCCTGAGCATTAAATTTATGAGGACCGTGATCCATACGATAAACATAGGGGGGAAGTTTTTGATCATGCGATTCGAAATAGAATCTATGCCAGGTGCCTTGTCAGGTTTCAGTTTGTCAATGAAAACCATGACTTCAGAAGGGTCCGTCGGCCTGAGTTCTGGTGTGGTAGGTTGTGATAGAAAATCTTTAACCCGTGCTTGTATGCGCCCCTGTGTAACCGGACGGTTACAGTAGGAGTCGTGGTTTGTTGTGAATTGAGTTGCAAGGCTGTCAGCTATGACATTTGCCTTTTCTGAGTCAGTGTAGGCCATCTGCGCGCCATCGGCCGTTTGAAGGGGCGGAATGTATGTTTTATGTTTGCGTAATCGGGCGGCTGCGCGCCAAATCGATTTGTCTTCAGTCGTTAGGGACTCAATGAATGTTTTCCACTCCGCTTGTTTTAATAAGCGGGTTTCGGTCCTTATCTCGTTCTGTATCTTGCGAAATTGGGCACGGATATTGGGATCTCGTGACCTTTGCCAAATTCTTCGCAAGTAATTTCGCTGCTTAATTTTGAATTTAGTCTCAGGTGGGAGCCTAGCACCTGGATGTTTACGTGGCTTTGAAGCCGCAGCTCTCGCTTCTTTCAGTAAAGACTCCAAACTTTTGATATGCTTGTATGTCAAAGTCCGAATTGCTGGAAATTTTGATGGGAGGGAGTGAAGTTTTTTCCAAAATAAATCTAAAGTCGTCCCAATTTGTTGAGACTTGCTCCTCTAATTTTGAGTATCGATTTTGAATATCTAGGGATATCAAAACGGGGTAGTGATCAGAGTCCAATTCCTGAATCAATTTTATCTCATGCCGAAAGAATATGTTATAAAAGGCAGCCAGATCAAGAACTGCAGGGGACCCTCTATGAGGGTAAAAGGTCGGGAGGGTAGGAGCAATGATCTGTACATGGTTACTCTGGCACCATGAATTTAGACTAATACCATACCTGTTCCTGTTAGAACAAAACCATGCGGTATGGCGTGAATTTAGATCACCAGCAATTATTAAGTGATTTGAAATATTCAAAATTTTATCAAAATCACTGACAGGAAAAGCTGGCCTTCCACTCGCTGTAGACAGTGGAGGTAAATAAGCTGAGACTATTGTTAGCGGGGAGGAATTTTGAAGGAAAATTTTGATGATTGTCGCTTCCAAAAAATTTAAATCAGGGGTCGGTATCATGTGGTGCTTTAACGAACGCTTCACATAGATACAAGTGCCGCCACAGGGATTTCTGCCCTGTGACACCCTGTCAGTACAATAAATGTCATAATTCCCAATTTTGGGAGTATTCCCTGGGGTAAGGTGAGTCTCTTGGACTAAAAACACGTCAATATCGTGCTCTACAACAAAATCACGAACTTCGTGAATTTTTGAAGTTAAACCATTGGCATTCCATGTGCAAATGGTCAGTTCTCTGATGTTGTTTGAACTGTTATTTATACAATTGAATTTTATGCCGTTGTTAAAGGTTCATCACTGAAAAAACAGAAGACATGGGTCTAAAAAAGCCTAATTAGGTTGAAAGCTCAACATAGCTTTCATAAATATAAAATGCCCTCATTAAAGCATCTGCTTGCCTGAGTTTAGGCATTGCTTTTTTGAAGGCAAGGAGCAGAATATGCTTGTCTACCGCTGGGTTGCGGGAGATTTCAATTAAGCATTTTAGTGTAGATGAGAAGACGTCGTCTGAATCATTGCTACACTCTGCTGTGGCTGACACTGCTGGGGCTGCAGGGGCTTCTGCAACCGGCAGTCTTGGATTCGTGGATTTGAATCCGTGCTCGGTGGTGTTCTTCACCATCTGTGCATAAGATGGTGAACTGACGTTGCTCGGGGGAGCAGGCATGGGACGTCTTGTCTCAGCGTTTGCTGGGGGTTTAGAAGAACCCTGAGGGGGGGCTGTTTGAGCAGCTGCCCTAGTCCTAGGCGCGGAATTTTTACCGCGGGCCCGTTTGTTGCCTGGGTATCGGGGACAAGATTTGTACGATGCTGGGTGATCTCCACCGCAGTTGCAGCAAGTGGCTGGTACATCTAATCCTTTGGTACACTCACGTGCCCAATGGGGTCCAGAGCATCTGACACAACGGATTGGAAGAGTGCAGAGTTCCGAAGAATGGAAAAAGCCCTGGCACCGAAAGCATTGAGTAGGGCCCTTGCGGCCGCGGTAACGCTCAATGCTGATCTCTGTGCCCCACATGTCAGTGACGGCAAACAGATGATCGAGGAAGGGGTGTGGGATAACTTGTAAATATACAAGTGGCATTGGGTGTCTGGAGCCAGGCTGAGTAAGCCGAACGATGCGATGCACTTTAAATCCCATCGCCTCAACTTCCTCTTTGATATCCCCGATTTCAGTTTCAACAGGGAGGCCTCTGATAACAATTTTAACTGGCCGGTCCTGCTTTAAGTCGAAAGTTTTGAACTGGATGCCGGCTTGCTTCATCCAGCGGGTAACCTCCCTGAACTCCAGCTCTGTCTGAACAAAAATTTTGAGATAAGGTCCAGTCAGTATGCTCCGTAAGTTTGGGGCAATTTCTCTCATGAAAGACACTTGCGTCTTCCAGTTTTTGCTGCTTTTGAGATGTATTGCCGGAATCTCAGACTGCGGTGGTGGTGGTGGGGGAACGTTCCGTGCCTGCTCGGAATTAACTCCCTCACTATTACTAGCAGTAACAATTTCTGCTTCATTAGAAGGCTCATTGATTAAAGAATTTTTGATTTTCTCATACTTGTTAGTACTCCTCTCCTTTTTAGGAGTAGCATTTTTTTCGATGGCTGTCAATTTAGAATTTGGAATAGAGCTATTTTTATCTTTAGCGTTTAAAGCCAAATCGTCTATTGTAAGATCCACAATAGGCGCCTTCCCTTGCTTTCGAGCCGCGGGGGTGATAAACCCGTCTGAGTCTATTGTCTGCGTCTTTCGCTTCCGCGATGACGTAGACTGGACTGGTTTCCCCCGCACCTCGTGCGTGGGATTAGATGCCTCGTGCTTGCAAGGATCTTCTGCGGATTGAGCGGCGGCCATCTTGGCTAAGCGCTTGCTCTCCAATATATTTAAAAATTCCTCTCTAGTTGAGGGAAGATGAAAAATTGGAACATCTAGAGCATTAGCAATGTCATTTATCTTGTGAAAAAGTGACTTACCCGCCCGGTCGAGTTGATCGTATCCATTAGTGTCCAACGGAGAAGGAGTTCGCTTCATGAAGCTCTTCTGCCTCTGGATAGCTTCAAACTGTTGCTTCAGATCGTAGAACTGTATTACGAGGTTCATGCGCTCGTCATCTGGCGACGCCGATTGCACAGAGGGAGCATGATCCCTGGTCTCACTCATTTCTTCATCAATAACCACATTATTTTCGCATAAATTCGGAGAATTGCCCTGCGTTGGCGGGAGCTCGTTACACGAGCGACCGTCACCCTCGCTGTTCATCCTCGGAATCCAATCACGGCTCTCAGTCTCTTCTGTGAGCTGCGAATAGCAGGATCGTATGCTGGCATCTGTTGAAGGCTCAGGTGCTGGGCACTTCAGCAGGCTCCTAGGCTGGGACAGCCACATCCTGTGCATAATACATTTCAGATAAGCATATCTTTCCTGGCATAACATGTGCGGATAAAAGAGGAAGAATAATTTTTCCTCAGGAGAGTTCAGTTATTGTTGATGTATGGCATAAGGGAAGGTAAGCAATTGACGATATTTATAAATCTTGAGCCTTGCGTATACACGAATCGTAAAGTCAGAACGTCCGTCAGGAGAGATAGGCGTAACTGTCACTGCTTCGACGTCCGGCAAAATCAAATCAAATCGTTTCATGAACGTAGCAGTGTTAGTCGATCCCGACTTTAACTGATTCTTTTGTAGTTGTTTGCCCTAAGGCGATGGAGTTAGAAGGAGAAGGCGAAAAAATCGCCGCGCCGATAAAGGGCGAAGCTCCGTAGCGTGAAAAACGCTTATCTGGAAAGGCAAGAAAGCTGTTCGGTGATGCGTGAATGGCGGGATCGGTCAATGACCCCCAACGTAGCGTCTTAAAACGCTCTTTTGGTAAAACTGGTTCCTATGTATGTTCGCGCGATGAAAAAGGCACTCGTGAATGAAGGGATGGCGATCTTAGTACACAGATTGTTTGAGTAAATTTAATAAAGTCTTTACGCAATAAACTAAGTCCATATTAGTAGTTTTCACTAAAGTTTTTTACGCTATATACACTATTTACAATATATTGTAAATATTAAAACACTAGTAAATAATCTTGGTTAAATAGGTGAATATGATAAGAAGAATAAAATTTGAAAGGTATAAGCTTGATTAAATAGTAGAAGATTAAAATAACGATAATAATATGCGGTCGGGTACCGGACCAAGTCCATTTTTTAAAGTCACTATTAACAACACTATTTACAATTACCACTTGGAGTTGAGGAAAATATTCCGAGGTCTTTTAGTAGGTGCGATGACTGTAGGGTCGTAATCTATTAGTTTTCTGATATGTTCGTATCTTGAATGCGCTATTTTAGAGTAGAGGTTGTGGCTGGTTCTTAAAATTTCGTCTTCTATTGCATTTATTTTTATATCTTTATGGAGTTGGGTGTTTCTTGTAAACCAAGGAGCGTTGAGAATTTCTCTAATAATTTTATTTTGGTAAATTTGAATTTTCTTCCTGTAGGATTTGCAGACAGTGGCCCAGACGGGAACAGCATACAGGAGCATTGGTCTGATTAATGCGAGGTAAATTCTTCTTTTTAATATTATGCTTAGGTTAGATCTTCTGTTGAGGAGTGGTCGTAGGGCCATTTTAGCAGCTGTGGCTTTCCTAAGAGAGTAGTCAACTTGGTTTTTAAAGAGTAGTTGTTGGTCGAAGTAAACTCCGAGGTATTTAAGGGTGGTAACTTCGTTGACTTGCTGGTTATTAATTTTGATATTGTTTTGAATGGGGGTATTTTTGTGATGTCTTCTGATGAAAATGACTTGGCTTTTAGCAGGGTTGATTTTCAGCTTCCAGATATTGAAGTAGTGGGCAATTTGGTTAACGGCAATTTCAAGTTTATCAGCAGCAAGTTGTGGTTTCAGGGATTTGGTGATTATAGCTGTATCATCTGCAAATTTAAAGATCTCTGAATTTAAGGGAATAGGCATGTCGTTAGTATAGATA
This sequence comes from Stegodyphus dumicola, assembly GCF_044657685.1. Taxonomy (NCBI): domain Eukaryota; kingdom Metazoa; phylum Arthropoda; class Arachnida; order Araneae; family Eresidae; genus Stegodyphus; species Stegodyphus dumicola. Next base: position 150,144,658 of record NC_140768.1, read on the forward strand.
TTAAAAAGTATAGGGCCAAGAACACTTCCTTGTACCACTCCACTTTTGATTTTTTTCTTCTTGGATATGCGATTATTGATTCTGACTTGAAAACATCTCCCTTTAAGGTAGGAAAGGATTAATCTAATGAAATTAATTGGCAGTCGGGCAAGGTATAGCTTGTAAAGTAAACCCTCATGCCATACCTTGTCGAAAGCCTTTTCAAGATCAATAAAACAGCTTGCTATGGTGTTTTTTTTGGTAATGGCCTCTGCCATATATTCTGTAACATTAAGTAGTTGATGGATGGTGCTATGTTCCTTCCGAAATCCGAATTGCTCTTTTTTAATTATATTGTTGTTGTCAAGGTCATTGGAAAGATGCTTCTTCATAACCCGTTCGAACACTTTGCCCATACAGAAAAATAAAGACGACGAAGACGAAGATCATATGCTTTGTAATAGTGTCAGAGCGCGAAGCGCTCTTTTACTATGTTTCATATTAAAAATATCAGGAGTTAGAGTTCGTTAATGAGCTGTCCGAGACTGGTGTTTGAGCATAGAATTGAGGTGAGCCGTTCTTCAACCGGCGAGGCGGTGGTGGCGGGGCCACACTAGTCTAGCAGTGACGTGAAAGGTAATGTAGTGCTTTTGTATAGTGGTAGCTGTAGTGACGGTGTCAGTATTAATGCCTGTGTTATGGGGCAAGTATATGTGCTGGGTACCTGTGTTTTTCAACAGGGATTGGAGTATATCGAAGGTTTGATATTTCTGGATTATGATGAAATTGGACTGATTGAAAGAAGTTGGTGGAGAGTTTGCGTATATATTCTGCAATGGTATTGATATTGAGATCTGTGTGAATGGTGTTATTTGGGATAAACCAAGGTGCATTTACAATTTCACGAAGCATTTTGTTTTGAAGAATTTGTAGTTTTTTGATGTGCATTTTTGCCGCTTGTCCCCATATAGGGCAGGCATAGAGTAGAGCAGGTCTGAGTATCATTTTGTAAAGTATGACTTTGTTGGATATGGAAAGTACACTGTGTCTGCCTAAGAGTGGCCGCTGTCATTTTAAATTTTTCTGTGACAGCACTGAAGTGTTGCCTAAAGGTGAGTTTGCTATCCAGAGTGATCCCTAGGTATTTCACCTCGGAGACCCATTCTATATCATCATCAAAAATTTGGGGTGGTGCTGGGGTGTAATTCGAGGTACCTTTACGAAAGATGATTGCTTTTGATTTATTAGTGTTGATTGCTTTTCTCCAAAGTGTGAACCAGTGCTCGAGTGCTATGAGGTAATGCTGTAATTGAAGTCGAATGTGATTTGTATGTATTGCCCTCGTGAGAATGGCCGTATCATCGGCGAACAGTGCTAGTGTGATAGTGTCATCTTTGGGTATGTCATATGTATAGATATTATAGAGTAGGGGGGAAAAAACTGCTCCCTGGGGGACGCCAGCTGTGATGGGTCGTATGGAGGAGTGCGTATTGCGAATTTTGATGGTAAATGTGCGATTACTAAGATATGAAGCTATAAGTCGAATAAGATGATCTGGGAAGTCCAACTTGATAAGTTTGTAGATGAGTCCTTTATGCCATACTCTGTCAAATGCTTTTGACACGTCTAAGAAAATTGCTCCTGTGGGGATTTTGGCGTTGTAACCATCTGTAATGTAATTGATGACTCTTAGAAGCTGATGTGTAGTGCTGTGTGAATGACGAAAACCAAACTGTTCTGAGGGTGTGTAATGGCTGATTGGAATGTTTTTGTGAATGAAATACAAAATAATTTTTTCCGTGATTTTAGATAGGCTGCTAAGCAGGCTTATTGGCCTGTAGTTCTGTGGAAATGTATTATTCTGTTTGGGTTTTGGGAATACTATGATAGATGCATTTTTCCAGGCTGATGGGAAATAAGAATATTTGATAATAGCATTGATGAGTTTAGTAATGTATGTAATTCCATTTATGGGGAGATTTTTTAATGCCTTATTTGGGATCCTGTCTTGGCCAGAGGCTTTCTTATTTTTAAGTGCACTGATAAATTGTGCAACAAGTGTTGGTGTGGCAAGAAAGGTGAAATTTAGTGGAGCTGGAATACCAAGATAGCTATCAACCACTGTGTTGACGTGATCAAAATGATCATTGTCATAAGGGGCTGGATTTGGTGTAAAAGAGTCTTGAATGACATCTGCTATTGTGTTGGCTTTGTCAAGATCAGAGTAAACCATTCCCGACGGTCCATGTAAGGGGGGGATTTGCTTATAAGAGTTTTTGAGTTTACGAGAGATGTCGTACAGTGAGTTATCTTCAGTGGATAGTGTATTTAGAAAATGTGTCCATTTGCTGCTTTTGTACTCCTTGATTGCTCTTTTTATACTGTTTTGGAGTGAATTTAGTCTGCGTTTGGCCTGAGGGTCTCGGGTGTTTTGCCAGAATTTGCGTACTCTATTTTTTATGATAATCTGCTCCCTTATGTTGCGTGGAAGGGGTTGGAAACGTCTGTTGACATAGAATGTATTAGTAGCGTCATTAATGGCTGCTTTGATCTGATTGGTGAATTGTTCAATTTCCTTATCAATATCCTCTTTATTATTAATGAGGGGGTTGCCTGGGACTGTACTGGAAATAATATTAGTAAATTTGGGCCAGTTTGTAACACCAATTGAGCGTAGTAGTGAAGGAGGGCTAGCATTTGTAAAAATTTTCAGTAATACTGGATTGTGATCTGAAGAAAGTGCTGGGATTGAGGTAATTTCATGCTGGTATGGAAAATCCCTTGCGATGAAGAAATCAATAATTGTCGATCTGTTTAGGGAGAAATGCGTGGGTTCTTCTGGTGCTAGCAGTGAGTAATGATTTTGATTAATGAGATCAAAAAGTAAGTTGCCGTTTCTGTTTGCTCGTCCAGGATTCCAGCTAGGGTGCTTTGCATTATAGTCACCCCCTGCTATCGATTTGGGGTGTATAGTGATCAGGCTATTGAGTTCTGTAATGTTAAGGTGATTTGTGGGTGGTATGTAAATATTGGTAATTGCAAATGAGGTATTGTCAATTGTGATAATGACGTTGACGTTTTCAAAGCTGTTTGTGAGCACTGGCTTGTGGAAGTGTGAGATACTGCTTTTAACATACGTGATGACTCCGCCGCCTCGTCCTGAGAGTCTATCACATCTGTAGGCAAAGTAACTTGGAAAGAGGACCGTCCTGGCTGGCTTGAGATGAGTTTCCTGCACTAAAATTACATCCGGCTCGAGTTCTAATATGAGATCGCTTAATTCATCTTTTCTGGAGTAAAGTCCATTGGCATTCCAAGTGAGAATGCTGTAGTATCTGCTATTATTTGCTGCTGGAGTGTTAAATGTGACTAGTGATTTTTTCAATAATGTCCACTATTATTTCTATTTTGTCAAATATTGAAGTTTTTTGTTTGATTGTTTTTATTCCGTTTTTGATGTCATTCCATATGACTTTTAGCGATTTGAGGCTAAAGAGGTCATCAGAGCTTTGCATTATCTCTGAGGTTTCTGTCTGGGCTGCAGCAGCTGGTTCTGTGAGTGGCGGGAAATTTTCTGAATTGCTTGTCCAGGGGTTATTGGCAGGCGGCTGGCTTGGAATGAAATTGTCAGTTTTCCTTTTTGTCTTTGGTATAGCCGGGCAACCGGAAAAGGACGCAGGATGTGGTCCCCCGCAGTGACAGCACCTTGCAGGTTCTTCTGGTTTTAGTTTACATTCGCCGGACGTCGATCGATGTGGGCCCCCACATCTCACACACACCCATTCTCTTGTACATAATAATGAGTTGTGGAAGAACCCCTGGCACCTATAGCACTGTGGAGGTCCTGGTTTTCTTTTAAGTGCCTCTACGGTAACTCTGAGATAGCCAATGTAAGTGAGGTTGTAAATGGTTTTGTTTTGCTCGTTTCTTGGCAAATGCACTAGAAAGAGCGGCATTGGTTTGTTTTCGCGTCTATTTCTAAGATTAGTTATGTAGGTAGCTCCATATCCTTGATTTCTTAATTCTTGTACTATGTACTGATGGTCCATAGTAACAGGAAGTCCTCGTATGACAATTTCTAAAACCTTTTCATCTTGAAGTTGGTAAGTGTGTGATTTTAACTTTTTCTCCTTAATGACTTCTCTCACATATCTGTGAGCATCTGCATCAGGGAGAGTCACATGCAATTTGGTGCCTTTTAATTGGCCTGTAATTGTTTTCCCTGTTTGAACACTAAGCTCAGCCAGGAATTTATCAGCTTGAGGGACATCATCTATAATAATTGGCGGGACTCTGATTTTTCTACTGTTCGAGGGCTCAGGGGCCGCCGAATTATGTGTACCCTCACTTTCATTATCCATTTTTTCCTCATTGTTGTCTATATTAATTTCGCTCATTTCTGTTTCTAGTCCACTGTATCTGTTAGCGGTTTTAATGGCAGGTTCAAGCTGTTCTGTGTCGGAGTTTGTAGAAGCCGAAGAACGGCGCCTATGTCTTTTACGTTGCTCCTTAAATGGTTCTCCATGTAAGGCGTTCATTAAGTGGTCGACTTTTTGTTCTAATTCTTTAATTTTTTGGTCACGATATTCAATTTCAGTAATTGCTTGGTTTTCTTCTAATACACGTGTTTTGTTTAAGATGCATATTAGAAAGTGTTGCAGTCTATGTGAAGCATGATAAGTAATTGTTTCACTAGTTAATATGTCTTGAGCTAGTGCAGAGAGTCTAGCGCATTCCTCAACAGTGGAGAGGATGTGTAATTGTTTTTCCAGATACGTGATGAACTGATCAGTTTCTGCTTCATTTTGGAAAAGCTTTTTTCTTTCTTCCGGATAAGCAATGATCTTTGAAATTGGTGAGCTAGGTGGTGAGTGCGACATTTTTTCTCTATTCTTTTCTGGGCTGATATCTGGTGGAATTGCAGCAGAATTCTTAAAATGATCTGTCATTGTGTATCATGTAATACTCAAAAAGAGTATCGACCGCAGGAACAGGAGAAAAAAACAAAAAATCGAAGAGCCACTTTGCCCGCACCGCGCCGGGTGTGCAATAGGTGGAATCTCCGATGAATACAACCAGTGCCTCTGTCAAGCGCCGACACGCAAGCTTGGAGGGTACTCTGGTTGCAGAACGACCAAAATTTCTAAGTTATTTCTTGTTAATCACAAGAAATTATTTGCACAGAGTGATTCCGTGCGATAAGCATATATGGCACAATTGCTTCGTCGATACCAAAGCTGCCACGTGTTAGTTCTAGTAACTCCACGAGACGAGCGAGGGGACGGAGCACCTTCAAGCTCGGAAGTCAGGAGCAACTACTCAATAAAATACCAAAAAGACGAATGAGGTCCAGAAAAATAAAGAAACTCCAATTCCCACCATTAAAAGCAAAAATAGCCTCATCACTACCAGCCAATCAGGAAGCAGAACCAACCCCGCTCTGTCATATGCAAAAATAACAGCAGGCACTCCAAAGCCCACACCACAGGAATCTAACAATTTTAAAATAAATAACCAGGACCCAGCAGAAGACTCTTTTGAGGAATTTAAAAGCTTTATTCAAAAACTCCATACCATGTATAGGAAATACAAAACTTCTAAGGACTCCATCAACAAATTAGAAATTGCCCTAGAGGCACTACAGGTTTTCGAGCAACAAAATGTATAGTACAACCCATAATAATTCAACATCAGGAAATAATCATATAAATTACGCTAAATTTATGGTATACAACAGCAACGGTATTAAAAGACAGATCATAGAATTCAAGAATTACATAGCCACCAATAGTATTGACATCATCCTTATCAACGAGACCCACCTAAAGCCTACAGATTCTTTTAAACTCCCGAATTATGACATTTTCAGAAATGACCGTCTCCACAACAGAGGAGGAGGTGTCCTCATTGCCGCCAATAAATATTTAAATTGCATTACTTACCCTCTCCCTGCACTCCAAAGCATAGAAGCCTGCGGCTGCATCCTACATAGTAATAACACAGATATTCTCATCGTCTCTGTCTATAAATCTCCAAATACTATCTTAATGACCAGCGACCTGGACTCTATTCTTAACCTTGGATTCCCTACAATCATAGCAGGCGACCTTAATAGCAAACACCCCAACTGGAACAGCAATATCATCAATAGTAATGGAGCCATACTCAATAATTATATGCAATCTAACAATATCATAATCTCTGCACCCAGCGAACCTACATATTACCCGATAAACCTGCACGGCCTCCCAGACGTACTCGACATTGTAATAACGCATAATATCAGCCAAAGCCCATACATTTATGCAGACAACAGCCTCTCATCCGACCACTTACCCCTCAGATTCACAATGTATGGATTAAAACATGGTTTACCTCCCCTCCGCAGCAAAATCAATTGGAATCTCTTCGCAACTAAAATCAATAGCACTATCTCTGCTTCTCCACCTCTCACCACCAGAAAAGATATTGAAAATGCTGTTGCACTTCTCACGCAAAATATTAAATCTGCACTTGCAAGTTCCAAAATAATTATTCAAGAAGAAAAAATCTCGCTTCCTCAAAATATCAAAAATAAAATCCATGAAAACAATCGTCTCAGGAAACAATACCAACGCTCACAAGATCCCCGCGACAAGAATAAATACAATAGATGCCACAAAGAACTCAAAAGCCTCATCAAAACCTATAAAGACGATTCCTGGAGGAATTTCGTAACTAACCTTTCTCATTCCGACCATTCTGTTTGGAAAATAGCAAAAGCAATTAGAAGAAAACTCGAAAACATTGGCCCGATCAAGAATAACAATCAAATTTTAACTAATGCTGCAGATATCGCGGCGCTCTTCGCCGATAACTACAAAATTCAATTTTCTAACGACTCTTACCCCAACCACAACGATATCCACGTTAAACAGCACGTCCAGAATTACATCATAGAAAATATCAATAGCTCCAACACACCTACAAGCCCAGGAGAAGTCCAGAACCTCATTCACAACTTAAACAACAGAAAAGCTGCAGGATATGACGAGATCTCGAACGCCGCCCTCAAAAGACTTCCTAGGAAAATTATTGTTATGATAACTAATATCTTTAATGCCTGCCTTCGTTACAACTATTTCCCAAATTCCTGGAAACATGCTATTATTTTCGTCCTCAAAAAACCTGGAAAAGACCCATCCTCTACTTTAAATTACAGGCCCATCTCTCTCCTTCCCGCACTTGGAAAACTTTATGAACGTATTATAGTCAATAGAATAAAATCTCACCTCACCAGCCATAGAATACTAAATCAAAATCAATTTGGATTTCGCCCAGGTTACTCCACCACCCACCAAATCACCAGGATTATAGAATTCATTAGCGATGGTTTCAATAAAAAACAGACCACTGCAGGCATCTTTCTCGACATCGAAAAGGCCTTCGATCGTGTATGGTTCGACGGCCTTCTAATTAAAATGATTAACTACCAATTCAACCCAGGCCTCATTCTCCTCATCAAAAATTTCGTCTACCATCGCACCTTCCAAGTAAAAATCAATAACCTCCTCTCTCCCAGTCAAACCACCAGCGCGGGTCTAGCTCAAGGTTCGATTCTCTCTCCAATTTTATTTAATATCTACGTAAGCGATATGCCAGTTAACGACAATATACTAACAGCCTGCTATGCCGACGATACTGCCTTCCTCTGCAAGTCCAGAAATCCTCAAACAGCCAGGAAAAATCTTCAAAATCATATCAACACAATAGCCCAATGGTACAGAGCTTGGAAGCTCAAAATCAATACTACTAAATCCTCTCTCATCTATTTCCGAAAGCACAAACTTAGAAATAATATTGGAAATATTCAAATTAACAACCAGGATCTCCCCATTGAAAATACTATTAATTACCTTGGAGTAAATCTTGATGCCAGACTCACCTTTCGCCAGCATATCATCACCACTAGAAATAAAGCCTTTAAAGCCTTCATGGCAATCTTCGCCCTGATGAGCAAAAATTCACAACTAAGTCTTAATACCAAGAAAATCATCTACATTCAGGCAATAAGACCGATCATTCTTTACGCATCTCCAGCTTGGGCCTCGACAGCTAAAAGTAATAGAAATATCCTTCAAACCTTACAAAACAAGATTTTAAGAATTCTTACAGGAGCTCCATGGTTCATCCGTAACAACGTAATCCACAGAGACCTCAAAATTAAACCAATCAACTCAGAAATCCTACGTAATAGCCATAATTTCCATAGAAACTGCGACAACCACCCAGACGACAATTAGCAGGGTGTCTCTCGCGGAGGTAAGACGTGTGTCAATGAGCTCCCCACAAGCCACCTGCAGTGACGCGACGCCGGAAATCATGGCCGGCAACCCCTCCGAAGCAAGCGCCGAGATGGATACATCGACGTCTACAGACTCGACTGTCCCTGTCTCAGACATCAACCTTGATCAGCAAATGAATCCGGACGACCTCTTAATCCAGATAAAACAGCTCTACCTACTCAAGGCCCGTTTTACTGACCTAGGGCAGAATTTGTCAAGAGCAAGGAGATCAACACCGCTTGCAAGCTTCGACCTCAAGTGCGTGCAACAAGAATCAAAGGTAACACTTTTTAATCTTACCACTCTTGCTAAACGCCTTAATCTGCCTCTCTTTGCCATTCCCCCAACTGAGGAAGAATGTATAAAAAAATTACTAAAATCGGCTAAGGAACTTAGTAATGATGAAATCTCGCTAAAATCTGATAACTTGGATAAAAATCAAAATTCGGCCAAAAATCAAAATTCTAAGCAAATACTAAAACCGGCTAAATTACAAGCAGAAAAAATACTAACTAGCACTAAAAAAATCCAGAAGTTAACTCTAAATTCACGAGAAAACTCAGACTTCCCGAAAACTAAAAAGATTAGAAAAATAGATGATGAAGGTTTTCAGCGGCCTCCTCGCCATCTTGTTACACGAGGAGCGCAGATTTCCCCAGTAAAACAGGTCCCGAACAATAGCCTGCCTCCATTTTGGAGTGAAAAACCAGAGGAGGAATTGCCTCCCACCCAACCTGCGGTTAGGGCAAAGGTTAGGGTGGAAGAGGAAAATGATCTCGTGGAGCAACCCGGCGACGGTACTCCCCCCCTACTGAAAGCTCTAACAAAGCTAAAAGGAAAATACCTTTCTTCTTTGTTGAACCCAAAGATTTTGAGTTTCTCACATCTCTAGTCCAAGCAACAGTGCCTACGGCTATTTGCAGAATGAAAGGCAAGTTTTTGCGCATTGAAATGCAGTCTGAAGAGGACTATCGTTCGGTGGCCCAAATTCTAAATAATCAGGGCGCCGAATACAAATCATTTAACTTAAAACAGGATCGGCCTGTTTAAGGCTATACTTCGCGGCTTACCTAATTCTGCAAAAGCTGAGAAAATTAAGTCCGAATTACAACTATTAGGATATTCTATTATCAGTGTGACTCAGCTCCGTAGGCACAGGTCCCGTTATCCTATGCCATTATTCTTAGTCCAGCTAAATCCGTCTCAGAATGTTTATGATATTTTTGAAGAGACTTCAATGTTCGGGATTGAAATAAAATTCGAGAAACACATCGGGAAGAAGGGGCCGAGCCAGTGTTGGCGCTGCCAAGGCTTCTTCCACAGTTCCGCAGTGTGCACACTGCCAATCCGGTGTCTGAGGTGCGCCGGCCCGCACTACGCGTACCAATGCACCAAAGACCCGGAGGAAGCCAACACCTGCGCGAACTGCCTTGGGCGGCACGCAGCCAACTGGTTTTACTGCCCCAGAAACCCGGCAAATAAAAATAAACCCCCCCTATTAGATCGGATAACGGGATGTCAAAATTCGTACCGGCTCCGGTTAAAGCTCCACTCAGCAGCACGGACCCCTCTTTTAGTGATGTCGTTTCCGGACGGAAAAATCCCGGACTACCATCATCTACGAAAGATCCGAAGCAAGCTCCTGCGTTGAAGCAAGTCCCGAAGAAGAGTCCTCTCCTTCCGCCACCACCACCGGCCCAGGCTCCAGCCCAGTCTGTAGATGATGGCAGTTGCACGGATACTCTTAGGAGTGTTTTCCAAATTGCATCTGAATTTGGAATAGAGCATAAAATTCTCCTAGAGGCTTTTAGAAATGCTCTCCCAAGGCTCCGAAATGTCTCCACGGGGCCTGAGAGAGCATTTTACATTTACGAGGCATACTGTGGCCTCCTAAACTAAAGGCTTCACATTCAATAGTGCAACTGGTGAAGATTCTCTCCTGATCTCCTACTGGAACGCTAATGGAATCAAGAAGAAGATTCACGAAGTCCGGGATTTTATTAATGAGCATCACATGGACCTCTTCCTCGTTCAGGAGACACATCTGGTTGAGGGACTTATCGCGAATTATTTCTGCTACCGAAATGACAGAGAGGTATGCATCAGTGACACTGTTCGTGCTAGTGGCGGTACTAGCATATATGTAAAACGCTCCCTAAAGCATTCTAGGATACCCACGCCACCACTGGAGGCCTTAGAATTCCAAATTCATATTCCAAATTGTCCCCCAATAGCAGTAGCGTCCTGCTATATGCCTCCGAGACAGGGACCCGCATTTATCTCTGATCTCAGAAAATTAAGTGGTGTTGCAAATAACCTGATTATCGCAGGAGATTTAAATGCCCGTCATAGAAGTTGGGATTGTGTCACTGCCAACAACTATGGCGATAAACTCAAAATTTGAGCTCAGGACGCCCGTATCCAAATTATTGCGCCAAACACACCTACCCATTATCAGTTTCCTGGGGGGTTAGGTGCTCCTTCCATTATTGATTTGGCCTTATTTAAAAATATTCCAGTAGATTATTCGATCGAAGTGATTTCGGAATTGTCCTCTGACCATTATCCGGTTCACCTCACCCTTAAAACATCCAAAATTAACCAAAATTTACCGGCGCAAGTCTCCACAAATTGCGACAACTTTCGGTATGTCTTGGAAAATGGTATTCTCCCCCCTATCAAAATTCACGATAATCAGGAGGTTGACTTAGCCATTGACAGGCTCAAGCAAACCCTAGGAAGCGCATTTACAGCTGCTTCCAAACCCAAATTCAGGCAAAATTATTATAAATTACCTGATCACATTAAAGATAAAATCAAAATTAAAAACCGCCTTCGCAGAGACTGGCAAAATACACGTTTGGAAAACTTTCGAGTGCAACTGCGAAGGATCCAGAATGAGATCAAGTCTGACATTAAGAAATACACAGACGAAAAATACGCAAACTATCTTAAGTCCTTAAAGACTTCTGATAATAGCCTCTGGGTTGCTAGCGCACGGCTTCGCAAACCAAAACACGACATTCCGACCCTAATGGGCACGGCCAACGACCGGATGGCATTAACAGACACCGAAAAGGCTGAACGCATAGCAGACAGCCTTCAAACACAATTTTCACCTAACACTGGACTCATGTTCGATTCCTGTGCAGAGCACACGCATGAAGTCCAACACCAAGTTGAAGAATTTCTCTCCTCAGACACAAATTCTGAGGAACCCATCACCACAACAATGACTGAGATTTCAGCTTTTGTCAAAAATCTCACCCCTGCAAAAGCACCTGGCCTGGATAGGATTTCTAATCGCATGATTAAAAATTTACCAGTAAAATTCATATTTTACCTAGCAGTTTTGATAAATTCAATGCTAAGGCTAAAATATTACCCTCATAGCTGGAAGAATGCATTAGTCATTCCTATTCTAAAACCTGGAATGGACCCAAAGGTCCCTCAAAATTATAGGCCGATCAGCCTTTTGTCTTCACTTAGTAAAATTTACGAAGCTATACTGCTTAGATACCTGAATGATTTCTGCCGAAACCGAAATATTATTATTCCTCAGCAATTCGGCTTTCGTGCTAAACACTCAACTCAGGCCCAGCTACTGAGGGTAGTTGAAATCATTCATACAGGATCTCGCAGTGGAAAGCCTACAGCTATTGTTTATTTAGACGTAGCAAAGGCTTTCGACAGATGTTGGCATATCGGAATTTTATTCAAGCTCATGCGACTTGAAATTTCGGCTAACTTTGCGCACATAATGCACTCTTACCTCACTAATCGTACCTTCTCTGTTAAAGTTAAATATTCTGTCTCTTCTCCTCGCCCTATCCTGGCTGGGGTGCCTCAGGGAGGAATTCTTAGCGCTACGCTCTTCAACTTGTATGTAAATGACATACCACAAACACCAAGTGTCGATCTAGCACTCTATGCAGACGACACAGCCATCATCTCACAGCACTCAACACTACATGCTACTCTCAATCACCTACAGCTGTATTTAACAGACTTGGAGTCCTGGCTCATTACCTGGAAAATCAAAATTAATGTCGCAAAAAGTGCCGCCACAGTTTTCTTTTCCAGAAAGAGGAATGTCCATAGTCAACTCCCTCCTCTCAGATTATTTGAAGAAAATGTACCCTGGGTGGAATCCTACAAATATCTGGGAGTATATCTAGATGCGAAGCTGCTCTGGAATACACACATCAACTATGCAATATCAAAAGCAAGAACAACAAGAACTCAACTAATGTCCCTTCTTAAAAGAACCAGCAACCTCTCTCTCAATACCAAGATCCTACTGTATAAAAGTACCATCCTTCCAATCCTGACCTATGCAGCTGTCGTATGGTCAACTGCTGCCAATAGCCATCTGAAGAAAATCCAAGTATTCCAGAGCGTCACGCTTCGTATTCTGACAAATGCTCATTATTTCGTCCTAAATGAAGTGCTTCATAACGATCTCAAAATTCTTCCGCTTGACGCCTTTTTCCGGCAAAATTCGGCCAAATTCTTTAATAGATTAACACAGATCGAAAACCCAGTCTTGCACTCACTTCCTGCTTATGATCCAGCTGAGCCCAGCTCAGCTAAGCGACCTAGGAGCGTTCTTGATAGAACTTTTAACATCTTTCCTAGGAAGCCAAAGCGGAGGTGTCTGCTTGACTAGGAATTCTTTCTAAAAATTTTTAAATTAACAAGCACTTCACGGGCCTAACCCGGCGACCCTTAACTATTTCTATATTTCCACATGCCCGCCGCACCTAATTCGGCCTCGTTTCTCGGTTTCATATCCGTGCTGCTATAGGTAACATGCTCCTCCACTTGCCAAGACCTCATCTTTTCATAAAACACGGTCCAGACAATCAATAGTCAGAATTACAATAGATTTAACGTTTCTATATTATTTTATCATATAACTTAAACTATTTAATTATTCAACTTTAAATTAATATTCTAATCTTTAAAATCTAGCTCCCTCATATGCTACTCAAAACACTTTTATTATATGAATTTTTGTTCCAGCAACCTGCATATATACAAGCTTGCATATCTTCAGACATCATCTGCAATCAGGTAATTCAGTTTAATCCTGTCCCTATTTTTATTCCTTCCCCTTTTTAATCCTGTTCCTCCCCTCTCTTTCCTTTAACTCTCTTGAAAAACTTCTCCGTCTTTTCCACAGTTAACTTTCTTCACGGTTCTTTCCGCTTCAAAAGTTGCTCCTATTCTTCCCTCGCCACGGGCGGTAGGAGAACTTTTTCGCCTCTTGAATTCCTTTTCCCCCCTTCTCTTCGTTCCTCCATCCCTTGCTCCGAGCTTTAGTCGCAAGACTCTCTCCCCCCCCCAGCCCATCCCCAAGGCTTTAGCAACTACTGCGGTTTTCCGTATTACCTAATATACCTTTCCCAAGCCCTGGAAAACTATGTTTCCCGGCTGATTGTCTTCCAATCTTTCCGATTCCATTAATGCAACGCATTCAGGAATTCGCCTTTATTCATCACCTCTCTCTCTTTCAACCTAGTAAAACAGGTTGAAAGCAGAAAGAATTTATTGTCCATAGTGTGGACTCCTTATTCACTTCCTTCCCAGTAAACCCTTAATGGTCTCCTTCATTACCCTTCAGCCAGTGCTTTGTCTTAATCACCCCAGTTTTCCTTAACGAAGTTGTGGAGGTAATTGCATTAAGTTGCAAAGGTACTCCGGAAAATATCGCCTTGGGCCTTGGGTCCAGACGACATTATTAGAAACTTGAATAACTACGACTATACTGAAATCCAGCGCCATAGACGCCCAAGAAATATTTTCCATGACCCAAATTGGTAGCTCTCACCTTGTACAAAATTTTGTATATACTTCATTTTATTTTTCACTATTCTTCATTATTTACTATTTACGCCTTATTTAATCAAGATTTTACTGTTTGAAAATGTACAAAATGTTTTTTATTTGCTTACTCCGCAAAAAATTCACTGCAAGACAGGTCACATGATCCACACGGACCAATGAAAAACTTGCATTTCAAATTGACTATCGCTTTATTATTTTTTACGTTATTTACGTTTATTATTTTTCACCTTATTACTCAAGAATTTTCATGGTTTATTACCTCATTTATTCGCACCATGTACTATGTATTTAGCATTCACTAGGAAAACTTATGTTAACCAAAATCACTATTCTAATGCTCAGGTCACATGACCCCAGCTCAATCTTAGTTCAGAGAGATATCTTACGTTTTAAATGCCACTGCCACCCCCATGCCATTGCCTCCATCCCACGCCAATTCTCATCTCATATGCCAATTGTATGCCATTATAATTTGCTTATTACTTCACTACGATGTTCAGGTTCATCAAATTGCGTCAGGCACGCACCTTCCGCGTAATAGGCGGATGACAAAACTTCACAGGATTCCCTAATTAAGGGTACGATAAACATATACTAGTAAAGGCCCTTCTTAGGGCCGTATACTAGTCACTAGGACTATGATACGGATACGGATACCAAATCAATGAGTGAAGGGGCACCCTGTGAACCATATCTAGTAGGGGAATCCGGCGCAATAATTTTAATTTGGGCGCACTGAGCCCATTTTAGCAGGCCACGACCAGCAGGGTTTGATCTATGACAACGCCAATGCTGATGGTGACAATTTAAATCACCAGCTATGATTAGATTGTTGGATAAGGTGAGCAATTTGTTAAAATCAACCACAGGTAAATTTCCACCTGGTGGAAGATAGGCAGAGATCATTACAAGGGAGGGCGAATTTTGAATGAAAATTTCAATGATTGTTTCCTCGAGTTTACTCATACTCGGAGTGTCAATTCTTTTGTGTGGTATTGAATTTTTAATATAGACACAAGTGCCACCATGATAAACATCACGAGTATTAGAAGCTTGTCTGTCATTTTTATATAATGCATAATTTGCAAGCTTGGGAGCTCTCCCTGGCTGGAGTTTGGTCTCTTGGACAAAAATAATGTCAAAATCTTTCTCTGCCACATAGTCTCTAAACTCATGGAATTTGGATAGGATGCCATTAGCATTCCAGGTGCATAGTTTTAAGTTTTTCAATCCTTTCAAAGTATTGAATTTTACTGACTGGGGATATCAAAGAATTGGAGAGTAATATAACTCTCAAAGATGTAGTATGCCGCGTCAGCACCAGATGGAGCCACTCTGAGCTGCGGTAAGGCGTTTTTGAATGCCAAAAGAAGTCTGCTCTGGTCAATACCAGGCTGGTTTGAAATTTGAATAATTGCCAAAAGGATTTCGGTGCAATTTAGCGTCGAATTAGCTCCTAAGGGGACCGATAAATTTGGAAGAATTTGGGGTGCAGCTTGTTGCATACCCGTAAGTGCTGCGGAGAATGAAACTCCAGGTCGAATATTTATTGCACTGGGTGTGGGTGCAGCCGACAGTGTTGGAAATTGTGTGTTGTTTTTTAGATTAATATTGTCTGTGTTGGTTTTTTCAGTGGTCAGGCTGGGTTTGGTGCTCGGTTTTGGGTTTTGTCTATTCTTGGATCCAGGAAATCTTGGGCAGGAACGCCAGTTAGCGGCGTGGTTCCCGGAGCAGTTGGCGCACTTGTTTGGTTCTTCAAACGGTATTGGACAATCCTTGGCTTGATGTGGTCCAGCACATTTAACACAGCGTCTTGGGAGTGTGCAAACCTCGGATGAATGAAAGAACCCTTGACAGCGCCAGCACTGTGAAGGGCCTTTCTGGCCTTTGAAGTGCTCCATAGCAACTTCGGTCCCCAGTAGCTCGGTGATGTTATAGATTTCTGTTGCCTTTAAACTATTGTAGATTTGAAGATAGAACAGGGGCATCGGCATCTTAGTTTTCCATCGTTTTAGTTGAGATATTTTGTGGATTTTAAAACCGAGAACTTCCACCGCAGTCTGCACAACACTGAGTGGTGTGTTTGAGGGTAATCCCCTAATAACTATTTTTAGTGGTCTGTCAGATTTGAGAGTGTGAGATTTAAATTCAATATTGTTGTCCGTTAAAAATCTAACGACAGTCCTGTAGTCTGTTTCATTTAAAGTGTTTAATTTTAGAAAGTCAATGTCCTGTTTTGATTGGACTGTCGGTGCGTGTCGTTTTAGTTGATTTATGAGGAAGAACCAATCAGCACGTGGCTTGATAAAAATTGATGGTGGTGCCTGTACTTTTGGTTTTTGGGTGTCTGTCGGCTGCTGAGTATTATGTTCATGACTATCAGTGTTTGTCTGTATAGCATTAAAAGAGTTTGTGGTATTAATGTTTGCATTGTTTTCGGAAGAGATATTTTTAGTTTGAGATTTTTTGGCAATTAGATGTTTTGGTGGAATGACAAACCCTTCAGCATCAGTAGGGCGAGTGCGTTTTTTGTTGTCAGGTTTTGAAGGTTCAGGGGTAATTTTAGGGTGTTCAGTAGTGGTATTATTTTTAGAATTTTGACTGATAGTTTCCGAAACATTAGGTTTGGAGGATTTGGTTCGGCATTCCTTAAAGAATTCGTCTTCTGTGGCAGGGAGGGTAAAGAGGTTAACTCCTAGGTTCGTGCAAAGAGTGTGTAGTGAAAATAAAATTTTCTCACCCTCATCTGTCATCTGCTTGATCATCAAGTCTTTAGCTGGGTTGTCGGAGCGTTGTAGCCTTTGTATATCAAAGAGGAGGTCCGTATGCCGGTTTTTCAGCGCATAAATTTGAATGGCACTTTTGGATAATTCCATCGCAGAAGGTGAGGCAGGTGGAGGAGCAGTGGTGTCCATGTCCGTATTAATTTGAAGTTGGGTAGAGGCAGGAGTAGAAATAGTAGCTGGCGGCGCCGTATTCGGGTTATTAACATGCAGGAGCTCAGAGCTCTTACGTCCATCGCTTTCTTCGTCCATGACGAGAATCCAATCAATGTCCACCACGGTCCCCCTGCGAAATGAGCAATCCGATCCGAACAAGTATGGTATCCGTATCCGTATCATAGTCCTGGTTACTAGTATACGGCCCTAAGAAGGGCCTTTACTAGTATATGTTTATCGTACCCTTTTTTAGGGAATCCTGTGAAGTTTCTTCATCCGCTTATTACGCAGAAGGTGCGTGCCTGACGCAATTTGATGAACCTGAACATCGTAATGAAGCAATAAGCAAATAATAATGGCATACAATTGGCATATGAGTAGAGAACTGGCGTGGGATAGAGGCAATGGCGTGGGCGTGGCAGTGGCATTCAAATCGTAAGACATCTCTCTGAACTGAGACTGAGCTGGGGTCATGTGACCTGTGCATTAGAATAGTGATTTTGGTTAACATAAGTTTTCAGAGTGAATACTAAATACATAGTACATGGTGCGAATAAATGAGGTAAAAATCATGAATAATCTTGAGTAATAAGGTAAAAAATGTGGAGATAATAACGTAAAAAATAATAAAGCATTAGTCAATTTGAAGTGCAAATATTTTCATTGGTCCGTGTGGGTCATGTGACCCGACTTGCAATGTATTTTTTGCGGAGTAAGCAAATAAAAAACATTTGTACATTTTCAAACAGTAAAATCTTGATTAAATAAGGAGTAAATCGTGCGTAAATAATGAAGAATAATGAAAAATAAGATGAAGTATATACAAAATTTTGTACAAGGTGAGAGCTACCAATTTGGGTCATGGAAAATATTTCTTGGGCGTCTATGGCGCTGGATTTCAGTATAGTCGTAGTTATTTAAGTTTCTAATAATGTCGTCTGGGTGGTTGTCGCAGTTGCTATGGAAGTTATGGCTATTACGTAATATTTCTGAGTTGATTGGTTTAATTTTGAGGTCTCTGTGGATGACGTTGTTACGGATGAACCATGGAGCTCCTGTAATAATTCTTAAAATCTTGTTTTGTAGGGTTTGAAGGATAGTTCTATTACTTTTAGCTGTTCAGGCCCAAGCTGGAGATGCATAAAGAATGATCGGTCTTATTGCCTGCATGTAGATGATTTTCTTAGTATTAAGACTTAGTTGTGAATTTTTACTCATCAGGGCGAAAATTGCCATGAAGGCTTTAAAGGCTTTATTTCTAGTGGTGACGATATGCTGGCGAAAGGTGAGTCTGGCATCAAGATTTACTCCAAGGTAATTAATAGTATTTTCAATGGGGAGATCCTGGTTGTTAATTTGGATATTTCCAATATTATTTCTAAGTTTGTGCTTGCGGAAATAGATGAGAGAAGATTTAGTAGTATCGATTTTGAGCTTCCAAGCTCTGTACCATTGGGCTATTGTGTTGATATGTTTTTGAAGATTTTTCCTGGCTGTTTGAGGATTTCTGGACTTGCAGAGGAAGGCAGTATCGTCGGCATAGCAGGCTGTTAGTATATTGTTGTTAACTGGCATATCGTTGACGTAGATGTTAAATAAAATTGGAGAGAGAATTGAACCTTGAGCTAAACCCGCGCTGGTGGTTTGACTGGGAGAGAGGAGGTTATTGATTTTTACTTGGAAGGTGCGATGGTAGAGGAAATTTTTGATGAGGAGAATGAGGCCTGGGTTGAATTGGTAGTTAATCATTTTAATTAGAAGGCCGTCGAACCATACACGATCGAAGGCCTTTTCGATGTCGAGAAAGATGCCTGCAGTGGTCTGTTTTTTATTGAAACCATCGCTAATGAATTCTATAATCCTGGTGATTTGGTGGGTGGTGGAGTAACCTGGGCGAAATCCAAATTGATTTTGATTTAGTATTCTATGGCTGGTGAGATGAGATTTAATTCTATTGACAATAATACGTTCATAAAGTTTTCCAAGTGCGGGAAGGAGAGAGATGGGCCTGTAATTTAAAGTAGAGGAAGGGTCTTTTCCAGGTTTTTTGAGGACGAAAATAATAGCGTGTTTCCAGGAATTTGGGAAATAGTTGTAACGAAGGCAGGCATTAAAGATATTAGTTATCATAACAATAATTTTTCTTGGAAGTCTTTTGAGGGCGGCGTTCGAGATCTCGTCATATCCTGCAGCTTTTTTGATGTTTAAGTTATGAATGAGGTTCTGGACTTCTCCTGGGCTTGTAGGTGTGTTGGAGCTATTGATATTTTCTATGATGTAGTTCTGGACATGCTGTTTAACGTGGATATCGTTGTGGTTGGGTTAAGAGTCGTTAGAAAATTGAATTTTGTAGTTATCTGCGAAGAGCGCCGCGATATCTGCAGCATTAGTTAAAATTTGATTGTTATTCTTGATCGGGCCAATGTTTTCAGGTTTTCTTCTAATTGCTTTCGCTATTTTCCAAACAGAATGGTCAGTATGAGAAAGGTTAGTTACGAAATTCCTCCAGGAATCGTCTTTATAGGTTTTGATGAGGCTTTTGAGTTCTTTGTGGCATCTATTGTATTTATTCTTGTCGCGGGGATCTTGTGAGCGTTGGTATTGTTTTCTGAGACGATTCTTTTCATGGATTTTATATTTGATATTTTGAGGTAGCGAGATTTTTTCTTCTTGAATAATAATTTTGGAACTTGTGAGTGCAGATTTAATATTTTGAGTGAGAAGTGTAACAGCATTTTCAATGTCATTTCTGGTGGTGAGAGGTGGAGAAGCAGAGATAGTGTATGCTGGAGTATGGCTGTAGTACGAGAAGCTTTACCACGTGACTAAACAAATGACGTCGAAAGCTTTATGTTACGTCTAAATTCTTCTAACCAATAGCAGCGAAGCAGCTCTCACAGCAGGAGGTACAGCGAGTACGTTTTAGGAACATGCATTCCGCGCCGTACCCTTCTGATGTTGGCCAATTATGTTTGACTTGAAAATGACGTCATTTATAGGCGGAGTAATCGTGAATGGCTGACGATGTAAACATGAATGTGTTTATATAGTTTTATAGTCTAATCTTATTTTCTTTTATAATCTCAAGTTTTCCATACTATATTAGATTATTATGCCTTCTGAAAGTATCTCCTGGTGCTGCTTGTTTTTGTATTTTGGCGGTTGCTGAATCATTGATTTAATTCGAGTTTCAAAAATAATATTCCATTCCATTTACCGCTATTATACTGGGCCTAGCCTGCGTGAATTCGCAGGCTTTTTGCCAGTTGTCTCAAAAATAATATTTTTACATGTCAACTTTAATATTAGCATACATGAAATAATTTATAGGACATCACACTGTTTAAGCATCTGTGCCATATAAAAAAATATCTGTACAATTAGTTATTATTCCTTCAGCAATAGCTCTATCAGTTTATGAATGCAATTTATACAGAATCACTATCAAAATACAATAAAAAACAAAGATTTATTGCATAATGAAATTTTATAAGTGATTAATTCTGAACTACAGTTCAGTGCCGTATGAAGTTGCTGTTTTCGTTCTTGAGATAACATAAGGAACTATTTTGTACAAGGAAATAATTTAACTAATTTTAAAGCTATAGGAAAATATGCATTGTTTGTAATAAGGATGACGTTTTTGGAGCATTCTATGGATGAACAGCTTAATGAGCTTTTTCGTTAATAAAAAAAGGAAGTAGATGACTGTGAATGCATTTACAAGTATTCAACATTCTAGACAAAATTCTTCGGAACAGCTTTAGTATTGGTCTTTTTGGCGATTTTTTTATTTGGCGACAAACTTCGGTCGCCAAGGTAGACCCGGTTTTGAAGATCGGAAAAAAATGGCGGATTGTCAACAAAACCCGATCTAGACTAAATAACAATCCTAACAAATAAGCTCTTAATCAAATAAACAGTCTTTCTCTAATTTTCAATATTTCTAGTACTGCTATGATAAATTCTTGAAACACTACTGTAAATGAATTTATGACAATTATTATGTAATGAGTAATGAAATTTACAAAATGTTAATATTTTTAATTACAAAATATAATGTATTAAACATTAATATTTTAAGTAGTTAGTTCATATTTATATTTTATTATATTAGTACTTAGCTAATATTTTAAATTTACAAAAGGTTAATTTTTATGTTTATGAATAATGAAATTTACAAAAGGTTAATAAATGCATTTCAAACTAGTATATGTTACTTTAGTTTCTTAGATTCTGTTATTAAAAGAAAATAAAAAAAATATTTCAAAGTGAAGGAAATCAAATTCAATTATAATGGGCAAGTTTTGTACCAGTGTCAGAAATATTTTTTATGATTAAATATTGTAAATGGTAAAAATATTAAGAAGTGTGTATTTTTTAATCCCTCAATTTATTACAAGTAATTTATGATTATAATTTAAAAGCTAAAATTAAATTATCATAATGAGTAAATTTTGTACCAATGGTAATAATACAACAATCATCGTAAATGATGATTTCTGTGAAAAATTCGAACAGTCATTGGAATCCACTAGTGGTGGAGTGATAGCCACTGAACAGTGGTAGTTCAGGCTGGCTATATGAGAGTTTTAGTAGTTTTCCGTAGATGTAATGTGAATCTGAGCCAGTTTGTCTTAAAAAGTATTTATGAAGGCATCCTTCTTCTGCTAGCCAGCATATGTATTTATTTTCTATTCATAATTCTCTCTTATTTTCTTATTTCTTAATTCTAAATCTTACTTCTGAAGAGAAGAAGTGTTGCATCTATAGGTCGAAAAATATGGTCAATATGTTTGCAAAATCCTGTCAGTTTTGGAAAGCATTTAAATAAACTAAATAATTTGTATGCGATGAAAAAAAAAAAAAAAAAAAAAAAAGCATTACACTATTTCATGTACTGAATAATTAATCAGGGAACAAAGTATATTGTAACGTTCCTTTATTTTGTAACCAGAGTTATTTTATGCTTGGGATCTTTACTGTCAATTTCCTCCATCCGTTTTCTCACCAGAATCCAAATGAAGTTTTTATTTTGTAAAACAAACCGTGTTTTGCCTTTTGAGGCCACATTAATAGGTTGCTAGATAAGAAAAGATTTGTAGTCTTCAGCCTTGCATTATAATTGCTGATAATTGAATTCTATGCCAGTTAAGTTTTTAACCAACTTTGCATTAAATTGATTTGTGCAGCCTTTGGGCTACAAATTTATTTGAATTTAAATTTTACATTTGAACTTAATTGTTATCATAAGTTATCTTGCCACAAGTGGTTGACTGAGTCGTAGGCACAAAGTGTGCCTTCTGTTCTGTACATCTAAACTTTATAATAGAATAAAAGTATATCTTAACTTAATAAGAATAAATCTAAACTTTATGATAATAACATTTAAAGATATTGAAATCAGTATCTAAGTGCTTGCCATGTAGTCAAATTTTTATATATAAATTTACTTATATAACTCTTACTTATATTATAGAGTTTTTATTACAAAAAATTCAGATTTCTGTTAGATAAAATGTTTAAGTAATGTAGAAAATTGCCATAAAATTTAAAATAAAAAGTCGACTGTTATGTCAACATACTATTAATAAAAGTAATAATACTCAGTGAAGGTTATTCATATACAGCTGTTAGGTTGTAAGATTTACAAAATTTGAGAACTCTAAATTATAAGCAATATATTCCATAATCTAAGGAACATTATATTTTTTATAGTCAGACAAATTATGAAAATGTTATAAAAGCAATAAGGAAACCTGATTTTGGTCCTGATTTGAACCTATGAATGCATGCAATTACACATCTCTATAGTTCTAATATGAGGTAAATAAGTATTTTTAGACCATGGTAATTTTGATCTCCTTAGCAAAGGAAACACCAAGAGTTTATCTCATGCTACTGAAAATGTGTTTTCCTTGGGGGGGTGGAGTTTATAATAATATGCAGAATTGACATATGAAAAAATGTCAAGACTCATGTAATGTAATATTAAAAGCACCAGTTTTAACTATCAAAAATTTGGCTTTTTAAAAAATATTTTAAATGTTGTGCTTTCCTAACACAAAAGTAACTTTAAGAAAAACACACAATTTATCCCTCCTGCCATCAAAGCTCTGATACTGTGGTGATGGCGATAAGGAGCGCGCCTTGCGCCCTCCGATAAGTGTGGCAATCCTAGAGGAGAAGTTTCTTACGAGTAGCGAGCAGAGCGAAACAGGCAGGCTGTCGGGCAGTGTGCGCGAAGTTCCGAAATAAAGTTTAATTTTTATTGTGCACTATGTCTTGTTAATATTTATATTAATGCAGTAAGAACATAATCTGTGATATGGAACTCGAGGATTGGTGGTAAAAACATAACAGGAAATTTCAATAATGGTAACCCGGACTGTGTTAAATCGTATGAACAGTTCTCAAGCACTTTCGGTTTTGACTACAAGCCATCACTCAAGATCTCCAAACCAGAAGTAATGGATTACATCGGTTTTCGTCCTCCGGATCACAGATGAGTAGTAATTATAGATCATTTTATAATTACGTTTTCTACTTATCATTTAATTTAATTTTCTTTAGTTAAATTTTTGCTTTTATTTTGGCTTAAAAACCTTGCACAATGTCTGATGTTTATGCCGTCCAAATTCCGGTTTATAACCGATCAGACCCATCTTTATGGTTTATTATGTGTGAAAGTACTTTTGCTCTTGCCACCCCCAAACCTATCACAGAATCCATAAATAAATATAATTATGTAGTTTCTCATCTTCCTCCAGATATCGCATCACTAGTACGGGATTTACTTATGAAACCAGACCCTATTGATCCATATGCAAAGCTTAAAACTGAGTTAATAAATCGTTCAGGAGAATCTTCTCAGCAAGAAATTCGCCAATTATTATCTGGAGAAGAATTAGGTTCTCGAAAACCTTCCGATTTGCTTAGAAATATGAAACGTCGAGCAGAATCTTTAAATGTTCCTGATAACTTAATGTTAGAATTATTCCTTCAACGTTTGCCTTCGACTGTTCAGTCTATTTTGGCAGCGGTGTCCAATTTAACTGTAGATAAAGCTGCAGAAATTGCCGACAGAATTTTAGAAGTAAATCCAACCCCAGGGACTTGTGCCGTTTCTCGCACAGTCGATCAGTCTCTTGAGGATAAATTATTTAAACAAATAGAAAAATTAAACAAACGTATTGATCGCATTTCTCTTTCTCGTGGTCGCTCGCCAAATCGCGGAGATAGCAATAAGGAAAGAAGCAATTCCAAAAGGAGAGATTATTCTGTTTGCTGGTATCATAGACGTTTTGGGAAAAAGTGTAGAGATGACAAATGTATAAAACCTTGTTCATGGCAGGGAAACGAAACCAGCAAAGAATAGAGGCGACTTATTCTTTGCCTCAAGTTTCACGTCGCCTGTTCGTTCGTGACCGTAGAACAAACCTTTCATTCTTGGTCGATACCGGCTCTGACGTGTCCTTACTTCCAGCAAATAATTCTCAAAAACGGAATTCGTCCCAACAAACACTTTTCGCTGCTAATTCTTCTACTATTCATGTTTATGGTCAAAAAACACTTTCTTTGGATTTCAAATTAAGACGACAGTTTACATGGACTTTTCTTATAGCAAATGTTAGTACACCCATTCTTGGAGCAGATTTTCTCCATTTCTTTGAATTGGTGCCTGATCTCAGAAACAAATGTCTCAAAGATTTAAAAACGCATTTTAAAACCGTCGGTTGCGTGAAAAATGCAAGCATTTATTCAGTAAAAACTGTATTTAGTGATACACCATATCACAAAATTTTAAAGAATTTCCTTCAGTTACTAGATTACCAGATCCTAACCAACCTGTTAAACATAACACCGTTCATTATATCATAACTAAAGGTCCACCTGTGGTTGCAAAACCTCGTCGGTTAGCTCCAGATCGCTTAAAAATAGCAAAACAAGAATTTCAAACTATGATGCAATTGGGGCATTTGAGACCTTCGAGCAGCAATTATGCATCCCCACTTCACATGGTTCCAAAAAAGGGAAGTCTGGAATGGAGACCTGTAGGAGATTATCGAGCATTGAACGCTCAAACAATAAAAGACAAATACCCTATTCCATGTTTAGCCGATTTTACTGCTGCATTGCACGGTACTAAAATTTTTAGTCATGTCGACCTGATTAAGGCATACCATCAAATACCAATTAACCTAGCCGACAATCCACAAAACCGCCATATGCACACCATTCGGTTTATTCGAAAGTATCCGTATGCAATTCGGCTTATGCAATGCATCTGCGACTTTTCAACGTTTTATAGATGAAGTCACGCGGGATTTAGAAGGCGTTTACGCTTTTGTCGATGACTTGCTCATAGCCTCTAAAGATTCTGAGGAACATTGCAGGCATTTGAAAGCTTTATTTTCCAAAATTCAGGAATATGGACTTTGCATAAATGTTTCAAAATGCACCTTTGGTCAAACATCTATTGATTTCTTAGGTTTTCACCTTAGTGAAAACGGAATTGAACCTCTTCCTGACAAAGTCAAATGTATTTTAGATTTTCCTCAACCTACCACTCTCACTCAGCTTCGCCGATTTTTAGGCATGTTTAACTTTTACAGATGTTTCATATCTAAAGCAGCACATATTCTTTCCCCTTTAATAAAATTGTTAGAAGGCTATATTAATAAAAAGAAATCTCGTTCTCGTGTTCAGGATTCATCCCCACAATTAAATTGGAACGAGAATGCTGAACAAGCCTTTATTGCTGCCAAAAATGCCATTGCTCAGGCTACCCTTTTGAGACACCCTATTCCCGGAGCCCAGCTAAGCATCTGGGTAGATGCCTCAGAAGTCGCAATAGGCGGCACACTTATGCAGTTGTCTCAACAAACATGGGAACCTATAGCATTTTTCTCTATGAAACTCAATAAAAGTCAACAGAAATGGTCCGCGTACGATGGGGAATTATTTTCAATTTATTCTGCAATTAAGAAATTACACATGTTAGAGGGCAGAAATTTTATAATTTATACGGATCAAAAACCGTTAATATACGCTTTTAAACAGAACCCTCATAAATGTTCACCTCGACAATTGCGCCATTTAGATTTTATTTCTCAGTACTCTACTGATATTAGGCATGTACAAGGTTCAAAAAACGTCGTTGCTGACGCTCTTTCGAGAATCGAAATTGATTCCATAACAAAATCTCCATTTTTGGATTTTAAAAAATTTTCGGAAGCTCAACAGCATGATCCGGAGGTGCAAGACCTTCTCAAAAACAACACATCATCTTTGAAACTGGAATTTAAACCGTGCCAATATTCTGATGGTAATATTCTTTGTGACATATCAATGGACATTCCTCGTCCATTTGTTCCGAATTCTTTTCGCAGACTCATATTTAATCATCTGCATAATCTGTCACATTTAGGAATTGCAGCTAGACGAAGCTTATTTGTTCTCGTTATGTATGGCCCGATATGAAACGTCATATCAAAAATTGGGTGAAATCCTGTGAATCTTGCCAAAAATCGAAAATTACTAGGCATACTAAAGCACCACTGGGCACATTCTCTCTTCCTTCAGAAATCCGTTCAGAATTCCGTTTTTCAGAAATCCATATGGATATCGTCGGACCGTTACCTCCATCAGAAGGCAACGTGTACCTTTTGACTCTAATAGATAGATTCTCCAGATGGCCTGAAGCCATTCCCATCCCGGATATGAAAACGGAAACCATTTGCAGAGCCATTTTCAACTGTTGGATATCTCGTTTTGGCTGCCCATCGATCATAACTACAGACCAAGGTTCTCAAATGAGATCCGCACTTTTTGCAGAATTCACGCGCATTTTGGGTACGAACAGAATCACAAAAACAGCCTATCATCCAATGTCTAACGGCATTGTTCAACGATTTCATCGACATTTAAAATCTTCACTCAAGGCTCATGAGACCAATAACTGGACTGAAACACTACCAGTTGTTATGCTTGGTATTCGGACAGCCGTAAAGGAAGATCTACAGTCATCTTGTGCTGAACTGGTGTACGGCACAACTCTCAAGCTGCCTAGTGATATGATAACGTCATCTAAGATATCTCCGTATGACACACAATTTATCACGAATCTTAGGCATAGAATGCAACAATTGAATCCAATAGCAACATCTGCACATTGCCAAGAAAAATGTTACGTAAGTGCTACCTTAAAGTCATGTACGCATGTATACTTACGTGTCGATCGAGTAAAGCGACCTCTGTGCCAACCATACACAGGTCCGCATAAAGTCCTTTCTAGAACGGACAAAACTTTCACAATTGATGTTAACGGTCTGAAATCTACTGTGTCTATAGACCGTGTGAAACCAGCCTATTTGCTTTCGGACTCTAATTTGCCTGAACTAAAAACAAATAAAGACTTAAAGACAGTTCAGCAGAATAAATCTGCAAACGAACTCTCTAAGACACAAACTGTCACCAGATCGGGAAGACATGTTCACTTCCCTAAGAAACTTGCTTCTTACATAACAATTTAAAACACTTTTTTAAAATTCATATCTTAACATATTTCATGTTTATTATATGTGTCAATACCTTGTTATATATTGAATTTCATTTTGATCTTTTCTAATTTTATATTCTAATTTTGTAATCATGTAAAAATACCCGACAGTTCGGATACTCTGAGATAATTTCATAACCTATGTCGTTCCTTTGAATAGCCATTAAAGGAACTGGGGGGAAACTCTGTGGTGATGGCGATAAGGAGCGCGCCTTGCGCCCTCCGATAAGTGTGGCAACCCTAGAGGAGAAGTTTCTTACGAGTAGCGAGCAGAGCGAAACAGGCAGGCTGTCGGGCAGTGTGCGCGAAGTTCCGAAATAAAGTTTAATTTTTATTGTGCACTATGTCTTGTTAATATTTATATTAATGCAGTAAGAACATAATCTGTGATATGGAACTCGAGGATTGGTGGTAAAAACATAACTGGAAATAACCATAATACCTATCAAATTCGTTAAAGTTATGTGGACAGAAATGGCGGCATGTTTGAAGCTCAGTATTTAGGGTTACCAAGGTTATCATAATTTTTTATTTATCGCTCCAAAATGTCGCCAAACAAATTTCTCGCCAAAAAGGACTAATACTAAAGCTGTGCCAATTCTTCTATGAAATTAATAAAAAGTTGGACACACATTATTATTAATAAATGTTAAGTTTCTTTTTCTTTTCTTTTCTTTGAATAAAGAATTAAAGTTTTGGGATGAAGCATTCGAAATTACCTACAACATTAAGCGCATGCACAAAATTTTTATTTATCTATAAAATATTCAACAAATAATATTTACAGCAAAAAATTTTTAAAAAAAGTAAAATCTTAGTTATGATGTAATTGACAAAACATATTACATTAGTCAGATGTTATTTTCAAAAGTTTGATTATTTAAAAATGTTTTCTTTAATCATAGCACACTTTCATTTAGCAAATAGATGAAATTAGCTTTTAAACATCTTAAAAGTTCTAAAGCCACTTGAAATAATCATATAATCTCTCATAGTTTGTTCTAAATTATTAATACAGAAAGAAAGAAACTTACAGAAGCAGTTAACAGTAAAAGTAATGATCAGCTTGTATGATAAAATTTCTTTATCAAACAAAATAAAGTTAACTTATTAGTGATGTTTCTGTATTGAATTGTTATAATCATTTCCTTTGCTAATGACAGGCTGTCCTAGTAAAATATCTGTGAACCTTTCAGTTTCATTTGCTGTAGGTTTGTTCAGCTTTCATTTTTTTACAAATTTTTGTTGAGAAAAATATTTTTTGTAGAATAATCTTTTTACTTGTAGATTCAAATTTAGTGCATATATATTTTTTGATTTATTGTGTTGTAATTTTCTGACAACTGTAATAATTTTTGAACAGCATTTAAATGTTGCATGATTTGCTGAAATATTTTGTCTGTTAATGTAGTCTGCAAATTTTTATTTTCATTGCACAATTTTTGGATTTCATTTACTAGTAATTAAAAAAAATAATAAATGATAGTTGATTTCTCAGAAGTGAAGTTTATGTGTGGTTTTTCTAAATTTTGTACTCCTTCTTTTCAGAAGTTAATGATTGCTCCAGAATAACTTGTTTCACTTCTGTTGTACATTACTGCTGAAAGAATGTGTTTGCACAAATTATTTTGAATACTAAGGTCAATACATTCACAAGTATATGCTTGCATGCTAATACTACACTGTGTATACATTTTCAAACAGTGTTTGTTACAATCATGCTCTGAATTTTTTTTTTTTTGATCTAATAGATTCTTCTTGATGAGCTACTTTTAAATTTAAATATTCTGTCATCAATCTTCTCAGACTGTAAACATTTTGCATCTTTGTGTGGCCTTATAAGTATTTGAGATTTTTGTTGTAATTTTGCCTTTGTGCTTTTCTTTTCTTTTCTTTTCTTTTTTTTTTTTTTTTGTGCCAAGGCAGCATAATGACCTAATAGGCAATGAAAAACTGTTGAATATTGTGATCATATTGAAACTCAGCAGCAGGCTATCTTGAAAGGGAGGGAAGACAACAGGGCGCAAAATTTTAAGATGTAGTGATTGCTGCTGAGGGTGCCTGTAATGTAGTATATTAGGCATGAGTAACAGTGCTAATGGTACCCTAAACTATAACCCTAACTATAACTGATAGACTGACAGGATAAGTCATAATGCAAGGGTCATGATATCTGTTATTAAAATGTCACCAGACTAAGATAAGACCATCGTAATGGTAAGGCAAAAATGAGATTTGTCTGAAAAGAATGTTGTGCAATGCTGAAACTTCCCACATAAAGGAGCATTGGCAAAACATACAATTCCAGTAATTAAAACAACCTATAGTTCTTTCTTTTTTAGTCTTCCTACATAGCATTAATGGAGTACGTGATATGCGTATACACTGCAATATTAATTATCTGCATATTCCATCAAAGTCTATTCTAAGTCATCTAACAGGAAGATTTTAAGATTATTGGATCCTTCATTCATGGTATTGCATTTTGAATACCAGCAGCGTAGAAAGTTAGAGAGGGAAACAGATGCGTATTATGACGGAAAAAACTTTAATATATTTTAAGGAGGGATTTTTGAAATAAACCGTGATAACTACAAAAAATGAATAACTATTACATTATATAGAATAAAAAAGATTAAAATCATTACCATTAATTAATCTTTATAAAAAGATTAAATTATTACCTCCTTACCAATTTTTTTTTCTTTTTGAGGTGATGGAATAAGAACATGACTTAAATTAAAATTGTGCTTGTAGTATGTGTTGTAGTACTGTATGGAAATTTTATTTTCATAAATTTTAATATTTATGCTAGCTGTACATGTCTATCCACACTTTGAGCTTTGTCCACACAAACGTTGAGCTTTTAGTTGCCATATTCTTTTCCCTTCAGATTTATAAAATCCACTTTGGCTACCTGTCATAGTTAGAGAAGAAGGGATTTTGAATTTTTCCCCCTCCCATGAGCTATTTAATACAAAGTATGTTCAGGTATTTCTTTCCTCATCATGTAACCATTCATAAAAAGCTCTATAAAAAATTAAAAGGAATTGATAATCCATTATCTAATAACAATATGTTAATTTCATAATATGTAATAAACATATATTGCAATTTTGAATCAGCATCTTGTTAAATATATATAGTATTATGAAAACCAATTTTAACCTGTATATGTTAAAAAAGAATAGGAAGTGTATAGTTGTTTTTAACATAGTGGGTCATTTAAAAAAAATTCTCTCATTTTTAGTGGCTGAATTTAAAATTACTTCATACAAAAAGCACCAACAACTTGTGACCAACAAATGTGAGACCAACAAATGTGACCAACAAATGTGAGAATCACTATCATTCTCACATTTTCTCATCTGGAAATCAGCTTATAGGTGACTTAAATATTGTTCAATATACTGTTTAACATATTTCAAAATATTTCACAGCTAAGAAATGTTAGAAATATTGAAATATTTTAAAGCAATGTTATTGTGTCTAAGATGTAAGGCAGATGAACTAGAGCATGCAAAACAAGTATCCTGATTTTTTGTTATATGTTTCAAGAGGCACATAGGTGGTAGTTATCACTCAACAGTAAGAACTTTTCTCTATTTATAAATCCAAGCAGCCACTGGTAGTTTGATCCAGTTCAAATCCCTGCAAAATTGTTAACTGCACAGTTGTTCATGTAATTTTCGAAATGTGTAATATGAATACAACCAGCTTCCCTTATCTCTGTCCTTTATCAGATAGTCCTTGTACATAAAAGTTCTTGTACATAAAAGCATTTCATCTTCCCCTCTATTGCTGCTTTCACAGTTCAGCTGCTGTTCAGTTAATAACAAAGTAAGATCATTCAGTTCTTAATTTGTTATTTCAGAATTATCATTCTTGACTAATTTTTCTATTTCTCCTTCCACATATGAATATTCCTTTTGCAGTTTGTATGATTTCCTTGGCTTCATTTTCACTCGATGGAAATCCTTTAAAATTGTTCATTGGCGAAAGGAGAAGCTAGAAAACATTCATGGTTGATGAATTCACTTATTCCAATGGGCCTTCAATCATTTCTATGCAGTGTCTTATGTTGAATTGGCCCACCAGCAGCCGAGCGGTAAAGTCGCTGAACACTGGTAATTGGGTCCGAGGTTCGAATCCCGCGAACAGGCTGGCTGCATGGCTGTTTTCATGGTTTCCCCCTTGTGTAACGCGTATATGAGCGAGTTTCCCTTAGAAAACCCTCCACGAAGCCATCCCTTCCCTTAGGCATATAGCCCTCGAGGCTTTGTCATAATCACACACACACACACACTTATGTTGAATTCCTTCCAAAAATGCCATTAGTGTGCTTTCTTTCGTCTAGTACTTTATTTGAAAAGATGTAAACATGCCTGATGTAACACACATTGAATGTTGTTATAATTCCTTGATCCATTGTTTGGATTCATTGTTTGATCCATTGTTTGGATTAAGGGAGTTTGGTGAAGAGAGGAGAGGAGAACATTACAGTTCAGGTTTTGTTATTCTTTGTAATATCTGACTTTTTTAATGAATGAATTTTCAAACCAGTCATTAAAGAAAACTATTGCAAAGCTGCCAATATTCCGTAACATGCTGCATTAATTGGAATTCTCACATTGGACAAATTAAATTGATACAATTAAGATAATACATATAAGAAAATTTGTGTTCTCAGTGTGTTTAATATAATAACAAGGAAATGGGAAGAAAGCTTTGAAAGAAAACTTAAGTATTCTTCATTTTTCTTTCATTAAAGATTATTTTGGAAATATGTGGAAATATGCTAAAGATTAAAATTACTTAAAACTCAGTTTTTAATTACAAATATGAAGGGGAAAAAGTTTGTTAGACAGTAAGTTCTTTAGTCCACTAATTTCACATTTGTAATACTAAAAGGAAAAATGCATGTATTATAAAAGGACCATTTTCCCAATAAATGGTTTATGAACATATCTATTCAGTTTGATTCTTTAAAATCCACAAAACATGTTATGTAAACTGAAAGGTAAATATACTGAAAAAAAAGTTAATGCAGATGACAAAAATCCAAGTATGATCAGCTTTAGGTATTCAAAATAAGTAAACAATCTAAAAGAAAGCAACATATATGAGATAAGAAAATTGTGAAGCAATGTAAAATGGTATGTACATTTTAGTGAATGAAAGCAAAAAAAAAAAAAAAAAAAAAAAAAAAAAAAAAAAAAGAATTAATACAATTAAATCTCCCTGCATCATGTCTAGCAGGGGAATTTAATGTATCGATACCAGTTTTTGGTGCTCTTCGGTTATTGGGACCAGATTCAGAAATGTATGTATGTATGCATGCATGTACAGATGTATGTGTGTGGTATAAATTCATCACTCAGTACATAAATTTTAATGACTGTATATATTGTATATAAAGTATGTATATTTATCAGTATATTTTTCAGTTTCGTTGTCTTAGTTTTTAAAAATTGGGTACTACTCTATAATTGGGATCAGATTCAGAAATGTATGTATGTGCATTTCTGAATCTGATTCCAATTATAGAGGAGTATCCAATTTTTAAAAACTAAGACAATGAAACTGAAAAATATACAGTGTTATTAAAATTTATGTATTGAGTGATGAATTTATACCATAAACGTAGTTTTCAAGGAGGCGAAATATGCAAGAGATGCAAAAAGACTAACTGGTACGTTAATGTTTCAATAATTTTGTAATTTGCAAGTGGAATGTTGGTTAAGTCTTTTGGTATTACAGATAATAAAAGATAAAGAGCAAGATTTATAACACTTCTCACATCGTTAAGATCCGAAAAAGTTTAACAACGATTAATTCAAGCATAGCAAAGAAGAAAAAAGCACTTTTTCAGTAATTTTATTTTCCTTAAAATGAGAGAAAAAAATTAAAGTAATACTTCTACTGCGTACTGAAATAAATGTACGGTGCGGATTAACAAAAGTATACTCCGTAGTTGCACTCAATTTTTAAAACATTTTTCGCAGTACATGCAAAGGACACATTCTTCCGAAGGCATGCAGTACGCATTCTATCACTACCAACTGCGTACTGAAATAAATGTACGGTGCGGATTAACAAAAGTATACTCAGTAGTTGCACTCTATTTTTAAAACATTTTTCGCAGTACATGCAAAGGACACATTCTTCCGAAGGCATGCAGTACGCATTCTATCACTACCAAAACATATAATTTTCAAATAGATAGTCAATAGTTAAATGGACCATCGCGTAACGTAACAGAAGACCACGCCCACAATCTGATGTCATCGAGAAGTCTAATTTAATTGGCTAGCTACATGAGGGCACAAAAAGACCCAGAGCGGTACTTAATAGGGAATATTCGGCTCTGCCATTTAAACGGGCTAGATATGAGCACACTGATAACCACGTGAATAACTACTTCTCGTTCCTTAACCCCCCCCCGCCTCTAAAGTTCTTTAATGCACACGGCATTAACTCGAGGAACCTCCTTAACGTTTCTTTAACAAGAAACATCACAGTCAAATAGGACTGATTTAACACACTCTAATCTTTCAACTACAATAAAACTGGAAAAGATCTCTTAAAAACTGAAAAAGATTCTTTTAACTTCTCTCTTCCTTTAAGAAGGAACTTTCTTAGGCGCTTAACAGCGTCCTTTTTGGCTCTTAAAAACCGCAATGAATAGCGGTCAAAAAATGAAACTTCTCCCTCCCAGCTGATCACTGACAGAACCACTTTTTCGACCTGTAAACAGGTTCTCCCCTCCCCCCCCCACCTCGAAGAGCGCGCATCGGAATTCCCCTGCGTGTCCTTCATCTGACGTATGCAAAGAAAATGATTATCAAGGTTCAAGGAAACTTCACCTTTTATTTTTCTAGTCAAAATTTTCTGGCTGCCCCTATCTAAATTATTCTGGCCCTTTTTCGGCGCAAAATTAAGACCTTCTGAGTTTTTTGCCTTTTTTTGACTCAGTGTGAAGGCACTTACTCCAAGTCATTCGGCTTATCAAAATTTTTACCCTATTTGACAATACCCTCTTTCGGACGATTAAATTTCCTTTGAAGATGTGGAGGTAAAGGCGTAATTGCATATGAACTCCGTAAATTGCACTTCCTTGATCCTTGATGAGGGCACAGCGCGGAGTCTAGCTTCTCGTTTTCTGATTTGGCTATCGTGGGCGATTTTAAATGAGTATGAATTATTCTATTTGTTTCTACAGGTACATCATCAATTGGAGTTTGCTCTACCGAAATATTTTCGCATGGTTGACTTCCGCGGAATTTCGATGGAAGTTCCTCGGCAGTCGATAATTCTAAAGGATAAAGATTTTGTACAGCTCTTATAACTTCTCCAATGCCAATGATTTGAAAATTTCGGAGTGCCTATGGTTCAAAACTATTTACCTCCACATCAGAATTACTAAAAGCGAGCAGAAATAGGAAAAATTGGCATAAGTGATTTACTTGATGCACAATAGAGGGAGCCACAGGCTCGAGAAAGTTTAAGGATAGAGATGAGAAATTAAAAACTTAAGTATCATAATATTTTTTATAAGTTTTTAGGTTTTATAATTTTTTTGTATTTTATATTTTATACTTTTTTTGGTTTTTATAAATTTTTATACACAATACAAACACTAAAGCAAAAAGCGGATAGGAAAGAGTTTAAGATTAATAGGCTCATTGGCATGTGGCTTGTGTAGGATAGTGCAAATAATAAAATGGGAACGCGTTGAAAATATTCATAGGCAGATTTTAAAATCTGCGGGAGATGTGATTCTATGCGAACAGATTGATAACTTTGCTAGAAGATCTTGAATGCAGGTATTGATGATGATAAGGCAATTATATGGCAGCTCGCTGAAGAGACGTCCTTCCTTCTTGGCGCGGGGCTGGAACTGAGGTAGAGATTCCTTTCCTTTTCCCACTATTGCCGTGTGTAGCTTGTTGATAGCAAGCTGTATACCGGCTGTCATGAATTAAAAAGTACATTGCAGGTATAGCAAATGCATGAGTGTGTCCGGAGGACCATCCTTCCATCCATCCATTTTGCTATGGCCGGTGTGCAGCTAGTAAATGCCGCTTTACCGGCTCCTTATGTGTGGTGGCACATGAAATCAGTAGTTCTTATAGTTAGGTGGTGTTGACTAAAGGTCAGGAGAAAAGGGGGTGACCCTGTGTCACAGAATGAGAACCAGACTTATTGGAAAACGCGGTGGTGGGAAGCATTGTCTTTTCCTGATAGTTTCCTAATAATATATAAGATTGAGGAGAAATACATAGTATAAAAATTTGCATAAATTGATAAAGTAGTGAATAAACAAAGTACATGCGTATAGTAATTCTGGAATATATAAAGATAAAACATGCATAAGGTATATAGTTCCTGAAAATAAAGAAAATTAAGTATAATACATATGTACAATATAATTAAAGGTAATACATGGCAAATAATAAGTTATAAAAAGCTGGAGTAAATGTAAAATCTGGGTTAATATAAGGTGAAAACAATTGCAAATACATACAGATATGTACAGAAATGTCAAGTCGGGAAATTTTGGTTGAACTGATGGGCCGCCCAGGGCCTCAGGTCTCTATCTTCTGGCAAGGGAGCGTAGTTAAAGACTTGAAATTGGTTCATGAAGGGACAATTAAGAGCCTTATTGAAAAATTTTTCATTTGTCTTCAAAATGAAATCTTTGATGAAGTCTATCTTTAGGTCCTTGTGCAGGGTGGCATTTGAGACGTAGAAATGCGCATTTGTGATGAGTCTTAAAAACTTATTTTGTATAATTTGGAGTTGTTTAATTTCCTTATCTTTGATAGTGGCCCAGGCAGGCGACGCATAACAAAGGGTGGGCCTAATGATAGCTGTATATATATGTTTCTTGCTTTTGAGATTTAGTTCTGAATATTTTCCCAGTAGAGGCATGAGGTTTTTCATATTGCCGTAGGCCTTGCCTTTAATTATTTTGATGTGGTTAGTCCAGGTAAGTCTATGATTAATGGTGATTCCGAGATATTTAGCTTTGTTGACGATGGGAATATTTTTGTCAAAGAGTTTAAGATCATTAGTGAGGATTTGATGCGTTTTTCTGTTTCTGCTGATAATGAGAAGCTGAGATTTCTCAGCATTAATAACAATACGGCATAGCTTGCACCATTGTTCGATCAAGGGCATCATAGTTTGAAGTTTTAATATTGCAGCGTTGGGGCTAAGGGATTTTACTGCAAGAGCAGTATCATCCGCATAGCAGCCAAGGAATCTGTTTATTTCATGGTCAGGATTTGAGAAGTCGGATACATAAAAGAGATAAAGTATGGGTCCTAAAATAGATCCTTGAGCAACAGAGGCACGGATGTATTTGAAATTTGATTTGTCTTGTCCGAAAGAAACGTAGAATTTTCTATTTTTGATGAAGGAATAAATGAGTTTGGTCATATCCGGTGAGAAGTTTAGCTTGATTAATTTGAAAATAAGCCCCTCATGCCAGACGCGGTCAAAAGCTTTGGCCACGTCAAGCATGAGTAAAGCAACTTTCTGGTGATTGTGAAGGGCACTGCCTATAAATTCAACTAGCCGAACGAGTTGTTTCGTAGTGGATAATGTTTTTCTGAATCCAAACTGCTCAGGAGGAAGTCTACTAATATACTGCTGCATCCTATTGAGAATAATTCTTTCCAGGATCTTGCCAAGTCCGGGCAGTAGGCTGATAGGTCGGTAGCCATCTGGAGAAGTGGTGTCTTTGCCTGGTTTAGGAATGAGAATAATTTTGGCTATTTTCCAATTCATGGGGAAGTAGGACTTATCTAGAGAAGCATTATAAATACTGATAAGCCTTGAGATGGTGCTGGGTGGTAGATTCTTAATTGCAATGTTATTGATTTCATCATAACCAGGAGCTTTTCTATTTTTGAGCCTTTTAATGATATCTATAACTTCTTTCGGGTTAGTAAAATCCGTATTGAGTTTTGCTGTGGGGCTATTGATATAATTTTGAACAAAGTATCTTACATCATATATGAAGGTAGGGTCTGAAGGATTTTCATTTGGAGTAAATTGATTCTCAGTGTTCCGCCATAAGAGTAGCTTTTTCCTTGTTGGTTATTGCAATTTTGTCATCTTTTTTGATGGGCTTATTACAGGTGTGAGTAATTCTGAGGCGTTTGGCAAAGCTCCAGAATTCATTTCCAGGTTCATTAAATTTTTGAATTTTATTTTGCCAAAGCTCAGCCTTTTAGTTAGTAATATCTGTCTTGATTATTCTGTTAATTTTATTGAGGTCAGATTTAATTTGAGGGTCCCAGCGTTTCCTGAGTTTATTTCTCTCTTTAATCAGTGTTCTAATGCTATGGGGGAGAATCTCCTGGAATTTGTTTGCAGGAATCTTCTGTGTGGCAGAAATATAGGCATTCTTGATACTGTTAGTAACCATATCAATGGCTACTTCGATATCGTAGGTAGTTTTGAGGCTATTAAGCTTAGGTGGGTTATTTTCGAGAATTTCATAGAATCGTTTCCAATAAGTTTTATTGATAGATTTTTCATTGGCAGTTTTGTTG
Organism: Stegodyphus dumicola; assembly: GCF_044657685.1. Classification (NCBI taxonomy): domain Eukaryota; kingdom Metazoa; phylum Arthropoda; class Arachnida; order Araneae; family Eresidae; genus Stegodyphus; species Stegodyphus dumicola. Next base: position 150,182,876 of record NC_140768.1, read on the forward strand.
GTGCCAAGGGTAGCAATAACAGGAATATGATCTGAGGTTAGGTCTATTGTAGAGTCGATATAGATCGGTATGGAAATATTGGTGAGGAGAATGTCTAGAATATCTCCCTCTCTCACATTCTCAGGGAGGTAGGTATAGTTATCTGGAGCGTATAAGTAAACAGGGTAGTTAGTAATGAAATTCTTGAGCATATTGCCATTGCTGTTTGTTTGTCGGCAAGCCCATTCTGTATTTTTTGCATTGAGGTCTCCGGCCAGTATATTGTTATTATTGGTACATAAGATGTTCTTCAGAAAATCTTCGTCTAGGGGGTTATGTGGAGGGTTGTACAGAGAATTGAAGTAGATGGTGCCGTAAGAAGGTAGTAAAGCAGAAACCGTTACTAATTCGTGATTATTGGATCTATCTTCTGAGATGAGGCAGGATTGAATAGAGCTTTTGATAAAAATGGCTACTCCTCCACCTTTATGGCTAAGTCTGTCACACCGGTAGCACCGGTAGTTTGGAATATTTATTCTTTTGCTGGGATTACCATGCGTTTCAGTAATTAACGCAATGTCTATATCTTTAGTTAGGAGAAAATTTTGAAGTTCCAGAATTTTATTAAGGATGTTATTAGCGTTCCATATCATAACTTGTATGGGTGCTTTGATGATAGAGTTAAGACCCATTATTAAGATTGTTATTTGTTTTCTTTTCCTCATTGGTATTGTTTATCTGTTTGATTTGCTGTGTTATTTGCAGGAATCCTGCGCTTTTGATGATGGAAACTAGTTCCGCTACGTCTGAGAAAATCTTTTTTGCTTCACTGATAGTTTCGTTGTAAGTGCCAGAGGCTAATGTTTGCGCATACGATTTGCCTTCGATGATTCGGCTTTGGTATGTTTTCTGTTTTTCCTGCTTAGGTTTGGGGAACTTAACACACCCTTTGAAACTAGAAGTGTGGTTCTGGCCGCAGTTTGCACAGAGCAGGGGCTTATCCTTATTATTTTTGTCAGGGCAATCTCTAGATTCGTGCGATCCTGCACACCTGACGCAACGGGGTTGGTAATTACAACCAATCTGAGTATGGTTGAAGCCCTGACATTTGAAGCATTGTACGGGACCTTGTCTGCCTCTGTATTCCTCAACATTAATCCTAAGTCCGCATAAGTACTTGGTTTGGTAGATTTCTTTGGAGGTTTCGTCTTTAGGTAAAGTGATAAGAAATAAGGCAAGTTTGGTAACTTCTCCATTCCTTCTTTTGGTTAATTGTTTGATTTCTTCAGGTTTGAAATTTAGTTCCTCAAGTTCTTCTTGGATTTCATCTGTCTCTGTACTTCTAAGAAGTCCTTTGATTACGACTTTAAGTTTTCTGTCCTGGGGGAGAATGTAAGAGTGGTGCTCCACCCCCAGGTCTTTAAGAATTCTAACCATAGCCCTATAGGTATCAGGGTCTGTAGTAGTAATTTTAATTCCATCAGGAATACTATTTCCAATAAATTTGAAATGCTTTTGATTAAAGATATTCCTAATTTTGCTATAAGAGTATTTGTTTTCTCTAAGTATAAACCGTGGGAGTTTATTTGATTTGATTTCCTGATTTTTGTTGCTGGAATTGGTTGATGTATTATCAAGATTGATATTTGCATTTTCCTGGTTGGAGGTGTCCATGATGGGATTATCCTCTTGTTCTCTGATGGTTTTAGCAATAGGTTGCATGGCATTGTCCTTGGTTTGGTCACTAGCAGTATTTTTTGTCCCTTGATTTTTATTATCGGTCGGCTGTGAAGAATTAGCATGCTTTATGCTAAGTTTCAGCTTTTTTGCCGCAAGGTGCGAATTTCTAATTCTAACAGTTTGGTCGCCTCTGCGCTTACAAGTTATATCTTCGTCCGAAGATATATCTTTGTCTAAAGTAATTTCATCGTCGGTGTTATTTGACGAAGTATCGTGTAGCTTGATAGGGCTACGTCCTCTATCGTTATCTGAAAAGGAATGATTATCATTTTGTACATCAAGATTATGATGAGTGTTAATGTGCTCTTGGCATTTTTTAAGGTTCTCCTCATTGAGAATCTTAATCATGCCCAGTGAGCTGATTAGAAAGGAATGAAATTTCTCCTCAATTTCGGTAAAGGATCCATTGAGTTGTTTCGATTTTTCTAACTCTCTAATTTGTATGTTGTAAAATTCTATGAGTTTTTCAATTGTCTGGTTCGCATCCATGTCGACGCTTTGAATCCATAGATCCTGCGCCCCAGCAAGAGAAAGAGCCTGCGCCCCGGAACCGGACCCGCTCGACGGCGTTCCGGCAGACGGATGAGCAGGAGGAAATCTATCAGGCCCCTGACTCACTCCTAACTAAGTGAGCTTGGGGGTAACTAGATAGATTAGCAACCAAAATAAATTAAAAACGCGCCGCAGAAACGCAGTCAATGATAAGCAGTGGCATAAAAAGTCGCAACAATTAAAGGCATAATCTTGCAAGACGCGGTGGCTACTGAGCATTCATGGCAGCGAAAGTCAGTTAGTCGAAAGATCGCAGTCAGATAACGCCGGACAGGGAGATCTTATCAGGCACGGAGATCTTATCGCAGTCGGATTGGTGACAGGCACGAGACCGGCACGACGTCTGTTCCCTTTGAAATTCCCCGCTCCCAGATATACTGTCCGGAGGACATCCATCCATCCATCCATTTTGTTATGGCCGGTGTGCAGCTAGTGAATGCCGGTTTACCGGCTCCTGATGTGTGGTGGCACCTGAAATCGGTATTTCTTACAGTTAGGTGGTGGTGACTAAAGGTCAGGAGAAAAGGGGGTGACTCTGCGTCACAGAATGAGAACCAGACTTATTGGAAAACGCGGTGGTGGGAAAGCATTGTCTTTTCCTGATAATTTTCTAAAATATATAAGATTGAGGAGAAATACATAGTATAAAAATTTGCATAAATTAATAAAGTAGCGAATAAACATAAATACTTGCGTAAAGTAATTCTGGAATATATAAAGATAAAACATGCATAAGGTATATAGTTCCTGAAAATAATGAAAATTAAGTATAATACATATGTACAATATAATTAAAGGTAATACATGGCAAATAATAAATTATAAAAAGCTGGAGTAAATGTAAATCTGGGTTAATATAAAGTGAAAATAATTGCAAAATATATACAGATATGTACAGAAATGTCAAGTCGGGAAATTTTGGTTGAACTGATGGGCCGCCCAGGGCCTCAGGTCTCTATCTTCTGGCAAGGAAGCGTAGTTAAAAACTTGAAATTGGTTCATGAAGGGACAATTAAGAGCCTTATTGAAAAATTTTTCATTTGTCTTCAAAATGAATTCTTTGATGAAGTCTATCTTTAGGTCCTTGTGCAGGGTGGCATTTGAGACGTAGAAATGAGCATTTGTGATGAGTCTTAAAAACTTATTTTGTATAATTTGGAGTTGTTTAATTTCCTTATCTTTGATAGTAGCCCAGGCAGGTGACGCATAACAAAGGGTGGACCTGATGATAGCTGTATATATATGTTTTTTGCTTTTGAGATTTAGCTCTGAGTATTTTCCCAGTAGAGGCATGAGGTTTTTCATATTGCCGTAGGCCTTGCCTTTAATTATTTTGATGTGGTTATTCCAGGTAAGTCTATGATTAATGGTGATTCCAAGATATTTAGCTTTGTTGACTATGGGAATATTTTTGTCAAAGAGTTTAAGATCATTAGTGAGGATTTGATGTGTTTTTCTGTTTCTGCTGATAATGAGAAGCTGAGATTTCTCAGCATTAATAACAATACGGCATAGCTTGCACCATTGTTCGATCGAGGGCATCATAGTTTGAAGTTTTAATATTGCAGCGTTGGGGCTAAGGGATTTTACTGCAAGAGCAGTATCATCCGCATAGCAGCCAAGGAATCTGTTTATTTCATGGTCAGGATTTGGGAAGTCGGATACATAAAAGAGATAAAGTATGGGTCCTAAAATAGATGCTTGAGCAACAGAGGCACGGACGTACTTGAAATTTGATTTGTCTTGTCCGAAAGAAACGTAGAATTTTCTATTTTTGATGAAGGAATAAATGAGTTTGGTCATATCCGGTGAGAAGTTTAGCTTGATTAATTTGAAAATAAGCCCCTCATGCCAGACGCGGTCAAAAGCTTTGGCCACGTCAAGCATGAGTAAAGCAACTTTCTGGTGGTTGTGAAGGGCACTGCCTATAAATTCAACTAGCCGAACGAGTTGTTTCGTAGTGGATAATGTTTTTCTGAATCCAAACTGCTCAGGAGGAAGTCTACTAATATACTGCTGCATCCTATTGAGAATAATTCTTTCCAGGATCTTGCCAAGTCCGGGCAGTAGGCTGATAGGTCGGTAGCCATCTGGAGAAGTGGTGTCTTTGCCTGGTTTAGGAATGAGAATAATTTTGGCTATTTTCCAATTCATGGGGAAGTAGGACTTATCTAGAGAAGCATTATAAATACTGATAAGCCTTGAGATGGTGCTGGGTGGTAGATTCTTAATTGCAATGTTATTGATTTCATCATAACCAGGAGCTTTTCTATTTTTGAGCCTTTTAATGATATCTATAACTTCTTTCGGGTTAGTAAAATCCGTATTGAGTTTTGCTGTGGGGCTATTGATATAATTTTGAACAAAGTATCTTACATCATATATGAAGGTAGGGTCTGAAGGATTTTCATTTGGAGTAAATTGATTCTCAAAGTGTTCCGCCATAAGAGTAGCTTTTTCCTTGTTGGTTATTGCAATTTTGTCATCTTTTTTGATGGGCTTATTACAGGTGTGAGTAATTCTGAGGCGTTTGGCAAAGCTCCAGAATTCATTTCCAGGTTCATTAAATTTTTGAATTTTATTTTGCCAAAGCTCAGCCTTGTAGTTAGTAATATCTTTCTTGATTATTCTGTTAATTTTATTGAGGTCAGATTTAATTTGAGGGTCCCAGGACCGGTTCCAGCGTTTCCTGAGTTTATTTCTCTCTTTAATCAGTGTTCTAATGCTATGGGGGAGAATCTCCTGGAATTTGTTTGCAGGAATCTTCTGTGTGGCAGAATTATAGGCATTCTTGATACTGTTAGTAACCATATCAATGGCTACTTCGATATCATAGGTAGTTTTGAGGCTTAGGTGGGTTATTTTCGAGAATTTCATAGTATCGTTTCCAATCAGTTTTATTGATAGATTTTTCATTGGCAGTTTTGTTGGTGCCAAGGGTAGCAATAACAGGAATATGATCTGAGGTTAGGTCTATTGTAGAGTCGATAAAGATCGGTATGGAAATATTGGTGAGGAGAATGTCTAGAATATCTCCCTCTCTCACATTCTCAGGGAGGTAGGTATAGTTATCTGGAGCGTATAAGTATACAGGGTAGTTAGTAATGAAATTCTTGAGCATATTGCCATTGCTGTTTGTCTGCCGGCAAGCCCATTCTGTATTTTTTGCATTGAGGTCTCCGGCCAGTATATTGTTATTATTGGTACATAAGATGTTCTTCAGAAAATCTTCGTCTAGAGGGTTTTGTGGAGGGTTGTACAGAGAATTGAAGTAGATGGTGCCGTAAGAAGGTAGTAAAGCAGAAACCGTTACTAATTCGTGATTATTGGATCTATCTTCTGAGATGAGGCAGGATTGAATAGAGCTTTTGACAAAAATGGCTACTCCTCATCCTTTATGGCTAAGTCTGTCACACCGGTAGCACCGGTAGTTTGGAATATTTATTCTTTTGCTGGGATTAGCATGCGTTTCAGTAATTAACGCAATGTCTATATCTTTAGTTAGGAGAAAATTTTGAAGTTCCAGAATTTTATTAAGGATGTTATTAGCGTTCCATATCATAATTTGTATGGGTGCTTTGATGATAGAGTTAAGACCCATTATTAAGATTGTTATTTGTTTTCTTTTCCTCATTAGTATTGTTTATCTGTTTGATTTGCTGTGTTATTTGCAGGAATCCTGCGCTTTTGATGATGGAAACTAGTTCCGCTAGGTCTGAGAAAATCTTTTTTGCTTCACTGATAGTTTCGTTGTAAGTGCCAGAGGCTAATGTTTGTGCATACGATTTGCCTTCGATGATTCGGCTTTGGTATGTTTTCTGTTTTTCCTGCTTAGGTTTGGGGAACTTAACACACCCTTTGAAACTAGAAGTGTGGTTCTGGCCGCAGTTTGCACAGAGCAGAGGCTTATCCTTATTATTTTTGTCAGGGCAATCTCTAGATTCGTGCGATCCTGCACACCTGACGCAACGGGGTTGGTAATTACAACCAATCTGAGTATGGTTGAAGCCCTGACATTTGAAGCATTGTACGGGACCTTGTCTGCCTCTGTATTCCTCAACATTAATCCTAAGTCCGCATAAGTACTTGGTTTGGTAGATTTCTTTGGAGGTTTCGTCTTTAGGTAAAGTGATAAGAAATAAGGCAAGTTTGGTAACTTCTCCATTCCTTCTTTTGGTTAATTGTTTGATTTCTTCAGGTTTGAAATTTAGTTCCTCAAGTTCTTCTTGGATTTCATCTGTCTCTGTACTTCTAAGAAGTCCTTTGATTACGACTTTAAGTTTTCTGTCCTGGGGGAGAATGTAAGAGTGGTGCTCCACCCCCAGGTCTTTAAGAATTCTAACCATAGCCCTATAGGTATCAGGGTCTATAGTAGTAATTTTAATTCCATCAGGAATACTATTTCCAATAAATTTGAAATGCTTTTGATTAAAGATATTCCTAATTTTGCTATAAGAGTATTTGTTTTCTCTAAGTATAATCGGTGGGAGTTTATTTGATTTGATTTCCTGATTTTTGTTGCTAGGATTGTTTGATGTATTATCAAGATTGATATTTGCATTTTCCTGGTTGGAGGTGTCCATGTTGGGATTATCCTCTTGTTCTCTGATGGTTTTAGCAATAGGTTGCATGGCATTGTCCTTGGTTTGGTCACTAGCAGTATTTTTTGTCCCTTGAATTTTATTATCGGTCGGCTGTGAAGAATTAGCATGCTTTATGCTGAGTTTTAGCTTTTTTACCGCTAGGTGCGAATTTCTAATTCTAACAGTTTGGTCGCGTCTGCGCTTGCAAGTTATATCTTCTTCTGAAGATATATCTTTGTCTAAAGTAATTTCATCGTCGGTGTTATTTGACGAAGTATCGTGTAGCTTGATAGGGCTACGTCCTCTATCGTTATCTGAAAAGGAATGATTATCATTTTGTACATCAAGATTATGATGAGTGTTAATGTGCTCTTGGCATTTTTTAAGGTTCTCCTCATTGAGAATCTTAATCATGCCCATTGAGCTGATTAGAAAGAAATGAAATTTCTCCTCAATTTTGGTAAAGGATCCATTGAGTTGTTTCAATTTTTCTAACTCTCTAATTTGTATGTTGTAAAATTCTATGAGTTTTTCAATTGTCTGGTTCGCATCCATGTCGACGCTTTGAATGCATAGATCTTGCGCCCCAGCAAGAGAAAGAGCCTGCGCCCCGGAACCGGACCCGCTTGACGGCGTTCCGGCAGACGGATGGGCAGGAGGAAATCTATCAGGCCCCTGACTCACTCCTAACTAAGTGAGCTTGGGGGTAACTAGATAGATTAGCAACCAAAATAAATTAAAAACGCGCCGCAGAAACGCAGTCAATGATAAGCAGTGGCATAAAAAGTCGCAACAATTAAAGGCATAATCTTGCAAGACGCGGTGGCTACTGAGCATTCATGGCAGCGAAAGTCAGTTAGTCGAAAGATCGCAGTCAGATAACGCCGGACAGGGAGATCTTATCAGGCACGGAGATCTTATCGCAGTCGGATTGGTGGCAGGCACGAACTTTTTGTGTTTGTGTGAACGGTGCTATCTCCTCGTCTAGAAATATCCATAGCGGTATTCCGCAAGGGTCAGTTCTAGGACCTTATATGTATCTATTTTATGCTGCTGACTTTCCTCAAGCATCTCAAAATAACGCTATTCTGGCCTGTTATGCAGACGACACTGCCCTGGCAGTAAAGTCTGTTAATATGAATCACGCCATCAAAAAACTACAAGATGTCATTCCTAGCATTGAACGATGGTGCGCGCAATGGAAAGTCCAAATAAACGCAGCCAAATCTCAACTTCTCCTCATACGCAGAAATAAAAGGAACACACCTGTCAAAAGAGGACTTTATCTATTTAACGAAATTGTTCCAATTGTTCCCCATGCCAAGTACCTCGGAGTGATTATAAATGATCGCTTAACGTGGACTAACCATATAAATTACGTCAGGGATAAGGCCTTACAAATTATCAAATGTCTCTTCCCAATTATTGGTAAATACTCCACTCTCGACCTGGGAAAAAAGCGGCTCATCTACACGTCTGCGATCAGACCGATCATGACTTACGCCTCTCCAGCGTGGGCCGCCCTGACCAAAACTGACCTCAATAAATTATGTGTTGTGCAGAACCGCTATCTCAGGATTATTACGAATGCTCATTATTTCGTGACAAATAAGTGTCTACAAGATGACCACAAGATCGACCCCTTAGATAAGTTCATCGCAAAGCAAAATCGGAATTTCTTCAGAGAAGCCCAGGACTGCAATCATATGCGTCAATTTAACCTCTTTGAATATGAAATATTGCACGAAGACAGGCACCTTAGACCATTTACTGCATTTATCCTCAATGAAAATCAGAACTTTCCAACCTAAGTTCTTACCCTGTGTTTACTTGGAAAACTGAAATGCTTAAAGTTAAGCAGCCACTATCGGGGTCAAAGCACGGGAGGGTGATCTCCCACGGGACTACGAACTAAAGTCTTCTACTGCTTACTGTAGATCTCTCACTGCTCCTATTGGTTTCATATTTCTTTTATTTTATTTAATTTAACTTTTAGTTTACTGTAAAGTATGTTTTTATGTCTCTGCAATTGAATATTTTGTAAATAGCAAATTCTCATGATTTTCGCATACACGTCTCAACAGCCAATCAAAAGACCTCTACTAAGAGATATCTTTGACTGCTTCTGCTGGACTCCCTGCGGAATTTTACTTTTGTATATAGTCTTTCTAGTTGTGAGAAAAATGCACTTTGATGAGTTTATGCACTGAATATTTGTAAAAATGCACACTGTACCTGAAACTCGGACCAGCATCTCTCCAGCCTACCAGACACCGCTATAGCCTCACGTGACAAAGTAGTCACGCCTTCTTTCATTTTGCATCCTGTCCTCCGGACACACTCAAGCATTTGCTATACATGCAATGTACTTTTTAATTCATGACAGCCGGTATACAGCTTGCTATCAGCAAGCTACACACGGCAATAGTGGGAAAAGGAAGGAAGGGCAGGCACGAGACCGGCACGACGTCTGTTCCCTTCGAAATTCCCCGCTCCAATGAGTATCCGTATCCGTATCATAGTCCTGGTGACTAGTATACGGCCCTAAGAAGGGCCTTTACTAGTATATGTTTATCGTACCCTTAATTAGGGAATCCTATGAAGTTTTGTCATCCGCCTATTACGCGGAAGGTGCGTGCCTGACGCAATTTGATGAACCTGAACATCGTAGTGAAGTAATAAGCAAATTATAATGGCATACATTTGGCATATGAGAAGAGAATTGGCGTGGGATGGAGGCAATGCCATGGGGGTGGCAGTGGCATTTAAAACGTAAGATTTCTCTCTGAACTAAGACTGAGCTGGGGTCATGTGACCTGAGCATTAGAATAGTGATTTTGGTTAACATAAGTTTTCCTAGTGAATGCTAAATACGTAGTACATGGTGCGAATAAATGAGGTAATAAATCATGAAAATTCTTGAGTAATAAGGTGAAAAAATAAACGTAAATAACGTAAAAAAAAATAAAGCAATAGTCAATTTGAAATGCAAATTTTTCATTGGTCCGTGTGGATCATGTGACCTGTCTTGCAGTGACTTTTTTGCGGAGTAAGCAAATAAAAAACATTTTGTACATTTTCAAACAGTAGAATCTTGATTAAATAAGGAGTAAATCGTGCGTAAATAATGAAGAATAATGAAAAATAAGATGAAGTATATACAAAATTTTGTACAAGGTGAGAGCTACCAATTTGGGTCATGGAAAATATTTCGTGGGCGTCTATGGCGCTGGATTTCAGTATAGTCGTAGTTATTCAAGTTTCTAATAATGTCGTCTGGGTGGTTGTCGCAGTTTCTATGAAAGTTATGGCTATTACGTAGGATTTCCGAGTTGATTGGTTTAATTTTGAGGTCTCTGTGGATTACGTTGTTACGGATGAACCATGGAGCTCCTGTAAGAATTCTTAAAATCTTGTTTTGTAAGGTTTGAAGGATATTTCTATTACTTTTAGCTGTCGAGGCCCAAGCTGGAGATGCGTAAAGAATGATCGGTCTTATTGCCTGAATGTAGATGATTTTCTTGGTATTAAGACTTAGTTGTGAATTTTTGCTCATCAGGGCGAAGATTGCCATGAAGGCTTTAAAGGCTTTATTTCTAGTGGTGATGATATGCTGGAGAAAGGTGAGTCTGGCATCAAGATTTACTCCAAGGTAATTAATAGTATTTTCAATGTGGAGATCCTGGTTGTTAATTTGAATATTTCCAATATTATTTCTAAGTTTGTGCTTTCGGAAATAGATGAGAGAAGATTTAGTAGTATTGATTTTGAGCTTCCAAGCTCTGTACCATTGGGCTATTGTGTTGATATGATTTTGAAGATTTTTCCTGGCTGTTTGAGGATTTCTGGACTTGCAGAGGAAGGCAGTATCGTCGGCATAGCAGGCTGTTAGTATATTGTCGTTAACTGGCATATCGTTTACGTAGATATTAAATAAAATTGGAGAGAGAATCGAACCTTGAGCTAGACCCGCGCTGGTGGTTTGACTGGGAGAGAGGAGGTTATTGATTTTAACTTGGAAGGTGCGATGGTAGAGGAAATTTTTGATGAGGAGAATGAGGCCTGGGTTGAATTGGTAGTTAATCATTTTAATTAGAAGGCCGTCGAACCATACACGATCGAAGGCCTTTTCGATGTCGAGAAAGATGCCTGCAGTGGTCTGTTTTTTATTGAAACCATCGCTAATGAATTCTATAATCCTGGTGATTTGGTGGGTGGTGGAGTAACCTGGGCGAAATCCAAATTGATTTTGATTTAGTATTCTATGGCTGGTGAGATGAGATTTTATTCTATTGACTATAATACGTTCATAAAGTTTTCCAAGTGCGGGAAGGAGAGAGATGGGCCTGTAATTTAAAGTAGAGGATGGGTCTTTTCCAGGTTTTTTGAGGACGAAAATAATAGCATGTTTCCAGGAATTTGGGAAATAGTTGTAACGAAGGCAGGCATTAAAGATATTAGTTATCATAACAATAATTTTCCTAGGAAGTCTTTTGAGGGCGGCGTTCGAGATCTCGTCATATCCTGCAGCTTTTCTGATGTTTAAGTTATGAATGAGGTTCTGGACTTCTCCTGGGCTTGTAGGTGTGTTGGAGCTATTGATATTTTCTATGATGTAGTTCTGGACATGCTGTTTAACGTGGATATCGTTGTGGTTGGGTTAAGAGTCGTTAGAAAATTGAATTTTGTAGTTATCTGCGAAGAGCGCCGCGATATCTGCAGCATTAGTTAAAATTTGATTGTTATTCTTGATCGGGCCAATGTTTTCAGGTTTTCTTCTAATTGCTTTTGCTATTTTCCAAACAGAATGGTCAGTATGAGAAAGGTTAGTTACGAAATTCCTCCAGGAATCGTCTTTATAGGTTTTCATAAGGCTTTTGAGTTCTTTGTGGCATCTATTGTATTTATTCTTGTCGCGGGGATCTTGTGAGCGTTGGTATTGTTTCCTGAGACGATTCTTTTCATGGATTTTATTTTTGATATTTTGAGGAAGCGAGATTTTTTCTTCTTGAATAATTATTTTGGAACTTGCAAGTGCAGATTTAATATTTTGCGTGAGAAGTGCAACAGCATTTTGAATATCGTTTCTGGTGGTGAGAGGTGGAGAAGCAGAGATAGTGCTATTATTGATTTTAGTTGCGAAGAGGTTCCAATTGATTTTGCTGCGGAGGGGAGGTAAACCATGTTTTAATCCATACATTGTGAATCTGAGGGGTAAGTGGTCGGATGAGAGGCTGTTGTCTGCATAAATGTATGGGCTTTGGCTGATATTATGCGTTATTACAATGTCGAGTACGTCTGGGAGGCCGTGCAGGTTTATCGGGTAATATGTAGGTTCGCTGGGTGCAGAGATTATGATATTGTTAGATTGCATATAATTATTGAGTATGGCTCCATTACTATTGATGATATTGCTGTTCCAGTTGGGGTGTTTGCTATTTAGGTCGCCTGCTATGATTGTAGGGAATCCAAGGTTAAGAATAGAGTCCAGGTCGCTGGTCATTAAGATAGTATTTGGAGATTTATAGACTGAGACGATGAGAATATCTGTATTATTACTATGTAGGATGCAGCCGCAGGCTTCTATGCTTTGGAGTGCAGGGAGAGGGTAAGTGATGCAATTTAAATATTTATTGGCGGCAATGAGGACACCTCCTCCTCTGTTGTGGAGACGGTCATTTCTGAAAATGTCATAATTCGGGAGTTTAAAGGAATCTGTAGGCTTTAGGTGGGTCTCGTTGATAAGGATGATGTCAATACTATTGGTGGCTATGTAATTCTTGAATTCTATGATCTGTCTTTTAATACCGTTGCTGTTGTATACCATAAATTTAGCGTAATTTATATGATTATTTCCTGATGTTGAATTATTATGGGTTGTACTATACATTTTGTTGCTCGAAAACCTGTAGTGCCTCTAGGGCAATTTCTAATTTGTTGATGGAGTCCTTAGAAGTTTTGTATTTCCTATACATGGTATGGAGTTTTTGAATAAAGCTTTTAAATTCCTCAAAAGAGTCTTCTGCTGGGTCCTGGTTATTTATTTTAAAATTGTTAGATTCCTGTGGTGTGGGCTTTGGAGTGCCTGCTGTTATTTTTGCATATGACAGAGCGGGGTTGGTTCTGCTTCCTGATTGGCTGGTAGTGATGAGGCTATTTTTGCTTTTAATGGTGGGAATTGGAGTTTCTTTATTTTTATATTTATTTCACTGCTCTATACAACCCGCCTAATAACAGGCTTAGTGATAACTTATTAAATGCTTTTTTGCCAAGTGATATCCCGACCGTCCTTGCAGGGGACTTAAATGCAAAGAATACTGCCTGGAACTGTCGACGATCCAATGCAAATGGCAAAATATTATATAATTACATACTTAATAATCCTATTGTAATTCATGCACGGAATGATTATACTTATCGTCCAGGTAGACTCGAGTACTCTGATATATTAGACATCGCTTTGTCTACCACTACTATTCCTATTACTACTGAAGTACTTCAAGAACTCTCATCTGACCACCTGCCCGTTATCGCTTATATGGGAATTAATAGAACTGAAGCTCGTACTCTTAACACAACTACTGACTGGTCTAATTTTGAAAATCTTATGAGTGATCGTATTATTCCTCTCTATAACCTTAATACAGTGCAAGGAATTGAAAATGCGGTTTCTGCACTTACTGAAAATATTAAAAGTGCTATTGCTGAAGCAAGTGACACTAAACCACTTAAAGATAATAGCCTTCGACTTCCTAATTACATTCGCATCAAGATTAGACAACGCAACAGAATGAGAAAATCCTATCACGTGACCTGGGACCCAAGAATAAAACGCGAAATCAATAAACTTAATAAAGAAATTCAGAAAGACATAAAAAATTATAGAGAAGAATTATGGTGCGAGAAATTAATTAGTATTAACACTAGAGATGGGTCATTATGGACATTAATTAAGAATCTTAAATCTCACTATACTACAAATCGCCCTCTTACCCATAATGGAGCTCTCGCAGTCACTCATCAGGATAAAGCAAATGTGTTTGCGACCTACCTAGAGGAACAATTTACACCCAATGAATGGCCAAATAATAAGGACTTTGAACATAGCACATTGACACATGTCAAAGACTGGTTATATTCCCCCACTGCCAGAAACTTAATTAAATTCACCAATCCAGCTGAGATTAAAGAAATTATCAAGAAACTTCATCCCAGGAAAGCACCGGGAATAGATGGCATCACAAATAAAGCTATGAAATGCCTTCGCAGAAAAACTATCGGAATAATAGCAAGTATTTTTAATGCTTGCCTTACATCCTCATACTTTCCCAAATTATGGAAAACTGCTAAGGTCATCTTAATACCAAAACCTGGAAAAAACCACTCACAAGCTGACGGATACAGGCCCATTAGTTTACTGCCTGTATTAAGTAAAATATTTGAAAGAATTATTCTCAGCCGAATGAAAAATTATCTTCAACTTCTTCCGCTGGAGCAGTTTGGCTTTAGAGAGAAGCTCTCGAGCGCAAAACAACTTCTTCGTATTACGGAGTATTCTGGAGCTGCTTTACATAACAAATTGAATGTTGTTATCCTCATGCTGGACGTAGCGAAAGCTTTCGACCGCGTCTGGCATGAGGGACTCATTGCAAAATTAATCAACCTTAATTTTGAAAGAGAAATTCTTCTGATCATCCTCTCATTCATCTCGGACAGGACTTTTAAAGTGTACGTGAAAGGAGCTTACTCCTCAGAACGTAATATGCAAAGTGGACTACCTCAAGGGTCTTGTTTAGGCCCTGTACTCTATTTATTTTATGCTGCAGACTTCCCTAAACCCAACAGTAACGACTCTATCTTTGCATGTTACGCAGATGATACTGCCCTGGCAGTTAAGTCTGCGAACATTAACTTCGCTATTAAGAAACTACAAGCCTTCATTCCAAGTATAGAGTCATGGTGCGCGAATTGGAAAGTGAAGATTAATGCTAAAAAATCTCAATTATTGATCATTCGCAGAAGGAAAAGAAATAAGCAACTGAAGAATCACCTTCTCCTCTTTAATGAAAGAGTTCCTATAGTGAAAAGTGCCAAATATCTCGGAGTCACTCTTAATGATCGTCTTACTTGGACTGACCATATCAACAATGTTCGAACCACTGCACTACAAATTATCAAGTGTTTGCTTCCTATACTCGGTAAATACTCTAGAATGGATTTGGGCAAGAAAAGACTTGTTTATCTCTCCACAATTAGACCTATTTTGACTTATGCATCTCCTGCCTGGGCGGCAGCCAAAGACTCAGATGTGAACAAACTCCAAATCGTTCAAAATAAACTCCTGCGTATTATCACGAACGCACACTATTATGTCCGCAACAAGACCCTCCATGAGGACCTCAAAATTGATACCATCGCGGTACATCTGCGGAAACTTAACGATAAATTCTTCAAAAATGCGCAGGAATGTAACTTTATGAATCATTTCAACATGTTTCATTATGAAGTTCTCACCGATGATCGATTTCTTCGACCTTTCGCAGCTTACATACTCAGTGGAAACGAAAATTTCCCCACCTAATACCAAGTTAGTGGAAATTTTGATCTGTACATAGTGATTTTACTCTTATTTTCCTTTTACTTTACTCCAGAATACTGCTTTTCTTCAATATTCAAGAAGCACTTTTAAAAGTCAGCGCTTGGGAGAGTGACCTCCCACGTGACCTAAGAACTTGAGTTCTATGTTCAGCCTTGTTGTAGGATTTTCTGCATTTTTTAGGACTGAAATTTCTGGTATTCCTTATATTTATCATATTGAAGAACATGAGAAAAATAATGATTTTTCGCTATTGCAACCCATTATTTAATTATTTTACTCTTTTCATCAGTTTTGGACAAGTTTACGCTAAGCGAATCAGAATGCCTGATTCCGCTCACGTGATATGTGACTTATTCTAAGTATACTCTGGGATAGACATTTTGAATTTGTAATATATGTATTTTGTGTTAACATTTGTTCTGCCTTTATTTTGTTATTTTGTAACTTTTACTAAAATTATCTCTCGATATGGCTCGTACTAAGCAGGCCATATCACCGCAGCAGACTCTCTCTCCGGAGGATGGACAGCCAGCGGAACCTACGGGCATTCTTGATGATGCGATACCACCGGACAAGAGCGCAGCCTCGGATCCCGCTACGACTAAGCCTAACGTCCCGGATATGGACACCGACCAGCCAAGCCTGATCACAGACGCCGAAGCAGCTATCCTGCGACAAGATATAATCATAATGGAAGCACTCATTGCTAGCCAAGTGGATACCGTCAAGATTCTCAGCGCCCAGCGACCCGTTACAGATAGAGACTACCACACGGTTCTCCTACTTAAGGATATTGAAAATCGGAAGAAGAAGCTGATACAGCTGAGGGGTAAGTTAGATTTCTACTTATCACATGCAAATACATTACAATCACAAACAAATACCAAAAGGAAACAACACGAAGCTCACTCGGACACGGAAATGGATGTAGACGGATTTAAGAAGCCCACTAAAATAGCCAAATTACCCAAAATTGCTAAACCAACAGTCACTATTACCACCATTCAAAATAGCTTCAGTGCTTTATCGGTACAACAGTCAGGAAATTCTACTACACCCCAGGCAGGAAATAATACTACACCTGTGCCAGCAAATACCTCAGATACAAATACACGCTTACAAAATTACAGCACTCCTACACCAATTATGATCAGGCCAACAGATGGCGCCACATACAACGAGTATCTGAAAAAAATATCAAAACTGACCACTGCTACATTCTACGGCAAAGTAAACGGCGAATTCCTGAAATTACTACCCAGCACCACAGACGACCATCGCCAACTTACACTTGACTTACAAAAAAATAACATAGAACACTACATCATTACCCCACGCCATAAACGTCCCATAAAAGTAGTCATCAGAGGACTACCCATCACCACCACAAAAGAAGAAATCATACATGAACTAACACACCTTGGATATTCTGTATTCAAGGTAGTGCAACTAACACGCTTTCGCACCAAGCAACCCATGCCCCTATTCCAAGTCCAACTGAACCCCACAGAAAACATAGAAAACATTTACTCTGAAACTCATCTCGGACTTTTCATGATCACCATAGAAAAATACATTAACAAAAACATAGTTCCACAATGCCACAATTGCCAAAGATTTCACCACTCCTCAGACAACTGTTTTTTTACACCCAGGTGTGTTAAATGCGCACAAAACCACAAAACCATAGACTGTCCCACACCTGGTCACATTGATAATCCAATTTGTGCCAATTGCCAACAGAACCACCCAGCCTCATACAGAGGTTGTGAGAAATTCCCCAAACCACGCACAAACACAAACAAAAACACCACTACACATAACACCATCATTACTCCCTCAGCCACAGTTACAAATACAAAAACCTATGCACAAGCAATCACCAACACAACAAAACCTAATACTCTCAGCAATAACAACACTACAAACATCAGCCAGTTTTCGGACTTCTTTACGACACTCAAAGACATCTACATTGCTTTTGGCACAGGAAAATTATCCAAACTCCTACAACTTCTCAAAACCAACATGCAAGCTCTCAAGGATGCAGAAACGCCAATGGAGAAACTATTAATACTTTTTAATATATGCGAAGAAGCAAATATCTTTAACATACAACATGCATAATACAACATGTGATTTTTCTATAGTTACATGGAACGCAAACGGCCTATTTCATAAACTTACTGAACTCAGAGACTTCGTAAATGAGTATAGTCCCAATATCATCTTCATACAAGAACACATGCTTGACCCAAACAAGAAATTCAGCATTAACAACTATGTATTGTACCGGTACGATAGACCAAGAAATATAAATGCTGTACACCATCAAGCCAGAAGAACTGCGGGCGGAGTAATTATTTTAATTAAGCGCTCCATCCCTCATTATCAAGTAACATTAACCACGCCTTCAGCCATTGAAGCTCTGGCAATTACAGTCACACCCACACACTCACAACCAATCACATTTGTCTCCATCTATGTGTCTAGGGGAGCGACAACCACAGAAATCACAAATACCCTAGATACAATTTTTAAACTCAACAATCGAGTAATTTTAGGTGGAGACTTTAACGCAAAACATCAGGCATGGAACTGCAATACTATAACTGCACATGGACGATCAATACACAGAATCGCTAATTCAGCCAACCTACAAATTGCAGCTCCGAACAACCCAACACACTACAGTCTGGGATTCTCCACTGTCATAGATTTCTTTATCCTTAAGGGAATAAATTGCGACTATACAGTGGAAACCCTGGAAGAGTTATCATCGGATCACTACCCCGTGATCATGAAATTCGATGATACTCACTGTAGTACACCACAACACCGAGCCTTTATTACAAATTGGCGTATGTACACCAAAGCTCTCAACAACACTCAGTACACACCCACAACACCACACAATGAGGATGAGTTAGACACGCTAATTGAAAAATTTACATCTGACCTTACTAACGCACTAAACCAAAATAGTAAACCACGAAAAGAAAAAAGTAATAGCAACTCAAAACTAAAGCAACTTATCAAACAACGTAATTACGCCAGAAAAACCTGGCAACGCACAAGATACCCTGCTGACAAAAGAATCTTCAACAAACTTCAACACCAGGTCAGGGCTCTCTCCAAAGCACATGCACAATACTGCTGGGCTAATTCACTAGAATCGCTATTCCCAGACGATAATTCGCTCTAGAAAGCGATCTCTAGATATAGTGTAAGCCACAAAACCATTCCGCCCCTTAACGGCCCCTCAGGAATCGCTCACACAGATATTGAGAAAGCTGAGTCCCTCGCGGATTACTATGCATCTCAATTTACACTCAACAACATTTCACACCCTCAAACGGAACTCACAGTTTCACAAACCCTTACACATTATTTTACAAATACACCCGCAGACAACACGATTCTAGTCAATCCGTCGAATGTATTTGGCTATATCGAGCAGATGAAAAAGAAAAAAAGTCCAGGAATAGACCATGTCAGTGCAAATATGATCAAAAAAATGGGGGCACTCATGTTCTGCAGGCTAATTAGGATTATTCAAGGTATCTTGAACCTTAGATATTTTCCCAAGGCATGGAAAATAGCAGTTATCTCTGACTGACTGACTGTTTGTATATTGCCAGAATGCAGCACATGGCCGCTTGTCTGGCTCCATAAATTACCATGAAGGCACATCGCAGTAGTACAATCATCAGTTTAGAGAGGTAGTTGGTAAAAAGGGGGCCAACATCGCAGACCAAGCAAGGAGACGATCATGGACAGACGGGTAGTGTGTAAGTCATCATGTGCAATAACGAGAAACATAAATACAAAATACATAAATAAATACAACTTTTAAAATAAAGATACAATCATAAAAAAAAAAAAAAAAAAAAAAAAAAAAAAAAAAAAAAAAAAAAAAATATAATAATAATAATAATAATAATAATAATAATATAAATTACAAGATGCTTTACAATATTTACAATTCTTGATTATGTTGGAAAATTAGAGTCGTGAGTGAGGTGAGCCGCGAGAGGTCTCAGTTTTTCGTCGTCAGAGAGGATAATATACTTAAAGGTATCAAATATAGCAAGATGGTCACAGTTTAGTGCTTTATTAAAAAATTGTGTATTCAGCTTGTGCAGATGTTCTTTAATTGAATGGAGTTGAAAGTCATGATGCAATGTGACGTTACTAACGTACATATGTGCATTAGTCATTTGTCTAAGCATTTTATTCTGTATAATCTGTAACTGGTTAATTTCATTATCTTTTACAGTGGCCCATGCAGGTGACGCATAAGTTAAAATAGGCCTGATCATGGTAATATATAGAAGTCTTTTCCTGCGAAGATCCAGGCTGGAGTATTTGCCAAGTAAAGGCCTGAGGCAGTTAATAATGCTGTAAGCTTTTCTCTTCAAGTTTTTGATATGATTTTTCCAGGTGAGTTGTCTGTTAAATACGACTCCTAAGTAAGTGGCTTCTGCAACAAGCGGGACTGTTTCCCCAAACAGTGTAATATTTTCATTTAATTGTATAAGTCTGCGTTTCTTCCTAATCATTAATAGGTTTGATTTCTGTGCATTAATAGAGATACGCCAACTTTGGCACCATTCTTCAATGTCAGGCATGCGTAGTTGTAGCTTGAAAATAGCATGTTTGGCGCTAGCGGACTTAACGGCTAAAGCCGTGTCATCCGCGTAGCAACCAAGAAAATAGTTAGGATCATTGTCAACATTAGGGAAGTCTGCAACGTAAAGAAGATATAAAATGGGTCCCAAAATTGATCCTTGGGGGACTCCAGCATTTATTGGTTTGACACAAGAAGAGTCATCTCCTATGGAAACTGAAAAAGTCCTGTTAGAAATGAAAGAGACGATAAGCAAGATGATCTCTCTGTCAAGATTGTGATGAATTAATTTGTAGATAAGTCCTTCATGCCAGACGCGGTCGAAAGCTTTCGCCACGTCCAGCATGAGGAGAGCCACATTTTGATTTTTGTGCAGTGCGTCACCGCAAAACTCAACCAATCTAATCAGTTGCTTGGTGGTGGAAAGTTGGCTGCGAAAACCGAACTGCTCAGGTGGAAGTACAGATAAGTATGGTCTTAGTCTGGTAAGTATAATTCGTTCAAAAATTTTCGCAAATCCGGCGAGCAGGCTAATGGGCCGGTAACCATCCGGTTTTGTGATGTCTTTTCCGGGCTTTGGAATTAAAATCATTTTTGCATGCTTCCATGCAGTGGGAAAATAGCTCATGTTCAAACATGCGTTAAGGATGCTTGTATATTTAGTGACACAGTTATCAGGTAGATTTTTGATAGCGTTGTTGCTAATTGTATCATAGCCAGGTGCTTTCTTAGCTTTGAGTCTTTTGATAACTTCTTTAACCTCAATAGGCGAAGTGAACTTGGTAAGATTTCTAGCGGTCGGTGCATTTAGCCAGTCTCTAATGAAATAGGAAACTTCATAAGTAAAATTGATATTTCTGGGTTCTCTGTTCGGCATAAATTGTTGTTCAAAATGATTAGCAAAGATCTGTGCTTTTTCACTATTGGTGGTGGCAACGTGATTGTCCGAATAAATAGGTCTATTGCTGCAAGGCTTGCGTTTTAAGTTTTTAGCAAATTTCCAAATAGAGCCGTCAGCAGGGTTGAGATTGAGAAGTTTCTCTTCCCAAACTTCGTTACGGTATTCAGCAATTTTCTTTTTAATATCTCTGTTTAATTTATTCCAGTCTCTTTTAACATATGGACTCCAGGTCAAATGCCATCTTTTGCGTAATTTATTCCGTGCGGAAATAAGATCTCTAATATTGCGGGGGAGAAAATTGGCGAATTGCTCTCTGCTAATTTCTTTTGAGGCATTATTAATGGCAGATTTGACGCCATTAGTCAAGTTTTCAATTGCAACGTCAACATCTTTCCTGGTTTTGAGTGGACCGATATTCGGGGGATTAATCTGAAGAATATCTTTATAGAGATTCCAGTCAGTGAGTTTAATTTTATTTGCATTTTTATCCCTGGCGACTCCTAGGGTGGCAACCACTGGCAGATGATCAGACGTGAGTTCGTGGAGAACTTCAATAGTCATGGGAAAGGAAGTATTAGTAAGAAGGAGATCTAAAATCTCTGCTCTGCGAGGATCATTTGGCCGGTAAGTATATTCAGCTGGCGCCTCTAATGCAATGGGGTGATTCGTAATAAAATCATGTAGAATTTTTCCATTTTTATTTGTTTGTCTACATCCCCATTCTTTATTTTTTGAATTAAAGTCCCCAGCAACGATAAACTGATGATTGTCAGGGCAAATACTTTTCAGAATATCTTCATTAAGCTCAATATCGGGTGGGTTGTAAAAAGCACTAAAATAAACAGTCCCTATGTAAGGTAGTAATATTGAAACTGTGACCATTTCATTTGTGGAGTTTCTTTTATCGGAAATAAAACAAGATTGCAGGGAGTTACGTACATAGATTGCGACTCCTCCACCTCTTTGATTCAAGCGATCACATCTATATGTGCGATAATTATTAATATTTATGTTCTTACACGGAGTGGCGTAAGTCTCAGAAATTAAAGCGATGTCAATCTCATGAGTAGTGAGGAAATTGTGTAGTTCCGTGATTTTTTTAAGAATGCTGTGAGCATTCCAAAAAACTGCTCGAATGGGGGCCTTATTAATGTTGTGATTGGCCATTATGGTCTCCGGATTGATGAGTTTCTTGAATTACCGCTTTGGTCTGTTGAATTTGCTGTGAAAGCAAAAAGCCTGAGCTTTTAATTACATTAACAAGTTCAGCCAAGTCGGCGAACACCTTTTTCGCTTCACTAATCGTGTCAGAATATATTCCAGTAGAGAGAGCTTGTGCGTAGCTTTTGCTTTCTACTACTCTGCTTGTGTAGGCTTTTACTTTCTCTTGTTTTTTCTTAGGGAATTTGTCACATCCTCTAAAATTCGATGTATGTTCTTGAAGGCAATTGGCACATTTTGGTGGTTTTTCTTTATTTTTATTTGGGCAAAGATAAGATAAATGTTCTTCAGCGCACCGAACACATTTGGGCGTAAAGTAACATCCTGCTTGAGTGTGGTGGAACCCCTGACAACGGTAACATTGTAGGGGCCCAGCTCTACCCTTATAATCTTCAATTCTTACTCTAAGCCCGCATAGGTTAGTAATGTTATGTATTTCCTTCGATTTATCCTTTCTGGGTAGTGAAACAAGGAAAAGAGGCAATTTAATAATCTCACCATTTCTCCTGCTAGTCATTTGTTTGATAGAACTAGCGACGAAATTTTTAAATTTTAATTCCTCATTAATTTCTTTGATTTCTGTATCATGAAGTAGTCCCCTAATGACTACTTTAATATCTTTATCTTGTGGCAAGATAAATGAGTGATGTTCAATTTTTGTGGCTTGAAGCAGCTTAACTATCACCCTGTAGTCTTCGTCATCTTTAGTCATAATTCTAATGCCTTTAGGAGTTTGACGGCTATCTACTTCAATATTACGCTCTTGAAAGGTTTTCCTGATATTATTCCAGACCTTGTTAGTCACTTTAATGGTAATAGGTGGAATTTTATATTTTCTGACAAAGTTTGTGTCAGTTATCTCATTTACGTCTTTATTTTGTGGGTGTGTTTCGGTTTGAGAGTGTTCCGTTTCCGGAGCAGTCGTATCCATTGTATCATTTTCGGTTTCAGCAGTAGGGGGTAATCCCTGTTGGTGTTTGCTATTTTCTGTTGACTCATGTTGTTTGTCTTTTGATTGTGTGTCATCATTATATTTCTTATCAATAATATCAGAGTTAATGTGCCTAGTGGCAAGTGGTAAGTCAGTCGGCATATCTTGTTTTTGCTTTTTCGCCGGCGGTTTTGCCGATCTGGTGCGTACTGTCTGGTCGCCTCTTCGTTTAGTATAAAATTCTTCGTCAGAACTAGATTCCTGATCGAGTGTGATTTCTTTTTCGGAGTTTGTTTGGTCATTATCATTAAATGTTAGTGGACTGCGCGAACGTTCGTTGTCACTTATTTTATCAGCTTCTTCAGTTTTTTGTGTATGTTTCGTTTTATTAGTATTACTATTTCTGTCAGCTAAGTATGCGTTGATGCATGTAAGCATGTGCACGTAGAATTTGTAGTCACGTTCTTGTTCGCAAGTAAGCGCGCCATCATCGCAACGCTTATGTTCTAGCTCTTCAATGAGCTGCTCAAAAACTAGGCTAATTCTGTCCATGATCGGTCCGAAAATCCAAAAATTCGCAGCGCCCAAGTACGCAGTAAGACCCGCGCCCTGGAACCGGGCCCGCTCGACGGCGTCCCGGCAGACAGATGGGCGGGCGAAAACTCACAAGGCTCCTGACAATCACCTGAAGTGAGAGCTAGGGAGTAACTATGTGAGTTGAAATCCAGCAAGGAAACAATCAAATAGCAGTAAACACTCAGCAATTAGGCGTGATAGCAAGAATATGGCAAGATAAGCAAGGCATAATCATAATCCGAATAACCGTCACTGCGTTAGCACGTGTCCGTGCTCATCGAAGCGTGAAAACGGCGATTTGGATTTGGCGGAACTCCCCACGATTCGTCGCCACCATAGCTCAGCGGTTAGAGCACTGGTCTTGTAAACCAGGGGTCGTGAGTTCGATCCTCACTGGTGGCTGTGTGAGATGTCTGCTCAAAAGAAACAGCAACCTCTCCCTCAACAATAAGATCCTTTTATACAAGAGTACCATCCTACCGATCCTGACGTACGCAGCTGTCGTCTGGTCTACTGCTGCCAATAGCCATCTAAAGAAAATACAAGTATTCCAGAGCGTCACGCTTCGTATCCTGACAAATGCTCATTATTTCGTCCGTAATGAAGTGCTTCATAACGATCTCAAAATTCTACCCCTAGATGCCTTTTTCCGGCAAAATTCGGCCAAATTCTTTAATAGATTAACGCAGATCGAAAACCCAGTCTTGCATTCGCTTCCTGCTTATGATCCAGCTGAGCCCAGCTCAGCTAAGCGACCTAGGAGCGTTCTTGAGAGAACTTATAACATCTTTCCTAGGAAGCCGAAGCGGAGGTGTCTGCTTGACTAGGAATTCTTTCTAAAAATTTTTAAATTAACAAGCACTTCACGGGCCTAACCCGACGACCCTTAATTAATTCCATACTTCCACATGCCCGCCGGACCTAATCCGGCCTCGTTTCTCGGTTCTATATCCGTGCTGCTATAGGTAACATGCCCCTCCACTTGCCAAGACCTCATCTTTTCATAAAACACGGCCCAGACAATCTTAAATCAGACTTGCAATAGTTTTAACGTTTCTCTATTATTTTATCACCTAACTTAATTATTCAACCTAAACTGCCTAATTTTTTGAAGTTTAAACTAATATTCTAATCTTCTAAATCTAACTCCCTCACATGCTACTCAAAACACTTTATTAATATATTTTTGTTCCAGCAATCTGCACATGTACAAGCTTGCATATCTTCAAACATCAACAGCAACCAGGTATTTTTGGTCAATTCTGTCCCCATTTTTTATTTCTTTCCACTTTTTAATCCACCTCTCCTCTCCAACTTTTAACGTTTTTCTTTAATTCCCTTCCCTTTAACTATCCTAAAACTTCTCCGTCTTTTCTACAGTTAACTTTCTCTCACGGTTCTTTCCGCTCCAAAAGTTGCTCCTATTGTACTCTCGCCACGGGCGGTAGGAGAACTTTTTCTACTCTTGAATCCTTTCCCCCCTTCTTTTCGTTCCACCTTCCCCTGCTCTGCTTTAGTCGTAAGACTCTCTCCCCCCCAGCCCATCCCCAAGGCATTAGCGATTACTGCGGTTTTCCGTATTACCTAATACACCTTTCCCGAGCCCTGGAAAATTATGATTCC
Organism: Stegodyphus dumicola; assembly: GCF_044657685.1. NCBI lineage: Eukaryota > Metazoa > Arthropoda > Arachnida > Araneae > Eresidae > Stegodyphus > Stegodyphus dumicola. Next base: position 150,208,211 of record NC_140768.1, read on the forward strand.
CGGCTAATTGTCTTTCAATCTTTGCGATTCCATTAATGCAATGCATTCAGGAATCTGCCCTTATCCGTCACCTCTCTCTCTTTCAACCTAGTAAAACAGGTTGAAAGCAGAAAGAATTTATCGTCCATAGAATGGACTCCTTATTCACTTCCTTCCCCGTAAGCCCATAATGGTCTCCTTCATTACCCTTCAGCCAGTGCTTTGTCTTAATCACCTCAGTTTTCTCCTTAACGAAGTTGTGGAGGTAATTGCATTAAGTTGCAAAGGTACTCCGGAAAATATCGCCTTGGGCCCACGATTACGTCCTTCGCAAGCGAAGGCAACCCTGAGAATAACGCAGTTATCTCACCAATTTTTGAAGGCGGATAAACCTGCAGACCACGTGACGTCCTATCGACCAATTAGCCTCCTTCCCATTCTTAGCAAAATAACAGAAAAAGTAATTTTAGATAGCATAAACCGATTTATAGCAGAAAAAAAATCTTATTATTCCTGCACAGTTTGGCTTCCGGAAGGATCATTCCACCACCATGCAACTATATAGGGTGATTGAACAGATTTCCAGTGGTCTTCAAAATAATTTGCAAACTCCTGCAGTGTTCTTAGATATAGCCAAAGCTTTTGATCGTGTTTGGCTGGAAGGCCTAATATACAAACTTATTACTCTGGGTTTCCCAGAACATATCATCTCCATCATTAAATCCTATCTTGCAGATAGAACATTTGTCGTTCGCATTAATAACACAAATTCTACTATAAAACATATCAGAGCGGGCACTCCTCAGGGATGCCTTCTCTCGCCAACACTATTCAATATTTATGCGAACGATATCCCACATACACACAACACTACACTCGCCATGTACGCAGACGATACAGCGATTCTCACGCAAAGTGCTACACTTAGCTCAGCAATACAACAGATACAAGACCATATTCATGCTATCGAGTCCTGGCTGGTGGCCTGGAAAATCCAAATTAATGTAACCAAGTCAGAAGCTATTCTCTTCTGATGGAAAAGAAATATACCATTCAGCTTAACTATGTTCAACGAAAGGATCCCCTGGGTCAAGCAGACCAAATACCTAGGTGTTATTTTGGATAGGAGACTCACATTTCTGCCCCACATCAACCACTTAATCTCAAAGTTTCGAGGCAGTAGACATACACTTGCCCCCCTAATCACTCGAAACAGCGTTTTGGATATAGACCATAAATTACTCATTTACACGGCCGTGTTGCGTCCCATCCTAACTTATGCCTGCCCTGCCTGGGGATATCTATGCAAAACCCAGCTCAATAAACTTGTCTCACTAGAAAACAACACACTACGCATCATCTCAAAAGCACACTGGTATGTTAGGAACGAAGCCATTCATAGAGAACTAAACATTACCCAAATACATGAATTCATGAAACACGTATCCACTAAATTCTACACAAAGTTACATAAATCTAATAATCCTAGCATACCAGCACTCACATATGACATCAACCTTCCCGCTAATCGAAGACGACCAAGAGCCATTTTAAGAACTGTGCCTTAGTCATGAACATGGTAAAAATAAAAAAAAAAAAAAAATGTATATACAAATATACATAGATCACATGTACTTATATGTATATCTAAGAAAATCTATCAAAAAATATGGAAAAATATAATGAATTAGAAAAATTAAACAAAAAAAAAATAATAATAATAATAGAAAATACTGTGAAAAATCTCCGATAGAAAACAAAAAAAAAAAAAAAAAAGGGGGGGGGGAACTCTTTTTGGTTCATGCGACTAAGGCACATTACACTACTCAACATACAGTAACAACTATTACAATCACTTCCACCAATCCAAACACTTTGCATGTGCTACCCCTCAGCAAACCTATAAGCTTTCGCCTCGAAGAGACGGCATTGGATGGCCGCATGCACGTGACAGCCACCAGCTCCTCCAACACGCCAGCGTGACTACTCCAGTTCCAGACAAGACCTCACCGAGGAAGGAAGCTCTGCCTTACTGTATGCCGACTGTGAAAAGCTGCCTCCGCGGACTTACCCTCCGGCTTCTAATTGCAGTCGCTTTCTGTCATCCTACTTTTCGATTATGCCATCTCATCGAAACATCTACATGCGTATCCCAGCCGAAAAGATATGTCATACAAAAACTATGCCATACAAACACTACTAGAATAAGAATCGAAAAGCAACGAAGTCGTCGATCGGGATAGGACACTTCAGTCCAGGCGCCCGTTGAAAGGAACCTGCCGGTTCATGGATGATACTAAAATTATTGCTTTCCTGAAACATCTTCGACTGTTATAATGAAACCATGATTCTGTTTACACCACCCCCATCACGTTATCATGGACTCAGAATTTCAACTTACAGGACTGCTAGACTGTATTATGTGATGAAATTTGGTTTATTCCATATGTTGTTACTCTGATGATTGCCAATGCCAATGATTTGAAAATTACGGAGTTCCTATGGTTCAAAACCATTTACCTCCTCATCAGAATTACTAAAAGCGAGCAGAAATGAGAAAAAAAAAATTTTGCATAAGTGAATTACCTGATGCACACTAGAGGGAGCCACTGGCTCAAGAAAGTTTAGGGATAGAGATGAGATAATAAAAACTTAAGAATCATAATATTTTTTAAAAGTTTTTAGGTTTTATAATTTTTTTTTGTATTTTATATTTTATACTTTTTTTGGTTTTTATAAATTTTTTTATACACGATACAACACTAAAGCAGAAAACGGAGAGGAAAGATTTTAAGATTAATAGGCTCATTGGCATGTGGCTTGTGTAGGATAGTGCAAATAATAAATATGAACGCGTTGAAAATATTCATAGGCAGATTTTAAAAAATCTGCGGGAGATGTGATTCTATGCGAACAGATTGATACCTTTGCTTGAAGATCTTGGTTGCAGGTAGAGATGGTAATAAGCAATTATATGGCAGCCCGCTGAAGAGACTTCCTTCCTTCATGCCGCGGGAGCTGGAACTGATGTTGAGAGGGCGTGTCTTGCCCTTTTAGATGGAGGGTAGATGCCGAACTCTCGGCCAATCACGGCTCTTGGTCTCTTCTGTGAGCTGCGAATAGTAGGATCGTAGGCTGGCATCTGCTGGAGTGCTCGGTTATCAATCTGTTCAATTTTGAGGAATAAATTTTGACTATGTTTTTTGATAAGGTAATCAACAGGTTTAATGTTAAGGTCCGAATGAATCACATCTGTACGGACGTACCAAGCTGCGTTAAGGGCCATACGTAAGGTTTTACTTTGAAAAGATTGAAGTTTTTTCACATGAGTTTTTGCAGCAGTACCCCAGATTGTACATGCATACATAAAGACAGGTCTTATTATGGAAGTATAGAGAAGGATTTTGTTTTTAATTGACAGATTGCTCTTTCGAGCTAAAAATGGGTAAAGTTGGGCTCTGGCACCTTTTGCTTTGTTGAGAACATTTTCAATGTGAAGGCGCCAGGTTAATTTTGAATCAAGTACAACTCCTAGGTACTTGTAAGAGTTTGACCAGGGAACATAGTCGTCAAAGAATTTAATATTAATGGAAGGGTACGGGAGGGGGCTACGTTTGAATATCATAGCAGCACATTTAGCAACATTAATTTTTATTTTCCAAGTGATGAGCCAGTGCTCAAGGCTAGAGAGATAACTCTGAATGTTTCTGACTAAGTTTTCCAGGCGTTTGTGTTGAGCTAGGATGGCCGTATCATCTGCATAAAGTGCAAGAGTGATACTTGGTGATTTTGGTATGTCATTTATGAAAATGTTGAACAAAATTGGGCCTAAAAGTGACCCTTGGGGGACGCCGCTTAGTATAGGACGGGGTGTCGAAATGATAGAATTAACTCGTACAGAAAAAGATCTATTAGTGAGGTACGAATTAATTATATGAATTAAATGGGCCGAAACGTCAAGTCGTATGAGCTTGATAATAATTCCTATATGCCAAGTCCTATCAAATGCTTTGGCTATGTCAAGAAATAGAGCGCCAGTAAGCATTTTGTTACGAAACCCTTCGTGAATGAACTCCACTGTCCTCAGCAGCTGGTGCGTGGTGCAGTGTTTAGCTCGAAATCCAAATTGTTCATCAATCAGAACGTTGTGATTTCGGAGAAAATCATTCAGGCGTTTAAGTAACACAAACTCGTATATCTTAGATAACGAGGATAGGAGGCTGATAGGTCTATAATTTTGAGGGTTAGAAAGGCTCTGGCCTGGTTTTGGAATAGGCACAATAAGTGCTTGTTTCCAGCTTTGAGGAAAATAGCAATGCTGTATCATAAAATTTATAAGCATTACTAAGAAAAATAGATAATGGGTGGGTAAATTTTTAATCATACGATTAGAAATAGAGTCCATACCAGGGGCTTTTTTGGGTTTGAGCTTGGTAATGTATTCACTTACCTCGCTCATGGATGTATATTGTATTTCTCTCGCAAAAGGCGAGGAGAGGAAACGTTCAACATCCTGTGGGAAAGAACTTGCGCTGTTCGCAAAAATTCCTTCATTATGTGGTGTAAATTGAGTTTGAAGAGAATCCGCAATTAATTCGGATTTCTCAGCGTCTGTGTGAGCCACCACTGCGTCCGTAGCTAAGGACGGAATGTTAGATTTGTGTTTGCGTAGGCGGGCTGATGCGCGCCAAAGACTGTTATCATTGGTCGTTAGGGACTGAATGTAAGTCGTGTATTGTGATTGGAAGAAATGGTCACATGATGCCTTGATCTCATTTTGGAGAGCACGGAGTTGAATTTTTAAACCAGGATTTCTATTTCTTTGCCAAAGTCTCCGTACTTTATTCTTTTCTTTAATTTTGAGTTTAATTTCTTGAGGTAATTTACGAAAATTGGGTCTGAGGGTGGGTTTTGATACTTCCTTATAAGTATCTGTTAAAATGGTCGTTAAGTGATCAACTGCCGAGTCTATATCATGGCTGGATTTAATTTCAAGGGAGGGCAAACTTTTACTTTTAAGTTTGAAACTAAAATTGTCCCAGTTTGTAGAGACGAGTGCCGGAGAATTTTGATTAAAGATAGTACAATTAAGGTCTATGATTACGGGGTTGTGATCTGAGGATAAACAGTTTTCCACAGTCACGTGATATCCAAAAGGGATGTTTCGAAAGAGTGCCAAATCGATGAATGAAGGGGCACCCCGTGAACCATATCTAGTAGGGCAATCCGGCGCAATAACTTTAATTTGGGCGCACTGAGCCCATTTTAGAAGGCCACGACCAGCAGGGTTTGATCTATGGCAACGCCAATGCTGGTGGTGACAATTTAAATCACCAGCTATGATTAGATTGTTGGAAAAGGTGAGCAATTTGTTAAAATCAACCACAGGTAAATTTCCACCTGGTGGAAGATAGGCAGAGATCATTACAAGGGAGGGCGAATTTTGAATGAAAATTTCGATGATTGTTGCCTCGAGTTTACTCATACTCGGAGTGTCAATTCTTTTGTGTGGTATTGAATTTTTAATATAGACACATGTGCCACCATGATAAACATCACGAGTATTAGAAGCTTGTCTGTCATTTTTATATAATGCATAATTTGCAAGCTTGGGAGCTCTCCCTGGCTGGAGTTTGGTCTCTTGGACAAAAATAATGTCAAAATCTTTCTCTTCCACATAGTCTCGAAACTCATGGAATTTGGATAGAATGCCATTTGCATTCCAGGTGCATAGTTTTAAGTTTTTCAATCCTTTCAAAGTATTGAATTTTACTGACTGGGGATATCAGAGAATTGGAGAGTAATATAACTCTCAAAGATATAGTAAGCCGCGTCAGCACCAGATGGAGCCACTCTGAGCTGCGGTAAGGCGTTTTTGAATGCCAAAAGAAGTCTGCTCTGGTCAATACCAGGTTGGTTTGAGATTTGAATAATTGCCAATAGGATTTCGGTGCAATTTAGCGTCGAATTAGCTCCTAAGGGGACCGATAAATTTGGAAGAATTTGGGGTGCAGCTTGTTGCATACCCGTAAGGGCAGCAGAGTATGATACTCCAGGGCGAGTATTATTTGCACTGGGAGTGTGTGCAGCCGGCAGAACTGGAAATGTATTATGTTGTAGGTTAAATTTGTTAGTGTTGTCAACGGTCTGACTGGGTTTGGTGCTTGGCCTTGGAGGTTGTCTGTTTTTGGAGCCTGGGAACTTCGGGCAGGAACGCCAGTTAGCAGCATGGTTTCCCGAACAATTTGCACATTTGTTCGGTTCTTCAAATGGTTTAGTACATTCTTTGGCTTGATGCGGCCCAGCGCATCTGACGCATCGTCTTGGTAATGTGCAGACTTCAGATGAATGAAAGAATCCCTGACAACGCCAGCATTGGGAGGGACCTTTCTGACCTTTGAAGTGTTCCATGGATACCTCAGTTCCAAGGAGCTCAGTTATGGAATAGATTTCTTCAACTTTGAGGCTGTTGAAGATTTGTAGATAAAAGAGAGGCATTGGCATTTTTGTCTTCCATTTCTTAAGTTGAGAGATCTTGTGGATTTTGAAGCCAAGCACTTCAACCGCAGTCTGCACAACGTTGAGCGGTGTATTTGAGGGTAATCCCCTAATTACCACTTTAAGTGGTCTATCTGATTTGAGTGTGTGAGATTTGAATTCAATATTATTGTCTGTGAGGAATCTAACAACTGTTCTATAGTCTGTTTCGTTAGTAGTTGTGAGTTTTAGAAAATCAACGTTTTGTTTGGAAAGAACAGTTGGTGCGTGTCGGCGAAGCTGATTGAGGAGAAAGAACCAATCAGCTCGCGGTTTTATGAAAATTGGAGGTGGTGCTTGAATTTTTGGTGTTTGAGTGACAGCCGGCTGCTGCGTCGAGTGTTCAGTGTTATCAGAGTTTATGTTTGTGAAAGAATTGGATGTTGTGATGGTTTCATTACTATTAGTGTTGGGAAGTGTTTTTTTGGCAATTAAATGTTTTGGAGGAACTACAAATCCTTCGTTATCAGTTGGTCTGGTTCGTTTTTTAGAGTCAGTTTTAGGATTTTCTTTTGGAGGATTTTGATTGGCTGAGGATGAGGGTGGATTTGTATTTTGAATTTTAGGGTTAGAATTTTGAGTGTTGGAGTCCGAATCAGGGGTTTTAGAGGTCTTTTTACATTCTTTGAAGAATTCCTCTTCAGTGGCAGGGAGGGTGAAGATTAGCAGGGTGTCTCTCGTCGAGTGAGGACGTGCGAGAATGAGCTCCGCACAAGCCACCTGCAGCGATGCGATGCCGGAACTCTTAGCCGGCAACCCCTCCGAAGCAAGCACCGAGATGGACACGACCGTCCCTGTCTCCGACACTGAACCAACTCCAGAGGTAAATCCGGACGATTTGCTCATCCAGATTAAACAACTGTATCTTCTCAAGGCGAAATTCACAGAATTGGAACAGAATCTGTCCAGGGTCAGAAGATCAACTCCTCTTGCAAGCTTTGATCTCAAGTGCGTCGAACAAGAATCCAAGGTAACGCTTTTTAATCTTACCACTCTTGCGAAACGCCTAAATCTGCCTCTCTTTGCCATTCCCCCAACTGAAGATGAGTGTATTAAGAAATTAATCAAATCAGCTAAGGAACTAACTAAAGATGTTATCTCGAGTAAAAATAATCCAAATTCTGATAAACCTCAAAATTTAACTAAAAACACATCCAATAGCCCAATTCTAAAACCTGCAAAGTTAAATGCAGAAAAAATTCTTCATAGCGCTAAGAAAATTCAAAAATTAACTCTAAATTCAAGCGATAGTAACGATTTGCCTAAAAATAAAAAACTTAGGAAAGTTGACGATGAAGGTTTTCAGCGGCCTCCTCGCCATCTTGTAGCACGAGGTGCGCCAAATTCCCCTTCGAAACCACAACCTAACAATAGCCTGCCTCCATTTTGGAGCGAACAACCGGAGGAGGAATTGCCCCCCACCCAACCTGCGGTTAGGGTGGAAGAAAACAGCGATCTCGTGGAGCAACCCGGAGACGGTACTTCCCCCCCTACTGAAAGCTCTAAGAATTCAAAGAGAAAAATTCCTTTCTTCTTTGTAGAGCCCAAAGACTTTGAATTTCTTACCTCCTTAGTGCAAGCTACTGTGCCTACGGCCATCTGCAGGATGAAGGGTAAGTTTCTCCGCATAGAAATGCAGTCCGAGGAAGACTATCGTTCGGTAGCCCAAATTTTAAACAATCAGGGCGCCGAATATAAGTCGTTTAACCTTAAGCAGGATCGGCCCGTAAAGGCAATATTACGCGGCTTACCCAACTCAGCAAAAACTGAAAGAATCAAAGCAGAATTGCAACTCCTGGGTTATTCTGTTATCTCTGTAACCCAACTCCGTAGGCACAGGTCCCGCTACCCAATGCCATTATTTTTAGTACAGCTAAATCCTGCATTAAATGTCTATGACATTTTTGAAGAAACCGCAATGTTCGGTATTGAGATCAAGTTCGAGAAGCATATCGGGAAGAAGGGACCGAGCCAGTGTTGGCGCTGCCAAGGCTTCTTCCATAGTTCCGCAGTGTGCACACTGCCAATCCGGTGTCTGAGGTGCGCCGGCCCGCATTACGCGTACCAATGCACCAAAGACCCGGAGGAAGCCAACACCTGCGCGAACTGCCTTGGGCGGCACGCAGCCAACTGGTTTCACTGTCCCCGAAACCCAGCCAACAAAAACAAAAACCCCCCTATTAGATCGGATAGCGGGACTGCAAAATTTGTACCGGCTCCGGCTAAAGCTCCGATTAGCAGCACGGATCCCTCATTTAGTGATGTCGTTTCCGGACGGAAAAATCCCGGACTACCATCATCTACTAAGGACCAGACCAAAGCACCTGTGACGAAGCAAGCTCCCAAGCAAGCGCCGAAGCAGCGTCCTCTCCAGCCAACTCCACTGGCCCAGGCTCCAGCCCCGACCGTAGATGATGGAAGTTGCACAGATACCCTCCGGAGCGTTTTCCAAATCGCCTCGGAATTCGGTATCGAACACAAGATCCTCCTCGAGGCTTTTAGAAATGCTCTCCCCAGGCTCCGAACTGTCTCCACGGGGCCTGAGAGAGCATTTTATATTTATGAGGCATACTGTGGCCTCTTAAACTAACGGCCTCAAGTTCAACTGTGCGACCAGTGAAGATTCTCTCCTGATCTCCTACTGGAATGCTAACGGAATCAAGAAGAAGATTCACGAAGTCCGGGATTTCATTAATGAGCATCACATGGACCTCTTCCTCGTTCAGGAGACACATCTGGTTGAGGGACTTAGCGCGAACATCGCGAATTATCTCTGCTACCGAAATGACAGAGAGGTATGCATCAGTGACACTGTTCGTGCTAGTGGCGGTACTAGCATCTATGTAAAACGCTCCCTAAAACATTCTAGGATTCCCACGCCACCACTGGAGGCCTTAGAAGCGACTATAGTACAAATTCATATTCCAAATTGTCCCCCAATAGCAGTAGCGTCCTGCTATATGCCTCCGAGACAGGGACCCGCATTTATCTCTGATCTCAGAAAATTAAGTGGTGTTGCAAATAACCTGATTATCGCAGGAGATTTAAATGCCCGTCATAGAAGTTGGGATTGTGTCACTGCCAACAACTATGGCGATAAACTCAAAATCTGGGCTCAGGACGCCCGTATCCAAATTATTGCGCCAAACACACCTACCCATTACCAGTTTCCTGGGGGGTTAGGTGCTCCTTCCATTATTGATCTGGCCTTATTTAAAAATATTCCAGTAGATTATTCGATCGAAGTGATTCCGGAATTGTCCTCTGACCATTATCCGGTTCACCTCACCCTTAAAACATCCAAAATTAACCAAAATTTACCGGCGCAAGTCTCCACAAATTGGGACAACTTTCGGTATGTCTTGGAAAATGGTATTCTCCCCCCTATCAAAATTCACGATAATCAGGAGGTTGATTTTGCCATTGACAGGCTCAACCAAACCCTAGGAAGCGCATTTACGGCTGCTTCCAAACCCAAATTCAGGCAAAATTATTATAAATTACCTGATCACATTAAGGATAAAATCAAAATTAAAAACCGCCTTCGCAGAGACTGGCAAAATACACGTTCGGAAAATTTTCGAGTGCAACTGCGAAGGATCCAGAATGAGATCAAGTCTGACATTAAGAAATACACAGACGAAAAATACGCAAACTATCTTAAGTCCTTAAAGACTTCCGATAATAGCCTCTGGGTTGCTAGCGCACGGCTTCGCAAACCAAAACACGACATTCCCCCCCTAATGGGCACGGTCAATGACCGGATGGCATTAACAGACACCGAAAAGGCTGAACGCATAGCAGACAGCCTTCAAACACAATTTTCACCTAACACTGGACTCATGTTCGATTCCTGTGCAGAGCACACGCATGAAGTCCAACACCAAGTTGAAGAATTTCTCTCCTCAGATACAAACTCTGAGGATCCCATCACCACAACAATGACTGAGATTGCTGCTTTGATCAAAAATCTCACCCCTGCAAAAGCACCCGGCCTGGATAGGATTTCTAATCGCATGATTAAAAATCTACCAGTTAAATTCATATTTTACCTAGCAGTTTTGATAAATTCAATGCTAAGGCTAAAATATTATCCCCATAGCTGGAAGAATGCATTAGTCATTCCTATTCTAAAACCTGGTATGGACCCAAAGGTCCCTCAAAATTATAGGCCGATCAGCCTTCTGTCTTCACTTAGTAAAATTTACGAAGCTATACTGCTTAGATACCTGAATGATTTCTGCCGAAACCGAAACATTATTATTCCTCAGCAATTCGGCTTTCGTGCTAAACACTCAACTCAGGCCCAGCTACTGAGGGTAGTTGAAATCATTCATACAGGATCTCGCAGTGGAAAGCCTACAGCTATTGTTTATTTAGACGTAGCAAAGGCTTTCGACAGATGTTGGCATATCGGAATTTTATTCAAGCTCATGCGACTTGAAATTTCGGCTAATTTTGTGCACATAATGCACTCTTACCTCACTAATCGTACCTTTTCTGTCAAAGTAAAATACTCTGTCTCTTCTCCTCGCCCTATCCTGGCGGGGGTGCCTCAGGGAGGAATTCTTAGCGCCACGCTCTTCAACTTGTATGTAAATGACATACCACAAGCACCAAGTGTCGATCTAGCACTCTATGCAGACGACACAGCCATCATTTCACAGCACTCAACATTACATGCCACTCTCAATCACCTACAGATGTATTTAACAGACTTGGAGTCCTGGCTCATTACCTGGAAAATCAAAATTAATGTCGCAAAAAGTGCCGCCACAGTTTTCTTTTCCAGAAAGAGGAATGTCCATAATCAACTCCCTCCACTCAGATTATTTGAAGAAAATATACCCTGGGTGGAATCCTATAAATATCTGGGAGTTTATCTAGATGCGAAGCTGCTCTGGAATACCCACATCAATTACGCCATCTCAAAAGCAAGGAATACAAGAACCCAGCTGATGTCTCTCCTCAAAAGAACCAGCAACCTCTCCCTCAACAATAAGATCCTTTTATACAAGAGTACCATCCTACCGATCCTGACGTACGCAGCTGTCGTCTGGTCTACTGCTGCCAATAGCCATCTAAAGAAAATACAAGTATTCCAGAGCGTCACGCTTCGTATCCTGACAAATGCTCATTATTTCGTCCGTAATGAAGTGCTTCATAACGATCTCAAAATTCTACCCCTAGATGCCTTTTTCCGGCAAAATTCGGCTAAATTCTTTAATAGATTAACGCAGATCGAAAACCCAGTCTTGCATTCGCTTCCTGCTTATGATCCAGCTGAGCCCAGCTCAGCTAAGCGACCTAGGAGCGTTCTTGAGAGAACTTATAACATCTTTCCTAGGAAGCCGAAGCGGAGGTGTCTGCTTGACTAGGAATTCTTTCTATAAATTTTTTAAATTAACAAGCACTTCACGGGCCTAACCCGACGACCCTTAATTAATTCCATACTACCACATGCCCGCCGGACCTAATCCGGCCTCGTTTCTCGGTTTTATATCCGTGCTGCTATAGGTAACATGCCCCTCCACTTGCCAAGACCTCATCTTTTCATAAAACACGGCCCAGACAATCTTAAATCAGACTTGCAATAGTTTTAACGTTACTCTATTATTCTATCACCTAAATTAATTATTCAACTTAAACTGCCTAATTTTTCTTTTGAAGTTTAAATTAATATTCTAATCTTCTAAATCTAACTCCCTCACATGCTACTCAAAACACTTTATTAATGTATTTCTGTTCCAGCAATCTGCACAAGTACAAGCTTGCATATCTTCAAACATCAACAGCAATCAGGTATTTTTGGTCAATTCTGTCCCCATTTTTTTTTTTATTTCTTTCCACTTTTTAATCCACCTCTCCTCTCCAACTTTTAACGTTTTTCTTTAACTCCCTTCCCTTTAACTATCCTAAAACTTCTCCGTCTTTTCCACAGTTAACTTTCTCTCACGGTTCTTTCCGCTCCAAAAGTTGCTCCTATTGTACTCTCGCCACGGGCGGTAGGAGAACTTTTTCTACTCTTGAATCCTTTCCCCCCCCTCTTTTCGTTCCACCTTCCCCTGCTCTGCTCCAGTCGTAAGACTCTCTCCCCCCCCAGCCCATCCCCAAGGCATTAGCGATTACTGCGGTTTTCCGTATTACCTAATATACCTTTCCCGAGCCCTGGAAAATTATGTTTCCCGGCTAATTGTCTTTCAATCTTTGCGATTCCATTAATGCAATGCATTCAGGAATCTGCCCTTATCCGTCACCTCTCTCTCTTTCAACCTAGTAAAACAGGTTGAAAGCAGAAAGAATTTATCGTCCATAGAATAGGACTCCTTATTCACTTCCTTCCCCGTCAGCCCATAATGGTCTCCTTCATTACCCTTCAGCCAGTGCTTTGTCTTAATCACCTCAGTTTTCTCCTTAACGAAGTTGTGGAGGTAATTGCATTAAGTTGCAAAGGTACTCCGGAAAATATCGCCTTGGGCCTTGGGAGGGTGAATAAATTTATGCCGAGTTTAGAACATAGGGTATGTAGGGAAAATAAAACTTTCTCACCCTCATCCTGTAACTGTTTGATCATCTGGTCCTTATTCGGAGTGTCCGTTCGCTGTAATCGCTGGATGTCGAAAATGAGGTCTGTGTGCCTATTCTTTAGAGAGTAAATCTGGATCGCGCTCTTGGATAGCTCTAGCGCTGAAGGAGAGGCAGGTGGAGTAGTTGCAGATATTTCCATTTCAGTTTGAATCATCAAAGGTGGTGGAGAAGAAGGTTGATTGCCCGCTGGCGGCGCCGTATTTAGGATACTATTCGCTTTGACATTACGGAGCTCAGAGCTCGTACGTCCATCGCTGTTAGCAGCCATCATCAAATATCACTCTGATGATTACTAGAAAAATTTCCCTTTTATGTAATTATTTCTGCAAATTTGTACATTTAAGGTTTTCTTCAGCATTTCTAACCTGAAATCTCGCAACGTATTAACGACTTCTTCACACCTCACGTGACAAGGTAGTCACGCCCTCTCAACATCTGCAATCCTGACTTAGGTCTCACTCATACGTCAGGGATAAGGCCTTACAAATTATCAAATGTCTCTTCCCAATTATTGGTAAATACTCCACTCTCGACCTGGGAAAAAAGCGGCTCATCTACACGTCTGCGATCAGACCGATCATGACTTACGCCTCCCCAGCGTGGGCCGCCCTGACCAAAACTGACCTCAATAAATTATGTGTTGTGCAGAACCGCTATCTCAGGATTATTACGAATGCTCATTATTTCGTGACAAATAAGTGTCTACAAGATGACCTCACGATCGACCCCTTAGATAAGTTCATCGCAAAGCAAAATTGGAATTTCTTCAGAGAAGCCCAGGACTGCAATCATATGCGTCAATTTAACCTCTTTGAATATGAAATATTGCACGAAGACAGGCACCTTAGACCATTTACTGCATTTATCCTCAATGAAAATCAGAACTTTCCAACCTAAGTTTTTACCCTGTGTTTACTTGGAAAACTGAAATGCTTAAAGTTAAGCAGCCACTATCGGGGTCAAGGCACGGGAGGGTGACCTCCCACGGGACTACGAACTAAAGTCTTCTACTGCTTACTGTAGATCTCTCACTGCTTCTATCTCTATATCTCAGTATATCGTATATCTCATTGGAGATGATTCGATCCACTGAACTCTTAGAGGCAGGATCGAATTTTTTCTTAGCTTCCCCCTTCTCAACTTGAATGATAAGTAAGTATGTCTTTGGTTCTTTAACGCATCGACATCCTACAGTGACAGTAGAGAGTTATTCGACTCTTCTTCAGTTCTCATTGTTGACGACATGGCTAGCTTAAACGACCAAGATCTCTCTGAACTCGGATATCTAATTAATGCTATTACTGCACTAAAAACGGAAATTGCCTTTTTAAAGGCTTAACAACCATGATTCTCAGTCAGACACCGAACTGTCAGCTCTTAACTGTAAAGAGCAAGAGCTAGGCACTTTGGAAAACAGATACCAAATAATTATCACACAGCAAATTGCCGACATATGCCAAAATGATAAAAATAAAATAGAAATCAACCAACCTAATGAATTCGCTTTCCCGCGCAAAAGAGCAAGAAAAAATTCAGCAGATAGTATAGACAATACTCTTCCTCCCACCCAACTTTCAAACAAATTTAGCGCCTTAAGCACAGACCAAAACTTAGACAGCAACCAAAACTCTGGTGTTTCTGAAATTATAACGAATGACCAACAATTCATTAAACCCACTAAAACAGCAAATAGAATACCTCCTTTTGTAATTACTCAAAAATTCAATTGGAAAGAATGCAGAAAAATTTTTAAGGAACAAATGAAAATAAATAAACTTGAAGGCAAAATTGAAGGTGAAAACTTTGTTATTAAAGTCGCGGAACCAGAGGATTACAAGAAAATCCAGGATTATTTAAATAAACAAGAGATTTCATACCATACATTCCTTTTAAACTCAGAAAAAACCATAAAAGGCGTCCTCAAGGGGTTAGATACTGATTTCACCGAAGAGGAAATAAAAGAAGCTCTTATAGAAAGTAAAATCCCAGTAAATAAAATAAATAGAATGGTCCGGATGCGGGATGGAATTCCCACCCCCTTCCCATGTACTACATTGAAGCCCCCAACAACCCAGATGGTAAACGCATGTATGAACTAAAATACCTTATGGACATGAAAGTGCGTATAGTCACATACAGAGGAAGAGGAGGCCCCGTGCAGTGATCAGTCTGTTATCTTCTCTCTCTAAGATCTATGAATTTGTCTTACTTAATCGCCTGAATGAATTCTGTCGGGATCAAAATTTACTAATCCCGGAACAATTCGGCTTCCGACCTAAACACTCCACGGTACACCAGTTACTCCGTGTAGTGGAATTCATTCATGAAGGCTTTCGTAAGCCAGAGAGAACTGGAATTGTCAATCTAGACGTTGCCAAAGCCTTTGACAGGACTTGGCATGACGGGATTATTTACAAGCTCATGCGGCTTGGTTTTTCGGCTCATCTCATTAAAATTATTAACTCGTACTTGACCGGACGCAGTTTCCGCGTGCGAGTTAACCACGAATTCTCCTCTCCCCGCCCAATCTATGCTGGGGTGGCTCAAGGAAGTCTCCTCGCCCCCGCAATCTTTAACCTTTATGTAAATGATATTCCTAAGGCCCCAAATATCGATCTTGCATTATACGCAGACGATACAGCCATCATTTCTCAACACTCCAACACCCTCCAGGTAATCTCACAATTGCAGAGTTACCTTTCGACCTTAGAACTCTGGCTCGGTCTGTATAAAATCAAAATTAATGTCGCAAAATGTGCTGCCACCATGTTCATCCGAAGAAATATCCCAAATTTACCCAATTTAATGCTCTTCGGTGAACCTATTCCCTGGGTCTCTTCTTACAAATATCTAGGTGTTTTACTAGACTCAAAATTAACTTGGCAGCCTCACATCCGCAAAATCATAGCGGGTGCGACAGCTGTCAAGACCGCCCTACGCCCCCTCTTAGCTAGTCATAGCGACCTGTCAACTGATAACAAAATCTTGCTCTACAAATCAATGATTAGGCCGGTTCTTACGTATGCATGTCCCGTATGGGGCCCATGCGCACTGACTAACAGAAAACATGTCCAAATTTTTCAATCTAAAATGCTTCGGCAAATTCTAAAAGCTCCGTGGTATGTACGGAACGAAGAGATTCATAACGACCTCAAAATTATGCCCATTAATCGCTATATACAGCGACTTTCGGAAAAATTTTTCAAAAATATTCAACGTGTCGCTAATCCTGTGCTTCATATGCTACCCGTATACGATCCTGCAGTTGCTTCTTCCCGAAAGAGACCCAGAGCGGTACTCAATAGGGAATATTCGACTCTGCCTTTTAAACGGGCTAGATATGAGCACACCGATAACCACGTGAATAATTACCTCTCGTTCCTTAACCCCCCCCCCCGCCTCTAAAGTTCTTTAATGCACACGGCATTAACTCGAGGAACCTCTTTAACGTTTCTTTAACAAGAAACATCACAGTCAAATAGGACTGCTTTAACTTACTATCATCTTTCAACTAAAATAAAACTGAAAAAGTTCCCTCTAAAACTGAAAAATATTCTTTAAATTTTAACTTCTCTCTTCTTTTAAGAAGGAACTTTCCTAGGCGCTTAACAGCATCCTTTTTGGCTTTTAAAAACCGCAATGACTAGCGGTCAAAAATAAAATGAAACTTCTCCCTCCCAGCTGATCACTGACTGAACCACTTTTTCGACCTGTAAACAGGTTCCCCCCTCCCCCCCCACCTCGAAGAGCGCGCATCGGAATTCCCCTGCGTGCCCTTCATCTGACGTATGCCAAGAAAATGATTATCAAGGTTCAAGGAAACTTCACCTTTTATATTTCTAGTCAAAATTTTTATGGCTGCCCCTATCTAAATTATTCTGGCCCTTTTTCGGCGCAAAATTAAGACCTTCTGAGTTTTTTGCCTTTTTTTTGACTCAGTGTGAAGGCACTTACTCCAAGTCATTCGGCTTATCAAAATTTTTACCCTATTTGACAATACCCTCTTTCGGATGATTAAATTTCCTTTGAAGATGTGGAGGTAAAGGCGTAATTGCCTATGAACTCCGTAAATCGCACTTCCTTGATCCCGTGCAGTGCTTCCAATGTCAGCGTTTCGGGCACACCCAACGGGCCTGCCATAACAAGCCTAGATGCTTAAGATGTACAGGCGAGCATCAGTCATTCGAATGCCCAGATAAGGGGAAAAACCTTCTACCTAAATGTGTCCTCTGCGGAGGTACTCATGCATCATATGATAAAAATTGCCGAGAAAACCCACTCAATAAAGCAGAGAAAAATAAAGAAATCCAAGTTCCAAGTGCCGCTGGATGCGCCGCTGATTAACTTGCAGGATTTGCAAGTTTTGTTCCGGCTGTCTGAGTTAGTTGCTATTGAGCGCTGAAAGTAGGAGAATACATGAGTGAGACTTTCCTTTCCTTTCCTTTTCCCCCTATTGTCGTGTGTAGCTTGCTGATAGCAAGCTGTATACTGGCTGTCATGAATTAAAAAGTACATTGCAGGTATAGCAAATGCTTGAGTGTGTCCGGAGGACAGGATGCAAAATGAAAGAAGGTGTGACTACTTTGTCACGTGAGGCTATAGCGGTGTCTGGTAGGCTGGAGAGATGCTGGTCCAAGATTCAGGTACAGTGTGCATTTTTACAAATATTCAGTGCATAAACTCATCAAAGTGCATTTTTCTCACAACTAGAAAGACTATATACAAAAGTAAAATTCCGCAGGGAGTCCAGCAGAAGCAGTCAAAGATATCTCTTAGTAGAGGTCTTTTGATTGGCTGTTGAGACGTGTATGCGAAAATCATGAGAATTTGCTATTTACAAAATATTCAATTGCAGAGACATAAAAACATACTTTCCACTAAACTAAAAGTTAAATTAAATAAAATAAAAGAAATTTGAAACCAATAGGTGCAGTGAGAGATCTACAGTAATGAGGTAGAGATACTTTTGATACTTTGATACAGAAGTATTTATACAGGGGGTCTACTGCATTTGCAGTACTTCCCTGTAAACCTGATGTAAATCCACGATGGGCATGGTGATGAGAAACCTGAATAAATCCCATGGAGGGAGCTGTGAGTGAGAGGAAAATAAAAAGTAATATCAGTCAAGTGTGTCGCCCTCTGGTGGCGGTGATGGTGGTTAAAAGAAATTCGCAGTCTGTGGGCGGAGAGCCGGGATCATGGGCTGGCGAATCAGAAGACAGCTCTGGTTGTTTGAAGCGAGACTCTTTGCAGTGGATTCCTAGGATGGACGCCGAGGGTGAGGGTCGCTCGTGTAACGAGCTCCCGCCAACGCAGGGTAATTCTCAGAGTTTTTGCGAAAATAATGTTATTATCGACCAAGATATGTGTGAAATCGGGGATCAAGCTCCCTCTGTGCAATCAGCGTCGCCAGATGACGAACGCATGGACCTGGTGATCAAGTTTTATGACCTGAAACAACAATTTGAGGCCATACAGCGTCAAAAGAACTTCATGAAGAAGACGCCAACGCCACTGGATCAAAATGGATACGAGCAGCTCGACCGGGCGGGTAAGTCACTTTTTCACAAGATTAATGATATTGCTAACGCTCTAGATGTACCAATTTTTCATCTTCCCTCAACCAGAGAGGAATTTTTAAATATATTGGAGAGCGAGCACTTAGCCAAGGTGGCCGCCGCTCAATCCGCAGAAGATCCTTGCAAGCACGAGGCATCTATTCCCACGCACGAGGTGCGGGGGAAACCAGTCCAGTCTACGTCATCGCGGAAGCGAAAGACCCAGACAATAGACTCAGACGGGTTTATCACCCCCGCGGCTCGAAAGCAAGGGAAGGCGCCTATTGTGGATCTTACAATAGATGATTTGGCTTTGAACGCTAAAGATACAAATAGTTCTATTCAAAATTCTAAATTAACAGCCACCGAAAAAAATGCTACTCCTAAAAAGGAGAGGAATACCAACAAATATGAAAAGATTAAAAATTCTTTAATCAATGAGCATTCTAACGAAGCAGAAAATGTTACTGCAAGTAAAAGTGAGGGAGTTAATTCCGAGCAGGCACGGAACGTTCCCCCACCACCACCACCGCAGTCTGAGATTCCGGCAATACATCTCAAAAGCAGCAAAAACTGGAAGACGCAAGTGTCTTTCATGAGAGAAATTGCCCCAAACTTACGGAGCATCCTGACTGGACCTTATCTGAAAATTTTTGTTCAGACAGAGCTGGAGTTCAGGGAGGTTACCCGCTGGATGAAGCAAGCCGGCATCCAGTTCAAAACTTTCGACTTAAAGCAGGACCGGCCAGTCAAAATTGTCATCAGAGGCCTCCCTGTTGAAACTGAAATCGGGGATATCAAAGAGGAAGTTGAGGCGATGGGATTTAAAGTGCATCGCATCGTTCGGCTTACTCAGCCTGGCTCCAGACATCCAATGCCACTTGTATATTTACAAGTTATCCCTCACCCCTTCCTCGATCATCTGTTTGCCGTCACTGACATGTGGGGCACAGAGATCAGCATTGAGCGTTACCGCGGCCGCAAGGGCCCTACTCAATGCTTTCGGTGCGAGGGCTTTTTCCATTCTTCGGAACTCTGCACTCTTCCAATCCGTTGTGTCAGATGCTCTGGACCCCATTGGGCACGTGAGTGTACCAAAGGATTAGATGTACCAGCCACTTGCTGCAACTGCGGTGGAGATCACCCAGCTTCGTACAAATCTTGTCCCCGATACCCAGGCAACAAACGGGCTCGCGGTAAAAATTCCGCGCCTAGGACTAGGGCAGCTGCTCAAACAGCCCCCCTCAGGGTTCTTCTAAGCCCCCAGCAAATGCTGAGACAATACGTCCCATGCCTGCTCCCCCGAGCAACGTCAGTTCACCATCTTATGCACAGATGGTGAAGAACACCACTGAGCACGGATTCAAATCCACGAATCCAAGACTGCCGGTTGCAGAAGCCCCTGCAGCCCCAGCAGTGTCAGCCACAGCAGAGTGTAGCAATGATTCAGACGACGTCTTCTCATCTACACTAAAATGCTTAATTGAAATCTCCCGCGACCCAGCGGTAGACAAGCATATTCTGCTCCTTGCCTTCAAAAAAGCAATGCCTAAACTCAGGCAAGCAGATGCTTTAATGAGGGCATTTTATATTTATGAAAGCTATGTTGAGCTTTCAACCTAATTAGGCTTTTTTAGACCCATGTCTTCTGTTTTTTCAGTGATGAACCTTTAACAACGGCATAAAATTCAATTGTATAAATAACAGTTCAAACAACATCAGAGAACTGACCATTTGCACATGGAACGCCAATGGTTTAACTCCAAAAATTCACGAAGTTCGTGATTTTGTAGTAGAGCACGATATTGACGTGTTTTTAGTCCAAGAGACTCACCTTACCCCAGGGAATACTCCCAAAATTGGGAATTATGACATTTATTGTACTGACAGGGTGTCACAGGGCAGAAATCCCTGTGGCGGCACTTGTATCTATGTGAAGCGTTCGTTAAAGCACCACATGATACCGCCCCCTGATCTAAATTTTTTGGAAGCGACAATCATCAAAATTTTCCTTCAAAATTCCTCCCCGCTGACAATAGTCTCAGCTTATTTACCTCCACTGTCTACAGCACGTGGAAGGCCAGCTTTTCCTGTCAGTGATTTTGATAAAATTTTGAATATCTCAAATCACCTAATAATTGCTGGTGATCTAAATTCACGACATACCGCATGGTTTTGTTCTAACAGGAACAGGTATGGTATTAGTCTAAATTCATGGTGCCAGAGTAACCATGTACAGATCATAGCTCCTACCCTCCCGACTTTTTACCCTCATAGAGGGTCCCCTGCAGTTCTTGATCTGGCTGCCTTTTATAACATATTCTTTCGGCATGAGATAAAAGTGATTCAGGAATTGGACTCTGATCACTACCCCGTTTTGATATCCCTAGATATTCAAAATCGATACTCAAAATTAGAGGAGCAAGTCTCAACAAATTGGGACGACTTTAGATTTATTTTGGAAAAAACTTCACTCCCTCCCATCAAAATTTCCAGCAATTCGGACTTTGACAGGCATATCAAAAGTTTGGAGTCTTTACTGAAAGAAGCGAGAGCTGCGGCTTCAAAGCCACGTAAACATCCAGGTGCTAGGCTTCCACCTGAGACTAAATTCAAAATTAAGCAGCGAAATTACTTGCGAAGAATTTGGCAAAGGTCACGAGATCCCAACATCCGTGCCCAATTTCGCAAGATACAGAACGAGATAAGGACCGAAACCCGCTTATTAAAACAAGCGGAGTGGAAAACATTCATTGAGTCCCTAACGACTGAAGACAAATCGATTTGGCGCGCAGCCGCCCGATTACGCAAACATAAAACACACATTCCGCCCCTTCAAACGGCCGATGGCGCGCAGATGGCCTACACCGACTCAGAAAAGGCAAATGTCATAGCTGACAGCCTTGCAACCCAATTCACAACAAACCACGACTCCTACTGTAACCGTCCGGTTACACAGGGGCGCATACAAGCACGGGTTAAAGATTTTTTAACACAACCTACCACTCCTGAACTCAGGCCGACGGACCCTTCTGAAGTCATGGTTTTCATTGACAAACTGAAACCTGACAAAGCACCTGGCATAGATTCTATTTCGAATCGCATGATCAAAAACTTCTCCCCTATGTTTATCGTATGGATCACGGTCCTCATAAATTTAATGCTCAGGAGAAGCTATTTCCCCGACTGCTTGAAAATTGCAGCAGTCGTTCCCATTCCAAAACCGGGACAAAATTTAAACCTGCCCGTCAATTACAGACCCATCAGTCTGTTATCTTCTCTCTCTAAGATCTATGAATTTGTCTTACTTAATCGCTTGAATGAATTCTGTCGGGATCAAAATTTACTAATCCCGGAACAATTCGGCTTCCGACCTAAACACTCCACGGTACACCAGTTACTCCGTGTAGTGGAATTCATTCATGAAGGCTTTCGTAAGCGAGAGAGAACTGGAATTGTCTATCTAGACGTTGCCAAAGCTTTTGATAGGACTTGGCATGACGGGATTATTTACAAGCTCATGCGGCTTGGTTTTTCGGCTCATCTCATTAAAATTATTAACTCGTACTTGACCGGACGCAGTTTCTGCGTGCGAGTTAACCACGAATTCTCCTCTCCCCGCCGGATCTATGCTGGTGTAGCTCAAGGTAGCCTGCTTGGACCTTCAATCTTTAACCTTTATGTAAATGATATTCCTAAGGCCCCAAATATCGATCTCGCATTATACGCAGACGATACAGCCATCATTTCTCAACACTCCAACACCCTCCAGGTAATCTCACAATTGCAGAGTTACCTTTCGACCTTAGAACTCTGGCTCGGTCTGTACAAAATCAAAATTAATGTCGCAAAATGTGCTGCCACCATGTTCATCCGAAGAAATATCCCAAATTTACCCAACTTAATGCTCTTCGGTGAACCCATTCCCTGGGTCTGTTCCTACAAATATCTAGGTGTTTTACTAGACTCAAAATTAACTTGGCAGCCTCACATCCGCAAAGTCATAGCGGGTGCGACAGCTGTCAAAACCGCCCTACGCCCCCTCTTAGCTAGTCACAGCGACCTGTCAACTGATAACAAAATCTTGCTCTACAAATCAATGATTAGGCTGGTTCTTACGTATGCGTGTCCCGTATGGGGCCCATGCGCACTGACTAACAGAAAATATGTCCAAATTTTTCAATCTAAAATGCTTCGGCAAATTCTAAAAGCTCCGTGGTTTGTACGGAACGAAGAGATTCATAACGACCTCAAAATTATGCCCATTAATCGCTATATACAGCGACTTTCGAAAAAATTTTTCAAAAATATTCAACGTGTCGCTAATCCTGTGCTTCATATGCTACCCGTATACGATCCTGCAGTTGCTTCTTCCCGAAAAAGGCCCAGAGCGGTACTTAATAGGGAATATTCGGCTCTGCCATTTAAACGGGCTAGATATGAGCACACTGATAACCACGTGAATAACTACCTCTCGTTCCTTAACCCCCCCCCGCCTCTAAAGTTCTTCAATGCACACGGCATTAACTCGAGGAACCTCCTTAGCGTTTCTTTAACAAGAAACATCACAGTCAGATAGGACTGATTTAACTTACTCTAATCTTTCAACTAAAATAAAACTGAAAAAGTTCTCTCTAAAACTGATAAAGATTCTTTAAACTTTAACTTCTCTCTTGCTCTAAGAAGGAACTTTCTTAGGCGCTTAACAGCGTCCTTTTTGGCTTTTAAAAACCGCAATGAATGGCGGTCAAAAAAATGAAACTTCTCCCTCCCAGCTGATCACTGACAGAACCACTTTTTCGACCTGTAAACAGGTTCCCCCCTCCCCCCCCCCCCACCTCGAAGAGCGCGCATCGGAATTCCCATGCGTGTCCTTCACCTGCCTGACGTATGCAAAGCAAATGATTATCAAGGTTCAAGGAAACTTCACCTTTTATTTTTCTAGTCAAAATTTTCTGGCTGCCCCTATCCAAATTATTCTGGCCCTTTTTCGGCGCAAAATTAAGACCTTCTGAGTTTTTTGCCTTTTTTTGACTCAGTGTGAAGGCACTTACTCCAAGTCATTCGGCTTATCAAAATTTTTACCTTATTTGACAATACCCTCTTTCGGACGATTAAATTTCCTTTGAAGATGTGGAGGTAAAGGCGTAATTGCCTATGAACTCCGTAAATTGCACTTCCTTGATCCTTGATCTTTGCAGTGGTCAGGTCGATCACGTGAGGTGGTCACCCTCTCAGAAACTGACCCTAGTGAATGCTGCTTAATTTGTGTGGGAATTTAACATGTCAATAGTATGTAGAGCTACTAGAGATACAGGCTGACTCGTCAGCCATTTTGAATCTAAGCTTTAGGGTTGCAATTTAGGTGTGGAGCGGCAACTTTGGCTCTTTAGCGCTGTCCGCTAAAATTTAACATTCTAGAGAATCCAAATTTCAGCTTTTTTCTGCACTCCTATAAAGATGTGTGGCTTTTTCCCCTTCTTTTGTCTGAAGTGCAGATTCTTTCTCGTATTTTTTTTTAATTGCCAAATTTATCGTATGATTCAAGTTATTTTAAAAGTTTCTAAAACATTTTCACATATCATATTTCAAATTTGTATTTTTAGTTAAAAATACTTTCTTTTTGAATTCCTTTATTGAATTTTCAATTTTTTCTTTTAAATACACGCATAATGTTATTCATCTCAAAATGTATTTTTTGACAATTCTTAATATGGGTGAGGGAAATCCCTCAACCTCCATTAATTTAGGACAAGATTTAATCTTTAATTCTTGTTTTTTATTTTTAATATGTTATTTGAATTTTGCTCACATGGAATCAAACGTCTATTACTGTATCAAATTTGTTAAAAATGTTATTTTGTGTGTGTTTCCAGAAAAAGCTGCTAAACACTTTATGATTTTAAATACTGATTCAGGATATACACCTTTAAATTATAATGCTTTTAGAATGAAGTGCAGAATGCTATAAAAATTACTTCAATGCTCAGATGACTGTGGGATTCATAGATTTAATAGAGTAAAAAATTCCTAGCTAAAAACAATATTAAAATAATACACACACAAATAAATAAAAATAAAAATAATACCTTTACATACAGAATTTACAGATACTATTTACTTATAAGTTTATTTGTTGTTGATAGTTACTTTTTATTACACTTGGAAAAATTATACTTACATACATATGCTCTTAATATTACACGTATCTGAATATTTAAATGATAATTCCATAACATAATAAGATTCAATCTATATCACAGCAAAGACAATACTTAAATCACAGTTCTTTTTATTAATTAATTTGCATAAGTAAAAACATAAAAATATTATTTAGCTTCAAATCTATAAAATAAGTCCTCTAGTAACAAACATATGACAAACACATATAGTGAAAATAAAGATAAATAAATAAAAATGTTTTGCTTTTTTGTCTAATGTAGTGCAATTCAGTCTATTATATTCAAATTTTATTAAAACATACTGCAGTAATTGAATTTTTTCCATTATACATCAAACAGCTTTATATAGAATGATATTATATTAGTTTTACTTTTAAAACTATTGGGTTGGAGGGAAAGTTCTGTCGTATTTTAAAGAAAATATTTGAATTCATTTATAAAAATATGTGTTTAATATTAATCAATTATATATGCTCTGTTATTTGTTACAACCTGTTGCCATCTTCCAGGTAACCTGTAAATTCCTGTTTTGTAGAAGTTCTCATCCATGGAGTTAAAATAGTCAGCAACTGCCTTAGAAACACTTTCAAAAGACTTGAATTTTTTTCCCGTTAGATAATTTTGCAGAGATCTGAACAGGTAATAATCAGAGGGTGCAATGTCAGGTGAATACGGGGGGTGACTAAGGATTTCCCATCCTAACGCATTCAGTTTTTGTAGTGTCACCACTGCAGTATGCGGGCGAGCATTATCGTGATGGAACACTATTCCTTTTCTGGACGCTAATGCTGGCCTTTCTTCTTTGATAGCTGCATTCAATTTATCCAGCTGATTGCAGTACAGATCCGCGTTGATGTTTTTTCCCTGTTTCAGCAACTCGTAATACACTGGACCTTTCCTGTCCCACCACAAACAAAGCAGTACTTTTCGTTGATGGATACTTGGTTTTGGAACTGTTGCTGATGATGTTCCTGGTTTGCAGTAAGATTTTTTTCTTTTAATATTCTCGTAAAGAATCCACTTTTCATCTCCAGTAACCAGCCTGTCCAAAAACAGCTCCACATTGTGTCTAATCAGATGTGATGAACATATTCTTACACGATCAGACAAATTCTTTTCCGTTAATTCATGTGGAACCCAAACACTTTGCTTTAACACAAACCCAAGAGATTTAATGTGATCTCCAACAGTTGTATGATGAATACCAAACTCTTCTGCAATTTCTCGACTTGTTAAATGTGGATTATTTTCCAACATGGATCGCAAAACATCATTATCGATCTTGGATGGTCGTCCAGATCGAACACTTTCTTTGAGGCTCAGGTCCCCGGAACGAAATTTGCTAAACCATCTTTGACAAGTACGAACATTTACAATATCTTTTCCAAATACCGCACATAAATTTTTACATGCAACAGATGCGTTGCTTCCTTTTTGGAATTCATATAAAATGCAGTGTAATAAATGCACTTTATCTGCCGACATGTTTTTCCCTTTAAATATTAGAAGTAAATGATGAATGGTAAAAAAGGGCACCTTTTATATTATACAGCAGCTAAAAAAACAAAAAACAAAAAAAAATCCGATTGACTCACTAGCCAGATGTTTTTTTTTATTTACAAGAAAAATCACCTGCCTATTTAAAATACGACAGAACTTTCCCTCCAACCCGATAATATAATATAATTAATTGTCATTTATATGCGGAGATGTCTGAATAAATGCAAAAAACCATCTGAATAAATCTTAGCCAACACTATTCAGATAGTATTCTTATTTTCAAGGTATATAAATTTTATTTTGTTCTTTTTCCATTAAAGGAGCTAACCTAAGAGACTTATTTCATTTATATATATCTCATTGATATATTATAAATATAGCTTAAACATGTTTTATGTGCATACTCAAAGGGGTGGGAAGTAAGCCTTGATTCAAAATCTGTTTTAAAGCAATAAGTAAATAAATAAAATACACTGGTTCTATTAGAATGTCAAAAAATACTGTTATGTATTCTATAAACAAATCCAAATTATCACATCATATTACATAACCCTGGTACAAAAGAAGAAATGTCGGATTAGGAACATACTCTATTTATTTGGTAACAAAGAAGAGTAAAACATATGCAACATCACATTATAAAAAATCCTGCAAGCCATTACAATACTATAAGACATTGATTAGTAAGGTAAACATCAGTTGTTCATTCTTTCACAACAGCAATAAATGTTTCATTCAAAATTCCTAATAACATGCCAAAACAGATTCACAATTGATGCCTCATTTAAGGTCACACAAAAGTAAATCCGATTTAGCTGACTATGAGATCTTCTATTGTAGAGGACTTTGTAAGGAGAACTGGCTTGTACTCACATTACACATGGGGAAAACCCACAAAAAAACCAACCATGCAGCCAGCCTGTTCGGAAATAGAACAGAAGATGGAACTCCCAGCATTAAGTAACTTTAACCATTCAGCTGTTGGTGGGCCTAGTTATTATTCGAAGAGACAAGCAGCAATTTTTCAGTGACAACTACTCTACTTTTTTACAGACAGAACTGAACAGCAAAAACTTCTTAAACTCTTGATTAGATTCTAATTTACTTTCTTCCTTTTAAAAGCAGGAGATGCAAAACTTTGCCGCTGCTGCCTTTTATTTTGAAGAAGCTTCTTGAGACCAATTCCATGGGCAGTCAAATAATATTTTATTATCTTTATTTTGATATTGTAACAGGAGGGAATATTTACCTCGCCTGCTTTCTTACAAATCACATTAACAAATTCCACATCCATAATTACATTTCCATGTATTATTTCGTTTCGAAAATTTTGAATTATTTTTTCACACAGAAGGCACAATTTAAAAATTTCTGGAGAAGGACATTTAAGCCCACCTAAATTTGCAAAATTAATTATGTACTGCTTATTTTCATCAATGGAAGGAGTATTTTGCTCACAAACTAAGAGAAACTGTGAGCATGAATTACAAGCATTTTTCAAAACAGAATTTATTGCAGCTCCTGCAATATAACAGACGTTATTTTCCTAACTAAGGGTGAGATTCTGTAGAGATACGTCAGAAACTTCTGGTATGGTAACAGGCTCTAAAGCTTTTTTCTCCTTCGGAAATTCAAATTCATCTTTCGCATAGTTTAATAAATAAATATCTGAATCAGTAGCATAACTGGAGTTCTTAATGTGAGATATAAACTGAGATAAACAGATAAGCTTTAATGCTTTCACAGCTTGCAAAGCACTTGGCCTCAAACCAGCTTTTCTGCGTATCTGAGAAAATACATTTTCTAGAGCATCTTGTGTCAATCTGCTGGTCAAAATAAACTGAAAATCATTCAGAAAACAGGCCTCTGCTAACTGTATGGTTGATAAAGTAGAGAGAATCAAACCAGTATGTAATGGTTTCCACCCTTTACCAATTTCTATAAGCTGTATAACATTAATAAATTCAAAAAGTAACTCAATTTTTTTGCTTTTATTTGTCACAGAAATTGAGTTCTTTCTACATCTAGAAGATAGCATTTGAAACCACTGACATATAAATCTTATCCACCATACTGTTGTAAGAGCATTAGGGCTTATCTCTTTTAAAGCTACTGCCTTCTCCAATCCCACAGCTGTTTTAATTAAAAAAAAAAAAAACCTCACAGCAGAAGCAACATTCATTTTATCAAAATGTGAGGGGAAGAAGTCTTCTTTACTGAGATGATGCATAGTTCTCAAACCATAATTTTGGTTTGTTTCAGTAAACCAGATATCTTTTAATAAAGACTGCAGATACATGCAAAGTAATGAATCCTGCAGATACATGCAAAGTAATGAAATTTTCTTTACTGCAAACATAACTGGGCAGTTTTATACTATGATTAAGAGTTGCAGACCAGAGATTTTTTAAAAGATGTGGCACATCTGCAAATACATAAATAATTTTGCCCTTAATTTCAGTAGTGAAATTATTTCTTTGGTTTCGAGAAACAGATATTCCCAAAGAATTCCACAGGCTTCTATTTACTGCTGCCATATCGCTAACAATACCAACAACATTAAATCCAACAGAAATGACAGCTTCGATAACATTGACAACAAGTTGTTTCAGCTGGCATCCTGTTACCTGTCCAGTTATCTCATGGGCAACCACTTGCTTCCATTTCAGCTTCAGACCTCTTAGTAAAATAACTAAATAGTGATTTCCTGCACCCTTTTGATTTCCTAATGTACATTTACCAATAAATTTACGTTTCGAAATATCAAAATCAGGATTGCCAGAAATCTCCATTTCATCCAATGATAAAATACAGTCTTTATCACTAGCATTCATTTTTTCTCCTTTAATTTTCAAAAGTTCAATCATGTCACTGATGACTCCAAAATTCATTTCAAGACCTTGAAGTCTTTTATTTAAAGTGCTGTATGAAGGCACAGGAAAACCTATTCTGTGCAAGTAATTATAACCATGCTTGCCCAAGGCAAATCTAACTTTGAGGCCTTTTATTATTCCCTCGTTAGACCATTTTGCAATGCTTGTACGAGGAATTTTCAATATTGCTCTTTGTTCATCTGAATGAAATGTTTTCACTCCTTTCAGCAATTCCTCATGCTGTACTTGAAGGTCATGAAGTTGAATTTCAGTGCTATGCCATTTTTTTAAAACATTAATTTCATTTTTTTTGGTTGCTGTAAGTTCTTTCAGTAATATTTTGTTCTGGCATTGCAGAAGCTAGATCAATTCAGTCTGCTGTTTTATAAAAGTCCTTAAAAGAACATCCTGGAATAAAGAAAAAATCTATATGAATAATCATATATAAATCATATATAAGGGGGGGAACACAACAAACAAAAAAGATCTGAAAGGTTTCAGATTTTAAATTACACCCAAAGGGGCTTTTTTTAACATTTTGTGTTTTACCTTTATTTATTAAATATCAAGTTTTTCGCACTATAAAATTCAGTTCAACAGCAATATTGCAAGATAATTTTAAAATGAGCATATCTTCAGAATTCCCGATTCATTGTCTCACACGCTGGAGATAAAAGTGTCTTTTCTGTAAAACATTGCCATTGCTCGCTTTGAAATCCTCAAGTTTGTTAATCAAAAATTCGTTAAAGTTTTACAACATATAAAATCTATATTAAAACAAATTCCGAATTTCAAATTCGGGCTTCCAGATGTCCATATTCACAGTAGAATTAAGTCATTCAAAATTTGATGGCTCTAGGTACCGTTGTTTTATCAGAATGCGAAAAACATACATGCATTTATGCAGATTCTTCACTATATAATTTCTTTAAATATAGTACAGGATGATAGTGTTTGGTGGCAACAATTTGAAAAGTGATGCAGCCGTTTATAGTGTTTCAATACAAAACGAAAACAATAGTCCTTCAGGGACAAAGCCCCTTTGGATTAAATGCCAAACTTAAACAGATAATAAATCCACAAAATAAAAATGAAACTTCCAGGTCTCTTTCCCTATACTGTGGTGGGTTTTTAAATTTGACTCTATTGTTTTCAGCATTTTCTAGATTATTTTTATTTTATTTTCTAATATTTAAAATTTATTTCACTTAAAAATAGATTTTTTAAATTTATTTCCAGCTTTTCAAGGGATCAATTATCTCCATAATCATGAGCAATTTAATAACACAAATTATCAATTTATATTACAGCCTTCACAAATGCTGATGAAATTAATTAAAATTAATTACAATTTGGTTGCAAGATGAGACTAAAGGTTGTTTTTTTTTGCAACTATTGATGAAATTAATTACATTCCTTTTACCAAAAAATTACTTTATAGAACATTTTAAATGTATATAAGGAAGCAATTTAATTATACATTAGTTATTAACTTACATCAGAGCCTTCACAAATAGATGGTATTTCATTGTAAAATGAGGCTAAAGGCTGTTCTTGCAAACAAACCTGAAATGTACACAAAGAATTTGTAAATGCTGATGAAATTAATTACATTCCTTTCCCCCCCCCAAAAAAAGTTTATAGAAACGTTTTGTATAAGCAAGCAATTTAATAATACACTAATTATCTACTTACATGAGATCCTTCACAAATAGATGGCATTTTATCACAAGATGAAGTTGAAGCTTGTTCTTGCAAACAAACCTGAAATATATACATAAGAAATTTAGAAATACAGATAATATAAACTACATTCATTTTAAGAAATAATTATTTTACATAACATTTTATAATTCATAAATAGCTAATAAATTGTTAACACTCAAAATTCAAAAATAATTCCATAGCACAACAGCCAGATATAGTACAGCTGTTTAGGAACCATAAGACAAACAATTTCATATTTCAGAAATCGTATAAAAATTCATCAATATATGTAAAACATATGACATTTAATAGCTGCTCAAATGAAAACATAGCATAGATTCTTTACTAGCAGCTGTTATTTAATCAGATGGTAATGCTAAATGTTGTTGCAAACACACCTGATATGTACTGTAATGTACACATTTGCAACCACTGGTGAAATGAAACAAAGTGCATGATTATGAAGATGGAAACATTTAAAAAAACATAGTACAGTTTACGAATAGATGTTAAAAAACTATTAAAATTTTTTAGAAGTGCAAAATGGCAATTTACATCAAATACTTCAGCAGCAAAATTTATTTCTCCAAAATATGAAGTTGAAGGTTGTGGCAAATGAATCTAAAAGAAATTATAATATATGAAATATGTGGAAGTGAAAGAAATTATAAACTCTGATCGGATAAAAATAAATACAAATAATCATTACCATTTTAAAAGTAACTTTCAACTTATAAAAAGGCATAAATACATTGGACTGTTCATAGCATTCATACTTCTTAAACATAAGTAAATATTACGTTAACATATTTTTAAATTTTAGAAACAGTGTTAATACTTTTTAGAAAAAGTTTATAATACTAAATATTTAATAACTGTTCAAATGAAGACTTACAACAGATGGTTCAGCAACAGAAATTGCTTCAGTTGATAAAGGTAAACTGTGCAGCAAGCCACCCTGAAGATGCAAAAATTATGAAACACATATAAGTAAGGATACCTGAAAATGCTGACAAATAAAATATACTTAATGTAATTTTAATAATAAATAATATAAATAATCCTAATAAGTTTTGTAAATTTTTAAACAAAAAATAACAACATTCAGACAAGACATTTAAGACATTAAAATATACATTTAAATCAATGTATTATAACTATATTATTGTATTACTCAAGATTAAAGTTATTAATTTCAATATTATTTCTTTTACTTATACATATTTCTCTCTATTTATCTGGAATACATATTTCTCCATACATATTTCTCTCTATTTATCTGGAATTTAAAATTAAGCAAAAAAGCAACTTTAGTTTAATATAAATTTTGATTTAAACTCTTTTGACTTTGAAGGCAATCAGATACAGGTTTCTTTCTTTTAGGAGCAAATTTGAAGAAACCAGACCCATGTATGACTGTCCTTGAAAAACTACATCAAATTGAGGTTTTATGCCTAATTTTCAATATATGATTATAATAATGAAGTACATACTTAATTATATATATAACAACAGCAAAATTTTAATTTTTTAATCTAATCTTAGGGACTGTAATTACAGCTTTATCACATAATGCCTTAATTTCAATATATTGATTCTTTTATAAAGCAATTTAGTCCATTTGTAATAAAAACATATTTTTTTATGAAAACCATAAAAATAAAAAACACATACATTACAAAAATTGGATGTAACTGAACAGTGCTTTGGTAAACCAATGCCTTTTAGATGCTGTGGGGGTCAACAGTTGTGGGGGGATTAGGCACATTGAAAAGAGTTGGCACAGCATTGGGCTTGAGTTTTTTATGCCCATCTTGCCTAGAGCATTCAAATTGATTTTCTTCAAAATGTACCTGTATATTTAACAAAAGCATGGATGAAATTTAACATTAAAATCAAAAGCACTAGTATTTAATTACAGTTACATATATTATATTAATTTAAGAATGTAATTTTCTGATAAATTTAATTTTTTTTATGAAAATAGAACAAAATTTTTAAAAAGTAATCATGTTTGTAAAACTACTTAAAGCATATTTCCTGCTCACACACTAAAAATAAAGGACCTATAGTTAAAAATACATTAAGATTTACTACTACAATAAAGGATAATAATGGGATCAAAACGATTCATCGAATATTTAAATTAATATTTAACTTCTTAAAAATGTCTAAAAATACAGAATATATTTATCTTACTATAAAGAAAAAACAAAATCATTTATTATTTGGATCATACCATCCAGTTTTTAACATTGGCGCCAAATATCCGATTTGGCGACAATACATCAGAATCAAAACATAGAATGCTACTTTAAATCACCAATCGTACAGTAAGATTAAAGAAAAGAAAAAGGCACATCAGATTTCTAACTGAGCACAAAGTTTACATGAAATGTATGATACAAATTTTACAAACAGTATAAACTTTTCACGATAACAAAAGAAACAACATGAAACAACGATATTTTACTGCACAAACACATACACATTCCGCAGTTGATTTTGTACTTATAAAATCAGTTGATCGTCAATAAGTGACAGTTAAATGAAAATACATATTTTAAAGTACCAAGAAGAGTAATTTTTCTAACATTCTATGGAAAAATACGAAGCTGAACTTACCTCACAAAGATACGCTCTTGGGCCCGGGATCCATTGATCTCGACGAGAATTAACTATCCATTTTCTTCGTCTTTCTTCATTTCTAGGGAAACGAAACATCCTAAAGTTATTTTTAGACTGATTCCAACAATTTGGTGCAGCACAACCACCCATATTTCTGAAAATTAGGTCGGAATCGATCCACAAATATGTCAACAAATCAGTGCAAATCCAATAGCGAATACCAACAAGTTAGCTTCAAAATGGATGATGATTCAGCTCCCCTTTATAGTAGCCTTAATAGTATGGGCGGTGAAGGGTCTATTGTAGTAATCGTCCTCTATGATTTCGTAATTTAAAATGTTGGAGAAGTCTGCTGTACTATTATGGTTTGCTTTTTGTAGAAGTTTTCGTTAAGCTTATTGATGTAGGTTGTCACATATTCAATTTTTAAGTCTCGGTGCAGGTTTTTATTTCTGATGTAATATGGGGCTCCTGTGATGATTCTGAGAAACTTGTTCTGGATAATCTGCAGCTTTTTGAGATCGTTTTGTTTGGCATTTGCCCAGACTGGGGATGCATATGTTATGATGGGTCGTATGATTGCTGTGTATATTCGTCTCTTCCTATTGAGGCTCAGACCTGAAGACTCAGCCAGGAGGTGAAACAGTTTGCACATGATGCCGAAGATTTTCCCCCTGGTGATGTTGATGTGCGTAGACCAGGTGAAAGTTCTATTGAAAGTAATTCCGAGATATTTGGCCCGAGTTACAATCGGGATTGGTGTGCCAAATAGGGTAACTGTAGTGGAAATGTTATCCAGGTGCTTGTAGCGCCGGATAAGCAGAATTTGGGATTTGTCAGCATTAATGTTGACTCTCCACTTCTTGCACCATTCTTCTACCTGGGTCATTTTCTTTTGGAGTTGGACGAGAGCGTTGTTAGGTTTCCTGGATTTTTGTATAAGTGCGGTGTCATCCGCGTAACAGGCAAGTTGAAAGTTGTAGTCTTCTGAGAAGGTAGGGAAGTCGTAGACGTAAATGATATAGATAATGGGTCCTAGGATACTACCCTGGGCGACCCCTCCTAGGATAGGATAAGGATTAGTAAGATGATCACCCTGTTTAACTGAGAAAGTTCGATTTTCGAGGAACGACTTCAGGATGAGGACGAGTTCTCTCGCGATATGCAGTTGTATAAGCTTATAGATGAGGCCTTCATGCCAGACGCGGTCAAAAGCTTTGGCCACGTCTAGCATGAGGAAAGCAATACTTTGTTTATTTCTGAGCGCAGATCCTATGAATTCAGAAATACGAACCAGCTGATGGGTGGTCGAGAGTCCTTTCCTGAATCCATGCTGTCCTTTTGGGATGAAGTCAAGGTAGTTTTGCAGTCTATTGTAAATAATTCACTCGAAAATCTTTCCCAGCGTAGACAGGAGACTAATAGGTCGGTAGCTGGTAAGTTTGTCAGGTGGCTTCTTGGGTTTTGGAATTAGAAAGATCGAGGCGTGTTTCCATACATTTGGAAAGTAAGAGTTCGTGAGACAGGCGTTGTAGATAGATGTTAGTTTGCAGATGACACCGTGCGGGAGCTGTTTAAGTAGTTTATTTGAGATTTGGTCAGGTCCAGGAGCTTTTCTGTTATTTGAGTTTCTGATTATATTTTTCACTTCACTTGGGGTATAGAGTTTGATCCCAGTTTGTTCACATTGCGCGCTGAGCCAGTTTTTGACGTTGTCAGTAATGGCGGCAATGCTAGTTTGGTCTGCAGGGAAGTCGTTGGGCGTGAATTGCTGGGTCAGGTGATCAGCAAAAGCTGCTGCTTTTTCCTCATTGGTGTACGCTATGTTGGATTGCGTTCTGATTGGAGGGGTGCTAATTGTAGGGTTTTTCCGTTTGCGAATGTACTTCCAGAAGGAACCATCTTCAAGATTTAAGTTTTCAATTTTTAAATTCCAGGATTCGTTTCGATGCTGCTGGATACTAGATTTAATTTTTCTGGTGAGTCTATTGATAATTGGTTTTAAGGTAGGATCCCAGGTATGATTGTAAAGTTTTCGGCCCAAGGCCAAAGGCGATATTTTCCGGAGTACCTTTGCAACTTAATGCAATTACCTCCACAACTTCGTTAAGAAAACTGAAGTAATTAAGAAAAAGCACTGGCTAAAGGGTAATGAAGGAAACCATTAAGGGTTTACGGGGAAAGAAGTGAATAAGGAGTCCACACTAAGGACGAAAAAAATTCTTTCTGCTTTCAACCTGTTTTACTAGATTGAAAGAGAGAGAGGTGATGATTAAAGGCGAATTCCTGAATGCATTGCATTAATGGAATCGGAGAGATTGGAAGACAATCAGCCGGGAAACATAATTTTCCAGGGCTTGGGAAAGGTATATTAGGTAATACGGAAAACCTCAGTAGTTGCTAATGCCTTGGGGATGGGCTGGGGGGGGAGAGAGTCTTGCGACTAAAGCTCGGAGTAAGGGATGGAGGAGCAAAGAGGAGGGGGGAAGGGGATTCAAGAGGCGAAAAAGTTCTCCTACCGCCCGTGGCGAAGGAAGAATAGGAGCAACTTTTGAAGCGGAAAGAACCGTGAAGAAAGTTAACTGTAAAAAAGACGGAGAAGTTTTAAGAGAGTTAAAGGAAAGACAGGCGAGGAAAAGTGGTTTAAGTTGGAGAGGAGAGATGGATTAAAAAGGGGGAAGAAATAAAAATAGGGACAGGATTAAACTGAATTACCTGATTGAAGATGATAACTGAAGATATGCAAGCCTGTACATTATATGCAGATTGCTGGAAACAAAAATTCATATCATAAAAGTGTTTGGAGTAGCTTTATGAAAGCGATAAATTTTAATGATTGGAATAATAATTTAAATTTTAAATATTTAAATAGTTTAAGTAGATTGAAAAAGTATTAAAGAATCTTTAAGGCTATTGTAATTTTGAATTTTAATTGTCTGGGCAGTGTTTTATGAAAAGATGAGGTCTTGGCAAGTGGAGGAGCATGTTAACTATAGCAGCACGGATATAGAACCGAGAAACGAGGCCGAATTAGGTCCGGCGGGCATGTGGTAATATAGAGATAGTTAAGGGTCGCCGGGTTAGTCCCGTGAAGTGCTAGTTAATTTAAAAAATTTTTAGAAAGAATTCCTAGTCAAGCAGACACCTCCGCTTTGGCTTCCTAGGAAAGATGTTGAATGTTCTATCTAGAACGCTCCTAGGTCGCTTAGCTGAGCTAGGCTCAGCTGGATCATAAGCAGTAAGTGAATGCAAGACTGGGGTTTCGATCTGTGTAAATCTATTAAAGAATTTGGCCGAATTTTGCCGGAAAAAGGCATCAAGGGGTAGAATTTTGAGATCGTTATGAAGCACTTCATTACGGAAGAAATAATGAGCATTTGTCAGAATACGAAGCGTGACGCTCTGGAATACTTGAATTTTCTTGAGGTGGCTATTGGCGGCAGTTGACCATACGACAGCTGCATAGGTCAGGATTGGAAGGATGGTGCTTTTATACAGGAGGATCTTGTTGTTTAGAGAGAGGTTGCTGGTTCTTTTGAGAAGGGACATCAAATGAGTTCTTGTAGTACGGGCTTTGGATATTGCATAGTTGACATGGGTATTCCAGAGCAGCTTCGCATCCAGATAAACTCCCAGATATTTGTATGAGTCCACCCAGGGTATATTTTCTTCAAACAATCTGAGTGGAGGGAGTTGACTATGGACATTCCTCTTTCTGGAAAAGAAAACTGTGGCGGCACTTTTTGCGACATTAATTTTGATTTTCCAGGTAATGAGCCAGGACTCCAAGTCTGTTAAATACAGCTGTAGGTGACTGAGAGTGGCATATAGTGTTGAGTGCTGCGAGATGATGGCTGTGTCGTCTGCATAGAGTGCTAGATCGACACTTGGTGTTTGTGGTATGTCGTTTACATACAAGTTGAAGAGCGTAGCGCTAAGAATTCCTCCCTGAGGCACCCCCGCCAGGATAGGACGAGGAGAAGAGACAGAATATTTAACTTTAACAGAAAAGGTACGATTAGTGAGGTAAGAGTGCATTATGTGCACAAAATTTGCCGAAATTTCAAGTCGCATGATCTTGAATAAAATTCCGATATGCCAACACCTGTCGAAAGCCTTTGCTACGTCTAAATAAACAATAGCTGTAGGCTTTCCACTGCGAGATCCTGTGTGAATGATTTCAACTACCCTCAGTAGCTGGGCCTGAGTTGAGTGTTTAGCACGAAAACCGAATTGCTGAGGAATAATAATATTTCGGTTTCGGCAGAAATCATTCAGGTATCTAAGCAGTATAGCTTCGTAAATTTTACTAAGTGAAGACAGGAGGCTGATCGGTCTATAATTTTGAGGGACCTTTGGGTCCATTCCAGGTTTTAGAATAGGAATGACTAATGCATTCTTCCAGCTATGAGGATAATATTTTAACCTTAGCATTGAGTTTATCAAAACTGCTAGGTAAAATATGAATTTTACTGGTAAATTTTTAATCATGCGATTAGAAATCCTATCCAAGCCAGGTGCTTTTGCAGGGGTGAGATTTTTGACAAAGGCAGAAATCTCAGTCATTGTTGTGGTGATGGGTTCCTCAGAAATTGTATCTGAGGAGAGAAATTCTTCAACTTGGTGTTGGACTTCATGCGTGTGCTCTGCACAGGAATCGAACATGAGTCCAGTGTTAGGTGAAAATTGTGTTTGAAGGCTGTCCGCTATGCGTTCAGCCTTTTCGGTGTCTGTTAATGCCATCCGGTCGTTGACCGTGCCCTTTAGGGGGGGGGAATGTCGTGTTTTGGTTTGCGAAGCCGTGCGCTAGCAACCCAGAGGCTATTATCAGAAGTCTTTAAGGACTTAAGATAGTTTGCGTATTTTTCGTCTGTGTATTTCTTAATGTCAGACTTGATCTCATTCTGGATCTTTCGCAGTTGTACTCGAAAGTCTTCCAAACGTGTATTTTGCCAATCTCTGCGAAGGCGGTTTTTAATTTTGATTTTTTCTTTAATGTGATCAGGTAATTTATAATAATTTTGCCTGAATTTGGGTTTGGAAGCTGCTGTAAGTGCACTTCCTAGGGTTTGGTTGAGCCTGTCAATGGCTAAGTCAACCTCCTGATTATCGTTAATTTTGATAGGGGGGAGAATACCATTTTTTAAGACATACCGAATGTTGTCCCAATTTGTGGAGACTTGCGCCGGTAAATTTTGGTTAATTTTGGATGTTTTAAGGGTGAGGTGAACCGGATAATAGTCAGAGGACAATTCCGGAATCACTTCGATTGAATAATCTACTGGAATATTTTTAAATAAAGCCAAATCAATAATGG
The DNA here is from genome assembly GCF_044657685.1 of Stegodyphus dumicola. Taxonomy (NCBI): domain Eukaryota; kingdom Metazoa; phylum Arthropoda; class Arachnida; order Araneae; family Eresidae; genus Stegodyphus; species Stegodyphus dumicola. The sequence continues at coordinate 150,247,083 of NC_140768.1, forward strand.
AAGGAGCACCTAACCCCCCAGGAAACTGGAAATGGGTAGGTGTGTTTGGCGCAATAATTTGGATATGGGCGTCCTGAGCCCAAATTTTGAGTTTATCGCCATAGTTGTTGGCAGTGACACAATCCCAACTTCTATGACGGGCATTTAAATCTCCTGCAATAATCAGGTTTTTTTGCAACACCACTTAATTTTCTGAGATCAGGGATAAATGCAGGTCCCTGTCTCGGAGGCATATAGCAGGACGCTACTGCTATTGGGGGACAATTTGGAATATGAATTTGTACTATAGTCGCTTCTAAGGCCTCCAGTGGTGGCGTGGGAATCCTAGAATGCTTTAGGGAGCGTTTTACATAAATGCTAGTACCGCCACTAGCACGAACAGTGTCACTGATGCATACCTCTCTGTCATTTCGGTAGCAGAAATAATTCGCGATGTTCGCGCTAAGTCCCTCAACCAGATGTGTCTCCTGAACGAGGAAGAGGTCCATGTGATGCTCATTAATAAAATCCCGGACTTCGTGAATCTTCTTCTTGATTCCGTTGGCGTTCCAGTAGGAGATCAGGAGAGAATCTTCATTAGTTGCACAGTTGAACTTGAGGCCTTTAGTTTAAGAGGCCACAGTATGCCTCATAAATATAAAATGCTCTCTCAGGCCCCGTGGAGACATTTCGGAGCCTAGGGAGAGCATTTCTAAAAGCCTCAAGGAGGATCTTGTGTTCAATGCCGAATTCCGTGGCGATTTGGAAGACGCTCCGGAGGGTATCTGTGCAGCTTCCATCATCTACGGTCGGGGCTGGAGCCTGGGCCGGTGGAGTTGGCGGGAGGAGTGGACTCTTCTTCGGCGCTTGCTTCGGAGCTTGCTGCGTCGCAGGTGCTTGCGTCAGTTCCTTGGTAGATGATGGTAGTCCGGGATTTTTCCGTCCGGAAACGACATCACTAAAAGAGGGATCCGTGCTGCTAATTGGAGCTTTAACCGGAGCCGGTACAAATTTTGAAATCCCGCTATCCGATCTAATAGGGGGGGTTTTATTTTTATTTGCTGGGTTTCTGGGGCAGTGAAACCAGTTGGCTGCGTGCCGCCCAAGGCAGTTCGCGCAGGTGTTTGCTTCTTCCGGGTCTTTGGTGCATTGGTACGCGTAATGCGGTCCGGCGCACCTCAGACACCGGATTGGCAGTGTGCACACTGCGGAACTATGGAAGAAGTCCTGGCAGCGCCAACACTGGCTCGGCCCCTTCTTCCCAATATGTTTTTCGAATTTAATTTCGATGCCGAACATTGAAGTTTCTTCGAAGATATCATAAACATTTAAAGATGGGTTTAGTTGAACTAAAAATAATGGCATGGGATAGCGGGACATGTGCCTACGGAGTTGTGTCACATTTATAACAGAGTAACCTAAGAGCTGCAATTCAGACTTGATTTTATCTGCTTTTGCAGTGTTGGGCAAGCCGCGTAGTATGGCCTTTACGGGCCGATCTTGCTTTAAATTAAACGATTTATATTCGGCGCCCTGATTATTTAAAATTTGGGCCACCGAACGATAATCTTCTTCTGTCTGCATCTCTATACGCAAAAACTTGCCCTTCATCCTGCATATGGCCGTAGGCACAGTAGCTTGCACTAAAGATGTTAGGAATTCAAAATCTTTAGGCTCGACAAAGAAGAATGGAATCTTTCTTTTAGAATTCTTAGAGCTTTCAGTAGGGGGGGGGGTACCGTCGCCGGGTTGCTCCACGAGATCTGCATTCTCTTTCTCCCTCTGAGGGGGGATATCAGTAGGCTGAGTGGGAGGTAATTCCTCCTCTGGTTTCTCGCTCCAAAATGGCGGAAGGCTATTGTTTAGGACTGGTTTTGTGGGGGATTTTTGCTCTCCACGTGCAACAAGATGGCGAGGAGGCCGTTGAAAACCCTCATCATCAACTTTACGTATTTTCTTATTTTTTGGAAATTCAGTATTTTCGCGAGAATTTAAAGATAATTTTTGAATTTTTTTGGTACTAGTAAGGATTTTTTCAGCATGTAACTTTGCTGGCTTTAGGATTTGGTTATTGCTTTGATTTTTTGCTAAATTTTGAATTTTATCCGAATTAACAGTTTTTTCAGAGATAACATCATTTGAGAGTTCTTTTGCAGATTTAAGTAATTTTTTGATACATTCATCCTCAGTTGGGGGGATTGCAAATAGAGGCAAATTGAGGCGTTTGGCGAGAGAGGTAAGGTTAGAAAGCGTTACCTGTGATTCATGTTGAACACACTTCATGTCGAAACTGGCGAGAGGCGTCGATCGTCGGGCTCTGCTGAGATTCTGTTCCAAGTCGGTGAACCGGGCCTTGAGCAGATACAGTTGTTTAATTTGGATGAGAAGATCATCTGGATTCAGTTCTTGAACGGGATCGGAGTCAGAGACAGGGACCGTAGTATCCATCTCGGCGCTGGTATCGTTGGGGTTGCCGGCCATGATTTCCGGCGTCGCGTCTCTGCAGGAGGTTTGTGGGGAGCTCATTGTAACACGTCCTCACTCCACGAGAGACACCCTGCTAATCTATAGTTTTCGGGTTCTGTTCCGTTGCTTGATTAATTCTCTGATGTGCATGGGTAGGGCGCCGTAATGAGAGGAATGCATCTTTTCTGTAGTTGCTAGTGCAAGGAAATCCTGAAGAGAGTTCGTAAAAAGTTTTGCAGCATTCTCGATATCAGTTGTGGTTTTTAGAGGACCCAGGTTTATGGGGGATGTAATTGCAAGGTTGTGAAGTAATTTCCAGTCAACAATTTTCTCTTTCTTTGCATCTTTCGGCTTGTTGTAACCCAGACCTGCCATTACAGGGACATGGTCTGAGGTCAGCTCATGAGTAACTTCCATTGCAAGGGGTATGTTAAAATTAGTGAGGAAAAAATCAAGAATGTCAGGTCTTTTGCGTGGAGTGTTTGGGCGATATGTATTTCTTCGGGTGTGTGTAGGAAGATGGGATAATTTTCTACATAGTCTCTGATGGTGTGACCGTTTGCGTTGCTATGATTGCAGCCCCAGTTCACATGTTTTGAATTGAAGTCTCCTCCAATGATTGTGGGAGCTGAGTCTTGCAGGTAATAGTGTAAATCACTCGCTGATATTTTGTTGTCAGGTGGGTTGTAGAGTGCACAAAATTTTGTATGTCCGATTTTGGGTAAAACCACATTAACACTGACAGTTTCGAATGCTTTTGTATTATCCGCAGATAATAAGCCAGAGCAAAGAGTCCTTTTCACATAGATGGCGACACCTCCGCCACGGTGTCTGATTCTATCGCATCGATAGGTGTTATAATTTGCGATGTTGATATTGTGCTTTGAGTTTGCGTGCGTTTCAGTGACCAGGCAGATGTCCACTTCATGTCTAATTAAAAAGTCCTGAAATTCTGGTATTTTTTGTGTAATGTTCTGTGCATTCCACAGAATAATCTTAATCGGAGCAAAACTTTGATGGGGATTAGTCATGATTTTTCTGGGGAGGCATGACTGATTTTTGCACTGCAGCAGCATTGAGCTGTGTAGTAGTGTCCTTTAAGATAGAGATAGCGGCCGTGAGGGTTGCTATCAATGATTTGGCCTCTTCTAGTTTTCCTGAGAGCTCGGCAGTTTCAGGTGCTTGCCTGTTTTGAGGTGGCTGAGCACTATTCATGACAACTCTGTCCGAATACATTTTTCCTTGTGAATATTGCCGGGGTTTGGGGAAATAACTACATCCACGAAAGGACGCAGTGTGATTTAAACCACAATTTGCGCAGGTGGCTGGTTCATCTGATGGTTTGGTGCACGTTTTAGATTCGTGCCCCTGTCCGCACTTTACACACCGCGGAGGGAGGTGACACTGTGCTTGGGCATGGTGAAAATTTTGGCAGCGGTAATATTGAGTGGGGCCTCGTCTGCCTCTGTAAGTCTCGACTGAGACACGAAGTCTCATCAAGTATTCAAGTTCATGAATCGTTCTGGCTTTGTCACTTTTAGGCAGGATGACGAGGTATAGGGGCATCTTTTGGATTTTCGTGCCGCGCTTTCTCGTAAGCTGAACCACCTTATTTATTGTGAACCCTAGGTTCACAAGGGCTTCTCCGACATCTGTTGGAGGAGTATATGAGGGAATGCTACGGATAACTAACTACCTTTAGCATTTTTTCGTCCGGCAGCATATGCGTGTAGTACTTGATTTCGTTTTTATCCAGTAAGGCAGTGATCTGCCTATGCATATCGCTACTGAATACTTTGATTTCGAAGTCATAGTCGCTTTTCATTTTCGCTTTAAAGTCCAACTTTTCCTTTTCAAGGAGATCATTCAGCTTTTTCCATGTGATGTTTGTATCCTGGACCATAATCGGAGGAATTTTTGTATTTCTCCTGGGGTATTGGAAACCTTCCGTGTCTGCAGAACCACTTAGCACTTCTTCCCGTGTTTCCTCATTGGTCGGAAGTAAGCTATTGGTTGGAGTAGCAGTTTCATTGGCTGCTGCCTGGGGGTTTGGTGTGCGGATGGTTTCCTGCGGTTTAGGCGTTCCAGAGATGGGTTCCTGCGATTTGGGTGATTTCATGGCTCCGATGGATAAAACCTTAGAAGCACTTTCTGGTAATTTTGGTGCTTTAGGTTTTGCCTTATTGCTTTTCTTCTTACCCTGCTTAGCAGAGATGTCGGTTGTCGTGGGGCAGTGGGGATCTTCCACATCATCCTCTAATGCGGAGAATTTGTTGTGATGCAGATTTTCCGTACCTTCCAGGTTTTCATTATTGAGACCGCGTGGTCTCTTAGATCTTGTTTGGATGAAATCCGTGGAATCCATTGCCTCAGTTTTTGATGCTTCCTCCGTAAGTGGAGGAAAATCCTTTGGGTTCAGAGCGGATGCCTCCGTCGAGATGAAATTCATCATCTTGTTAAGGATGCGGTAGGCAAATTCATCAGCAGGGGTGAGAGTCTCGTTACTTTTAACGAGATCAGACAATCTTCCGAATTCAGTAACCAGTTGTTGAATGAAGGTAGCCATCTTACAATTAGGTATCACAGAGATATTTATCCAAGAAAATAAATGCACAAAATTAATTCAGTGAAAGCTCAGACGGCCTACTTTAATTGCGTCTGAAAAATAATTGTGCGCTTTGTATCCCACACAAGGCCGTTTTACAGTTCTCAGAACACGAGGTTCAACGAGAATCTAACCTTTTCAGAGCGAGATACAAGGAAAGCTAAAATAGTAGGTAGATCAGCAGGGCTACGAGCCGGAACTCGAGGTGAAATCCACTAGAGATGAGGAGCAGCGAGATGTCCGACCTTCCTCGGTGACGGCTGACGAGCAACTAATGAGGTAGAGAATGAATCAGCCCTTCAGTGGAGCGGTGTCTGGTACACCAGGGTACCTGGGCCGAAGGCCCTACCCCTTGTAGAACATATCAAGACATTGCGAGTTATTGCAAAAAATTAGCCAGATATTACATGTATAGCATTTTTATGACTATATACATTTATATTTACATAAATTTTTTTTTTGAAATTTTTTATATTTTTATTATATATATATATATATATATATATATATATATATTTTTTTTTTTTTTTCCTAATAGGATCAGAAAGCTGTCCGAGCTGATGTCCTGCAAGGTAGAAGTTAAGTGGTGCAAGGAGTACAAAAGTGCTACATGCCCATACATAATATATAAAGGTGCAAGTTAACTATACGGGAAATGCATACATGATAGAACAAATAATACATAAATGGAAACAGAAAGAAAAATAATGAAGGTGCTCAGAGAACATTACTATGCTATGCAGTACACTTACATAATCCATTCATTGAGAATGGCCAGTGGTCGATTTTTATTTTCTAGGTCATACTGATCATAATCAGGGATCTTAATAGCAGGGTTGGTGATGGTGAGTTGCCTATTGTGAAATCTCTTGGCTATTTTATAGTAAAATGATTTGAGGGGACGCACTCCAAGTTCCTCATGTAACTTGTTGTTACGCACATACCAAGGTGCGTTGACAATTTGGCGTAGCATACAATTTTGAGCCACCTGTAGTTTCCCTCGGTATCTGTTACATGAATATGCCCAGACAGGGCATGCATAGCATAGTAATGGACGCAAAATGGATTTATAAATGAGTAGCTTATTATCTATTGATAAAACACTGTTTCGAGCAATTAGGGGGAAGAGTTTAGCTTTACGCGCTCGAAACTTGTTAATAATATTTGTAATGTGTGGGTTCCATGACAAAGTTTTACTGAGGGTCACCCCAACGTAAGGGACTTGCTTGGACCAGGGGATAGAGTTTCCATACATCATGAGGTTTCTTTTAAATTTCTCCTTCCTAGTGAATAAGATGGCTTGAGTCTTTTTTATGTTGACTTTGATTTTCCATTGTACAAGCCAAGTCTCTAATGCTTGTATGTAATTTTGTAAGTGTTGTATAGCTGAACCAGCAAATGCACATTGTGTGAGGATTGCTGTGTCATCTGCATACATAGCCAGTGTTGTGTTATGTGTTGTAGGGATGTCGTTCACGTAAATATTGAAGTAAGTGGGTCCTAAAAGGGATCCCTGGGGGACCCCAGCCCTTATGCGATGTACAGTAGAGTTTGTTCCTGAGACGTGAACGACGAAATTTCTACCTGTTAGGTAAGACTTTGTGATGTTTGTGATGTAATCTGGGAAACCCAGAGTGTGTATTTTGTAGACGAGTGCCTCCAGCCAGACTCTATCGAAAGCCTTGGCTATGTCAATAAACAGTCCTCCAGTAATTTTCTTCTGAGTGAAGCCTTCTGAAATCATCTCCACAACACTGTAAAGCTGGTTTGTGGTTCCCAAGCCTTTTCTGAAACCAAATTGGCTTGGGATCAGGATGTTGTTGCTTTCTAGGTGATTATTGATTCTCTGTAATAGAGTTGCTTCAAAGAGTTTGCTCATTGACGATAGAAGACTTATCGGCCGATAAGCCTCAGGATCTGATGCAGCCTTACCCGGCTTCAGGATTGGTATAATTTTGGCCGTCTTCCATGCAGTAGGGAAAAATTGCTGTTGGAGGATTTTATTAAAGATCTTGGAAAGCAGGAAGATGATTTTGATCGGCAGTTTCTTCAACATGGTGTTGGTGATGTTGTCCAATCCTGGACTTTTCTTCTTTTTGAGTTTATTGACATAGTCAACAACTTCCGAGGGCATGACTGGAGGGATGTTGTTTATGTTTGTATCTGTTGTGAGACTGTTGTGAAAGGTGTAAACAAGATTTTCTGTTGTAGTGTCAGATATGTTGTTTGTGCAAAACTGAGTTTCCAGCTGCTGTGCTAACAATTCGGCTTTCTCAGTTTCAGTGTAGTGAATCCTCGTTGGGCCTTTAAGGGGCGGAATGTTATTGTAGCATTTAGTATACCTTGAGATTGCTTTCCACAGTGAATTATCATCTGTGGAAAGTGAGTTAAGGTAACTGGTCCAGCTGTGTTGTGCTTGGTCGCGTGTAAGAGACTTGACTGCATTTGACAGTCGATTGAGCAGTTGTTTATCTTCCCTGTGCCTGGTTTGCTGAAATCTTCTCCGTGCAGCATTACGCTGTTTGATAAGCAGTTTCAACTCTCTATTGCGTGGCTCCTTCCTTTTAGGTACTTCTACCTTGGCACCATCTCTCGCCCTGGAAATTTTTTGAGTTATCTCCTGAATAAAACTGTCAATGTCATCCCCTGACTGTATCGTAGGAAGAGTGTATGGTATGTTGTTGAGAGCTTTGGCAAATTTTTGCCAGTCAATCCGAAAGGCTCTGTTGTCTGTTTTGGTATACCCACTAATGTCCAGAATCATTTTAACCGGGTTATGGTCCGACGATAACTCATCCAGCACGGAAATATCCAGTGGGACACTGGTATTTCCGAGCAGGAAGAAATTGAGGATTCCGGTGGACCTAGTAGTGTACCGTGTTGGGGTTTTCGGAGCTGCTATGTGTAATCCAGCCGTGTGGGCTAAGTTTAGAATTACACGTCCAATGTCGTTTGAGTTATAGCAGTTCCACGCGCGGTGTCGTGCATTTAAGTCTCCACCTAAGATAATGTGTTTTCCAAGATTGAGTAAGATTTGTAGATCAGCCCGGACTGCAGATACATGACGTCCCGGGGGAATATAAGTGGAGACAAAAGTGTATGTTATGGAGGTGTTTGTTGTGAGTGAGATTGCAGAGGCCTCAACGACCGAAAGCTGCGGAATTGTGACAGGGATATGTGGGATGCAGCGTTTTATCAGGAGTGCAGTGCCACCCCCTCTAGGGCGGGAAATAGTAGGAGCTCTGTTGGATCTGTAGACAGCGTAGTTCTGCACGTAGATGGGTGAGGCAGGGCCAAGCTTGTGTTCTTGTAGGAACATAACATCGGGAGTGTACTCATTTATAAAATCTCTTAATTCATGAATTTTCTGAGATAATCCATTTGCGTTCCATGTAATCACATTCAAAATATTGCATACATTACTCATGATTATTTACATTAACAGAGCCAAAAATCTCTTCAAACAATTCAAACAAAATGAATAGCTTATCAACAGTATTTTGCGTTGCCTGTAATACAGGCATCTTGTTAGTAATTTTCTTTAACACAGTTAAAAAGGAGATTCCATTAAACATATGAACAATGTCTTTAACCAGTTTAGTGACCTCAAAGAGAGCAGAGAGGCCCACATCATTTCTATTCTGAACATTATCATTAATATTACCATTGTTATTATTTACATGTACGTCATTTTTACGATTAACACTTTTAACATTTGTGGTGCTAACCTCGACTTTTGTGTCAGTACGTCCACTAACAACATTAGCATATGACACACCTGGTTGGACAGGGTTACTGTTAATTGCAGTAGGTTTTCCTCTGCTGGTCTGGGTTTTGGCTCCCTGATATACTGGAAATTTGGGACACCCACGATAATTCGCAGGATGCCCCGTTTGTCCACAATTGCAACATTTGACATTATCAATGAATTTACCGGAGCAGTCCTCCGTTTTATGTGCACCAGCACATTTCACACAGCGTGGCTTAAGCTTACAATTGTCGGAGGAGTGGTGGAAGTGCTGGCAGTTGTGACACTGCACAGTACTTCCATTCACTTGGTAGGGCTTAAAGTTAACATAAAAACCTAAGAATTTAGTGATATCATAAATTTTTTCAACTTCATGCATTTTTTCAACTTGAATTTGAAACAAGGGCATGGGGACTCTTGTTCTTATCCTATGCATTTGTGCCACGCGTCTGACCTTATATCCTAACTGTGTTAGTTCTTCGTGAATGTCCTCTACCGGACAGTCGATGGGCATTCCTCGCAGTACGACTTTAAGTGGCTTTTCCATTTTTGATAAAATAATGTAATGATCAATTTTTTTCTCGTCTAAATATCTGGTGATTGCACGGTGATCATCTTCTGATTCAGGAAAGATCTTCAAGAAGTCCCCCTGCACCTTGCCTGCAAATTCACATTGAACATCTTTTCTAAGCACCTTCATGAAATCGTTGAACTTAATTTCAGGTTTCACCATGATCGGTTTGGGCCTGATAACTTTTACATTAACCATATTTACATCATTAGCATTACCATTATCAATAATCTGGATATCATTATCAGTTGTACTTAGTTTTTGGAACTTATTTTCCAAAGGAATATCAACATTGCATTTTACCAATTTACTGGGACGGGCGGTATTCTTTGGCAGAATGAAACCATCCGCATCCCGGTCATCATTAATGGAACGCTTGGTCACTTTTTTTGAGGGCCGTTTGGGCCTAGGTTTAGTAACAACATTATCAGTATCATTTGGGCCAGTTTTAACAGAATTGGTTACATTATCAATACAAATATCATTAGCAACAGAGCACAATTCCTTAACAAATACATTATTATGAACACAATCATTACTATTTACATTAAGGGCATGAGCACTTTCGCACTTACCTTGTATTTCTTTCCTGAGGGCACTTGCAATAATCCGTTGTTTTTCCAGTTCACTCATCATTGCTGCAGCACAGTTTTCATCCGTGACATGTTTAATTAACTTCGCAGAACAATTACCACGTGCAGTCATATCCATATCAATCATAACCAAGAATTTTAAGCCCCTGCAGACATCATCTTGGGTCCATGGGTCTTTATATATAAGATCTTGCCAGTCCGGGTCAAGTGTCATATTGCCGTATTCCAAGAGATCAGAGCTGAGTCCGCAAATCACTTCCTTAGTTGCCGAAGTCACTGGATCCATTTTTGATCTATCCGGTAGCGGGGGAAACGCATTTCCCTCCATGTGGAAAAAAGCACTACACTTTCACTAACACAACACAGTAGAGTCACTCACGAAAAATGTAGAAAAAAGCACGCACAAAGCACTAAAAGAGGAGCACTACACTGTATCCAAGATAGATGCGTATCCAAAATATCTTGTAAACATCACACCGTAGAATAATAATCCACAGAAAAGAGATGAAACACAATCACATTCAAGATGGCGGCGAAACTGGCGCTAAGAACACGAGGCAACACGGAGCTGAACCAAAGCACGTCCTACACTCACCACGTCCACCAGTCGAATCCCGAGATGAGATGAGATCAATGAGAAATGAGGTAGGGAGGGCGTGTCTAGCCCTTTTGGATGGTGGGTAGATGTCGAACTCTCGGCCAATCACGGCTCTCGGTCTCTTCTGTGAGCTGCGAATAGCAGGATCGTATGCTGGCATCTGTTGAAGTGCTCGATTATCAATCTGTTCAATTTTAAGGAATAAATTTTGACTATGTTTTTTGATAAGGTAATCAACAGGTTTAATGTTAAGGTCCGAATGAATCACATCTGTACGGACGTACCAGGCTGCGTTTAGGGCCATACGTAAAGTTTTACTTTGAAAAGATTGAAGTTTTTTCACATGAGTTTTTGCAGCAGTACCCCAGATTGTACATGCATACATAAAGACAGGTCTTATAATTCATGTATAGAGAAGGATTTTGTTTTTAATTGACAGATTGCTCTTTCGAGCTAAAAATGGGTAAAGTTGGGGTCTAACACCTTTCGCTTTGTTGAGAACATTTTCAATGTGAAGGCGCCAGAGTAATTTTGAATCAAGTACAACTCCTAGGTACTTGTAAGAATTTGACCAGGGAACATAGTCATCAAAGAATTTAATATTAATGGAAGGGTACGGGAGGGGGCTACGTTTGAAGATCATAGCAGCACATTTAGCAACATTAATTTTTATTTTCCAAGTGATGAGCCAGTGCTCAAGGCTAGAGAGATAACTCTGAATGATTTTGACCAAGTTTTCAAGGCGTTTGTGTTGAGCTAGGATGGCCGTATCATCTGCATAAAGTGCAAGAGTGATACTAGGTGATTTTGGTATGTCATTTATGAAAATGTTGAACAAAATTAGGCCTAAAAGTGACCCTTGGGGGACGCCGCTTAGTATAGGACGGGGTGCCGAAATGAAAGAATTAACTCGTACAGAAAAAGATCTATTAGTGAGGTACGAATTAATTATATGAATTAAATAGGCCGAAACGTCAAGTCGTATGAGCTTGATAATAATTCCTATATGCCAAGTCCTATCAAATGCTTTGGCTATGTCAAGAAATAAAGCGCCAGTAAGCATTTTGTTACGAAACCCTTCGTGAATGAATTCCACTGTCCTCAGCAGCTGGTGCGTAGTGCAGTGTTTTGCTCGAAATCCAAATTGTTCATCAATAAGAACGTTGTGATCGCGGAGAAAATCATTCAGGCGTTTAAGTAACACAAACTCGTATATCTTAGATAACGATGATAGGAGGCTGATAGGTCTATAATTTTGAGGGTTAGAAAGGCTTTGGCCTGGTTTTGGAATAGGCACAATAAGTGCTTGTTTCCAGCTTTGAGGAAAATAGCAATGCTGTATCATAAAATTTATAAGCATTACTAAGAAAAATAGATAATTGGTGGGTAAATTTTTAATCATACGATTAGAAATAGAGTTCATACCAGGGCAAATTTTACGTTTTAACGAAATCGTGACTTCTCGATATGGCTCGTACTAAGCAGACTCTCTCTCCTGAGGATGGACAGCCAGCGGAATCCACGGGCACTCTCGATGATGCTATACCTCCGGACAAGCCGGCGACCACTGCGGACCCAGCGGATACTCCTCGTGCACCGACTATGGACATCGATTTCCTGCCTATGATCACGGATGCGGAATTAGCTAAGCTACGTTCTGAAATTCAAGAAATGGAACTTCGAATAGAAGAATCTACCAACAACCTGAAAATTCTCTCAGCGCATCGACCAGTCACGGACCGGGACTACCATACGGACCTACTCAAGAAAACACTTGAAGATCGCAGACGGACACTACAGCAGCTGAGGGGTAAGTTAGATTTTTACTTATCACATGCAAACACTTTACAATCACAAACAAATACCAAAAGGAAACAACATGAAGCTCACTCGGACACGGAAATGGATGTTGACGGATTCAAGAAACCCACAAAAACAGCTAAACTACCCAAAATTGCAAAACCAGCAGTTAACCTTACTACCATCCAAAATAGCTTCAGTGCTTTATCGGTTCACCAAACAGGCAATACTACTCCACCCCAGGCAGGAAACACTACTACACCTGTGCCAACAAATGCCTCAGACACAAATACACGACTACAAAATTACAGCACTCCTACACCAATCATGATCAGGCCGATAGATGGCGCCACTTACAACGAGTACTTGAAAAAAATATCAAAGCTGACCACTGCCACGTTCTACGGCAAAGTAAACGGCGAATATTTGAAATTACTTCCCAGCACCACAGATGACCATCGCCAACTTACACTTGATTTACAGAAACATAATATAGAACATTACATTATTACCCCACGCCACAAACGTCCCATCAAAGTTGTTATCAGAGGATTACCAATCACCACCACAAATAAAGAAATTACACAGGAATTAACACACCTTGGATATTCTGTATTCAAGGTAGTGCAACTTACACGCTTCCGCACCAAGCAACCAATGCCACTCTTTCAAGTCTAACTGAACCCTACAGACAACATAGAAAACATTTACACAGAAACTCATCTTGGACTTTTCATGATCACTATAGAAAAATACATTAACAAAAACATAGTCCCACAATGCCACAATTGCCAACGATTTCACCACTCCTCAGACAACTGTTTCTTTACACCCAGGTGTGTTAAATGCGCGCAAAACCACAAAACTACAGACTGCCCTACACCTGGACACATTGATAACCCTATTTGTGCCAATTGTCAACAAAACCACCCAGCCTCATACAGAGGTTGCGAGAAGTTCCCCAAACCACGCACAAACATCAACAAAACCACCACTACACATAACACCATCATTACACCTTCAGCCACAATTACGAGCACAAAAACCTATGCACAAGCAATCACCAACACAACAAAACCCAATACTCTCAACAATAACAGCACTACAAACATCAGCCAATTCTCTGACTTCTTTTCGACACTCAAAGACATCTACACAGCATTTGGCACAGACAAATTATCCAAATTATTACAACTTCTAAAAATCAATATGCAAGCCATCAAGGAAGCAGAAACTCCAATGGAAAAATTGTTAATACTTTTCAACATATGTGAAGAAGCCAATATCTTTAACCCACAACATGCATAATACAACATGTGATTTTTCTATAGTTACATGGAACGCAAACGGCCTCTTTCATAAACTCACTGAATTAAGAGACTTCGTAAATGAGTATAGCCCCAATATCATCTTCATACAAGAACACATGCTTGACCCAAACAAGAAATTCAGCATTAATAATTATGTAATGTACAGGTTTGACAGACCACGAAATATGAATGCAATACACCATCAAGCAAGAAGAACTGCAGGCGGAGTAATTATTTTAATTAAGCGCTCCATCCCTCATTATCAAATAACATTAACCACGCCCTCAGCCATTGAAGCTCTGGCAATTACAGTTACACCCACACACTCACAACCAATCACATTTGTCTCCATCTATGTGTCTAGGGGAGCTACAACCACAGAAATCACAAATACCCTAGATACAATTTTTAAACTTAACAATCGAGTAATATTAGGTGGAGACTTTAACGCAAAAGATCAGGCATGGAACTGCAATACTATAACTGCACATGGAAGATCAATACACAGATTTGCTAATTCAGCCAACCTACAAATTGCAGCTCCGAACCACCCAACACACTACAGTCTGGGATTCTCCACTGTCATAGATTTCTTTATCCTTAAGGGAATAAATTGTAACTATACAGTGGAAACACTTGACGAGTTATCATCGGATCACAACCCTGTGGTCTTGAAATTCGATGATACTCACTGTAGTACACCACAACACCGAGCCTTTATTACAAATTGGCGTAATTACACCAAAGCTCTCAACAACACTCAGTACATACCCACAACAGCACACAATGAGGATGAGTTAGACACGCTAATTGAAACATTTACATCTGACCTTAATAATGCACTGAACCAAAACAGCAAGCCACGAAAAGAAAAAAGCAATAGAAATTCAAAACTCAGACAACTTATTAAGCAACGTAACTATGCCAGAAAAACCTGGCAACGCACAAGATACCCTGCAGATAAAAGAATCTTCAACAAACTACAACACCAGGTCAGGGCTCTCTCCAAAGCACATGCACAATACTGCTGGGCTAATTCGCTAGAATCGCTATCCCCAGACGATAATTCGCTCTGGAAAGCGATCTCTAGTTATAGTGTAAGCCACAAAACCATTCGGGATTCGCAGGGTAGCCACCATGAGTGACGGACGCACGTTCGAGAGCTCCTCACCTAGCAACAACGCGAACGAGAAGCCGGAAGAAATGGCCGGCACTTCACGAACCCTAACCGCTGATCCTATGGATACGACAGCAGCATCTGAATCAACACTCCCTGTCTCTTCGGACAACAATGGAATTGATGTAAATCCTGAGAACCTTCTAATTCATATTAAGCAACTATATCAGCTAAAGACCAGGTTCACAGAGCTAGAACAGCATCTATCGAGAGCCAGAAGATCGACGCCATGTGCTTCCTTTGACCTCAAGTGCATCAAGCAAGAGTCGCAGGTAACTCTCTCTTCCTTAACCTCTCTTGCCAAGCGCCTAAACTTGCCTCTATTCAGCATCCCTCCTACAGAGGAGGAATGCATCCAAAAGCTGGTAAATGTCACTAAAACTACTAGTAATAATTCTAAAACTGACGTTAAAGTCAGCGACCAGGACAAAAATGTCGGGAAAAACTCCCCAGTCAAAAGATCCCTCCTAAAACCGGCAAAATTACAAGCCGACAAAATCATTGCTAGCAATAGCCAGAAATTAGAAAAATTAACCATCAGTAAACGAGAAATTACTCCTACCTCGCCCCAAAACAAAAAAATCAGGAAAGTGGACAAAGATGGCTTTCAACAGCCACCCCGCCATCTCATCGCACGTAATGCCGATAACAATAGCCTGCCTCCATTTTGGAGCGAAAACTCTGACGATCTCCCCCCCACCCAACCCACAGAGCAAAGCTCGTTGCCTAGGCAACCAGTCATTCAGATCAACGAGGAGAGCGCTGAAACCGGTACTCCCCCCCCCAAGCAATAGCTCGTCCGAAGGGTCGAAAAAGAGAATTCCCTATTTTTTCGTCGACCCTAAAGACTTTGAATTCCTCACTTCACTTGTGCAGTCGGAAGTTCCAACAGCCATATGCCGCATGAAAGGCAAATATCTCCGAATAGAGATGCAAAACGAGAATGATTACCGCTCGGTCGCCCAAATTTTAAATAACCAGGGGGCCGAGTATAAATCATTCAACCTCAAGCAAGATCGCCCTGTAAAGGCCATGTTAAGGGGACTGCCAAGTAATGCAAAGCCCGAGAAAATCAAAGCCGAACTTCAGCTTCTTGGCTATTCGGTGATAAGTGTCACGAAACTGTGTCGGCATAAATCCCGTTATCCAATGCCCTTGTTCTTAATTCAATTGAACCCCTCGTTGAATGTTTACGACATCTTCGAGGAGACTCTCATGTTCGGAGTCGAAATAAAAGTGGAAAAACACCATGGAAAAAAGGGACCCAGTCAGTGTTGGCGCTGCCAAGGATATTTCCACAGTTCAGCAGTGTGCACGCTCCCCATCAAATGCCTGCGGTGCGCTGGCCCGCATTTTGCGTACCAGTGTACCAAAGACCCTGAGGAACCAAACACATGTGCAAACTGCCTTGGTCAGCATGCGGCCAACTGGTTCCACTGTCCCAGGAATCCCATGAACAAGGGCAAAAACCCCAATATTCGTAAAGATAGCGGGAAATCAAAATTTGTACCGGCGCCAGCTAAACCTCTCCTTAGTGGTACAGATCCCCTATTTAGTGAAATCGCTTCCGGACGAAAAAATCCCGGACTGAATATGACTTCGGAGCAGAAGCAAGGCCAGAAGCAAGCCCTCAAGCAAGCCCCGGCACTGCAACCTGCGCCACAGCCAGCACCACCGGCCCAGGCTTTAGCCCCAACTCCAGAGGACTACAGCTGCACCGATACCCTCCGTTGTGTATTCCAGATCTCTTCAGAGTTTGGAATAGAACATAAAACCCTACTGAAAGCCTTCAAAAATGCCCTGCCTCAGCTACGGACAGTCTCCACCGGACCTGAGAGAGCATTTTATATCTATGAAGCCTACGTTGGACTCCTCAACTAAAACATCAAGTTCAACGACTCAAACAGAGAAGAAGACCTCCTGATTTCGTTCTGGAATGCCAACGGAATAAAAAACAAGATCCACGAAGTCCGGGATTTTATCAATGAGCACCACATGGACCTCTTCCTCGTTCAGGAGACACATCTGGTTGAGGGACTTAGCGCGAACATCGCGAATTATTTCTGCTACCGAAATGATAGAGAGGTATGCATCAGTGACACTGTTCGTGCTAGTGGCGGTACTAGCATCTATGTAAACGCTCTTTAAAGCATTCTAGAATACCCACACCACCACTGGAGGCCCTAGAAGCGACAATTATCCAAATTCATATTCAAAATTCCCCCCCAATAGCAGTAGCGTCCTGCTACATGCCTCCGAGACAGGGACCTGCATTTCTCTCTGATCTCAGAAAATTAAGTGGTGTTGCAAATAACCTGATTATCGCAGGAGATTTAAATGCCCGTCATAGAAGTTGGGATTGTGTCACTGCCAACAACTATGGCGATAAACTCAAAATTTGGGCTCAGGACGCCCGTATCCAAATTATAGCGCCGAACTCATTTACCCATTATCAGTTTCCTGGGGGGTTAGGTGCTCCATCCATTATTGATTTGGCCTTATTTAAAAATATTCCATTAGACTATTCGATCAAAGTGATTCCGGAATTGTCCTCTGACCATTATCCGGTTCACCTCACCCTTAAAACTACCAAAATCAATCAAAATTTACCGGCGCAAGTCTCGACTAACTGGGACAACTTTCGGTATGTTTTGGAAAATGGTATTCTCCCCCCTATCAAAATTAACGATAATCAGGAGGTTGACTTAGCCATTCACAGGCTCAACCAAACCCTGGGAAGTGCGTTCACAGCTGCCTCCAAACCCAAATTTAGACCTAACCACTATAAATTACCAGACTTCATTAAAGATAAAATCAAAATTAAAAACCGTCTTCGCAGAGATTGGCAAAACACACGTTTAGAATCCATTCGAGTACAACTGCGAAGAATCCAGAATGAGATCAAGTCTGACATTAAAAAATTTGCAGACGATAAATATTCAAATTACCTTAAGTCCTTAAAGACTTCTGACAATAGCCTCTGGGTTGCTAGCGCACGGCTTCGCAAACCCAAACATGACATTCCCCCCCTAATGGGCACGGTCAATGACCGGATGGCATTAACAGAAACTGAGAAGGCTGAACGCATTGCGGACAGTCTTCAAACACAATTCTCATTAAACACTGGACCCATGTTCGATACCTGTGCACCGCACACGCATGAAGTCCAACACCAAGTTGAAGAATTTCTCTCCTCAGATACACACTCTGAGGAACCCATCACCACAACCATGACTGAGATTTCTGCAATTGTCAAAAATCTCACCCCTGCAAAACCCCCGGCCTTGATAGGATTTCTAATCGCATGATTAAAAATTTGCCTATTAAATTCGTATTTTACCTAGCAGTTTTGATTAACTCAATGCTAAGGTTAAAATATTATCCTCATAGCTGGAAGAATGCTTTAGTCATTCCTATTCTAAAACCTCGCATGGACCCTAAGGTCCCTCAAAATTATAGACCGATCAGCCTCCTGTCTTCACTTAGTAAAATCTACGAAGCTATACTGCTTAGATACCTGAATGATTTCTGCCGAAGTCGAAATATCATTATTCCTCAACAATTCGGCTTTCGCGCAAAACACTCAACTCAGACCGAGCTACTGAGGGTAGTAGAAATCATTCACACAGGATCTCGCAGTGGAAAGCCTACAACTATAGTCTATTTAGACGTAGCAAAGGCTTTCGACAGATGTTGGCATATCGGAATTTTATTCAAGCTCATGCGACTTGAAATTTCGGCTAATTTTGTGCACATCATGCACTCTTACCTCAATAATCGCACCTTTTCTGTTAAAGTAAAATATTCTGCCTCTTCTCCTCGCCCTATCCTGGCGGGGGTGCCTCAGGGAGGAATTCTTAGCGCTACGCTCTTCAACTTGTATGTAAATGACATACCACAATCGCCAAGTTTCGATCTAGCCCTTTACGCAGACGACACAGCCATCATTTCTCAGTACCCAACACTTAACGCCACTCTTAATCACCTCCAACTTTATTTAACAGACTTGGAGTCCTGGCTCATTACCTGGAAAATCAAAATCAACGTCGCAAAAAGTGCCGCCACCGTTTTCTTTTCCAGAAAGAGGAATGTCCATAGTCAACTCCAACCACTCAGGTTATTTGATGAGGAGATACCCTGGGTGGAATCCTATAAATATCTCGGAGTTTATCTGGATGCGAAGCTACTCTGGAGTACTCATATCAACTATACAATAGCCAAAGCACGAACTGTCAGAACTCAACTAATGTCACTTATCAACCGTACCAGCAACCTCTCCCTCAGCAACAAGATCCTACTTTATCGCAGCACCATCTTCCCCATCCTCACCTACGCAGCTATCATCTGGTCAACCGCAGGCAACAGTCACCTAAAGAAACTCCAAGTATTCCAGAGTGTTACGCTTCGCATACTCACCAATGCTCATTATTTCGTCCGGAATGAAGTGCTTCATAATGACCTCAAAATTTTACCCCTGGATGCCTTTTTTCGGCAAAATTCGGCAAAGTTTTTCAATAGACTATCTCAGATTGAAAACCCAGTCTTGCACTCACTTCCTGCTTATAATTCAGCAGAGCCTAGCTCTGCTAAGCGACCTAGGAGCGTTCTTGATAGAACATTTAACATCTTTCCTAGGAAGCCTAAGCGGAGGTGCTTACTTGACTAGGAATTCTTTCTGATTCTTAAAACTAAACTTTAACCAGCACTTCACGGGCCTAACCCGGCGACCCTTAATTAACTCTCTTTTTTACATCACTGCCCGCTAGACCTAATCTGGCCTCGTTTACCGCGACCCACATCTGTACCACTAAACATGACCTCCCCCCATTTATCAGGACCTCACCTTTTTACATATCACGGACCAGACTTATAACATTAAAGGAAATTATTAAAAAATAGCACCAATAGTTTAATTATTTAACTACTATGAAATTCATTAAAATTTAGACTTAAATAATATTGCAATAGCTATCCTACTCTATAATCATTCCTGCAGTGCTTCTCTTACCTAAATACAACTTATCAATTCTTTATTTTTGCACAGATATCACAAGCTTGCATTTCATCACTACAAGACCTTCTTCAATAATTAAATTTAAATCTCGCTTCCTTAATT
This sequence comes from Stegodyphus dumicola, assembly GCF_044657685.1. NCBI lineage: Eukaryota > Metazoa > Arthropoda > Arachnida > Araneae > Eresidae > Stegodyphus > Stegodyphus dumicola. Next base: position 150,267,046 of record NC_140768.1, read on the forward strand.
CCCCTTACTCCCTTCCTTTGCTCTATTTCTGTCCCTTTAAATCCTCATCTAATAATTTCTCCGTCTTTTTCACAGTTAACTTTCCTCACGGTTCTTTTCCGCTCCAGTAGCTGCTCCTATTCTCCTCTCGCCACGGGCGGTCGGAGAACTTTTTGCCTTCCTGAATAGACTCTCCCCCCTCCTCTTCGCTCCTTCTTCCCTGGATTCAGTTTTAGTCGTAAGACTCTTCCCCCCTCGCTCACCCCCAAGGCATTAGCTATCACTGCGGCTGTCCGTATTACCTAATATTACCTTTCCCAAGCCCTGGAAACTTATGTTTCCCGGCTGATTGTCTTCCAACCTTTCCGATTCCATAAACGCAATGCGTTCCGGAATTCGCCTCAACCAACTCCTTTCTCTCTTTCAATCTTAAATTACAAGTTGAAAGCAGAGAGAATTGCTCGTCCCATATGCGGACTCCTTATTCATTTCTTTCTATATAAACCCTTAATGGTTTGTTCAACTCTCCTTTAGCCATTGCTTTTTCTTATCCAACTCAGTTTCCTTATCGATGTTGTGGAGGTAATTGCATTAAGTTGCAAAGGTACTCCGGAAGTCAAACGCCTTGGGCCTTGGGCAAAACCATTCCGCCCCTTAATGGCCCCTCAGGAGTCGCTTACACAGATATTGAGAAAGCTGAGTCCCTTGCGGATTACTATGCATCTCAATTTACACTCAACAACATTTCACACCCTCAAACGGAACTCACAGTTTCACAAACCCTTACACATTATTTTACAAATACACCCGCAGACAACACGATTCTAGTCAATCCGTCGAATGTTTTTGGCTATATTGAACAGATGAAAAAGAAAAAAAGCCCATGAATAGACCATATCAGCGTAAATATGATTAAAAAAATGGGGGCACTCATGTTCTGCAGGTTAATCAGGATCATTCAATGCATCTTGAATCTCAGATATTTTCCAAAGGCATGGAAAATCGCAGTCATCTCTGACTGACTGACTGACTGTTTGTATATTGCCAGAATGCAGCACATGGCCGCTTGTCTGGCTCCATAAATTACCATGAAGGCACATCGCAGTAGTACAATCATCAGTTTAGAGAGGTAGTTGGTAAAAAGGGGGCCAACATCGCAGACCAAGCAAGGAGACGATCATGGACAGACGGGTAGTGTGTAAGTCATCATGTGCAATAACGAGAAACATAAATACAAAATACATAAATAAATACAACTTTTAAAATAAAGATACAATCATAAAGTAAAAAATAATATAAATTACAAGATGCTTTACAATATTTACAATTCTTGATTATGTTGGAAAATTAGAGTCGTGAGTGAGGTGAGCCGCGAGAGGTCTCAGTTTTTCGTCGTCAGAGAGGATAATATACTTAAAAGTATCAAATATAGCAAGATGGTCACAGTTTAGTGCTTTATTAAAAAATTGTGTATTCAGCTTGTGCAGATGTTCTTTAATTGAATGGAGTTGAAAGTCATGATGCAATGTGACGTTACTAACGTACATATGTACATTAGTCATTTGTCTAAGCATTTTATTCTGTATAATCTGTAACTGGTTAATTTCATTATCTTTTACAGTGGCCCATGCAGGTGACGCATAAGTTAAAATAGGCCTGATCATGGTAATATATAGAAGTCTTTTCCTGCGAAGATCCAGGCTGGAGTATTTGCCAAGTAAAGGCCTGAGGCAGTTAATAATGCTGTAAGCTTTTCTCTTCAAGTTTTTGATATGATTTTTCCAGGTGAGTTGTCTGTTAAATACGACTCCTAAGTAAGTGGCTTCTTCAACATGCGGGACTGTTTCCCCAAACAGTGTAATATTTTCATTTAATTGTATAAGTCTGCGTTTCTTCCTAATCATTAATAGGTTTGATTTCTGTGCATTAATAGAGATACGCCATCTTTGGCACCATTCTTCAATGTCAGGCATGCGTAGTTGTAGCTTGAAAATAGCATGTTTGGCGCTAGCGGACTTAACGGCTAAAGCCGTGTCATCCGCGTAGCAACCAAGAAAATAGTTAGGATCATTGTCAACATTAGGGAAGTCTGCAACGTAAAGGAGATATAAAATGGGTCCCAAAATTGATCCTTGAGGGACTCCAGCATTTATTGGTTTGACACAAGAAGAGTCATCTCCTATGGAAACTGAAAAAGTCCTGTTAGAAATGAAAGAGACGATAAGCAAGATGATCTCTCTGTCAAGATTGTGATGAATTAATTTGTAGATAAGTCCTTCATGCCAGACGCGGTCGAAAGCTTTCGCCACGTCCAGCATGAGGAGAGCCACATTTTGATTTTTGTGCAGTGCGTCACCGCAAAACTCAACCAATCTAATCAGTTGCTTGGTGGTGGAAAGTTGGCTGCGAAAACCGAACTGCTCAGGTGGAAGTACAGATAAGTATGGTCTTAGTCTGGTAAGTATAATTCGTTCAAAAATTTTCGCAAATCCGGCGAGCAGGCTAATGGGCCGGTAACCATCCGGTTTTGTGATGTCTTTTCCGGGCTTTGGAATTAAAATCATTTTTGCATGCTTCCATGCAGTGGGAAAATAGCTCATGTTCAAACATGCGTTAAGGATGCTTGTATATTTAGTGACACAGTTATCAGGTAGATTTTTGATAGCGTTGTTGCTAATTGTATCATAGCCAGGTGCTTTCTTAGCTTTAAGTCTTTTGATAACTTCTTTAACCTCAATAGGCGCAGTGAACTTGGTAAGATTTCTAGCGGTCGGTGCATTTAGCCAGTCTCTAATGAAATAGGAAACTTCATAAGTAAAATTGATGTTTCTGGGTTCTCTGTTCGGCATAAATTGTTGTTCAAAATGATTAGCAAAGATCTGTGCTTTTTCACTATTGGTGGTGGCAACGTAATTGTCCGAATAAATAGGTCTATTGCTGCAAGGCTTGCGTTTTAAGTTTTTAGCAAATTTCCAAATAGAGCCGTCAGCAGGGTTGAGATTGAGAAGTTTCTCTTCCCAAACTTCGTTACGGTATTCAGCAATTTTCTTTTTAATATCTCTGTTTAATTTATTCCAGTCTCTTTTAACATATGGACTCCAGGTCAAATGCCATCTTTTGCGTAATTTATTCCGTGCGGAAATAAGATCTCTAATATTGCGGGGGAGAAAATTGGCGAATTGCTCTCTGCTAATTTCTTTTGAGGCATTATTAATGGCAGATTTGACGCCATTAGTCAAGTTTTCAATTGCAACGTCAACATCTTTCCTGGTTTTGAGTGGACCGATATTCGGGGGATTAATCTGAAGAATATCTTTATAGAGATTCCAGTCAGTGAGTTTAATTTTATTTGCATTTTTATCCCTGGCGACTCCTAGGGTGGCAACCACTGGCAGATGATCAGACGTGAGTTCGTGGAGAACTTCAATAGTCATGGGAAAGGAAGTATTAGTAAGAAGGAGATCTAAAATCTCTGCTCTGCGAGGATCATTTGGCCGGTAAGTATATTCAGCTGGCGCCTCTAATGCAATGGGGTGATTCGTAATAAAATCATGTAGAATTTTTCCATTTTTATTTGTCTGTCTACATCCCCATTCTTTATTTTTTGAATTAAAGTCCCCAGCAACGATAAACTGATGATTGTCAGGGCAAATACTTTTCAGAATATCTTCATTAAGCTCAATATCGGGTGGGTTGTAAAAAGCACTAAAATAAACAGTCCCTATGTAAGGTAGTAATATTGAAACTGTGACCATTTCATTTGTGGAGTTTCTTTTATCGGAAATAAAACAAGATTGCAGGGAGTTACGTACATAGATTGCGACTCCTCCACCTCTTTGATTCAAGCGATCACATCTATATGTGCGATAATTATTAATATTTATGTTCTTACACGGAGTGGCGTAAGTCTCAGAAATTAAAGCGATGTCAATCTCATGAGTAGTGAGGAAATTGTGTAGTTCCGTGATTTTTTTAAGAATGCTGTGAGCATTCCAAAAAACTGCTCGAATGGGGGCCTTATTAATGTTGTGATTGGCCATTATGGTCTCCGGATTGATGAGTTTCTTGAATTACCGCTTTGGTCTGTTGAATTTGCTGTGAAAGCAAAAAGCCTGAGCTTTTAATTACATTAACAAGTTCAGCCAAGTCGGCGAACACCTTTTTCGCTTCACTAATCGTGTCAGAATATATTCCAGTAGAGAGAGCTTGTGCGTAGCTTTTGCTTTCTACTACTCTGCTTGTGTAGGCTTTTACTTTCTCTTGTTTTTTCTTAGGGAATTTGTCACATCCTCTAAAATTCGATGTATGTTCTTGAAGGCAATTGGCACATTTTGGTGGTTTTTCTTTATTTTTATTTGGGCAAAGATAAGATAAATGTTCTTCAGCGCACCGAACACATTTGGGCGTAAAGTAACATCCTGCTTGAGTGTGGTGGAACCCCTGACAACGGTAACATTGTAGGGGCCCAGCTCTACCCTTATAATCTTCAATTCTTACTCTAAGCCCGCATAGGTTAGTAATGTTATGTATTTCCTTCGATTTATCCTTTCTGGGTAGTGAAACAAGGAAAAGAGGCAATTTAATAATCTCACCATTTCTCCTGCTAGTCATTTGTTTGATAGAACTAGCGACGAAATTTTTAAATTTTAATTCCTCATTAATTTCTTTGATTTCTGTATCATGAAGTAGTCCCCTAATGACTACTTTAATATCTTTATCTTGTGGCAAGATAAATGAATGATGTTCAATTTTTGTGGCTTGAAGCAGCTTAACTATCACCCTGTAGTCTTCGTCATCTTTAGTCATAATTCTAATGCCTTTAGGAGTTTGACGGCTATCTACTTCAATATTACGCTCTTGAAAGGTTTTCCTGATATTATTCCAGACCTTGTTAGTCACTTTAATGGTAATAGGTGGAATTTTATATTTTCTGACAAAGTTTGTGTCAGTTATCTCATTTTCGTCTTTATTTTGTGGGTGTGTTTCGGTTTGAGAGTGTTCCGTTTCCGGAGCAGTCGTATCCATTGTATCATTTTCGGTTTCAGCAGTAGGGGGTAATCCCTGTTGGTGTTTGCTATTTTCTGTTGACTCATGTTGTTTATCTTTTGATTGTGTGTCATCATTAGATTTCTTATCAATAATATCAGAGTTAATGTGCCTAGTGGCAAGTGGTAAGTCAGTCGGCATATCTTGTTTTTGCTTTTTCGCCGGCGGTTTTGCCGATCTGGTGCGTACTGTCTGGTCGCCTCTTCGTTTAGTATAAAATTCTTCGTCAGAACTAGATTCCTGATCGAGTGTGATTTCTTTTTCGGAGTTTGTTTGGTCATTATCATTAAATGTTAGTGGACTGCGCGAACGTTCGTTGTCACTTATTTTATCAGCTTCGTCAGTTTTTTGTGTATGTTTCGTTTTATTAGTATTACTATTTCTGTCAGCTAAGTATGCGTTGATGCATGTAAGCATGTGCACGTAGAATTTGTAGTCACGTTCTTGTTCGCAAGTAAGCGCACCATCATCGCAACGCTTATGTTCTAGCTCTTCAATGAGCTGCTCAAAAACTAGGCTAATTCTGTCCATGATCGGTCCGAAAATCCAAAAATTCGCAGCGCCCAAGTACGCAGTAAGACCCGCGCCCTGGAACCGGGCCCGCTCGACGGCGTCCCGGCAGACAGACGCAGTCATCTCCCCAATTCTGAAGGCGGATAAACCAGCAGATCACGTGACGTCTTATCGTCCAATTAGCCTACTTCCCATCCTTAGCAAAAGAACGGAAAAAGTTATTCTAGACAGTATAAATCAATTCATAACAGAAAAAAAATCTCATCATCCCTGCACAGTATGGATTCCGGAAGGACCATTCAACCACTATGCAACTGTATAGGGTGATAGAAAAGATTCCCAGTGGACTACAAAATAATATGCAAACACCTGCAGTCTTCTTCGATATAGCCAAAGCATTTGATCGCGTTTGGCTGGAAGGCCTAATATACAAACTTATCACTCTGGGTTTCCCAGAACATATCATCTCCATCATCAAATCCTATCTTGCCGATAGAACATTTGTCGTTCGCATTAACAAAACAAATTCTACTAGAAAACACATCAGAGCGGGCACTCCTCAGGGATGCCTTCTCTCGCCAACACTATTCAATATTTATGCGAACGATATCCCACATACACACAACACTACACTCGCCATGTACGCAGACGATACAGCGATTCTCACTCAAAGTGCTACACTTAGCTCAGCAATACAACAGATACAAGATCATATTCATGCTATTGAGTCCTGGCTGGTGGCCTGGAAAATACAGATTAACGTATCCAAATCAGAAGCTATTCTATTCTCATGGAAAAGAAATATACCACACAGTTTCATTATGTTTAATGAAAGGATCCCCTGGGTCAAGCAGACCAAATACCTAGGTGTTATTTTGGATAGGAGACTCACATTTCTACCCCACATCAACCACTTAATCTCAAAGTTTCGAGGCAGTAGACATACACTTGCCCCCCTAATCACTCGAAGCAGCGTTTTGGACTTAGACCATAAATTACTCATTTACACGGCCGTATTGCGTCCCATCCTAACTTATGCCTGCCCTGCCTGGGGATATCTCTGTAAAACTCACTTCAATAGACTTATATCACTGGAAAACAATACACTTCGCATCATTTCAAAAGCACACTGGTATGTTAGGAATGAAGCCATACATAGAGAATTAAACATTACCCAAATCCATGAATTCATGAAAAAGATATCCACCAAATTCTACAAAACTCTACATAAATCAAATAATCCTAGCATACCAGCACACACATATAACATCAACCTTCCCGCCAATCGAAGGCGACCAAGAGCCATTTTACGAACTGTGCCTTAGTCATAAATACGTTATAAAAACTTAATAATATATATATATATATTACATGTATATATATGTATATATGAGAAAATATACCAAAAAAAATATGGAAAAAATGAAAAAATAAAATGATATGGAAAAAATAGAAAATACTTTGAAAAAATCTTTGACCAAAAAAATAATAAAAAAGAAAATTTTTTTCATTCGACTAAGGCACATTACAACATTCAACATACATTAACAACCACTACAAACACTTCCACAATTCCACACAATTTGCATGTGATATCCCTCAGCCAAACTACAATCTTTCGTCTCGAAGAGACGGCATTGGATGCCCGCAAGCACGTGACGACCACCAGCTCCTCCAAAACGCCAGCACGACTACTTCAGTCCCAGTCAAGACTTCACCAAGGAAGGAAGCTCTGCACTACTGCACGCCGACCGTGAAAAGCTGCCTCCGCGGACTTACCCTCCGGCTTCTAATTGCAGTCACTTTTTATCATCCTACTTTTCGATTATGCCATACCATCGACACACCTACAAACGTATTCTGCTGGAAAGATATGCCATCCAAAAACTATCAGCACTAAGGATCGAAAAGAAAAGAAAGAAGTCGATAGGGATAGGACACTTCAGTCCAGGCGCCCTTTGAAAGGAACCTGCCGGTTCATGGATGATACTAAGCAGACTCCCCGTAGCGAAACAGTTCCACCTGATAAAGTTATGGATCCTGTTTCAGACAGCTCGAATACGACGGCCACTGATATGGACCAGGATACTGATCACGTTCTCACGGAGCATGAAATCGCCACTCTACGAACGGAAATCGCTGACCTAGAAGTTGCTATTTCAACCCTCAATAGAATCATTCAGAACCTATCGGCCAAGAGACCAGTTACGGACAGAGACTACCACTCGGATATCATGAAACAGGAGCTAGAAGCGAAGAAGATTCTGCTGGATAAGCAGAGGGGTAAGTTGAATATTGCTCTTTCTCATGCAAGCGCTACACAGCCAATAACACAACAGAAAGGCAAACCACGTGATCACTCAGACAGCGAAGACGATTTAGACGGATTCCAGAAACCGATTAAACATACAAAGGTCCTAAAAATATTCCAACCAGCACCATTCCCACTCAGAACAGTTTCATAGCACTCTCGCAACCAAACACTCATTCCACTCAACCCACACAACAAATTAATAGCTCACAATCACCAGATACAAGACTTCCCAACTACAGCACACGTACACCGATTATGGTTAAACCGACAGATGGCGCCACACACAACTAATACATCAAAAAACTCACTACACTTACTCAAGCTACATTCTACGGCAAAATAAGTGGTGAATACCTAAAATTACTACCTTCAACAACAGATGACCACAGACAACTCACCATAGACCTACAAAAACATAACATCGAACACTATGTCATTACACCTAAGCACAAACGCCCAGTCAAAGTAGTTATCCGAGGCCTACCCATTACCACTGACACACATGAAATTTCCACTGAACTCACAAACCTCGGATACACAGTACACAAAGTAGTTCAACTCACCAGATTCAAGACCAAACAACCCATGCCACTATTTCAGATCCAACTCATGCAAACACCCAACATTGACAAAATCTACAGTGAAACACACCTAGGTATGTTCATCATTACAATCGAAAAATACATCAACAAAAACATTACACCACAATGCCACAATTGCCAACGTTTTAATCACTCATCAGACAATTGTTTCTTCCTACCTAGGTGTGTTAAATGCGCACAACAACATAAAACCACAGACTGCCCTACACAAGCAAAATAGATAACCCTACATGCGCAAATTGCCACAAAAACCATCCAGCTTCCTACCGCGGTTGCGAGAAATTCCCCAAAAACAGAAACACAAATAATTCACCAAATCACACTTTTACTCAAAATAACAGCACCCCAAATATACATACATCCACACAAGGCAGAACATACGCACAGGTTACATCCAACAAGACATAAGACACTAGAAATCAGAATACCAACACTACATCTAACGCGAACATTTTCATCGACATCTTCTCTACACTAAAAGAATTTAATAATATTTTCGGCCACAATAACATCTTTAAATTCTTTTCTATTCTCAAAAATAACTTAGACCAGTTAAAATCAGTAGATACACCCATGGAGAAACTCTTAATTCTATTTAACATATGTGAGGAATCTAATATCTTTAACTAAATAATAGAAAAAAAAAACTTTTAAATTATATCTTAGATTTCGGGAACATAATACACTGCTTGCATGAGACCCCTCAGCTCTATTACCAAAAAATTCCAACTTTTTCTACCATTGGCCAATAACAACCACATGACCTGAAGATTTTCAAGCCTCTCCGCCCATCGACGCCGCCTTCTATCTCAGTGCTTCGACTTTCGTCCTACGAGTTAGCCTCCGAATACTTCTCCTCAAGTGCATGCGTCATCACCTCACTTTCAACTGGACTTTATGTTATACTTTGCTTATGGACATGTTTCTGCCATCATCACTCTGCCGGAACATACTTATGATCCCTACGATCGAAAAGTGACACAGCCTCGACAGGGATAGGACTCTGCAGTCCAGGCGCCCTTTGAAAGGAACCTGCCGGTTCATGGATGATACTAAGCAGACTCCCCGTAGTGAAGCGGTTCCACCTGATAAAGCTATGGATCCTGTTTCGGACAGCTCGAATACGGCGGCCACTGATATAGACCAGGATACTGATCACGTTCTCACGGAGCATGAAATCGCTACTCTACGAAAGGAAATTACTGACATAGATATTAATATTTCTACCCTCATCGGAATCGTCCGGGATTTATCGGCCAGTAGACCAGTTACAGACAAAGACTATCATTCGGACATCCTGAAGAAGGAGATAGAAAGGAAGAAGATTCTGCTGGATAAGCTGAGGGGTAAGTTGAATATAGCTCTTTCTCATGCAAGCATTACACAGCCAATAACACAACAGAAACGCAAACCACGTGATAACTCAGATAGCGAGGACAATTCAGATGGCTTTCAGAAACCGACTAAACCTGCAAAGGTTCCTGAAAATATTCCACCCAGCACTATACCCACCCAGAACAGTTTCATAGCACTCTCGCAACCTAACACTCACTCCACTCAACCCACACAACAACTTAATAGCTCACAATCACCAGACACAAGACTTCCAAACTACAGCACACCTACACCGATTATGGTTAAGCCGACAGATGGCGCCACACACAACCAATACATCAAAAAACTCACTACACTTACTCAAGCTACATTCTACGGCAAAATAAGTGATGAATACCTAAAATTACTAACATCAACAACAGATGACCACAGACAACTCACCACAGACCTACAAAAACATAACATCGAACATTATGTCATTACACCTAAGCACAAACGCCCAGTTAAAGTAGTTATCCGAGGCCTACCCATCACCACAGATACACATGAAATTTCCACTGAACTCACAAACCTCGGATACACAGTACACAAAGTAGCTCAGCTCACCAGATTCAAGACCAAACAACCCATGCCACTATTTCAGATCCAACTCATGCAAACACCCAACATTGATAAAATATACAGTGAAACACACCTAGGTATGTTCATCATTACAGTCGAAAAATACATCAACAAAAACGTCACACCACAATGCCATAATTGCCAACGTTTCAACCACTCTTCAGACAATTGTTTCTTTCTACCTAGGTGTGTTAAATGCGGACAACAAAATAAAACCACAGATTGCCCTACACAAGGAAAAATAGACAACCCTACCTGCGAAAATTGCCACAAAAACCATCCAGCTTCCTATCGCGGTTGCGAGAAATTCCCCAAAAACAGAAACATAAATAATTCACCAAATCACATTTTTACTCAAAACAACAGCACTTCAAATATACCTACATCCACGCAAGGCAGAACATACGCACAGGTTACATCCAACAACACACAAGACACTAGAAACCAGAATACCAACACTACATCTAACACGAATATTTTCATTGACATTTTCTCTACACTAAAAGAACTTAATACTATTTTCGGCCACAATAACATCTTTAAATTCTTTTCTATTCTCAAAAATAATTTAGACCAGTTAAAATCAGTAGATACACCCATGGAGAAACTCTTAATTCTATTTAACATATGTGAGGAATCTAATATCTTTAACTAAATAATAGAAAAAAAAAACTTTTAAATTATATCTTAGATTTCGGGAACATAATACACTGCTTGCATGAGACCCCTCAGCTCTATTACCAAAAATTCCAACTTTTTCTACCATTGGCCAATATCAACCTCATGACCTGAAGATTTTTGAGCCTTCTCTCCGCCCCTCGACGCCGCCTTCTACCTTAGCCGCAAACTGGTTTCACTGTCCGCGAAACCCAGCCAATAAAAATAAAACTCCCCCTATTAGATCGGATAGCGGGATTTCAAAATTTGTACCGGCTCCGGTTAAAGCTCCAATTAGCAGCACGGATCCCTCTTTTAGTGATGTCGTTTCCGGACGGAAAAATCCCGGACTACCATCATCTACCAAGGAACTGACGCAAGCACCTGCGACGCAGCAAGCTCCGAAGCAAGCGCCGAAGAAGAGTCCACTCCTCCCGCCAACTCCACCGGCCCAGGCTCCAGCCCCGACCGTAGATGATGGAAGCTGCACAGATACCCTCCGGAGCGTCTTCCAAATCGCCACGGAATTCGGCATTGAACACAAGATCCTCCTTGAGGCTTTTAGAAATGCTCTCCCTAGGCTCCGAAATGTCTCCACGGGGCCTGAGAGAGCATTTTATATTTATGAGGCATACTGTGGCCTCTTAAACTAAAGGCCTCAAGTTCAACTGTGCAACTAATGAAGATTCTCTCCTGATCTCCTACTGGAACGCCAACGGAATCAAGAAGAAGATTCACGAAGTCCGGGATTTTATTAATGAGCATCACATGGACCTCTTCCTCGTTCAGGAGACACATCTGGTTGAGGGACTTAGCGCGAACATCGCGAATTATTTCTGCTACCGAAATGACAGAGAGGTATGCATCAGTGACACTGTTCGTGCTAGTGGCGGTACTAGCATTTATGTAAAACGCTCCCTAAAGCATTCTAGGATTCCCACGCCACCACTGGAGGCCTTAGAAGCGACTATAGTACAAATTCATATTCCAAATTGTCCCCCAATAGCAGTAGCGTCCTGCTATATGCCTCCGAGACAGGGACCCGCATTTATCTCTGATCTCAGAAAATTAAGTGGTGTTGCAAATAACCTGATTATCGCAGGAGATTTAAATGCCCGTCATAGAAGTTGGGATTGTGTCACTGCCAACAACTATGGCGATAAGCTCAAAATTTGGGCTCAGGACGCCCGTATCCAAATTATTGCGCCAAACACACCTACCCATTACCAGTTTCCTGGGGGGTTAGGTGCTCCTTCCATTATTGATCTGGCCTTATTTAAAAATATTCCAGTAGACTATTTGATCGAAGTGATTCCGGAATTGTCCTCTGACCATTATCCGGTTCATCTCACCCTTAAAACATCCAAAATTAACCAAAATTTACCGGCGCAAGTCTCCACAAATTGGGACAACTTTCGGTATGTCTTGGAAAATGGTATTCTCCCCCCTATCAAAATTCACGATAATCAGGAGGTTGATTTTGCCATTGACAGGCTCAACCAAACCCTAGGAAGCGCATTTACGGCTGCTTCCAAACCCAAGTTCAGGCAAAATTATTATAAATTACCTGATCACATTAAAAATAAAATCAAAATTAAAAACCGCCTTCGCAGAGACTGGCAAAATACACGTTTGGAAAACTTTCGAGTGCAACTGCGAAGGATCCAGAATGAGATCAAGTCTGACATTAAGAAATACACAGACGAAAAATACGCAAACTATCTTAAGTCCTTAAAGACTTCCGACAATAGCCTCTGGGTTGCTAGTGCACGGCTTCGCAAACCAAAACACGACATTCCCCCCCTAATGGGCACGGTCAATGACCGGATGGCATTAACAGACACCGAAAAGGCTGAACGCATAGCAGACAGCCTTCAAACACAATTTTCACCGAACACTGGACTCATGTTCGATTCCTGTGCAGAGCACACGCATGAAGTCCAACACCAAGTTGAAGAATTTCTCTCCTCAGATACAAATTCTGAGGATCCCATCACCACAACAATGACCGAGATTTCTGCTTTGATCAAAAATCTCACCCCTGCAAAAGCACCTGGCCTGGATAGGATTTCTAATCGCATGATTAAAAATCTACCAGTTAAATTCATATTTTACCTAGCAGTTTTGATAAATTCAATGCTAAGGCTAAAATATTATCCCCGTAGCTGGAAGAATGCATTAGTCATTCCTATTCTAAAACCTGGAATGGACCCAAAGGTCCCTCAAAATTATAGGCCGATCAGCCTTCTGTCTTCACTTAGTAAAATTTACGAAGCTATACTGCTCAGATACCTGAATGATTTCTGCCGTAACCGAAACATTATTATTCCTCAGCAATTCGGCTTTCGTGCTAAACACTCAACTCAGGCCCAGCTACTGAGGGTAGTTGAAATCATTCATACAGGATCTCGCAGTGGAAAGCCTACAGCTATTGTTTATTTAGATGTAGCAAAGGCTTTCGACAGATGTTGGCATATCGGAATTTTATTCAAGCTCATGCGACTTGAAATTTCGGCTAATTTTGTGCACATAATGCACTCTTACCTCACTAATCGTACCTTTTCTGTCAAAGTAAAATATTCTGTCTCTTCTCCTCGCCGTATCCTGGCTGGGGTGCCTCAGGGAGGAATTCTTAGCGCCACGCTCTTCAACTTGTATGTAAATGACATACCACAAGCACCAAGTGTCGATCTAGCACTCTATGCAGACGACACAGCCATCATTTCACAGCACTCAACATTACATGCCACTCTCAATCACCTACAGCTGTATTTATCAGACTTGGAGTCCTGGCTCATTACCTGGAAAATCAAAATTAATGTCGCAAAAAGTGCCGCCACAGTTTTCTTTTCCAGAAAGAGGAATGTCCATAATCAACTCCCTCCACTCAGATTATTTGAAGAAAATATACCCTGGGTGGAATCCTATAAATATCTGGGAGTTTATCTAGATGCGAAGCTGCTCTGGAATACCCACATCAATTACGCCATCTCAAAAGCAAGGAATACAAGAACCCAGCTGATGTCTCTCCTCAAAAGAACCAGCAACCTCTCCCTCAACAATAAGATCCTTTTATACAAGAGTACCATCCTACCTATCCTGACGTACGCAGCTGTAGTCTGGTCTACTGCTGCCAATAGCCATCTAAAGAAAATACAAGTATTCCAGAGCGTCACGCTTCGTATCCTGACAAATGCTCATTATTTCGTCCGTAATGAAGTGCTTCATAACGATCTCAAAATTCTACCCCTAGATGCCTTTTTCCGGCAAAATTCGGCTAAATTCTTTAATAGATTAACGCAGATCGAAAACCCAGTCTTGCATTCACTTCCTGCTTATGATCCAGCTGAGCCCAGCTCAGCTAAGCGACCTAGGAGCGTTCTTGAGAGAACTTATAACATCTTTCCTAGGAAGCCGAAGCGGAGGTGTCTGCTTGACTAGGAATTCTTTCTAAAAATTTTTAAATTGACAAGCACTTCACGGGCCTAACCCGACGACCCTTAATTAATTCCATACTTCCACATGCCCGCCGGACCTAATCCGGCCTCGTTTCTCGGTTTTATATCCGTGCTGCTATAGGTAACATGCCCCTCCACCTGCCAAGACCTCATCTTTTCATAAAACACGGCCCAGACAATCTTAAATCAGACTTGCAATAGTTTTAACGTTTCTCTATTACTTTATCACCTAACTTAATTATTCAACTTAAACTGCCTAATTTTTTTGAAGTTTAAATTAATATTCTAATCTTCTAAATCTAACTCCCTCACATGCTACTCAAAACACTTTTTTAATGTATTTTTGTTCCAGCAATCTGCACATGTACAAGCTTGCATATCTTCAAACATCAACAGCAATCAGGTATTTTTGGTCAATTCTGTCCCCATTTTTTATTTCTTTCCACTTTTTAATCCACCTCTCCTCTCCAACTTTTAACGTTTTTCTTTAATTCCCTTCCCTTTAACTATCCTAAAACTTCTCCGTCTTTTCTACAGTTAACTTTCTCTCACGGTTTTTTCCGCTCCAAAAGTTGCTCCTATTGTACTCTCGCTACGGGAGGTAGGAGAAATTTTTCTACTCTTGAATCCTTTCCCCCCTTCTCTTCTTTCCACCTTCCCCTGCCCTGCTTTAGTCGTAAGACTCTCTCCCCCCCAGCCCATCCCCAAGGCATTAGCGATTACTGCGGTTTTCCGTATTACCTAATATACCTTTCCCGAGCCCTGGAAAATTATGATTCCCGGCTAATTGTCTTTCAATCTTTGCGATTCCATTAATGCAATGCATTCAGGAATCTGCCCTTATCCGTCACCTCTCTCTCTTTCAACCTAGTAAAACAGGTTGAAAGCAGAAAGAATTTATCGTCCATAGAATGGACTCCTTATTCACTTCCTTCCCCGTCAGCCCTTAATGGTCTCCTTCATTACCCTTCAGCCAGTGCTTTGTCTTAATCACCTCAGTTTTCTCCTTAACGAAGTTGTGGAGGTAATTGCATTAAGTTGCAAAGGTACTCCGGAAAATATCGCCTTGGGCCTTGGGCCGAATACTTCTCCCCAAGTGCATGTGTCATCAACTCACTTTCAATTGGACTTTATGCTATACTTTGCTTATGGACATGTCTCTGCATCATCACTCTGCCGGAACGCACTTATGATCCCAACGATCGAAAAGAGACTCAGCCTCGACAGGGATAGGACTCTGCAGTCCAGGCGCCCTTTGAAAGGAAGCTGCCGGTTCATGGATGATACTAAGCAGACTCCCCGTAGTGAAGCAGTTCCACCGGATAAAGCTATGGATCCTGTTTCGGACAGCTCGAATACGGCGGCCACTGATATAGACCAGGATACTGAGCATGTTTATACGGAACAAGAAATAGCGGCAATACGACACGAGGTTATAGAAATGGAAGAGAGATTAGCAACAGTTAAAGAAATCTGCACTGCACTCTCGGCTCACAGACCAGTTACTGATAGAGACTACCATTCGGCCCAAGGCCCAAGGCGTTTGACTTCCGGAGTACCTTTGCAACTTAATGCAATTACCTCCACAACTTCGATAAGAAAACTGAGTTGAATAAGAAAAACCATTGGCTAAAGGAAAAAAGAACAAACCATTAAGGGTTTACAATGAAAGAGATGAATAAGGAGTCCACATAAGGGACGAGTAGTTCTCTCTGCTTTCAACTTGTAATTCAAGATTGAAAGAGAGAAAGGTGTTGATTGAGGCGAATTCCGGAACGCATTGCGTTAATGGAATCGGAAAGATTGGAAGAAAACAGCCGGGAAACATGGTGTTCCAGGGCTTGGGAAAGGTAATATTAGGTAATACGGACAGCCGCAGTGATAGCTAATGCCTTGGGGATGAGCGGGGGGGGAAGAGTCTTGCGACTAAAAACTGGAATCCAGGAAAGAAGGATCGAAGAGGAGGGGGGGATAGTCAAATCAGGAAGGCGAAAAGTTCTCCGACCGCCCGTGGTGAGAGGAGAATAGGAGCAACTTTTCGAGCGGAAAAGAACCGTGAGGAAAGTTAACTGTGAAAAAGACGGAGAAATTATTAGAAGAGGATTTAAAGGGACAGAGATAGAGCTAAGGAAGGAAGTAAGAGGAATTAAAGGGAGGGAGAAGAATTAAGGGGGAGGGCGAGATTTAAATTTAATTATTGAAGAAGGTCTTGAAGTGATGAAATGCAAGCCTGCGATACCTGTGCAAAAATAAGGAGTTGATAAGTTATAGTAGGTAAAAGAAGCTCTGCAGGAATGATAAAATAATAGATTAATTATTGCTGCATTAGTTAAGTCTTAGTTTTAACGGATTTTATTAGTAGCCAAATTAGTTTGAATAGGTTGATTTTAATTATTGCTAATTTTTAAAGTTAACTTTAATGTTAAAAGTCTGGCCCGTGATATATGAAAAGGTGAGGTCCTGATAAATGGGGGGAGGTCATGTTTAGTGGTACAGATGTAGGTCGCGATAAACAAGGCCAGATTAGGTCTGGCGGCCAGTGATGTAAAAATAAGAGTTAATTAAGGGTCGCCGGGTTAGGCCCGTGAAGTGCTGGTTAAAGTTTAAATTTAAAAATTAGAAAGAATTCCTAGTCAAGCAAGCACCTCCGCTTTGGCTTTCTAGGAAAGATGTTAAATGTTCTATCAAGAACGCTCCTAGGTCGCTTAGCAGAGCTGGGCTCTGCTGGATTATAAGCAGGAAGTGAGTGCAAGACCGGGTTTTCGATCTGAGATAGTCTATTGAAAAACTTGGCCGAATTTTGCCGAAAAAAGGCGTCCAGGGGTAAAATTTTGAGATCATTATGTAGCACTTTATTCCGGACGAAATAATGAGCATTGGTGTGTATGCGAAGCGTAACATTCTGGAATACTTGGAGTTTCTTTAGGTGACTGTTGGCTGCGGTTGACCGGATGATAGCTGCATAGGTGAGGATGGGAAAGATGGTACTGCGATAAAGAAGGATCTTGTTGCTGAGGGAGAGGTTGCTGGTTCGGTTGATAAGTGACATTAGTTGAGTTCTGACGGTTCTTGCTTTGGCTATTGTATAGTTTATATGGGTACTTCAGAGTAGCTTCGCATCTAGATAAACTCCCAGATATTTATAGGAATCCACCCAGGGTATCTCCTCATCAAATAACCTGAGTGGTTGGAGTTGACTATGGACATTCCTCTTTCTGGAAAAGAAAACGGTGGCGGCACTTTTGGCGACGTTAATTTTGATTTTCCAGGTAATGAGCCAGGACTCCAAGTCTGTTAAATAAAGTTGAAGGTGATTGAGAGTGGCGTTAAGTGTTGGGTGCTGAGAAATGATGGCTGTGTCGTCTGCGTAATGTGCTAGGTCGACACTTGGTGATTGTGGTATGTCATTTACATACAAGTTGAAGAGCGTAGCGCTAAGAATTCCTCCCTGAGGCACTCCCGCCAGGATAGGAAGAGGAGAAGAGACAGAATATTTAACTTTGACAGAGAAGGTACGATTATTGAGGTAAGACTGCATTATGTGCACAAAATTAGTCGAAATTTCAAGTCGCATGAGCTTGAATAAAATTCCGATATGCCAACACCTGTCGAAAGCCTTTGCTACGTCTAAATAGACTATAGTTGTAGGCTTTCCACTGCGAGATCCTGTGTGAATGATTTCTACTACCCTCAGTAGCTGGGTCTGAGTTGAGTGTTTTGCGCGAAAACCGAATTGTTGAGGAATAATAATATTTCGGCTTCGGCAGAAATCATTCAGGTATCTAAGCAGTATAGCTTCGTAGATTTTACTAAGTGAAGACAGGAGGCTGATCGGTCTATAATTTTGAGGGACCTTAGGGTCCATGCCAGGTTTTAGAATAGGAATGACTAAAGCATTCTTCCAGCTATTAGGATAATATTTTAACCTTAGCATTGAGTTAATCAAAACTGCTAAGTAAAATATGAATTTAATAGGCAAATTTTTAATCATGCGATTAGAAATCCTATCAAGACCAGGTGCTTTTGCAGGGGTGAGATTTTTGACAATTGCAGAAATCTCAGTCATGGTTGTAGTGATGGGTTCCTCAGAATGTGTATCTGAGGAGAGAAATTCTTCAACTTGGTGTTGAACTTCATGCGTGTGCGTTGCACAGGTATCGAACATGAGTCCAGTGTTTAATGAGAATTGTGTTTGAAGACTGTCCGCTATGCGTTCAGCCTTCTCAGTGTCTGTTAATGCCATCCGGTCATTGACCGTGCCCATTAGGGGGGAATGTCATGTTTAGGTTTGCGTAGCCGTGCGCTAGCAACCCAGAGGCTATTGTCAGAAGTCTTTAAGGACTTAAGATAATTTGAGTATTTATCATCTGCAAATTTTTTAATGTCAGACTTGATCTCATTCTGGAATCTTCGCAGTTGTACTCGAAAGGATTCTAAACGTGTGCTTTGCCAATCTCTGCGAAGACGGTTTTTAATTTTGATTTTATCCTTAATGAAGTCAAGTAATTTATAGTGATTAGGTCTGAATTTGGTTTTGGAAGCAGCTGTGAACGCACTTCCTAGGGTTTGGTTGAGCCTGTCAATAGCTAAGTCAACCTCCTGATTATCGTTAATTTTGATAGGGGGGAGAATACCATTTTCCAAAACATACCGAAAGTTGTCCCAGTTAGTCGAGACTTGCGCCGGTAAATTTTGATTGATTTTGGTAGTTTTAAGGGTGAGGTGAACCGGATAATGGTCAGAGGACAGTTCCGGAATCACATTGATCGAATAATCTAATGGAATATTTTTAAATAAGGCCAAATCAATAATGGCAGGAGCACCTAACCCCCCAGGAAACTGGTAATGGGTAGGTGAGTTCGGCGCTATAATTTGGATACGGGCGTCCTGAGCCCAAATTTTGAGTTTATCGCCATAGTTGTTGGCAGTGACACAATCACAACTTCTATGACGGGCATTTAAATCTCCTGCGATAATCAGGTTATTTGCAACACCACTTAATTTTCTGAGATCAGAGAGAAATCTACATTCGGAGATTGGGAAAAGTTAGAAATGCTGAGGGGTAAGTTGAATTTTGCTCTTTCTCATGCAAGCACTACACAGCCAATAGAACAACAGAAGCGTAAACCACGTGATCACTCAGACAGCGAAGACAATTCGGATGGATTCCAGAAACCGACTAAACCTGCAAAGATCCCTAAAAATATTCAACCCAGCGCCATTCCCACCCAGAACAGTTTCATAGCACTCTCGCATCCTAACACTCATTCCACTCAACCCACACAACAAATTAATAGCTCACAATCACCAGACACAAGACTTCCCAACTACAGCACACCTACACCGATTATGGTTAAGCCGACAGATGGCGCCACACACAACCAATACATCAAAAAACTCACTACACTTACTCAAGCTACATTCTACGGCAAAATAAGTGGTGAATACCTAAAATTACTACCTTCAACAACAGATGACCAC
This sequence comes from Stegodyphus dumicola, assembly GCF_044657685.1. Lineage (NCBI taxonomy): Eukaryota > Metazoa > Arthropoda > Arachnida > Araneae > Eresidae > Stegodyphus > Stegodyphus dumicola. The sequence continues at coordinate 150,287,052 of NC_140768.1, forward strand.
AGACAACTCACCATAGACCTACAAAAACATAACATCGAACACTATGTCATTACACCTAAGCACAAACGCCCAGTCAAAGTAGTTATCCGAGGCCTACCCATTACCACTGACACACATGAAATTTCCACTGAACTCACAAACCTCGGATACACAGTACACAAAGTAGTTCAACTCACCAGATTCAAGACCAAACAACCCATGCCACTATTTCAGATCCAACTCATGCAAACACCCAACATTGACAAAATCTACAGTGAAACACACCTAGGTATGTTCATCATTACAATCGAAAAATACATCAACAAAAACATTACACCACAATGCCACAATTGCCAACGTTTTAATCACTCATCAGACAATTGTTTCTTCCTACCTAGGTGTGTTAAATGCGCACAACAACATAAAACCACAGACTGCCCTACACAAGCAAAATAGATAACCCTACATGCGCAAATTGCCACAAAAACCATCCAGCTTCCTACCGCGGTTGCGAGAAATTCCCCAAAAACAGAAACTCAAATAATTCACCAAATCACACTTTTACTCAAAACAACAGCACCCCAAATATACATACATCCACACAAGGCAGAACATACGCACAGGTTACATCCAACAACACACAAGACACTAGAAATCAGAATACCAACACTACATCTAACGCGAACATTTTCATCGACATCTTCTCTACACTAAAAGAACTTAATAATATTTTCGGCCACAATAACATCTTTAAATTCTTTTCTATTCTCAAAAATAACTTAGACCAGTTAAAATCAGTAGATACACCCATGGAGAAACTCTTAATTCTATTTAACATATGTGAGGAATCTAATATCTTTAACTAAATAATAGAAAAAAAAAACTTTTAAATTATATCTTAGATTTCGGGAACATAATACACTGCTTGCATGAGACCCCTCAGCTCTATTACCAAAAAATTCCAACTTTTTCTACCATTGGCCAATAACAACCACATGACCTGAAGATTTTCAAGCCTCTCCGCCCATCGACGCCGCCTTCTATCTCAGTGCTTCGACTTTCGTCCTACGAGTTACCCTCCGAATACTTCTCCCCAAGTGCATGTGTCATCAACTCACTTTCAATTGGACTTTATGCTATACTTTGCTTATGGACATGTCTCTGCATCATCACTCTGCCGGAACGCACTTATGATCCCAACGATCGAAAAGAGACTCAGCCTCGACAGGGATAGGACTCTGCAGTCCAGGCGCCCTTTGAAAGGAAGCTGCCGGTTCATGGATGATACTAAGCAGACTCCCCGTAGTGAAGCAGTTCCACCGGATAAAGCTATGGATCCTGTTTCGGACAGCTCGAATACGGCGGCCACTGATATAGACCAGGATACTGAGCATGTTTATACGGAACAAGAAATAGCGGCAATACGACACGAGGTTATAGAAATGGAAGAGAGATTAGCAACAGTTAAAGAAATCTGCACTGCACTCTCGGCTCACAGACCAGTTACTGATAGAGACTACCATTCGGCCCAAGGCCCAAGGCGTTTGACTTCCGGAGTACCTTTGCAACTTAATGCAATTACCTCCACAACTTCGATAAGAAAACTGAGTTGAATAAGAAAAACCATTGGCTAAAGGAAAAAAGAACAAACCATTAAGGGTTTACAATGAAAGAGATGAATAAGGAGTCCACATAAGGGACGAGTAGTTCTCTCTGCTTTCAACTTGTAATTCAAGATTGAAAGAGAGAAAGGTGTTGATTGAGGCGAATTCCGGAACGCATTGCGTTAATGGAATCGGAAAGATTGGAAGAAAACAGCCGGGAAACATGGTGTTCCAGGGCTTGGGAAAGGTAATATTAGGTAATACGGACAGCCGCAGTGATAGCTAATGCCTTGGGGATGAGCGGGGGGGGGGAAGAGTCTTGCGACTAAAAACTGGAATCCAGGGAAGAAGGAGCGAAGAGGAGGGGGGGATAGTCAAATCAGGAAGGCGAAAAGTTCTCCGACCGCCCGTGGTGAGAGGAGAATAGGAGCAACTTTTCGAGCGGAAAAGAACCGTGAGGAAAGTTAACTGTGAAAAAGACGGAGAAATTATTAGAAGAGGATTTAAAGGGACAGAGATAGAGCTAAGGAAGGAAGTAAGAGGAATTAAAGGGAGGGAGAAGAATTAAGGGGGAGGGCGAGATTTAAATTTAATTATTGAAGAAGGTCTTGAAGTGATGAAATGCAAGCCTGCGATACCTGTGCAAAAATAAGGAGTTGATAAGTTATAGTTAGGTAAAAGAAGCTCTGCAGGAATGATAAAATAATAGATTAATTATTGCTGCATTAGTTAAGTCTTAGTTTTAACGGATTTTATTAGTAGCCAAATTAGTTTGAATAGGTTGATTTTAATTATTGCTAATTTTTAAAGTTAACTTTAATGTTAAAAGTCTGGCCCGTGATATATGAAAAGGTGAGGTCCTGATAAATGGGGGGAGGTCATGTTTAGTGGTACAGATGTAGGTCGCGATAAACAAGGCCAGATTAGGTCTGGCGGCCAGTGATGTAAAAATAAGAGTTAATTAAGGGTCGCCGGGTTAGGCCCGTGAAGTGCTGGTTAAAGTTTAAATTTAAAAATTAGAAAGAATTCCTAGTCAAGCAAGCACCTCCGCTTTGGCTTTCTAGGAAAGATGTTAAATGTTCTATCAAGAACGCTCCTAGGTCGCTTAGCAGAGCTGGGCTCTGCTGGATTATAAGCAGGAAGTGAGTGCAAGACCGGGTTTTCGATCTGAGATAGTCTATTGAAAAACTTGGCCGAATTTTGCCGAAAAAAGGCGTCCAGGGGTAAAATTTTGAGATCATTATGTAGCACTTCATTCCGGACGAAATAATGAGCATTGGTGAGTATGCGAAGCGTAACATTCTGGAATACTTGGAGTTTCTTTAGGTGACTGTTGGCTGCGGTTGACCAGATGATAGCTGCATAGGTGAGGATGGGAAAGATGGTACTGCGATAAAGAAGGATCTTGTTGCTGAGGGAGAGGTTGCTGGTTCGGTTGATAAGTGACATTAGTTGAGTTCTGACGGTTCTTGCTTTGGCTATTGTATAGTTTATACGGGTACTTCAGAGTAGCTTCGCATCTAGATAAACTCCCAGATATTTATAGGAATCCACCCAGGGTATCTCCTCATCAAATAACCTGAGTGGTTGGAGTTGACTATGGACATTCCTCTTTCTGGAAAAGAAAACGGTGGCGGCACTTTTGGCGACGTTAATTTTGATTTTCCAGGTAATGAGCCAGGACTCCAAGTCTGTTAAATAAAGTTGAAGGTGATTGAGAGTGGCGTTAAGTGTTGGGTGCTGAGAAATGATGGCTGTGTCGTCTGCGTAAAGTGCTAGGTCGACACTTGGTGATTGTGGTATGTCATTTACATACAAGTTGAAGAGCGTAGCGCTAAGAATTCCTCCCTGAGGCACTCCCGCCAGGATAGGAAGAGGAGAACAGACAGAATATTTAACTTTGACAGAGAAGGTACGATTATTGAGGTAAGACAGCATTATGTGCACAAAATTAGTCGAAATTTCAAGTCGCATGAGCTTGAATAAAATTCCGATATGCCAACACCTGTCGAAAGCCTTTGCTACGTCTAAATAGACTATAGTTGTAGGCTTTCCACTGCGAGATCCTGTGTGAATGATTTCTACTACCCTCAGTAGCTGGGTCTGAGTTGAGTGTTTTGCGCGAAAACCGAATTGTTGAGGAATAATAATATTTCGGCTTCGGCAGAAATCATTCAGGTATCTAAGCAGTATAGCTTCGTAGATTTTACTAAGTGAAGACAGGAGGCTGATCGGTCTATAATTTTGAGGGACCTTAGGGTCCATGCGAGGTTTTAGAATAGGAATGACTAAAGCATTCTTCCAGCTATTAGGATAATATTTTAACCTTAGCATTGAGTTAATCAAAACTGCTAGGTAAAATATGAATTTAATAGGCAAATTTTTAATCATGCGATTAGAAATCCTATCAAGGCCAGGTGCTTTTGCAGGGGTGAGATTTTTGACAATTGCAGAAATCTCAGTCATGGTTGTAGTGATGGGTTCCTCAGAATGTGTATCTGAGGAGAGAAATTCTTCAACTTGGTGTTGAACTTCATGCGTGTGCGTTGCACAGGTATCGAACATGAGTCCAGTGTTTAATGAGAATTGTGTTTGAAGACTGTCCGCTATGCGTTCAGCCTTCTCAGTGTCTGTTAATGCCATCCGGTCATTGACCGTGCCCATTAGGGGGGAATGTCATGTTTAGGTTTGCGTAGCCGTGCGCTAGCAACCCAGAGGCTATTGTCAGAAGTCTTTAAGGACTTAAGATAATTTGAGTATTTATCATCTGCAAATTTTTTAATGTCAGACTTGATCTCATTCTGGATTCTTCGCAGTTGTACTCGAAAGGATTCTAAACGTGTGCTTTGCCAATCTCTGCGAAGACGGTTTTTAATTTTGATTTTATCCTTAATGAAGTCAAGTAATTTATAGTGATTAGGTCTGAATTTGGTTTTGGAAGCAGCTGTGAACGCACTTCCTAGGGTTTGGTTGAGCCTGTCAATAGCTATGTCAACCTCCTGATTATCGTTAATTTTGATAGGGGGGAGAATACCATTTTCCAAAACATACCGAAAGTTGTCCCAGTTAGTCGAGACTTGCGCCGGTAAATTTTGATTGATTTTGGTAGTTTTAAGGGTGTGGTGAACCGGATAATGGTCAGAGGACAGTTCCGGAATCACATTGATCGAATAATCTAATGGAATATTTTTAAATAAGGCCAAATCAATAATGGCAGGAGCACCTAACCCCCCAGGAAACTGGTAATGGGTAGGTGAGTTCGGCGCTATAATTTGGATACGGGCGTCCTGAGCCCAAATTTTGAGTTTATCGCCATAGTTGTTGGCAGTGACACAATCCCAACTTCTATGACGGGCATTTAAATCTCCTGCGATAATCAGGTTATTTGCAACACCACTTAATTTTCTGAGATCAGAGAGAAATCTACCATTCGGCCCAAGGCCCAAGGCGATATTTTCCGGAGTACCTTTGCAACTTAATGCAATTACCTCCACAACTTCGTTAAGGAAAAACTGAGGTGATTAAGACAAAGCACTGGCTGAAGGGTAATGAAGGAGACCATTATGGGCTTACGGGGAAGGAAGTGAATAAGGAGTCCATTCTATGGACGATAAATTCTTTCTGCTTTCAACCTGTTTTACTAGGTTGAAAGAGAGAGAGGTGACGGATAAGGGCGGATTCCTGAATGCATTGCATTAATGGAATCGCAAAGATTGAAAGACAATTAGCCGGGAATCATAATTTTCCAGGGCTCGGGAAAGGTGTATTAGGTAATACGGAAAACCGCAGTAATCGCTGATGCCTTGAGGATGGGCTGGGGGGGGAGAGAGTCTTACGACTAAAGCAGAGCAAGGGAAGGTGAAACGAAAAGAAGGGGGGAAAGGATTCAAGAGTAGAAAGAGTTCTCCTACCGCCCATGGCGAGAGTACAATAGGAGCAACTTTTGGAGCGGAAAGAACCGTGAAAAAGTTAACTGTAGAAAAGACGGAGAAGTTTTAGGATAGTTAAAGGGAAGGGAAGTAAAGAAAACCGTTAAAAGTTGGAGAGGAGAGGTGGATTAAAAAGTGGAAAGAAATAAAAATCTACCATTCGGAGATTGGGAAAAGTTAGAAATGCTGAGGGGTAAGTTGAATTTTGCTCTTTCTCATGCAAGCACTACACAGCCAATAGAACAACAGAAGCGTAAACCACGTGATCACTCAGACAGCGAAGACAATTCGGATGGATTCCAGAAACCGACTAAACCTGCAAAGGTCCCTAAAAATATTCCACCCAGCGCCATTCCCACCCAGAACAGTTTCATAGCACTATCGCATCCTAACACTCATTCCACTCAACCCACACAACAAATTAATAGCTCACAATCACCAGACACAAGACTTCCCAACTACAGCACACCTACACCGATTATGGTTAAGCCGACAGATGGCGCCACACACAACCAATACATCAAAAAACTCACTACACTTACTCAAGCTACATTCTACGGCAAAATAAGTGGTGAATACCTAAAATTACTACCTTCAACAACAGATGACCACAGACAACTCACCATAGACCTACAAAAACATAACATCGAACATCGAACACTATGTCATTACACCTAAGCACAAACGCCCAGTCAAAGTAGTTATCCGAGGCCTACCCATTACCACTGACACACATGAAATTTCCACTGAACTCACAAACCTCGGATACACAGTATACAAAGTAGTTCAACTCACCAGATTCAAGACCAAACAACCCATGCCACTATTTCAGATCCAACTCATGCAAACACCCAACATTGACAAAATCTACAGTGAAACACACCTAGGTATGTTCATCATTACAATCGAAAAATACATCAACAAAAACATTACACCACAATGCCACAATTGCCAACGTTTTAATCACTCATCAGACAATTGTTTCTTCCTACCTAGGTGTGTTAAATGCGCACAACAACATAAAACCACAGACTGCCCTACACAAGCAAAATAGATAACCCTACATGCGCAAATTGCCACAAAAACCATCCAGCTTCCTACCGCGGTTGCGAGAAATTCCCCAAAAACAGAAACTCAAATAATTCACCAAATCACACTTTTACTCAAAACAACAGCACCCCAAATATACATACATCCACACAAGGCAGAACATACGCACAGGTTACATCCAACAACACACAAGACACTAGAAATCAGAATACCAACACTACATCTAACGCGAACATTTTCATCGACATCTTCTCTACACTAAAAGAACTTAATAATATTTTCGGCCACAATAACATCTTTAAATTCTTTTCTATTCTCAAAAATAACTTACACCAGTTAAAATCAGTAGATACACCCATGGAGAAACTCTTAATTCTATTTAACATATGTGAGGAATCTAATATCTTTAACTAAATAATAGAAAAAAAAAACTTTTAAATTATATCTTAGATTTCGGGAACATAATACACTGCTTGCATGAGACCCCTCAGCTCTATTACCAAAAAATTCCAACTTTTTCTACCATTGGCCAATAACAACCACATGACCTGAAGATTTTCAAGCCTCTCCGCCCATCGACGCCGCCTTCTATCTCAGTGCTTCGACTTTCGTCCTACGAGTTAGCCTCCGAATACTTCTCCCCAAGTGCATGTGTCATCAACTCACTTTCAATTGGACTTTATGCTATACTTTGCTTATGGACATGTCTCTGCATCATCACTCTTCCGGAACGCACTTATGATCCCAACGATCGAAAAGAGACTCAGCCTCGACAGGGATAGGACTCTGCAGTCCAGGCGCCCTTTGAAAGGAAGCTGCCGGTTCATGGATGATACTAAGCAGACTCCCCGTAGTGAAGCAGTTCCACCGGATAAAGCTATGGATCCTGTTTCGGACAGCTCGAATACGGCGGCCACTGATATAGACCAGGATACTGAGCATGTTTATACGGAACAAGAAATAGCGGCAATACGACACGAGGTTATAGAAATGGAAGAGAGATTAGCAACAGTTAAAGAAATCTGCACTGCACTCTCGGCTCACAGACCAGTTACTGATAGAGACTACCATTCGGCCCAAGGCCCAAGGCGTTTGACTTCCGGAGTACCTTTGCAACTTAATGCAATTACCTCCACAACTTCGATAAGAAAACTGAGTTGAATAAGAAAAAGCATTGGCTAAAGGAAAAAAGAACAAACCATTAAGGGTTTACAATGAAAGAGATGAATAAGGAGTCCACATAAGGGACGAGTAGTTCTCTCTGCTTTCAACTTGTAATTCAAGATTGAAAGAGAGAAAGGTGTTGATTGAGGCGAATTCCGGAACGCATTGCGTTAATGGAATCGGAAAGATTGGAAGAAAACAGCCGGGAAACATGGTGTTCCAGGGCTTGGGAAAGGTAATATTAGGTAATACGGACAGCCGCAGTGATAGCTAATGCCTTGGGGATGAGCGGGGGGGGGGGAAGAGTCTTGCGACTAAAAACTGGAATCCAGGGAAGAAGGAGCGAAGAGGAGGGGGGGATAGTCAAATCAGGAAGGCGAAAAGTTCTCCGACCGCCCGTGGTGAGAGGAGAATAGGAGCAACTTTTCGAGCGGAAAAGAACCGTGAGGAAAGTTAACTGTGAAAAAGACGGAGAAATTATTAGAAGAGGATTTAAAGGGACAGAGATAGAGCTAAGGAAGGAAGTAAGAGGAATTAAAGGGAGGGAGAAGAATTAAGGGGGAGGGCGAGATTTAAATTTAATTATTGAAGAAGGTCTTGAAGTGATGAAATGCAAGCCTGCGATACCTGTGCAAAAATAAGGAGTTGATAAGTTATAGTTAGGTAAAAGAAGCTCTGCAGGAATGATAAAATAATAGATTAATTATTGCTGCATTAGTTAAGTCTTAGTTTTAACGGATTTTATTAGTAGCCAAATTAGTTTGAATAGGTTGATTTTAATTATTGCTAATTTTTAAAGTTAACTTTAATGTTAAAAGTCTGGCCCGTGATATATGAAAAGGTGAGGTCCTGATAAATGGGGGGAGGTCATGTTTAGTGGTACAGATGTAGGTCGCGATAAACAAGGCCAGATTAGGTCTGGCGGCCAGTGATGTAAAAATAAGAGTTAATTAAGGGTCGCCGGGTTAGGCCCGTGAAGTGCTGGTTAAAGTTTAAATTTAAAAATTAGAAAGAATTCCTAGTCAAGCAAGCACCTCCGCTTTGGCTTTCTAGGAAAGATGTTAAATGTTCTATCAAGAACGCTCCTAGGTCGCTTAGCAGAGCTGGGCTCTGCTGGATTATAAGCAGGAAGTGAGTGCAAGACCGGGTTTTCGATCTGAGATAGTCTATTGAAAAACTTGGCCGAATTTTGCCGAAAAAAGGCGTCCAGGGGTAAAATTTTGAGATCATTATGTAGCACTTCATTCCGGACGAAATAATGAGCATTGGTGAGTATGCGAAGCGTAACATTCTGGAATACTTGGAGTTTCTTTAGGTGACTGTTGGCTGCGGTTGACCAGATGATAGCTGCATAGGTGAGGATGGGAAAGATGGTACTGCGATAAAGAAGGATCTTGTTGCTGAGGGAGAGGTTGCTGGTTCGGTTGATAAGTGACATTAGTTGAGTTCTGACGGTTCTTGCTTTGGCTATTGTATAGTTTATACGGGTACTTCAGAGTAGCTTCGCATCTAGATAAACTCCCAGATATTTATAGGAATCCACCCAGGGTATCTCCTCATCAAATAACCTGAGTGGTTGGAGTTGACTATGGACATTCCTCTTTCTGGAAAAGAAAACGGTGGCGGCACTTTTGGCGACGTTAATTTTGATTTTCCAGGTAATGAGCCAGGACTCCAAGTCTGTTAAATAAAGTTGAAGGTGATTGAGAGTGGCGTTAAGTGTTGGGTGCTGAGAAATGATGGCTGTGTCGTCTGCGTAAAGTGCTAGGTCGACACTTGGTGATTGTGGTATGTCATTTACATACAAGTTGAAGAGCGTAGCGCTAAGAATTCCTCCCTGAGGCACTCCCGCCAGGATAGGAAGAGGAGAACAGACAGAATATTTAACTTTGACAGAGAAGGTACGATTATTGAGGTAAGACAGCATTATGTGCACAAAATTAGTCGAAATTTCAAGTCGCATGAGCTTGAATAAAATTCCGATATGCCAACACCTGTCGAAAGCCTTTGCTACGTCTAAATAGACTATAGTTGTAGGCTTTCCACTGCGAGATCCTGTGTGAATGATTTCTACTACCCTCAGTAGCTGGGTCTGAGTTGAGTGTTTTGCGCGAAAACCGAATTGTTGAGGAATAATAATATTTCGGCTTCGGCAGAAATCATTCAGGTATCTAAGCAGTATAGCTTCGTAGATTTTACTAAGTGAAGACAGGAGGCTGATCGGTCTATAATTTTGAGGGACCTTAGGGTCCATGCGAGGTTTTAGAATAGGAATGACTAAAGCATTCTTCCAGCTATTAGGATAATATTTTAACCTTAGCATTGAGTTAATCAAAACTGCTAGGTAAAATATGAATTTAATAGGCAAATTTTTAATCATGCGATTAGAACTCCTATCAAGGCCAGGTGCTTTTGCAGGGGTGAGATTTTTGACAATTGCAGAAATCTCAGTCATGGTTGTAGTGATGGGTTCCTCAGAATGTGTATCTGAGGAGAGAAATTCTTCAACTTGGTGTTGAACTTCATGCGTGTGCGTTGCACAGGTATCGAACATGAGTCCAGTGTTTAATGAGAATTGTGTTTGAAGACTGTCCGCTATGCGTTCAGCCTTCTCAGTGTCTGTTAATGCCATCCGGTCATTGACCGTGCCCATTAGGGGGGAATGTCATGTTTAGGTTTGCGTAGCCGTGCGCTAGCAACCCAGAGGCTATTGTCAGAAGTCTTTAAGGACTTAAGATAATTTGAGTATTTATCATCTGCAAATTTTTTAATGTCAGACTTGATCTCATTCTGGATTCTTCGCAGTTGTACTCGAAAGGATTCTAAACGTGTGCTTTGCCAATCTCTGCGAAGACGGTTTTTAATTTTGATTTTATCCTTAATGAAGTCAAGTAATTTATAGTGATTAGGTCTGAATTTGGTTTTGGAAGCAGCTGTGAACGCACTTCCTAGGGTTTGGTTGAGCCTGTCAATAGCTATGTCAACCTCCTGATTATCGTTAATTTTGATAGGGGGGAGAATACCATTTTCCAAAACATACCGAAAGTTGTCCCAGTTAGTCGAGACTTGCGCCGGTAAATTTTGATTGATTTTGGTAGTTTTAAGGGTGAGGTGAACCGGATAATGGTCAGAGGACAGTTCCGGAATCACATTGATCGAATAATCTAATGGAATATTTTTAAATAAGGCCAAATCAATAATGGCAGGAGCACCTAACCCCCCAGGAAACTGGTAATGGGTAGGTGAGTTCGGCGCTATAATTTGGATACGGGCGTCCTGAGCCCAAATTTTGAGTTTATCGCCATAGTTGTTGGCAGTGACACAATCCCAACTTCTATGACGGGCATTTAAATCTCCTGCGATAATCAGGTTATTTGCAACACCACTTAATTTTCTGAGATCAGAGAGAAATCTACCATTCGGCCCAAGGCCCAAGGCGATATTTTCCGGAGTACCTTTGCAACTTAATGCAATTACCTCCACAACTTCGTTAAGGAAAAACTGAGGTGATTAAGACAAAGCACTGGCTGAAGGGTAATGAAGGAGACCATTATGGGCTTACGGGGAAGGAAGTGAATAAGGAGTCCATTCTATGGACGATAAATTCTTTCTGCTTTCAACCTGTTTTACTAGGTTGAAAGAGAGAGAGGTGACGGATAAGGGCGGATTCCTGAATGCATTGCATTAATGGAATCGCAAAGATTGAAAGACAATTAGCCGGGAATCATAATTTTCCAGGGCTCGGGAAAGGTGTATTAGGTAATACGGAAAACCGCAGTAATCGCTGATGCCTTGAGGATGGGCTGGGGGGGGAGAGAGTCTTACGACTAAAGCAGAGCAAGGGAAGGTGAAACGAAAAGAAGGGGGGAAAGGATTCAAGAGTAGAAAGAGTTCTCCTACCGCCCATGGCGAGAGTACAATAGGAGCAACTTTTGGAGCGGAAAGAACCGTGAAAAAGTTAACTGTAGAAAAGACGGAGAAGTTTTAGGATAGTTAAAGGGAAGGGAAGTAAAGAAAACCGTTAAAAGTTGGAGAGGAGAGGTGGATTAAAAAGTGGAAAGAAATAAAAATCTACCATTCGGAGATTGGGAAAAGTTAGAAATGCTGAGGGGTAAGTTGAATTTTGCTCTTTCTCATGCAAGCACTACACAGCCAATAGAACAACAGAAGCGTAAACCACGTGATCACTCAGACAGCGAAGACAATTCGGATGGATTCCAGAAACCGACTAAACCTGCAAAGGTCCCTAAAAATATTCCACCCAGCGCCATTCCCACCCAGAACAGTTTCATAGCACTATCGCATCCTAACACTCATTCCACTCAACCCACACAACAAATTAATAGCTCACAATCACCAGACACAAGACTTCCCAACTACAGCACACCTACACCGATTATGGTTAAGCCGACAGATGGCGCCACACACAACCAATACATCAAAAAACTCACTACACTTACTCAAGCTACATTCTACGGCAAAATAAGTGGTGAATACCTAAAATTACTACCTTCAACAACAGATGACCACAGACAACTCACCATAGACCTACAAAAACATAACATCGAACACTATGTCATTACACCTAAGCACAAACGCCCAGTCAAAGTAGTTATCCGAGGCCTACCCATTACCACTGACACACATGAAATTTCCACTGAACTCACAAACCTCGGATACACAGTATACAAAGTAGTTCAACTCACCAGATTCAAGACCAAACAACCCATGCCACTATTTCAGATCCAACTCATGCAAACACCCAACATTGACAAAATCTACAGTGAAACACACCTAGGTATGTTCATCATTACAATCGAAAAATACATCAACAAAAACATTACACCACAATGCCACAATTGCCAACGTTTTAATCACTCATCAGACAATTGTTTCTTCCTACCTAGGTGTGTTAAATGCGCACAACAACATAAAACCACAGACTGCCCTACACAAGCAAAATAGATAACCCTACATGCGCAAATTGCCACAAAAACCATCCAGCTTCCTACCGCGGTTGCGAGAAATTCCCCAAAAACAGAAACTCAAATAATTCACCAAATCACACTTTTACTCAAAACAACAGCACCCCAAATATACATACATCCACACAAGGCAGAACATACGCACAGGTTACATCCAACAACACACAAGACACTAGAAATCAGAATACCAACACTACATCTAACGCGAACATTTTCATCGACATCTTCTCTACACTAAAAGAACTTAATAATATTTTCGGCCACAATAACATCTTTAAATTCTTTTCTATTCTCAAAAATAACTTACACCAGTTAAAATCAGTAGATACACCCATGGAGAAACTCTTAATTCTATTTAACATATGTGAGGAATCTAATATCTTTAACTAAATAATAGAAAAAAAAAAACTTTTAAATTATATCTTAGATTTCGGGAACATAATACACTGCTTGCATGAGACCCCTCAGCTCTATTACCAAAAAATTCCAACTTTTTCTACCATTGGCCAATAACAACCACATGACCTGAAGATTTTCAAGCCTCTCCGCCCATCGACGCCGCCTTCTATCTCAGTGCTTCGACTTTCGTCCTACGAGTTAGCCTCCGAATACTTCTCCCCAAGTGCATGTGTCATCAACTCACTTTCAATTGGACTTTATGCTATACTTTGCTTATGGACATGTCTCTGCATCATCACTCTTCCGGAACGCACTTATGATCCCAACGATCGAAAAGAGACTCAGCCTCGACAGGGATAGGACTCTGCAGTCCAGGCGCCCTTTGAAAGGAAGCTGCCGGTTCATGGATGATACTAAGCAGACTCCCCGTAGTGAAGCAGTTCCACCGGATAAAGCTATGGATCCTGTTTCGGACAGCTCGAATACGGCGGCCACTGATATAGACCAGGATACTGAGCATGTTTATACGGAACAAGAAATAGCGGCAATACGACACGAGGTTATAGAAATGGAAGAGAGATTAGCAACAGTTAAAGAAATCTGCACTGCACTCTCGGCTCACAGACCAGTTACTGATAGAGACTACCATTCGGCCCAAGGCCCAAGGCGTTTGACTTCCGGAGTACCTTTGCAACTTAATGCAATTACCTCCACAACTTCGATAAGAAAACTGAGTTGAATAAGAAAAAGCATTGGCTAAAGGAAAAAAGAACAAACCATTAAGGGTTTACAATGAAAGAGATGAATAAGGAGTCCACATAAGGGACGAGTAGTTCTCTCTGCTTTCAACTTGTAATTCAAGATTGAAAGAGAGAAAGGTGTTGATTGAGGCGAATTCCGGAACGCATTGCGTTAATGGAATCGGAAAGATTGGAAGAAAACAGCCGGGAAACATGGTGTTCCAGGGCTTGGGAAAGGTAATATTAGGTAATACGGACAGCCGCAGTGATAGCTAATGCCTTGGGGATGAGCGGGGGGGGGGAAGAGTCTTGCGACTAAAAACTGGAATCCAGGGAAGAAGGAGCGAAGAGGAGGGGGGGATAGTCAAATCAGGAAGGCGAAAAGTTCTCCGACCGCCCGTGGTGAGAGGAGAATAGGAGCAACTTTTCGAGCGGAAAAGAACCGTGAGGAAAGTTAACTGTGAAAAAGACGGAGAAATTATTAGAAGAGGATTTAAAGGGACAGAGATAGAGCTAAGGAAGGAAGTAAGAGGAATTAAAGGGAGGGAGAAGAATTAAGGGGGAGGGCGAGATTTAAATTTAATTATTGAAGAAGGTCTTGAAGTGATGAAATGCAAGCCTGCGATACCTGTGCAAAAATAAGGAGTTGATAAGTTATAGTTAGGTAAAAGAAGCTCTGCAGGAATGATAAAATAATAGATTAATTATTGCTGCATTAGTTAAGTCTTAGTTTTAACGGATTTTATTAGTAGCCAAATTAGTTTGAATAGGTTGATTTTAATTATTGCTAATTTTTAAAGTTAACTTTAATGTTAAAAGTCTGGCCCGTGATATATGAAAAGGTGAGGTCCTGATAAATGGGGGGAGGTCATGTTTAGTGGTACAGATGTAGGTCGCGATAAACAAGGCCAGATTAGGTCTGGCGGCCAGTGATGTAAAAATAAGAGTTAATTAAGGGTCGCCGGGTTAGGCCCGTGAAGTGCTGGTTAAAGTTTAAATTTAAAAATTAGAAAGAATTCCTAGTCAAGCAAGCACCTCCGCTTTGGCTTTCTAGGAAAGATGTTAAATGTTCTATCAAGAACGCTCCTAGGTCGCTTAGCAGAGCTGGGCTCTGCTGGATTATAAGCAGGAAGTGAGTGCAAGACCGGGTTTTCGATCTGAGATAGTCTATTGAAAAACTTGGCCGAATTTTGCCGAAAAAAGGCGTCCAGGGGTAAAATTTTGAGATCATTATGTAGCACTTCATTCCGGACGAAATAATGAGCATTGGTGAGTATGCGAAGCGTAACATTCTGGAATACTTGGAGTTTCTTTAGGTGACTGTTGGCTGCGGTTGACCAGATGATAGCTGCATAGGTGAGGATGGGAAAGATGGTACTGCGATAAAGAAGGATCTTGTTGCTGAGGGAGAGGTTGCTGGTTCGGTTGATAAGTGACATTAGTTGAGTTCTGACGGTTCTTGCTTTGGCTATTGTATAGTTTATATGGGTACTTCAGAGTAGCTTCGCATCTAGATAAACTCCCAGATATTTATAGGAATCCACCCAGGGTATCTCCTCATCAAATAACCTGAGTGGTTGGAGTTGACTATGGACATTCCTCTTTCTGGAAAAGAAAACGGTGGCGGCACTTTTGGCGACGTTAATTTTGATTTTCCAGGTAATGAGCCAGGACTCCAAGTCTGTTAAATAAAGTTGAAGGTGATTGAGAGTGGCGTTAAGTGTTGGGTGCTGAGAAATGATGGCTGTGTCGTCTGCGTAAAGTGCTAGGTCGACACTTGGTGATTGTGGTATGTCATTTACATACAAGTTGAAGAGCGTAGCGCTAAGAATTCCTCCCTGAGGCACTCCCGCCAGGATAGGAAGAGGAGAACAGACAGAATATTTAACTTTGACAGAGAAGGTACGATTATTGAGGTAAGACTGCATTATGTGCACAAAATTAGTCGAAATTTCAAGTCGCATGAGCTTGAATAAAATTCCGATATGCCAACACCTGTCGAAAGCCTTTGCTACGTCTAAATAGACTATAGTTGTAGGCTTTCCACTGCGAGATCCTGTGTGAATGATTTCTACTACCCTCAGTAGCTGGGTCTGAGTTGAGTGTTTTGCGCGAAAACCGAATTGTTGAGGAATAATAATATTTCGGCTTCGGCAGAAATCATTCAGGTATCTAAGCAGTATAGCTTCGTAGATTTTACTAAGTGAAGACAGGAGGCTGATCGGTCTATAATTTTGAGGGACCTTAGGGTCCATGCGAGGTTTTAGAATAGGAATGACTAAAGCATTCTTCCAGCTATTAGGATAATATTTTAACCTTAGCATTGAGTTAATCAAAACTGCTAGGTAAAATATGAATTTAATAGGCAAATTTTTAATCATGCGATTAGAAATCCTATCAAGGCCAGGTGCTTTTGCAGGGGTGAGATTTTTGACAATTGCAGAAATCTCAGTCATGGTTGTAGTGATGGGTTCCTCAGAATGTGTATCTGAGGAGAGAAATTCTTCAACTTGGTGTTGAACTTCATGCGTGTGCGTTGCACAGGTATCGAACATGAGTCCAGTGTTTAATGAGAATTGTGTTTGAAGACTGTCCGCTATGCGTTCAGCCTTCTCAGTGTCTGTTAATGCCATCCGGTCATTGACCGTGCCCATTAGGGGGGAATGTCATGTTTAGGTTTGCGTAGCCGTGCGCTAGCAACCCAGAGGCTATTGTCAGAAGTCTTTAAGGACTTAAGATAATTTGAGTATTTATCATCTGCAAATTTTTTAATGTCAGACTTGATCTCATTCTGGATTCTTCGCAGTTGTACTCGAAAGGATTCTAAACGTGTGCTTTGCCAATCTCTGCGAAGACGGTTTTTAATTTTGATTTTATCCTTAATGAAGTCAAGTAATTTATAGTGATTAGGTCTGAATTTGGTTTTGGAAGCAGCTGTGAACGCACTTCCTAGGGTTTGGTTGAGCCTGTCAATAGCTAAGTCAACCTCCTGATTATCGTTAATTTTGATAGGGGGGAGAATACCATTTTCCAAAACATACCGAAAGTTGTCCCAGTTAGTCGAGACTTGCGCCGGTAAATTTTGATTGATTTTGGTAGTTTTAAGGGTGAGGTGAACCGGATAATGGTCAGAGGACAGTTCCGGAATCACATTGATCGAATAATCTAATGGAATATTTTTAAATAAGGCCAAATCAATAATGGCAGGAGCACCTAACCCCCCAGGAAACTGGTAATGGGTAGGTGAGTTCGGCGCTATAATTTGGATACGGGCGTCCTGAGCCCAAATTTTGAGTTTATCGCCATAGTTGTTGGCAGTGACACAATCCCAACTTCTATGACGGGCATTTAAATCTCCTGCGATAATCAGGTTATTTGCAACACCACTTAATTTTCTGAGATCAGAGAGAAATCTACCATTCGGCCCAAGGCCCAAGGCGATATTTTCCGGAGTACCTTTGCAACTTAATGCAATTACCTCCACAACTTCGTTAAGGAAAAACTGAGGTGATTAAGACAAAGCACTGGCTGAAGGGTAATGAAGGAGACCATTATGGGCTTACGGGGAAGGAAGTGAATAAGGAGTCCATTCTATGGACGATAAATTCTTTCTGCTTTCAACCTGTTTTACTAGGTTGAAAGAGAGAGAGGTGACGGATAAGGGCGGATTCCTGAATGCATTGCATTAATGGAATCGCAAAGATTGAAAGACAATTAGCCGGGAATCATAATTTTCCAGGGCTCGGGAAAGGTGTATTAGGTAATACGGAAAACCGCAGTAATCGCTAATGCCTTGAGGATGGGCTGGGGGGGGAGAGAGTCTTACGACTAAAGCAGAGCAAGGGAAGGTGAAACGAAAAGAAGGGGGGAAAGGTTTCAAGAGTAGAAAGAGTTCTCCTACCGCCCATGGCGAGAGTACAATAGGAGCAACTTTTGGAGCGGAAAGAACCGTGAAAAAGTTAACTGTAGAAAAGACGGAGAATTTTTAGGATAGTTAAAGGGAAGGGAAGTAAAGAAAACCGTTAAAAGTTGGAGAGGAGAGGTGGATTAAAAAGTGGAAAGAAATAAAAATCTACCATTCGGAGATTGGGAAAAGTTAGAAATGCTGAGGGGTAAGTTGAATTTTGCTCTTTCTCATGCAAGCACTACACAGCCAATAGAACAACAGAAGCGTAAACCACGTGATCACTCAGACAGCGAAGACAATTCGGATGGATTCCAGAAACCGACTAAACCTGCAAAGGTCCCTAAAAATATTCCACCCAGCGCCATTCCCACCCAGAACAGTTTCATAGCACTCTCGCATCCTAACACTCATTCCACTCAACCCACACAACAAATTAATAGCTCACAATCACCAGACACAAGACTTCCCAACTACAGCACACCTACACCGATTATGGTTAAGCCGACAGATGGCGCCACACACAACCAATACATCAAAAAACTCACTACACTTACTCAAGCTACATTCTACGGCAAAATAAGTGGTGAATACCTAAAATTACTACCTTCAACAACAGATGACCACAGACAACTCACCATAGACCTACAAAAACATAACATCGAACACTATGTCATTACACCTAAGCACAAACGCCCAGTCAAAGTAGTTATCCGAGGCCTACCCATTACCACTGACACACATGAAATTTTCACTGAACTCACAAACCTCGGATACACAGTATACAAAGTAGTTCAACTCACCAGATTCAAGACCAAACAACCCATGCCACTATTTCAGATCCAACTCATGCAAACACCCAACATTGACAAAATCTACAGTGAAACACACCTAGGTATGTTCATCATTACAATCGAAAAATACATCAACAAAAACATTACACCACAATGCCACAATTGCCAACGTTTTAATCACTCATCAGACAATTGTTTCTTCCTACCTAGGTGTGTTAAATGCGCACAACAACATAAAACCACAGACTGCCCTACACAAGCAAAATAGATAACCCTACATGCGCAAATTGCCACAAAAACCATCCAGCTTCCTACCGCGGTTGCGAGAAATTCCCCAAAAACAGAAACTCAAATAATTCACCAAATCACACTTTTACTCAAAACAACAGCACCCCAAATATACATACATCCACACAAGGCAGAACATACGCACAGGTTACATCCAACAACACACAAGACACTAGAAATCAGAATACCAACACTACATCTAACGCGAACATTTTCATCGACATCTTCTCTACACTAAAAGAACTTAATAATATTTTCGGCCACAATAACATCTTTAAATTCTTTTCTATTCTCAAAAATAACTTACACCAGTTAAAATCAGTAGATACACCCATGGAGAAACTCTTAATTCTATTTAACATATGTGAGGAATCTAATATCTTTAACTAAATAATAGAAAAAAAAAACTTTTAAATTATATCTTAGATTTCGGGAACATAATACACTGCTTGCATGAGACCCCTCAGCTCTATTACCAAAAAATTCCAACTTTTTCTACCATTGGCCAATATCAACCACATGACCTGAAGATTTTTAAGCCTTCTCTCCGCCCATCGATGCCGCCTTCTACCTTAGCGCTTCGACTTTCGTCCTACGAGTTAGCCTCCGAATACTTCTCCCCAAGTGCATGTGTCATCAACTCACTTTCAATTGGACTTTATGCTATACTTTGCTTATATACATGTCTCTGCATCATCACTCTGCCGGAACGCACTTATGATCCCAACGATCGAAAAGAGACTCAGCCTCGACAGGGATAGGACTCTGCAGTCCAGGCGCCCTTTGAAAGGAAGCTGCCGGTTCATGGATGATACTAAGCAGACTCCCCGTAGTGAAGCAGTTCCACCGGATAAAGCTATGGATCCTGTTTCGGACAGCTCGAATACGGCGGCCACTGATATAGACCAGGATACTGAGCATGTTTATACGGAACAAGAAATAGCGGCAATACGACACGAGGTTATAGAAATGGAAGAGAGATTAGCAACAGTTAAAGAAATCTGCACTGCACTCTCGGCTCACAGACCAGTTACTGATAGAGACTACCATTCGGCCCAAGGCCCAAGGCGTTTGAGTTCCGGAGTACCTTTGCAACTTAATGCAATTACCTCCACAACTTCGATAAGAAAACTGAGTTGAATAAGAAAAAGCATTGGCTAAAGGAAAAAAGAACAAACCATGAAGGGTTTACAATGAAAGAGATGAATAAGGAGTCCACATAAGGGACGAGTAGTTCTCTCTGCTTTCAAATTGTAATTCAAGATTGAAAGAGAGAAAGGTGTTGATTGAGGCGAATTCCGGAACGCATTGCGTTAATGGAATCGGAAAGATTGGAAGAAAACAGCCGGGAAACATGGTGTTCCAGGGCTTGGGAAAGGTAATATTAGGTAATACGGACAGCCGCAGTGATAGCTAATGCCTTGGGGATGAGCGGGGGGGAAAGAGTCTTGCGACTGAAAACTGGAATCCAGGGAAGAAGGAGCGAAGAGGAGGGGGGGATAGTCAAATCAGGAAGGCGGAAAGTTCTCCGACCGCCCGTGGTGAGAGGAGAATAGGAGCAACTTTTCGAGCGGAAAAGAACCGTGAGGAAAGTTAACTGTGAAAAAGACGGAGAAATTATTAGAAGAGGATTTAAAGGGACAGAGATAGAGCTAAGGAAGGAAGTAAGAGGAATTAAAGGGAGGGAGAAGAATTAAGGGGGAGGGCGAGATTTAAATTTAATTATTGAAGAAGGTCTTGAAGTGATGAAATGCAAGCCTGCGATACCTGTGCAAAAATAAGGAGTTGATAAGTTATAGTTAGGTAAAAGAAGCTCTGCAGGAATGATAAAATAATAGATTAATTATTGCTGCATTAGTTAAGTCTTAGTTTTAACGGATTTTATTAGTAGCCAAATTAGTTTGAATAGGTTGATTTTAATTATTGCTAATTTTTAAAGTTAACTTTAATGTTAAAAGTCTGGCCCGTGATATATGAAAAGGTGAGGTCCTGATAAATGGGGGGAGGTCATGTTTAGTGGTACAGATGTAGGTCGCGATAAACAAGGCCAGATTAGGTCTGGCGGCCAGTGATGTAAAAATAAGAGTTAATTAAGGGTCGCCGGGTTAGGCCCGTGAAGTGCTGGTTAAAGTTTAAATTTAAAAATTAGAAAGAATTCCTAGTCAAGCAAGCACCTCCGCTTTGGCTTCCTAGGAAAGATGTTAAATGTTCTATCAAGAACGCTCCTAGGTCGCTTAGCAGAGCTGGGCTCTGCTGGATTATAAGCAGGAAGTGAGTGCAAGACCGGGTTTTCGATCTGAGATAGTCTATTGAAAAACTTGGCCGAATTTTGCCGAAAAAAGGCGTCCAGGGGTAAAATTTTGAGATCATTATGTAGCACTTTATTCCGGACGAAATAATGAGCATTGGTGTGTATGCGAAGCGTAACATTCTGGAATACTTGGAGTTTCTTTAGGTGACTGTTGGCTGCGGTTGACCGGATGATAGCTGCATAGGTGAGGATGGGAAAGATGGTACTGCGATAAAGAAGGATCTTGTTGCTGAGGGAGAGGTTGCTGGTTCGGTTGATAAGTGACATTAGTTGAGTTCTGACGGTTCTTGCTTTGGCTATTGTATAGTTTATATGGGTACTTCAGAGTAGCTTCGCATCTAGATAAACTCCCAGATATTTGTAGGAATCCACCCAGGGTATCTCCTCATCAAATAACCTGAGTGGTTGGAGTTGACTATGGACATTCCTCTTTCTGGAAAAGAAAACGGTGGCGGCACTTTTGGCGACGTTAATTTTGATTTTCCAGGTAATGAGCCAGGACTCCAAGTCTGTTAAATAAAGTTGAAGGTGATTGAGAGTGGCGTTAAGTGTTGGGTGCTGAGAAATGATGGCTGTGTCGTCTGCGTAATGTGCTAGGTCGACACTTGGTGATTGTGGTATGTCATTTACATACAAGTTGAAGAGCGTAGCGCTAAGAATTCCTCCCTGAGGCACTCCCGCCAGGATAGGAAGAGGAGAAGAGACAGAATATTTAACTTTGACAGAGAAGGTACGATTATTGAGGTAAGACTGCATTATGTGCACAAAATTAGTCGAAATTTCAAATCGCATGAGCTTGAATAAAATTCCGATATGCCAACACCTGTCGAAAGCCTTTGCTACGTCTAAATAGACTATAGTTGTAGGCTTTCCACTGCGAGATCCTGTGTGAATGATTTCTACTACCCTCAGTAGCTGGGTCTGAGTTGAGTGTTTTGCGCGAAAACCGAATTGTTGAGGAATAATAATATTTCGGCTTCGGCAGAAATCATTCAGGTATCTAAGCAGTATAGCTTCGTAGATTTTACTAAGTGAAGACAGGAGGCTGATCGGTCTATAATTTTGAGGGACCTTAGGGTCCATGCGAGGTTTTAGAATAGGAATGACTAAAGCATTCTTCCAGCTATTAGGATAATATTTTAACCTTAGCATTGAGTTAATCAAAACTGCTAGGTAAAATATGAATTTAATAGGCAAATTTTTAATCATGCGATTAGAAATCCTATCAAGGCCAGGTGCTTTTGCAGCGGTGAGATTTTTGACAATTGCAGAAATCTCAGTCATGGTTGTAGTGATGGGTTCCTCAGAATGTGTATCTGAGGAGAGAAATTCTTCAACTTGGTGTTGAACTTCATGCGTGTGCGTTGCACAGGTATCGAACATGAGTCCAGTGTTTAATGAGAATTGTGTTTGAAGACTGTCCGCTATGCGTTCAGCCTTCTCAGTGTCTGTTAATGCCATCCGGTCATTGACCGTGCCCATTAGGGGGGAATGTCATGTTTAGGTTTGCGTAGCCGTGCGCTAGCAACCCAGAGGCTATTGTCAGAAGTCTTTAAGGACTTAAGATAATTTGAGTATTTATCATCTGCAAATTTTTTAATGTCAGACTTGATCTCATTCTGGAATCTTCGCAGTTGTACTCGAAAGGATTCTAAACGTGTGCTTTGCCAATCTCTGCGAAGACGGTTTTTAATTTTGATTTTATCCTTAATGAAGTCAAGTAATTTATAGTGATTAGGTCTGAATTTGGTTTTGGAAGCAGCTGTGAACGCACTTCCTAGGGTTTGGTTGAGCCTGTCAATAGCTAAGTCAACCTCCTGATTATCGTTAATTTTGATAGGGGGGAGAATACCATTTTCCAAAACATACCGAAAGTTGTCCCAGTTAGTCGAGACTTGCGCCGGTAAATTTTGATTGATTTTGGTAGTTTTAAGGGTGAGGTGAACCGGATAATGGTCAGAGGACAGTTCCGGAATCACATTGATCGAATAATCTAATGGAATATTTTTAAATAAGGCCAAATCAATAATGGCAGGAGCACCTAACCCCCCAGGAAACTGGTAATGGGTAGGTGAGTTCGGCGCTATAATTTGGATACGGGCGTCCTGAGCCCAAATTTTGAGTTTATCGCCATAGTTGTTGGCAGTGACACAATCCCAACTTCTATGACGGGCATTTAAATCTCCTGCGATAATCAGGTTATTTGCAACACCACTTAATTTTCTGAGATCAGAGAGAAATCTACATTCGGAGATTGGGAAAAGTTAGAAATGCTGAGGGATAAGTTGAATTTTGCTCTTTCTCATGCAAGCACTACACAGCCAATAGAACAACAGAAGCGTAAACCACGTGATCACTCAGACAGCGAAGACAATTCGGATGGATTCCAGAAACCGACTAAACCTGCAAAGGTCCCTAAAAATATTCAACCCAGCGCCATTCCCACCCAGAACAGTTTCATAGCACTCTCGCATCCTAACACTCATTCCACTCAACCCACACAACAAATTAATAGCTCACAATCACCAGACACAAGACTTCCCAACTACAGCACACCTACACCGATTATGGTTAAGCCGACAGATGGCGCCACACACAACCAATACATCAAAAAACTCACTACACTTACTCAAGCTACATTCTACGGCAAAATAAGTGGTGAATACCTAAAATTACTACCTTCAACAACAGATGACCACAGACAACTCACCATAGACCTACAAAAACATAACATCGAACACTATGTCATTACACCTAAGCACAAACGCCCAGTCAAAGTAGTTATCCGAGGCCTACCCATTACCACTGACACACATGAAATTTCCACTGAACTCACAAACCTCGGATACACAGTATACAAAGTAGTTCAACTCACCAGATTCAAGACCAAACCACCCATGCCACTATTTCAGATCCAACTCATGCAAACACCCAACATTGACAAAATCTACAGTGAAACACACCTAGGTATGTTCATCATTACAATCGAAAAATACATCAACAAAAACATTACACCACAATGCCACAATTGCCAACGTTTTAATCACTCATCAGACAATTGTTTCTTCCTACCTAGGTGTGTTAAATGCGCACAACAACATAAAACCACAGACTGCCCTACACAAGCAAAATAGATAACCCTACATGCGCAAATTGCCACAAAAACCATCCAGCTTCCTACCGCGGTTGCGAGAAATTCCCCAAAAACAGAAACTCAAATAATTCACCAAATCACACTTTTACTCAAAACAACAGCACCCCAAATATACATACATCCATACAAGGCAGAACATACGCACAGGTTACATCCAACAACACACAAGACACTAGAAATCAGAATACCAACACTACATCTAACGCGAACATTTTCATCGACATCTTCTCTACACTAAAAGAACTTAATAATATTTTCGGCCACAATAACATCTTTAAATTCTTTTCTATTCTCAAAAATAACTTAGACCAGTTAAAATCAGTAGATACACCCATGGAGAAACTCTTAATTCTATTTAACATATGTGAGGAATCTAATATCTTTAACTAAATAATAGAAAAAAAAACTTTTAAATTATATCTTAGATTTCGGGAACATAATACACTGCTTGCATGAGACCCCTCAGCTCTATTACCAAAAAATTCCAACTTTTTCTACCATTGGCCAATAACAACCACATGACCTGAAGATTTTCAAGCCTCTCCGCCCATCGACGCCGCCTTCTATCTCAGTGCTTCGACTTTCGTCCTACGAGTTAGCCTCCGAATACTTCTCCCCAAGTGCATGTGTCATCAACTCACTTTCAATTGGACTTTATGCTATACTTTGCTTATGGACATGTCTCTGCATCATCACTCTGCCGGAACGCACTTATGACCCCAACGATCGAAAAGAGACTCAGCCTCGACAGGGATAGGACTCTGCAGTCCAGGCGCCCTTTGAAAGGAAGCTGCCGGTTCATGGATGATACTAAGCAGACTCCCCGTAGTGAAGCAGTTCCACCGGATAAAGCTATGGATCCTGTTTCGGACAGCTCGAATACGGCGGCCACTGATATAGACCAGGATACTGAGCATGTTTATACGGAACAAGAAATAGCGGCAATACGACACGAGGTTATAGAAATGGAAGAGAGATTAGCAACAGTTAAAGAAATCTGCACTGCACTCTCGGCTCACAGACCAGTTACTGATAGAGACTACCATTCGGCCCAAGGCCCAAGGCGTTTGACTTCCGGAGTACCTTTGCAACTTAATGCAATTACCTCCACAACTTCGATAAGAAAACTGAGTTGAATAAGAAAAAGCATTGGCTAAAGGAAAAAAGAACAAACCATTAAGGGTTTACAATGAAAGAGATGAATAAGGAGTCCACATAAGGGACGAGTAGTTCTCTCTGCTTTCAACTTGTAATTCAAGATTGAAAGAGAGAAAGGTGTTGATTGAGGCGAATTCCGGAACGCATTGTGTTAATGGAATCGGAAAGATTGGAAGAAAACAGCCGGGAAACATGGTGTTCCAGGGCTTGGGAAAGGTAATATTAGGTAATACGGACAGCCGCAGTGATAGCTAATGCCTTGGGGATGAGCGGGGGGGGGGAAGAGTCTTGCGACTAAAAACTGGAATCCAGGGAAGAAGGAGCGAAGAGGAGGGGGGGATAGTCAAATCAGGAAGGCGAAAAGTTCTCCGACCGCCCGTGGTGAGAGGAGAATAGGAGCAACTTTTCGAGCGGAAAAGAACCGTGAGGAAAGTTAACTGTGAAAAAGACGGAGAAATTATTAGAAGAGGATTTAAAGGGACAGAGATAGAGCTAAGGAAGGAAGTAAGAGGAATTAAAGGGAGGGAGAAGAATTAAGGGGGAGGGCGAGATTTAAATTTAATTATTGAAGAAGGTCTTGAAGTGATGAAATGCAAGCCTGCGATACCTGTGCAAAAATAAGGAGTTGATAAGTTATAGTTAGGTAAAAGAAGCTCTGCAGGAATGATAAAATAATAGATTAATTATTGCTGCATTAGTTAAGTCTTAGTTTTAACGGATTTTATTAGTAGCCAAATTAGTTTGAATAGGTTGATTTTAATTATTGCTAATTTTTAAAGTTAACTTTAATGTTAAAAGTCTGGCCCGTGATATATGAAAAGGTGAGGTCCTGATAAATGGGGGGAGGTCATGTTTAGTGGTACAGATGTAGGTCAAGATAAACAAGGCCAGATTAGGTCTGGCGGCCAGTGATGTAAAAATAAGAGTTAATTAAGGGTCGCCGGGTTAGGCCCGTGAAGTGCTGGTTAAAGTTTAAATTTAAAAATTAGAAAGAATTCCTAGTCAAGCAAGCACCTCCGCTTTGGCTTTCTAGGAAAGATGTTAAATGTTCTATCAAGAACGCTCCTAGGTCGCTTAGCAGAGCTGGGCTCTGCTGGATTATAAGCAGGAAGTGAGTGCAAGACCGGGTTTTCGATCTGAGATAGTCTATTGAAAAACTTGGCCGAATTTTGCCGAAAAAAGGCGTCCAGGGGTAAAATTTTGAGATCATTATGTAGCACTTTATTCCGGACGAAATAATGAGCATTGGTGTGTATGCGAAGCGTAACATTCTGGAATACTTGGAGTTTCTTTAGGTGACTGTTGGCTGCGGTTGACCGGATGATAGCTGCATAGGTGAGGATGGGAAAGATGGTACTGCGATAAAGAAGGATCTTGTTGCTGAGGGAGAGGTTGCTGGTTCGGTTGATAAGTGACATTAGTTGAGTTCTGACGGTTCTTGCTTTGCTATTGTATAGTTTATATGGGTACTTCAGAGTAGCTTCGCATCTAGATAAACTCCCAGATATTTATAGGAATCCACCCAGGGTATCTCCTCATCAAATAACCTGAGTGGTTGGAGTTGACTATGGACATTCCTCTTTCTGGAAAAGAAAACGGTGGCGGCACTTTTGGCGACGTTAATTTTGATTTTCCAGGTAATGAGCCAGGACTCCAAGTCTGTTAAATAAAGTTGAAGGTGATTGAGAGTGGCGTTAAGTGTTGGGTGCTGAGAAATGATGGCTGTGTCGTCTGCGTAAAGTGCTAGGTCGACACTTGGTGATTGTGGTATGTCATTTACATACAAGTTGAAGAGCGTAGCGCTAAGAATTCCTCCCTGAGGCACTCCCGCCAGGATAGGAAGAGGAGAACAGACAGAATATTTAACTTTGACAGAGAAGGTACGATTATTGAGGTAAGACTGCATTATGTGCACAAAATTAGTCGAAATTTCAAGTCGCATGAGCTTGAATAAAATTCCGATATGCCAACACCTGTCGAAAGCCTTTGCTACGTCTAAATAGACTATAGTTGTAGGCTTTCCACTGCGAGATCCTGTGTGAATGATTTCTACTACCCTCAGTAGCTGGGTCTGAGTTGAGTGTTTTGCGCGAAAACCGAATTGTTGAGGAATAATAATATTTCGGCTTCGGCAGAAATCATTCAGGTATCTAAGCAGTATAGCTTCGTAGATTTTACTAAGTGAAGACAGGAGGCTGATCGGTCTATAATTTTGAGGGACCTTAGGGTCCATGCGAGGTTTTAGAATAGGAATGACTAAAGCATTCTTCCAGCTATTAGGATAATATTTTAACCTTAGCATTGAGTTAATCAAAACTGCTAGGTAAAATATGAATTTAATAGGCAAATTTTTAATCATGCGATTAGAAATCCTATCAAGGCCAGGTGCTTTTGCAGGGGTGAGATTTTTGACAATTGCAGAAATCTCAGTCATGGTTGTAGTGATGGGTTCCTCAGAATGTGTATCTGAGGAGAGAAATTCTTCAACTTGGTGTTGAACTTCATGCGTGTGCGTTGCACAGGTATCGAACATGAGTCTAGTGTTTAATGAGAATTGTGTTTGAAGACTGTCCGCTATGTGTTCAGCCTTCTCAGTGTCTGTTAATGCCATCCGGTCATTGACCGTGCCCATTAGGGGGGAATGTCATGTTTAGGTTTGCGTAGCCGTGCGCTAGCAACCCAGAGGCTATTGTCAGAAGTCTTTAAGGACTTAAGATAATTTGAGTATTTATCATCTGCAAATTTTTTAATGTCAGACTTGATCTCATTCTGGATTCTTCGCAGTTGTACTCGAAAGGATTCTAAACGTGTGCTTTGCCAATCTCTGCGAAGACGGTTTTTAATTTTGATTTTATCCTTAATGAAGTCAAGTAATTTATAGTGATTAGGTCTGAATTTGGTTTTGGAAGCAGCTGTGAACGCACTTCCTAGGGTTTGGTTGAGCCTGTCAATAGCTAAGTCAACCTCCTGATTATCGTTAATTTTGATAGGGGGGAGAATACCATTTTCCAAAACATACCGAAAGTTGTCCCAGTTAGTCGAGACTTGCGCCGGTAAATTTTGATTGATTTTGGTAGTTTTAAGGGTGAGGTGAACCGGATAATGGTCAGAGGACAGTTCCGGAATCACATTGATCGAATAATCTAATGGAATATTTTTAAATAAGGCCAAATCAATAATGGCAGGAGCACCTAACCCCCCAGGAAACTGGTAATGGGTAGGTGAGTTCGGCGCTATAATTTGGATACGGGCGTCCTGAGCCCAAATTTTGAGTTTATCGCCATAGTTGTTGGCAGTGACACAATCCCAACTTCTATGACGGGCATTTAAATCTCCTGCGATAATCAGGTTATTTGCAACACCACTTAATTTTCTGAGATCAGAGAGAAATCTGTATTCGGAGATTCGGAAAAGTTAGAAATGCTGAGGGGTAAGTTGAATTTTGCTCTTTCTCATGCAAGCACTACACAGCCAATAGAACAACAGAAGCGTAAACCACGTGATCACTCAGACAGCGAAGACAATTCGGATGGATTCCAGAAACCGACTAAACCTGCAAAGGTCCCTAAAAATATTCCACCCAGCGCCATTCCCACCCAGAACAGTTTCATAGCACTCTCGCATCCTAACACTCATTCCACTCAACCCACACAACAAATTAATAGCTCACAATCACCAGATACAAGACTTCCCAACTACAGCACACCTACACCGATTATGGTTAAACCGACAGATGGCGCCACACACAACCAATACATCAAAAAACTCACTACACTTACTCAAGCTACATTCTACGGCAAAATAAGTGGTGAATACCTAAAATTACTACCTTCAACAACAGATGACCACAGACAACTCACCATAGACCTACAAAAACATAACATCGAACACTATGTCATTACACCTAAGCACAAACGCCCAGTCAAAGTAGTTATCCGAGGCCTACCCATTACCACTGACACACATGAAATTTCCACTGAACTCACAAACCTCGGATACACAGTACACAAAGTAGTTCAACTCACCAGATTCAAGACCAAACAACCCATGCCACTATTTCAGATCCAACTCATGCAAACACCCAACATTGACAAAATCTACAGTGAAACACACCTAGGTATGTTCATCATTACAATCGAAAAATACATCAACAAAAACATTACACCACAATGCCACAATTGCCAACGTTTTAATCACTCATCAGACAATTGTTTCTTCCTACCTAGGTGTGTTAAATGCGCACAACAACATAAAACCACAGACTGCCCTACACAAGCAAAATAGATAACCCTACATGCGCAAATTGCCACAAAAACCATCCAGCTTCCTACCGCGGTTGCGAGAAATTCCCCAAAAACAGAAACACAAATAATTCACCAAATCACACTTTTACTCAAAACAACAGCACCCCAAATATACATACATCCACACAAGGCAGAACATACGCACAGGTTACATCCAACAAGACATAAGACACTAGAAATCAGAATACCAACACTACATCTAACACTCATTTTCATCTAACGCGAACATTTTCATCGACATCTTCTCTACACTAAAAGAATTTAATAATATTTTCGGCCACAATAACATCTTTAAATTCTTTTCTATTCTCAAAAATAACTTAGACCAGTTAAAATCAGTAGATACACCCATGGAGAAACTCTTAATTCTATTTAACATATGTGAGGAATCTAATATCTTTAACTAAATAATAGAAAAAAAAACTTTTAAATTATATCTTAGATTTCGGGAACATAATACACTGCTTGCATGAGACCCCTCAGCTCTATTACCAAAAAATTCCAACTTTTTCTACCATTGGCCAATAACAACCACATGACCTGAAGATTT
Organism: Stegodyphus dumicola; assembly: GCF_044657685.1. Classification (NCBI taxonomy): domain Eukaryota; kingdom Metazoa; phylum Arthropoda; class Arachnida; order Araneae; family Eresidae; genus Stegodyphus; species Stegodyphus dumicola. The sequence continues at coordinate 150,317,365 of NC_140768.1, forward strand.
TCAAGCCTCTCCGCCCATCGACGCCGCCTTCTATCTCAGTGCTTCCACTTTCGTGCTACGAGTTAGCCTCCGAATACTTCTCCCCAAGTGCATGTGTCATCAACTCACTTTCAATTGGACTTTATGCTATACTTTGCTTATGGACATGTCTCTGCATCATCACTCTGCCGGAATGCACTTATGATCCCAACGATCGAAAAGAGACTCAGCCTCGACAGGGATAGGACTCTGCAGTCCAGGCGCCCTTTGAAAGGAAGCTGCCGGTTCATGGATGATACTAAGCAGACTCCCCGTAGTGAAGCAGTTCCACCGGATAAAGCTATGGATCCTGTTTCGGACAGCTCGAATACGGCGGCCACTGATATAGACCAGGATACTGAGCATGTTTATACGGAACAAGAAATAGCGGCAATACGACACGAGGTTATAGAAATGGAAGAGAGATTAGCAACAGTTAAAGAAATCTGCACTGCACTCTCGGCTCACAGACCAGTTACTGATAGAGACTACCATTCGGCCCAAGGCCCAAGGCGTTTGACTTCCGGAGTACCTTTGCAACTTAATGCAATTACCTCCACAACTTCGATAAGAAAACTGAGTTGAATAAGAAAAAGCATTGGCTAAAGGAAAAAAGAACAAACCATTAAGGGTTTACAATGAAAGAGATGAATAAGGAGTCCACATAAGGGACGAGTAGTTCTCTCTGCTTTCAACTTGTAATTCAAGATTGAAAGAGAGAAAGGTGTTGATTGAGGCGAATTCCGGAACGCATTGCGTTAATGGAATCGGAAAGATTGGAAGAAAACAGCCGGGAAACATGGTGTTCCAGGGCTTGGGAAAGGTAATATTAGGTAATACGGACAGCCGCAGTGATAGCTAATGCCTTGGGGATGAGCGGGGGGGGGAAGAGTCTTGCGACTAAAAACTGGAATCCAGGGAAGAAGGAGCGAAGAGGAGGGGGGGATAGTCAAATCAGGAAGGCGGAAAGTTCTCCGACCGCCCGTGGTGAGAGGAGAATAGGAGCAACTTTTCGAGCGGAAAAGAACCGTGAGGAAAGTTAACTGTGAAAAAGACGGAGAAATTATTAGAAGAGGATTTAAAGGGACAGAGATAGAGCTAAGGAAGGAAGTAAGAGGAATTAAAGGGAGGGAGAAGAATTAAGGGGGAGGGCGAGATTTAAATTTAATTATTGAAGAAGGTCTTGAAGTGATGAAATGCAAGCCTGCGATACCTGTGCAAAAATAAGGAGTTGATAAGTTATAGTTAGGTAAAAGAAGCTCTGCAGGAATGATAAAATAATAGATTAATTATTGCTGCATTAGTTAAGTCTTAGTTTTAACGGATTTTATTAGTAGCCAAATTAGTTTGAATAGGTTGATTTTAATTATTGCTAATTTTTAAAGTTAACTTTAATGTTAAAAGTCTGGCCCGTGATATATGAAAAGGTGAGGTCCTGATAAATGGGGGGAGGTCATGTTTAGTGGTACAGATGTAGGTCAAGATAAACAAGGCCAGATTAGGTCTGGCGGCCAGTGATGTAAAAATAAGAGTTAATTAAGGGTCGCCGGGTTAGGCCCGTGAAGTGCTGGTTAAAGTTTAAATTTAAAAATTAGAAAGAATTCCTAGTCAAGCAAGCACCTCCGCTTTGGCTTTCTAGGAAAGATGTTAAATGTTCTATCAAGAACGCTCCTAGGTCGCTTAGCAGAGCTGGGCTCTGCTGGATTATAAGCAGGAAGTGAGTGCAAGACCGGGTTTTCGATCTGAGATAGTCTATTGAAAAACTTGGCCGAATTTTGCCGAAAAAAGGCGTCCAGGGGTAAAATTTTGAGATCATTATGTAGCACTTCATTCCGGACGAAATAATGAGCATTGGTGAGTATGCGAAGCGTAACATTCTGGAATACTTGGAGTTTCTTTAGGTGACTGTTGGCTGCGGTTGACCAGATGATAGCTGCATAGGTGAGGATGGGAAAGATGGTACTGCGATAAAGAAGGATCTTGTTGCTGAGGGAGAGGTTGCTGGTTCGGTTGATAAGTGACATTAGTTGAGTTCTGACGGTTCATGCTTTGGCTATTGTATAGTTTATATGGGTACTTCAGAGTAGCTTCGCATCTAGATAAACTCCCAGATATTTATAGGAATCCACCCAGGGTATCTCCTCATCAAATAACCTGAGTGGTTGGAGTTGACTATGGACATTCCTCTTTCTGGAAAAGAAAACGGTGGCGGCACTTTTGGCGACGTTAATTTTGATTTTCCAGGTAATGAGCCAGGACTCCAAGTCTGTTAAATAAAGTTGAAGGTGATTGAGAGTGGCGTTAAGTGTTGGGTGCTGAGAAATGATGGCTGTGTCGTCTGCGTAAAGTGCTAGGTCGACACTTGGTGATTGTGGTATGTCATTTACATACAAGTTGAAGAGCGTAGCGCTAAGAATTCCTCCCTGAGGCACTCCCGCCAGGATAGGAAGAGGAGAACAGACAGAATATTTAACTTTGACAGAGAAGGTACGATTATTGAGGTAAGACTGCATTATGTGCACAAAATTAGTCGAAATTTCAAGTCGCATGAGCTTGAATAAAATTCTGATATGCCAACACCTGTCGAAAGCCTTTGCTACGTCTAAATAGACTATAGTTGTAGGCTTTCCACTGCGAGATCCTGTGTGAATGATTTCTACTACCCTCAGTAGCTGGGTCTGAGTTGAGTGTTTTGCGCGAAAACCGAATTGTTGAGGAATAATAATATTTCGGCTTCGGCAGAAATCATTCAGGTATCTAAGCAGTATAGCTTCGTAGATTTTACTAAGTGAAGACAGGAGGCTGATCGGTCTATAATTTTGAGGGACCTTAGGGTCCATGCCAGGTTTTAGAATAGGAATGACTAAAGCATTCTTCCAGCTATTAGGATAATATTTTAACCTTAGCATTGAGTTAATCAAAACTGCTAGGTAAAATATGAATTTAATAGGCAAATTTTTAATCATGCGATTAGAAATCCTATCAAGGCCAGGTGCTTTTGCAGGGGTGAGATTTTTGACAATTGCAGAAATCTCAGTCATGGTTGTAGTGATGGGTTCCTCAGAATGTGTATCTGAGGAGAGAAATTCTTCAACTTGGTGTTGAACTTCATGCGTGTGCGTTGCACAGGTATCGAACATGAGTCCAGTGTTTAATGAGAATTGTGTTTGAAGACTGTCCGCTATGCGTTCAGCCTTCTCAGTGTCTGTTAATGCCATCCGGTCATTGACCGTGCCCATTAGGGGGGAATGTCATGTTTAGGTTTGCGTAGCCGTGCGCTAGCAACCCAGAGGCTATTGTCAGAAGTCTTTAAGGACTTAAGATAATTTGAGTATTTATCATCTGCAAATTTTTTAATGTCATACTTGATCTCATTCTGGATTCTTCGCAGTTGTACTCGAAAGGATTCTAAACGTGTGCTTTGCCAATCTCTGCGAAGACGGTTTTTAATTTTGATTTTATCCTTAATGAAGTCAAGTAATTTATAGTGATTAGGTCTGAATTTGGTTTTGGAAGCAGCTGTGAACGCACTTCCTAGGGTTTGGTTGAGCCTGTCAATAGCTAAGTCAACCTCCTGATTATCGTTAATTTTGATAGGGGGGAGAATACCATTTTCCAAAACATACCGAAAGTTGTCCCAGTTAGTCGAGACTTGCGCCGGTAAATTTTGATTGATTTTGGTAGTTTTAAGGGTGAGGTGAACCGGATAATGGTCAGAGGACAGTTCCGGAATCACATTGATCGAATAATCTAATGGAATATTTTTAAATAAGGCCAAATCAATAATGGCAGGAGCACCTAACCCCCCAGGAAACTGGTAATGGGTAGGTGAGTTCGGCGCTATAATTTGGATACGGGCGTCCTGAGCCCAAATTTTGAGTTTATCGCCATAGTTGTTGGCAGTGACACAATCCCAACTTCTATGACGGGCATTTAAATCTCCTGCGATAATCAGGTTATTTGCAACACCACTTAATTTTCTGAGATCAGAGAGAAATCTACCATTCGGCCCAAGGCGATATTTTCCGGAGTACCTTTGCAACTTAATGCAATTACCTCCACAACTTCGTTAAGGAAAAACTGAGGTGATTAAGACAAAGCACTGGCTGAAGGGTAATGAAGGAGACCATTATGGGCTTACGGGGAAGGAAGTGAATAAGGAGTCCATTCTATGGACGATAAATTCTTTCTGCTTTCAACCTGTTTTACTAGGTTGAAAGAGAGAGAGGTGACGGATAAGGGCGGATTCCTGAATGCATTGCATTAATGGAATCGCAAAGATTGAAAGACAATTAGCCGGGAATCATAATTTTCCAGGGCTCGGGAAAGGTGTATAAGGTAATACGGAAAACCGCAGTAATCGCTAATGCCTTGGGGATGGGCTGGGGGGGGAGAGAGTCTTACGACTAAAGCAGAGCAAGGGAAGGTGAAACGAAAAGAAGGGGGGAAAGGATTCAAGAGTAGAAAGAGTTCTCCTACCGCCCATGGCGAGAGTACAATAGGAGCAACTTTTGGAGCGGAAAGAACCGTGAAAAAGTTAACTGTAGAAAAGACGGAGAAGTTTTAGGATAGTTAAAGGGAAGGGAAGTAAAGAAAACCGTTAAAAGTTGGAGAGGAGAGGTGGATTAAAAAGTGGAAAGAAATAAAAATCTACCATTCGGAGATTGGGAAAAGTTAGAAATGCTGAGGGGTAAGTTGAATTTTGCTCTTTCTCATGCAAGCACTACACAGCCAATAGAACAACAGAAGCGTAAACCACGTGATCACTCAGACAGCGAAGACAATTCGGATGGATTCCAGAAACCGACTAAACCTGCAAAGGTCCCTAAAAATATTCAACCCAGCGCCATTCCCACCCAGAACAGTTTCATAGCACTCTCGCATCCTAACACTCATTCCACTCAACCCACACAACAAATTAATAGCTCACAATCACCAGACACAAGACTTCCCAACTACAGCACACCTACACCGATTATGGTTAAGCCGACAGATGGCGCCACACACAACCAATACATCAAAAAACTCACTACACTTACTCAAGCTACATTCTACGGCAAAATAAGTGGTGAATACCTAAAATTACTACCTTCAACAACAGATGACCACAGACAACTCACCATAGACCTACAAAAACATAACATCGAACACTATGTCATTACACCTAAGCACAAACGCCCAGTCAAAGTAGTTATCCGAGGCCTACCCATTACCACTGACACACATGAAATTTCCACTGAACTCACAAACCTCGGATACACAGTACACAAAGTAGTTCAACTCACCAGATTCAAGACCAAACAACACATGCCACTATTTCAGATCCAACTCATGCAAACACCCAACATTGACAAAATCTACAGTGAAACACACCTAGGTATGTTCATCATTACAATCGAAAAATACATCAACAAAAACATTACACCACAATGCCACAATTGCCAACGTTTTAATCACTCATCAGACAATTGTTTCTTCCTACCTAGGTGTGTTAAATGCGCACAACAACATAAAACCACAGACTGCCCTACACAAGCAAAATAGATAACCCTACATGCGCAAATTGCCACAAAAACCATCCAGCTTCCTACCGCGGTTGCGAGAAATTCCCCAAAAACAGAAACTCAAATAATTCACCAAATCACACTTTTACTCAAAACAACAGCACCCCAAATATACATACATCCACACAAGGCAGAACATACGCACAGGTTACATCCAACAACACACAAGACACTAGAAATCAGAATACCAACACTACATCTAACGCGAACATTTTCATCGACATCTTCTCTACACTAAAAGAACTTAATAATATTTTCGGCCACAATAACATCTTTAAATTCTTTTCTATTCTCAAAAATAACTTACACCAGTTAAAATCAGTAGATACACCCATGGAGAAACTCTTAATTCTATTTAACATATGTGAGGAATCTAATATCTTTAACTAAATAATAGAAAAAAAAAACTTTTAAATTATATCTTAGATTTCGGGAACATAATACACTGCTTGCATGAGACCCCTCAGCTCTATTACCAAAAAATTCCAACTTTTTCTACCATTGGCCAATATCAACCACATGACCTGAAGATTTTTGAGCCTTCTCTCCGCCCATCGACGCCGCCTTCTACCTTAGCGCTTCGACTTTCGTCCTACGAGTTAGCCTCCGAACACTTCTCCCCAAGTGCATGTGTCATCAACTCACTTTCAATTGGACTTTATGCTATACTTTGCTTATGGACATGTCTCTGCATCATCACTCTGCCGGAACGCACTTATGATCCCAACGATCGAAAAGAGACTCAGCCTCGACAGGGATAGGACTCTGCAGTCCAGGCGCCCTTTGAAAGGAAGCTGCCGGTTCATGGATGATACTAAGCAGACTCCCCGTAGTGAAGCAGTTCCACCGGATAAAGCTATGGATCCTGTTTCGGACAGCTCGAATACGGCGGCCACTGATATAGACCAGGATACTGAGCATGTTTATACGGAACAAGAAATAGCGGCAATACGACACGAGGTTATAGAAATGGAAGAGAGATTAGCAACAGTTAAAGAAATCTGCACTGCACTCTCGGCTCACAGACCAGTTACTGATAGAGACTACCATTCGGCCCAAGGCCCAAGGCGTTTGACTTCCGGAGTACCTTTGCAACTTAATGCAATTACCTCCACAACTTCGATAAGAAAACTGAGTTGAATAAGAAAAAGCATTGGCTAAAGGAAAAAAGAACAAACCATTAAGGGTTTACAATGAAAGAGATGAATAAGGAGTCCACATAAGGGACGAGTAGTTCTCTCTGCTTTCAACTTGTAATTCAAGATTGAAAGAGAGAAAGGTGTTGATTGAGGCGAATTCCGGAACGCATTGCGTTAATGGAATCGGAAAGATTGGAAGAAAACAGCCGGGAAACATGGTGTTCCAGGGCTTGGGAAAGGTAATATTAGGTAATACGGACAGCCGCAGTGATAGCTAATGCCTTGGGGATGAGCGGGGGGCGAAGAGTCTTGCGACTAAAAACTGGAATCCAGGGAAGAAGGAGCGAAGAGGAGGGGGGGATAGTCAAATCAGGAAGCCGAAAAGTTCTCCGACCGCCCGTGGTGAGAGGAGAATAGGAGCAACTTTTCGAGCGGAAAAGAACCGTGAGGAAAGTTAACTGGGAAAAAGACGGAGAAATTATTAGAAGAGGATTTAAAGGGACAGAGATAGAGCTAAGGAAGGAAGTAAGAGGAATTAAAGGGAGGGAGAAGAATTAAGGGGGAGGGCGAGATTTAAATTTAATTATTGAAGAAGGTCTTGAAGTGATGAAATGCAAGCCTGCGATACCTGTGCAAAAATAAGGAGTTGATAAGTTATAGTTAGGTAAAAGAAGCTCTGCAGGAATGATAAAATAATAGATTAATTATTGCTGCATTAGTTAAGTCTTAGTTTTAACGGATTTTATTAGTAGCCAAATTAGTTTGAATAGGTTGATTTTAATTATTGCTAATTTTTAAAGTTAACTTTAATGTTAAAAGTCTGGCCCGTGATATATGAAAAGGTGAGGTCCTGATAAATGGGGGGAGGTCATGTTTAGTGGTACAGATGTAGGTCACGATAAACAAGGCCAGATTAGGTCTGGCGGCCAGTGATGTAAAAATAAGAGTTAATTAAGGGTCGCCGGGTTAGGCCCGTGAAGTGCTGGTTAAAGTTTAAATTTAAAAATTAGAAAGAATTCCTAGTCAAGCAAGCACCTCCGCTTTGGCTTCCTAGGAAAGATGTTAAATGTTCTATCAAGAACGCTCCTAGGTCGCTTAGCAGAGCTGGGCTCTGCTGGATTATAAGCAGGAAGTGAGTGCAAGACCGGGTTTTCGATCTGAGATAGTCTATTGAAAAACTTGGCCGAATTTTGCCGAAAAAAGGCGTCCAGGGGTAAAATTTTGAGATCATTATGTAGCACTTTATTCCGGACGAAATAATGAGCATTGGTGTGTATGCGAAGCGTAACATTCTGGAATACTTGGAGTTTCTTTAGGTGACTGTTGGCTGCGGTTGACCGGATGATAGCTGCATAGGTGAGGATGGGAAAGATGGTACTGCGATAAAGAAGGATCTTGTTGCTGAGGGAGAGGTTGCTGGTTCGGTTGATAAGTGACATTAGTTGAGTTCTGACGGTTCTTGCTTTGGCTATTGTATAGTTTATATGGGTACTTCAGAGTAGCTTCGCATCTAGATAAACTCCCAGATATTTATAGGAATCCACCCAGGGTATCTCCTCATCAAATAACCTGAGTGGTTGGAGTTGACTATGGACATTCCTCTTTCTGGAAAAGAAAACGGTGGCGGCACTTTTGGCGACGTTAATTTTGATTTTCCAGGTAATGAGCCAGGACTCCAAGTCTGTTAAATAAAGTTGAAGGTGATTGAGAGTGGCGTTAAGTGTTGGGTGCTGGGAAATGATGGCTGTGTCGTCTGCGTAATGTGCTAGGTCGACACTTGGTGATTGTGGTATGTCATTTACATACAAGTTGAAGAGCGTAGCGCTAAGAATTCCTCCCTGAGGCACTCCCGCCAGGATAGGAAGAGGAGAAGAGACAGAATATTTAACTTTGACAGAGAAGGTACGATTATTGAGGTAAGACTGCATTATGTGCACAAAATTAGTCGAAATTTCAAGTCGCATGAGCTTGAATAAAATTCCGATATGCCAACACCTGTCGAAAGCCTTTGCTACGTCTAAATAGACTATAGTTGTAGGCTTTCCACTGCGAGATCCTGTGTGAATGATTTCTACTACCGTCAGTAGCTGGGTCTGAGTTGAGTGTTTTGCGCGAAAACCGAATTGTTGAGGAATAATAATATTTCGGCTTCGGCAGAAATCATTCAGGTATCTAAGCAGTATAGCTTCGTAGATTTTACTAAGTGAAGACAGGAGGCTGATCGGTCTATAATTTTGAGGGACCTTAGGGTCCATGCCAGGTTTTAGAATAGGAATGACTAAAGCATTCTTCCAGCTATTAGGATAATATTTTAACCTTAGCATTGAGTTAATCAAAACTGCTAGGTAAAATATGAATTTAATAGGCAAATTTTTAATCATGCGATTAGAAATCCTATCAAGGCCAGGTGCTTTTGCAGGGGTGAGATTTTTGACAATTGCAGAAATCTCAGTCATGGTTGTAGTGATGGGTTCCTCAGAATGTGTATCTGAGGAGAGAAATTCTTCAACTTGGTGTTGAACTTCATGCGTGTGCGTTGCACAGGTATCGAACATGAGTCCAGTGTTTAATGAGAATTGTGTTTGAAGACTGTCCGCTATGCGTTCAGCCTTCTCAGTGTCTGTTAATGCCATCCGGTCATTGACCGTGCCCATTAGGGGGGAATGTCATGTTTAGGTTTGCGTAGCCGTGCGCTAGCAACCCAGAGGCTATTGTCAGAAGTCTTTAAGGACTTAAGATAATTTGAGTATTTATCATCTGCAAATTTTTTAATGTCAGACTTGATCTCATTCTGGATTCTTCGCAGTTGTATTCGAAAGGATTCTAAACGTGTGCTTTGCCAATCTCTGCGAAGACGGTTTTTAATTTTGATTTTATCCTTAATGAAGTCAAGTAATTTATAGTGATTAGGTCTGAATTTGGTTTTGGAAGCAGCTGTGAACGCACTTCCTAGGGTTTGGTTGAGCCTGTCAATAGCTAAGTCAACCTCCTGATTATCGTTAATTTTGATAGGGGGGAGAATACCATTTTCCAAAACATACCGAAAGTTGTCCCAGTTAGTCGAGACTTGCGCCGGTAAATTTTGATTGATTTTGGTAGTTTTAAGGGTGAGGTGAACCGGATAATGGTCAGAGGACAGTTCCGGAATCACATTGATCGAATAATCTAATGGAATATTTTTAAATAAGGCCAAATCAATAATGGCAGGAGCACCTAACCCCCCAGGAAACTGGTAATGGGTAGGTGAGTTCGGCGCTATAATTTGGATACGGGCGTCCTGAGCCCAAATTTTGAGTTTATCGCCATAGTTGTTGGCAGTGACACAATCCCAACTTCTATGACGGGCATTTAAATCTCCTGCGATAATCAGGTTATTTGCAACACCACTTAATTTTCTGAGATCAGAGAGAAATCTACCATTCGGAGATTGGGAAAAGTTAGAAATGCTGAGGGGTAAGTTGAATTTTGCTCTTTCTCATGCAAGCACTACACAGCCAATAGAACAACAGAAGCGTAAACCACGTGATCACTCAGACAGCGAAGACAATTCGGATGGATTCCAGAAACCGACTAAACCTGCAAAGGTCCCTAAAAATATTCCACCCAGCGCCATTCCCACCCAGAACAGTTTCATAGCACTCTCGCATCCTAACACTCATTCCACTCAACCCACACAACAAATTAATAGCTCACAATCACCAGATACAAGACTTCCCAACTACAGCACACCTACACCGATTATGGTTAAGCCGACAGATGGCGCCACACACAAACAATACATCAAAAAACTCACTACACTTACTCAAGCTACATTCTACGGCAAAATAAGTGGAGAATACCTAAAATTACTACCTTCAACAACAGATGACCACAGACAACTCACCACAGACCTACAAAAACATAACATCGAACACTATGTCATTACGCCCAAGCACAAACGCCCAGTCAAAGTAGTTATCCGAGGCCTACCCATTACCACTGACACACATGAAATCTCCACTGAACTCACAAACCTCGGATACACAGTACACAAAGTAGTTCAACTCACCAGATTCAAGACCAAACAACCCATGCCACTATTTCAGATCCAACTCATGCAAACACCCAACATTGACAAAATCTACAGTGAAACACACCTAGGTATGTTCATCATTACAGTCGAAAAATACATCAACAAAAACATTACACCACAATGCCATAATTGCCAACGTTTCAATCACTCTTCAGACAATTGTTTCTTTCTACCTAGGTGTGTTAAATGCGCACAACAACATAAAACCACAGATTGCCCTACACAAGGAAAAATAGATAACCCTGCCTGCCCAAATTGCCACAAAAACCACCCAGCCTCCTATCGCGGTTGCGAGAAATTCCCCAGAAACAGAAACATAAATAATTCACCAAATCACACTTTTACTCTAAACAACAGCACTTCAAATATACCTACATCCACACAAGGCAGAACATACGCACAGGTTACATCCAACAACACACAAGACACTAGAAACCAGAATACCAACACTACATCTAACGCGAATATTTTCATCGACATTTTCTCTACTCTAAAAGAACTTAATAATATTTTCGGCCACAATAACATCTTTAAATTCTTTTCTATTCTCAAAAATAACTTAGACCAGTTAAAATCAGTAGATACACCCATGGAGAAACTCTTAATTCTATTTAACATATGTGAGGAATCTAACATCTTTAACTAAATAATAGAAAAAAAAAACTTTTAAATTATATCTTAGATTTTGGGAACATAATACACTGCTTCCATGAGACCCCTCAGCTCTATTACCAAAAATTCCAACTTTTTCTACCATTGGCCAATATCAACCACATGACCTGAAGATTTTCAAGCCTTCTCTCCGCCCATCGACGCCGCCTTCTACCATACACCTCGGAGCTTCGACTTTCGTCCTAGGAGTTAGCCTCCGAATACTTCTCCCCAAGTGCATGTGTCATCAACACACTTTCAACTGGACTTTATGTTATACTTTGCTTATGGACATGTTTCTGCCCATCATCACTCTGCCGGAACACACTTATGATCCCAACGATCGAAAAGGGACTCAGCCTCGACAGGGATAGGACTCTGCAGTCCAGGCGCCCTTTGAAAGGAACCTGCCGGTTCATGGATGATACTAAGCAGATTCCCCGTAGTGAAGCAGTTCCACCTGATAAAGATATGGATCCTGTTTCGGACAGCTCGAATACGACGGCCACTGATATGTACCAGGATACTGATCACGTTCTCACGGAGCATGAAATCGCCACTCTACGAAAGGAAATTACTAACTTAGAAATTAATATTTCTACCATCAGCGGACTCGTCCGGGATTTATCGGCCAGTAGACCAGTTACAGACAAAGACTATCATTCGGCCCAAGGCCCAAGGCGATATTTTCCGGAGTACCTTTGCAACTTAATGCAATTACCTCCACAACTTCGTTAAGAAAACTGAAGTAATTAAGAAAAAGCACTGGCTAAAGGGTAATGAAGGAAACCATTAAGGTTTTACGGGGAAAGAAGTGGATAAGGAGTCCACACTAAGGACGAAAAATTCTTTCTGCTTTCAACCTGTTTTACTAGATTGAAAGAGAGAGAGGTGATGATTAAAGGCGAATTCCTGAATGCAATGCATTAATGGAATCGGAAAGGTTGGAAGACAATCAGCCGGGAAACATAATTTTCCAGGGCTTGGGAAAGGTATATTAGGTAATACGGAAAACCGCAGTAGTTGCTAATGCCTTGGGGATGGGCTGGGGGGGGAGAGAGTCTTGCGACTAAAGCTCGGAGCAAGGGATGGAGGAGCAGAGAGGAGGGGGGGAAGGGAATTCGAGAGGCGAAAAAGTTCTCCTACCGCCCGTGGCGAAGGAAGAATAGGAGCAACTTTTGGAGTGGAAAGAACCGTGAAGAAAGTTAACTGTAAAAAAGACGGAGAAGTTTTAAGAGAGTTAAAGGGAAGACACGCGAGGAAAAGTGGTTTAAGTTGGAGAGGAGAGGTGGATTAAAAAGGGGGAAGAAATAAAAATAGGGACAGGATTAAACTGAATTACCTGGTTGAAGATGACAACTGAAGACATGCAAGCCTGTATATTTATATGCAGACTGCTGGAAACAAAAATCATATCATAAAAGTGTTTGGAGTAGCATTATGAAAGCTGTAAATTTTAATGATTAGAATAATAATTTAATTTTAATAGTTAAATAGTTTAAGTAGATTTATAGAGTATTAAAGAATCTTTAAAGCTATTGTAGTTTTGAATTTTAATTGTCTGGACCGTGTTTTATGAAAAGATGAGGTCTTGGCAAGTGGAGGAGCATGTTAACTATAGCAGCACGGATATAGAACCGAGAAACGAGGCCGAATTAGGTCCGGCGGGCATGTGATAATATAGAGATAGTTAAGGGTCGCCGGGTTAGGCCCGTGAAGTGTTTGTTAATTTAAAAAAATTTTAGAAAGGATTCCTAGTCAAGCAGACACCTCCGCTTTGGCTTCCTAGGAAAGATGTTGAATGTTCTATCTAGAACGCTCCTAGGTCGCTTAGCTGAGCTAGGCTCAGCTGGATCATAAGCAGGAAGTGAATGCAAGACTGGGGTTTCGATCTGTGTTAATCTATTAAAGAATTTGGCCGAATTTTGCCGGAAAAAGGCATCAAGGGGTAGAATTTTGAGATCGTTATGAAGCACTTCACTACGGACGAAATAATGAGCATTTGTCAGAATACGAAGCGTGACGCTCTGGAATACTTGGATTTTCTTCAGGTGGCTATTGGCGGCAGTTGACCATACGACAGCTGCATAGGTCAGAATCGGTAGAATGGTGCTTTTATACAGGAGGATCTTGTTATTGAGAGAGAGGTTGCTGGTTCTTTTGAAAATGGACATCAGTTGAGTTCTGGTTGTTCTTGCTTTGGATATTGCATAGTTGATATGGGTATTCCAGAGCAGCTTCGCATCCAGATATACTCCCAGATATTTGTAAGAGTCCACCCAGGGTACATTTTCTTCAAATAATCTGAGAGGAGGGAGTTGACTATGGACATTCCTCTTTCTGGAAAAGAAAACTGTGGCGGCACTTTTTGCGACATTAATTTTGATTTTCCAGGTAATGAGCCAGGACTCCAAGTCTGTTAAATACAGCTGTAGGTGATTGAGAGTAGCATGTAGTGTTGAGTGCTGTGAGATGATGGCTGTGTCGTCTGCATAGAGTGCTAGATCGACACTTGGTGTTTGTGGTATGTCATTTACATACAAGTTGAAGAGCGTAGCGCTAAGAATTCCTCCCTGAGGCACCCCCGCCAGGATAGGTCGAGGAGAAGAGACAGAATATTTAACTTTGGCAGAAAAGGTACGATTAGTGAGGTAAGAGTGCATTATGTGCACAAAATTAGCCGAAATTTCAAGTAGCATGAGCTTGAATAAAATTCCGATATGCCAACACCTGTCGAAAGCCTTTGCTACGTCTAAATAAACAATAGCTGTAGGCTTTCCACTGCGAGATCCTGTGTGAATGATTTCAACTACCCTCAGTAGCTGGGCCTGAGTTGAGTGTTTAGCACGAAAACCGAATTGCTGAGGAATAATAATATTTCGGTTTCGGCAGAAATCATTCAGGTATCTAAGCAGTATAGCTTAGTAAATTTTACTAAGTGAAGACAGGAGGCTGATCGGCCTATAATTTTGAGGGACCTTTGGGTCCATTCCAGGTTTTAGAATAGGAATGACTAATGCATTCTTCCAGCTATGAGGATAATATTTTAGCCTTAGCATTGAATTTATCAAAACTGCTAGGTAAAATATGAATTTTACTGGTAAATTTTTAATCATGCGATTAGAAATCCTATCCAGGCCAGGTGCTTTAGCGGGGGTGAGATTTTTAACAAAGGGAGAAATCTCAGTCATTGTTGTGGTGATGGGTTCCTCAGAAGTTGTTTCTGAGGAGTGAAAATCTTCAACTTGGTGTTGGACTTCATGCGTATGCTCTGCACAGGAATCGAACATGAGTCCAGTGTTAGGTGAAAATTGTGTTTGAAGGCTGTCCGCAATGCGTTCAGCCTTTTCGGTGTCTGTTAATGCCATCCGGTCATTGACCGTGCCCATTAGGGGGGGAATGTCGTGTTTTGGTTTGCGAAGCCGTGCGCTAGCAACCCAGAGGCTATTATCAGAAGTCTTTAAGGACTTAAGATAGTTTGCGTATTTTTCGTCTGTGTATTTCTTAATGTCAGACTTGATCTCATTCCGGATCCTTCGCAGTTGTACTCGAAAGTCTTCCAAACGTGTATTTTGCCAATCTCTGCGAAGGCGGTTTTTAATTTTGATTTTTTCTTTAATGTGATCAGGTAATTTATAATAATTTTGCCTGAATTTGGGTTTGGAAGCTGCTGTAAATGCACTTCCTAGGGTTTGGTTGAGCCTGTCAATGGCTAAGTCAACCTCCTGATTATCGTTAATTTTGATAGGGGGGAGAATACCATTTTCCAAGACATACCGAAAGTTGTCCCAATTTGTGGAGACTTGCGCCGGTAAATTTTGGTTAATTTTGGATGTTTTAAGGGTGAGGTGAACCGGATAATGGTCAGAGGACAATTCCGGAATCACTTCGATCGAATAATCTACTGGAATATTTTTAAATAAGGCCAAATCAATAATGGAAGGAGCACCTAACCCCCCCAGGAAACTGGAAATGGGTAGGTGTGTTTGGCGCAATAATTTGGATACGGGCGTCCTGAGCCCAAATTTTGAGTTTATCGCCATAGTTGTTGGCAGTGACACAATCCCAACTTCTATGACGGGCATTTAAATCTCCTGCGATAATCAGGTTACTTGCAACACCACTTAATTTTGTGAGATCAGAGATAAATGCAGGTCCCTGTCTCGGAGGCATATAGCAGGACGCTACTGCTATTGGGGGACAATTTGGAATATGAATTTGTACTATAGTCGCTTCTAAGGCCTCCAGTGGTGGCGTGGGTATCCTAGAATGTTTTAGGGAGCGTTTTACATATATGCTAGTACCGCCACTAGCACGAACAGTGTCACTGATGCATACCTCTCTATCATTTCGGTAGCAGAAATAATTCGCGATGTTCGCACTAAGTCCCTCAACCAGATGTGTCTTCTGAACGAGGAAGAGGTCCATGTGATGCTCATTAATAAAATCCCGGACTTCGTGAATCTTCTTCTTGATTCCATTGGCATTCCAGTAGGAGATCAGAAGAGTATCTTCACTAGTTGCACAGTCGAACGTGAAGCCTTTAGTTTAGGAGGCCACAGTATGCCTCGTAAATATAAAATGCTCTCTCAGGCCCGGTGGAGACATTTCGGAGCCTAGGGAGAGCATTTCTAAAAGCTTCAAGGAGAATCTTATGTTCAATTCCAAATTCCGAGGCAATTTGGAAAACGCTCCGGAGAGTATCTGTGCAGCTGCCATCATCTACAGTTGGGGCTGGAGCCTGGGCCGGTGGTGTTGGCTGGAGGAGAGGACTCTGCTTCTGTGCTTGCTTCGGAGCTTGCTTCGACGCAGGAGCTTGCTTCTGTTCCTTTGTAGATGATGGTAGTCCGGGATTTTTCCGTCCGGAAACGACATCACTAAATGAGGGGTCCGTGCTGCTATGTGGAGCTTTAACCGGAGCCGGTACAAATTTTGAAATCCCGCTATCCGATCTAATAGGGGGGGTTTTATTTTTATTTGCTGGGTTTCTGGGGCAGTGAAACCAGTTGGCTGCGTGCCGCCCAAGGCAGTTCGCGCAGGTGTTTGCTTCTTCCGGGTCTTTGGTGCATTGGTACGCGTAATGCGGTCCGGCGCACCTCAGACACCGGATTGGCAGTGTGCACACTGCGGAACTATGGAAGAAGTCCTGGCAGCGCCAACACTGGCTCGGCCCCTTCTTCCCAATATGTTTTTCGAATTTAATTTCGATGCCGAACATTGAAGTTTCTTCGAAGATATCATAAACATTTAAAGATGGGTTTAGTTGAACTAAAAATAATGGCATGGGATAGCGGGACATGTGCCTACGGAGTTGTGTCACATTTATAACAGAGTAACCTAAGAGCTGCAATTCAGACTTGATTTTATCTGCTTTTGCAGTGTTGGGCAAGCCGCGTAGTATGGCCTTTACGGGCCGATCTTGCTTTAAATTAAACGATTTATATTCGGCGCCCTGATTATTTAAAATTTGGGCTACCGAACGATAATCTTCTTCTGTTTGCATCTCTATACGCAGAAACTTGCCCTTCATCCTGCATATGGCCGTAGGCACAGTTGCTTGCACTAACGATGTCAGGAATTCAAAATCTTTTGGCTCAACAAAAAAGAATGGAATCTTTCTATTAGATTTCTTAGAGCTTTCAGTAGGGGGGTACCGTCGCCGGGTTGCTCCACTGGATCATCGTTCTCTTTCTCCCTCTGAGGGGGAATATCAGTAGGCTGGGTGGGAGGTAGTTCCTCCTCTGGTTTCTCGCTCCAGAATGGCGGAAGGCTATTGTTCAATACTGGTTTTGTGGGGGAATTTTGCGCACCTCGTGCAACAAGATGGCGAGGAGGCCGCTGAAAACCTTCATCGTCTACTTTGCGAATTTTCTTATTTTTTGGAAATTCAGTATTTTTTCGAGAATTTAAAGATAATTTTTGAATTTTTTTGGTACTGGTAAGGATTTTTTCAGCATGTAATATTGCTGGCTTTAGGATTTGGTTATTGCCTTGATTTTTAACTAAATTTTGATTTCTATCCAAATTAACAGTTTTTTCAGAGATAACATCATTTGAGAGTTCTTTTGCAGATTTAAGTAATTTTTTGATACATTCATCCTCAGTTGGGGGGATTGCAAATAGAGGCAAATTGAGGCGTTTGGCGAGAGAGGTAAGGTTAGAAAGCGTTACCTGTGATTCATGTTGAACACACTTCATGTCGAAACTGGCGAGAGGCGTCGATCGTCGGGCTCTGCTGAGATTCTGTTCCAAGTCGGTGAACCGGGCCTTGAGCAGATACAGTTGTTTAATTTGGATGAGAAGATCATCTCGATTCAGTTCTTGAACGGGATCGGAGTCAGAGACAGGGACCGTAGTATCCATCTCGGCGCTGGTATCGGTGAGGTTGCCGGCCATGATTTCCGGCGTCGCGTCGCTGCAGGTGGTTTGTGGGGAGCTCATTGTAACACGTCCTCACTCCACGAGAGACACCCTGCTAATCCTATCATTCGGACATCCTGAAAAAGGAGATAGAAAGGAAGAAGATTCTGCTGGATAAGCTGAGGGGTAAGTTGAATATTGCTCTTTCTCATGCAAGCATTACACAGCCAATAGCACAACAGAAACGCAAACCACATGATAACTCAGATAGCGAAGACGATTCAGATGGATTTCAGAAACCGACTAAACCTGCAAAGGTTCCTAAAAATATCCCACCCAGCACTATTCCTACCCAGAACAGTTTTACAGCACTCTCGCAACCCAACACTCATTCCACTCAAACCACACAACAAATTAATAGCTCACAATCACCAGATACAAGACTTCCCAACTACAGCACACCTACACCGATTATGGTTAAGCCGACAGGTGGCACCACACACAACCAATACATCAAAAAACTCACTACACTTACTCAAGCTACATTCTACGGCAAAATAAGTGGCGAATACCTAAAATTACTACCCTCAACAACAGATGACCACAGACAACTCACCACAGACCTACAAAAACATAACATCGAACACTATGTCATTACACCTAAGCACAAACGCCCAGTAAAGGTAGTTATCCGAGGCCTACCCATTACCACTGACACACATGAAATTTCCACTGAACTCACAAACCTCGGATACACAGTACACAAAGTAGTTCAGCTCACCAGATTCAAGACCAAACAATCCATGCCACTATTTCAGATCCAACTCATGCAAACACCCAACATTGATAAAATCTACAGTGAAACACACCTAGGTATGTTCATCATTACAATCGAAAAATACATCAACAAAAACATTACACCACAATGCCACAATTGCCAACGTTTCAATCACTCTTCAGACAATTGTTTCTTCCTACCTAGGTGTGTTAAATGCGCACAACAACATAAAACCACAGACTGCCCTACACAAGGCAAAATAGATAACCCTACCTGCGCAAATTGCCACAAAAACCATCCAGCTTCCTACCGCGGTTGTGAGAAATTCCCCAAAAACAGAAACACAAATAATTCACCAAATCACACTCTTACTCAAAACAACAGCACCCCAAATATACCTACATCCACACAAGGGAGAACATACGCACAGGTTACATCCAGCAACACACAAGACACTAGAAACCAGAATACCAACACTACATCTAACGCGAATATTTTCATCGACATTTTCTCTACACTAAAAGAACTTAATAATATTTTCGGCCACAATAACATCTTTAAATTCTTTTCTATTCTCAAAAATAACTTAGACCAGTTAAAATCAGTAGATACACCCATGGAGAAACTCTTAATTCTATTTAACATATGTGAGGAATCTAACATCTTTAACTAAATAATAGGAAGAAAAAAAACTTTTAAATTATATCTTAGATTTCGGGAACATAATACACTGCTTGCATGAGACCCCTCAGCTCTATTACCAAAAATACCAACTTTTTCTACCATTGGCCAATAACAACCACATGACCTGAAGATTTTCAAGCCTTCTCCCCGCCCATCGACGCCGCCTTCTATCTCAGCGCTTCGACTTTCGTCCTAGGAGTTAGCCTCCAAATACTTCTCCTCAAGTGCATGTGTAATCAACTCACTTTCAACTGGCCTTTATGTTATACTTTGCTTATGGACATGTTTCTGCCCATCATCACTCTGCGGAACACACTTATGATCCCAACGATCGAAAAGGAACTCAGCCTCGACAGGGATAGGACTCTGCAGTCCAGGCGCCCTTTGAAAGGAACTTGCCGGTTCATGGATGATACCAGGGGCTTTTTTGGGTTTGAGCTTGGTAATGTATTCACTTACCTCGCTCATGGGTGTATAGTGTATTTCTCTCGCGAAAGGCGAGGAGAGGAAACGTTCAACATCTTGTGGGAAAGATTTTGCGCTGTTCGCAAAAATTCCTTCATTATGTGGTGTAAATTGAGTTTGAAGAGAATCCGCAATTAATTCGGATTTCTCAGCGTCTGTGTGAGCCACCGCTGCGTCCGTAGCTAAGGACGGAATGTTAGATTTGTGTTTGCGTAGGCGGGCTGATGCGCGCCAAAGACTGTTATCATTGGTCGTTAGGGACTGAATGTAATTCGTGTATTGTGATTGGAAGAACTGGTCACATGATGCCTTGATCTCATTTTGGAGAGTACGGAGTTGAATTTTTAATCCAGGATTTCTATTTCTTTGCCAAAGTCTCCGTACTTTATTCTTTTCTTTAATTTTGAGTTTAATTTCTTGTGGTAATTTACGAAAATTGGGTCTAAGGGTGGGTTTTGATACTTCCTTATAAGTATCTGTTAAAATGGTCGTTAAGTGATCAACTGCCGAGTCTATATCATGGCTAGATTTAATTTCAAGGGAGGGCAAATTTTTACTTTTAAGTTTGAAACAAAAATTGTCCCAGTTTGTAGAGACGAGTGCCGGAGAATTTTGATTAAAAATAGTACAGTTAAGGTCTATGATCACGGGGTTGTGATCTGAAGATAAACAGTTTTCAACAGTCACGTGATATCCAAAAGGGATGTTTCGAAAGAGTGCTAAATCAATGAATGAAGGGGCACCCCGTGAACCATATCTAGTAGGCGAATCCGGCGCAATAATTTTAATTTGGGCGCACTGAGCCCATTTTAGAAGGCCACGACCAGCAGGGTTTGATCTATGACAACGCCAATGCTGATGGTGACAATTTAAATCACCAGCTATGATAAGATTATTTGAAAAATTGAGCAGTTTATTAAAATCTACCACAGGAAAATTTCCACCTGGTGGGAGATAGGCAGAGATCATAACTAGGGATGGCGAATTTTGAATAAAAATTTCGATAATTGTTGCTTCAAGTTTGCTCATATTTGGAGTGTCAATTCTGCGATGCGGGATTGAATTTTTTATGTAAATACAAGTGCCACCATGATAAACATCACGTGTATTTGAAGCTTGTCTGTCATTTTTATAAAGTGCATAATTTACAAGCTTGGGAGCTCTCCCTGGTTGGAGTTTGGTCTCTTGGACAAAAATAATATCAAAATCTTTCTCTTCTACATAGTCTCTAAACTCATGGAATTTGGATAGGATGCCATTTGCATTCCAGGTGCATAGTTTTAAGTTTTTCAATCCTTTCAAAGTATTGAATTTTATTGACTGGGGATATCAGAGAATTGGAGAGTAATATAGCTCTCAAAGATGTAGTATGCCGCGTCAGCACCAGATGGAGCCACTCTGAGCTGCGGTAAGGCGTTTTTGAATGCCAGAAGTAATTTGCTCTGGTCAATGCCAGGCTGATTAGAAATTTGAATAATTGCCAAAAGGATTTCGGTAAAATTTAGAGTCGAATTAGCTCCTAAGGGGACCGATAAATTTGGAAGAATTTGTGGTGCAGCCTGTTGCATACCCGTAAGGGCTACGGAGAATGAAACTCCAGGTCGAATATTATTTGCACTGGGTGTGGGTGCAGCCGACAGTGTTGGAAATTGTATGTTGTTTTTGAGATTAATATTGTTTGTGTTGGTTTTTTCAGTGGTCAGGCTGGGTTGCTCGGTTTCGGGTTTTGTCTATTTTTTGATCCAGGAAATCTTGCGCAGGAGCGCCAGTTAGAGGCATGGTTCCCGGAGCAGTTGGCGCACTTGTTTGTTTCTTCAAACGGTTTTGGGCAGTCCTTGGCTTGATGTGGTCCAGCACATTTTACACAGCGTCTTGGGAGTGTGCATACCTCGGACGAATGAAAGAACCCTTGACAGCGCCAGCACTGTGAAGGGCCTTTCTGGCCTTTGAAGTGCTCCATAGCAACTTCGGTTCCCAGTAGCTCGGTGATATTGTAGATTTCCGCTGCTTTTAGACTATTAAGAGGATGATCACTTAGCAAAATAGCAGGAGTTCTGAACTCAGATGTATCTTCTCTTTGAAATATTCCTGTTTTAGTTCTGATGATCCCACAATCAATGAATCGATTAAGACTTAAAATCCGTTTATCTTCTGTTCCATTAAAGGACTCATTTTGTATTAAACGAATCAAGATATTCTCTGTTTCATTTAACTCAGATACAGTAAGTTCATCCTTTTTCTTGTTTTAATGTTTACAGTTGTAAACAAAACGACACATCCACGCTACCAGTCTGATTGTCTTACGATAACTTGAGAATCTAATAGCAACTATTTCACTAGCATTAAGATTTATTAAGGACGAAATAATCCTTTTCTTTTTCTCAAGAGCTATTTCTTCTTCATCAGCACTAAAATCTTCTTTCGCCCATTTTTCAGGTGATAAATATATCCATTTAGGTCCTTCCCACCATCTGGATTTAATTAAATAAGAAGCAGAGCATCCTCTACTCAGCAGGATTCAGTGATCCTGGTACGTGTCTCCAGGATTCAATAGAAGTCAGTTGCTTTATTTCCTTAATTCTGTGGTGAACAAATACGTCCCATACTTCATTTCTCTGTATCCAAGCTAGCACAGTAGACGAATCTGTCCAAAAATAAATATCATCGGCTTGAAATTCAGGTATTATGCTGGATGCTAAACATGCACATATTGTAGCTCCAAGAAGTTCCAATCGAGCTATTGTTGTCTTTTTCCTTCCGCTGGGTGCAACTCTCGCTTTAGCTTGCACCAAATGAACTTGAACCGAATCTCTTGTTTGTACTCGAACAAAGGCCACAGCTGAATATGCAAGTTTACTCGCATCACTGAAGAAATGAAGTGAGGTATTTTCAATCTCACGATCACAGTTTAACAATCTTGGTATTCTCATTCTTTCCAGACACTGCAAATCATTCAACCATTTACAAAATTGTGATTTTGAATTTGAATCAACTTCTTGGTCCCAAGATAATTTAACTTCCCATAGGTGCTGAAGTAAAAGTTTCGGCACAAGAGTTACGGGGCAAGCTATTCCTAAAGGGTCGAATATTTTGTGTGTAGTAGCTAAAATCTCTCTTTTAGACAAAATTTCTGGTAGACTGTAGGTGATGTTAGTAATATTAAGGCAAAGGTAATCTCCACATCGTTCCCAAATCATTCCTAATACATTTGTGGTACTAGAGGAATTATCTGTTGTGTCACTATATTTCCAACCACGTAATTCTAGCTTTCTTGTAGCTAAAGTATCTGAAGCAATTTGTATGAATTGTTGCAATTCTAAATCATTTTTCACACTCGCTAAACAATTATCTACATAAAAACTCATCTTCAATTGCTCAATAATATTCACTTTATACTTTGGGTTTCCATTTAGTTGTTTCAAAGTTGATTCTAGAAGATGGTGAATTACAGAAACTAGCAAGAAAGAGCTGCTTGTAACTCCAAATACTACCCTACAATGCCTGTAATACTTCAGTTTTCCATCAGTTCTATACCATAAGAATCTTAGGTAGTCTTTATCCTTAGGGTTGAGACTTTTTTGTAAGAATGCTTTTCGTATATCTGCAGAAACTCCTATTCTGTTCATTCGGAATCTATGAAGAATTGAAGAAATCAGTTCGATAAGGTTCTGACTTTTTCTAGACAATCATTGAGACTATGGGATCCTTTTTGTTTGGCCGAGGCATCAAACACTGGCCTGATTCGTGTAGTACTGTTTTCTTTTACTACGTGTCGATGTGGTAGATAATGGCATGTTACATCAATTTCGCTTTTTGGTACTTCTTCTATGATGCCTTCTTGTTCCCATTCACTAAGAACTTCTCCATAAGCATCATAAAGTTTCTCAGCTTTTAGTCGTTTTACTGTAGAAGCTAATCTCTTTACAGCTAAGTCATAGTTATCTTTTAACGGTAGATGGTTATCAAGCCATGGCAAGCTGACTTGAAAACGCCCCTCTTCGTTCACCTTTACGGTAGACAAGAAATGATCTCTTGTTTCTTCTTGAAGTTCCAGTTTACTTTTCTTCTCTGATGGATCTAGAATTCCAAGTGAATCTAGAGACCATAGATCGGATATCAATATTTCCTTATTCAACATGGATGTGATGAGCAGTGCGTAATTGTCCGAGATCTCACGCATACCATTTTTCCCGAAAAGAGTCCAACCAAGTTTTGTTTCTATAGCAGCAAGGCCTGAAGTAAGCAATTTAAATCCTCCGGTCATCAACTTGCCTGCAATGTCAGCGCCAATAAGTATTTCTATTGGTCCATCACTATCGTCGCATACGGATATATTGTTCTTTTTAAGCTCTTGAATCCACTCGCCATTAGCAACTGGTGATATACTTCCACAAAGAATATCTTGGCTAAGAGCTTTGAAGTTACAATGATAAGTTCCATCCGTTTTAGACAAGAACACTGTAAAAACATCGTGGTTTATGACATCAGTACATGACCCGCCAAATAATGAATGGCTCAATCTTTCTTTAGATGTACTCTCAAATTTCATTTCATCTGCAGTGCTTTTTAAAATATAAGATCTCTGTGAAGCTGAATCGATAATAGCACGGGCCTGGCGCTTTCTATCTCGCCCTTTCAATGTAACCGTTAAAGTTTGAAAAAACACATTTGTTGTTCTCGCCAAATTGGCAAGGGTTTCATCTCGTTCAGGTATTGCATCCGTATTTTCATCCTTATTCGTGCTAACAGGAACTGGAGATTTTGATTCAGCTTGGATATTTCTACATAAAAGTATGTGGTGTTTCTTCCCACAAAACACACACGATGTTCGTTTTTTACAGTTAGCTATTATATGTTTTCTGTCTAAACATAAAAAGCAACTGTGACTATTTAGAACTGCTTTTTGCCTTTCCTCAGACGTCATCTTTCTTGCTTTAACGTAATCACCAGATGCATGATTTCCAGCACAAAAAATACATCCAGTTGAATTTTGTTCAGATGTTGCTATTAGAGTAGAAGCAGAAAGTGTTTTGGAAAATTCTCCGCGGTTTTTGAAACCAAAGTGTTTAGCATTCCCAGGCTTAGGTGTCTTATGTTTAGTAAAGCACTGAGTAGCTATAGATACTCTCTCTTCACTTTCAATTTCATCGAGCAAAAATGAAAGCAAACCATCTAAATCCATGCGATGTGTTGACGCATTTTTCACTTTTTGCTCACTATTTCCAGATTCTCTCTGACTGCGATTAATAACTCGGAATCTTTGCCATGCTCTTAATGTATCATCCGGCAATGACGATTCGACTAGAGGATATAACATCGCCGCATATTTATCTCTAGCAACACCCAGAACTTCTAACGCTCTTAGTTTCGATTCTAAGTTATCATAGAGTTTTCGTAATGAAAATTTCTGCTGAGAGTTTTTTAATAATACTAACGAAAGTAAATCTCTAACATAGGGCCCTAGTCTGGACACAGTCGAGATAGAAGAACGAGTCGTTTTTTGCGATCTACTCGACAGAGAGCGAGTCTGGTGTCATCGTCTCGATCATTACAGAGATCGACGCGTCGGAAATTTTCCCGTCAGCTGGACAGCTGCCGTTTAAGTTTCTGACTGTCGTTTTAGAGCGAGGACGGCGGAGGTCACGGATTGTTTTTGAAAGTGTACGTAATAGATATTTTAATTTCTTAAGATTTGTGAAAAACTCGAGTATTTCGCTATAGAAATAACGCATTTGATGCTGACGATTCTACATTATTTATTTATTCTACATTACCAATACCTTAATTAAATTTTAGTGAAAATAATATATTTGGTGTTTTCATATTTCGCACATAAAGAAGGGGTGCATACTTTTAATTTAAAATTGTAATTTTTAAACTAATGTATATATCAATGTACTTAATTTCATGTTTTGATGAGTAATTCATAAATTTTGAAATTTTATGTTTTAAATTATAATTTATTTCTCTCTACTTTTATTTGAATTTGTAGTCTATAAAAATGTAATACATTAGACATGCATTAAATAATATGCAGTATATAATTCAAACTATGCACATCCTAAATTCAACATTTACATTAAATTGCTTTGAGTTAAAAAAATTATTTAAGTAGTTTTAACTGTACTTATATCTTGTCAATTTTCAATAGTTTCTAGAATCTCCTGTATAAAACAAGTTAAATTCCTGTAAAATTTTTGGTTAAATTCTTGCCAATATTATAATGCAAGATTTATAATAAGTTATCAGATTTTTTAATGTGGTCTACTTTTAGATATTACATCAGTTTTGAGTATATTTATTCAGATCTGAAAAGTGCTTAGTTTTGGTTTTATGTAATTACGGCAAAGCCTCGAGGGCTATCTGCCTAAAGTGAGGGTTGCCTTCGTGGAGGACATTATAAGGAAACTAGCTCGTATACACGTAACACACGGGGAAAACCACGAAACGTCCATGCAACCAGCCCGTTCGCGTGATTGCAACCTTGGACCGAACTTCTAGTGTTCAGCGATTTTACCGGCCGCTGGTGGGATCGATTTAAAAAGGGTATAAATATATATGTACTGCAATTTGTTTCACTGCATCTGTTAATATATTTATACAGTTATATATATATATATATATATTTAAAACAGATTTTCTGTGCCTTAAACTTCTATGCTTCTGGAAGTTACCAATGATATTGGTAATGACAGATATATTGGTAATGACGTCCATGCGTCCAGCCCATTCGCGGGATTTGAACCTCGGACCGCACTACCAGTGTTCAGATTTTACCGCTAGGCCACTAGTGGGATCGACTTAAAAAGGGCATAAATAGGAATATGTACTGCAATTTCCTTTCACTGCATATATTAATATATTTATAATACATTTATATATACATATATTTATTTATTTAAAACAGGTTTTGCATGCCTTAATATTTTATGCATTTGGAAATTACGAGAAATATGTTGGTAATGACAGATATATTGGTTATCAGAGATATGTTGGTAATGCAACAAAGCCGTTCGCAGTATTCGGACCTGGGACCGAACTACCAGTGTTCATCGATTTTACCACACGGTCACTGGTGGGATCGATTTAAAAAGGGTATAAATAGGAATATGTATTGCAATTTCCTTTCACTGCATATGTTAAAATATATATATGTGTGTGTGTGCAAGATAATATGTTTTATGATTTAACCTATAGTTATTTAATTTTTTTTATTTTTCTTCCTATTACTTTTGTTAAATTTTTGTTATATTTTTACTCACTGCTTATTGGTATCTACGATACATGTAGCTACGTGATAGGTATAATTCCTGAATAAATAAAATTATTGATATAATCATGGGTTGCTAAAAATTAAAATTTTTTTTTTTATTCAAATTCATTAGGAATATTAAACACGCGTACGCGGTGCTATATTTCAATGATTTGACTTATGACGTTGTTGCATAATCTTTACAGACAAAATAATGTATTTTAATCATAAAATTCCTGTTAACAAATAGTTTACAAACTGTAACCTTTCAGAAAATTTCCATTTTGCAAAATATCATACGTAAAATTAGTTTTGAAAAGGCCATTTCTTTCTGCGTTTAAAATATCCATTAACGTTCCCTATTTCTTTCTTCCATACTCTTTACTAAATCCAGCAGCGTATTTTTTTGAAAAATTTCACCATTTACTCGAACTCGATTTTTTTTCTACCGCCATCCTCAGTAATAAGCACGCCCTTGCGAAACAGCCCCTTTGACAACAAACTACCCCCTTTCCCTGAGCCTGGAGCAATGTAAAGATGAGATAGACTGGTTGCTAAGCAATAAACGTCACTTCCGCACGGAATTTCCACTTCACTTTCCGCCGACGGAATTTGAAGGGGCCAGACTCGCTCTCCCTTCTGCTGTCGAGTGGAAAGAGAATCCCGCCTGGTTTTCCCGATATCGATCTCGACCAGTGTCCCATAGACCCCATAGACTTCTATAAGAAGGTCTTCTTTCCCAAAACGCGATTGCAGTTGTTCTAAAGCTTTACTATAACTTTCGCCACCGGGCGGAAAGCTTTTGATTAACTCTCCAGCAGATGACCCTTTTTCCATAGACTGCAATAAATATGCAAATTTATCATGGTCATCTAAATTGGGATCATTATCGATCTTTTTAAACTGGTCCCAAAATCCTAACCAGCTTTTAATATTCCCATCGAAAATCGGAAGTTTAAGCTTAGGATAACGTATAGTAGCATTTTGAGTTAAGCTTCCATTAACAACAGAACCGTTTTCCTTTTCAGCTAAAAGCGAAACTAATTTACTTTCTACCATTCTCCACTTATCAATATAGCATTTTGACTCATCAAACTCGTTATTTATCACAGTTTCATCTTTTTCAATTTTAATCAATTCTCTATAAGTCTGTTCTATTTCAATCATAGGTTTCGCTTTGTCCTCAACTAATTTAAGTTTAGAAATTTTTCCGTCTAAAGATAAATCATTTTCATTCTTCTCAAAATCATTTAAAGCTTTTGTAAACAATCTCCTAAATTGAGATCGTTTGCACTTCAAAACATCCATTATAAATAAACGAAAGAATTCTACTTACAGATAACAGTCCAGTCAGCGGACGCCAAATGTTCAAAAATTCTCACCAAATTTGTTACCTCAAGAACTATTTATTACTCGAAAATAACTATCTATATCTCTTTAGTTATTTAAGACTCTACAATAATTAAATAGTTCTTTTATTCATACTCTCAAATGATGAAAACAAAAGTTACACTTAACTCTCTAAAAAAGTACAACATCATAGCATGTTGCCATTCTCTGAAGCATAAACTGTTACAAAACATAGATAAAAATAATATGAATAGATAATGAATAAAAAAACCTATAGAGTAAAGAAAACGATTACATCTGCTTGAAGCTCGTGCAATATTACTCAGAAGCTGCAGTTACAAAAAAAAAAAAAAAAATATGTATATATATATATATATAAACAAAAATATTAGAGTCAAATTGTTCATTGGCGATGATTTTGTTCATCTCCACTTTCAGTCGAATGACCTCCTAACTAAAATCGACCAGCACAATGCCAAATTGGCGAAAAACGTCGCCAGTCTGGAGTAATTCCAGTAGCAGTGGCAGACGGCGGTCATAGAAACGGCGGATCATACTGCGCATGTTCGCCGCATCGTGACCTGCTGGCCGTAGACGCTTGTTTATGGGATTTCCTACGAGGTAGGCCTCGGTCTTATCCAAAGAATATGACAAGCGTCTAGACCCCAAACCTCACTTTTGCTCATAACCGGTTTTTCCCCTTCTTTGGGAAATGAAGAAGGGAAAGGGATTTTGAGTATAGGGAATTTTAGTCCATAGCGTTGTTCATATTGTGTGTGATTGAAATTACTGTGAATATGTCTTCAGAAAATATTAGCGTATCTTCTGAAATAATAAAACGGCCCTTTTCAGGGCCAAGTAATTTCTCTTCGGAAATCCAGCCGATACACCTGGAAACATCTGAAGGATCTTTTTCAGGCCCATATATTGCTGACATTGAAAATCGAGTGTTGACTTCAATACACGTGGAAACATCTCAAGGATCTTTTTCAGGCCCAGATATTGCTGACACTGAAAATCAAGTGTTGACTTCAAGTTTCTCTTGTATGGAGTGCGGAAAAATGTATGCCACATTTTTTAACTTGAAAAGACATGTGGGAAGTGTTCATCCCACAAAATTGCATGACTTAAAGCGCAGGAAAGATTGAGAATTTAAGTGTTCTAATTGTACTCGCCAATTCAACAAACTATTTCATTTAAAAGCGCATGAAAGGCAGGTGCATGGAGCAGCCTTGTTACCACGGCACCAATCCCACAAATGTGTATTATGCGATTCCTATTTTAATAAGCGAAATATCATTTTGCATTTTGAAAATGATCATGATATAAGAATAGACGAAGAACATTTAGAATTTTCTTCATTAGAGACATTTTATAACTGGAAAGAAGATATTCAGAAGGAAACATGTTCAAAATATATTGTTGAAAGCACACCCAAAAAATCCAGCAGTGCTCCGTGTTATTCTTTTATTTGCCATAGATCTGGTATATTTAAATCTGAAAGTCAGGGGAAGAGACATTTAAAAATACAAGGTAGTTGTAAGATAAATGAATTCTGCCCAGCAAGCATCATAGTTAAAGAAAATAATAGTTAATTTACAGTAGCGTTTCGAAAAACTCATATTGGACATAAAAATGATATTCGATACCAATCATTATCAAGTACTGAAAGGGATCTTATGGCCGGAAAAACTGCTTCAGGCATACCATTCACTAATATTCTAGACGAAATACGTGATTCTGTTTCAGGTTCTGAATTGACAAGGCTACATTTATTGACAAAAAAAGACCTGCACAATATTGAACAGTCATACAATCTATGTTCAGATGCAGTCAGGCATAAAGATTATTCACTTAGCGTGGAATCGTTGATTATGGAAATGGAAAGCAATGATGATTCATGTGTTTTATTTTATAAACGGCAAGGGAGCATATTAGAAGGAAATTCTAATTTAAAAATCGAGGATTTTGTACTTATTATAATGAATAATGCACAAAAGGAGATTTTACAAAAATATGGCTGTGATTGTATTTGTATGGATGGCACACATAGCATGAATGGCTATGACTTCGAACTAGTAACGCTGCTTGTTATTGATGACGTTCGGCAAGGTTTTCCGTGTGCATTCTTGATATCTAATAGAACAGATCAAGCCGTTTTATCTCTTTTTCTTTCATGCATAAAGGCTAGATTTGGGATGTTGAAACCAAAAGTTTTTATGTCTGACATGGCCGAGTCATTTTATAATGCATGGATACGAGAAATGGAAGAGCCAAAGAATCGTCTATATTGTTCATGGCATGTTGACAGAGCATGGAGGAAGAACCTGCGTAAAATTAAAAACAATGAGAAGCAAATTGAGGTGTATAAAATCCTTCGAACATTACTTGAAGAAACAGATCCAGCAGCTTTCACAAAAATGTTAGCAGAGGCAATGGAAAAATTTCATAATGATCCCGATACAACAGATTTTGCAGCCTATTTTTCTTCGCAGTATATAAAAAATGCTAACCTGTGGGCATACTGTTATCGTCTGCATTGTGGTTTAAATACAAATATGCACATTGAAAGAATGCACAGAACATTAAAATATGTTTATCTCCATGGAAAAAAATGTTAAAAGATTAGACAAGTCAATTCATGCCATCATGAAATTTGTAAGGGATCGACTATTTGATAGATTGCTGGTGATGCACAAAGGAAAGCTAACAACAAAAATTGCAGAAATTAGAAAAAGACACAAATTGAGTGAAACTTTAAGTTATGAAATATTTGAAACTGAAAAAGATGGCTGGGCAGTCACCTCATCTAATGGAAAGGAACTATATGCGGTTCAAGAAGTAAATGCAAATTGTACCTGTCAATTAGTGTGTGTAAAATGTTCTTCGTGTATCCATCGATATACATGCAGCTGTGTGGACTCTGCAGTTAAATGGAATATGTGTAAGCACATTCATTTAGTTTGCAGGTTTCGCAGTGAACACAGTGATCCAGAATTTGATAAAACGATGGCAAATATTGATAATATTTTATGTATTGAATTGAATGAAACAGATCCTGAAACAGAAGTTATTACAAATCAACTGAAACATAATTACCAGCCTGCTATGAGACAAGAATGCTCGTCTCGGGAAATAAAGCTTGAGAACTTAAAAAGAAGCTACAATGATTTGATTTCGTCCTTGTCCACTGACACTGAAATAGATATCATGGAAAAAATTTTAAAGCTTTAAAAGCAAAAGTAGCAGCAGTGAGGTCTAACATATGTCCTATTGCAGTGGCTAAAAATGTTCCTGTTCCTTCAAATAAAAGAATACAACCTCAACGGCATTTATTTTCTACCAAAAAGCAACGTAAAACTTCAGTTAAGAGCATAGTGAAACCAAATGAGGAGGAAAGAAATCAAATTGCTATGAATCTAATTTTAGACAAAAATTAACATTTTATGTTTGGAACTATTTTTTTTTTCAAGGAACCAAGAAAACGTTTTGAAAATGAACAATTTTTTAAACTTACTGTCAGCAATAACGGCATGGCTTGGTCAGAATGACACTGAAGTTGTTTACTTTTTTAAATGGTTCTTATAGCGATCTCACTGGATCGCTATATTTCTTGAAAGGCGTGCCTCGGATGAAGACAAAGGAGAACAGGTGGTGACATGGCTTCAGGAGAGGAGAAAGCAGACAGGCGTCGGAGAACACTGACTCTCTTGACTTGATGTTTTGAGGTACGCAGTAGAACGCTCCTGTAAGTTTCAATATAGAAATGCTGTATATATAGCACGTGTAGCGGTGAAAGCTCCTTCCTTCTGGCCGGCAAATCCAGAAATCTGGTTTCGGCAGATGGAAAGCCAGTTCGCGTTGGCCACAGTAACAATGGAGTGCACAAAATACATAGTTTCTGCTTTACAACCTGAGGAGTTAGTGGGTGTGGGAGATATTATTCTTAAACCTCCCTTCATATACGGCAATCAAAAACTGTCTCGGTACGCAATATGCCGATACCGAGGAACAGCGGCTTAGAAAACTCATTTTTGAAATGCAGCTTGCCGACAAAAAACTATCACGCTTGTTACTGGAGATATGAAGTAAGGCTTGCTCATAAATTCAGGATTTTCTTAAATCGCTTTTCCTGCAGAAACTGCCAACTCATGCACAACAGATTTTAGGCATTTCCAGTGATACGTTAGACAAGCTAGCCGAGATGACCGATGGTATCATGGCAGCCGCCAGAAACAGTGCTTCAGTGTTTGAAGTAAAGACAGAAGACTCTGCGCTAAAAGAATTATTAATGGATATTTCATCTCGCCTTTCTCGGATTGAAACATGTTTCAGATCTGTTCAATCAAACCAGAGCAGCAGAACAACATGAACAGAGGCCGTTCATCAAGTCGCCAACAACGAGGTAATACAGAGCATTGCAGGTACCATCAGTGTTTCAAAGAAAAAGCTACCCAGTGCACAAAACCCTGTACCTTCAAGGCGGAAAACTAGTGCCGCTGTCACTCGACTCTTCGGGTGATGGCAAAAAACGAGATTTATCATTTATACCTCTCAGATAAATCCACAGTATTAAAGTATCTGATTGATATGGGAATATATGTTCAGTAGTTCCGCCCTTAGTTACAGAGCACAATCAGCCACCCGCCAAGTGTCAACATTTTGCTGCAAATGGGACTACAAAAACTACTTTTGGCCAAAAACTGATTAAATTGGACTTAATTTATGTAGGGAATTTCAATGGCCATTTGTCATCTCTGCAGGCTCTCAACCTATTATTGGGGCTGACTTCCTTTGTAACTTTGGATTACTGATCGACATTCGTCAAGGATGTTTGGTGGATCCACTTACCCAACTACGTTCCAAAGGAACTGTGACTAGAAAAGATATAACTCACATCAAGGCAGTGAAGGGGGATACTAAATTTCACCAACTGCTGAGTTTCCTGCACTTACGGAAGCTAGCTGCATGCCACGATGCCATGAAAAATTAAGCACGACATTACTCACTGTATTGAGACTAGAGGCCCACATATGTTTTCATGGCCACTCAGACTTTCAGCCAATAAACTTAAAGCAGCCAAACAACAATTCCAGTACCTGGTGGAAACGGGAAACTGGAGAACCTCCAAAAGCTGCTGGGCATCCCCTCTGCACACGGTGACCAAAAGCAGTGGAGATTGGCAACCATGTGGTGATTATAGGAAATTAAATAGTGTCACCATCCCAGATTGCTATCCTGTTCCTCACATACAGGATTCTCTTCAAATGTTAGATGGGAAGCAGATATTTTCAACCCTTGATTTGGAAAAAGTTTACCATCACATTCCTATAAGAGAAGGTGATATACCAAAAACAGCAGTATAGTAAATGCATCTTGGATAAATCAACTGTAAAATTTCTAGGACATATGATAACTTCCGAGGGTATCACTTCTTTGCCGGAGAACGTCTTAGCAATTGTGAATTTCCCAGAGCCAGAAACTGTGAAAAAAACTTAGGCATTTTCTGGCTATGTGCAGTTTTTACCGCCGTTTTATTCCGTAAGCTGCAAAAACTCAAACAATACTTAATACATATCTGAAGGGGGCGACGAAAAACAACAAAAGACCAATCACATGGACGGAAGTACCCACAAATGCATTTGAGAAATGTAAGAAAGATCTGTCAGATGCGATGATCTTGTACCATCCTCCATCAGAGGCCCCACTCGAAATTGTAGTTGATGCTTCTGACAGAACTATGGGTGCAGCTCTTCACCAAGAAGTTGAAAAAGGATGGCAACCTCTTGCTTTTTACTCAAAAAAGCTATCTCCAACACAACAGATATATAGTATATAGTACTTATGATAGAGAGCTCCTTGTGCCATATATGACCATGAAACTTTCGACATATGATCGAAGGTCGTAACTTCATTTTATTGACGGACCACAAACCGCTTACATTTTCGCAAAAAGAAGATAAATGCTCCCCATGACAGCTAGACTTTATCAGCCAATTTACAACTGATATTTGCTACTTAAAAGGTTCGAACAATGTAGTTAGCAGGTGTACTGTCTTGGATCCATATAGCTACTATTAGCACACCATCTGCTGTCGACTACTGCCAGCTTGCCAAGGAGCAGGAAAATGATGCAGAATTGCAAAATATTTTATCATGAAATTCGACTACCTCCTTAGTGCTGAAGCCCCTCTTAATTGGTCAGCCTGCAGTTATTCTGCATTGTGATATCTCCACATGTTACAAACACCCTTTCGTTCCTCAGTCATTTTGTCAAGCAGTTTTTTAGCAGCCTTCACTCTCTCTCATACCCAGGTGTTAAAGCCTCAGTAAACCTGATCGACAAAAGATATGTTTGGCCTTCAATGAAAGCGGATGTGGCATCTAGGACTCATGAATGCTTACAGTGTCAGAAATCTTGTGTGACATGCCATACCAAAAGTAAAATTGGTGTTTTTGTGCTACCTAGCACTAGATTCGAACGTGTGCACATTGACCTCGTAGGACCTCTTCCTCTATCTGAAGGCTTCTGATACTGTCTCACATGTGTCGATCATTTTTCTAAGTGGCCAGAGGCATTTCCAGTAGTAGATACATCTGGTCAGTCTGTTGCAGCAGCCTTCTACACAGGTTGTATCTCCAGATTCGGATCTCCACTCTGGCTACCTACCGACCAGAGAAGGCAGTTTGAATCATCACTTTTTGATGCACTAACCAAGTTCTTGGGTACAGCTCAACACCGCGTATCTCCATACCATCCCTTTGCAAATGGCCAAGTTGAAAGATTTCATCGGCAGCTGAAATCCGCAATCATAGCACACAGCAATAAACAGGGGACTGCTGTATCACCTACAGTAAAATCACCTAAAGTTCTGAAATATCACAAGGAGGAGGAAAAATACTTGCTGTGATACTACTGGCAATTGTTGCAAATCGACATACAAAGACTTTCTGACTTTAACATTTCTAGTGCTTGCAGCAGGACAGTGAAAGATATCCTTGACAAATTAACGAACATTGTAAGCCACATAGAGATGTCTTAATGTCATTCTGGCGTGTTTATAGTTCAGAAAAGCTGAACAGAACTTTTAATTAATAGAGATGTCTTAATGTCATTCTGGTGCCTTTTGTGTTTATAGTTCAAAAAAGCTGAACAGAACTTTTAATTAATATGTAAAGGAGATCAAATTACAAGTTGATTGATGTGAATATGGTGCAGTTTATGATTATAGCATAAAACATCATATCATGCAAGGCTTAAGAGACTATGCACTTTGTCACTTAGGGAATAGGAATTCACTTTACAGAGAAATACTGATATTTGAAATTATCTGAACTTTTCAAATTACACTTGCATTCAAGCAGCACAACCAGAGCCATACTTACAAGCAGAAAAGTCCAAACAATTCACAAGTGCAGCATACACAAAGTCCTTGCTGGTGTTGTGGTTCAGGACATCAGTCAAGACAATTCCCAGTTTATGTATAGACATGTAATAATTGTGGAATGCAGAATTATGGTAAAATCCTAGTATACGGTGCAGCCTTGGCGCGATTTTAAAAATTATTGCCAACACCAAAAATTACCAAAAGAACGTCTATGTATATCTAGTGATAGTATACTATACACTATATGCTATCATTATATACATAGTATATACTATGTATACATAGTATATACTATGTATAACTATATATATTCTTTGAATACCCGTTTACTACTTATCGTATATGTCCCGTTTTTACTGCTCATCATAAAAGTCGCCAAAAGTAACCAAATCCCGTGTGCACTGGATTCTAGGATTAAACCCAGAATCATTTTTGCTATATTTGCCGGCAAGCCAGAAAATAACAAACATCGAGACACCAACATCAAATTTCTTCAATTTATTCAGTACACCCAAATATTGCTTGTATTGGTGCTCTTTCAATTACTTTTAAAAGTGATTTGTTACTACAAAGTGTTAATGAATACCCAGTTGCTTTCAAATTAGATACTGCTGCATAGGTAAATGTTTTATCTTTTTCTCTCTTTCAGAAATTAATTGGTAAGCCGATACTTCACCCAGCATCAATCAGTGTTTTTACAAAAATATGTGTACTTGGCAAGTTGTTAGTGAATGTATCCTTAAACATTACAGAAATGATAATAAGTATATTATACAGTTCATTATTGTGAATCTGGATGTACAAGTATTGAATGCAGAAATATACATTGACTTAAATTTGATTCAACAAATTAATCAATCAACTGATTTTTTTAAAGTAGTTTTCATGCTAATTTTTCAACAATGCATCACATAATTTAAAAAAATACAATGTATTTGAAGGAATATGCAGTCTCCTTGACAAACTTAAAATCACCTTACCACTGGGATCTGTATCTCTTGTAGCTGCTGCTTAAAATAGGCTTAGCATTAGAATAGCAAAGTTCAAGAATTGCTGCAAATTGAACAAGATGGAATCGTAGAATAGCTTACAAAGCTAGTTGATTGTGTACACCTAATTGTTACAAAAAGGAAAATGAATCATCAGATTCCTTCACAGGATAAGCTGCAGTCAAAACTTATGGAATCTAAATTTATTTCCTTAATTAATGCAAAGAATGTTTTATTGCAACTAGATGATGAAAGTGCTGATTTGTGTACATTTATCAAGTCTTTTAAAAGGTGTTTCCTTGTCATGCCTTTTGGCCTCAGCTGTGCATCGAAAGTTTTTCGCATAGCAGTGTACGGTCTTTTTGAGAATTGTCCAATCTTTATCCATATTTTGGCAATATCATTGTACATCATGAAACTCTTGATGGCCATTATGAAAATGGTATTTCAGACTGGCAGGCAAAATCGATTTAAATTCAACCAAGAGATAATGTAATTTGCAGAATTAGAATTAAAATATTTAGATCACATGGTGTCATCTGATAGCCTCTCCATTCAGATCCAGCCAAGGTGCAAGCAACTGCAAATTTTCTCACACATGGCAATAAACAAGAATTGATGAGATTTCTGGATATAGCACCATATTCAATGAAATTTGTGTTATAAAATTAACAAACACAGTGATGGCTAATTGAATTTTGGACTTTATTAAGAAAAAAATAAAGAGAACTTACGTATGTCTTATTGTTTACATGACAACTTTTAGAATGACAAAAATAATAGTGATGCCAGATGCATTAAACATAATAAAACAATGATGGCACTGAAACTGCACATAATATTAATTAAATGCTCGATTCTCAACAATTTGTGTCTCAATTTTCTCAAGATTCTACTTTGAGAAATGTAATGAAAAAAGTTAGCTGCTGGCTATGGGATGTACAATGTGATCAATCATTTCTGCGAGTCAAATATCTATTTCAGGTAAAGTCTATGTTTAAATTCTTTGATAAAGACAAACCAGTAGTACTTTCTGTTGATGCTAGTTCATTTTGAATAGGTGGACTTCTCTGCAAGATGATAAATCAGTACATTTATCAACATTAACTCATGCACAATCAAGATATTTCCTAATAGAAAAAGAACTTCTTGCTGCCCTCCATGCTTGTGAAGATTTTCATTACTGTGTTTTTGATCGAAACATAGAAATACAAACAAACCATACATGCTTGTTATGTTTTATTCTTAAATCGTTCATTGCTATCTCATCAAGATTACGGAGACTGTTACTTCGATTGCCAAGGTTTAAGTCAACAGATATTCCTGGGAACAGATAACTGTTGCTTTGTCTGAAGCTCCTCTGTCATCAAATCCTGTTACTACTACTGACATAGATCATACGCAAATGATGGTCTCTGTGGTTGTTCAATTCAAACTTGATGAGATTAGGCAACAAAAATTTGTGATACAAAACTATAAATTGTCCAAAACCTACATCTTGAAGGCTGGTTTAAGATGAAACAAAATCTTGATGTTCTTGCTGAAACCTATTGAAATTCACAATTGGAATTGCATACGAAGAATGGCATTATTTGTTGTCGACAGCAATTAGTGATCTCAAAATCTAATCACAAAATATTGTTACGAAATATACAGGCGCGGAAAGATGGCTTTCCCGCAAAGCAGTTTTAGGGTTGCCACATTTGGCGACAAAATTGGCGATATACCATGGATGGTTGTAGAACCTTCTGGAACGAATTCTTACCATTTTAGCCCAGAGTTTTCTCGAACACAAGCTGAAAGCTATATAAATCCTGCTGGTCTGCAGTCAGTCAGAGTGTGTGTGCCTCATCGAGAGGAGAGAGTTTTGGTGTATAATGAAGTTACTATAAGGAAAATTTAAATTTTATTTTTGAAGGAGGTTGATAGGTTAAACAATTTTGTTTGGAGTTACCTCATCTCCTCTGGCGTTTTTTCAGAAGGTTCCTGTTTATTAATACCAGTATGAAAGGGATTGCTATAATATCGTTGTTAAAAGTCTTCATAAGTCCCAAGTGTTAAATGCTTGCATTGTTTTATCTTATTCCTCTGAAGTTTAAGGTCATGACAAATGATATTATTAATTCAGAAGTCAAACGACAAAAAACAGCGTTATATTTACAAAATTTTCACAGGACTAGTTTCGATGGTTTTACCGAACCACCATCCTCAGCTGCAAAACCGCAAATGAACAAGATAGGAAATAATGATTAGATAAGATAAGAAAGCCTGGACAAGAATCAGCAAGTGGCGCCATCTGTTGGTGAAACTAGAACTAAAACATAATTTCTTTAAAGGCCGAAGGCAAATTTGGATTGGAATTAGGATCGTTAACTAGAACAGAAAGATTTTTATGAATGTGAAATGCCTATTTATGGGATTCCTTGCCAGTGTGGTTTAATTTACATTGGCCAAACTAAGAGAGCCTTAAAATTTCGCGTCAAGGAACATGAGGCATATGTTAGAAAAAAGGAAACACAGAAGTCTTCTGTTGCTCAACATTGTTGGTCCGAAAACCACACTTTCAATTTTTCTGCTGCCAAAATTATTCAAAAAACATCTTCCATTGGAGAACTGGATTTTCTAGAGGCATTTCACATTCATAAAAATCTTTCTGTTCTAGTTAACGATCCTAATTCCAATCCAAATTTGCCTTCGGCCTTTAAAGAAATTATGTTTTAGTTCTGGTTTCACCAACAGATGGCGCCACTTGCTGATTCTTGTGCAGGCTTTCTTATCTTATCTAATCATTATTTCCTATCTTGTTCATTTGCGGTTTTGCAGCTGAGGATGGTGGTTCGGTAAAACCATCGAAACTAGTCCTGTGAAAATTTTGTAAATATAACGCTGATTTTTGTTGTTTGACTTCTGAATTAGTATTTATTCGGCGTGTTATTGTGTCTTAATTAAATGATATTATTGTTAAGTGATTATCAAACATCCTGTTCATTTGTTTTCTGCTATCATTGGTGAAGCGTATTTTTTTTATCCCAAAGGGGCATTAGCTCAGAAGGTCTGTTAGTCTCAAAACAGTATTTTGCGTCAAATCACTTAAATGATATGTATCACTTATTCAAATTGTCGCCACCAAATCTTATCGCCCTGTATTATATTTAAAGAAACTATGTAATGAATAATCTACATTAATGTATGTATTTTTTCACATTGTAAAAAAACAACAGTACCTAGAGTCATCAAAATTTGAATAACAAACTCCTTCATCCAAACATGTGCACCTGGAACCCCAAATTTTTTTTATTGTCATTTTCATATTTTGTAAAATTTTGATGAATTTTTAATTAAAAAACTCAACAATTTCAAAGTGGGCAGTGCAACGCTGTAGAGAATAAAGCATTTTTATCTCTAGTGCGCAAGACTGTCTATCGGAAACTCTAAAGTTATGCTGTTTTTAAATATTTTGAACTCAGTTGCTCTAGAAATGTGTATGTGTCTGTATATGAAAAAAAAAAAAAAAATTGCCTGTTTGGACATAATGTAAAATCTGAAAGTTTTCTGATTTTTATGAATGATAATTCAACATGTCATTGTACCATAGCATTTGAGAATTTAATGAAGAGGTAAGTTATCACATGAACTGGCCTACATGCTTCCCACACATAGGGCTCATTCAGCACATATGGGAATATTATGAGAAGGAAAAGAAATTGTAGTTTGAAGATCTTTGTTGCTACCCCCCCCCCAAAAAAAGGCAAGGCCTAATTTGTGTTTTAAAGGAAGAATGGAATATTCTGATCTAATAATTCCTAAATAACTTAATAATTAGTATGCTACTGAAATGTGATTGTTGCATCACATTTTAAAACTGAGCATTATGGGTTTGGCCCTGAAATTTGAAAGTTTCCCAAAATGTCATGAATAAGCAGTATTTTTTATTATAATTCCAAGGTGCTCCTTTGTACATGGACTGTTTTCCTTCCAATATATATATCCAACTCGAAACTGGATGTATCAGGATCTGGAAGAAATTTTCATGTTAACAAATGAGAAAATCATCGTTTGATACAGAATTTTACATCCATAATATTCAGAAGGTTAAAGTGAATATATTATTGAGACGTGAAATTGACTAAGCATTGATAAGTCTTTTCCAGCCATTTTTACGTATGCCCAAATCTTAGTTGTAATATTTTAACAAAAGACTTAATGAGATTGCATATTTTGTGCAACCTGTAAGTAAGCTAGGCACTGCTTAGACTAGCACTTAAATTAATCACTGAGTAAAAAACTAAGCATTATTTGTACATCATCTACTATAATCTACCATAATAAAGTTACAAGGCTGGAAGTTTTTTACATTCTGTAACAGTTCTCAAGAATTATTGTCAGTACATTGCACAGCTATGATTGTGAAATAGAATTATCTAGTTCAGTATTATTATATTTCCATGTGTTTAAATTGACATAAAATAAAGTCACAGAAATAAATTGACTTACTCATACTAATACAGTTTAGTATGAAAATCAGCAAGGACAATGTCTGACGAAACTGCTTTCGCAGTAGCTGATGTTTCACTGCCTCTGACGCCTCTATCGACCATTTCAGTGATACCTCGAGTGTCCCCTTGTTAATTATTCAGCCTTGATTAAGCTCTGACTATTGACCTGTGAGTACTGACTTCCAAAAATATGCTAAAGAGCCCTCTGAACTACAAGCTCAACCTGAAACTTATGAGGATATTATTCGCATGTTTGAGAGTGCTCGAACTCGTGACAATCCTGTGACTACTGAATTGGAAGGCTATGAAAGGCTAAGACATCTTGACAAATTTTGAAATTGGAAAATAAGTCCCAGTTATCCGCGATTATCCACAGTGTTACTGCTAACCCTAATGACGGCCGTGCAGGTCAGTTAATCATCAGTTTTTTTCATCGAGGCTATACTGCAGCTCCAGTCAAGACTACGT
The DNA here is from genome assembly GCF_044657685.1 of Stegodyphus dumicola. NCBI lineage: Eukaryota > Metazoa > Arthropoda > Arachnida > Araneae > Eresidae > Stegodyphus > Stegodyphus dumicola. Next base: position 150,359,039 of record NC_140768.1, read on the forward strand.
GTTTCTGATGTTGGACTCTTTACTTTCCCTGTTAAGATAATGCTGTTAAACATCTATTAGGAAGCCTTACGACTTAATTACTTGTTTGTGAATTACCTCTCCTGCCTCGTCGCACCTCCAAAATTTGCAACGTCGTAAACTATGATGCCACTATTCATGCTCTTCCACTGATTGAAGAAGCTTGTGACTACCTACTTACTGCCAGTGCTACAATCAAGAAGCTTTACGAAACTCTTCTAAATCTGATGGAACTGAAAACCGTCTCCAGGATGTAGGAGAACACCTGCCCTGATGGAAGACCTCTAGAGTTAAACCTAACTAATGAGTTCATCTCTCCGAGGAAAGTAGCCAAAGTGATTAACGCTGTGCCTACCCTTAGTATTGAGACAAGCAATCAGATTTCTACCTATCAAATTTAGAACAAGACTTAAAAGAAAATGGTGAAAACCTGTCAACCCTAGAGATTTTGCGGCTAATAAATTGAGAAATTTACTCCCTTACTATCGATTATGCACTCGCGCAAAAACAAAAACCTTAAGTTAATCCGAACGAAATTCTCAGAGATACTGCTGCTGATGAGTGGATAAACTCCAGGAAAACTGCAAAATGAAAGCACTCTGAGATTGTTATTCCAACTGATAAATCTAATAAATTTGCTTCACTACCTCTCAATGGCATAGATAACATCTTTGAAAATGGCATCCCAACCACAGTCAAGAATTCACAACCTAAAAAAGACAAAATTCCACCAATAGTGAACTATTCTACATGCATCATTAAATGAACTATTCTACATGCTTCTTACCTGCAGATTTTCTAATCTTATTAAAAATATTAATTATTCATTGTTGTTATTTTTCATAGAAACAATAACTGTCTGTTGACATTGACACACATAACAGTTCTTCAGATCAATGGAGAATATTTCAACACAGTAAAAGATTACAGGCTCCTGGTCTATGAGATTGGAAACTCTGTTTTCCATGAATTGCTCACTTATGATGGAAGAATTCCATCATCAGTTACGCAGGAAGGTGATTGCATTGTTTTCGTCTTCACAAAATGTTATTTACATGGAAACTGTAAGGACTTTTCTTCTTCCTTGTTTAGTCATTAGGTTTATTTCGAAGCAGGAAACATAAAAATTCAGCCATACTCTCGTTGCAGTTGAACTCAGACCTTCCAACTGCTAACTGAACCTGCTTCCAGTTACACCATTTGATAAGTTGCCCTTATCTTTTATGATAAAAGTAACAGCCCCATAATATTTTTTGCCCAGCTCGAGAATTCAGTTTGCTTCATTTGTCTAACCCCTTTGGAAAGTCACAGTTGGAGTGCTACTTGGTGAATTTGACAGTTAACTTGAATGATTTAAGGACCAGAGTAGCAAACAGCACATGACCAAGATTGATGTCTAAAATTGATCATAATGTTATTACTATAAATATTATCCATCCATTAATCATTGTATTATAGTATATACATATTGTGCAAGTCCAATCAAAGGTAATTTATTTCTCATACTTATATTAAATATAAGAATGTAATACTTGGTTTGGTAATGTCCTGTTATCGGGACCAGATTCAGAAATGCATGCATGTATAGATGAATGTATTCATGTATATATGTCCATACAAATGTATGCGTGCGTATCCATACACACATGCATACATGCATATTTTTCTAAATCTGGTCCCGATAACAGAACAGTACTCTTATTTTAATGTATAATACTTAATAAAATAATGATAATTAATACAAATGTTTTAAGTCATCATTTTAGTATAAAAAATAACAAATTTTTAGATATAATTCCTTTTGTGATTATCCATCAAACCCTGAAAAGCATCGATCACCAATGGCAACTACTTTTCTTCAAGCTAAGATGCAAAAGACAAAAGCCACTTTCAGAAAAGGCAGCAACCTAAACATTCCTTTAAACATCAACGAATTAAAATTTTAAAAAGCAAGAAACATCCATAACAAAAGAAGTATCTTTTTTTTTTTTTTTTTATTATGGTGTTCTTTCCATGTACATAGCAGTCTGTTTTTGCTTTAAAAAAACATAAAATTTTAGAAATTTTATTTATTTACGGAATGGAATGTTATTCTTGCATTCTCTAACTTGGACAAAGTACCATACTTCAGAAGAAATGCATCAGTATTCTTTGGATTAGCCAGCAAACTCTACAGTCTCATTAGAATTCCTTATGCTGCACATGCACATATACCTTGGCAAATACATTTTGCAGAAATTATGGGTTACACATTTTGGTAATATAGAACAGTGTTTGGTGAATTCATTCATAGTTGGGCAGATAATCATTTCTTAGTACCATCTTTTTACTATTATTATTAGTTTATCACTATATCAGTGATTAAAATCTTGATGCTTATCAAGATAACTTATCAAGATGCTGCACATGTGGTTTATTCAGATGTTTATCCTCTTTCCATGTATTATTTATCTACACTATGTTCACGTACTGAATAGTGACTCCTTTCTATACAAAAGATAATTCATAGTTAATTATATTGTAAAATATGTTAAGCTATTTAAAAATAATAATGTTACTGATTATATGGTTAATTGCATTGTACTGTCCAAGAAATTTACAAATCATTTCCTACTGTTTTGCAACTTTTCTGTAGTTTTAAGGTAACTTATTCTATTCTTTACATACTTGTTATTTATTTTATTTTTATGTAATTTGCTATAATTCATTTGCTTTTATTGTTATATTTTAAATAAAACATTTTATGTAGCTGTTATAAATAGATTGATTTATGATCTTAAATAAAATTTTTTTATATAAAGTGGTGCATAGTTTTCATTTTTTGTATATAAAGAAATATATGTTGAGAATATTGTAATCTGCAGAAAAACCTCTCGTGGGAAACACACAGGCAGGCTTTGTGAAGTAGTATTTATGAGAACCTTTTTTTCAAAGTTTAGACTTATCAGCTCAACCATGTGCTTATTTATTTATTTATTTATTTATTTATTTTTGGATGCCTTTTTGGGCCAGTGGAAAAACTACCTTTTTGATAGACCAGGTACTCTGGTGTTGCACCAACTACATCTTTTCCCTTGAAAATTTTAGTTTTCGTGGTATAGTTCGACCGCCTCATCCGCGACCATGAGCACAAACACGCATGCACCATTCGGACCGAATTATTCTCAAAATAGGGTGGAAGGATGGGGACTTTTTTTTTCTCCAGCATAGCTCTTTCCGGAGAACTTTTTTCCGGAGAACTACCTTTCATGTCACAGCAAGTAATACCGCCCCTTTTGGACGAGTCTATGTGTTTTAGCAGAATGCCAACCAGAGTTGCACTTGAGACGGCCGAGCTATATCTTTCGGAAGTTTAACTGTACATACAAGTTTATTAATAGACTCAAATGGCTGGAATGCAGTTTAGAACATTTTTTACCAGTGAACTTGTAGGGTTTATATTTATTTTAACTAACATTTATTTTAAGTTTAAACTATCTTTCCTGTCAAGCCTTACTTTCCCCTGGAACTGCCAATGCCAGAATATGTAAATTTGAGTAGAACGCGCAAGCATTCAAATTATCAGCGGAAGTATTCTGATTTAAATAGAAGGAAACGAGTTCGGTGAGATATTCTTACTTAGCGAGCGCGGAGGTAGTTAGCGAGAATTGAAGAACCCCGCGTTGCGGCCTCTGTGCTTGGCGGGAAGTAGTGGAAATTGTTCCAGTGAGCTTCAAGTCTGCTGAATTAGCAGCGGTATTGTAAAACGCAGTGAGTTAGTTATTTTAGAGAGCCTCGTAGTTAGAACTTTCTTTTCAGGTTATTATTTTTATTTGACTGCCAAGTTGGCACAGTCTGTAAGCGTCAAGAGGACGCAATTGTAATTTATTACGTTGAATAAAAAGGGACTTAAACCCTTCACTAGGCTCTATCTTTTATACAAGTTTTCACAGTCACCTCTTGGTTGCGTGCAAGTTGGAGGCGCGCAACGTTATAAACTTTTATTTAGGGACTAAAAGTGCCAACTGTGAGCATCAGAAGCTCACAGTCTTGAAATATAAACATTATCATACCAAGCAATGGGCTAAAGTCAATTTTCATTCATAAAGATGCATCAAACACTGTTTGCACGCAACCAAGAGCAAAAACATATTTGCACTTTCATAAAAATGCTAATCTTGTACAAAATACATGCTCAGTGAATGAAAATGTTTATAAGATAATTCACAAGCTTTGATGTAATAAATGTGCAGCCCTTTTTAGTCTATTATCGTTGCTGAGAAAGATTGTTAAAGCTATTCTGAAATGACTAAAATATAACCTCACATCAATTTAGGTTCAGATCCAAATTCTCAATTTGCCTATTTATCAATTATATATGCACTCATCTTTGATATAGTCAAGGTCTCAAGAGTTTTGTTAAATGCCTAGGCTTTACAAAATGTATCAAAAATATAATTCAGTCCTATCTAAGTTTGTAATGCCATAACATCCGAACAAGCAGACATTCCCCTTAAGTAGTTTACAGGCTCTCGTTAATTATTGTTTGGATGAATGATATTTTAGACATCTAAAGGTTACACACAAGTTTAATTGGGATAATTAATGTTTTTAATCAATTTTTCTATGCGTTTTAGCACTGCCACAAGATTTTTCTTCTTTCAACAAGAAGTTACAGACAGTATATTTTCCAACCAGTCTACCATCAGTATCGAAGTAATCATCAATCAAAACAGTTTTAGTGTAATTGTTTTATATTATGCCAAATAAAAGAATTTGCGCTGTCTACACAATGTTATTATCGTGATAATATATTTTATATAGCCATTTCTGCAGATGAAAAAATGTGATTTTCTCACATAAAAAGTATCATTTAGTCTATTCATACAAATTGCGAATACACATTTATATATTAGAAGCTACACAACAAATGAAAAATTATATTTAATGTAAAAAAAATTGATGTTGAACTCTTCACAAGGAAAAAGAAAATTTATACCACTTCAAAATGTATAAAATAATCTTTTCCTGAGTTGAGTGCTCCATTTATCTTGGGACAATTTTCATTTCTAAATTAACAAAGAAATTACATATTGCATGTGCTGTCACAAGATGCCACCAAAATTTCATTAAGTATTTAAAAAATTCTTGATATCCCATGTTTAAAATATAGCTATTAACTGGACTAAAACCTATAAATGGAAGAAGCTACAACCGAGTTCTCTTTCCATATTATTAAACTTCCAGAAACTATGAAATTCTAAACACTATTTTACAATATTTAACGAATATTGTGAACATAACATGAAAAATCTTGCACACAAAGAACTTGGAATTTTTATAAAATATATCACCTAGGTCTTTTGTACACCATATGAAAGCTATGTATTTTTTAAAAATATGGGTTATAAATAACATTGATTAGATATTATTTTTTAACAGATGAGTGATAATAATATAAAAAATTAAACGGAGCACTATGGAATTGATGTTACACACAAATCATGGACCAACTTCAATATCAATTGTCAAGAAGTTTGATTATTATATTAAATCAAATAAATAAGCAATGTATAATTTTAATTTAAGATGCACTATAATGAATAAATGTCTCTAAGAATGTTATTTTCCAAAGTAGCATAGATGATAAACTAAAGATGTCATGGCAAGTGTTGCCATTCTATTAACTTTGGATTATAAATGTCCTGGTAGCATAATGGAATCTAACAGCTAGAAAGACTGCAATATAAATATTTGTGATAATAAAATTTTATTCCTTTGTTGCCTTTTCTATCCTCATCAATAACGTAACACATATGGTATTTGTTTCTTTGGTTACTTTATCAGGTTCAATGTTTCTTCTAACCTTCTTCGGAAACATACAATGACCTGACTAGAACAGAGAGCTTACTAAAGCTATGTTCACTAATTGTAGTAAGTAGACAGGATACAGACGAAGGGTATACAAAACCCTTTATTTTTCTTTATATACAATGACTTCCGTACTTCGGAATACAATGACCCTCCACTCGGGGTCTAACGTAAAAGATATCAAAATAAAACTAAACTCTAATTTAACTTTAGAATAAGATTGGCCTTATAATAACAGGAAGCGTATGTAGCACAGAGACTGTGAACACTACAATACGTTTAATTTATCAAGAGGATTAATACCTCTGGCCTGGAAGGCAAATAGCAACTGCGTAACTTCTAAGGTAAGCGGCCTGCTTCGAACTCACTGCTTCCTCTCTCTTTCGCTTGGCAAAAAGGCCACACTTAAATACTTGGCGTTCGCCAGACAAACTTTGCATAAAATCCTTAACGCTTATAATTCTGGCCGGAAGTAGAAAATAAGAAGTGATAGTAAAGATTTAAAATAAAATAAACGTTAGTAAAACTTAAGATCCTTGCAACTTTTAATGCAGCTGTGTAATTCTTATAACATCTTCTCCAGTTCTAACTTTAGGTACTGCTGTAGCAATATATGAATACACTTAGTCATTTATTTTTCATCTAAAGTGCAGAATTGCCCACTTATTTGTTTGGCGCTTTTTAGAAGACTAAGAAGAATTGGATTTTTGTCAATTTTCTTTGACTTTTTAGGTAAAAATAGGTCGACGTGTACATGGGTAAAGTCAAGAGAGTGTGCAATGCCATTTTTGTGCAATTCTGGGATTTTTTGTAAGTGAAAATAGGTCGCCGTGTACATGGATAAAGTCAGGAAAGTGCGCAATGCCATTTTTGTGCAATTCTGGGATGTTTTGGCTAATCTTTGGAATATGGTAACAGGTAGTTTGGCAACATTTTGGTAAGGCGATAAAGGTTACTAGCTAGGACTTTAGCAGTGTACATCGGTAAAGTCAAAAGTGTGCGCAATGCCATTTTTGTGCAATTCTGGGATGTTTTTTAAGTGAAAATAGGTCGACGTGTACATGGATACTGAGTATGTGCAATTCTTAAAAACGTGCTAAGCAGTGGCCGATTCTGCACTTTACCCATTTTTCTTTTGATACGTACATGTATTAAAATAACATAATTTGTATAATGCATGCTTCAGTGGACCAATTTCACTACTCTTAGTTTAAATTTTTTCCTCCCTTCCAGTAATGAGTAAACAGCCATGTGGTTTATGTACATGGAATAGTACTAAATAATCTTAGATTTTGGGAGGGATACAATCAATTACATATTTAACATTAAAAGATGTTGAGGGTAGGGAAGAACTATCAGATAAATTTCTCCAATATGTGTATGCACTTAATAGTTAAAAAAATATGAAGCATTCTAGCAAATGAACTAGCAAATTTTTATGAGAGTTTTATTTTTGCAGAATTCTTGAAATTCATTATTAAATTTGCCAAACGGAACCAAAGATAAGAGGAAAAATAATTTACAATATAGCCTATTATGCCTCCTTTTAAAAAAATCAGGGGAAGTGCAGAATCACCCATTGTTTGGCGCGTTTTTAAGAATTGCATATACTCGGTATCTATGTACACATCGACCTATTTTCACTTACAGAAAACATCCCAGAATTGCACAGAAATGGCATTGCGCACTCCCTTGACTTTATCTGTGTACACATCGACCTATTTTCACTTAAAAATTCAAAGAAAATTGACAAAAATCCAATTCTGCACTTGACCCAAATATCTGCTTATTTAACAATCAGTTTCAATTTTTAAATCATTTTTTGTGCATAAAGACGACAGCAGCCGATCCGTGCTTGCATGTACCACACATGTGTTTCTGGAATTAAATAACATGCTTTATTTAACTGTATATTTCGCAGAAAAGTACCTACTTGCTCTTAAAATGTAAATAACAACCATAAAGGTTGTTCTTTCACATTCAATTTCCTGTTTATTTAAGAACAGAATATTACCTATGAGCCATAATACCTATGAGTCACACAATTTTTGCCAATTTACAAAGTCGTCAATTAGTTGAATGAATCAGAAGATAATAAGCGTAAGATAAGAAAAATATTAAATAAAATAATGCTTTGAAAAAGTTTCAATATCATACAAAGAAGGGTTTTTACATTCATAAATCAAAGCTGCTAATGAAAAGTAAAACTTTTTATTTTCCTCATACAAAAGTTCGATAATGCCCTTATATACCCATTATAGAGATGAGATTTAAATTAATGCAATTAACAATTAATTAGCTAAAATGCAGTCACCTGCTGGCATAAGATCGCTTGCTCATATTGATAATATAAATATGCGAAATATTTGCATTCAGACAAAATTTTGCACAATTTACAAACGGAAATTTTACACACAATTAATCTTACACAACAGACTGAATGTAATTACGCTAAGTAAATATAGTATCACTCATATTCGTTAGCATTTCAAGCGCTAGTAACATACGCACACCATCTCCGACCATGAGCAATTGTGAGCGCTTGGATGAAATCCAACAAGAGCATTTGTGAGAGCTTGGGCGAAATTCCCTTTTTCCCTCTCTCATTCCGAAACCCGTGCGATGAGCAAAAGTCTCTCAGTCTTGTCAGAACTCTTGGTGATTATTTTTTTTTTTTTTAAATGCAGTTGAACATTACGTAATCAACCACAAATAAGACTCCTCTAAAGGCCCGTTTACACTAGCGGAACTTTGGTCCCAAGAAGCGTAAGCTAACGTCCTAAGAAACGTAACCTAAGTCGAGCGGTTAATCTTCAAAGGGAATTGACGTAAACCCAAGAGATGGAAAATTTTAACTCCGAACCTATGAGATGAAAGCTTTGGCCAATCACAGACGTACAAACTATCACGAGGGTTTTGTTGATGCTTTAAGCGAAAAACATGGCGGAAGATTTGACTACGTCTGACTGCAAATTAATTGCAGAAGTACAACAACATCCGATTTTATGGGATAATAGAAAAAAAGAATATCGAATGAAAAGAGGACAAGACGTTGCTTGGCTACTGGTTGCCGAAAGACTGAACCGAGATGGTGTGTATCCATTTATTCATTTTTTTGCTCCTTTCGGATTGCAATGTGCTCTCTTTTATTCTAGTTCTCTTTCGACTAACGCAATTGTTCAAGTACAAAATAGGTTTATTAACGATTACACGATAAAAATTTGTTGACATATATTAAATTATAGCATTTTGGAACGTTTCTGAAAATCTGAGTTTTATAAAATTTAAATAAGCTCAGTAGATGGATTTTTTTTTTAAATTAAAGTTTATTAACTGCTTTAAACTGTATCTAAATGTACACTGTTCTATGAAAATTATATGCAGCAACCTTCAATTATATATATTTAAAATTTTTCCCAAATTATAGCAATTCAAATGATTACATAATTTTAGCTATTGTCTTTACATTAGTTTGCTCTTCTTTTTTGCAACATGTTACTAAAGGCTTATGAGAAGAAGAAAGTAAAAGTAGTAAGTGTGAAGATCAACAGTAGTAAAAATTTGATTAAAGTTTTCCTCCTCAATTTTCAGAAATACATTTTCTTCATTTCTCATGCAAATGTTTATTCCGAAATAATATAAAAAATCCCTAAATATATAAATATCCATATATAAAAATATATAAGATCCATATTTCATTTTCGTATGGATACATTTTGAATCTCATGTAATTAATATAATTGTTTGCATAAAGTATTAATAATTAAACAGTAATTAATTACAGTGTTTGAATTAAAATTTCGGCTATATTTTTTTTAATTTCACAGTTGAAGAGGTTACTTACCGGTGGCAGAATCTGCGTAAGCAATATAGCCGAAGAAAAACAAAATGCAAAAGTGGAGCTAGTGCAGAGTCTGCAGAGCAGCAATGGCATCTGATGCCCCAAATGTCATTTTTGGATCCATGTATCCGCCATCGAAGGTAAATATTCAGAACCAAATTATTTAGTTATGTTAAATATAAAATGATAAATTTTCATATTAACAAAATACAATCTTACTTGTTAGTAGTCTGTAATATTATAAAGCATAAATGGATTATTTGGAGTTATCCTAGGTTGACTAGCAATCAAAAATTGTAACTTTATTGATATAAATTTATTAAATATGTTAGATAGTCACATATGTGGATATAAACCAATTTACTTAAGAAATTCCTCCCCTTAGGCAGATAGACCTTATATGCTTTGCCATAACTCAAATTCTATCCAAATATTTATGCTCTGGAAAACAAAAACTTCTCCTACAGAATTTTTTTTTACCATTTATTGCCTCATCACTCGTTATGAATGGTTTAACACCTTGTAAATGTGTTATAATAAAACTGTATTACACATTATAGTTTTTTTCTAACGTGTTTGGGCCAACTGAAGTTCTTACCCATAAAAAATGTTGTAGAAACTTTGCTGTTCTGTACTTTTTTAATCTTCCCAATTAAAAATAGGCCAATATTTTTGCAATGTAAACTTATTAACAAAGTACAGCATATGCATAATATAAACAAAGCACTTGCTCTTTCCTTTGAAAGCTGAGTTTCTAAATATTTTGATGAAGACTCGTCTGTATATATATTTTTTTCTTTTTGTGGCCAATTTCTTTTTATAGTTTATCCCTCTATAGTTGATGCCCATATTTCTGTAGTCACACAGCTCAAAACTGATGTGTTACTGACCATTTTGATGTTCAGAAGTTAGTGTTTGAGATTATGCATACCTGCTTTAATTTTATGAAGTTACTTTGCACTTAACACATAAAGCCTGGGATTAATTATCATAATATATACCATCAGATCAAGGAGTTGTGCTTAAATTATTACATTAATTCATAATGAAAATAAATACAAAAATATATATGAAACTGAATTAAAAAATGAAGTTGTAATACTTTATTACTTAATTAACTGTTAAAATCTTTCATGGCATGAAATTTTTCAAAACAGTCTCCAAAGTATAGTGATCTTTTTTTATTTATAGAATGTGAAATGTGTAAGCCAAGATTAGATAAAATTTGTCTTAAACTGTAAGATACAAAAAATTTGATAAAATTCTCTTGTGATTGTGTTTCTATAAAAAGAAATAAGAGTTATTAGTGGCTCAATATTTTCATTTATTATGTAAGGGCTTTGTATGCATATTCAAAATTTTTTCAATGAAGGCAAGAGATTCTGCTTTTTCATCTAAAATATTGATTTCTTTATAATTACTATATATACTATATACTTTATAATTACTATACTCTTTATAAGTCATTTAAAGTAATCTCTATTTAGGGCATACTACATTATTGTTACTGTCAAAAACACTACTGTCATCACAACTGTTAAATTGCAGCCTCCAATAGTAATATTTACATCCATGTTATTTAACTCATAATCCCGCTGATCTTCACTACTATAAATTTGATTTTCTATGGCATTAATATAAATAAATGTTACATTATAAATAACATTTATTTGGATTAATGAGAAGGATGAAACTGTTTGTGCTGAGATGACAGATTGTCATAATTTTAATCTGAGATGCGATTCCACGTCCAATAATCTGTTCCATTTTTTCGTCTTAATGTCTACAAATACAGTCAAATACCGAAAATCCGCCAACTCCTGAAATCTGCGTTGCCTCTCAGAATATAAGCATTCAGTTTATATTCTGAGTTTCTTGGTTTCGGAAACCGCAACATTGAGTACGAAATATCGAAGAAAAAATACTTACCGAATAATGACGTCATAATAACTGAATAATAATGAGTCATAATGGAAATACAAAATTATTGACATAAAAGTTTAAGAAAAAAGATAAGTTTTTTTCCTTCTAATCTGCATCGAGGTAAAAAAGCAGACGATTCACTCTTTGTTCAAGTTCAATAGACGATTCACTCTTTGTTCAAGTTCACGATTCACGTTGTTGTATTTTCTGAGCTTTGTTATTTCACGAGATTGTTTAGTGCCGCCTTTTTTTTATCCGGATATTTTGTGGATAAATTAAGAATATTTTAAATTTCAGCCCTTGGTAATACAATGACAGATTTAATGCATATAATAAATTATTGCAGTAATGTATGTAATTTAATTAAATGTATCTAATACACCTTATTTATTTTGACCATACTTCGGAAAATAAATTATTCATGTCATTTTGCCTTCTCCATATTTGTACGATAAAATTATTAGTGAGTAAATATGACAATTCGGTTGTATATTGCAGTACAAAAGATTCAAAGAGTGATGATGATTTCACCCCTCCCCATATTTGATAAAATATTATTTTAATTAAAAGCAAAATGTGATCCAGCACTGCTCCAAGAACGTAATGACTAGGAATTACCCCATACAACTGGATGTAACAAACTGTATTTTTTTAGAAATTATTCTTGCAAATATTAATAAACACAAAAGATTATGTAAGAAAAGAATCCAATGGGATGTTATAATTCAAATTAACAAAAAAAGCTTTTTAGTTTCAGGTAATCACACTGAAGCAAGAAGACTCTTGGTTTACATTATTTTTCATGCTAAATTTTAAGATCTATTTAAATTGTCTGCAGTTCATAAGTAATAGAAATTAAAAAATGAGCTATTTAATGCAGTAACAAATAAGATTCTAAATTTGCTTATTTCACTACCTAATTACTTTGTATCACAAAATAATCATTAATGTATTAAAAATATTTTTCATATGCATTTGATTTTTTTCTCCTTGTTTTCTTTCTAAACAGGACACAGACAAACTTTCAAGGAAACAAAGAATTCGAGGAGCTTAATTTCACAGTAGAATCTGTTGTCTCCGAGTCTTCAGATAATATTGAATATCCGACAGAACCTGAATATGTGGAGCCATCTGCTATTCACGTTATGCCCTCATGTGAATCACCTTTATCACCTGCATCAAGCTCCATACAAATCTTAGATAATACTAATTCAAATAATAATGATGAAAATACTCCTAGAGGGAAGAAAAGAAAAAAGAGAGAAACAATTGAAAGTTCATTGCTTTCTGTTATTGATGAAACAAATAAATATTTAAAAAATCACCATCGATGTGAAAATGATGATGATGATAAACTATTTTTATTGAGTCTCCATAGTGATTTGAAAAAAATGACTGATGAAAAAAAATTGGAAACAAAAATACAATTTTTACAAATTATGGCAAGAAATAAATGAAATTATTTGTACATAACACTAATCAGTTGTTTTATTGTTTTATTTGCATATTTCATAAATATTTTCAAAAAATAAATTTACACAATAAATGCTTTCCTTTCTTGCCATGGTACTGCTCCTTCTGCAGAAAAATATTCACAAAAATTATCTCGAACTGCAGATGCAGCACGGGATGAATTATTGGCCCCTAGACGGCCAAGAGGTTGCCATGTAAATTCTTCTGTTCTCCACATACCTTCTTTAATGGTGGCATTTGAAAGAAGAGAATCAGCAAAGTTCACTAGACAGTATTTCTTAGCTGCCTTTCCCAACTCATTTTTCATTAAGTAATTATGAAGGCAACAGCATGCCAAAACTACTTTATTAGCATGCTCTGGGTTCAGGGCAATTTCAGTACGAAGTACTCTCCACCTAGACGCCAATATGCCGAAAGCATTTTCAACGCACCTCCTTGCTCGAGAAAGTCTGTAATTAAAAATTTTTCTTTCATTCGACAGAAATTTGCCAGGATAAGGGCGTAAAATATTTTTCCTGAGTGGAAAAGCCTCATCTCCAACAAATACAAAAGGCAAAACTCGATCACTATTTAATAATGGTGTTGGATTTGGAAATGAAAACAAAGTTTCACTAACCAAAGCTGTACCTAGTGAACAGTTACTGAAAATTCCACCATCACTGATTCGTCCATAGTTGCCTGAATCAACATAAAGGAAAGTGTAACTAGCATCTGCCACTGCCATTAGGACTATGCTGTTATAGCCCTTATAATTATAATATGTTGATTCAGCTGACGGTGGAGCTTATATTCAGATATGCTTACCTACAAGAAAAAAAAGCAACAATTATTAATTGCCTAAAGAAAAATAATATACCCTTTAATGATAAAAATTAATATAAATACTTTTTCCAATAATAAATTCAGTTCTTAAATTAGAAACTTGCAAAAAAATTCCTCTTTATATTAAAGTTTGTTTTTCATTTCACACTTTCATTTATTTATTATGAAACAATTCCAGTCTTTTGATATTTTAAGACAGCTCATATATCAAGTTAGATGATTCTGCAATATTTTATATTTATCTTTAAAAAGAATCTTCATTTGCCTAATTTTAATATAATGCAATTTTTGTATTTCAAAAGTACTCACTGACAAATAAATATGGAATGCAAGACATAATACATACCATCGATTGCACCAACACAGTTGGGAAAATTCCATTTATATTCAAAACCTTCTGCTATTACAGCCCATTCATCTGATGATGCTGGTATAGGCATAACCAGTGGCTGTAAGACTTGCCATATGACATCACAGGTCTCGCGAATAATATGTGAAACTGAAGATTTAGAAACAGAGAAAGTGTATGCCAGGTCTGTATAATTAGTTCCAGATGCTAGAAATCTACAAAAACATTCTGAATCAATAATTAAATTTTTGCAGTTTTAAAAACATGTTGTATAAAAATGAACAAAGGGCAATCTGTAGTAGTATGCAAGTTTTAAAAAAGGTTCTTTTTTTTTGGGGGGGGGAGCTCAGTTTCAAAGAGATTGCAATTTTCTTTCTTATTAGTAAACCACAGAAAATAAATGCTTTATTTATGTAACTTATTTTGATAAAATTATGTTCCTATTCATAATTTTTTAAATGCATTACAAATTTTAAAAAAATATGAATTTTAAAAAGTTCAATTAGACAGAAGTATAAAATGTTCTGACAAGAACATTAATTTTCAATTATATATACTACACAAAACTGGAATTAGATGTAATAAAGACTTTCAAATAGAGCTGGTGCCAGAGCATATGCAACTAGGGTGACCACACCAGATGGCAAAATTATTAGAATTTAGGAAGGAATCAGGTGGCAGAATTTCGGATTTGTGGAGTTTGCACCAGGCGGTAAATTGTCTAGCGTCGACACTGCTTTCAAAACAAATGTATATATTTATATTTACCTTAAACAGATGGCAAATCTCTCAGATGCTGAAATTGATTTCCTAAAACGTGTTTCTTGCTTCTGTAGTTTATCTTGCAGTAAATGTAGAAGATGATCATATTGTTCTCCCTACATGTAAATTCAATAATATTATACTTATGAGTAAATTGAACATCAGAACTATATTTAATTATCTAATTAATATAAAAACAAATACGAAATAGTTTATATTGTGCTAAAATGATTAGCCAAAGTAAGAGAAAATAATTTTGTTGTCTTGAAAAATTGCTTGAAGTATAATCTTACTATTTCTAACAATTAACACTTTTAGCGATTAATCGCATGTTATTAACAAAAATAACATAAACTTCATAATTAGAAATGATTTCAGCCTTCTGTGAAGATGATTACCTTCAACATGATTATTTGATTATGCACCACACACTAGGGTTACCTGCCTAAAGGTAACCCTACTAACCTAAATAATGTCATCAGGAAGATTTTTTAAGGTAAACTAATTTACATTCATATCTTGGACAGATATGCACAAAATGCCTATGTTCTAAACCCTTTCATCAGGTATTGAACAATTAATGTTCAGTGTTTTTATTTATTTAGCCACCGACGAGATATTATAGCATAGCAACCTTCAGAGAATATGGTTATCTGTGATTGTCATTACCAATGTTTGTTTATATTCTCAGGAATACTTTTGACTATTGAAGGTGCTCAACATGAGGGGCATCACTATATACTATATTGCCGAAATATATACTGTGTTGCTGCAACTATGATCAGTGAAAAATATTCAGTTATTTATCTTACAAATTTGAAAAAATAAAATATGATAATTCTGATTAAAAGGAAAATTACTCTCCATTTCAATTTCACTCTTATACTCTAATAATTGCTTAATTTTTCAGGTAGTAGAATTTCATTAAGTAATCTATTTTGATACAATTATTCTTACATTCTTTTGGAGGTAAAGTGTTTTTCCTCATATTACTACAATATTCTCCAAAAATGATTTTTTAAAATATTGACATGATTTAATTTTATTGCTCATTTGTCAAATATAAAACACAGGTGGAACAGGAATGCAGAAAATCTTTTAAAAGCAAGTCTTTTTATGGATCTCCCAAATTCTCTAGAATATATTATTTAAAAGCCTAATTATTTTATATTTCTGGTTCTACAAAAGTATTTTCATGACAAAGTGAAGCAATACTAATAAAATTTATGACAGTAATAATTAAAAAATCTACGGATACAGAATGCTGGGTATTTTCTAACAGAGGAACATATCCTAATACACGATAGTGCATTAAAATGTTGACTGTCCAACATCTGGCACATCTAGTAATTTTACATTATACTCCATCTGATATTATGTTTCATTAAGGTAATCGAATTATAAACAACCTTCATTAATAATGCGCTTAATAAACCAATTAAACTAATTAGTTATAACTAATGCTAGTCCGTAATTATATAAAAAATAAAGGCTAATCTTTGGAATATGGTAACAGGTAGTTTGGCGACATTTTGGTAAGGCGATAAAGGTTACAGCTAGGACTTTAGCAGTGTACATGGATAAAGTCAAGAGTGTGCGCAATGCCATTTTTGTGCAATTCTGAGATGTTTTTTCAAGTGAAAATAGGTCGACGTGTACATGGATGATACCGTGTATGTGCAATTCTTAAAAACGCGGCAAGCAGTGGGCGATTCTGCACTTTCTCCCAATTTCGCACCTAATCTTCGTCACGATTAAGCACTTTTGTGTCATAAAAATTCTAGCATAAGCGTAATTCGGCTAGCAGATTGTTGGAATAAAATGTTGAGTAAAAAAAAAAAAAAGCCTTTACTTCGTGAAAACAAAATGGCGTCCCCCCCCCCAAAAAAAAACTAGCAGGTTGCTGTAGCAGGGTTGGTCACCAAAAAATCGCCGAGTTACCATAATACAAAGATTAACGAAAATAAACATTGAAATAATTCATTTTGTCGGTAATTAAATCGCAATGTAATCATTAATCCTATTTCCTTAGTATAAATTACTAAGGGAAAAAATTACTAATTTACTGATATATAAAAAGAAATATTTGACAGTCTTTCCTTCAATTTTTACTTTCAGGTTTTGCTAAAAAATAAAAATAACTTGCCGTCATTCGAGTATAATTGAAAAATAATTCTGGGTACTTCTGCCTCAGTGACGGAAACAATGCTGCATGAGCGGAATACGTATCTCGCTCTTGAAAAATTGACCGAACCCATTCCCGCCTTGGAACACAAACGCTTTTGTACAGCAAATACATACATATTAAATTACTTCTCAAATGCATAACGCGCTTTCTTTCTTCAGCTTTTTTAACTTTAGACGTTCTACCGCAAACTTTCGACATTGTACCCCAAAATAGGAATTATTGCCCATGCGCAAATCAAAGCGACTTGATTGGTTGGGGGTAGTAATTCTTAGGCTTTGAGACTTACAAGTGTAAACGGGTGGGATCCTTGGGATTAACAACTTAACGTCAGCGTACGTTTCTTGGGACCAAAGTTCCGCTAGTGTAAACGGGCCTTAAACCAGGCTGAATCACAAACTTTTCTCTCTTGGCGAGGGAGTGAACGCGCTGCCAATTTTGGCGCGCTTATCGCACACGCTGGCTGAATGTCTGCTGTTTTTTTTAAAGATTTATTTTATAGACGCGCGGCATTCAGCGCATATAAACTTTTCGGATAATTTATTAATTCTCGAATAGTATATAGACGTTTTCACTTAAATAAAAATTTCGCGTATATTTTGTAAACATATTCAAAATAACTTATTCTTTAGATGTTTCAGTATCGTTAGCAGACTAAAATAAATAAGATATGAATAAAAACTTTCAATAGTGTCAAATGGGGAAATAGTTAAAGCGTAGTGTGCAAATAAATTTATCTTAATGACATTTTAACAAAAATTTCCATAAAAACACTGTAAATTCATACTAAAAAAATAACTTAAGAATATGTTGTCATTTAAGTCTGATGTATATGGAAATAATTGTGCAAGACTCTGAAGAAACATTTTCTTTTAAATGTGTGAAATATTTCATAACATATATGGAAGAAGAAAGTACAGCATTCTGTGTTTTGGATGCTTTTAACCAAATGTAATATAAATACGAACTAGAAACTGTAATAAAATGTCCTTCCTCTCCAATCAGATCACCTTAGTATTGCATTGTATTTGTAATACTTCTAAAAATCCAATTTTTACCTAAATTAAAAAACAGTTATTCCATAAAAGATAATAAATTTGAATGTATATAGAATGAATTTTGTAATTTGAGTTATGTTACAAAATAATTCATAGTTTACATATTTTATACTAATAATTTAGATAAAACTTGTCCAATTTAAGAATGTGTGTTAACCACATTCTTAAATTGTAAAAGAACGACTTAACCACATGTAATTCATTTCAAAGCATAAAAGAAAGCTTATTTTTTATTTTACACAGCAACAGCATTTTCATGCAGTCAAGTTTTTTTAATGCCTAGTTATTATACATAATACTTAATTTTAAACCCATTCTTATTAGAAAGCATAACTAAGAAACTTCTTTTTAAAGCACCACAGTGATTGCAAAGAATGTCATTAAATTTACAAAAGTATTGAAGATATATTGAACAGCATTATAACAAGAAAGTACTGTACAAAATATGTAAATTTAGCATAACTTCTTTTTTAGTATTTGCATAGTTTCCTCCAAATGAACCTTAATGGGAAGTTATCTTGCGAAAATTTAAAAGTATTAAAATGGCCTCTATTTAAGATGTAACTGCATTTATAATTATTTTGTAATTGTGAATAGATTATATTATTGCAATTAGATTATGCACTTACAACATAATTGCATAAAGTAATGAAATTAAGAGTTCACAGATACAATGTAATATAATTACAATGCAATTACCTAAATTGTAATTATAATCACTTATTTAATACCACAATATTATTACAATCACAATGTAACTTAAATTGGGTACTATATTTGCATACCCTCCACTCAAAAGGAGGTACTGATAAGCCTGGAAGTTATTATCAACAAAAAGCCTGTTCAGGACAGTTTGATGACAATTTCCACTGGGCGAAAAGTACATTCTTAAGCCCAGGCAAATCATGACAATAAAAATCATTTAGTCTCATGATTCACTATATTTTAAACCCTAAATTTGAATTCTGCACCAAATTATTTACCTATATTTTAAAATACTTTATGAATTATTAGAAGCGATATGGCAAATATCTTCTAAAAATAACTGTAAAATATTTGTATCCATTAATAGTAGTATAAAAATACGGGTTCTGCGACACGGGGTGTGGGTGTGGGCGTGGTCAATGACGTCACACAGAAGGCGGGGCCAAAGGCAACGTCATCACACTAGGAGGCGTGGTCACGAGTGGAGTTGAGGTGTTCGTAGACTGCTGATTGAGTTGTAGACCTCCTGCTTTTCATTTAAAGTTAGTTTTTTTTAATTGGCAACGGGGTCATGGCATCCTCTAGGGATGAAAAATGAAAATAATCTATTTAGAAATTGCTCATGGCGTCCTCTAGGGATGGAAAATGAAAATAATCTATTTAGGAATTGCTCATGGCGTCCTCTAGGGACGAAAAAAGAAAATAATTTATTTAGAAGTTTCTTTTATTAAAAAAATGTTCTATGATTCAAAATATAGAATTGAACTCTCAAACAAAATATCTCACCAGCTCAGTAGTTTGAAGATTTTAACCACTAAGCTGATGTGATACATTCAGATTCAGGTAAAAAAGCCTATATAAGAAAATGGAATTTGAATCAGCTCATCAATTGCAATTATGCCTGCCCCAGGAGAAGCCACCGTTGCGGTGTGTTTATACACTGTTTTATGTGTTATTTTATCATCCATCTATATTTTTACAGAATTTCATAAAATTCCTATTGATTTTACGCTACGTCTTAACGACAGTGGGAATTTATCATTATCCATATGAAGAATAATTCAATAGGTTATGAATATAAATTTATCGTATCAGGATCTGGCTCATGTTGCAAGTTTTGGTGGTGTTGAAGCTTTACATCATGCTGCAGGAGGTAAAGTTTCCAGGAAAGAGATTCAAACATGGTTAGAGGGAGTAGATGCGTACACGCTTCACAAGCCGATTCGCCGAAAATTTCCAACGAATAGAGTAATCGTGTATTCTATAGATCAACAATGGCAAGCTGATTTAGTGGATGTTTCACATTTACGTGATCATAATGATGGTTATCGATATATATTAACCTGTATTGACATATTATCCAAATATGCATGGGCTATTTCTCTGAAACAAAAGAGAGGAGAAGATATTGTGAAAGCGTTTAAAAAAATAATGAGCCAACGTAAACCAAAATTACTTCAAACGGATCAGGGCACCGAATTTAAAAATAAAGTGTTTATAAAATTTTTAAAAAGAAATCAAGTTAAACTTTTCAATACATTCAATACTACTAAAGCATCCGTGGTGGAAAGGTTTAATCGCACTTTGAAAACAAAAATGTGGAAATACTTTATGACTCGAAATACATATAAATATGTAGATGTCTTGGACAAATTAATAGAAAGTTATAATGCTACTTTTCATTCAAGTATAAAGAGAGCTCCCATAGAAGTCAATTCAGAAAATGAGAGTGATGTATGGTTTACCTTGTATGAAGATCATCCTTCTAACGTTTCTAAATGTATATTCGCTGTAGGAGATGTGGTACGTGTTTCCAAACTAAAGCTTACTTTCGAAAAAGGTTATGAAACCAATTGGACGGAAGAACTATTTGTGGTGACAGAGTGTGTTAAAAGACATCCAGCCGTGTATAGAATTAAAGATTTACTTGGAGACTCAGTAAAAGGAACGTTTTATGCACAAGAGTTTCAGAAAGTGAGACTGAAAGAGGAATATCGCATTGAAAAAATTTTAAAGAAACGTATGCGTAAGAAACAGACAGAATACTTTGTAAAATATCGCGGTTATCCCGACAAATTCAATCAATGGATTCCAGCTTCTAATTTACTCTCGATATAAAGTGTGAGAAAATATTGTATCCGAATCATTTGTGAAAATGAGTTTCTACGTAACACTTCCGAGCGATAGCTCTATGAATTATTTCCCCGAAAATAAAATTTCACATTTTATAACACGTTTACCTGTTCCCATTGAATTAAAAGGTATGTGGGAAGTTGGTTTGGTTGAATTGCTATATCCGCACACATGGCACAATGTGAATGCAGACAATAACTTAATTGGATTTGTTTTAGAGAAAGATGGTGAAATGTTAGGTCGTAGATTACCTCCAGGATGTTATGAAACAGTACCTGATATTTTAAAAGCTATTTATATTAAAGAACATCTAAACAAAATAATTTTTAATTATAACCCAGTAACAAAACGAGTGAAAATCAAAGTGAAAAATAACGCTAAAGTGATTTTACATGATGGGTTAGCACAAATGTTAGGTTTTGAACCTATGGAAATTACATCTACAGATGATAGTTCCGAAACTGTTGTAGAAAGTCCTTTTGCAGCCGACCCCTGTGCACATTATCGTGTATTAATGATATATACGGATATTGTAGAACCTCAAATCGTAGGAGATGTTTTAGCTCCTCTACTTCGAATTGTAAGAGTAACTGGTAGCGATGGAGAAGTGGTGAGTGCACTATTTGATAGACCTCATTATTTACCTGTGAATCGGAAAATGATAGACACTTTGGAAATCGATATAAGAACGCATATGGGAGCATTTACGCCATTTGAACGAGGAAGGTCATACGTGAAACTTCATTTCCGTCAAAAATACTTGTCATAATGTATGTACCTTATCAGTGTTGTCAAAAATCTTTTGAAGATTATTATGTACAACAAACAGGACATGGATTGAATTATTATCAAGGTAATCTTTATCAGAGAGGATACGGATTAGGGGGTCTATTCAGATCCTTCTTTCGCGCTGCCGTACCTCTTATTAAATCAGGAGCCAAAGCAATTGGAAAACAAGTATGGCATAGTGGACTGAATTTGTTAAATGATGTATCACAAGGACAAGATGTAAAAGAGGCTGCTAAGCGTCGACTGAAAGAAGCCGGAAATATATTAACGGATAAAGCTGCTACTAAAGTGAAGAACATGATTGGTTCTGGACGAGTCAATAAAAAGCAGAAACGTAGGAAAAAGCGTACCATTTCTCACCGATCAAAGAAGGTGAAAGCACAGGATATTTTCTCTTTAAAAAAAAAAAAAAAGTATGACTTCGTATATACATCGAGACTCTCCCGTTTGCGTCAAATCTGAATTAGATTTATTTACCATTCCTCCTACGCAAACAGCTATAGAAAAAGGACAGTTTGTGGAATATCACCCTCTCGCAAATATACGAGATGGAGGACCTATCGAATTTAATATTTCTGGCAGTGGTGAAGACTATATTGATCTAGCTGCTTCTTATATACACGTGAAAGTTAAAGTAGTTAAGGCAGACAGATCCAATCTAACAGACAAAGAACCGGTTGCCCCTGTAAATTTATTTTTACATTCTCTCTTTTCGCAAGTAGATGTCAGTTTAAATGAAAGAAACATTTCATCTGCGACAAATACCTATCCCTATAGAGCCTTCATCGAAACATTATTGAATTATGGGGAAGATGCAAAGAAAAGTTTACTCACCTGCGAAGGATTTTTCCAAGGCACTTCACCTAATAAAATAGATGTCTTAGCTCAAGATGCGGATGCTGGACTAAAAGCTCGCGGTGAACTTATAAAAAACAGTCAAAGTGTGGATTTGATAAGACAATTACATTGTGACATTTTTCAACAAAATCGACTCATGTTAAATTTAGTTGATGTGAAAATTAAAATGGTGCGTAGTAAATCTGCTTTCTGTCTAGTTTCTACTGAGAAAGATGCCGATTATAAAGTGATCTTGGATCATGCTTCTTTGTTTATCAGAAAAGTAAAAGTAAACCCTGGAGTCTCTCTCGGACATGTAAAAGCGTTGGAAAAAAGTTCTGCTAAATACCCTATAGATCGAGTATTATGCAAAACATATTCAGTATCTAAGGGAAGTTGGTCTTTTATGCAAGATAATGTATTTTTAGGATTGATGCCCAAACGAGTCATTATTACTCGTGTAGAAAATGCTGCAATGAATGGACAATATTCAATGAATCCTTTTCTGTTTGCCCATCATCATGTCAACTTTCTATGGATTTATGTAGATGGACAACCCGTTCCATGTAAACCAATGGACCTTGATTTCGAATCTAATCATTATGTGCGTGCTTACCACAGTTTATTTTCTGGATTTAATCGCGACAAAGGCATCTATTTATCTCGAGAAGAATTTGTGAAATAACATGTGTTGTATGCTTTCGATTTAACTCCAGATATGTGTGATGGATCTCATTTTAACTTACAGCATCAAGGCAATTTGCGAGTAGAAATTAAATTTGCTAAAGCTCTCTCTGTGACTCTCTCGGTGCTAGTCTATGCAGAATTTCAAAACGTGATTGAAATAACAAAATCTCGCCATGTACTATGCGATTTTGCTAATTAAGCAATGGACAGCCTTGAAATAAACAGAGCACTCTCTCAGAATGCAAAGACACGAAAAGCATTTCTGGGAGTTTTTGCAAGTGATCGACTCCCTATCGAGATCAAGAAATATCCAAGTTGCTTTATAGCTAATGTAGATCGTGCATCTGAATCCGGTAGTCACTGGTTAGCCTTTTACATTTCATCCCCACAGCATTTAGAATTATTCGATTCCTATGGACATGACCCATCCTATTTTCCTGGAGCGATAACCAAGTATGCAGAACGATTTCCACAGATGGACTTTAATTCGATGACTCTCCAAACTAATGTAACAGCAGTATGTGGTCAATATTGCATATACTATTTACATTGTAAATGTCGTGGACAGTCTCTCAATGATATATTGTTATCTTTCATACCTCAACATATATCTAATGATATTAAAGTATATAATTTTGTAATCAAGAAATTTCATGTAAGATCTTCTTTCTATCAATAAATACATTTAAACTTTATACATTATGTGTCTTGTCTCATTTAATATGGAATTTCCAAAGTTACAACATCCTTTCACAATGGTGATTTCGGGACCCACTGGATGTGGGAAAACCTATTTTGTACGAGAACTGTTAAAGTATAAAGAGGAAATGTTTTCAACGATTCCCGATAAAGTAGTATGGTGTTATGGAATTTACCAACCTCTGTATAATGATATACCGAATGTTACTTTTGTCGAAGGTTTACCAATTAAATATCAAGAATATTTAGGTTCCAACACATTATTCATCAATTTGCGTTATTTTTATCACACAAAACTTTTTTCACAAGGGAAAAGAAATGAAGTGACTTTAAATGCACACTATTTGATTTTGTGTAAAAACAGAAGAGATGTCAGTCAAATCGTACATTTCGGAAAACAGCTCTTTCCGCGTCATTTAAAGTTTTTTCAAGAAGTATATGAAGATGCAACCAAGAAACCTTTTTCTTATTTATTCATTGATCTGCGCAGTGAAACTCCGGAAGAATTACGTTTACACACCCAAATTTTACCTAACCAAGTACAGTATGTTTATCAAATGAAACATTATTAAAAAATAATAAAAACAACAGCTTTATAAAATGCATCATCATTTTATAAAATGACGCTGGTCAAGAAACAGCTAAGACAGTTACAGCTGTTAAACATTTTTCCGTTAAAGTTACGGAAACAGCTATTAAAGAAAATTAATATCAATTGCATAAAAGCTATATGCGAATGTAGTTTAAACATACTCAAAGGAAAAGTTCCATTGTCAGAGCAACAAAAGAAGTCTCTCTGTAAGCATAAAACAACTTTACGAAAATTGGGAAATCGTAAGATTTCTCTTGTGAAGAAACGAAAATTAATTTTACAAAAAGGAGGTTTTCTAAACGTTTTGATTCCTGCTGCTCTCAGTGTTCTTACAGGACTAATCAATGGAGTTCACTAAGAAATATGTGTTAGTTCCAGAAAAGATGATGACAAAGCATACCATTTCTGATAAACAGTTAAGTGAATTGGATAAAGCCATGATGCATATTTTAAACAGTTCAGTTGACGATCGTGAGAAATTAGTGCGTTATTATGAACTTTTACAAAAGAAATTGAACTTAAAGGAATACAATTCACCCTTTAAACCTCCTAAAGACGACCCACAAAATTCTTTAGACGATTCAGCTGAGATCAAGAAAGTGAAAGAGAAAGAAGCCCCTTCATCTGTGACAGACGGCGACAAACAGATGACTGTAACTGATTATTCTACTGTTATCTTAGACAGTGTACCTTTACGAATGAGAAGGAAAGCACAAAATGCATTAGCTATTTTAAAGCGACATCCTGATATTCTTAAGTGGAATGATAAAGGCGAGGTACTTTATCATAAGGAAAAATTAAGCATTCAAATATTATAGACTTATTCAATATCCTTTTTACAACCAAAAAGAAAAAGATTAATATTCCTGCTAAAAGCGAATTTTTAAAAGCCTTGACTGAAATCAACATGCCAATGGACTATATCAAAAATGAAAATTTACAGAATCATGATGTTAATATGAAAAAAAAATATATTGCATGTTAAATCTGTAAAACATATACGTTCTCCACGAAAATGGGAACCTTATTAAATGAATAAAATTATTATTTTTACATATAGACTCTTTCTTCTCTCTACAATCAATATTTGTTTTACATCGTTTTTAAATGTTATGAAAAACATTCATTTCACCAAGAAGCTTTTACCTTTCAATACATTTATTTTCGAAGAATAAATTTCTGTATTATACATAAAAAATATACTTGGAATTTTCTTTCATTAGTTAATATCAAATTAACAGCAATATCCATTTGCTGACATTTGATATACACGTTTGCTTTAAAATTAAAACTAAAATTTCAATATATTTCTATTAAAAACATAAGAAAAAAAAATAGTCATAACATCAACCAAACACAGAAATTTAAATAGCATTAATTATATTAATGCATTTTTATAATCTTCATAACATTTCGATTCAAAAAACCTATCACAAAATAAATGAACAATTTTTTCCTGCCTTAAAGAATCTCTTATATTTTTAAAATTAATACATAAAAATATATTTTCACCTATAATTCATCAACACTTATCGTAATACATTCTTGTCTTGTCTTGTTTGGGAAGAACAGTCTGTCCGGCGTCATATGTATATTACGTTATCATGGTAAGATAGGTTAATGGAAAACTCTGATAATCACTGAAAACTTATTTGAAAGAGTTGTTATTCTTAAGTTTGACATTACATATATGCATAAGGGTAATCTTAAAAGCATCATCCACTTTTCATGATAGAGTAATGGAAAATTTCTAAAACTCTGATAATCATATGCGAAAGAATGTATTATCTTAAGGTTGTTGTTGCTATTCCAAGTTTGACAATACATACAGAAGTAAAGGAAGATCCTTGATAAGCGTTGTAGACTTCACGTTATCATGATAAGGGTTAATAGAAGTTGAAGTTGTATTCGAAAGAAAGGGTTATCCTGGTTCAGATTACACAAATCTGGAATGTTGGAGAACATTCTTTAATCCCTATAAAACGCTGTGTCAGAAATGGGAGAAGTCAGTTCGCTCGACAATCTCGGAAAGAGCAAGTCTTCCTGATTAATATTTTCTAAATTGAAAATGCCAACTTTTGAAAATGATGCTGCTGGAGATCTGATAATCAGTA
Source organism: Stegodyphus dumicola (assembly GCF_044657685.1). Taxonomy (NCBI): domain Eukaryota; kingdom Metazoa; phylum Arthropoda; class Arachnida; order Araneae; family Eresidae; genus Stegodyphus; species Stegodyphus dumicola. The sequence continues at coordinate 150,385,876 of NC_140768.1, forward strand.
TGGTTCCGGAACATGTAAGTTTTTTTTTTTTTTTTTTTATAAAATATTTTATTTTGCAAAAAATATTTTAGGGTGGATCATTCCTTCAGGACCTTTTATGTGAGGGAAAAGTTTTAAAATGGATTATTACAGATTAAGTTTTTCAGTCTGTTAGGTATGTTTTACATGATTTACGGTGTGAATTTTTAGTATCAGTGTATATTTTGAACTTTTAGTACCTCATTCGAAAGTTTAAACTTATAACGTGAACTTAGTTAACGCAGATAAATGTTTCTTGATGAGGTATTGATATTTAATTACATGTGTATAGTTGTGATTTTTATATTACATTTTCAGTTTTATGTATTGCATATAATTTGTAAAGTTGTTGTGTTTTAAGAAAGGTAGCGGTACGATATCAGAAAATGTAGTATGTTAACAATAATCCTTCTCCGTTATACGCTTAAGACATGAATGAATCTTAAATTCTGAAATAACTATGTTTCTCAGTACTTGAAATGCAACGTAAATCCATGTATACATTAAATGTTAGAAAAGAAAAAATATCGGTAGTTAGTTAAATATTTTAGATACACACTTTCTATTGAAAATATATTCTTGTTTTGGGGTAGAAGAATTCTATTTGTTATCTTTTAAGTAACGATACAATTGGCAATCTTGCTTTGTGACTTTAACCAGCTTTGCACACGTGACCCTTTTGTGAAGAGTTTCTACCTGATCATTATCAGCGATAGTTTCCGTATTTGTAAAGATTCTCACTTAACTGCTCGCTTTCAGGGTATTATTCACTTCATGTTTTTCTGTATCTTTGAGTTAAATGCGAAAGGATTTAAATCTTGAGGAAACTATGTTTAGTTATATCTGTTTGTTTAAGCGCGTTATGTGAAATAGTTGAGGTAGATGAGAAATTTTTATTACACTTTGCGTGACGCATATTTATATAATATGTAACATACACCTTCAAAAGATGTATACTTATAGGGTTCCCCTTTAATTTTCCTAGGTCTGTACCATCTGTTCTAAATTCTTTACCCGCAAGGAGAGTTTAACCAGACATATGAAAACTCATACCGGAGAAAAAAGTTTTACTTGCGATGTTTGTCAGAAAGCATTTGCAAGAAATGGACATTTGAAACATCATGCTTTGACCCATATCAAGCCTTCTAAAGAACACTGTTGTAATATTTGCGACCAAGTGTTCACTCAAAAGAGTGAATTGCTACAACATGTGCGCACGGCTCATTACGCTAAAAGGAAGGTCGATGCGCTCTATCGTCCCGTGAAAAAAATGAGGAAAGAAGGTGCTTTAAACGTATTTAGTGTACATACGTTTACACCCTCTGAGGAAAATGCGTCCGACTTTTTGTTATGTTTTGAAGAGATGTGCCCCCAAATTACATCAAAATTACAAGAAGAATTAGCCGACAAATCTGCTATTAAATGGTACATAGTGGCAAAAGTCCATTTAACACGCACAACACGGGATGGGGAATTAGATGCTATTGCTCCCCATTTCCGATCTAAATGTGCTATTGAATTAATGGAGGAAACTGTGGAAGGTCATGTGGAAGAGGGATTTCAAAAAATCTTAGTCCTTCGAAGCATTTACTCAGCGGGGATCGGGTGGATTCTCGATAAAATAAATCAATTAGATTTATGTGTGGCAAAATATCATCCGCTCGCCCCGAGTAGTTACATCCCCCTTCCCAAAAAGCTGGCTGATAAGAAAGCCATTTTAAATATCCAGAACATGGACTTAAAGTGCTTCATATGGTGTCTACTAGCACATAAAATGAAGATTGACCGGAAAAATAAGCCTGAACGAGTTAGTCATTACATACCCTATGAAGCAGATATTAAATTAGGCGAGATTCAGTGCCCCGTTCCAGTCACGAAAATACCAGTCATTGAAAGACTGAATAATATCCGTATTAACGTCTTCGGATATGAAGATGATGAAGTGTTCCCCCTCTATGTATCCCCTCAAGAAAATGAGGACTGTATTAATTTGCTCTACATTTCTAATGAAGGAGGCAGTCATTATTGCCTCATTAGAAATTTTTCGCGGTTAATGGGAGATTTAACACGTCTTAAGGCATGCACCTTTTACTGCTATCGCTGTCTCCACAGATTTTCGGAAGAGCGAAATTTAAAAAAGCACATGACTTTCTGCAAAGAACACTCACCGCAGCATATTAAAATGCCTTCAAAGGAAGATAAATTTCTTTCATTTAGAAATCAACATTTCCAACATCCAATTCCGTATATCATATATGCTGACTTTGAGGCTATCGTCAAAAAAGTGCATACGTCGGAACCGAGTCATGCTACCTCATACACACAACCCATTATGAAGCATGAAGCTTGCGGGTACGCTTACATCATAATAGGTCCCGATGGCAAGAATTTAAAACCTGCTCACGTGTATCGAGGATCAGATGCCGTAGATAATTTTCTGCAAAATATCATCCGTGATAAAGATGAACTTGCGGAAACATTAACTCACATCGTTCCATTAATTATGACACCACAACAAGAGCAGGACTTTTTAACGGCTACGTTTTGCAATTTGTGTAAGAAGCCTCTTTATAAGGATCGCGTTCGCGATCACGATCACTTGACGGGACATTACAGAGGAGCATTACACAGTTTATGCAATCTGAAATATCGCTTGCAGAAAAAGATACCGGTGGTCTTCCATAATTTGAAGCATTATGACGCTCATCATATAATGCAGGGACTGGGAAAGATCGAAGACTATCAAATTGAAGTCATCGCTACGAATATGGAAAAATATATCACTTTTGCCCTTAGCAAGAAACACAATAAGATCAAAGTTTCTTTACAATTCATCGACAGTTTCCAGTTTTTGAATACATCTCTTGAAAAACTGGTACAAAATCTGCCTGCAGAAAAATTCAACATTTTAAAGGAAAATGTAAGAGAAGGGGATCTTTCTCTTCTCTTGAAAAAGGGCATTTACCCTTACGATTACATCCAGTCCTTTGAGATGTTTGAAGAGACGGCGTTACCACCTCCTGCCGCCTTTCACAATAGTTTAACGGACGAGGAGATTTCAGCGTCAGATTACGAACATGCACAGGCAGTATGGAACAGCTTCAACATCCGTACAATAGGGGAATATCACGACTTGTACGTGAAATCAGACGTTTTACAACTGGCAGACGTATTCGAAAATTTTAGGAAATTGTGTTTGCAATTTTATGAAATCGATTGTGCTCATGTAATGACATCACCGGTCTGTCCTGGCAAGCATGTTTAAAAATGATTGAGCAGCCTCTAGAACTTTTAACCGATGTAGATATGCATCTCTTCAATGAACAGGGGATACGAGGGGGATTTTCAGTGATTACAAAGCGGTGGGCGCAGGCAAATAATCATTATATGCCAAATTACGATTCAACAAACCCAGAGAGCTATATCATGTATCTAGATGCAAATAACCTGTATGGATGGGCGATGTCGCAAGCATTACCCTATGGCGAATTTGAATGGATTTCTGCGGAAGCTGTGACCCCTGAATGGATTCTTTCCATTAGTGAAAATTCAACAGAAGGTTATATTTTAGAAGTTGATTTGGAGTATCCTCTTGAACTACATAACGCTCATAATGATTATCCTCTCGCACCTGAAAAGTTAAAAATTAATTTAGATCTTTCTCCTTTCTCTCAGAACATCCTCCCCTATCAAAATTTCAATAGCCAAATTAAATTAATCCCCAATTTGAAGCATAAACAAAATTATATTGCGTATTATAAGAACTTACAATTTTATTTAAAGGAAGGTTTGAGATTGACTGCCGTACATAGGATTTTGAAATTTAAGCAGAAGGCCTGGCTAAAACCATATATTGATTTTAATACAGAACAACGCAAGAACTCAAAATCTGCTTTTGAGAAAGATTTCTTTAAACTACTGAATAATTCCATCTATGGTAAAACTATGGAAAATATAAGAAACCATGTTAACGTGCAACTTGTGAATGAACGGAAAAAGGCAGAAAAATTGGTAGCATGTCCCACTTTTAAACGATTCCAAATTTTCAGTGAGAATCTTGTTGCAGTGGAGAGATTGAAAAACACCCTCACTTTGAATCGACCAATCTATGTAGGTTTTGTGATTTTGGAATTAAGTAAAATTCTGATGTACAACTTCCATTACAATATTATAAAGAAGGAGTACGGAGAAAATGCGTCATTGTTATTCACTGACACAGATTCTCTCACGTATGAAATTCGTACGAAGGATGTATATGAGGATATGAAACATCGCAGCGACATTTACGATACATCAGACTATCCCCCTAACCATCCTCTTTACAGTCAGAAAAACATGAAAAAAATTGGATGTATGAAAGATGAATTTTCATCTAAATTGGTTTATGAATTTGTGGGTCTGAGAGCAAAAATGTATTCCTTTTTATCGGAGACGGGGGAGAAGAAGACGGCAAAGGGCGTTTCACGTCACGTCGTGCGAAGTAAAATCCTGCATGAGAATTACAAGCACTGCCTTCAAAACCTGCAGTCTAGACGTGAGATTCAATATAGAATTGCAAGTGAAGAACATCATCTTTTCACTCTTCGCCAGAATAAATTAAGTCTCTCCCCATTCGACGATAAAAGGTACATTTTGGAGGATGGCATCCATACACTAGCGTACGGTCATTATAAAATAGAGGCTGATAAAGAAAAAGTAAATTAATATTTTTTTGAATGTCATCATTGGTCAATGACTTCACAGTGGAGTTGTGGGAAGGGGCTGGCACCTGGGAATTCAAAAAAACCCCATGACTGTGAAACTGTGAAGAGAGACCCTCAGGTGTCAGAAAGCTGAGGCTTTCGATAAAAGCCCGTGTGTATGTGTGTGTGTGTGTGAAATTTTAATGAGTATTATGTTATTCTTTCCAATATTTTTTAACAGTTATTTCTTTGCAGAAAAGCAGATATTTTGTTTCAGGGTTCGATCCTATATTTTGAATCATAGAACATTTTTTTTAATAAAAGAAACTTCTAAATAAATTATTTTCTTTTTTCGTCCGTAGAGGACGCCATGACCCCGTTGCCAATTTAAAAAAAACTAACTTTAAATGAAAAGCAGGAGGTCTACAACTCAACCAGCAGTCCACGAACACCTCAACTCCACTCGTGACCACGCCTCCTAGTGTGATGACGTTTCCTTTGGCCCCGCCTTCTGTGTGACGTCATTGACCACGCCCACACCCCACACCCCGTGTCGCAGAACCCGTATTTTTATACTACTATTAATTGATTCAGATACACACTTTTATTATTTAAGTATATCAAAATAACAGTTTCATGTTCCTGAAATACAAAAATTATAGAAAAAGTTAAATATTCTTAGAAGCATATGATATTAGTCACCGGATGCAAAATTATAGTTAATTTTTTGCCCTAAATACGAGTGGTACTATTCGGTTTCGAGGACCGTAAAAAATTGCAGCGAAAATGTACGCGCAAAAGCGCCAAATCTAGCAAACGTGCCCATTTACAGCACGCCAAATCTAGCGTACGCGCTGATTTCAGATTGCGTAAGTTTATATAGTTCCATATTTCTAAAGACGCGATTGAAATACCAGTTTAATTTTTAAATCCTTTTTTGATATCCTATGGATTTACCAATTTGGGAATTGCCCATGACAAAAAGTCGGCAACAGAATTTTGGGTAAAGTGCAGAATCACCCACTGCTTGACGCGTTTTTAAGAATTGCACATACTCGGTATCCATGTGCACATCGAGCTATTTTCACTTAAAAAGTAAAAGAAAATTGGCAAAAAATTCAATTGTTTTTACCCTTGTAAAAAGCGGCAAACAAATAAGTGAGCGATTCTGCACTTTACCGAGAATATTTTCAAAGAAAAGGCATCGTTCATTATAGAAAATTACGTTTGAACAACCAACAAGATGGAATTATGCTTTAGCGATAAGTCGGTAGCGAAATAGCGATGCAGGCATCCATTCAGTTATGTTTAGCAATTTTTATGTAAATTATAATAATGATCTGAAATAGTTATTTACTCTTTTGCTTCCATTCAGTCATGTTTAGCATTTTTCATATAAATTATAATAATAAAAAAGTATTATACGAAATTAACCTTTCATCTGAATTAAAACATCAATCTTAGATAATTATTTACTATTATACCTCCTTTCTTGCCGCAAGTATTAGGGTTGCCGCATTTATTTTTGGCAGCATTGGCATCAACAATAGTTTGGCGATTTTTTACGGCCCTCGAAACCGAATAGTACCATACAAGTTTATAACACAGTAGTCAAATGTGTAACTTAATAATATGTTATATAAAAAATTAATGATAATAAGTTTATCAGAAATGAATTAATTCTGCAAATAAACTTTCTGCACTTGAAAATTTTCTACACCTGAGGGAGGGAGAGATCTAGTAAAATTACATTTATTATAACTTCAGTTGGACCAAACACCTTCTCTCTATATATATGCATCACTAAATAAATAAATAAAATTATCATGCTTAAAAAACAGATGTACTATACCAGTTTTTTTCCCCTTGTTACCCTTTACATTGAGAAATAACAAACAGTACAACACTGAACACATTTGAAGCAGGTAGAGTTTCCTAAATTCAAAAAGAAATAGTAAACATGTTATGCTGTGATTATTTTTTTAAACAATGGTTGGATGAATTAACATATTTGTAATAACAATGATTTTTTCAAAAATTTTTTTGGACAGTATTAAAAAATTTACCATTTCGTTATTTGGCTTAGGACATCTTACTTCTCTTATCCTCTTGTCAGTTACAGATGGTGGTGGATTTGGAATGCTAAAGAGTGTTGATACTGCAGTTTTTCTTAGTTTTTTCCTTTTTTTGCATAGTGACTCAAATTGAGATTCCTCAAATGATCCTGTAAATACATAAAGTAATTAAAAAAGTACACAAAATAAATAAAAGTACAAAAAACAAACCACACAGTGAGGTTGTGCCAAAGGCAGCAAGCATGAACTGTAAGTAAGTATAGGCAATAAATAAATATGCAGGTAATTAAATTAGGCCTAGTATTATAAAAAACTAAAACAATAAACAAACCATGTCCAACATATCAGCAGCAGCATCTTGTAAGCTTGGGCAGAATTTAATTATTCAATATTTATTTTTTGCCTATAATTTAAAGTGTTCTTTAGAACATTATCCAAAAATTAAATGAAGCAGTGTTTTGCTATAACATTACAAAACAACTAAAATAAAACTTTATATTTCTTGCTATAGTGCTCTTACAATAGATAAGAAAATATGAGTTCACTTCACCCAACTTTTAAGATACTAGGCTGACAAAAACATTTATAATTAGAGCAGACTATGATTCTTGTTATAATTGTAGTAATGTTTATTGCTCTAATTGAAATATTTAATTTTTAATTCTCTAATCATTCAAAACATAGCCCTAATTTGGGAGCAGAGTGCCAACATGAATTTTAAAAAGCATCAAGGCCAGTTTAAACGACAATTTTTTAAATTACATTGGCACAGACATATCCAATTAAAGTTATTAAAAACTCTAGAACATAGTTCAGTAGCTTTCTGAATTTGTAGGCAATTTCTTATTTATAGATGACAACACAAAATAACGCTTCAGAAAATATTATTTATCATGTATAAAACTCTGTTTTGCAACACAGATCAGTAATAACTGTTTATCAATGCCATGAGGATTTAATTTGACGAGATCACATTCTTTAGAAGTATCGAATTCATGAAAAGGCCTTTGAAATTCATCATTACAGGCAGATTTATTTGATTGTTATGCATGCATTAAACATTACACATGCATTAAAAACACTACAATTATTTTTGAAAAATACACATGCAGTTTCACAAGTTTTCTGTGCTTATTTGAATGTTCTGCATTCATTTCTAAATCTTTACTCCATTGCCAAATTGTATAATACTGTGATTATAAATATATGGTACTTGCACAATCCTTGCAATTATTGAAGTCAGATTATATATATTTTGTCTCACACTATGCAATTTATTCTATTGACTTCAGATGTCAATGTCAAAATTCTGGAAATTATTTTAACCAAGAAACGGTAGTGGGCACCGTGCATAAACAACTCATCTAACTTTTTAACAATAGTGATTATAAAATAAAGAAAAAAATTATATATCATTCCAACGATATTGCAACTATAGTATAATGTTACATATATCTTTAGCAAACATTCAGATTTTATCTTGACTTTCCAAATTAATATTTATTTTTTAATAAATTTCAATATGCTAATGATTTTCATGATACATTAGTATAAATTCCACAATTAGCACAGGAAAACAAAATCTGCGCTTTACATTAGAAGATAAATTTCTTTTCCACATTCAAAACATCCACATTGGCCGATGTTTGGCGACGGGTACATTAATCCTAGACTAATTTAATTATAGCTATTATTACAGAAATTAGCAGCTACTTAGGTTGTTGTACACAAGAATTTCACTTTACTTGCACATTATAAACGTCAGAGAAGATATAAACTCTAAATGAAGGCGTAATTAACATTATACTTACTAAGCAAAGTTCAGCGCCTGGACCAGGTTTCCAATTGTCTCTTCGGCAATTATTTACACATATTTTTCTTCTTTCTTCATTTTTAGGAAATTATACCAATGTATGACCTTTTCGTGAATGATTTGAACAATTAATAGCTGCACATCCGCCCCTTTTACACAAGAAAACACAAAAAATTGTTGCACCGTAGCTACACAGCCGCCATTAAAACTCCCACTTGGGATCGCGATTACTTGATGATTCAGCCTGGTATATAGGAGCCTTAACCACAAACATAAAAAGCCAATTAAAGTTCTCATCAGAGGCTTGCCTATTGACGCAGAAATATGCACGATTACAAAGGCTCTGCGTGCGTTAAATTATAATGTAAATAAAGTGGTGCAATTAACTAGATTCAGAACCAAGGCTGCAATCCCGTTATTTCAGGCTCAAAATTTTCCGGATAAGAATATTGATAACATACACCAAGTGAAGCATTTAATGTACTTCCATGTTATAATTTAAAAATGTATATCTAAAAACCAAGTGTCACAATGTCACAATTGCCAGAAGTGGCACCACTGTTCCGAGAACTGTCACGTAGCACCTAGGTGCGTAAAATGTGCCGGATTTCATAAAAATGGCAATTGTGACAAACCTGGCAGAGTTGATAATCCTGTTTGTGTAAATTGCCTTGGGCCTCACGTCGCGTCTCATAGGGTATGCTTTAAGTTCTCCAAGTATAAAAAGCCCATTAAATCATCCAGTATCAAGCCAGGGTTTAGTTAGCCCAAGCAGTTAAACCTTCTATGAATGTAAGCAAAGTCTCTGCCCCAAGTGTCTCTGCGGATGCGGGTAACACCAGTATGCAGAATGTATCAAGTAACCTTATTCCCCAGCCTGTGAGCAAAATTAATAGTAATGTAAATGTACATGCTAGAAGTCATGAGTTAACCCATGCAAATCAGAGTAAAACCAGGAATAATAGTACAAATGACATATTTGAACTGCTTAAAGTTATGAAGGAAGTAGAAAACATTTTTTGGCTGCAACATCAGTCAAGTTATTTATATTTACAAAAATAAACTACCTGAGCTTCGTAAATGTGGTAACATATTAGATAAGATTCAGATACTGCATATTTTAGTCGAAGAAATTCACGGGTTAACTAATAATAGCTAATTAAGCCACAATAACGCACCGAACAAATACTAATGCAGAAGTCAAACAAATATTAATTCAGAACAAATACTAATTCAGAAGTCAGTTTTTGTTGTTTGACTTCTGAATTAGTAATAATAGCTAATTATGGACAGTAGCCTTATAATTGTAACATGGAACGCAAATGAGTTACGCCTCAGAATTGATGAATTACGTATGTTTGTAAATGAGTATTGCCCTGATATTATTCTCCTACAGGAACACAAGCTTAATTCACAGTTTACATTTAATACTGCCAGTTACTGCTTATATAGACTGGACCTCCAGGGCAGCAGAAGCCCTGGAGGGGGCCTTGTCATTTTAATTAAACGCTCCATCACCCACCTCCAAACAACACTGCCACAGCTTTTAGCCGTTGAGACCCTAGCTACCACAGTCATTACACTTACTTCCCACCCACTCACGGCTATATCCGCCTATGTTCCCTCTGCAAAAAGATCTCAAGCGAATATTGCGCAGGATTTTGGAGCCCTATTCCAACTCAACAGAATAACTATCATAGGCGGAGACTTCAACGCACATCACCGCGCGTGGGGCTGCACTTACTCCACATACCTAGGAACTGTTATTTACCGTTTTGCCAACCAGGCCGGAATAACTATTGCTCCATATACCCAACATGCTATATTTTATGATTCATTTGTTGAAATTGGCGTAGCCTGTCATGACCATAAGACCAACTTGTTTAGTTAGTCGGGTCGGGCTGCGCCCACTACTGATACTGATATCTAACATGCTATAATGACAGAACAGCCAATGTTTTGGATTTTTCCTTCTCAAAGGCTGCTCTGCAAGATCCATCCAAACTCTTAATGAATTATCTTCAGACCACAACCCGGTCCTGATAAACGTGGAGACCTCTGTCTGTAGCACACCACACAAAAAGGCCTATATCACCGATTGGGCAGGATATGCCAAAGCCTTAAACAACACCTTGCTCCACATTCCAAGGTACACTCACGTGATGAGTTATACGCTTCACGAACACTAGCGGTCACTAGCTTCACGAATGACATGACAACTGCTCTTGATTCGAACAGCATTCCTGTTAATAATAGGAAAAATGCTCCAAACAAGCCCTGAACTTAAAAAGCTCATCCAACGAAGGAACGCCGCTTGTAGAGAAAGGTAGAGACATAGATATCCTGCTGACAAACAAGACCCTACTCAACCAGTTAAATCATCAGGTCAGGGCTCTTACATGTCAATAGTCACAACACGGCTGGGACACCTATCTCTCTTCCCTTTCAGCTGAGTCTGGAAAGCCACTGCAAAATTAAAGAGATGCAACACCAACATTCCGCCCCTTAATGGTCCACAAGGAATTGCCTACACTGAAACTGAGAAAGCCAAGTCGTTAGCGGAATACTATGCTTCTCAGTTTTGCACTAACAACGTGCCCTCCCCCTTAAACAGAACACTTGGTCACTCGCACGCTAACACAATACCCTACAAACCCAAGCACAAACAACATTCATCCTGTCAAACCATCGGAGGTCTAGGGCTATATCGAAAATCTCCAAGTTAAAAAGAGTCCAGGACTTGACAAAATTTCAAACAAGATGATTAAAAACATGGGTGATCAATGAATTGATCAATGAATCAATGAATTGATCAATGATCAATGAATTAATAAATGAATGAAATCAATGAAGATGATTAAAAACATGGGTGAAAAACAATCTCATATTATTAAAATTGGTTGCTATTATCAACTCAATGCTTCGCCTGGGCCATTTTCCATTGCCATGAAAGACTGCTATCATCACTTCAATTCCCAAGCCTGGAAAGCCAGCAACAGAACCATCCTCGTACAGACCGATCAGCCTGCTCTCATCATTGAACAAAGTAGCAGAGTATGCTATCCTGCGAAGAATACTGGAGTATACAGAGCAAAATAATATTATTATCCCCGAACAATATGGGTTTCGAAAGAAACACTCTACTGTGCACCAACTGTATAAGGTCACAGAGATTATCTTGCAAGGACTACAGGAACGCCAGACTACAGGGGCCATCTCCTTCGATGTAGCCAAAGCCTTTGATTGTGCTTGGCTTGAGCGCCTCATGCACAAATTCATCACTCTGGGTTTCCCGGAGCACATCACATCCATCATACATTCCTGCTTAAGGAATAGACACTTCGTCGTTCGTGTGAACAAAACACACTCTAACCCACGGGCCATCAAGGCCGGTGCCCCGCAAGGGAGCCTCCTTGGGCCCATTCTCTATAATATTTACACGAACGACATCCTACAAACACCATACACCACCCTGGCGATGTATCCTGACGACACGGCAATTCTCTCAAAAAATGCATCTCCTAGTTCAGTCATACAAGCACTACAAAGCCACACCCATACACTCGAGTCCTGGCTGATTGCCTAGAAAGTAAAAATTAATGTAGAGAATTCAGAAGCAGTACTGTGCACCAAAAGAAGGAAGACAGATGATGAAACATGCATATGCATGTATGATACTCCTATACAGTTGACTAAGCAAGCCCAATACCTTGGTGTTTACTTTGGATAGCCTACTTGGACCCCACACATTACACAGCTTATTGCCAAGCTCCGTGTACATAAACGAACACTTGCCCCTTTAATTGATCGGAACTCCGTTCTATCTACTGACAATAAATTACTCATTTACAACACCCTTTTGCATCCCATTCTCAACTACGCCTGTCCTGTTTGGGGATATGCTAGAAAAACAAATATTATGAAATTGCAAGTTATTCAAAATCATTAGCAAGAGGTGAATTATCGCTGGTTTATTAGAAACTCGGCTATTCACTGCGAGGTTGATATGCCTAAAATTCATCTGCACATAGCTAAACTTGCAGAAAAATTCTTTGTTAGAATCCCTGACGTTAGAAACAGCACAATACCAGTGCTGAACTATGATTACGACTCTGAAGTCAACCGCAAAACACCGCTAATGGCTCTTAGATACCTTACCACCTAATTCATGTAACTTATGTATATCTTTTACCATCTTATACATTAATCCCTGCATGATAATTTACTGTACTGCTTTTCTTGTATGTTTGTGAAAATTTGTATATAGTTTTGTAAATATTGTATATTCAATGTGTTGTGATATCATTTGTAAAATTGCTTTGTATAATGCAAACTTGAGTGTGTCACACTGACTCTGCAATCTAAGGCATTTCCTTTTACTACCTGTTATGTATATGCTTATTTTTCTTGCGCACTTACCTTCATCTTAGGCCTGCACCGCAGGCGTGTGTCGTTTAGTTCTTCACGTGATTACCCGTACTATACACTATGACTACCCGTGGACGTTTATTTATAATTATGCTGTTATGTTATTTATAATTTTTTGGTGTCCGCCGAAAACATCGCGGGCGAAAACGTGGCAGAGAAAACAACGCAAGGCGAAAACGTCGTGCTACAAAACATAGTGGGAGAAAACATCGCAAAGAGAAAACATCGCAGTTCTAAAACATCGTGGTACAAAATATCGTCGTCGAAAATAAAGCGGTTCAAAAACTTCGCAGTTTAAAAACATCGTCGTTGAAAATATCGCGGCAAAAAATAATGTATCAACAAATCATCGCAGGACGATAACATCGCAGACCTGCTTTTTTCAGGCTTTAATAATTGTAAATGGATATTCCCATAATGATTTGTGAGCGCGAGATGGAAAGAAAGATAATTTTTACTTTCATATTTTTTATTAACTAATCAATTCTTCCTAAAAAGTAAGAAGGAAACTTAATACCTAAGAATAAACTGAAGCAGAAGAAGAAATAATTTTCATTAAGAGTGTTAGATTGACAAAAGTGAAGAAAGTAATCTCATAATTAGCAATTTTTTCTAGATAAGTTCATGCAGTTACGTAGCTTCCTACTAGCTTTCCTACTAGCCTTACTAGCTTTTTCTAAACATTTTTAGATTATACTTTTAATGAAAAATTACCAGTACAAACTTTATAAAAAATGATTTATTAATGACCTTTGTTAGTTAACTATGCCAGTTTAAAATTATATTAAGTGCTATAAGTTGCCTTAATTTTCTATGCTTAAATTTCCTTCTTACTTTTTCAAGAAAAATTTATTAGTTAATAAAAAATATGAAAGTAAAGAATGTCCTTCTTTCCATCTTGCGCTCACAAATCATTATGGAAATATCCATTTACAATTATTAAAGCCTGAAAAAAACATGTCTGCAATGTTATCGTCATGCGATGATTTGTAGATACTTTATTTTTTACCACGATATTTTCCACGACGATGTTTTTAAACTGCGAAATTTTTGAACCGCTTTATTTTGGACGACGATATTTTGTATCACGATGTTTTAGAACTGCGATGTTTTCTCTTTGCGATGTTTTCTCCCACGATGTTTTGTATCACGACGTTTTCGCCTTGCGTTGTTTTCTCCGAGACGTTTTCGTCCGCGATGTTTTCGGCTGTAACCATTTTTTTTTTTTTTTTTTTTTTTTTCATCTGTCAAGGACTCGAAAATCTTCTTTATTATGCGGGGTTAGCGACCACACGCGGGAACCCAATCTGCGAACTTTCTCGAGTTTGCCTGAGCCCACGACAACGACGAATATCGTATTTTATTCTCGAGTGTCAAGATGTAGGAACATCTTCTTACTCAGCTTCTGATAAGCAATCTAGGGTGAAAAGAAAGAAGAACAGTAGGAGGTGGGGTAGGGATGAGAAACAACAAAGATTTATACCGCAGCTCGTGAACTCAATCACATTCTGGGAACGGATAAATCCCGTAGGCGTCACCCAGTGATGACATTGAACACTCCTGCTGGGCCCAGGGTCCCACATTCCCGAGACACCAACAATTTTATGAATCCTCTAATGATCGTTCAACGATCCTCAAGCCAACCGCTAAACACGAGCCAGTCAAGACCATCGTCCCGGCCGGACCGAGACCACGGTGGGGTGGGAGATGAAAACTTAGGGTCGATGACCGGCCGTTAATTTGGGCTACCTGCCAGCACTACACAGGATGCCCCTCTCCTTAGGCTTTACATGGAATTCCAAGGACAGCAGTGACCAGACGCTCAATGGCCCAGTTTGCTATTTGGCTACCAATACCCTGGTGAAAGGGACTTACACCTCCCTGCCCATGAAGAGCAAGTATAGACTTACCCCATGGACCATCGGGAACCGCTAAGTTCATAAATTTTATACCCCCGTGGCCGAGACTGCCTAGGTACAGATCCTAGCCAGTACTGCGCAGAGTACTCTACGTCGACCCCGGGGTGTAGGGATGAGAAGAGAATCATGTCCGCGTTCGCCGCGGAGAATGGCGGGTGAGGTCAGTGATGTTACAAGATGAAGCAGCAGGTGAAAACCGCAAAGTCAATTAAGCGTGAATGAGTCAATTTTGGTTGTAGTTGTTATGTGGGTAGGATGACACAGGGATATCGATGTTTTTCCCTAGAGTGCGGAGAGTGTCTGAGAGTGCTAATGAAGTTATTATTGTGGGCTTATGCCTGTAAATCAAATAGAAAAAGATTGCAAACGGCGCAGAATTGTGTTCTCCGCCAAATTACAAATTCTCCTTGGTACTTACGTAATAGCTGCATCCACGAAGAACTTAACGTCGCATTACTCGTACTTAGAACGAAGTACTACCAAAAAATTCCATGAAAGCTAGGCTAAAAACTACAATGCAGCTATCAAAAATCTATGACGATTATTGTAATGGCATGTGCAATTTAAACAGACCTATGGCTATCCTGAACATTTATAAGATGTAATCTAGTTTTTATTGGATCTTCTGTATTGAATCTATAGTTATTCCTTATTGTATATTCATGTATATTCTTTCATTTTATTATATTTTCTCCATTGAATTTTCTCCAGTGTCAACTTGCTTCTGTTGCATCTTAATTCTTTATTAGCAGCACTAAAACGTTTCGTACTTGCCAATGTGTTAACTCCTTTTATTTCAAGCTCTTGCACCTAGCTCAACAGGCACAGCTAAACAGTTTAAAAATATCAAAAACTTAAAAAAAAAAAAGCGTCAAATATTTAAATCACTATCACTATGCTTAATACTTATTGTAACTTCATTGCCCAGTTAATGTGAAGTATCAATTAGGAAACTTTTATAATTCGATTACGGGTAGGGCCTCGTTGCCTAGGTGCTCAGATGTTATACTGTTCAACAGGTGAGTCGAGAAATGTTTGCACCAAAAATTGTTCACAGGGTTCTATTTCTGACCCTCTACTTCGGAATAATAACCATCTTCGAAATTGAATTAAGATAAAATTTTCTTTTACAGGCTTATGCGACATTATAGCTGTTGTGTGTGCAAGTGGAAGGTATATTATTGATTTAAATATACGTATTCCA
Organism: Stegodyphus dumicola; assembly: GCF_044657685.1. NCBI lineage: Eukaryota > Metazoa > Arthropoda > Arachnida > Araneae > Eresidae > Stegodyphus > Stegodyphus dumicola. The sequence goes on from NC_140768.1 coordinate 150,402,015, forward strand.
TTATTTGAACGAGCCTAGGAATTTAAACTTCAGTTTTATCTCGCAAAGTGCAGCATTTTAGGTTTTGCGAAGGGAGGATATATCATTATTTCTCCTAAGGGGGAAATTAGGGATTACACTTAAGAGCGTTACAAAGATAAAATATCTAAGCGTAATCATAGATGTTCGATGTTATGCAAATTGTATTTCTTTCTTTGTACCGAGGAGCGGCGCAGACGCAAATTTGTTAGGTTTTTAAAGCTCGCGGTTAGAGCTTCGAGGTTGCTGTGAATTACTGGAGTTTCAAGTAAGCGGAGGTTCTTCTGAGTTTGTGTTGGTAAGCCGCCACTGAAGTCGGAGTTTGTGTGGTCTTCGCCGTTCCTCAACTAACTTACTATTTGAAAGTCAATAAAGAAGTTTCGGTCAAGTTAGGAGTCTGATGTTTTTTGGGTTCTATACTGAAGTAACATCAAGTTAATTTACAGTCCACTATTTTTAACAACGGAACGTACATGTTTATTGGTCCGTCGGTTACGGAGTCACAGTAAATTTGGTGAGTCAGTGTGTTTTTTTTTTATCTTTCTTATTAGATAATGGAATTTACAACGCTTAAGACTAAAAATCGTGTAGCTAAAGCTAAGTTAAGTAAACTGAAAGAGAAAATTGCAGTGACTTACGATTCTGCTGATGTTGATCAGTTGGAACTTTTTAAATCTAGATTAAATGACTTAATGACCGAACTTTCGGATATTTTTAGTAACATATTTGTAGTGTGTGAAGAAAAAGATATTGATGTATTTATAGAAGAACAACAGGTCGTACAAGATACTGGTGATGAGTTAATTTTAATGCTAACCAGAGTTAAGAATGTTAAAGACATTAGTGTGGAAACTAAATCTTGTGAAATAGCGAGTATACGCTTACCTAAGCTAACTCTTCCTGTATTTAGTGGCAGTACTGAAGAATGGTTATCATTTTTTGATTTATTTAAAACGGCGATAGTGGATAATGACCGTTTATCAGGTGCACAAAAGCTACAATATTTAAAGGGTTCTTTAAAAGGAGATGCTTTGCGGATTGTTCAAGCTTTAACTATTTGTGACAGGAATTTCGAAATAGCGTGGCATTTATTGTGTCAAAGATTTTCACATAAGAGAGAATTACTTTCATCGTTATTAAAGAAAATCTTGTATTTATCAAATTTACAATCTGAAATTCCTAGTCAGATATTAGCGTTAGTAGACACTGTAAGAGAGTGTGTATGTTCGTTTGAAAATCTAGGATTCAAAGTGGAGCAATTCGCGGATACTATTTTAATGTTAATAGCACAGTTTAAATTGGATTCTTCGACGAGAGGATGGTGGGAAAGAACATTAAAGAGTGAGGAAATACCAACACTTAATAATCTGCTAGAGTTCTTGAAATCTCATGCCAGAACCTTGCAAGCAGGTAAAACGCAAGGTGTTAAAAAACAAGTCACAAAAGACAAATTAACTTCATTGGCTTCAGAGATTCGCGCCAGTGTACGTATTGTAAAGCCGGTCATTCAGTTTTTAAATGTAATAAGTTTTTAAATCTGAATGTTCAGGAGCGCGTTAATTTTGTCAAGAGAAATAATGTTTGTTTTAATTGTTTGGTTTCAAACCATAAAGCTTTCGAGTGTAGAAGTACACATAAATGTAAAAAGTGCTTTAAAAATCATCACACACTACTGCATTTCGAAAGAGTTCAAAATGAACCAAAGGCACGTAAAGGAGTTACGAACAGTTCGAATGAATTATCAGTGACGGCTAAGCCATTTTTCCCTGGGCCAGAACCTCGCGCTCAATCGGCTGGGTCAGGGAAGAATATCGCAAGTTCTAGTCCAGTAATTAAATCTTGTGTTTCAGACTTTAATTTTCAGAGTGAAGTTTTATTATGTACGGCTGTTATTAAAGTGTTAGATTCATCGGGTGAATACCAATTGTGTAGAGCCCTCCTTGACCCTGGCAGTCAAGCATGCCTGATTTCAGAAGATTGTGTACAAAGGCTAGGGTTAGCAAGAAGAAATGCCAAAGTTTTTATTTCATGTTTAGGGTCTTTGGATACGAAAACTAATGGGATTACGGAAATAAACTTCGTTCCGCATTTTCCGTCGAAAGTGTCATTTAAAACACCAGTATTTATCATCAATAGAATTATTGGAACTTTGCCGCATTTTACATTGGATAAGAAGTACGTTGAGGAATATAATGATTTAATGTTAGCAGATCTAACATTTTACAAAAGTGGGCCTGTTGATATACTTTTAGGCGTAGATATTGCCTTACCTCTTTTAAAGGGAGAAATAATTAAATGCGAAGAAGGTAAACCGGTAGCTTCTCGTTCTGAACTAGGATGGATTATTTCAGGTAGTGTGAATAATTCAACAGAAATTAATCCTACTATCTATGTTAATAATATACAAGTGGAAACTGATCAGATGCTGTCTGACTTTTGGAAATTGGATGCTGTACCTACGTTTGACATGCTTACTAAATCGGAGAGAGCATGTGAAGATTATTTCAAATCTACATATACGAGAGAGGAAAGTGGGGTATATACTGTGAAATTACCGTTTCACTTTCCGCCTTCTCAGCTTGGAGATTCCAGACAATTAGCTATGCGTAGATTCCAATCTTTAGAAAATTCACTTCTAAAAAGGCCTCAGATATATAAACAGTATAAGGATTTCATGAGGGAATACCTTGAGCTGAGACATATGGAGGGAGTGCCTGAGGGAGAGATTCTTATTGACTCTACGTATTACATGCCTCATCATGCCGTATTAAAGGAATCAAGTACTACGACTAAACTGAGAGTTGTTTTCGATGCTTCAGCTAAAACGACATCGGGTCTTTCATTGAATGATATTTTGATGGTTGGGCCAAGAGTTCAGCAAGAGCTGTTTCCAATTCTTCTACGGTTTAGAACTCACAAAATTGCAGTATGTGCCGATGTAGAGAAGATGTTCAGACAAATTCGTGTCCACCCAGAAGATACAAATTGGCAACGAATGCTTTGGAGGGATAGTCCTAGTGAGCCCTTGAGTACATTTAGATTAGTGACAGTTACATATGGGACTGCCTGTGCGCCATATTTGTCTACTAGAGTAATGAAACAACTTGCATTAGATGAACAAGTGAGATTTCCTTTAGCATCAAAAATTGCCCTTCGTGATTTTTATGTTGATGATTTGCTTTCAGGGGCACAAAGTGAAGAGGAAGCGAATGTTCTAGTTCAGCAGTTGAATGAAATGATGAAAAGGGGTGGATTTCGCTTAAGGAAGTGGATTTCAAACAATTCAGCTATTTTAGAGAATATTCCCGAGTGCTTACGAGAATCCAATATTTCTCTTGAAATAAACAGTGACAAGAAAGTAAAAGTATTGGGAATTAATTGGAACAACTCTAGTGATACGTTTCATTTTTCGGTATGCATAAGTGATAAAGAGTTTACTAAGAGGACTATTTTATCAGAAGTAGTTAAAATCTTTGATCCAATGGGATGGTTAGCGCCAACAATAATATACGCGAAAATATTATTACAAGAGTTATGGAACTTACAGCTGGGTTGGGATGAACTCGTTGATAAGATAATAAGTAGGAAATGGAAGCGTTTCTATCTAGAATTGCCCTTACTTTCAAGCTTACAATTTCCGAGGTATGTCTTGAGTCCGAAGGCAGTAGTGATAGATATCCATGCTTTCTGCGACGCTTCAGAAAAGGCTTATTGTGCAGTCATCTATCTCCGAACAATCAACCTTGATTCGTCAGTCAAAGTCAGCCTTCTGACATCGAAAACTAGAGTAGCGCCCTTAAAAACCCAGTCTCTTCCGAGACTAGAGTTGTGTGCTGCGTTACTTTTAACCAACCTCTTACATGCAGTATTATCATGCATAGAACTGTCTATTAACAATATTTACGCATGGACCGACTCGCGGGTTACATTGGCATGGGTTTCGTCCGAACCTCGCCGTTGGCTACCTTTTGTGGCAAATCGAGTTGCAAAAATCCAGGAAGCTGTTCCAGGTATTCAATGGAATTATGTTGCTGGGAAAGAAAATCCTGCAGACTGTGGGACCAGAGGTTTTATTCCATCAGAATTCCTACAATGTGAGTTATGGATGAAGGGACCGCAGTGGTTAAACGAATCCGTAATTCATGTACAGCAAAATTCAAGTGTAGAATTAGAGGGTAGGGTTATGTTGAAGGAATTGAAAAAGAGTTTCAGTTCAAATATTTCCAAATTTGAAGAGCCTAGTGTGTTTTCAAGATTTTCATCATGGTTAAAGTTATGTCGAGTGTTAGCGTGGTGTTTAAGATTTAGAAATAATTGTAGTAAGTTACCTACAGAGCGTATAAAGGGGTATTTATCTACTGAAGAATTCTGTGAAGTTACTTCTATGATTGTTAGGATTGTGCAAAGAGCCGAATTTCCAGAAGAATTATTCTGTTTAGAATCTGGTAAACCCTTGAAGACATCAAGTAAATTACTGTCTTTAAGTCCTTTCTTGGATTCCGCGGGAGTAATGCGTGTAGGCGGAAGGCTCAGAAACTCTACAGTTTCAAATAATCAGAAACATCCTATGATTTTACCTAAGAATCACAATATCACGCGTTTAATTATTAAGCATTATCATGACACGTATCTTCACGCAGGTACGCAGCTACTCACTTCTGTCATACGACATAGATTTTGGATTGTGAATGGTAGAGATATTATAAGAAAGTGTATAAACCAATGTGTTATCTGCCGTAGAGTTAGAGCGCAAACTGCAACTCAGCTAATGGCAGATTTACCCGCTTCAAGAGTTACTCAAAGTAGAGCTTTTTCTCGTGTAGGGATTGATTTAGAAGGACCATTTAACGTTAAATATCGTCCTGGTAGAGGAGTGAAAATCTTTAAGTGTTACGTATGTCTATTTATTTGTTTTACTACAAGAGCAATACACTTAGAATTAGTTGGAGATCTTTCAACAAAATCATTCCTCGCGACACTTAAGCGGTTTATAGCTCGTAGAGGCAAACCGTGTGAAATTCACAGTGATTGTGCAACGAATTTTATAGGAGCTAATAAAGAATTAAGGAAAGCCTTTTCTATTGTTCAACGTGATGAACAGCTACAGGGTTATATTTCTTCAGAAAATATTAAATGGTTGTTTAATCCTCCCTCTGCCTCTCATTTTGGAGGGCTTTGGGAAGCGGGTATCAAGTCTATGAAACATCACTTAAAAAGATGTTTAGGAACACTTATTTTAACATACGAGGAATTTTTGACATTAATAACCCAAATTGAATCCTGTCTTAATTCTAGGCCTTTAGTACCAGCTTCAAGTGATTGTAGCGACTTGGAGGCGATAACACCAGGACACTTTTTAACCGGAGCGGCTTTAAGCGCTATTCCAGAATCTAACCAAATTCAAGAAACCATGAGCTGCAGTGACCGTTGGAGGAACGTGCAAATGTTATTTCAACATTTCTGGAATCGTTGGAGCAGTGAGTATTTATCTAGATTGCAGCAGAGACCCAAGTGGTGCAAGGTACAACAAGACCTGAAGATTGGTGATATGGTTCTTATTAAGAACGAAAATCTACCTCCGCTACGTTGGAAATTAGGTAGAATTATTAAAGTGCATCCCGGTCTGGATGAGAAAGTTCGAGTGGTGAGTTTACGCACGTCTAATGGTGAAATAAAACGACCTATAGCAAAGCTATGCGCTTTGCCATTTAATTCTTGATTTAGAGACTTTAATTTTTTTTTTCAGGTTTATGCAATTCAACAGTTTAAATTTATTGTTTGAACCCCCTTGGGACTTCAAGGCTGGGGGTATGTTCGATGTTATGCAAATTGTATTTCTTTCTTTGTACCGAGGAGCGGCGCAGACGCAAATTTGTTAGGTTTTTAAAGCTCGCGGTTAGAGCTTCGAGGTTGCTGTGAATTACTGGAGTTTCAAGTAAGCGGAGGTTCTTCTGAGTTTGTGTTGGTAAGCCGCCACTGAAGTCGGAGTTTGTGTGGTCTTCGCCGTTCCTCAACTAACTTACTATTTGAAAGTCAATAAAGAAGTTTCGGTCAAGTTAGGAGTCTGAGGTTTTTTGGGTTCTATACTGAAGTAACATCAAGTTAATTTACAGTTCACTATTTTTAACAACGGAACGTACAATAGACGACCTCCTTATTTTTATCCCACATCTTAAATACGTTAAAAATCAATGGTCTTGTGTACTGAATAAACGTTATGCTCTTAAGAGCATAAATAGAATCTCTAGTGATGCTAATAAGATATTTACCGAAAGAAAAATTTTGTATGCTAGCTATACCTGATATAGAAAAAATATATGTCTACGAATATATGTCTACGCCTGTCTTTTGATTGAAAGAATTACCTAGCTTGGTACTGCGTAGGAATACGGATAACGAATGCGGATTATGAAGTTCTTTATGTGGCCTCAGAAAGGGCTTGAATGGGCTACATAAGAAAGTTTAGCTTCTAAGGACTTTGACGAGCTAAATTACAAGAACGATCTAGAAATTGAGCTAAAACTGGGGAGACCATTGTGTCTTCTAGTAACTAGTGTACTTCATGTGGGCCAAACAGATTGAAAGCGATGAGAGACAATAGTCACGCCGCTCAAGAAAACAAGTATACGTCGGCAGTCATTGCTAGGTTATGAAGATGTGATTTTTAAGCATATAAAGAAGCAAATGGTATGGTCGGATTATTTTCTGCTATAATTACAGCCATTTTTCCAAGTAAATGTCTAGCTCCTCCAAAAGTAACACACAAAACTTCAAGTAATAGTTTCAACATCTTCCACACGAACGAAACACGTGTACAATGCTGAAAGTTCAGGAGAAATCCTCAGCTATCCTCTGACCTACTACAAGAAGAAGGTAATAGTCTGGGCGGGGGGGGGGTAAAATTCCCCGCTCTCAGACTAAAGGCCCGTTTCCACTGCTGCGTATGCGATCAAAGATCAAGGAAGTGCAGTTTACGGAGTTCATAGGCAATTACGTCTTTACCTCCACATCTTCAAAGGAAATTACTTCATCAAAAAGAGGGGATTGTCAAATAGGGTAAAAATTTTGAAAAGCCGAATGACTTGGAATAAGTGCCTTCACACTGAGTCAAAAAAAAAGGCAAAAAACTCAGAAGGTCTTAATTTTGCGCCGAAAAAGGGCCAGAATAATTTAGATGGGGGCAGCATAATAAAATTTTGACTAGAAAAATAAAAAGTGAAGTTTCCTTGAACCTTGATAATCATGTTTTGCATACGTCAGAGGTGAAGAATACGCAGGGGAATTTCCGATGCGCGTTCGTCAGGGGTGGGAGGGAGGGGGGAACCTGTTTACAGGTCGAAAAAGCAGTTCTGCCAGTGATCAGCTGGGAGGGATAAGTTTCGTTTTTGACCGCTATTCAATGCGGTATTTAAAAACCTAAAATGACGTTGTTAAACGCCTGAGAAAGGTCCTTATTAAAGGAAGAAAAAAGCAGTATTTAAAAATCTTTTTCATTTTAAATCAATTCAAAAGTTAGAAAATATTTTAATTCGGTCCTTTTAAACTGTGGTGTTTCTTAATAGAGAAACATTAAAGGGGGTTCCTCGAGTTAATGCTGTGTGCATTAAAGAACTTTAGAGGCGGGGGGGGGTTAAGGAACGAGAGGTAGTTATTCACGTGGCTGTCAGTGTGCTCATATCTAGCCCGTTTAAATGGGAGAGCTGAATATTCCTGATTAAGAACCGCTCTGGGTCTTTTCCGGGAAGAAGCAACAGCAGGATCGTGTACGGGTAGCATATGAAGTACAGGATTTGCAACACGTTGAATATTTTTGAAACATTTTTCCGAAAGTCGCTGTATATGGCGATTAATGTGTAAAATTTTGAGGTCATTATGAATCTCTTCGTTCCGTACCAACCACGGAGCTTTTAAAATTTGCCGGAGCATTTTAGATTGAAAAATTTGAACATGTTTTCTGTTAGTCAGTGCAGATGGGCCCCAGATGAGACACGCATATGTAAGAACAGGCCTAATCATAGATTTGTAGAGCAGGATTTTGTTATCCAGAGACAGGTCGCTATTTATAGCTAAAAGGGGGCGTAGGGCGGTTTTGACAGCTGTTGCACCCGCTATGATTTTGCGAATGTGAGGCTGCCAAGTTAATTTTGAGTCTAGTAAAACACCTAAATATTTGTAAGAAGAAACCCAGGGAATGGGTTCACCGAAGAGCATTAAATTAGGTAAACTTGGGATATTTCTTCGGATGAACATGGTGGCGGCACATTTTGCGACATTAATTTTGATTTTATACAGACCGAGCCAGAGTTCTAAGGTCGAAAGGTAAATCTGGGAGATTACCTGGAGGGTGTTGGGCTGCGTATGCGGATCAAGGATCAAGGAAGTGCAATTTACGGAGTTCATAGGCAATTACGCCTTTACCTCCACATCTTCAAAGGAAATTACATCATCAAAAAGAGGGGATTGTCAAATAGGGTAAAAATTTTGAGAAGCCGAATGACTTGGAATAAGTGCCTTCACACTGAGTCAAAAAAGGCAAAAAACTCAGAAGGTCTTAATTTTGCGCCGAAAAAGAGCCAGAATAATTTGGATAGGGGCAGCCATAAAAATTTTGACTAGAAAAATGTACTAGGTGAAAGAAAATGACTAGGTGAAGTTTTCTTGTACCTTGATAATCGTGTTTTGCATACGTCAGATGAAGAATACGCAGGGGAATTCCGATGCGCGTTCTTCAGTGGTGGGAGGGAGGGGGGAACCTGTTTACAGGTCGAAAAAAGTAGTTCTGCCAGTGATCACCTCATGCAGGTAGGAAGTAAGATGGAGTCGCCCTAAAAAAGTTTCTCCGTACCCTGCTCTGAAGCACCGGCGATCCCTACGTGGTGACCAAAACATTGGGTCATTTACCATTGAGTTCTATGGGATTTGACGCATTCGGGTGTAAATATTTTGTAATTACGTCGCAAATATACATATATGTATATATTTTCTTTTTCTACAACACTTCAGAGTCCTAAGTATGTGAAAACAACATATTTTTAAACAACATTTCTTTCCGAACGGAATTAAATGCTATACTTTTCACAGGACAGTTTTCTCAGAATGGTTTAATTTGAATGAAATATTTTCACAAGTTTTCGTTAATTACATTAGAAAAAAAAATTAAGGTAATTCGATTTTATTCGGTTAAGGTACAAAAATTAAGATCAAAGTTTATTGTATTATTAATATTAAAATTATGCATTATTTCTTTTCTATTTATAGAGCTTCTTCCTAAAATACTTTCTTATATATGACATGATTTTTTGGCTTCTTTTAAATCGAAAATTGTAAGTCAATTTATAATTAATGCTCTATTCGGTTTATTTTAAATTAGAGAATTATTAGGAATTAGCGAAATACTTTAAATAAGTATTTCGCTAATTCCTAATAATTAAATAGGTATTAAATAGTATTTGACTTTCTCTGAACATTTCTGAAAGGGAATAAAAAAAGTTTTTTTTTTTTTTTTTAAGTATTATTTAAAACTTGTAACTGAGTTATTATAAAATGTAAAGGGAATAATTCTTTTAATTATACTTATCAGATTTTTTTAACCCTTCATTTCAACAATACATATTCCAAAACTCTTTATTACGTTCTTAAGTGCGCATCTCATAGCATTTGCTTTACAATACCTTTTAACAGATTGCTTTCCAATACGAACAATTCTTGGTTAAATAGTTTTATAACGTATTTGTCAACAGGATTTCAATTTATATTTACAATTCAATATTAAGGTTATTATATATTTAGATAACATTTATAATCATTATAAATTAGATACATTTAATCATTAGATTTCTTCACAGTACTTTCACAGTTGTTTATAAGTGAATAAATTCTTCATTTCAAATACATTTATAAATAATTTAATGAATATTTAAGTATTTTGTCAAAAGCAGATACATGCTTTTTGCAAGCACATGCATAAATACCCATACATATTTCCTATGTATCATTTCCGACATGTGCAAATCTTTAGTTTCTGTGCATTCACTATATTTTTCGTGTAAAGTAATTTACACTAATTTAGCATACACCCGAAAGTTTTACATAAAAAATATATATGAATATAATTTGAATGAAAATTATAAGTATTATTTTTAATACCCACTCAAAGGTCAGTTTTTCTTCAAAATTCCTCCACGATGGCATCTCTCTCTTTAGGCAGATAGCTCTTGCATGCGTTACTCTATTTAATAAAAACTTAATCTGGCCTATGTGCCTAATTACAAATATTGTAACATACATAATTCTATATTTACATTTAGCCATCAAGTTTCAAACTTTTCAAATCTTCTAGAAAATAAATTTTGGTAGATCTCTTTTAGCAATTTTCTTAAAATCTATATTTTTGTAGTGCAACAGCTTAGAATTTTATAAAACAAATTCATAATCAAAATCGCTCTTGTTAGTTCTCGAAAAATAACCAAGATGTGATTTTTGCGTAAATGTCAGTAAACTATACAAATTGCTATTATCCATCACACTATGAATGTTTCTTTCATGCGAGAGTGTCCTTTTTTCGATTTCTATGGAACTGTCGTGTGTCGAAATACTATCAGAATCTTGTCAAGCGAGCTTCTGAATGTAAACAAAGAACACCCCGTCTGGTGACCAAGCTTCAAAGCAGTGCTTCACTTCTAGCGCGGAATGGCCCCTCCTCCCTTTCCTACCTGCATGGATCAGCTGGGAGGGAGAAGTTTCGTTTTTGACCGCTATTCTATGCCGTATTTAAAAGCCAAAAAGGACACTGTTAAGCGCCTGAGAAAGTTCTTTTTAAAGGAAGAAAGAGGTAATAATTAAAAATCTTTTTCAGTTTAAGTCAATTGATAAGTTAAAATATTTTAAATAAGTCCTATTTGACTGTGATGTTTCTTATTAAAGAAACGTTAAAGGGGGTTGCTCGAGTTAATGCTGTGTGCATTAAAGAACTTTAGAGGCGGGGGGTTAAGGAACGAGAGGTAGTTATTCACGTGGCTGTCAGTGTGCTCATATCTAGCCCGTTTAAATGGGAGAGCTGAATATTCCTGGTTAAGAACCGCTCTGGGTCTTTTCCGGGAAGAAGCAACAGCAGGATCGTATACGGGTAGCATATGAAGTACAGGATTTGCAACACGTTGAATATTTTTGAAACATTTTTCCGAAAGTCGCTGTATATGGCGATTAATGTGTAAAATTTTGAGGTCATTATGAATCTCTTCGTTCCGTACCAACCACGGAGCTTTTAAAATTTGCCGGAGCATTTTAGATTGAAAAATTTGGACATGTTTTCTGTTACTCAGTGTAGATGGGCCCCAGATGAGACACGCATATGTAAGAACAGGCCTAATCATTGATTTGTAGAGCAAGATTTTGTTATCCGTTGACAGGTCGCTATTAATAGCTAAAAGGGGGCGTAGGGCGGTTTTGACAGCTGTTGCACCCGCTATGATTTTGCGGATGTGAGGCTGCCAAGTTAATTTTGAGTCTAGTACAACACCTAGATATTTGTAAGAGGAGACCCAGGGAATGGGTTCACCGAAGAGCATTAAATTAGGTAAACTTGGGATATTTCTTCGGATGAACATAGTGGCAGCACATTTTGCGACATTAATTTCGATTTTATACAGACCGAGCCAGAGTTCTAAGGTCGAAAGGTAACTCTGCAATTGGGAGATTACCTGGAGGGTGTTGGAATGTTGTGAAATGATGGCTGTATCGTCTGCGTATAACGCAAGATCGATATTTGGGGCCTTAGGAATATCATTTACATAATGGTTAAAGATTGAAGGTCCAAGGAGGCTACCTTGAGCTACACCAGCATAGATCCGGCGGGGAGAGGAGAATTCGTGGTTAACTCGCACGCAGAAACTGCGTCCGGTCAAGTACGAGTTAATAATTTTAATGAGATGAGCCGAAAAACCAAGCCGCATGAACTTGTAAATAATCCCGTCATGCCAAGTTCTGTCAAAGGCTTTGGCTACGTCTAAATAGACAATACCAGTTTTCTCTCGCTTACGAAAGCCTTCATGAATGAATTCCACTACACGGAGTAACTGGTGCACCGTGGAGTGCTTAGGTCGGAAGCCGAATTGTTCCGGAATTAATAAATTTTGATCCTGACAGAATTCATTCAGGCGATTAAGTAAGACAAATTCATAGATCTTTGAGAGAGAGAATAACAGACTTATGGGTCTGTAATTGACGGGTAAGTTTAAATTTTATCCCGGTTTTGGAATGGGGACAATTTTCCAACAGTCGGGGAAATAGCTTCTCCTGAACTTTAAATTTATAAGTACCGTGATCCAAACGATAAACATTGGGGGGAAGTTTTTGATCATGCGATTCGAAATAGAATCTATGCCAGGTGCCTCGTTAGGTTTCAACTTGTCTATGAAAACCATAACTTCAGCAAGGTCCGTTGGTCTGAGTTCAGTTGTGATAGGTTGTGTTAAAAAATCTTTAACCCGTGCTTGAATGCGCCCCTGTGTAACCGGGCGGTTACAGTAGGAGTCGTGATTTGGTGTGAATTGAGTTGCAAGGCTGTCAGCTATGACATCAGCCTTTTCTGAGTCAGTGTAGGCAATCTGTGCGCCATCGGCCGTCTGAAGGGGCGGAATGTGTGGTTTATGTTTGCGTAATCGGGCGGCTGCGCGCCAAATCGATTTGTCTTCAGTCGTTAGGGACTCAATGTATGTTTTCCACTCCGCTTGTTTTAATAAGCGGGTTTCGGTCCTTATCTCGTTCTGTATCTTGCGAAACTGGGCACGGATATTGGGATCTGGTGACCTTTGCCAAATTCTTCGCAAGTAGTTCCGCTGCTTAATTTTGAATTTAGTCTCAGGTGGGAGCCTAGCACCTGGGTGTTTTCGTGGTTTTGAAGCCGCAGCTCTCGCTTCTTTAAGTAAAGACTCCAAACTTTTAATATGCCTGTCAAAGTCCGAATTGCTGGAAATTTTGATGGGAGGGAATGAAGTTTTTTCCAAAATAAATCTAAAATCGTCCCAATTTGTTGAGACTCGCTCCTCTAATTTTGAGTATTGATTTTGAATATCTAGGGTTATCAAAACGGGGTAGTGATCAGAGTCCAATTCCTGAATCACTTTTATCTCATGCCGAAAAAATATATTATAAAAGGCAGCCAGATCAAGAACTGCAGGGGACCCTCTTACAGAGTAAAAAGTCGGGAGGGTAGGAACTATGATCTGAACATGGTTACTCTGGCACCATGAATTTAGACTAATACCATACCTGTTCCTATTTGAACAAAACCATGCTGTATGGAGTGAATTTAGATCACCAGCAATAATTAGGTAATTTGGAACATTCAAAAGTTTATCAAAATCACTGACAGGAAAAGCTGGCCTTCCACGTGCTGCTGACTGTGGAGGCAGATAAGCTGAGAATATTGTCAGCGTGGAGGAATTTTGAAGGAAAATTTTGATAATTGTCGCTTCCAAAAAATTTTAATCAGGGTACGGTATCATGCGGTGCTTTAACGAACGCTTCACATAGATACAAGTGCCACCACTGGGATTTCTGCCCTGTGACACCCTGTCAGTACAATAAATGTCATAATTCCCAATTTTGGGAGTATTCCCTGGGGTAAGGTGAGTCTCTTGGACTAAAAACACGTCAATATCGTGCTCTACTATAAAATCACGAACTTCGTGAATTTTAGATGTCAATCCATTGGCATTCCACGTGCAAATGGTCAGTTCTCTGGTGGTATTTGAACTGTCATTCATAAAATTGAATTTTAAGCCGTTAATAGAGGTTCATCACTGAAAAACAGAAGACATGGGTCTAAAAATGCCGAATTAGGTTGAAAGCTCAACATAGCTTTCATAGATATAAAATGCCCTCATTAAAGCATCTGCTTGCCTGAGTTTAGGCATTGCTTTTTTGAAGGCAAGAAGCAGAATATGCTTGTCTACCGCTGGGTCGCGGGAGATTTCGATTAAGCATTTTAGTGTAGATGAAAAGACATCGTCGGAGTCATTGCTGCACTCTGCTGTGGCTGACACTGCTGGGGCTGCAGGGGCTTCTGCAGCCGGCAGTCTTGGATTCGTGGATTTGAATCCGTGCTCGGTGGTGTTCTTCACCATCCGTGCGTAAGATGGTGAACTGACGTTGCTTGGGGGAGCAGGCATGGGTCGTCTTGTCTCAGCAGTTGCTGGGGGCTTAGAAGAACCCGGCGGGGGGGCTGTCTGTGCAGCTGCCCTAGTCTTAGGCGTGGAATTTTTGCCACGAGCCCGTTTGTTACCTGAGTAGCGGGTCATATGATGCAGGATGATCACCACCGCAGTTGCAGCAAGTGGCAGGTACGTCTAAGCCTTTGGTACACTCACGTGCCCAATGGGGTCCAGAGCATCTGACACAACGGATTGGAAGGGTGCAGAGTTCCGAAGAATAGAAAAAGCCCTGGCACCGAAAGCACTGAGTAGGCCCTTGCGGCCGCGGTAACGCTCAATGCTGATCTTTGTGCCCCACATGTCAGTGACGGCAAACAGATGATCGAGGAAGGGGTGAGGGATAACTTGTAAATAAACAAGTGGCATTGGATGTCTGGAGCCAGGCTGAGTAAGCCGAACGATGCGATGCACTTTAAATCCCATTGCCTCAACTTCCTCTTTGATGTCCCCGACGTCTGTTTCAACAGGGAGGCCTCTGATAACAATTTTTACTGGCCGGTCCTGCTTGAGATCGAAAGTTTGAACTGGATGCCAGCTTGTTTCATCCAGCGGGTGACCTCCCTGAACTCCAGCACTGTTTGTACAAAAATTTTGAGATAGGGTCCAGTCAGAATGCTCCGTAAATTTGGGGCAATTTCTCTCATGAAAGACACTTGTGTCTTTCAGTTCTTGCTGCTTTTGAGATGTATTGCCGGAATCTCAGGCTGCGGTGAGGGGGATACGTTCCGTGCCTGCTCGGAATTAACTCCCTCAGTGGCGCTCTCATTATTCTTTTCAGAGTCATTTTTATCATCATTGATTAGTGAATTCCTAATTCTTTCGTATTTATTATTAGTCCTCTCCTTTTTAGGAGTAGCATTTTTTGAATTACCTGATAATTTTGAATTTTGAATAGTAGAATTTGCTTCTTTAGTGTTGTTTGCCAAATCAACCATTGTGCGATCCACCATTGGCGCCTTCCCTTGCTTACGCGCCGCGGGGGTGATAAACCCGTCAGAGTCAATTGTGTGCGTTTTTCACTTTCGCGATGACGTAGACAGAACTGGTTTCCCATGCACCCGCGATGACGTAGACAGAACTGGTTTCCCCCGCACCGCGTGCGTGGGTTTGGACGCCTCATTGTCGCAATGATCTCCTGTGGATTGAGCGGCGGCCATCTTGGCTAAGCGCTCGCTCTCCAATATATTTAAAAATTCCTCTCTGGTGGAGGGAAGGTGAAAAATCGGTACATCAAGAGCATTAGCAATGTCATTAATCTTGTGGAAAAGTGACTTACCCGCCCGGTCGAGCTGGTCGTATCCATTTAAGTCCAAAGGTGTAGGAGTCTTCTTCATGAAGGTTTTCTGTCGCTGTATTGCTTCAAACTGCTGCTTCAAGTCGTAAAATTTGATGACTAAAACCAACCGTTCGTCGTCTGGCGACGCAGATTGCACAGGGGGAGCCTGATCCCTACTTTCACACATATCATGATCAATAATAGCCTTATCGACACAAAAATTCCCAGAATTGCCCTGAGTTGGCGGGAGCTCGTCACACGAGCGACCGTCACTCTTGCCGTCCACTTTGAGACTTTGATACTTTTGATATGCCTGTTTCAGCAGGAATTATATCCCGCTATTACAGGCACCTCAAATAACCCCGGTTAGGGGAAACATAACACACAGTGCTTCGCAGGAATACCTTGATAAGGGACTGCAGGAAGATTGTGTAGATGTGGCCCAGGCCAGTGTAAATGAAGAAGTCATACTTTGAAACTTCAAAAATTGGCTGGCAGAAGTTAGGAGTATTTATGGGGGATTCCGATAAATGTGGGTTGCATAGGGCCTTAAATTGATGTCAATTTCTAGGAGCTCGCACTTAAAATTGTCAGAATAATTTACCTCCGCGTTGGTGATAGCTTTCTTGAAAAAATTATTATTTAATTTATTGATGAATAACGCCAGATTTTGGAGTTTAAGGTCTCTGTGTAGCTGTTCATTGCGAACGAACCAGGGTGCTCCTGTGATTTTTCGTAAGTAGTTGTTTTGGAAAACCTGCAATTAATTTAATACGGAAGGGGGGAACAGAGCACCATGCAGGGGAGGCATATGTAAGGATGGGTCTTAATATTGATGTGTAAATGTGCTTCTTGCGAGCAAGATCCAGTGGTGAAGAGGCGTCAAGAAAGTTTCGGAGCTTCCTAGAGACTCCTATGGCTTTCCCGATGGTCATGGAAATGTGAGGACCCCATGTAAGCGAGCCGTTAAAACGCACTCCCAAGTATGTAGCCTCTCTGACTTTGGGCACCGTTTCATTAAAGAGGGTCAGATCTGCATCAGTGTTTTTTCTTCTATGCCGTCCTATCAGTTTAGATTTTGTGGCATTAATGGACGTCCTCCATTTGCGACACCATTCCTCTATCTCGTGTGTGTGGTTTTGTATTCTGATCATGGCATGTCGTGGATTAAGTGAACTAGAAAGAATGGCGCTGTCGTCCGCGTAGCAGGCGGTGATGCAGTTTGTATTTTCAATCATAGGGAAGTCCTTAGATCTCAAACATCTTTTAACATTATTTACTAGTGATCGCAACTGAGAAGGTGAGTCATTTATTTTCTCAAAGTTCAACAAATTATTAATAAAGGCATCAACTACTGCTCTTTTGTTTTCATATCTGCTTTCAAGTGCAGAAAATAGCAACTCAAAGGTATCTGACATGATTCTAACATTTTTACTTCACCTTTAAGTGATGCGTTCAAATAAAACAGTTTCTCAGTATCATTTATATCATTATTATTACCAATCATAGACATAAATTGCACTTCATATTTACCATAAAATTATTTAAATCTTCATATTTACCATAAAATTGAGGAAGAGGTAAACCAGGCAGTTTAAAATTTGATTTAGAAACAGTTTTGGTTTCAAATTTATCTTTATTATTTGTTTCACAATTAGAAAGAAAAATTCTAAATCTTACTTCGAACTCTTCGATGCTTTCTTCCAATTCTTGTGTAATGCTTAGATTATCCTTCAAGTCAATTTCCTCTGGCAAATTGGTGTATTCCACTATGAGTTGTTTAACCCGAGATTTTAATTTAGTCTTCATAATAACATCATGGTTGAGTTTATTCTCCTCCATTTTATACTCATCAAGGAATTTTATCAAAGCTCCGAGTTTCGTTTTCACTACGCCGCGTTGGCGATTCAAAGAAACAGTATTAGTAGCCATATTCTTCTCCGGCTAACTGGACCAAACTGTTCCTGTCGAAGATAGCTCGAACTTATTTAATGATACTTAACTTCAGTAAGTAGACTGTAATATTGACAATAACAAATTAATTTTAACAAAAACAACATTATTGAATACTAGCACACGCATGTGCTTATAGTTACCTATGTAACTTAGCTAAAAGCGAGCAACCATATGCTCTTACATCAAGTCAGAAATCATACATACTAATAAGGCAAAAACGAAATAACTTTAGGGTTACACTAAAGCCAAACTCTGCTTGGTGTAAAACAATGCTGCCAAGCAATACTCTTTCAGACACCGAACAACCATCAATGAAAAAAAATTAGACTTGAATAAACTGAATTAACCAAAGCAATAATCTATACCCTAACTTCACTTTTGTACTTTGTAAGAATAAAATAAATTTGTACGTAGCATGCATTATTATTAAATGTAATCTAATATTTAACTGAATTCTGAAACAAATTCAAGAATAAAATTAACTTCATAAATTTTTCAAGTAATTAGCATTAAATTATAAAATTTCTTGAAACATTTATTGTTAACCCTCATAATAGTCCTACATGTTTTAAAGATTAGTGGCCTTTTATTTAAATATTACTAGCTGCTAGTTTTATATTGATTCTTTCTTATATACCTCATTTTGTCACGGCTCACTCAAATTTCATATGAAGTGACGTAAGTTAAATTGTGAAGTAAAAGAATACTCAACATGACTCATAACACAAGCTTGGCTGTTGCCACCGCAGCTGCTTGCTTAGAGACAGAAAGCTGCTGATCAGGACAGATGTGAACGCTTGAAATTAGTATGGTTGCAAGTGGGGAAAGTTAGCTGCACTTTTACTAACTCAGTTAGTGTCACAGCATAGTGTATATTTTCTGGATTTATAACCCAGTTAAATATAAATTATTCAACATAAAGCTCCAATAAGCTGCTGAAGAATCAGAGATGATAGGTTGTTTTGTTTTTTAAGTTTCATTAGCTGTAAGGAATAAAGTTTTATGCAACTTTTACATTTTTGTGTTGTATCTTGAATTTACAATAAGGATTAAGGAATGGAGGTAAACTCACATTCGTAACAGCAGTTAGTTACAAATAATTAAATTACATAGTTTGATACTCTACCTCCTGATATATTTACATGATTGTAGAGCCATTAGGTTATTTCGAAGCAGGAGACATGGAAAATGTACAATGCCCTTGCCAGGATTCCAACTATGGGGACATCTTGAATATGCACCGAGCGGGCTGACCCCTTACACCACAAAGGTGGGAGAAATACCTTATTAGGTTACAATTCTCTTTTTTAACTTCTAAAACATATCCACTAAAAAAGCATCAAGAAAATTTTACAAGTTATAATTTATGATATTGATTTTAAAATGATACTAGTATTATTAATTATTAAAATCATTAATTAATTGGAATATAAATCATTAATTACATTAAAATCTACAAAACATTTATGTCCTGTAGCAATAACAAAATGTTTATGTGTCTTCTTAATTTGAATATTTTCCAGATATTTTAAATTTACATCAGTTCCTCCTCTTCAGCATCTTTTCTTAGGTTATTTGTTTCAAAAAACAAATCACTGTTCTCAATAGTCTTTGCTTTGTCTCCTAATCAGTTAATGTTTAAATAGCTTACCTGTGAACAATAAATTTTTCTCTCTTTGTAACATCAATTTCTTTTTCAATGAATTTTATTTTCATTTCAGAATTAATTAAAGATTTCTGTTATTCTACAGAACTGCTTGTACTCAGAATGTTAACAAAATGAATAATGAAAATAAATATGAAATTATATTAGGTCAAAACTGGTGCAGCAACCAGAGTGGCAGAATTTTTAAATTTAGTGAAGCACTGAAATCGATTTCTTTGACCAACAGCTTCGAAAATACGAAAAAGAAACATCCAACTTCTCTAAGTTTCAGAAGTTGTAAGAGATTTTCAAAGAATTCCTCTGAAGAATATCATGAGATTGGGTAGAGAGAGAGAGAGAGAGACATGCTGCCTCTTCAACAGCCCGCACGGATCTGAACTGAAACGCGGAATGCTTTTATAGATAAGTGCTAAATTGAAACTGAAAGTCAAAACCAAATGGAAAGTGAAAATAAAAGCCCAACAGAATTCCAAAAGAATGAGTCACGGTCTGTTTTTAGAAAGGGTGAGACATCTTTCCTAGACAAAAAAAGAGTAGATAGTTTATTTTTATAATATCTAAAGACATTATAAAAATTAAAAAGGTTTTATATATATATATATATATATATATATCTCAGCTCAGAATTTTTTTCTGAGCTCTGAGAATTTTTTCCCAGTCGACTTGATTCACAAAACTAGACATATCCAAATTGTTTCTAAATAGGGTTCTCATCTATTTAAACCACTCGAGTTTCGGCTTCAGATCAGTCTGTGTTGTGCATTCGAGCTAAATACACGCTTCTCCCTCCTGGAAAGAGGTTTTGTGAAGGTGTGTGGAGATATTTTTCAGCTCTCAGACATTTTTTCCAACCGACTCGATCGATGAGACACCACCCTATTTTTTCAAACTGAACTTTCTGTTATCTTTGGAAGCATTTCTTGTTTCACATCGGTTCAGTCTGTGCTGTGGACTCCTCACGTTTCCTTATTCTGGAAAGCGTCCACAGTTTTTTGTGTTTCGTTTCATATCGGTCACGATTTGTTTGTTCTATTGATTTCAAATGACACCCGTTGAGGTCGGAGAAAATTTTGTGGGTCTATTCGATGACGGCAAAGCATTTGAGGACTTTTTAAGGGAAACTGGCTCGTATTCACGTTACACATGGAGAAAAACCACGAAAAAAAACACCCATGCAGCCAGCCTGTTCCAGTACCTCCCACATACAATGCCACGGCACAGCTGACACTACGTCACTAAAGTCGTCCTTATTTACAGACAGCATGGTTGCCACATGAAACGACTTATCGCTGTTATTCCCTTACGACGAGAGAAAGAAACGTAGCCCCCCTTGCTTATATCTTTTAGTTTTAAATAAATAAATAGGTATATATATATATATATCGGATTTGCCCTTCAACGACTGCATTTCCTAATTTCAAATACTTAACTTTTCTTAAATAATTTTACACTTAATAATAAAGAAATTGATTTAACATACTTCAGATGGTGATAATAAAATATATTTTTAAGATCAGTCTGTTGCTGGTTTGTTTTTTGAAGAATTTATATTTTACTAAATATCCTCTTCCTTAATAAAAAGGCAAAAATAATGCATAATGGCAAGTTTACAGTTGATTAAAACTAAAAATCCCTAAAATTACTTTAATCGTGTTTCATTTTTTTAATAACAGTTTTAACAACATTTTCTATTTAAACATATTTGTTTAGTAATTTTTCGGTTTTGACAGGCTACAGTGAAGTCGTACACAAAAAAGTACCGTTCAGTCCTACAGTGACGTGAAAACTTCACTGTAGGACTGAATTTCGTAACAGATAATAAACCTGGAGTATGATTTGAAAAATACTATTTTTGAGCATATATCAGTATTTATTGTGTTAATTTTCAATATCGGCGCAATAAATTTACATTTAAGCTTTTTCAATTAGATTACTATTTTTGAAGATTATGTAATTACATCTTTCTCAATAACAAAAAAAAGGAAAATTTCAAAAATTCAGCAAACTTTACACTTGTTTGGAATTTAAAATCCTCAAGTTTCATTCTTATCATTTAATGTCTGTAACATCCCTTCTGTTTAATATGTACATATATAATTTTCTTGTAACTAGTAAATTTTTGTTCCTAAAATCATTTAATTGTAACTTATCTAAATTTTTTAGCAAATGATAAATATGAAGTTATATAATTACTATGCACTTACTGGAATTATTTTTGTCAAGATAATATCAGTAGAAACTTTTAAAACATCTAAATAGATCAAATGCCCTGAATTTTTAGAATTGTAAGGAATAAGGAGTTTAGTGTTCTTGTGACACAAATCACAGTGAGAAATGCACTACTACCTTAATCTGTGATTATATATAACAAATGCAGTGAATTATAATTAACAAATCGTGAAAATATTTATATTTCCGAAATATTTCATATATAACATTTTCAGTTTCGCATATGTGGCAGTTTGAGAATTTTTTACGTATACCAATTTTTTTAAATGTCTAAAAATTTTTGTAATTTCAAGGAGAGCTTATTCTTTCACATTTAGTATATAAGTAATGATAATTTACAAGATAAAATTACTTAATTGGGAATACAGAAAAATATCTAACCACTTCCCAGGCAGCACGTCTCCAAAAATATACGTATAATTTTGGTGAAATAAGTGTATGATATTTTTTGCACGTTACTTTTACGAAATTTATACGAATGAAAAAGGCTGAAGTTACTGTTAACTCTTGATCGTTATTTTCCCCACGTTAATTTTACGAAAATTATACGAATCCGAATGCACTGATAAAACTACCGCCATGATGGTATATTTTATTCGTCACTTTTACGCATATTATACGAATCCGAATGTTCTGAAAGAAACTACTGCCTTTATGGTATATTTCATTCGTCACTTTTACGGATATTATACGAAGTCTAAAAAGATTGAAAATGAATTCAAAATATTTAGTGTATTTCTGGCATTTCACTTTGTTTTCCTTGTCCACGAACATGAAAAAAGGGGCATTCATATATGAGGCTAAAATTTTTCTATAAATTTTAACATGTGAGCTAAATCTTTACTTGCATTTTTGCAAAAAATTATATT
Source organism: Stegodyphus dumicola (assembly GCF_044657685.1). Taxonomy (NCBI): domain Eukaryota; kingdom Metazoa; phylum Arthropoda; class Arachnida; order Araneae; family Eresidae; genus Stegodyphus; species Stegodyphus dumicola. Next base: position 150,424,242 of record NC_140768.1, read on the forward strand.
TTCTTAATTCAAACATCTTCAAAATAACTTATTTATTTTCTTATATCAAATTTGTTATTTTTATTCATATCAACACTTATATTAATTTACACAATTTAATTTCTTTTATGAAAATCCTATTACCCATTTAACTGGAGTAAGCTGTATATTAAATTTGTGTACTTACTGAGTTTGGTACAATAATCTCCTTATTTTATTTAGCAAATGTGGGCAATTGAATTGGAATAAGACTAGCAAATCTTTCATGTCGAGGAATAGAATAATAAATACAGCAGAAGATGCTCGAAAACGTTTAACTTCTTGAACAATAGTTTAATGTAGACCAAAGGATCATTAATTATAATCAAAGATATACTAATATTTTTATTTAATAATAATAATGTTGCGTGCGTACGGGTTCGTTATGAAATGAATGCACAAGTCCGATGAAAAATGAACAAAAATTTATTATTATCACAACAGAAATGCTTAAATTTTCTCAAATTATCATGCAGTATCACAATATCTCACAGTAATCTTTTAACTACTTAAATGTACAATAGAACGTAATTCAAAACAGCTAAAGAACGCTAATCCGCGAATTCGCTATAATCAACAACGGCAGTTTTCTAAACAACAACAAACTAAGCAACTACTACAAACTGAGATGTTTTCCTCCTTTTATAAGATTTTAAAATCACGCGCTAGAATTTTCCAGTACTTTCTCGAAATCAAAAAGAGATATTTATTTATTTAACGCACGCGCTCTTGTATTTTTAATTTTTCCGGCTTAGCTTTCTTTTAATATTCGTCACGCGCTGCACTGCGCGAGAAATAAAACCATTTAATTTATAATTGAACTAACATTAGCTTTTTAAATAGCAAATTCGTAACACTGCCCCCTTCCCAAGGACTGCACGTCCCGGGCAGTACACTCCCTGGACAGGAAGCTAAACTTACAACTTTGGCATAAATGCAACTGAGGCATAAACATTACATTACAATATCAAACAATATAAACAATAAATGCAATAACTAACTTAAACAAATCAAATGCTATCAAATACTAAATACAAAACAAATACTAAATACAAATCAAATACTAAATGCAAATCAAATACTAAATACACATTTATAAACAAAAAGGACCATGGTCTGATACTATTTACAATTATTTACATTACGTACTATGGCCATAGTAATGAGCTAACCTGTCGTAATGAACGACTTTAGGTTTAGAGTTCGAAGACTTACGAATCCGAACCACGACGTCATTTAGCCTGTTTAGGATTGTGTGCGAACCATCCCAAGGTGACTGTAAATCAGGCCTGACTCCTTTTCGTCGAATCGGGTTCCACAACCACACCTTGTCTCCTTCGTTGGATCTATGTCCAGCAGCTCTCGTGTTGTATCTGGTCTTCACTTTCTCCGTCGCCAAGTTCACTCGCTTTCGTGCGGAACGGTGCATCACTTCAAAACGGGCCTTGACATCTTGGATGTGTTCCTCAGGCGATGAAGGCGCATCCGTACGGCGATGAAACAGGCGGTCACAAGCCAGACGAAGGTCTCGACCGAAGAGCATCTGAGATGGAGAATAGCTGGTAGTCTGGTGTTTCTTTTCGACCCTAGCATGATTTCGGCTGTTTTTCGAGCTGGTTCTTTCGGACAAAGCGTCGGCATTTCCAGGTGAGGATCCCTTCTTAGGATGGATAGTCATGTCTTTAGATCCTGAAAGCAGTTTGTTGTTTTTCAAGTCTAAGGAAAAATTGTATTTCCTTAAAAAAATCCAATCCGAGTATGCATGGATCTGTAATATCCGCCACATATGCCGTGTGATGGTAGGCGGCACTTCCAAACGTGATGTTTACGTTTAACTTCCCAGTTATGTCGATCTTGTCACCAGACGCAGTCTGAAGGGTAACACAGGATGGCGTCCAAATAAGTTTATCTTTAAACTGTTCAGCTAAATCTTTCCTAATGATGGTAACATTAGCTCCTGTGTCAATGATCATACTGCAAGGAACTCCATCGATATTCCCATTGATGGACAGTCCGTTATTGTTGCCACTCACTGTATAAATTTTAAGAGCTTTAAAACAAGGTTTTTCACTATCTGGCAACCTCCGTTCCTCGATATGGTCACTAATTTGTTTACTGCGTTGTTGCTGGGAAATGGTCTTATTTTCCGTACCTCGGGGTGTTCTGCAGTTTCTTCGTATGTGGCCTTCAACTCCGCAGTTCCAGCACTTTAGAATTAGTTTCTTTTCACTTCTGTTCCGTCTCAAGCCATTGACTTGTCTGGTAAAATCATCTGCTTTATATTCCGTACCCTGGGGTGTTCTGCAATTCCGTCTTAGGTGACCTTCACTACCACATCTCCAACACCTTAGAGCCACTTTCTTCTCGCTCCTACTCCGTATCAAATCTTCTACTTGTCTGGGAAAATCATCTAAACGAGCCATCAGTTGATCCACTGGCTCATGGACTCGCACAGCTCTAACTGGGTAGCGATCTCTACTAGTTGCTTGCTGGGCTGCCTCGAACTTCATGGCGTACAACAGAGCGCTTTTTATGTCCTTTACATCTGCCATTCGAAGAGCTTTCTGTATTTCAGTATCTCGGATGCCGTCGATAAAGTATTGTAAGGACAGGATTTCCCTTGTTTCTGTCGGGCATTCCGAAAAGGCGAGATGGGACAGCCTTTCAACATCCGCGGCGAGCTCCTGAAGTGTTTCGGTAGGCTTCTGTTGACGAGATTTTAATTGGAGCCTGCTGTAGTCTTTTAAACATTTCTCGCCGAAGCGCAGCTCCAAAGCGCCGGATAGAGCTTCGAAATCTAGCCTTTGATTTTCGGGAAGCGTCTGCAGGATATCCGCTGCGTCTGCTCTCAGAGAAGCGGCGAGATGACAGGCCTTAGCTTGGGAATCCCACCCATTCGCATCTGCAACGATAGAAAATTGTGTCCTATACACCTGCCAGGAGGTCTTCCCATCATATGTAGATAGTTTCAGAACGGAACGAGCAGGCATCGATAAAAATTTAAAACCTTCAGAATTGTTTCCTACCGTCGCTATGCACTTCTTTAGGCTGTCAACTTCTTTGGCGACGGCAGCAGAAACCCTATCATCAATTTGTTGTTCGACGGCAGAAACTCTCTCTTCTATATGTCCAACTTTAGTTTCAACCGCGTCTATTCTGCCTTCCATAGCCTCAAATTTATTTTCTATTACGCAGGTAATTTCTCTTTTCATTTCGTCCTGACCTGCTTTCATCTCATTTTTAAGGGATTTCATCTCTTCTTTAACGGATTCCTGGCCCAAATTCATTTCTTCTTTAACGGACCTTTGACCAGCATCCATTTTCTCTTTAATTTCTTTAAAAGATGTTTGGCCAGCTTCCATCTTTTCTTGGAAAGCAGCAAAAGCAGTAATGAGCTGTCTCAATTGTTCTTCCATCCCTCTTGTTATTGGCATTCAAATCCCACTTCTGACACCAAAAATTGTTGCGTGCGTACGGGTTCGTTATGAAATGAATGCACAAGTCCGATGAAAAATGAACAAAAATTTATTATTATCACAACAGAAATGCTTAAATTTTCTCAAATTATCATGCAGTATCACAATATCTCACAGTAGTTATCTTTTAACTACTTAAATGTACAATAGAACGTAATTCAAAACAGCTAAAGAACGCTAATCCGCGAATTCGCTATAATCAACAACGGCAGTTTTCTAAACAACAACAAACTAAGCAACTACTACAAACTGAGATGTTTTCCTCCTTTTATAAGATTTTAAAATCACGCGCTAGAATTTTCCAGTACTTTCTCGAAATCAAAAAGAGATATTTATTTATTTAACGCACGCGCTCTTGTATTTTTAATTTTTCCGGCTTAGCTTTCTTTTAATATTCGTCACGCGCTGCACTGCGCGAGAAATAAAACCATTTAATTTATAATTGAACTAACATTAGCTTTTTAAATAGCAAATTCGTAACAATAATAATAACTCTACGAAATTGCAAGCTGAATCCTGATATTTTACATATATTTAAGTTCCTTTAATCTTTGTTATAAAAATCATATGTGGCTAATTTTTTTAAATTTTGTTTAATGTACGGAAAAAATGATATAGCGATTTTAATAATTTTTATATGAGGAAAAAATTAATAAATAATGTAAATAAATAATTATATTATATTTTATATTTTTCCTGAAACAGTTAAAGACATTCTTAATATGGAGATCTACAGAATAAGTACAAAGGTCCAGTTAAATGAGCTCAAAATTTGCATAGTTAATTTTACACTATTAAAAATTTACCGGATTTACGATTATACACTGAGCATGCGCATATGCAGACATTTCTATTTTTCGTAGAAAAATTTAATTATTACCTTAATACAAAGATGCTGTGAATATAAATTTATATAATGCAAAAGTAAGTTTATTTCATATGCTAATTTAGAGGCTTTCTTAATATGTTTAATTATAAAGAAAAAAAAAAAAGCGTTGCAATTCTTGTTCACTGACCAATGGCAAAGCAGACACTTTCTACTTCCGGTTGTGGCGGGATATTCGGTCCAGACACTTTTATGTCATGTGCCCTTTGGGCGTACTTGTCATGAGCCAGACACGTTGCATCAAATGCAATATTTCGGCATAATTTGTAATAAATGAATGAATGAATGGCGGGATATTTGTGAAGTCAGCACTCAGCAATGGCGGTCGAAAAGAATGGTAAAGTCGCAAAGAATACTGTTTGTTCGTCGATTGACGTTTGTGACAGAATCCATCAAAGTTACTAATTATTTGAAGAAAGTAAGTGAATATTTTATATTTTCAGTGTTTAATACTCGTACTTTTTTCACCTATATAAAATTTTATAAATAGCGTCTGTGTAGGAAATGTGATTTTCCATGTGTTGTTCTTTTGTGTACGTGCCTAATGATTCATTTTCAGGATTTGGTACTGTTAAATTTTGCACTAGTCTGTTTCTTACTGTTTGTGTCACTCCTTTTTGTATGTGTCTCACCTTTTTATAGTTATATTATTTTTACTCAAACGTTTTAATATTTATCTTAAAGCATACTGTAATTAAGCAGAAAATAGCTTTTAATGGAAAAAGAAAGGCAATATTAACATGACTAATTGTTCAGAAATCTGTTATGGAAACGTTATCTACCTTATGCCAAAAAATAAATTATGTAACTTTCATTTATTTATGAAATTCAAAATTTTTTATTTGCTTAGTGTTTTCCCTAAAAATAATTTAATTTCTTATTTTTGAATTTAGTTTTATAAATTTGCTTTAATATATAATCTTTAACTCAAAGATATTGTGCTATTAAAAAAGGAAACTTTATGCCATAGAAACACAGGTACTTTGTTCCAAATCTGTGTTCATTTTTTTTTTTTTATATATATATATACTGAATTTTTATGCACTAGCAATTACTGAAATATATCCTTTCATGAATAATAAGTAAGTCCTAAGTCCTTTCATGAATGCATTTCTTTTTTGTTTGTTTGATTTTGTTGTTTTAAAAGATCTGCCATAGTTAAAGAAAGAAAATAAAGTAAGAATGCTTTACTTTCAGTTTCGAATAAATTTATTACTATTTACTGCAGCTTCAAGTTTCTCTAAACATAATTTTCGAAGTCAAAACTTGATAGTTATGTTGATTATTAGACTTGCATGAAAAAATTTATTGAAAAATTAGTATTTGATCTAAAATACCTTAAATTATTTGAATTATATTTTACTAAATCATGTGTTTTGATACAACTAGATAGTTAAAAAAATTTAAATTGTAAATGTGCAGAAATGCGTATATAAAACCAAGAAATTGTTGATATTTTTGTTGCTTTTTCCCTTGTAAATTAATTATATATATATATTACAGTCTGGGCAGTCAGCACCCTGCTGAATTGTAGTAAACTAGACGTCCTATCTACTAGAAGATTAAAGACACAGATTTGGATTTTCTATTCCATAGTTATTGAAATCATAATGGTATGTTTGTTTAAATTAGTACTGTTTATGAATGTGATAAAAATAAATTCTGATAAGATAAGAAATGATTTATTTTCTATTAATTATGAACTGTAAATAATGTAACCAATTTTCTTCATAGTATATTTACTAAACATTTTTTTTTTTTTTTTTTTTTTTTTTTTTTTTATAAAAGGGAGGTAGTCTTATTTATACAATTCTTGCAGAGATACCAAGAAATAAAACATTTTAGGAATTTTCACTCAGTATATCTTGATGTGTAAAATCGTGTTGTTCAATGCCATATTACTTTTTCACAGGAAAGTAATTTTATTGATCTAACATCTGCATAAATCAAACTTTTTTAAGAATGATTACAGTTTCTAAGCTAACTTAAAATTTTCAGATTTAGAAAATGTATGTTTAATGTAGCATTAGTTTTCCATGGAATAGAAAAGGTTTTCAAAATGTTCAGTTGTTAGAGGGAAATAATATAAATGAGATTGTCCTGATACAGTTTCAGCTGGAAATGAAACTGAATTTTCGGATAGTGAAGATTTCATTTAAGAATTCTGATAAAACTGATTAATGTAATTCCTCTGCATTTAAAAATTCTAATAAAACTGATTAATGTAAATCCTCTGCATTTAAGAATTCTAATGAAACTGAATAATGTAAATCCTATGATTCATGTAGGTATTCTTCTGTTATCAGGAGATTCAGAAATGTGTGTTTATATGTATGCATTTTTAAATGTAGGTGCTCGTGTGTGCATGTGTATATTCTTTATGTACGTATGTGTATATGCGCATACATGCATATACACATGCTTACATATCTACAGTGGAACCCCGAGATACGAGTTTAATTCGTTCCAGCATTCAACTGGTATAGCGAACTTCTCGTATCTAGAAACGAGCTTCCCCATTGAAAATAATGGAAATTCAGTTAACCCGTTCCACATCCCAAAAAATATCAATATTTTAATATCAAGCCAATTTTTCCTAATAAATAACACTGGTAAATAATATAACAATAGTTTAACTTTGTTACCAACATTTTAACTCATTCTCATTAATCCACACCAACAACAGCTTCTCAACATCTAGGAGTACTTTTATGGTGCTTGGAAGCAACGATAATTCCTTTGGCTACATCAGGTTTCTTAATTTCTTCCTGCTTCTTCAGAATAGTATAGATTTTAGATGTTGAAAGGCCGCAAGTCTTCGCCAATTCTGTCACCATGCTTATGTTTATCTACGATTTCTTTCTTGATATCGACGGCCATGGCCTCCTTATTTTTCTTTGCAGCACTATCTGAGGCAACAATCTTCTTGCGAGGCATCTTGAAATAATTATTTTCACGTTAAATGTCAAAACAATTAACTTGCAAGTGCACAAACACGTATATAAAAGAACACTGAGTGATCTGACGAGGGGATTCCCCGAGTTGAGCCGGATAGGGAAATGGCGCCACCCATACCAACAGCCTGGCTCATTGCTCGTTACTCGAATTAATCTCGTATTTTGCTCATACTTTCCTCGTATCTCGAGGTTTCATTGTACATTTCTGAATCCCGTCCTAATAACGGAGGAGTACCTTTGCCAGTATTGCAACAGAGCTAGAATGAATTATTGTGTTAAATATGTGGAAATTGCATGCTTAAAGTACTGTTATTTTCTAAACATATTACGTATGTCTATTTTTTACAAGAAAAAATAGCTAAAAGCTGTTAATTTACTCGGATTTATTAGTCCAAAGGGGCTTTGTCCCTAAAGAACTATTGTTTTTGTTTTGCATTGGTTCACTATAAATATCTGTTTCACTTTTCAAACTGTTCCTACCAAATGTTAGAGTCCCTAGTGTGGGATTAATACTCTCTATCTTAGTGCCCTCTATAACCTACGTTAGGGTTAACCTGTATAACCTACAAGGATTGCCAGTTTAGGCGAGATATCTAGGTAGTCATCATAATACGTACCTTATTTTTTATTATTTTTAAATTAAATTGAAAGTAATAAACTAGTTTTCAAGAATGGAGTTAAACTAGATTTGCATTCAACTCTGGTTTATTGTATTAATGATGTTTTGCTGTAACAAATATGAATTTTTTGTTTAAGTATAATAATTTAAAATGTTTTTTCTAGATAATGAAGTACTGCCACTAAGGTAAAGGTGCTAACTTGCAAGGTAATTTTCTATTCTACATTAACTCAATCTTTATGTCCTGTTACAGATATATTGGCAGAAATAATGAAAACCTGACATTCAAAAAGAAAAATAATAATGTTGAATGTAGTATATTAGATGGTTAACTGAGGTTTGGCAACTCATTAATAATCTTACACATATTGAGTACGAATAACTTTGACAATTACCGGTATTTTCAATAGTATAAAATTAGGCAAGAAAGCAGTTTTAGCTTAGCACCGATTTTAAATACAACTCTCTTACCAATATTGGTTTGACGAAGGTATGGAAATACTGTCTGTCTTTCCATGAGTTAAAAAATAATTTCAAATAAAATTTCTTTTTTTCAGTTTTTCATGTTATTTGTTTAATGTTATTGTAATCTGATTTATCATATTTAGTCACATATTCCATCCCTCTTTGCACTATAGTATATAATTCAAAGGACTTATCAGTTTCAGCAATATTTTTTTTACCAGTATACATTTTTACCATAACTCTGTTTCTAAATCATATCCTGAAAAATTAAGGAGTAAAGTACACAAAGAAGGAAAATACGCAAGTAAATAATGGCATTTAGTGTTATTTATGTGTCTAATATTTGTACTAGATTGTAAAAGTTATATAATTCTATTAGCTTTTTTAAATTATTCTTTTTGAAATTCAGGTGCTTCTTTGCACCCAAATGGTTAAAGCCCTAGTGTGACTTTGGTACTTTGATCTAACTCCTATTCCTAATAAATAATCCAGCTACATACAGTTTACTCAATTTCTGCTATGTGTAAGGTAAACAATATTAGCTTTTTTCAAATATATCTTTTACAACTATTCCATCAGGTAGATTTCTTTCATATTTTGCCTTAATTGAGTCATCCTGCTAATTAAGAATTTATTAAAGTTAATATGTTAAGTTTTTTTGTGTATAATTCATTTTAAGTATGTGCAAACAAATGCATACATTAGCAGTTATGTAGAATTATGTTTTGGGTATCAAATTCAGAAAATTTGGGGCTGTTTTTAGAAGATTTATTAATGATTTATACTATATTAATATTGGTAAAAAAATTCTGTGGCTTTTATATGAGAGTATATATTTTAAAATAGCTGCATGATATGGTAGAGGTAAAAAGCTTCATGTGGATCATAAATTAATATTATGTGGCAATTTTTCATTTATTTAATAAAGAAAATATTCAAGCCACAATTAAAATTTTTTCACTTGATTATTTGCATACAAAGTTTGCAGCAAATATTTCCTGCAACAGAAGTGACAATTTTTATTTTGCCAAGACAGGAAATTTAGTTAGTGTAAGCAGTAACTCTATTTTGAGATGTTAAACAGGAAGGCAAATTTTTGAATTTAAATTGATTTTTGAAGGAAGACTTCATTTAGTCTTGCTATCATTCTACGTGGCTCTTAACTTTTTTATGGTATTTATAATTTTATTGTTATTCAGCATTCTGTTTGCTTAGAATGCACATGAATGTAGACTTGAAATATTTTATATTGCAAACTGAGATGCCATTGTTATCATAATTAAAGATTTTTGCTCTGATTTTGGAGGAATTTACTGATAATACTTTTGATTGTGTATTGGTTTCTGGTTTATTGAAATGTGTAAAATAGCCTGTTAATGCATATACGTATGTTTATGAAGTATTCTGTTATATGTATATGGTGTTGTGATTAGTTTTCTGCTTACTCTTTATTTAAGAAAAATTATCTGTAAGAAAGCGAATATTCTTTACTATATGTAGGAGTAAAATTGAAAAGGCTAATGCAATATAATTAATACAAAATTAAGTTTTTTCTCATGTACTTAAATATAAACATAGCCATTAAAGACTTTCTCAACCTTGCAGTTCTAAACAAATCTTAAGTATTTTTCACTTGAAATTATAGGCATTGTGTAAGGTATATAATTGAAGCTTACTGTGTGATAGTGTGAAATTAAATTTTTAATTACTGAAAAGTAAATTTTTAAATATGAAATACTCAGTGCATTTTATATGCATCTTTTAATACTTCAACTATATTTAAAAACTGAAAACATCTGAAGTGTGAAATTATTACAAATTTTTCTTTTTCTTGTTTAGGAGCTGTTCTCAAAACATTAGGTGACAAAGAATTCACTTTTACAAAAATCGAGCAGGATATTAAAGACAGAGAAATATAGAACAAATATGGCGAAACTGAATGAAATCTATGTTGAATTTTATTATTGAAAAAAATATGCTCTTCAGATTTAATGTTAGTTTTTATTGTTTAACAGTAATTGCAGTTTTTGAATACCTGTAAAATAAACCTAATTCTTAAATTAATTTCATGTGTATTTCTTTTGCAAGTATTACAGTTCATAATACTTCAAACAACTTGAAATTTTATACTTGTTAATTTATGTGGGATATGTTCATAATAATTTTATAATTTAAATAACTCATTGTCATCATATGAGCATAATCTAAAATGCACAGCGTTTGACAACAAATTAATAAAAAATTAGCCAACTTCTAATTGCTTTCTTTTGCCCAGTTGCCTCTTTTTTAAATCATTTAATACCATAAAGCTATTTGATGAAAAAAATAATTGGTATGGCCACATCAACATGCACATTTATAATGATGTTATAGAAAAAGTCACATGAGATAAATATTAAAAAATTCAATATTCCTAAACAAATTAACTTTTTGAAATTTTATCTGGTATATAAGATAAAATAAAGAACATATTTAGGTAATTTTGAATTTGCATAATTTTATGAACTTATTTATGAAATTAACAGTTACCTTGTAAAAGGGAACTTTTTAAAAATACCTCAATAAAGCATTTCTTTTGTAGAGGTGAACTTTTAGTACTGATCTAATATATTTATAAGATTTTAAACTGAAAAAGACAATAATAGATTACAGTACATTGCAAGATTGACTGATAAATGTAAAATTTTTACATATCATAATTATGTGTGTAATTAAAACAGATGCTTCTCGATTAACTTGCATGCAAATTAATATTTTCTTTAACATGTTTGGGATAAACTGAATTTTAATAAATAAATATGTATATATTTGTGTATTATCTGAAGATATGAATGAAATATTTGTGACATTAAACATTCATCTTCAAGGAAAATAACAAAGTCAACTTGGTAAACTATTGGAAAAGGTAAGTTTTATACAATTTCCTGGTCTATATTTAACAAGTTTAAAATTTAGCACATTCAAATAATCTAAACGTATGATGTTTCTTTTGTGCTACATTCGTTTACTGAATTTGTTAACTATATTGTACTTTAGATAGAAATTAACGTAGATATTCCTTGTATTTTACGGTATAAAAACTTATATATTTGATAATAATTGACCTAAATCTTCCCTATGTTTTCTTTGCATATACGAATGACTTTGGTAAAAATTTAGTCCGATGTCTTCTCCTCTTTACTGTGTAAAGTACACATTTTTGGTAAAAAATTTGCATAAATCTCCAATTACCTATTTACTGCATTTTTCGTAAAATGTGCTTATTTTAATCTCTTATTTTTTATATAAATCTATGCAAAAATGTGCATATTATGATTAAAAGATAAAATTAATTTAATATCAAATTTTTACATATCCACCTTTTAGGTATGTACAGCAATATGGAATATGTATAACTGGAAAATTTAAATGCAAAAAAATTAATTTCTATTCAAAAATTACATAACACTAAAAGGCTGAAAATCACTTTTAATATTTCATTTAAAAGTGACTACAATATATGCAATAAATTTTGTAAACCTGAGTTCTATGTTTTAAATCAATTAATGCTATCGTTCATTTACATGGCATAAGAAAATGTCCTTCGGAAAAGCAAATAATTTATTTAAAGTGTTATTTAGTAAACAACTGTTTGCTACAGTTGTTTACTAAATTTAAATTTATGAAATGAATTTAGGAAACAAAAATGCAAATGAACGATAGCATTAATTGATTTAAAACACAGAATTGATGTTTACAAAATTTATTGCATATTTTGTAGTCACTTTGAAATGAAATATTAAAAGTAATTTTCAGCCTTTAAGTGTTACATGATTTTTTTGATAGAAATTTTTTTTTTTTTTTTTTTTTTTTTCCATTTACTAGTGCATTTAAATTTTTCCAGTTATATATATTCCATATTGCTGTGCATAACTAAAAGGCAGATATGTAAGAATTTGATATAAAAATTATTTTACCTTTTAATCATAGCATACAGAAAGTTTTTGCATAGATTTATATAAAAAATATGAGATTAAAATAAGTACATTTTATGAAAAATGCAGTGAAAAGGTAATTGGAGATTTATGCAAATTTTTTACCAAAAAATGTGCATTTATACACAGTAAAGTGGAGAATACATCAGATTAAATTTTTACCAGTCATTCGCATATGCAAAGAAAACATAGGGAAGATTTAGGTCAATTACTATCAAATATATATGTTTTTGTGCCGTAAATTACGGGAAATATATACGTTAATTTCTATCAAATATATACGTTTTTGTACCGTAAAGTACGGGGAATATCTACCTTAATTTTTACCTAATATATACGTTTATATACAGTAAAAAATCGTGGAAATTTACGTAAATTTTTACTAAATATATATGCATACGTGAAGCAAAAAACTGAGATTTACGTATACGCGATAAATATACGTAAATTTTTACTAAAAATATACGTAAAAGTAGCGAATGAACAGTAGTCTCTCGCGTAAATATACCTAAATTTTATGTATAGTATAACGTAAAAATATACATAAATATTTAGTAATTGCCACTGGACACTTTTTATGATATTTTTACGTTCAACTTGAACGTTTTTTATACGCAAGGCCATTCGTAAATTGCACGTATTTTTCTCGTGCAATTTACGAATGCATGCTGCCTGGGTTACCTTTGTGACTTCATCTGCAGAGAGACTAAAAAAGTAGTTAAGCTAAATCTGTTATAATAAATATTTATAATAATGCTAAATCCTGCAATAACTATTAATATGACAAATTTTGTAAACCTATTTATTTGGATGAAAAATAAACACATTCAGAAATTTATGGCACTATATTATGATTAACAGAGGAAAAACGCTTTTCAAAATTCAAAATAGTTATTAATCCAATTTATGACATTTTCTTTTAATTCCTGAAAAATAATCTTATATCCATGTAAAAAAGCAATGTGTATTCTTATGTATATAAGAACTCTTGATAAACTGGATCTCTGCCATTGCCTTTCACAGCACCTAAAATAAAAAACACTCACAATTACTATATATAATCCATAATTAAATTTAAACAAATGACTATTAGAATGCAAATTAAAGGAAGCATTTAAAATATTTTAACACTTAGTACCTATAAACAGAGTAGCAATTATTTGGTTATTCGATTATAGTAAAATAAATATGGGATGCCTTTTAAAAATTTTTATGTCAGAAACTAAACTCAAACCACCAGCTGAACATATGAGCAGTTTTATCAATCAGCCTGGATACCGAATCAACATATAAAGTTGCCAAGATAAAGAGAGAAACAAAATTATGATAATCACATCTTACCTAATCATAAAACTTTTTAAATTTAATGTGTAGGCAAGTCCAAAAAAAGTGAGAATGAATTTATTTTGCAACACAAAGTAAAGTTAGCTTGCAGGAGCAAAAAAAAAACTTGTCTCACGAGATTGGCAAGTAAAAAATAAGTAAATGCATCTGGTAACATTTATCTGACAACACATAAGTAATTGTTAGCCAACATTATCAACATTAGGGTTACCAAAAAAACTTATTTGATCCCAGATTTCACGAACAGCCAATACCACTTTGCGATTTTTTCAGACAGATACCAAGGTGTACCATACAGTAAAGATTAGTCACATCTTCATTTACTACTGTTACAACATAAAATATACTTCTTTAGTAGATTTCTGCAGTTAAATTCAAGTTTAAAATGAATAAAATCTGATCATGATAAGAATCATAATATGCTCAAAGAAATAGTTTTGTACGAAAATTTGTATGTTATGTAGCAGAATATTGTCCTGATTAATGATTCAGTAAATAATTCAAATTTCAGCTTGTGTTAAAATAAAAACTATAACACAAAGATAAGCAAATTTCCTTATGAACGATGCATTTTAACATTATTCAATCACTGGCGATCACACAGTACTGATTGCTTCAACAAACATTACTGTAATTGTGTTATTTAAAAGACTGTAATATTTTAATTATTTTCTTAATTAAAACATTACAGTCTTTTCCTCTTCCTCTTTCTAACATCAAAAGAAAACTCAGATAAGAAATATAAAAATATCAGTAAAAATAAATTATATTATTGAATGACACTTTACATTAATGACACTTATGCATATATTATTTTATTATAAATTATTTCAAAATCAAAGAAGAGAAGGAGGAGAAACTTTATTATTGGCATTTCTAAAATAATATAAACATTAATAATTTAGTACAGTTTGTTATTTCAGGCAAAAAAAATTCACTTTTCTGGATAGCATTTATATTTCCATCTCACCTTCAATAAAACATTAAGAGAAATGCATGTAATTTAAACACCAGTTTATTTTATTTATCAGACAGATTATGTCAACTCAAACAAACCTACCAGTAAAATTCGGTAGAAATAATTCTGAATGTTAGATAACTTGCAAGATTCACCAAAAATTATCAATACTTTTATTATAATGACAATATTACAGTAACATGGACATAAAATTAAACTGCATATGACTATAAAATAAGCCAGCATATAATAATGGTGCATTGGTTTCTAAAACAATGGGCAGGATGAAAAAATATATGTATTATGGTAGCTATTCATATTCTTCAGCTTTCCTAATATTCTCATGTTCACTTTACATAACTAAAGTATCTAAAATACAATAAAATTGCAAGCAATATTCATAAGAAAAATGTTAAAAGCAATCATAAGCATTTGATTGAATGATCATATTTTGTCTTCCTGCACATCGAATCTTAAAATGATATGCAGTTTGAAAAATGCTTAATATTTTTATAAAATATTCAAAAAAGATAAAAAAAAGGTACTGTTCTGTTATCAGGAACGGGTTCAGAAATGTATTTATGTATGCTTGTATATTTGTAAATGTATGTGTGTGTGTATACATATACACATATATGCACATACTTACAAACCCAGGTTCATACATTTCAGAATCTGGTCCCGATATCAGAACAGTATCCCTTAAAAAAACTTAAAACTTCCAATTCTCCATGTTTTAAAACTGAATTATAAACTAGATTAACATAATGTTTCAACCATACATATTTTGAACCCAAAAAAAAAAAAAATGCAAACTCTTATTTTTATACAATCGTTCAAACTATTTAATATAAATTTATTGCTGCAGTAAAATAATAAGCAATCTGATACCACATAATATTTTGAAACTGAATGCATAAACTGGACTAAAAAAAATTCAGTCCTAAACATTTGGAAAGCAGGACCAATCAGATATTTGAAAAGACAGCAATTGACGTAATTCAATGTACACGTAATTCACGACAGAACGGTAACAATTCATAAAGCTGTGATAGCTAACACATTTAACTGTCAAAATGACATAAATTCGAAAAGCAAAAAAGAAAACGGAACAGCTTTAGTATAGCCCACCTTCAAAGTTTGGCGAATTTGGTTTGGCGCCAAAGTACATGAAATACGTTGTTTTGAAAAAAGGTTGCCATCCAGATTTTCGACGAAACTCCGTGTTTCAAAAAAAGGCGGCCATCTTGATTTCACTAGAAATCATGGATAATACAAATAAGTTTACGACTATTATACACGATTTTAAGGGAAAGAAATATTAAGAAATGATTAATAAAAATGATTAAGGTTAAAAGGATGTAATTTTAAAAACAATACCGGAAACCTTTCGCTATTTCACCTTTAATAAATAATTTGGTGTGACGTCACAATGTATTCTCAATGCTACGCGTAATTTCTATTTTCTCTTAAAAAAAAATAATGAATTGTTTATTATTGTAAATTAACATCAAATTCTTTAAATTTACATTTCTGAGCTTAGGCGTAACTGAAGATAAGAATAATAAATTGTTTATATTTAAAATTATCATGATACAGTAAGCGAATTCTACCAGTTATTACAACGATAAAGAACGTCGCAGTCTCTCATATGTACTTGTATTTCATACAGCTTCAGTATTTTCAAAGATTTTTAAGCTTTAGCATTTATACAAATAAAAAAGTTTTTTTTAAATTAATACTCTGGAACATATCAATTTTATCATATTTAAAAATTAACGTTTTGCTACGTAACAACATAATCCCTTATATACCAGTAAGTAGACAATTTTCATTATTTTCTAAACATTTTTAACTTCACATTAATGAAAAACAGGTTCTTAAATTCCTAAATCACATTATATTCTCTGTAGGCAAGCATACTGGAATTCTACACATAAATAAATAAAAAATTTAATTTCTCGCAATGAAAGAAAATATTATAAGAAAATGAATACTACAAATTAGGAACACTAAGCAATGCTTCACATACACACACACATACAATGTCTCACAAAAGTGATGGGACACTTGTGCTGTACAAAAGGAAACTGTAATAAAATAAATTTAAAAAACCATGTAAAAATTTTTTGTGGGTGTGTTTCATACTTAAATTTAGTAACAATTATTACATAACATACATTTTCTCAAAATATTAAAATATTAATTTAATAAAGAACGGAGCAAAAAATGGCTCGCATAAGTGATGGGACACTTACTTTTCCATCAAATATTTATCCAAAAATTTTACTTTATAAAAGGTTTTAATATTTTGTTGCATTTCCTTTTACTTTTAAAACATGATTTAATCTTCTTGAGATGGATTCGATTTTTGCGATTTCTGGAGTGATTTTACCCCGTTCTTCTTCAAGCACCGATTTTAATTGTTGTTTTGAAGTAATGGTGTGTTTGCGAATTCTTGATTCCAATTCTTGCCAAATATTCTCTATGGGATTTAAGTCTGGAGATTGTGGTGGTGTTTTTATTATTTCAGGACAGTTATACAGCAGCCAGAGTCTAGCGTTCAAAGCAGTGTGCTTGAGGTCATTGCCCTGGTAGAATTTAAAATCGTTATGAAGGTTCAATTTTCGTGCTGAAGATTTTAAATTTTGATTTAAAATGTCAATATACTTGTACTGATCCATTATACTGTCAATAAAAACAAGATTACCAACTCCAGCGAGCGACATACACCCCCATACCATAACTCCTCCTCCACCATGTTTTACTGTTGGCACCAAGTTCTGTTTGCGAAATTCTTCTCTGGGTTTTCTCCACACCAAGATTCTACCGTCAGAATCAAATATATTAAATTTACTCTCATCAGCAAATATAACTTCATTCCAGTAATCAGAATTCTTATTTATGTTGGATTTTGCGAAAGCCAGTCTGAGGTTTCTATTCTTTCAACTCACGAAGAATTTTTTTCCTGGCTGCTCTACCGTGATATCCAGCAGATCGAATTACTCTTCCAATAGTCTAAGGATTAACAATTACTCCATATAATGCTTGCAAATCAGCAGCAAATTTAGGAGCACTCATTCTTGGATTTTTTTTTTTAATATTTCGAACGATAATTCGCTTTATTCCATTGGATAGCTTTGATGGTCGGCCAGGTCTTCTTTTATCCTGAATCATATGATTCTTTTTATATCGTTTAATGATATTGAAAACTCTTGAATGATTCAGGTTAACTGTTTCAGCAGTTTCTCTAATAGAATTTCCACGTACAATATGCAAATTAATAACTAATTTTCAAATTCCAGGCAAAGTTTCTTTTCGTTTAGCATTCATGGCTGCACAGAGATAAAAAACACAAAAATTTCAAAACAAACTGGAGAGAAATACTGCAATTTGTTTTGCTAAACCGACCCCTTGAAAGCAGAGTTAAGACATTTTTTTGCTGCTCTTTTGGATCCTTGTAGCTTATTTGCTTAGCTTTTGAAATCAAATCTGAAAAATGCTTTTGTTGACAGCCTTCCTAGTTTTGCTTTAGCCATACCAGGGTGATTTGAGAAAATTTGAACAAGATCTCTCAACACGATCTTTCTCGAGTGTTCAAAGAAAGCAAATCTTAAAAATGCTTTTGTTGACAGCCTTCCTAGTTTTGCTTTAGCCATACCAGGGTATGGTAGAAAATTTGAACAAGATCTCTCAACACGATCTTTCTCGAGTGTTCAAAGATGGGTTGATTCCTACCTGAATAGATAACGGTTTCTTCCTAACAAATACGCATGCGAGCTTTGAAATGTGAAAATGCAGTGTTAACAGAAAAAAGATAGCCGTGAAAAGATAGCCGTGAGAACGCAAATGACTTAAATCCGACCCATTCGTTTGAGACCCGTTTCAGCGACCACGAGACGTTGGAGAAGATTCTTTTTTTGTATTTCACAGACTCCCTCAAACTCTTGGAGTGAAAAAAGCTATTGCCATCAGCATAGTGTATTGAAATCTTCCTCACACATACTGCAATGACCCCTCTCATAAAAGAATATTCCACGAGACATTGGAGAAGATATATTTCTCTGAGCTTAGAAAAATGTTTTAGACTCAACGTAATCCTCTTCCTAGTATTAACGTAAAAGGGAGGAGGGAAGCTTGGATCGGCAGAACAGAAATAACTTGAGTCCATACCATTTTCTTAAAACTAATTTTAGCAAACACGAGACATTGGAGACTATATCCAAAAAAAAAAAAAAAAAATAACGTGGAGACTCTCTCGTAAGTGAAAAAGCTAACCATGACATACACATGTTTTTAAAATAATCATTCGTTTGGGAAAACATTTCAAGTCTATATAAAACTCATATTTAAGAGCAGTCTCATCTAAAACGTACAGCGAAACGAATGAATTATGTCTGGTATGGTAATAACATTAGGAACTAAAACATTTTTATACAGTTTCACTATAAACAGAAAATCTGACAATTTTTAACTCGGAAATGTTTAGAAGCATACTTTAAACAACTACTTGAGAAATGAAAATGTGACATACCTTTCATGATAATCATTTCTATCCAGACGAAAGCGGGAATAGATTTCAAAAAGCATTTTGACCCTAGAGCAATGTCAGCTCTCGGGGCGTTCCAGTGTTGACTCAAAGCATATGTTTTTCCCATTCTTCTATAGACGACATGTTCAAATTTCATAATAATTCCATTGAAATATCCTTCTTTAACACATTACTTCGAAATACGTAAAGAAACATCCAGCTCGTCTAAGGTTGTAAGAGATTCAGAAAAGAATTTCCTTTTAAAAACATCATGGGTCCAGATTGGGTAGAGAGAGAAAGACGTGTTGCATCTCCAACGGCCCTCACTAAACTGAACGAAAACGCGGAATGTTTTCATTGATAAGTGAAGAGTTGAATGTGAAAGTAAAAAGAATCAAATCTTGTGGGTTAGAAAAATTTTTCGATCCAGATAACTTGGAAAAATTCTAAGAGCTCTGAAAAAAAAAGCTCTTTCCAGGAGGGAGGAGAAGCTTGTATCCATCATGAGTGCACAGCACACACTGATCTGAAGCTGAAACTCGTGTGGCTTAAATAAATAAGTGAAATTCCTTCTAGAAATAATTTTGTTATGTCATGTTTTGATCATCGAGTCGACTGAGAAGAACTCTCAGAGCTCTAAAAAAATTTCTGAGTTGTAAAAAAAAATTTTTTTTGTTAATTTTATAATGTCTTTAGACATTATAAAAATTAACTACCTACTCTTTTTGTCTGGGAATGATGTCTCACTCTTTCTAAAAATAGACCATGACGCACTCTTTCTAAAGAATAGAATTCCAAGAAAAGAATGGGTTATGGTCTATTTTTAGAAAGAGTGAGGCATCATTCCCAGACAAAAGGGGGAGATAGTTAATTTTTTTAATGTCTAAAAACATTATAAAATTTAACAAAAAGTTTTTTTTTCAACACTGACTCAGAATTTTTTTCTTAGTTCTGAGAAATGTTTCCCAGCCGACTCGATCGACGAGACATCACCATTTTTTTAAGAATAGACTTTCCATTATTTATTTAAGCATTCCGCGTTTAGCTGTAGTTCAGTCTGTGCTGTGGACCCACCGGGACACAATTTGCCCTATTCTGTAAAGAATTTGTATCAAGATATGTATCTTTCATTTGATATCTGTGACAGTTTGTTTACGCTCAAATTTTACTTTTGTTACCTACCTTACTTTTGTTACTCAATCTCTACCGTGGAGGTTGGAGACTGAGCCATCATCAGGCGCCAGTATTTTATTCAACCATCATGGTCTGTTTATCTGATAGGTCTAGCTAGACCTCTTACAGCAAAGCTAAGAATTGGTTTTCTTTATGTCTATTCCAAAGTTCGATTTAGCTATACCACGGTGGTTTGAAAAAAAGAAAATGGAACTCAACCTTCCTCGAGTGTTCAAAAATAGGTTGATTTTAAATTAAAACCTCCAACTTGGATCATGGTTTCCTCATAACAGACAATTTTGAAATTTGGAAGGTCCTTTCACAATGTTAACGGAAAAGACCTTGAGTCCAATCATTCCGTTTGAGACTCATTTCAGCGACCACGAGATGTTGGAGGAGTCTTTCATTCTTTTACGTTTTACAGAAGATCCCTCAGACCTTAGGAAAAGCTATTACCATCCGTTTAGTGGAATCTTCCACTCTTCTAGTCAATAGGGGTCCGTTTAACGAACTCTCCCACAGTACAACATCTGTTCTAATCTATGATAATAAGAATTTCATCAGCATCCGTTTATATCGAATATCCTGTATCTGTTCTAACTGCCAATAGTTTGGATTTTATCAGCATTCAGGGATCCATTTCGAAATTGGACTAGGAGCTACTCTTAAAAATATTAGAAAAAAATTCCTCTAGCTCGTCTCTCATACTTCTTTAAATCTCAAAAGTGTTGTCTGTAGTGGAAACGGAAATTGATATCACGATCTGCCCCTTACACCTCAATGGTGAGCGTAAAAGGAGGGACCTGTAGAACGGAAAGGATTTGAGTCCAGACCGTTTCGCTTGAGACCTATTTCAAGGAGTCCAAAAAAATAAACAATCTGTGAGAGTTTTTTCTCTGAGCTCGGAAAAACCTAATCTCAAAAAAAAAAAAAAAATGTCTCTGAGATCCTTTAGAAATAGTTTACCGCTAGAAACATTTTGCTTTAGACTCTCGTAGCTGATCCGTGAAGGGTTTTAAGAGGACAGTTTTGAAATCACAGCGTGAAGAAGGGGCAGCAGAACAGAAGTCCTTTCGCCCCATTTCAGCGACCATGAGACGTTAGCAAACATATCCAAAAGAGAGAAAACTAAACATACACACATATTTTAAAATAATCATGCGTTTGAGAGGGGAGGGGAATCCTTTCAACTCTCTCTACATATATATATTTTCTACACTCATATTTAAGGGGGGATCAGATCTAAAGAGTATAGTGAAACATATGAATCATGCCCGGTATGACAATAACATTAGGAACAAAAAATTGTTTTATAAATCTATTACATCTTACAATGCTCTACTAGACAATGTTTAAAAGAACAGTTTGAGTAAAATATTTGTAAAAGACTTACCTTTCATGAAACCCATGTCTATCCAGACGAAAACAGGAATAGATTTCGGAAACGCATTCTCATCTTAAAACTCTCGGGACGCAAATGATATTTTTTTTTTTTTGTTTTCCAATCTAGAACAGACGACATCCATAAACAATTCCATTTCAATCTTCTTCTTTGACAAAGTGCTTCGAAATACGAAAAGAAACATCCAACTCATCTAAGGTTCAGAAATTGTAAACAATTCCTAAAAGAATTTCCTCTTAAAAACATCATGGGTCCAGATTGAGTAGAGAGAGAGATACGCGTTGCCTCTTCAACAGCCAGCACTGATCTGCACTGAAACGCGGAATGTTTTCATAGATAAGGGAGGAATTGAAAGTGAAAGTAAAAACCAGATCGTCTTGGTTGTCGAGTGGGAAAAAATTCTCAGAGCTCAGAAAAAAATTCTGAGTTG
This sequence comes from Stegodyphus dumicola, assembly GCF_044657685.1. Lineage (NCBI taxonomy): Eukaryota > Metazoa > Arthropoda > Arachnida > Araneae > Eresidae > Stegodyphus > Stegodyphus dumicola. Next base: position 150,446,475 of record NC_140768.1, read on the forward strand.
ATATTTAAAGAAAAACTTTTTGTTAATTTTTATAATATCTTTAGATATTATAAAAATTAACTACCTCCTCCTTTTTGTCTGGGAATGATGTCTCACCCTTTCTAAAAATAGACCATGACTAAGAATGTTTTTTTTTAAATATATCTCAGCTCACTATTTTTTTCTGAGATCTGAGAATTTTTTCCCACTCGACAGCCAAGACGATTTGGTATTTACTTTCACTTTCAACTCTTATCTATAAAAGCATTCCAGGTTTCCGTTCAGAACAGTGCAAGCTCTCGAAGATGCAACATGCTTTTTCTCTCTCTACCTAATCTGGACCCAGGATGTGCTTTCTCAAGAAGAGGAATTCTTTGGGAATGTCTTGCAATTTCTGAACCTTACACGAGCTGGATATTTCTTTTCATATTTCGAAGCAATTTGTCAAAGAAGAAAATTTTGATATAATCGTTTATGGATGTCGCCTATTATATATAAATCAGCGAAATATATATCATTTGAGTCAATAATCCTGGAGCACCCCGCGAGTTTTAGGATACGCATGTTTTTTTCGAAATGTATTCCTGCTTTCGTCTGGATAGAAAATGGTTGTCATGAAAGTTAAGTCCTTTTCAAATATTTTACTCAATGTATTATTTTAAACATTTTGGCGTAACATTTTGTAAGATGTAATGGACCATTAAAATAAATGTTAATTCCTATTGTTATTGTGTTGTAAGATGTAATGAACGGGACATTTTGACGAATAAGCTAAACTATTTTCTAGTCTCACGAAAGCTCATTCAACTCGAACAATTTCGTGCTCTTAAACCTCGATAGTTTGAAAGCAACCATTTTGTTTCTCATCTCAAACCTTGATGGTGGAAGCAGCCATTTTGTTTCCCATCCAATGAAGACTCTCTGAGGAGACAGACCATTGTGTTCTTTCTCTCTACGCAAGCCAAGATGGGGTGCAGCGACCCTTTTGTTTTTCTCTGCGCGCAAACCTTGATTGCTTGAGCAGCCCTTTTCTGTCGTATCTCACCCAGATAGGTCATGTATTTTTTCCTACACCTAGCCAAATTTGACGTGAGCCATCCTTTTGTTTTCCCATCGAAACAAGTTGGATGAGTGAGACAATTTTGTTTTTTCTCTCTTCGGGAACCGAGAGGGGGCGCAGCGACCATTTGCGTTTTCTCTGCGCGCAAACCTTCGATCATTTGAGCATCCATGTTGTTTCCCATCTCACCCAGATAGCTCGGGTTGTGTTTTTTTTCAACACCTAGCCAAGATTGACGTGAGCCATCCTTTTGTGTTCCCATCGAACCAAGATTGACACGAGCCACCATTTTGTTTCTCAACGGAAAAGTAAATTTTCTGAATGGGTACCGGTGTTCAAATTCTTTTGTGACCAACTGTACGCTGATGACACAGCCATCGTCGCACAAAGTGCATTTCTAGCCCCATTATCTAATGGTTACAACAACACATACAAGCATTAGAGACTTGGTTCACCAAGTGGAAAATTCTTGTGAATATCGACAAGACCAAAGCTATCTTAATCACAGGAAAAAATAGTATAAAAAAGAACCTCAAGTTTTGTGGAGCTACCCTACCCTGGGCCAAGCTAGTCCTCTATCTTGCGGTGATCCTCAATAATACTCTCACATGAACCCCACATGCCACAGGCTCAGAATTGTGTTCTCCGCCAAATTACAAATTCTTCTTGGTTTTTTGTATTAGCTGAAAAGTACTTGGCGACAGAGGAGAATCTTGTCTAATAGCGCATGCGCCACCAGAATTGGCTCTGAAATATAGGGCCGTATCCTCCTACCGTGCGACGAGATCTCGTTACGAGAGTGACGTAGCAAGCGATTCCTTCTCGTTCGACTGCTACTAACAAGGAGGTTAGAATAGATGGAGTAAGCCTTCCCCGTATGTTCACATGCAATGAAAATGAAGCCATGATACGTCACGATGCGTGACGTCACGACTGATATGTGTGAGTCGTCAGCCATGTTTTTGCGACCCTTTAGGGTTGCAATTTCGGTTGGGGGCCAATCTTTGGCTCTTTAGCCGTATTAGTTAAAACTTTAATTATTTAACATTTTAGAGGACCTTTTAGAGAATCTTAAGTTCCGATTTTTCGCACTCATATAGAGATGTGTGACTTCTCTCTCGTAGTTTTTTAAAATGACGAATTTCTCATGTGATTCATGATGCGTTTTTAAAACATTTTCACATATACTTCAAATTCATATATAAGTTACAAAAACTTTCTTGTCAACTTACTTCTGAATTTTCAGTTTATACTTTTACATACATGCATACAATACATGCATAATGTTAGACAACTCAAAATGTACTTTTTGACAAGAGATTTCCCGCAGCTGTATTCTTAATTTCCATGAGGTTATAATGGGTTTGAAATAACGTTTTCATATTTATGTAACTAACTACTTTTCTTTTATAATTCAAGGTAGTTTCATGTATTATATAAAAATTATAAGCCTTTCAATACAGTACTTGTATGATAATTCTTAATATCTTAACTATACCATTTCAGTACTGATGGAGTTAAGCATATTACTTTTATTTACATTACATGTTAAATTATTTAGAGAACATTAAAGCTGTGGCTACAAATTTGTATGAAGAAAACTTCAGTAATTTTTAAGTTTCTAAAGCTTTTCTGAATCAAAAGTTACTTTTCTAAAATTGTAAGCAAATTTTATATGATAAGTGGATAAATACATGCTGATGCTTTAATATATCTAGCAAGTTCGCATTTTAAACTTCTGAAAAATTTAATAGCTTGTCTGCATAATAATTCTTGTTTTTCATTTTTAATCTACTTCTTGTTTATCATTTTTAATATGCAGTTTGAAGTTTGCTCACATGGAATCGAATGTCTATTATTGCAACAATTTGGTTAAAAATGTTATTTTGTGTGCATATCCAGAAAAAGGTAGCTAAAAGCTTTATGATTTTAAATACTGATTTGAGATATACACCTTTAAATTTTGATGTTTTAACAGAATGCTATAAAAACTATTTCAATGCTCTAATGGCTGTGGGAATCTATATTTTAAAAATATATTTTTATATAAATTTAGCAATGTAAAAATTCCATATCAAAAATACTATTTTTGTTCTTTATTTAGCTAAAAAGAAAATTTTAAAAATTAATAAATACTTACATAAATAAATAAAAAATAAAAAGAATACCTTTCCACACAAAATTTAGACACTATTTACCGATACATTTGCTATTGAGAAAATACTTTATACAGTACATAGAAAACTGGTAAATTTATGAATTAAACAAGGGAAAAAACATACATAAAATTTAAAATTTTAATTTTATATTTGCTTTATATGAGTAGAGAATTTTATATTTGCTTTATACAAATAGTGAATATTTGTTAAATTCAAATTTCATTGCTTGAAGCAATGGCACAAGAAAATTATTAAAATTAATTTAATTTTATTATTTTCTCGTGAAACAATGTTGTTAATATATTATTACACATATCTGAATATTTAATGATAATTCAGTACTCTTCTGTTATCGGGATGGAAATCAAAAATGTATGTATACACACATACATATGCATGGTTCATATATACATACATTCAATATACATCCATATAGAGATTTCTGAATCCAGTCCCGATAACAGAAGAGTACCAATAATTCTATAATTAGTTAATATCCTTATTAATTAATTTGCATAAGTAAAAACAAAAGTATTATTTAGCTTTAAATCTACATCTTTTGATAACAAACATATGCAAAATACTTGTACTTATAGTGAAAATAAAACAAAAATTGTTATTTTTCACTCTTTTTTTTCTAACACAGTGCAAGTCATTCCATTATAATCAAATTTTATTAAAACACAACTGGATTTTTTCCATTAAAGTCAACACCTTTATATAGAATATACATAAAGTCAACAGCTTTGTATAGAATGATATAATGCTAGACCTACTTTACCTGAAATTTTATTTATATGAATTTATGGGGAAATGCCAGAATAAATGAAAAAAAAAAAAAAAAAAAAAAAAAAACCATCTGAATAAATCTTAGCAGACACTGTTATGATAGTATTTTTGTTTTCAATAAAATGTTTTTAAGGTATACCATTTTAGTTCAGTTTTCCCCCCTATTAAAGGAGCTACCCTAAGAGACATATTTTATTTACATATATCTCATTAATATGTTAAAAATATAGCTTAAGTGAGTTTTATGTGCATACTGTAAGGAAGGGGAAAGCCTTAATTCAAAACCTGTTTTAAAGCAGTAAGTAAATAAATAAAATACATTGCTTTTTTTAGCATCTCAAAAAATAGTGTTTTGGCTTCTAAAAACAAATCCTAAGCATCACATCATGATAGATAATAATCTTACGTAAGAAGAAATATCTGATTAGGAATACATTCTTTATATTTATTTGATAAGATCAAAACGTATATGCAACATCACATTATGAAAAATCCTGCGAATCATTACAACACTGTAAGACATTGATTAGTAAGGTAAACATCAGTTGATCATTCTTTCACAGTAGCAATAAATTTTTCATTCAAATTCTTAAAAATATGCCAAAACAAATTTACGATTGGTGCTTAAGATTTAAGGTCACACAAAAGTAAATTTGATTTAGCAGAGCTTGATATCTTCCATAACATAAAAGTAACTGCTACATGATGGAAGCTTTTGTGAACAAAATACAAACATTTTATAAATACTTAACCTTAATGACTAACTTCAAATTAATCCAATAATGATGGAAACAATAATGTAATTGAGTACTGCAAATTTACTTTGTATGATATTTCTATGTAAAATCTGAAATTTATAATAGGTGAAGGACTTTACATTATTTAAACAATGAAGCCCCACTTCTGAAAGCGAGGACTTAGACAAGACATATAGGACATTAAAACATACATTACCATATTATTATATTACTCAAAATTATTACTTTCAATAATACTGTTCTTTTGCTTACTTAATGCATATTCCTATATATATGTAAAATTTAAAATTAAGCAAAAAAGTTATTTTAGTTTAATCCTGATTTTGAACAAACCTCTGTAGACTTTGAAGGCAATCAAATACAGGTTTCTCTTTTTTAGGGGCAAATCTGAAGAAATGAGACCTGTGTCTGATAGGCCTCGAAATCAGTAATTTTAATCAAAAACTATATCAAATTGAGGTTGCTTTTATGCCTCATTTTAAATATGATTATTATAATAAAATACACATTTAATTATATATATATAACAGCAAAATTTAAACAGTATTATGAATTATTATCTATTAAAAATTTCAATTTTTAATCTATTCTTAAGCACTGAAATTAAAGCTTAAATCATATAATGCCTGAATTTCAATATTTTGATTTATTTATAAAACAAATTGGTCCGTTTTTAATATGAAACATTTCTTATGAAAACTATAAAACTTAAAAAAACATACATTTTAAAAACTGGATATCATTGAATGGTAGTTTGGTAAACCCAATGCCTTTTACATGCTGTGGAGTCAACAGTTGTGTTGGATTAGGCACATTAAACAAGGCTTTAGTTTTTTAAACCCATCTTTCCTAGAACATTCAAACTGGTTTTCTTCAAAATGCACCTTCAAATTTAACAAAAGCATGTATGAAGTTTAACATTAAAATCAAAAACACTAGTATTTAATTACAGTTGCATGTACTAAATGAATTTAATCACACTATTAAGAATGAAATTTTGTGAAAAATTTTAACTTTTATATGAAAATAGGACAAAATTAAGAATAAATAATTAAGTTTATGAAGCTTCCTGAAGGACACAGAATATATTTACCTCACTATGCAGAATAACCTAAACAATTTATAATTTATGTTATACTTACCAATTTTTAAGACTGGCGCCAACTGATATATTTGGCGACAATACATCAGAATCAAAATACAGCATAGACCTTTAATACACTATTCGTACAGTAAAATTTAAATAAAAAAACGCCTATTACAATCCCAACCGAGACAAAGCTTACATGAAATATAGAATACAATTTTACAAACAGTATAAACTATTAGCAACAGTAAAAAACAGTATTGGCGATATTTTGCTGCACAAATGCACACACATTCCACAATTGATTTTATATTTGTAATATCATTTCAGCGTTAATAAGTGACAGCTAAATGAAAGTACACATTTTGAAAAAAAAATAATAAGGGAATTTTTCTCATATGCTATGAAAAAATACGAAGCTGCACTTACTTCACAAAAACACGCTCCTGCGACCGAAATCCGTTGATCTCGAACAGAGAGAATTACTTCTTCTTCGTCTTTTTCCATTTTTTGCTAAACAAAACATCCTAAAGTTATTTCTAGAATGATTTGACAATTTGGTGCAGCACATCTATCCATATTTCTCAAAATCAGGTCGAAACGATCAACAAAGCAATGCTGAACTAATAGCGAGTAGCAATAAAGTCAGAATAACAGAAATACTAAAATACCTGTTTATGGCATTTACTTATGAAATTAGCTACGTAGCAGCGGGAATGATTGACATCCTTCACTACATTCACCAATTTTATCTGGGTGAGCAGTTTTAATAGAATTATAAACAAAGCTTTCGTCTTATCCGTACGCTACACGGCAGCCATGCTGGCTCATCAGTCGTGACGTCACGCTGTCGATCCTTCCTCGGCTTCAATTTTGTGACGTCATGCTTACTCCATCTATTCTAACCTCCTTGGCTACTAACGATTGAGCGAAAACTGTTATCTTCAAGCACCTCTACCGTGCGAAACATTAAGGCTTTCACCGATCGAAAGAGGTATTAGCTCCTCCGTTCGCACCGCCCACATTTTGACGCCAAACGATAGTACTACAACTAATGAGAAGACTTGTTGAAAAATAATCGTAACTTTTTTTTTTTTTTTTTTTTTTTTTGTAAACAGATTTGTAAAGAACGTATCTTTTCCCGTCTCTTTTTAGAATAAGTCGTCATCCCGGATAACTTCTCGTCAGTTAGAGACATTTGTGTCTTTCAATGAAGATGAAACCATGAAAGATACTATTTTATACACATCCCACACATGCATATTTATGTATTATTATTTAGATTGCTGTTATTCATTTCCACCATGACTTTTCTTTCAAGAAATTTAGGATCATTAAATAACTAAATTTTGTGTAATCTTGTTCATTTGAAGTTCTTTAGGCAGTTTAAAGTTTTTTAATCTAAGATGTACAAAATTTGTTTATTATTCTTTTTTTTTTACAGTTTATCATTGGAAAAATCTGCCTGATTCATACACAAATTTTTAGTTTAGGTCAGTAAATTTAGATCAGCTTTATACACTTTTTGGTTACTTAAAAATATCTACATATTTTTAAACAGATCTCAGAATAGAAATTCGATTATTTATAAGTTTTCATTAACAGCAATATCTTGCAGCACAATCTGAAGATGTATTCCAATAATTTATGTATTATTTGAAATACTAAAAAAATTGAGGTTAAAAAATATATCATTTAATTATGAATTCCTAAATTGAAATGCAAATTTTATGTGTAAGGCAACTTTAATAATTCTGTTGTGGGTTGTTTGCTTAATTGCTAGAGACTCTGAATCTATTTGTGTTCAACAGAATGATTCATGTGTTTGGACAAAACAGAAGCAGATGTTCATGTAATATGTTATTGGAATTTGCAAATGTGAAAAAGATGATGTTAAATGAAAATGTAACGAGGAAACAAGAAAATATTAAATACTGAAGAAATAAAAAAATTAGAGTAAGTGTTAGAAGATGAAGTATGTTTTTTAAATACTTAAAAAAATAACTCAATAAAATAAAAAGTTTTCAATGTATATCATTTTAGTTTAGTGTTTAGTTCTTTTTCTAGTAAAGTAGCTAACATAACAGACTTATTTCATTTACATATATCTCATTAATATGGTAAAAATATAGCTTAAGTAAGTTTTATGTGCATATGGGAAGGAGGAGGAAAAAAGCCTCAAATTAAAGCTTGTTTTAAAGCAAAAAGCAAATAAATAAAATACACTGGTTCCATTAACACTTCAAAAAAGAACTATTTTGTACTCCAACAACAAATCCCAAATATCACATCATGATACACAAAAACTCTTACAGAAAAAAAAAAAAAAAAAGACAGAGAAAAGAAAATGAAAAAGAGAAGAAATATGTAAAGAAATTCTTCTTTAAAAGAAGAAATATGTGATTAGGAATATACTCTCTTTATTTATTTGATAACAAAGAAGAGTAAAACATATGGAACATCACATTATGAAAATTCCTGCAAGTCATTACAATACTGTAAGCCATTGATTAGCAAGGTAAACATCAGTTGATCATTCTTTTACAGGAGCAATAAATTTTTTATTCAAAATTCTTAATACGCCAAAACAGATTTACGATTGGTGCCTCAGATCTAAGGTCACACAAAAGTAAATTTGATTTAGCAGACCATGAGAAATTTATGAACTATGTCATTTATGAGCAAATTGACTCTCTTCAAAATGTACCCGCTAATTTAACAAAAGCTTGCATGAAATTTAACATTAACATTTTAAGCACTAGTATTTAATTACAGTTACAGGTATTAAATGAATTTAATCACGCTTTTAAGAATGCAATTTTCTGGTAAATTTTAATTTTTATATGAAAATAGAACAAAATTAAGAAAAAGTAAGTTTGTAAAGCTACTTAAAACATATTTCCTGTTCACACATTGAAAATAAATTTGAAGTAACTATATTTAAAAATACAACATGAAGATTTACTATTAGATCAAGCATGATAATGGGATTAAAATGATTTGTCAAATATTTAAATTAATACTTAACTTCTTCAAAATACCTAAAAAATGCAGACTATATTTATCTTACTATAAAGAAAAAGCAAAATCATTTATAATTTAGATCATACTATCCAGTTTTTAACACTGGCGCCGACTAACAGGTTTGGCGACAATACATCAGAATCAAAACATAGAATGTTACTTTAAATCACCAATCGTACAGTAGAATTAAATAAAAAAAAGGAACACCACTTTCCTAACCCAGCACAAAGTTTACATGAAGATGTAAACTTTGTGCTAAGTTTACATGAAGATGTAAACTTTGTGCTAAGTTTACATGAAGATGTAAACTTTGTGCTAGGTTAGGAAAGTTTAGGAAGTTGGGTAAGGAAAGTTTACATATTCATGCAAACTTTGTGCTTTTTACAAAAATAACAATTTTACAAACAGTATAAACTATTAGTGATAATAAAAGGAACAATAACATCACAAACAGTAATAGCAATATTTTACTGCACAAACACACACATTCCATAATTGATTTTGTATTTATAAAAATCAGATGATCGTCAATAATTGGCAGTTAAATGAAAATATACATTTTGAAGAAATACGAAGAGTAATTTTTCTAACATTCTATGGAAAAATATGAAGCTGAACTTACCTCACAAATACACGCTCCTGGGCTGGGAATTCATTGATCTCGACAAGAATTAATTATCCATTTTCTTCGTCTTTCTTCATTTCTCGGAAAACGAAATATACTTACGTTATTTTTAGAATGACTGGAACAATTTGGTGCAGTACATCCACCCATGTTTCTCAAAATTACGTCGGAATCAATCAACAAAACATGTCAACATAACAATGCTGATCCAATGGCGGATAGCAACAAACGTGCTTTGTTAGCTGCAAAATAGACTCTAAGTCAGCTCCCCTCCTCTTATAGAAACCTCTGTGATGATGTAGGCAACGAAACCTTGATTTATGTACACCACTGTATCTTTCCACACAGTTCCTTCCTGCTGCATGCTTTTGTTATAATTTTCTTCTATATATGAAGAGGGATTTATGTGTATGGTGTCAAAAGCCAAAGTTCTAACGGATAACCTTCATCACTTGAAATACTAAAAAATAAATATATGGAAATAAAAATTCCTTTTAGAGGTGGGAAAATCTAATATCAGATTTCAAGAAGAAAAAAAAATTGTCACCAATTACATTACAAAATCATTTTAAACTCATAAATCCGAAAGAAAAAATGCATAATTTTTATGTACAACAGTTTGATACATGGAAGATAGAAGAATAGAAGTCTATAAAAGAATTGTCTTTTATCTGCTGAGAACACACAATTTCTTAACTTGCATGTGTATCTAAATGCATATAAATTAGGTACATTTCATATTTAATAAAATCTAGTAATCTATTTCTTTCACATTCCGCCAATATTTCAATTACTACTTACTGAAAAAAAAGGGTATGTGTAAATACTACTATAGAACTAAAAATGAAATCATACTTTTATTAACACATATCCACTCACAAGTTGATACTGATAATCTAAGACTTCGTATAATATACTATATAAAAATACTAGTAATAGACTGTATAAAAATACTAGAAATAATAAATAAATATAAAAAATATATTTATTTATTATTTCTATAACAAGATATAAATAATCCATCTATAATCTGAAAGAATAATATTATAACAATAATATCAAATACCTTCTAAATGCAGACAAAATTAATCAAAACTTGCTATAGACTGAAAAATTGGTACTCTGTTGTCGGGACTGGATTAAGGAAGGAATGTATATATGTATGCATGTGTGTATGTTCATATACGTGTACACATATGCATATGTATGTACATATAATATATATATACACTGATTTCTGAATCCAGTTCCGATAACAGAAGAGTACCGAAAAATCTTATTTCAGGATTACAAGAATTGAGGAAGTATTGATAACTGACGTTCAGTTTCTTCCCCTGTTCCTGAAAAATGCTTATTTGTGCTTCATTTAATTTCTCATAATACAAATATGTTGGACAAAATGTGCTTATTTCCTTCTTTAAATAATTTTATTATAAAATTTTGGGCACATATCTATAAGCCAATAGTTTGTCCCTCCCTGCAGTGCCAAGACGTTATGAAGTGCGCTCTGTCTCCACATGAACGTGTCATGAATACAACAAGAACATTTTGCATTTATTGCCAAGATCTTCATATTGTGATCAGAAACCTGCAAACTGTTACTGTTGTACATAAAGATCTTATATATAGGTTTTAAAAAGAATATAGGAAATATATGCTATCAATAACAGGAAATATAATGTTTATCAGGATTTTAGAAATACATATGTTTGATAACTTTTAAATGTGTTTTGAAACTTATTAGCTAAATGATAATAATCTACTTAATATGAAATAATATTCTACAATATAAAATTATTGAGGAGTGTTAATTAAAATCCTTTTATTTACTAAGAAAATAAATTACATAAGCATTACACGAATCTCATTTCAAATTTATGGAAAGATACATTTTTATAACATTATGAAAAGTGAATTATTATTCAAAACTAATCCTACTTCAGAAAATTCTCAATACACAGTTTTATAGTTTTACATATATGTAACAATTATGAGTACAATCTCATAAAAATATATTAACATAACCTTCTCATTTGTTGTGTCAAAAATCAAGATCCAAAAGAGATTAAAGTGTAACACCTACTGATTGCTTTTGTAAACTGTATTAATCTATCACATAAGAAACTTGCAATATTTTCACATGATGCTTCTAAAATAGCACAATAATATACTGGTAAAGTAAAATGGAGAAATGACTACTCTATTTTCAACAATTTCATAACAACATATCCTTCATAAGAAGAAACAGGGTATTTTACATCAATAGGTAAAAAATTACAATCCCTTTTCACATGAATTTTTAAACACTATAATTAGATAAAACATTAACAGATGACTTCAAGAATAATATCAAAATTTAAATCCCAACAAACATTGTAATTCGTTTCTAAATAATACTGCAAATGAATTCAACTACTAGTTATCTTTTTCAGATCCTGATTTTTGAGAACAAATTTTTGAGAAAATGAGAATGTTATGCACCAAAGATGTAATTTATTATGAAAACCAGAGAGAAAGTTAACTAACATATTCTTCTCTGTTTACTATTATACAATTCGGAACTTAATTCCAATTAAATTTTTCGAATGTTTCAGGTGATACATAAAAAATATTAAGAAGAAAATTATTCGAAAAGTATAAACGAATTCATAAAAAATTTTTATACAACTGAAATTGATCAGAAAAACAGAAATCACGACACGTGTAGAATATATAAACATAAATTATAGAATAATTGATTAAATTATTTACAATTTTAGACTGAAATTTGAACAATTCAAATAAGTAACTTACTCTTAGCTTAGGCGGCAATCCAGTAAAAGGTAAGCGTTTTCGAACAAAAGCTGTTAGTTCAGAACAGAATACAACTGTTTATCTCCTCTAAATAACTTTATAAACTGCTTAACAGATAATGCAAACGCATCCATTCTGCTTCGGAACATTCTTCTTTGAATTGAATTACGATGATGTATTCAGTTTAAAAGACACATTACTAAACATTTATCCGACGCCATTACTTTTCGATCGCAAGATTTTTAAACGGTTGCACATAGGCAGCCGAAAACCAGACGATCGCTACGCCGCACGAAATGTTTTCGATCGGTGCTCGAGGATTGCAAATTGTCGCTCCGCACCAAAAACCCGTCATATGTGATGTCACTCTCGTATCGAGATCTCGTCGCACGCAAGGAGGATACGGCCCATAGTCTGTGAGAAACTACATTTTCGTTGTACATTCGAAGCTGCGATTCATATGTTACGCTGCAAGAAAGAAACCTAGCGCCAGAGTGTCGCTAGAGAAAATAAATGTTAGTCCGTCACAATTATGTACAGACACACGCCAAAGGTGTACGGAAAAGTTTACCGTGACGTCACGGGCTTCTGGATGGGTTACAATATTTGGCTTTTTATCATGTTTCGCGGTGAATTATGGCAAAGATTAACAATTTATCGTGCGATGTAAACAAACATCGAAGATTTCTTGTTAGGGTGCAAACGTTGTTGTAGTCAAAGAATATCTTAGATATTCGTTGTTGTAGTGTTCGCTTATTAATAAATTTCTTCTGGTGATAATTCAGTTAAAATCACTGACAAAAGTTTGATAGGACATGTGAGAACTTCCATTGCAGTGTTCTTTGAATTAACATTTATTTCCTGCTAAACGTATTATAAATAAAAGAACAAAACAATTTCAATTTTTAAAATCTCTGTTAGCACTTCATATAATTTTTTTAGTGGTATGAATAAATTTTGTGCATATTGATTTAAAACTATTACCATCAGGGATACAAAACTGAGTTTTTTTTCCTCTTACGAAAGCACTGAAACTGTTTAATTATAAAAATACTATTTTAATACTGAATTTTGAACGCATTTTTTCTGTTGATAATTTAGTTAATCGTAAAATGACTGTGCTTTCGCATAATTTAACATCATTTGTGAAGTGAATGACACTAAATTTCAGATGTGATGATTTTTTAAATTGTTTCTGCCTCTGAAATAAAAATTTATTCTAATGTTTTGCGAGTTTTTAAGTGTATCAAAATGTCAATGTTCCATCGGCACTTGTGCAGAAACATGGGAAATTGACTCATCGTTTGTTGTAATTATTATGTCATTTAATGTGAGCAAAATGTTGCAACGTATTTGATTTTTTTCTTGATGAATTTGAAATTATGAAAAAATAACGTATGGTGTAGATGATGACAGAAATTTTTAATGAATGAATTTAGAAACTGTAAGATGAAAAGAATTTTACCTTTGATCTGATTCACAACTGCATGTCACAAAACATACTTCATAAAGTATGCCGAAGTTTTATTCCTTGCAAAAAACATGATATCTATTATTCAAGTTTGTGATTAGAGAATTATTATAGAGCAATGAAAGAATATGATCTTCGTGAGGGGAGCTGTATTCTTCATAATGAGGAAAATTTGGAATTTTATTCCTTGCAGAAAACATGGTATCTGTTATTCCAGTTTGCGATTAAGGAATTTTTATAGAGCGATGAAAGAATATGATCTTCGTGAGGTGAGCTGTATTCTTCATAATGTCGAAAATTTGGATGAAAGTGCAAATGAATTAATAAGGACTAACCTCCTTGGTGTATTTTCTGCATCTTCTAAATACATATTTTGAAACCATGTTTCAGAAAACACAATAATAAACTGTTTTAAGCAGGATAACTTTTACTGATGGCAAAATCAGTCACTTTCCCAAACAGATCCAAGTACAAAATATGAAAAAAATGTCTTTGAATATGATGATGAGAAAACTTTCTTACTTATTATTTCTCAAAACTGTCTCACCCAGTGCTCATAAACTGTGTATGAATGAAATTTTTCATGACAACTGCATGCTCTCCACTATTATTGAATTTTTAGCTCTTATTTCTTAATAAAAGTCCTGTGGAAACATGCAATTTTATATTTCTATTATACAACCATTTATTTAGTTAAACTGTATTGCAATTTCCTTGGGCATATTTCTCATCATTTAATATTATGATTCAGTTTTTGCTATCAACACAGATATGGACGAATGTAATGATATGCAAAACAGTGTGTGCTTTTTTTGTAGAAAATGCAATCGAACTTTCTAAAGAGAATAACCTCTTACTTAAATAGATTTGTATTATGGGAGTGGTTATCTAAGGAAATGTGCTATTAGTGATGTTCTATTATCAGCCATTATTTTATTTTATATCAAGTATGCTAATCATTCGCAAAGGACCTCTTCACATAAATTTTCTCTCCATTATACATGTATAAATCAACTAGTTGAAAGCTTTGGCATAATCAATAAAGTATTACTACTTGCACAGTGATGTTTTGGTAAAAGTATATTTACGAGTACCCATTGGTGATTTTTGGCGGCACATGGATACCGAGTTTGTGCACATTGACCTACATAAATGCGACACGAAAAATTACAAATTATGATCAGAACAAGAGAGTTATAATAAAACATTGGTATAACAAATACATTTGTTAATGGAAAAAAACATCACAGAATTGCACAAACTAGGCATTGTGCACTGCCTTGACTTTCTTTATCCATGAACACGTTGACCTATTTTCACTTAAAAAATCACCAGAGAATTGCAGAAACTTGGCATTGTTCACTCCCTTGACTTTATTTACTGACTGAGTATATTTACGGATGTACAGAACATTCAACTACTCAGCAATCAACATAAATGAAACAATAACTTGGCAATAAATGAAACAACATCTTCGCAATAATACAAGGGGTACCCTTCAGTCTACTCTAACCGATGCTTTATATAATTGCCTGTACTTCTGATGAAATGATATTGTAGCTTTTGCTTACAATATTTTATCAATAATTATTTTCTTTTCTATTAAGAGCATGTATAGTCCTCACTGTACCTTTATTTACCTCATCTTTATGATATGCATTGCTATGCTTAATTTGACATCTGCTTTCTATTTTAAATATTTTTCCTCCTCTTTTTTTTTTTTTTTTCCCAACTCCTTAAAGGATGGGTCTTTGGGAGGAAAAATTAATGTCTCCTAAAGTGTCATGTGCTGTTCTCAAAGTGGGCCAATCTTTTTTTTTCCTGCTTTTTTATTTTCAGCTTTCTTGAAGATAATCTTTTTAGCTCAAAGGGGCAATTTGCCCAGAAAGGCTATTAATTTTGTTTTGGCATTTTGCGTTGATTCATTATAAATGGTGAATCACTTTTTCAATTGTTGCCACCAAATATTAGAGTATTATATTTAAAGAAGTTAAATAATGAAGAATCTGCATAAATGTATGTATGTTTCTCACGTTGTGATAAAACAACTGTGTTTAGGGCCATCAAATTTTGAATAATGTATGTCTCCATTAGAATATGGGCATCTGGAAGCCCTAATTTGGAATTTGTTTTATTATCTATTTCATATCTTGTAACACATTTATAAGTCTTTGATTAAGAAACTCAATGATTTCAAAGTGAGCAATAGCAACTCTGTATGGGAGGAGGGAACATTTTTATCTCCAATGTGCGAGACTGTGTACTGGGAATTCGAAAGACATGCTCTTTTAAATATTTGTGATATTGCTGTTGAATTGAATTTTATGATTTAAGTGGGAAGAACATGATATTTAATAAATAAAGATAACACAAAATGTTAAAAAAAAAAAAAAAAAACCTCAGGGCATAATATAAAATTTGAAAGCTTTCAGTTTATTTATTTATTTATTTTCAAAAAGTAGTCAATGGTTGATCATGTTCAGATAAATGACTTGGTGGTTTCACAAAATGAAATTTGCTGTCTGGTTCCGAAACGAAAAGTAAAACAGATCTGATGAATTGGAAACGGATGAATAATTACACGAGATGTCACTCAAAAAGTTGCACTAAATGTATTTAATATGATACATAATTTGCTATTTTTATTTTCTTTTATATGAATTGTTGATAAATTATGATTAGTCATGTATACTTCAGATTGAAACTACTTTGTGAAATCAGGTAAGGTATGAGGATTGAATATTAAAATTATCGTACACAAACTTAAGAGCGTATTTCATTTCTTAAATGAGTTGAATGAAAATTTTAAATGGGTGAATTATCTGTTTTCTTGGTACATTCACTCTGCTAAAACAGATTACAATATTTGGATTTTATTTTTGCCTTGTGATTTGGTGCAGTTTTTTTAATCAAATCAATTAAATTACTACAAAAATTCAAGAGGGAGTCATACAGTGAGCTATAGTACAATGAAATTAATAAATATACAGATATTACATGATTTGTAAGTTTTAAAATGTTTTATTCTGTAACATATTACAGATAAAAAATGATTACTACATGAAATGAAATAAAAGTTCATCAAATTTGACATAATACCATAAAGGTCATTGTGTGTTCCTGTTGGTACAGGACACATATCGACCGGGTATCACAATTCTATTCACAAACATAGTAAAATTTCCCTGCTGATGGTCATCAAAGGAGCTATAATGCAGTCTTGGAGTTTTGATATTATTAGCAATAGGAGCATATAAATATAGTCTAAAGCACATTCCAAAAGCAAAAGATTGCGGAGTGTATGGTCAATGATCTCATGGTCATCTGAACAACATTGAGTCATCTTCTGATATTGATCAATCCAAAAAAAAGATAGAAATTTATTATTAGGTAATACAACAGTTTTCAGAGAGGAAATGTGTATTTTTCTGAATCATATTTCATTTAGAGAAATAACAACTATAACGTATTAAAATCTGACATACCTTTTACAGTGTTTCTGTAGAAAAAAAGGACCCATGTACCTTTATCAGTGAAATGGCATATAAAATGTTCAAGTAAATATAATTTCTATTCAGTAACAGCATGACAATTTTCCATGTCCAGTACACAAACGTACCTATCCAACAAATGCTTCACCACTAGATAGTGGAAGAATTGTCTTCCATGCATACGATTGCAAAATTTATATTGCAGCATCTGTAAATAATATGGTTTTAGTTGTAATCAACATTGCAAAATCTTCCCTATGTTTGGTTATAGAACACATATTTGCTACAAATGTAATTTGTAGACCTTTCCTGTTTGTGGATTACATGCAGTGATGAGCTATGAAAAACTTGACAAAGAGTTTGCATTTTATTCTATATAAACAACTTATGCAATTCTAATGAACTGTTATATTTTTTACAAAAACAGAAAATACCAATAATTGTATATGAATGAGAAAAATGTAATATCTTTTACCAATAAATCACAAAATATCAATTTTTAAATATTTCAATACGTTTACCATTACCAGTCTCAGGTTAATCTCATTGATTTTGGAGGGTTAATCTCATTGATTGGTGATAAAATGTATCAAGAAATATTTCAAAATGATTTCTTTAATGGTTTTGCTTACTGAATCTTGTGATATTACTGTAAATAAGAAGCTAAGCAGTATACAGTAATAAATTACAATATTAAGAAAAATATCTAAAAGTTTGATTACAGCTACTTTTTTTCCCTTCTTAATGTCACACCAGCTGTATGTGAACAAACTGCAATTAAATCTTTCTTCAAATAGTTTTAAAAAAATAGGTATGAATGTTAACCATTCATTATACATGCATGTGTAGATTCAGCAGCAGCATTTTCTGAGTCTAAACAAGAAGAATAAGTTGTATCTATTATAGCTTAGATATAAATTTAATAAGGGGCTAATGCAAGTTTCCTATAGCTCAGTTACTAATTTATATGTGAAACTAAATTTTTGCACTGTTTCATTGGAAATGACTGGCCATCTGGGGTTCTTGCCTTTATATAAGTAGCCAGTGTTCTTGAACTGTCAATACCATCATAGGATACTCTGCAGGCTTAGAGTCATAGGATGCTTTGTGTACACTGGTGTGCAAAAATTAAGGACGAAGTTGAAAAATTAGCATATCAGCTGAACGAAGAGGTAGAGCGGACAGAAAGACCAATCAGGAGATTAAGTAAGGTGATGTATGGTAGCACATGCGCAGATATGCAGGTAGACGTAATGGGGGAGTGTCTGAGTATTATACAGCATGTTGTCGGTGTAAGATCAGTATTTCTGGCAAAGAGATTGCACGCCGTATAGCAGTTAAAATCACACCGAGTTGCTGCCTCAGCGAGAAATGGCGAAAAATCAATCTGCTAGACGACATCTGGATGCTTTTACCTGAGGTCGAATCATTGGGAAGTTGGAGGAAGGCCGCAGTGTGACAAGTGTGGCTGCAGAGTTCGGAATTGCTCACAGCATCGTTTCACGGCTTTGGAGACAATTTCAAACTACAGGAACAGCTATCCGGGGGTTTAGTAGTGGTCGTCCACGAGGAGCCACACCCGCAGATGACCGGTATATTGCCTTACAGGCCAGAAGAAACAAGCAGGAGACAGCGGAAGAAATCGCTAGACACACAACACAGGTGACTGGACGACCGATATCGCGTTTTACCATGGCCAGAAGACTGCACGGTGGTGGTCTGTTTGCACGACGCCCTGTACGGTGTGTACCTCTAATGCCTGCCCATCGGAGAAGGTGTTCTCTGTGGTGCCGGGAACACTGGAATTGGAGAGACAATGAATGCGGACGAGTACTCTTTACAGATGAGAGCAGATTCAGTCTGAGTAGCGATTCTCATCGCATACTCATCTGGAGATAGCGGGGAAGCCGCAATCATCCCTCGAACATCATTGAAAGGGACAGGTATGGAGGTGGTGGTGTTCTCGTTTGGGGAGGCATCATGCTTGGTAGTCGTACAGACCTTCACATCTTCGATGCAGGTTCAGTCAACGGGACCCGTCATTGTAACGAGATTCTTCTTCCATATGTGCGTCTGTTTAGAGGCACTATGGGACCGCAGTTCCTTTTCATGGACAACAATGCACCATGTCATCGCACAGTAGCTGCCGAACAGCTCTTAGAGAGTGAGAATATTGAACGTATGGATTGGCCGGCACGATCACCGGATCTCAATCCCATCGAGCATGTATGGGATTTTCTAGGCAGACGCTTGGCAGCTCGTATCTTACCACCAGTAACGATTCCGGAGCTTTGATTGGCGCTGCAAGACGAATGGGCAGCAATACCTCAACAACTCATTGACACCCTCATTCTCAGCATGGGCAAACGCTGTGAAACCTGCCTAGCAGTCAGGGGAGATCATATCCCCTATTAAAGACCGGATGTTTCTTGCTGGACACCCATCAAAGGGATGTTTCGGCCTTCAGTTGCATTGTGCTCCATGCTACTTTTTCAATAAAGCTTCTTTTTATCCCTCTGATTTCTCTTTTAGTAAGTGTTGTGTACATTACTCATGTCCTTATGTATTGGGGATCTTACGGTATTAAATGTGTTGATTTGGAAAGCTTTTGTACAAAGTTATATTGAAAAAACCATCTTGTCCTTAATTTTTGCACATCAGTGTATATCAATCATGCTTGTCTTTGACATATGTGTTGCATAGTAAAAATTTATAATTATTTTGCTTTTACTAAAACAAAAGCTTTTCTCTACTGTAACTTCACATTTTCAAAATAGAGCATATATTTTTGCTACATATCACAAGCAAGTTTCCATGCACAAATTTTGAAGTTTAAGACTTTTTTTTCATTACTTGAATATCAAGAATGTATGAGTCATCGATCACATATTCTTGATTATTTACAGAATCTTACAACCTAATGAACCATTTGTATTTTCTCCCTCCTTCCAACATGCCTTTGTGGTGTAACAGTTAGCACAGTCGGTGCATTGAAAAGTCCAGATTCGAGTCCCCGGTGAGAGCAGTGCTTATTTCTCACGTCTCCTGCTTGAAAA
Organism: Stegodyphus dumicola; assembly: GCF_044657685.1. Lineage (NCBI taxonomy): Eukaryota > Metazoa > Arthropoda > Arachnida > Araneae > Eresidae > Stegodyphus > Stegodyphus dumicola. Next base: position 150,466,767 of record NC_140768.1, read on the forward strand.
TATCCTAATGACTCTACATTAAGACTGTACGATGATAGATAGAACTGAAAATTTCTAGATCAATAGTTCCCCCCCCCAAAAAAAAAGAGCATATGATTGATAACACTTTTCGCAGGCGTTGTAGAGACATTAGGATTTTGTTTGGAAGCAGGCAAGATGAAAAATGAGCAAACGCCTTAGCCGGGAATCGAACCGCGGACCTCTGGAATACCGGGCCAGCGTGCAGAACCACGAAGGCGGGAGAAATACCTTATATACTCCCCCCCTTTTAAAGGGCGACTGGGGTTTTTAGCGGACAATCGTCAAATCCTGGGTATGGAGAGTCATCATCCACAACCCTTTTAGTTTGGGCACCACTGTAAAGACAGACATTGGGATTTTTTTTGGAGGCTGGAGAAATGAAAAATTAGCAACCGCCTTCGCCGGGAATCGAACCGCGGACCTCTGGAATACCGGCCCAGCGTGAAGAAACACTACACCACGAAGGCACGCTAGGAAGGCGGAAGAAATACCTTATAGTGTAACTTAATTTTGAGATTCTACATATATGACGTGCTAGGAAGCAAGGACGGCGGGAGAAATACCTTATAGTGTAACTTAATTTTGAGATTCTACATATATGACGTGTAGAACTCTCTAAAGGCATTTCTTTGAGAAAAGCAGAGATATGCCTATTTTAGGCAAGAAAATCATCAATGAGTAAACGTTTTTACCTTTTATATCTTGGAGATAGAAGCTTGAACAATATAAGTCATCCTGTGTTGTGCTGGGAATCATTTGATACAATAAGAAATTCACAGTGAACGAGCTATGAACAGCAGTTGACACCCACCAATGGCTGGATGGATAGGACCACTGAATACCAGTAGTTTGACCTGGTTTGGATGTTTATAATTTTCGTGTTTTCCAATGTCTCACCAGAATCACTTTTAAAGTCCTCTACAAAGTTAAATCTTTTGGAGAAATAGCCTCTTGTGCTTTGTTTTAATCAATTTGTAGAGACATTAGGTATTTTCTGGAGGCCAGAGAGATGAAAAATTAGCAACCGTCTCCGCCTAGAATCGAACCACGGACCTCTGGAATACCAGCCCAGCGTGCAGAACCACTACACCACGAAGGCACGCTAGGAAAGCGGGAGAAATACCTTATAAATTTAACAATGATAACAGCTGAACAGCACCCTCAGAGCTTGTTGTGAGTCTGGCAATCCCAAAGTATCCTAATCCTCCAGAAGATCACCCTCTTGGTGAAATGGGATTCGCGATCCTGGAGCCCTAGTGATCTTTCTTCCTTTCTTTTTCGTCCCTGCTTTTCTGTTCTATTTTCGTTTCTTGCACCTTAGTGGGTTTCCTTTTCGGTTGTTGGGACTGAATGTGTGATTCTGTTACATCACTTTCTTTCCAGTTTCTCGTGAACAGGAAACCGCTTACGCGTTTGCCGTGCCTTGTCACCCATAAAGCTGGAAAGGAGGATCCTGGTAGTTGAGGGGTGGGGTACTGTCCCCAACACACTACTTTGCCCTCTGCTTCAGATTAAAACAGGAGGCTCTTAGCTGTCCCCTCTAGTGTCAGTCGGTTGGTCACTAGTCCTTGGTATCAGTGGTTTCGGGTGTTTCCGCTTTTTGGAAAGCTTACTGTGGGGCTTCAGATTGCGTTAAAGTCAGTTCACCCTGTCGCAGGAATTTGCATCCCTATGTTGGACTCTGTGGTGGGCTGGGCTGCTGCCGGGGCTGAATCTTTTATTTCACTAAATATGGCTTCTAATACACAAACAAATGAACAAAATGAAAATTGTCCTATTTCTATAAAAGTTAATACAAATGCAAATTCTGACAAGAATAAAAAATAAACTGCAGTTTCTGATAATTAGTAATCCATCAGGAAATCTTCAGAAAGTGACACCGTTTTTAATGTGTGTGTGTGTGTGTGTAAGAACGCTAAGTTCTGCAGCCAACAACCTGATAGGCAGATCATCGCCTGCGTACCTGAGACAGACAAGGATAGACACTATGCAAAGGTGGAGGCTATCGACTTCCGATTTTGTTCTGATTCCGTGAGGGCAAGAAGTGACTGTATAAAAAAATGAAAAATTTCCTTGTGTTTATCTAGCGCGAGGAGCCGCTAAACAACTGTCATATCTCTATTTAGTCTGTTAACTTTTATCCGTACTTAAATAAATGCTCTGTGACGTGGAAAACATTCTAATTTTCACTCAAAATTTTTTTAAGGCTAGAAGTTTTCAAGTTAGAATTGGCTCTGTTTTTTTTTTTTTTTTTTTTTTTTTTTTTTTTTGTATAACTTTGAACAAGACGAGGTTTGCTCATGGGTGTGTTTTGAGTGTTATCTTAATCACGCTAAAAATAAACCGTATCTTAAAGGAACTTCCTCTTACTGTTTCAGGATAATTGTACATTGACAATCTTCAAGTTACCAAGGGGAAGATATGATATATGTGGAGAGGCAATTACGGATCACTAGTAATAAGATCCAGATATAGTCAAAGAAAAATGGATTTGTGTCTTCAAAACGGAAGGCTGTCACAAGCACTTTTGCAGAAAGGGAAATCTGCATCCTGAGATTTAACTTGAAGGGTCATTAATTCCAACTACGCCCGAAGGGAAATTCCTAGGAGTGATTGTTCAATCGGAAACTTACTTTCCTTCCACGAATGATGTACCTGAGGAAGAAACGTTTCAGAACTTTTACCTTCTCAAAGGTCCTGGCGAACACCTTTTGGGGTGCAGAGGATGGGATCATTGTCCCGCATATATAGGCCATTCATCCGCTCTAGACTGGACTCCCGATAAAACGTGATTAGGTCTTTGTTTGTACCTTACTTCAACCCATATTATTACTCTCAACACATTTTATTATTCTAGTGTTAGCGCATTTATATACTTTGCATATAATTTTCAATCCTCATCGCTAGAATACAGTGTCTTAATCTAGATACTAATCTAAGTCGCGCAAAAGCGTTTATCCTTCTATTTCTAGCCAAAGGCCTCAGAGCACAACGCCAACTAGAGGTCAAAACTCCTAGTGGTTGATGCCTCAAGAGCCACCAGCGATGTCTAGACTGGCTCAGAAGTTAATGATTCGGTAGAGACTTCTGTATTATTGAAACTTGATTCGATTCATCATTGAGCTCTGCGGATTTGCCCTAGAGCCTTTAGAATATCTCCTGTATAAAAACAGTACATTTATTGCTTAGAATCATCGTTTAAATTAAAACGTGAACAATTGACCCTTCATCACTAGTTTCGTATAATGTCGCAACCTAAACATCCTTGTCTGACTACTCTTGATGACTGCTATAGCTTATTATTTGCAGCACGGCCTCTCTGCATTCCTACGTTCCCTGCGAGAGCTGAGCCTTTGATAGAAAAATATTCAGTGCTTGATGTGAATAACCGTGCCCCGAGCAGAATGACGTGATATCCTACCGTGAGATGGTCCAGAAATTCAGCTCATAGAAACTTTTACGATTATGATAACAGAAACACGAACGAGTTAGCTTACAAATAGCTTTTCTATGAACAAGGAACGAACACTGCAATTACATTCCAATATACATTAATGGCTCAAAAACAGCAGGTCATGTGGAAGCATCATTTGCGTTTCGACGTCACGTAGAGAAAAGAAGGCTGCAATGTGCTTGCTGACTATTTAAAGCTGAAGTAACTTGAATGTATCGGTATTACAATACATTCAAGTTACTTCGTATATTTACTTTGATACTTACGTATCGGTATTACGAACTTAAATAATTCGGTGCATGACGCTCTTAAATATTCATCTAAGCCAAAAAAAGTTTATAAAGTTATTTCTCCGGCCTTTCTATCATTCCTTGGTTTGAGTCCCGGCTAGAGCATTGCTCATTTTTCTTGTCTCTTGCTTCGAAATAACCTAATGTCTGTACAACTTACACCGATTTGTTAAGTGCACAAAAAGCTTTTCAAAGTTTCTCTAGACCCAGAAACCGATGGTGACAGAAGTGTTATTGACTACCTTAAAACTTAATAAGCCGTGAGTACGAGATCCTTTACTGCTGGGTTCTTGGACACATACAGATAACGGGTAACGAACTGGCAGATATCACAGCAAAATCTGCCGTGGGACTGTTTAAATCAGCTTGTTACTTTGAAAAATATTAAAGTGATTATCAAGGGTAAAATCCTGAGTCTATGGCAAGGACCTGCAAGTGAATAATAAAATTAGAAGCATAATGCCTAGAATTAAATATTGGGAATCAGAGTAGGAGGAAGTCATTTGAACCTGTCTGACAAACGGTCACTTCCAAATTACGCACAATTATCTCTTAAAAGCGGATAGTGAACCAGTATATTCCAGTTGTAATATTGATCTGTCCTATATGACTGGCGGGTGACGATTGGCCTCCCGAGGACAAATGTCCAAAACCGGCTGGAAACCACTGTAGGCGGTGTGAACCGTGCGCTTGAGATCGTCGTAGGCAGTGGCGGAAGGCAGGAGACCTGGCGTTTGATCAATGGGCGGGGACAGTGGGAATGGCTTTAGGCTTGCCTGCTTGCGTCTCCCACAGCTTAGCGTCAGCCTCCTCGTGGTCCCGCTGGAAACTATGCTGTGCCTTGGTCCAAGCCTTTGCTCGTATAGGCTAATGACGCTAAGCAACCAATCCCAGGGGATCGACTGGTGGGAATTTCCGGAACCGACCATTTATGGGAGGAGACCCGGGGTTCTCCCAGACCACTGGCTGGACTTGTGTCCTGCCAGCTTCGATTTGTTGGGTAAATAATCAGACTTCACAGGACTAGAACCACAGGTCCATCCTATGGTAGGCGCGGGCTTGGCAGGGACCGTACTGGTACTGTCGTATCCGTTGCCTTTGCTGTGGGGGCGCTCTCATGTAGATTTTGAGTGCTGTGCCGAGGGGGGGACGGCTCCCCGCGTAGCCCTCAGTGTGATGGATTATGGCGATGACCATGAGAAGTCCCTGCGGGCTGTTCGGTGGGTTGGCGCCCCGCCAGCGCAATCAACTGAGGAAGGCCTCTGTATCATGTTAAGGCGCTCTAGAAGCAGCCAGGTAATGTTGCCCCAATCGGAGTTAATGTTCTGTATGACAGATTTTGTTAGAAATGCTCACGTTTTGATAGACTTCAGGAAATACTATTTCACTTTTTCAGGTACTTCTCTCGACTTTTAATTGGAAAACCAATCGGGTCTCACGAAAATTTCCTGCCACCGCAAATATCGTTTGAGCAAATAGTTCGCGTTGACGTGTTGAATCATATTTTGTCAAACAATTTTTAGCGTTTGAAAGGAAGAGACTTGCTTTAGAACACTATATTGTGAAATTTGTAAAAAAAAATATCATTATTATTATGTACAAGATGTCTGAAATGGAACTATCACGCTACGAGATTTAAACTATCATTTACTTCCAGTTTTATTGCAAAAAGTCAGCTACAGAATGTCACCAAGTCGTGTGTATAGCTTTAGGTGTGTGTGTGACTATGGCAAAGCCTCGAGGGCTATCTGCCTAAGGGGAGGAATGCCTTCGTGGAGGACTTTCTAAGGGAAACTGTCTCGTAAACATGTTACACATGGGGAAAACCACGAAAACACCCATGCAGCCAGCCCATTCACGGGATTCGAACCTCGTATAGCTTTAGGTACTACTAATGTTTGACATTGTTAAGGTCAGTGCCGGATTTATGTATAAGGTGAACATAGCTTAGGGCCCTCCGAAATATTGTAGCATATCCCATATAAAAAAAATTGACTGATATCCCTCATAAAGGGCCCCATATTTCAAATAGCTTAGGCTCTCGTCAAATCTAAATCTGGTGCTGGTGAAGGTTTGGTATCGAAATTTCAAAAACAAGCATTACGACATTCAAGAGGCAGAGCATTCGAGTCGGCCTACTGATGTTGATGAGGTCCGCCTGCGAGAGTATGTGGAAGAAGTGCAGTATGCAACCAATTGAGAGCTTGTTAATGAGTTAGTGCCATGTCCATTGGTCGCAGTATGCATCTCATACACTTGACGTTAAAGTTGAATCGCTGGGTGCCACATGAGATGATTCAAGCAGATAAGGACGGATGTGTTTGGGCCTGCACTAATCTGCTCGAATATCAACGCAAGGATAAAATTCTGTACCGGATCATCACTTGTCATGAAAAGTGGACTTCAACAACACAGGCCAAAAAGAGGGGTTGGTCTGCACCCGACGAGCCCATCGGCAGCATCGCAAAGGGCAATTTGGCTAACAAAAAGATAATGTTTTGTATCTGATGGGATTGCCGGGGTATTATCTGCAATATGTATCTGGAAAAAGATAAAGAGCGAGATGCTAGTCTGTGTTGACGCTGCTATTAAGGGCAAACGTTGAATTGAGTTCCGGAGCAAAGAGGTAATGTTCCATCAAGATAATACAAGACCACATGTGTTTGCTTTCACTGACTGGACTCTGTAAGGACTCGAATGGAATCTTTTGTCACACCCCCCATATAGCCCTGACATTGCTGCTTCGGATTTCTACCTTTTTTCACATCTGCAGTTACATCTTGCTGGTGCTATCTTCCATTCGGCACAGGACGTCTGAAATGAGGGTGATGTTTTTTGGATTCTTGGCCAACAAGTTTCTATGCCGAAAAACTACCAAAACTTTGGCAGAAAATCATAGATTTGGGAAGTGATTACTGCCCGCACTAAAGGTACTGGTTTCATGTTTTCTCCCTAACTTTAATGAAAACATTAACCAGATATTAATCCATTTAAGTTTTTAAGGAAGACTGGGTTTTATTCCTTAATCTGAAGTGGTTGTAAAGCGTTTTAATGTACTTTAATAATTAGAGATTTTACTTGGCTTTATATTTTATTTGATCTTGTGAATTTTATGCATCCCTTCACATCACGGTTTTACTACGAGGTGTTTCATTATTTTGTTGCTTTTATGTTGTTTTGCATTTTCATAATTTTATGTTGTTTTTCATTTTCATAATGCATTTTCAACATGTGTTAGCTGATTTTTATAATTTCATACCATTTCTAAAGGAGAGAATAGATTATCATGCTTTTGACCCATTATAGTCATGTGCCAAAATATCCACCAACTAACCAACAGTATATAGTCATAAACAGACCTAAAATTGTATAAGCTTGGTTTTTTGAGATGAATCATAATTCTAGACGGAGTGCACCAGAGTCCTAAATAAGAACGCCCTGGCACTTCTATGTAACTGAACAATAATTTCAGTAGAAATATGGTCTCGAAAATTTTATTTTTAGCAATAAAATTATATTAAAAATTGCTTATTAAATTTTAATTCATCTCTGTACATTTCAGTGCTGGTTTAAGCTCATTTCCGGTGCTGTGCGCAGAGGATCTAGGGGGCCCCTTGGCACTGGCAGATCCAAGGAGGAGCGATAACAAATGAAACAAAATTTTAATTTTTATTGTAAAAATATATATAAAAATAAACAGTATTCTTAAAAAAAAAATAAAATAATTATACCAGCATTTGCTATGACTACACATAAAGCACAAGGACAATCATTCAAAAAAGTGTAGGTATACACTTAGCTGAACCTTTTGTCACATTAAGTAGAGTAAGAAATAGATACAATTTAAAAATCGCATTGCCCGTAGATTCAAAAGAACATATTACAAATGTAGTTTACAAGGAGTTATTGTAACCAGATTAAGAGAAGCAATACTTTTATGAAATATATATACTTAAAAAAAACTTTTAAAGATGAATACTATAAAATCCATTCTCAGAACGGGTAGCTCTGCTAGTACTACTACTAATAATTTACCTTATTCACTACTATCTGCTATCTTGCAAACCAGTACAGTAATCTATCGTTTTGTTTTTCTGGCAGTCCACACTCCATTATTTATTTATAATGTTTGTGTCGTGTTACATATTTGGTAAGGTACTGTCTGTAGTCTAATTCATCTACCTGCTTCCTGATGTAAGACTCATTATAGTTGTCATCCCACTCTTACCACCCGGAGCCGCAAATTTGATATAGACAAATAATATGGACATGGATGTGCAGGTGAGAGGCGTGGATTATTTCCACAAAACTATTTATAGTTTTTCTATCGAAATTTATAACCAAAAATTCTGGTTGGGTCCAGCTTATCCGGGCTATTTTATATTATTATTATAACTACTTAGGTTTTTAAATTATTAAAGTTTCTCATAGCCATTTTATTTATTTATTTACTTTTGTTCCTCTTTCCTGATGGTATTGCATAGGGCTTCGGCATTTTAGAAACTAAACCCTGGTCATAAAAGACAAAAAACAAAAACATAGCACCAAAATGTATCAGATTTTGCAGATGAATTAAGGCTGTTTTCCCCAATATTTCAATAAATTATCAGCAGCTGTCTAACTATACTACATTACAAATATGAAAATAATTTGGGAAACTTTTCCTCCGGTGCGTATCAGTGCATCCCAATATATAAAGCCTCAGAAGAATGCAGTTTTGTGAAGCCAATAAAAAAATATTCACAATTTTCAACAAATGATGGAAAACTAACAGTTCTTTCAAAAAATAATAGCATAGGAAAATGAGTAGTTAGTTAAGGCATTTTCTGCTCTAAAAACAAGAAAATTAATTAATTTAGGAGGAAAATTATTCAAAGAGAAAGGAAAGAAATAAAAGGAAAAATTATGTAGCATTTGTGAATGAACAAGACAGATTTTAATGCAAATTGATCAAAAGCATGTATTGTGATTTGCTAGATTATACAGAAAGTATGCCAGACATTTTGAGATTTATTAATTCCTACAAATATTTTCCATTAGATGCTATTTCACTACCTTGTTGTAGAACAGCAATTTGCAACTGGAAAGCAGGGAAATGTGATTAGTTGCAGCTTTTCAGCCACATACCAGCAAGCCATCATTGTACCTTTTACACAAATTAGATGACTGGCTATTAATATCATATTGATCACCAATACGACATTCGACAGTTGCAACAGGATTCACTTTTTCTTCATAACTAGACTCGGACATTGCGACTCTTGTTTAGTACAACAAAAATTATTCCTTACTTAATAATGTCCTGAGCGATTCATTTCATTACACCAAGAATCTTAGCACCTTCACATTAATCCAATCTCTCTTGTCAGAACAGCTGTTACCAAAGGGTTTTCAAAGATCTACAGCAAATCACATCCAAGCAATCTTAAAAAAACTGTCTTAACTTAAAATGGAATATCTGCAATTCCTTGTCAGAATGTCAAAAAAAAAAAAAAAAAAGCATTATGTAATTTTCAAAACATATTATAATTATGAAATAAATCTTACCATTTCTTTTATGTCTTGAAATGTAGTGTTTCCCTTGTGCTACTTTAATTGAAAGTAGTGATTACACATTTTCCATTTTTTGTTTTCACCCCATGCAAAAACTAACATATTTTTTTGTCTATCATTTGTTAAAATCAATTCCTTCAAAAATTTCGGTACTGTTCTGTTATCAGGATCAGATTCAGAAATGTATGTGTTCATGTATGCATATATATATATATATGTACACATGAATGTATGTACATTTCTGAATCCAGTCCCGGTAACAAAACAGTACCAAAATTTCATTATAAAACACAGTTGTTACTAATAAATGCACATGTGTAACTGATGTTTGACAAATATCATTATATTAAAAAAATATTTTTATTTCATATAATAATCAACAGATGATAAAATAACAATCAAGAAAAAATATAATAAAGCAAAACTGAGCATCGGTGAACTTGCTATCCTAAGGAGGGTCCAGACACCAGACATAGAACTAAGATGTCCTAATTTTCACAAAAGGGAAATCTGAAAATATCCTAAAAGCACTTATTTTTTGAAAGCTATCAAAATGTACTATATAGACAATCATAAAAACAAGTGCCATTGGGATTTCATGAAATATGGTCATATTGAAATCTACGTAAATTAATTTACATTTATATCTTTAAACAGACACAAAAACATCATGTAAGCTCTTATTTCAATATTAATAATAAAAAAATGTCAGCAGAGATTTTAATGGCTAACAGAGAAAAAGAAATTGATTATAAAAAAAATCCCTCCTGAAACAAAAATTTAAACTAGTTTTAGAAGACTATTTAAAATTATTAACAGTCCCAACACTGACAGACATCAAGGCCTAAATATGAAATCGAAACAAGATTCATCACAGCAATTTAATTATTAAATTTCAATATATAAAATTTTGAATGTATCAAATTGTATGGTTTTTCTTAATTTGCATAACATATTTATTTTAAGTTTTCCTGTTCTCAACTTCTCAAATTTCCCTTCACATTCTCTCCAGGACATAAATTTAAAATTAAGTGAAGTGCTATTTAAATGTGTGATTATATCAGTTTATTCAGAGCGTGTTTCGCTAGCCTAGCACACGTTTCGTAATTTCGCAGTCACTCGAGTAAGCCTTTTGGCCTCATCCGTTTAGTATCACACCGATTAGAATTCTGTGATTTATAATAACAAAATTATCGAAAAAAAAGCAGATTTAAAGTTATTACGTAAAGCTTTATTATTGCTGTAAGTTCATCTCAAAATCTAATTGTATTGAATCTCATTCTAATCGTCTAATGGTAATAAATATTATTATTATTATTTCATTAAATTAGTCATTACCATTATTTTGTTAACGAAAATATGTTATTAAAAATCCCATTCCAGCCTGCAGACTTACAAAGCTAGTTTGTATTTATTATGTTTTGTTAAATTTTTCTCTTGTTTTCTTATTTCTAATACGAAAATACGCGAATTTAAATGAAGAGTGAAAACAAAGTTAAAAAAATTCACAAATTATTTACGAGATTGATCAGAAATAGTGAGTGAAATATAAACATTGCATACATTTTGTTCTAAATAAATAGTGCACTAGATATGCATCCAGTACTGCATATTTATTTAGAACTTCATTTAAATGAAAGCAAAATAAATATTGAAAAAATCACAAATCTAGCAACTCATCTACTATGGGACAGCGTCTGACAAACATGTAAATTTTACTGTATCCATGGGGGGGGGGGACTAACGACTTTTCTCATTAGGAAATTTCAAAGAGGAGGCAAAACTGTTTCGGATCACGCGGGTCTGAAGGCTATATTATGAGAATTTCGGCCCAGTTTTAGAAGGTGAATAAAGGGTTATTTTGCACCCCTCTACTGTGCTGGTATTTATTTCACACCTGTGACAATTTGCCAGGTTCATTGTAGGATCTAAGTCAGTGCATGTAGAAAAGTAGATAGATCTTACAAAATTTAATATTTAGAAATAGCATAGCATAAAAATACACAGGTTTCCATGCCACCCAGGAGGTACTGTGTCAGCTCGTTACCATAATGGTTCCCCAAAACTTGCATTTTTACATTCAGTTCTACGTAATTACTGTAATTTAGGTTTTAAAAGTAAAGTTTGTAACTAGCCAAAGTAAAAATGTTTGTTAGAGGCCTATAATAAACTAACTTCATGAGATGGATTACAATGAAAGTTTCAGAAAAAAAAAAAATTAAGCTGTTTAAATTTTTTAAAAAGTGTTTACTTATATGATATAAAATACTAATAAAAAAAATAAGTTTAGGACATATTAATTATTTTGAATATGAAAAACAGGATAAAATACATCACTTACATAAATTTAATACTACAAGAGAATTAAAATTTTTAAAAAACAAATATACTAAATATATCATTCAAAACCAGACTAGTTAAAACTTTAGGTCTCATTATCTCAGACACATCCATTTACTTGAGTTTTCAATCTTTAAATTTTTTTTATCATTTCCAATGGCTTGGCAAAAAATTACAAAAAATTAAAATTTTATAAACAAAGGTTACAAACAATAGAACTATGGTTAAACAGATTCATGGTTTTTTTATACAGACACAGTATTTTTATACAAATAAAGCAAAAATAAATTTTCTTAAAACAAACTTTATTACATGAATATTAAATTGTACTAAAAAAATCATTAAACATTTTAAATCATGACCTGCAGAAGATTTTGGCAAGCTTCAGAAAGCCACTGTTATTTCAACATAATGAAGGTATTAAAAAATGAAACAGATTAAAACTGTGTAAGATGAAACCATATAACCTGACTAATATACTTTGGTGTAGGAATAAAAACTCAAAAATCTTGGTCTTCTGTTTCTTATCATTAAAACATGCAAAATTATTTCCTGAACTTACTTTCCTTCATTTATCTTCCCACCTAAACTAGTATAAATAAACTTTCTGAAATCATATGTATTAAAAGGCTGATCAATATCCAAATGTCGGCTAAGTTGATGCACAAAATAGCATATAAATACACCACAACTCATACCATCATTTTGAACAGTGTGACTTGGAAATGAAACACACCAACTATCACTAATGTTTAAAATACTATTTATGACTTTTTGCCACAGCTGAATTAATGAAGATACTGAATTTTGAACCGAGTTAAAACCAAGCGGATCATAAAATTGAAACATTTTATCTTTAATTCTTGCTACCAGTAAAACCCAATGATTATTTTTTACAAGAACTGGAATAAAAAAGAAATCAACAGAAGCTAAATCCTCTTTTTGCCATACAGTTTGATCTTTACTACCTGATTGAAAGAAAGGTGTATGATAACACTTGGCTGCTACTGAAGAAGAACCACAAAGACTAATAAAAAGGAAAGCATCAATAACATTGTCACTGAGCCAACCAGGCTGAAAATTTAAAGATGCAGATTTTAATGTTTGAATTTCCTCACATGGAATGTATGGATCCAGAGATTTTACATCCAAAAATGTTAGCGGTGTTTCTCCAACATATAAAATGCATTTCGAAATATCCTCATCAATAAGCTTGGGAGTAAAAGTACTTTTATTAATTGTGCACGCTAAATTAATGCCTAATAAATCTTCTTTAACGGTTTTTTTATTCTGAATATTCAGGTAAGTTTAAATTTTACGCTTTGCACTTTTTGAAGCAGTTGTACGAAACAAAGTCTGACAGGCTAATTTTAAATTTGGGGGAACACTGACAAATGGCATGTTGTCAGGAAATTCTTTCAGATAGTTCGACTCTATTACACCTTTACAATTAGAAACAATTTCTTTCAAATTTTTTGTTATAGTAGGCAACAATATTTTTTTAACTGTTGGATTAGGCAGCATAACCTGTAATTCAGATATTAAAGTCTTACAATTATCAATTTTATGTTCTAAGTTACATGCTACTGCATTCGAAATAACAGACTTTGTACCTGTTTGTATGGCTGATGAATAGCTTTCGCTTTTATAAGTATCTGTTACGAAGAAGGATGGATCTCTTTGTCTGACTGAATGTACTTTATGAATGTGTTTACATAATGGACTGAAATCTGGACAATTACAATTATATAAATGACTACACAAATTAAGGCAAGATAAGCTAATACATTTAGAGTAACAGTGATCAGTTTGAGGACATAACTCATATAAGCATTTAACTGTATACTGAATATTAGAAGTCTGTGATTTTACAATCCACAACAAAAAACCAGCCCCTGTTACATCACTATATAAAACTTTTATTCCCGAATCATGTCGCTTATTATATGTTGGTGGACAAGTACTCTGCTTGTAATTAGTTTTAATTTTATAGCTGTGAGCCATGTATGTATCCTCTTCAATTTTTAAAAGTACTTCAATTAATTTATCTAAACGCCTGTTAAATTTTCGTCTAAAATATGTAGTTTTTAATTTATTATGAAACGATTCACAATACATATTGGTATCTGTGAACGCATGAGGGAAGTTTCTATGGGCCATTGACCAAAGAATAGCACGGCTATAGTAATGTTCTTCAAAATATTGTATAAAAGATGGTGCAATAGTTCGAAACTTCTGAAGGAAATTATCCATCATCACTATGAATCGAGCAGAATTGGTTTCTTCAAGTAATACTACCATATTAAAATAGATTTCATCTTTAAGTTTTTGATTAGAAACCATTCGGCACAAATTACGTTGCCAAGCACGATGCACATGCCATTTACATAACAAATGTGTAATACCAGGACCAAATACTTTATCAAATGCAGGATGGGTAGTCTTATCATCATCTGTCATAAGACAATTGACATAAAGTTCTGGTATTACACATTTGATACTAAGGAATAAATTATACATTGTATCCTGGTCTAACTGATTTGTAATGAAATGCGCTACAGGATAACCACTACCAAACTCATCAGGAACGATTAAATTTAATAAATAAAAATCATATTGATTTGTTTTGTGAGTAGAATCAATACATAAAATCCTGGAGCAACCTTTAATCATCATATCTTTCTGCTGTTTAGTCTGCAATCCTAATGCAAAAGACTCATTTGTAGAAGAAAGTTCAAGCCCTTTTGGACCATACAATGTTGGCTTTCCTTGTGGTTTATAAATAAGTACTGGATCATATGATTCTTGCCTGAGTTTTTCAACTATTGTGGCAACTGAAAGTGAATCATCACCAGGAAAGGAACATACTAACCGCTTTTTGTAAGTGTTTATCACTCTTCGTGTTACAAATACATCTTTATCATATATGCCCTCCCTATTATCCCGCAGTCCACTTCCATCTCTGATAAATTCTTGAATTTGATCCGTGGATACACCTAACTGTGCATAAGCTTTAATTTTGTTACGGCAACTCTGACTAAGTTGGTGGAACCTGCTATTTTCAAAAGACAATTCATGATTATGATTCGAATAAAATATGGCTGTGACAAGGTGCGATTCTTCACAAACTAAAATTTTTGACGGACACTTAAAGTTGGAAGGTAAAGTATCTTTTAGATTTTTTCTACTGGAAACAGGAACTTTCTTTTTATGCATTACATTAAATTGACAACAGTAATAATGAAAAGTTTTATCATTCCTACATCTACTTCCAGCAGACTTTTTATAAGAACTGAATGTCTGCTTACTATGCGATTCTAACCAGAATTGAAATTCTCCTATTGATGAAAATGTAAGTTCTTGCATAGCCATCTCATAATCATGATATTCAGCCAAATGTTTATTACATTCATTATCAGAACAAAATATTTCCTTACAATCAGGAATAACACATGGCTTAGAATTATTAGATGTAGGATTTTTAATACTACAGATCTTTTTATGATGAAAAAGGTTACTGCTGCTTTTACAATCTCTCTCACACCAGTCACAAATATATGCCTTTGGAATACATTCAGCTGATGGTGCTTTGCAACATTTTTTATGATTGGAAAATGATTGTCTAGTGGAGTACGACTTCATGCAAACTTCACACACTCTGGGATATTTCATTTCTACAATACCTTTACAGTTACGTTTATGATTAAATAAGGACTGTTTAGAAAAGGTTTCTTACATTTAGGGAAAATCTTAGATTTTCCATTAGAAGCACAATTTTCTTTATCATAATTACTCACGAGTTCAATTTTATTGTTATTTTCAGATTTATTTGGACTCTTAGCACCCCCAAACTTAAAGTTTGAACATTCATTATCATCTTCAAAAAGTGAAATCGATGAAATGGTTGAAAAACAGCCGAGAGATCGAAGATCAACAACTGTAAGATCTGATGAGATGAAAGAAGCCGAGTCTGAAACAGGAGAACTAGAATAGGTGAGAACCTGAAAAGCAGAAGATTCAGAATTGAGCACAGAAGCAAAAGAAAACTGAGGAACAGATGCAATGGCATCAACATTATTTGGACCAATGTTAACAGCACTTTCAAGAAATGGAAAATCTGATAAAGCAGATGAAATGGAATTAATTGCAAGCTCAGAAGCAACTGTAACAGGATACAAAGAACTAGAAAGCTGAGAAACAGATACACTTGGATCAGCAGAAAAATGAGAAACAGATGGAGTACTGGAATTCTGAGAAACTGGTGCAGTGATGTCAAGAATACTCGAAATAGTGTCGGCTATAGGCTCAAGAACTGGAAAATCCGATAACAAGAAACCACTGGGATGATTATCCAAAGACGTGTTGGTAGAACCATATTTTAAAACATCTGAATAAAGAGGTTTAGAAAGAACATCAGGAGAATCCAACAATACTGAAATACTGGGATGGTTATCCAAATCAGTCAAAACACCTGGTAATGCTAAAGCATTAGGGCGACTATCCAATGTAGTACAGACATGCGAAAGTTTCAAAACACTTGAATAAAGTGGTTTCGAAGGAACACTTGAAGGAGCACACAAAACTGAAACACTAGAATCTGATAAGCCTAAAGTATCAGGATGACTATCCAAAGTGCTGCAAACAGAAGAAACCCGTTTCAAAACACTTGAATAAAGAGGTTTAGAGTGAGTACTTGAAGTATCTGAAATGACAGAAGCACGAGGATAATTATCCAAAATCGTGATAGGTACAGAAAAATGTTTTCCTGAAACAGTGGATAAAGCTGGAAACTCAATAGCAGATACAAAGGAAAAAGATGTAGCACTTACCTTTGGAAGGGATTTCACACTCAAAACGCTCTTTATGTCCTTCACAAAAATTCTCCCAAGCTGTGCATTACCCTTACGGTTCAGATGCAATCCGTCTCTTGACAGACAAGTACTCCAATAGTACTCACCAGATCTGCAAAAAGAAAAAGCTTCTCGGCCTTTGAATGCTTCGAAAAGATTAGTGTTTATCCGAGCTAATTTTCTGTTCAGCTTCTTTAAACTGTACGGGTTGAAACCATTCTCGAATAAATTTCGTTCACGCGGGAGGACACCTGAAAAAGAGAATGATCTTCGGGTTTAAACGCTCAATAACCTTATACAGACAATCATATTTATGATGAATATCATCCAAAGTGTCACAAGAGTTATTGGTACCAACGTGAACCAAAACTAACTCAAATTGATTGTCTATCAAGGTTATCTTGCGTGTCAACCTTTCAATCGTAGCACCCGGAAAACAATGAAAATGAACTTCATAATCCAGTAAATTCAGCAATAAATATTCTTTTAAATATTTTATCATCGAATCTCCGATTATAAGTATTTTCATTTTTCCTGTTTGCTTAGACAGACATAATAAAAATAATACAAATAACAAAATCAAATTAAGAATTAGCACGTGCAGAAAAAACACTCACCGACGAAAATGGCGGAATACGATTTCTATTTTTACTAGATTTACGTATTTGGCGCCAGGTCCAGTTTGGCGTGAAAAAGATAACCCTCCAACCAATCACAGCAAAGTACATTTTTCCGTAAACATTTGGCGTTTGGCTGTACATAATTGTTCAAACTCCCTCTTCACTATATCCATGTACACTGCTTTTTTCTCATAAATTAAAAAAATTTCACGAAAATACATGACAATTTTCTCAATCTTTAAACCCGGTAAAAAGAACATATATGAAATTATATGATCGCGAAAAAGTATTTACCCTTTACAAATATCAACATTTCCACATATAAAATAAATAGAATATCCAAAAACGTTTACCTCTAAATCAGGGGTCTCCAAACTACGGCCCGAGGGCCACATCCGGCCCGCGGACAGATTTTGTCCGGCCCGCGGAGAACTAGCATACTTGAAAACTCCTTTTAAAGAACATATTTTTTATAGCAAATTAAATTTAGTTTACTGAAGTATTCTAATTTTATGTTGAATAATTATTAATATGACATCTACATTGATATGGTCATGGGTTAACTACTCAAAACATTGTTGTATGCTTATTGTTATTGCTTTTGTGATAAGTTGGATAAAGAAACACAGAATTGTAATGAGTAAAGACATGTATAATATGCAGAAAATTTAACTTCAGTATATAATAACTAACAAATTATTGAAATGAATCCAACTAACATTTTATACATTTTAAATAAAAACATAACTTATAACAAGCATGATGAAATATGAAATACTAATGAGATTTATGTAATTGAGATTTCCCACTGACAATAGTTTGTAGTTGTGGACTAATTTTACTTCTACCAATTATTAAAAGAGATTTAAGATGCTCATCAGTTAATTTTGATCTGTAAACATTTTTTGTGTACTTCATTTTGGAGGTCTTCTCACACAAAGAAGTAGTACCAAAAACAGAAAACAGCTCATGAGCAAATTTATGCAAATTATCAAATTGTGTCAGTGGAAGACTTATAAAATTCCAACAAATATGAGTTTTGATATTTGTTCTTAATTATATCACTGCATTGTAGATCAATCATTTCCATTTGAAGTTCCGGGGCTAGGGTTTCAATGTCAGTATCAAAAGGATTCTAAAAAATCTTAATTTGATTCGCAATGGCATCAAAGTCTGAGAAACGAGTATCAAAATTTATTTTCAAAGCACTCAAAGTTTCGATTGCAAAATCGATAGGAAACTCAGTCTCAGTGGTGTGGCTGAATATTTCACACGTTTTAAAATGTGAAAAACATTTACTTCATAGTTGTGATTGAAACAGTATCAATTTCTTCCGGAATGATTTGATATTAGTGTATAAATCAGGAAGATGCTGGTTTTCTCCTTGCAATCTCAAATTCACTTCGTTCACATGTTTTGTCAAATCAACATAGAATGCTAACTTCCACAGCCATGCGTTGTTTTGTAATTCAGTAAGAGGGCGATGCTTTTCATTCAAAAAAATTTCGATCACTGCTCGAAGTTCAAAAAAGTGCTGAAGGACTTTCCCACAACTAAGCCAAAGTATGGCAGTATGATAAGGTAAGTCATTTTCTCCAATCTCTTCAATAAATTGTCATAATTGTCGGTGATTCAGCCCAAAAGATCTGATAAAATTAACAGTTAATATGACTGGTTTCAAAACTTCAGACATATCCAAACATTTTCCGCACAAAGACTGTTGATGAATGATACAATGTAAGACTAATGGTTTTGAACCACCGTCATTTTCTACAGCCTTTGACACAAGAGCGACCACTCCTTTATCTTTCCCACTCATGTTTTTGCCTCCATCAGTTGTAATACATTTCAAGTTTTTCCATCGGAGGTTCTTTTGATTAATGGCCATTTCAACTCCTTTAAAAATATCTGTACCAGTAGTTGTGCCATGAATACTATACATATCAAGAAGTTCTTCATGCACTTCATAGCTTTTATCTACTCCTCGAATATAAATCAACACCTGAGCAGTATCTGACACATCCGTTGACTCATCCAAGGCCAAAGAAAACCACTCAACATGTCCATTTTTGTCGAACAGTTGAGAGGATATATTTTTAGCGATGTTTTCTACCCTTCGAGCCACAGTGTTTGCTGACACACTGACAGTTTTTAATAAATTTACCTTTTCAGGGCATATTTCTTCGGCTACTGCAATTATGCATTCTTTGATCATTTCTCCATCGGTGAATGGTTTTCCACGTTTTGCAATTTCAAGAGCCACACGAAAGCTGGCACGAGTTGCAGCCTCTTGTTCGGTTTCGAGTTTTGTAAATGAAGATTGCTGCGATTTCAATCCGCGCTTCATAGCTTCGAATTTTTCTGTCTGCAAACTTCCTGTATATTTTGAGTAATTTTGAAAATGTTTTGTTTCATAATGACGTTTAATGTTATATTCTTTGAGAACGGCTATGCTTTCATTGCAAATCAAACATAGCGCCTTGTTACTGGACTCAATTACGAAATACTGAATATTCCACTGATCTTTGAATTTTCTGCATTCACTATCAATTTTTCGTTTCTTTTCCATACTACTAAATCACACACAAAAGCAACAATTCAAATCAAAATAGCCCACCAGCGGCCGAGCGGTAAAGTCGCTGAACACTGGTAGTTCGGTCCGAGGTTCGAATCCCGCGAACGGGCTGGCTGCATGGGCGTTTTCGTGGTTTTCCCCATGTGTAACGTGTATACGAGCCAGTTTCCCTTAGAAAGTCCTCCACGAAAGGCGTCCCTCCTCTTAGGCAGATAGCCCTAGTGTGCTTTGCCATAATTAAATACACCAACACCAAATCAAAATACTGTTACAAAGATGTCTTAAACACGCACAAACACGTTTTAAGGAGGTACGCACTATTTTATTTCACAACAGTGTCATAGGAACTGACTTCTGTACGTGCTATTAGTGCCATCTGTTAGCGATAGAAGGTACTACCTATTTCCGCTTGTGTCCACCAGATGTCGTGTCACGTTACTCCTCATGGCTCGTACTCTACGATTAATCTAGAAATTACAGATAATGACAGGAAAATTAATAATATGCAGTGTTGCCGTTTTGCGGACTTTAGTCCGATTTGCAGCCTTTTTTAAACGTTGTGTACTTTTTCGGACTTTTTTTTTCATCAGTGGACTATTTCACTTTTTACCACCGGCAACAATGATAATATGGTTTTGGCCCTCGGAACTTACTGGAATAATCAGTATGGCGGGATTCTCGTCATGAACGAGGAGAGTGAAGGACGTAAGAGCTCAGAGCTCCTGCAAAGCAATGTGAACCCGAATACGCCGCCGCCAGCTGGTAATTCTACCGCTGCCTCATCTCAATTAAGGATCACCACCGATATGGACACGACTACTCCTCCACCTGCCTCTCCCTCAGCTATGGAATTGTCGAAAAGCGCAATACAAATCTACGCCTTGAAAAATAGACATACTGATTTACTTTTCGATATCCAGCGACTGCAGCGTTCAGACAACCCAGCCAAGGACCAGATGATAAAGCAAATGACCGACGAAGGTGAGCGCATTTTATTTTCTCTTCACACCTTATGCACGAACCTAGGAGTAAACCTCTTTACCCTTCCTGCCACAGAAGATGAATTTTTTAAAGAGTGTCAGGCTAAATCTTCACAACCCCCCATTTCGGAACACACCACACCAAATTCTCCTAAAACCACCCCTACTGAAAAACCAAAAACCCCAATAGAAACTCCTAAATCTGACCCAAAAAAACGCACACGCCCTACAGATTCTGAAGGGTTTGTAATACCACCTAAACACTTAATTGCAAAAAAATCCCAAACAAAACCCATCTCTACTGAATCTAATAGTAACATAACCACTCCAAATTCTTTTAATCTCATCCAAACAAATAATTCAACAGAACAACCTACTCAGCAGCCGACAGACATTCCAATTCCAAAAGTACAGGCACCCCCACCAATTTTTATTAAGCCTAGAGCTGATTGGTTCTTCCTCTTAAATCAACTCAAAAGACACGCACCGACAGTCCAATCAAAACAGGACATTGACTTTTTAAAACTAAACACCTCAAATGAAACTGACTACAGGACTGTCGTTAGATTTTTAACAGACAACACTATTGAATTTAAATCACACACCTTAAAGTCAGACAGACCACTAAAAATAGTTATTAGGGGATTACCCTCAAACACACCACTCAGTGTTGTGCAGACTGCGGTGGAAGTCCTCGGTTTTAAGATTCATAAAATATCCCAACTTAAACAATGGAAGACTAAGATGCCGATGCCACTATTCTATCTCCAAATCTACAACAGTTTAAAGGCTTCAGAAATCTACAATATCACCGAGCTGCTGGGGACCGAAGTTGCTATGGCGCACTTCAAAGGCCAGAAAGGCCCTTCACAGTGCTGGCGCTGTCAAGGGTTCTTCCATTCATCCGAGGTTTGCACTCTTCCAAGACGATGTGTTAAATGTTCTGGACCACATCAAGCCAAGGATTGCCCAAAACCCTTTGAAGAGCCCAACAAGTGCGCCAACTGCTCCGGAAACCACGCAGCTAACTGGCGCTCATGCCCAAGATTTCCAGGATCGAAGAATAGACCAAACCCAAAACCGAGCACCAAACCCAGTCTGACCACTGAAAAAAACAACACAAACAATATTAATCTAAAAAACAACACACAATTTCCAACACTGTCGGCTGCACCTACACCCAGTGCAAATAATATTCGACCTGGAGTTTCATTCTCCGCAGCACTTACGGGTATGCAACAAGCTGCACCCCAAATTATTCCAAATTTATCGGTCCCCTTAGGAGCTAATTCGACGCTAAATTGCACCGAAATCCTATTGGCAATCATTCAAATTGCAAACCAGCCTGGTATTGACCAGAGCAGACTTCTTTTGGCATTCAAAAACGCCTTATCGCAGCTCAGAGTGGCTCCATCTGGTGCTGACGCGGCTTACTACATCTTTGAGAGTTATATTACTCTCCAATTCTCTGATATCCCCAGACAGTAAAATTCAATACTTTGAAAGGATTGAAAAACTTAAAACTATGCACTTGGAATGCAAATGGCATTCTATCCAAATTCCATGAGTTTCGAGACTATGTGGAAGAGAAAGATTTTGACATTATTTTTGTCCAAGAGACCAAACTCCAGCCAGGGAGAGCTCCCAAGCTTGCAAATTATGCATTATATAAAAATGACAGACAAGCTTCTAATACTCGTGATGTTTATCATGGTGGCACATGTGTCTATATTAAAAATTCAATACCACACAAAAGAATTGACACTCCGAGTATGAGTAAACTCGAGGCAACAATCATCGAAATTTTCATTCAAAATTCGCCCTCCCTTGTAATGATCTCTGCCTATCTTCCACCAGGTGGAAATTTACCTGTGGTTGATTTTAACAAATTGCTCACCTTTTCCAACAATCTAATCATAGCTGGTGATTTAAATTGTCACCACCAGCATTGGAGTTGCCATAGATCAAACCCTGCTGGTCGTGGCCTTCTAAAATGGGCTCAGTGCGCCCAAGTTAAAATTATTGCGCCGGATTCCCCTACTAGATATGGTTCACGGGGTGCCCCTTCTTTCATCGATTTGGCACTCTTTCGAAACATCCCTTTTGGATATCACGTGACTGTGGAAAACTGTTTATCCTCAGATCACAACCCCGTAATCATAGACCTTAGCTGTACTATCTTTAATCAAAATTCTCCGGCACTCGTCTCTACAAACTGGGACAATTTTAGTTTCAAACTTAAAAGTAAAAATTTGCCCTCCCTTGAAATTAAATCCAGCCATGATATAGACTCGGCAGTTGATCACTTAACGACCATTTTAACAGATACTTATAAGGAAGTATCAAAACCCACCCTCAGACCCAATTTTCGTAAATTACCTCAAGAAATTAAACTCAAAATTAAAGAAAAGAATAAAGTACGGAGACTTTGGCAAAGAAATAGAAATCCTGGCTTAAAAATTCAACTCCGTGCTCTCCAAAATGAGATCAAGGCATCATGTGACCATTTCTTCCAATCACAATACACGACTTACATTCAGTCCCTAACGACCAATGATAACAGTCTTTGGCGCGCATCAGCCCGCCTACGCAAACACAAATCTAACATTCCGTCCTTAGCTACGGACGCAGTGGTGGCTCACACAGACGCTGAGAAATCCGAATTAATTGCGGATTCTCTTCAAACTCAATTTACACCACATAATGAAGGAATTTTTGCGAACAGCGCAAGTTCTTTCCCACAAGATGTTGAACGTTTCTTCTCCTCGCCCTTTGCGAGAGAAATACAATATACATCCATGAGCGAGGTAAGTGAATACATTACCAAGCTCAAACCCAAAAAAGCCCCTGGTATGGACTCTATTTCTAATCGTATGATTAAAAATTTACCCACCCAGTATCTATTTTTCTTAGTAATGCTTATAAATTTTATGATACAGCATTGCTATTTTCCTCAAAGCTGGAAACAAGCACTTATTGTGCCTATTCCAAAACCAGGCCAAAGCCTTTCTAACCCTCAAAATTATAGACCTATCAGCCTCCTATCCTCGTTATCTAAGATATACGAGTTTGTGTTACTTAAACGCCTGAATGATTTTCTCCGAAATCACAACGTTCTGATTGATGAACAATTTGGATTTCGAGCAAAACACTGCACCACGCACCAGCTGCTGAGGACAGTGGAGTTCATTCACGAAGGGTTTCGTAACAAAATGCTTACTGGCACTTTATTTCTTGACATAGCCAAAGCATTTGATAGGACTTGGCATATAGGAATTATTATCAAGCTCATACGACTTGACGTTTCGGCCCATTTAATACATATAATTAATTCGTACCTCACTAATAGATCTTTTTCTGTACGAGTTAATTCTATCATTTCGACACCCCGTCCTATACTAAGCGGCGTCCCCCAAGGGTCACTTTTAGGCCCAATTTTGTTCAACATTTTCATAAATGACATACCAAAATCACCAAGTATCACTCTTGCACTTTATGCAGATGATACGGCCATCCTAGCTCAACACAAACGCCTGGAAAACTTAGTCCAAAACATTCAGAGTTATCTCTCTAGCCTTGAGCACTGGCTCATCACTTGGAAAATAAAAATTAATGTTGCTAAATGTGCTGCTATGATATTCAAACGTAGCCCCCTCCCGTACCCTTCCATTAATATTAAATTCTTTGACGACTATGTTCCCTGGTCAAATTCTTACAAGTACCTAGGAGTTGTACTTGATTCAAAATTAACCTGGCGCCTTCACATCGAAAATGTTCTCAACAAAGCAAAAGGTGCCAGAGCCCAACTGTACCCATTTTTAGCTCGAAAGAGCAATCTGTCAATTAAAAACAAAATCCTTCTCTATACTTCCATAATAAGACCTGTCTTTATGTATGCATGTACAATCTGGGGTACTGCTGCAAAAACTCATGTGAAAAAACTTCAATCTTTTCAAAGTAAAACCTTACGTATGGCCCTAAACGCAGCTTGGTACGTCCGTACAGATGTGATTCATTCGGACCTTAACATTAAACCTGTTGATTACCTTATCAAAAAACATAGTCAAAATTTATTCCTCAAAATTGAACAGATTGATAACCGAGCACTTCAGCAGATGCCAGCCTACGATCCTGCTATTCGCAGCTCACAGAAGAGACCAAGAGCCGTGATTGGCCGAGAGTTCGGCATCTACCCTCCATCTAAAAGGGCAAGACACGCCCTCTCAACATCAAATAGTCTCCGCAATAAAATCTCAGAACTGCAAGAATTTCTGTACGAGCACGATATTGACTTCGCGCTCATTACTGAGACACATGCTCAAAGATGTTACAGTCTGAATATCTCCAACTACAGAATCTATCGCTGTGATAGAACTAGCCATCGAGGCGGAGGTGTCGCCATCTATGTGAAGAGAAATTTACCATCTTGCCTAGTTAAAGAGTGTAAAGACTTTGGTTGCGAGCTGATTACAGTGTGCATTACCCTTCCGGTGTACAAAAATATTTATTTCAGTGCTTTTTATAATCCACCGCATAATGTGTTAACTTATAACCTACTAGACTCAATCCTTCCTCCTGATACTCCTACGATCCTGGCAGGAGACCTAAATGCCAAGAGTGTTATATATGTAACTGTAACTGTATCTATTATTATCTTAACTATAACTGTAATATAGAATAGTTGATGAGTAATGTAGAATAAATGATGTTTGTGTTAACTTGTAATCATCACTGAGCAGTACCCAACACATATAAAATACAACACATGGCGCAGCCCGTCGTTGATTAAAAAAGAAAATCTTTTTTCAAGAACCATGCAGCCTCGGTAAAGATGTTCTAAACAAAAACATCATGGGAAGTTGTTTACTGTGAAATCGAAACTTATATCGCTGGTAAGTGAGTTGTTTATTTTTATTGGAAGTGGCTAAAAATACGTATATATAAACTATTTAATGTCCTAAATTAAATATGGATGGATTAAAGCCACCAAGTAATCTAAGTTTCGAAGGAAATTTAAGCGAAAATTGGAAGAAATGGAAACAAAAATTCCAAATTTATATGTTAGCGTCTGGTGGTATTACTAAATCACCTGAAATTAAAGTAGCTATTTTATTGCATATAATTGGTGAAGAAGCACTTGAAAAATTTAATACTTTTAATTTAAGTGAAGAAGATAAGAAGGATGTTGACAAAGTAACTGAAGCTTTCGAAAATTTTTGCATACCGAAAGCAAACGAAAGTGTTGATAGACATATATTTTTCTGTCGAACACAACATGTAGGTGAATCGTTTGATGATTTCTTAACCGATTTAAAGAAATTAAGTAGCAACTGTGGATTTGCAGAATTAAAAGATAGTTTAATAAGGGATAGAATAGTAAGTGGAATTCTAAATAAAAATCTCAAAGACAGATTATTAAGGGAAGATCAGTTAACATTGGAGAAATGTATTAAAATGTGTAAAGCTTCTGAATTAGCAGAACTTCAGCTGAAAACTTTAACTGAAGAAAATAAAATAGAAGCTATCAAACGTAATAAATTTCGACCTTCAGAAGAAAAAAGTCAGCCTTGTAAGAAAGACTATCATGTAAAACAAAGTACTAAATCTTCTTCAAACTATCAAGGAAATAAGTACAATAATCCAAAACCATGTAGAAAATGTGGAACTTTTCATAAGTTATACAACTGTCCTGCTTATAATAAGATTTGCTTGTACTGTAAAAAGAAAAATCACTTTTCTAAAATGTGCACTTTTAAAAATGTTAATGTTGTACAGAATAATTTAGAGCATGAGTTACATAATAATGGTAATGAATATATTTTAGGGTCAGTAGAAGATATAAATCCATTTTCTAAAAATAAAACCGAATGGTTTGAAAAACTAAAAGTAAACATATCTAAATATTTATTTGTTAAGTTGGATACTGGAGCTCAGTGTAATGTGCTACCATTGCCTAAATTTAAACAATTAAATTTAAGAGAGAAATGTTTGACTAAATCAAAAGTCACTTTAAATAATTACAATGGTACTACAATTGATGTAGTTGGAAAATGTAAATTATTATGTGAAACATCAAAAGGGAACAAGGATGAAATAGAATTTCAAGTCGTAGCATGTGATAAAAATGTTCCAGCTATTTTAGGGTTACCTACATTGCAAAAATTAAACCTAATACAAAGGATTTGTACAGTAAATCCTGATTCTAACGAAATGTTACCAGAACTTTTAAAAGGATATCAAGATTTGTTTAAAGGAACTGGGAATTTAACTGGATATACATATCATATTAAATTAAAACCAGGAGCTGTTGGTAAAATAGAACCCTGTAGGAAAATTCCACTTAGTTTATTAAATCCATTAAAAAAGGAATTAGCAAGAATGGAAAAAGATGGTATTATAAAGAAAGTTAACCAACCAACAGAATTCGTGAATTCATTAGTGGTAGTAAGGAAAAAGGATGGAAATTTAAGAGTGTGTTTAGATCCTTAGCACCTTAACCAAAATATACTGAGAGAACATTATCACATACCAACCTTTGAAGAAATTTCATCTCAAATGACAAATGCAAAGGTCTTTAGTATTTTAGATGCAAACAAAGCATTTTGGCAAATTAAACTGTCAGATTCAAGTTGTGAATTTACTACATTTAACACTCCGTTTGGTAGATATTGTTTTTTAAGGTTGCCATATGGACTGAGTTCATCACCAGAAGTTTTCCACAGAAGTTTTTCTGAAATTTTTAGTGATTTAGAAGGAGTTCAAATATATATAGATGACTTATTAGTTTGGGGTAAAGATAAAAAAGAACATGATTCAAGATTAAAGAAGTTGTTGGACAGAGCCAGAGAAAAGAATGTTAAATTTAATTTAAATAAATGTAAATTTGGGCTGAATGAAGTGAAATATATGGGACATATATTTTCTAAAGATGGTTTAAAACCAGATGAAGACAAAATTAAGGCTATTCTAGATATAAAACCACCAAAAAATGTGAAAGAATTAGAAACTTTCCTAGGAATGATTACATATGTTTCTAGATTTATACCTAATGTATCAGAATTGACATCATGTTTAAGAGATTTGTTGAAAAAACAAGTTATCTGGAACTGGAATGCAACACATGAAAAAGCATTTAGAAGACTAAAAGATGTCTTGGTAAATAAACCAGTTTTACAGTATTATGATATAAACATGCCAGTAGTTTTATCTGTAGATGCATCTCAAGAAGGACTAGGAGCAGTCTTACTGCAGAATAATTTACCAGTGGCATATGCATCTAAGGCATTAACAGATACACAGAAGAATTATGCTCAAATTGAAAAGGAAACTTTAGCTATTGTATTTGCGTGTGAGAAATTTCACCAGTATATATTTGGAAAAAATATTACTGTGGAAAGTGATCATAAACCACTGGAATCAATTTTTAAAAAGCCATTAAATAAATGCCCTGTAAGACTACAAAGAATGCGTATAAGATTACAGCCATATCAGTTTGAGATAAAATATAAACCAGGAAAAGAACTTTTTATAGCGGATGCATTATCAAGATCATTCACTGATAAAGGATCTGATTTCTTTGAAGGAGAAATAGAAGCTCATGTTGGATTAGTTGTAGAATGTATACCAATGTCTAATGGTAAAATGGAAGTTTTTCAACTGGAAACAGAAAAAGATGAAGAACTACAAGTTTTAAGAAAATTAATTAAAACTGGATGGCCAGATGAAAAATGTATGGTTCCAGAACTGGCAAAACCATATTTTAACTTCAGAGAAGAACTATCAGAAGCAAATGGATTAATATTTAAAAATTCCTGTGTTGTTGTACCAAGAAGTTTACGAAAAGATATGTTAAGCAGAATTCATTATGGTCATTTAGGAGTAGTAAAATGCAAGATCAAAGCAAGAGAAATATTATATTGGCCAGGAATGTCCAAAGAAATTGAAGATTTGGTACTGAATTGTCAAACATGTTTAAGTTTACAAAAAGCTAATACTAAAGAACCAATGATATCTAAAGAAATACCTAATGGTCCATGGGAAGTATTGGGAACAGACCTCTTTTACTTTCAAGGAAGGGATTATCTAATAGTTATAGATTATTTTAGCAAATATGTTGAAATTGGACATTTGGAAGATTTGTCAAGTGTAGCAGTGATAAAGCAATTGAAATCAATTTTTGCAAGACATGGTATTCCGAAAATAGTATATTCGGATAATGGTCCACAATATAATTGCAGGAAATATAAAGATTTTGCAAGAAGATGGAATTTTGAAACCAGAACTTCAAGTCCAAAATACCCACAGTCTAATGGAATGGTTGAAAGACATATTCAAACTGTCAAGCGAATGTTAGAAAAAGCTGTAGTTGACAACAAGGATCCATATTTAGTTTTACTGGAATATCGTAACTCTCCTATTTCAGATGAAATTAAGTCACCTTCAGAATTGATGTTTGGAAGAAAAGTAAATGGATTGATGCCTATAAAAGAGAATTTTGTCCAAGCTAAACGATATGAAGACCATAAACAACATTTACTGAAGAGACAAATCTTACAAAAAAGTTATTATGATAGGAATGCAAGACCATTAAAACGACTGAAAACAGGAGATCATGTTTACATAAAAGAGAAAGGGAAAAAACTAAATGAAAGAGGGAAAATTATAGAAGAAGCAGAAAGACCACGTTCATATAGGATTATAAGAACAGATGGAAGAATTGTAGAAAGGAACAGAAGAGACCTTCTTAAAGGAACTAATCAGGAAGAGTTTGCAATACAAAACAACTATGAGAATGAAGTTATAGATGAAACCGAGATACATGAAAATAGTAGGAGCACTTCAAATTTAGATGTGCCTGTAAGTCCTTCAAAATCTAACAGAAGTGTTGTGTCACCAAATAGCAAAAGAAGTATAGTATCATCAAATTTTTCAAATGGACATAACTACGTCACTCGATCTGGTAGGACTGTTAAGAAACCTTATTATTTAAAAGAATATGTTTAATTTTACTACTATTATTATTTTTTATAAAAAAGGGAGATGTTATATATGTAACTGTAACTGTATCTATTATTATCTTAACTATAACTGTAATATAGAATAGTTGATGAGTAATGTAGAATAAATGATGTTTGTGTTAACTTGTAATCATCACTGAGCAGTACCCAACACATATAAAATACAACACAAAGAGCATCGCATGGAATTGCCGTAAAGGAAATACAAACGGTAAAACTCTACAAAATTACATTTTAAGCCATCCTGTTGTTATTTACACACCGGACGAATACACTTATCGCCCGGACAGAATAGAATATTCCGACATTCTGGATATTGTTTTGTCCACCACAACTATCCCTATCACGCTTGAAGTATTGCACGAACTATCCTCGGATCACTTACCGATCATTGCTGCTTTAGGAGTGAACAAAAGTAATACTGCTTCCACTAGGAAAATTACTGACTGGCAGCGCTATGAACTCTTCATGAAAGACAGTGTTCTTGATGTCAGAAATTTGATCTGTGTTGATAACATCGACTCTGCAGTATCCTCATTTACCTCAAAAATTCAAAGGGCTATTGAAAATGCTAGTGATACAGTTGTAAATACAAACACGCTCTTCCGACTGCCGCCTAAAATACGTCAAATGATGAGGCATAGAAATCGCCTCAGAAAAATTTACAACCTTACCTGGGATCCTGTCGCCAAAAGGGCGATAAATCGCCTAAACCGGGACATCAAAACTGCTGTGAAGCAACACAAGGACGAACTCTGGTGTGAAAAAATGTGCAACTTAGATTTCCGTGACGGATCTCTTTGGACTTTAATAAAAAACCTCAAAGCAAATTTTGTTACCAATCGTCCCATCTTCCATAACGGAGTTGTTGCCCTTTCAAATGAAGATAAAGCAAATGTTTTCGCCTCGCATTTGGAACTACAATTTACGCCAAATGATTGGCCTGTGGACAGAAACTTTGAACTTTTCACCCTTACTCATGTGAAAGATTGGCTAAATGCCCCCACAGCACGAAATATTCCCAAATTTGCTACCCCTGTAGAAGTGTCTCAAATTATTAAAAAACTCAAATCACGCAAAGCTCCCGGAAATGATGGCATTTCTAATACTGCAATTAAAATGTTACCTCCCTGTGCAGTAGCGAATTTCACTAGCATTTTAAATGCGTGTTTATTTAACTCCTACTTTCCACAGCAGTGGAAAAGTGCAAAAATTATTTTAATTCCTAAACCTGGAAAGGACCACACGAAACCAGATGGCTATCGACCTATTAGTCTCCTGCCTGTGCTCGGAAAAATTTATGAGCGCATTATTCTCTCACGTATGCAATCCTATCTAAACATGTTGCCTCCGGAACAATTTGGTTTCCGCCAGCACCTTTCTACTACGAAGCAGTTGTTACGCATTACTGACTTTTGTGGCTCTGCTTTGCATAACAAACAAAGTGTTGCTCTCCTCATGTTGGACGTGGCGAAAGCCTTCGACCGCGTCTGGCATGAGGGGCTCATATCCAAATTAATTACTGCTAACGTGGACCGAGAAATGATCTTGACAATTCACTCCTTCATTACAAACCGGACTTTTTGTGTTTGTGTGAACGGTGCTATCTCCTCGTCTAGAAATATCCATAGCGGTATTCCGCAAGGGTCAGTTCTAGGACCTTATATGTATCTATTTTATGCTGCTGACTTTCCTCAAGCATCTCAAAATAACGCTATTCTGGCCTGTTATGCAGACGACACTGCCCTGGCAGTAAAGTCTGTTAATATGAATCACGCCATCAAAAAACTACAAGATGTCATTCCTAGCATTGAACGATGGTGCGCGCAATGGAAAGTCCAAATAAACGCAGCCAAATCTCAACTTCTCCTCATACGCAGAAATAAAAGGAACACACCTGTCAAAAGAGGACTTTATCTATTTAACGAAATTGTTCCAATTGTTCCCCATGCCAAGTACCTCGGAGTGATTATAAATGATCGCTTAACGTGGACTAACCATATAAATTACGTCAGGGATAAGGCCTTACAAATTATCAAATGTCTCTTCCCAATTATTGGTAAATACTCCACTCTCGACCTGGGAAAAAAGCGGCTCATCTACACGTCTGCGATCAGACCGATCATGACTTACGCCTCCCCAGCGTGGGCCGCCCTGACCAAAACTGACCTCAATAAATTATGTGTTGTGCAGAACCGCTATCTCAGGATTATTACGAATGCTCATTATTTCGTGACAAATGTCTACAAGATGACCTCAAGATCGACCCCTTAGATAAGTTCATCGCAAAGCAAAATCGGAATTTCTTCAGAGAAGCCCAGGACTGCAATCATATGCGTCAATTTAACCTCTTTGAATATGAAATATTGCACGAAGACAGGCACCTTAGACCATTTACTGCATTTATCCTCAATGAAAATCAGAACTTTCCAACCTAAGTTCTTACCCTGTGTTTACTTGGAAAACTGAAATGCTTAAAGTTAAGCAGCCACTATCGGGGTCAAGGCACGGGAGGGTGACCTCCCACGGGACTACGAACTAAAGTCTTCTACTGCTTACTGTAGATCTCTCACTGCTCCTATTGGTTTCAAATTTCTTTTATTTTATTTTATTTAACTTTTAGTTTACTGTAAAGTATGTTTTTATGTCTCTGCAATTGAATATTTTGTAAATAGCAAATTCTCATGATTTTCGCATACACGTCTCAACAGCCAATCAAAAGACCTCTACTAAGAGATATCTTTGACTGCTTCTGCTGGACTCCCTGCGGAATTTTACTTTTGTATATAGTCTTTCTAGTTGTGAGAAAAATGCACTTTGATGAGTTTATGCACTGAATATTTGTAAAAATGCACACTGTACCTGAAACTCGGACCAGCATCTCTCCAGCCTACCAGACACCGCTATAGCCTCACGTGACAAAGTAGTCACACCTTCTTTCATTTTGCATCCTGTCCTCCGGACACACTCAAGCATTTGCTATACCTGCAATGTACTTTTTAATTCATGACAGCCGGTATACAGCTTGCTATCAGCAAGCTACACACGGCAATAGTGGGAAAAGGAAATCTCAACATCAGTTCCAGCTCCCGCGCCATGAAGGAAGGAAGTCTCTTCAGCGAGCTGCCATATAATTGCTTATTACCATCTCTACTTGCAACCAAGATCTTCACGCAAAGTTATCAATCTGTTCGCATAGAATCACATCTCCCGCAGATTTTTAAAATCTGCCTATGAATATTTTCAACGCGTTCATATTTATTATTTGCACTATCCTACACAAGCCACATGCCAATGAGCCTATTAATCTTAAAATCTTTCCTCTCCGCTTTCTGCTTTAGTGTTGTATTGTGTATAAAAATTTATAAAAACCAAAAAAAGTATAAAATATAAAATACAAAAAAAATTATAAAACCTAAAAACTTATAAAAAATATTATGATTCTTAAGTTTTTATTATCTCATCTCTATCCCTAAACTTTCTTGAGCCAGTGGCTCCCTCTAGTGTGCATCAAGTAATTCACTTATGCAAAATCTTTCTCATTTCTGCTCGCTTTTAGTAATTATGATGAGGAGGTAAATGGTTTTGAACCATAGGAACTCCGTAATTTTCAAATCATTGGCATTGGCAATCAGTATGGCCCTAAGGCTGGAAAGTTTGGAGACCCCTGCTCTAAATCATCTATTACATTATACACGTCACCAATGAATTCATACCTCAAGCATTACAAATACTTAATATCAAATATTTAAATTATTTCCATGCACGTTTATTTCAACTTAAACGTATACCAAATTAAAATATCCTACAAACATAAAATTCACAAAATAACTATAATTTCATTAAAATATAATTAAATTCAAAAACACTACTTAAAATATAAATGAGCACATACATTAAATTAATAAAAATTACCTTACAATCCTAATTACTTTAAACTAAATCATTGCTAATAACAATTTTCCCAATAATACCAAATTCCTTTCCACCTTACATTTACAACAATGCATAAAAATAATATTCTCAAATAATTAAAAATACTAACTTACCTAATCTTCTTCAGAATCTTGATTACGTGGCGGATACACTTTTCTTCCTTCTGTTTCAGAATCTTTAAAATCATACTTATCTTTCAAAGCAAGATACCAGGTAAAATAAATAACATAATAAAATATCTTTATTTCTGTCTCACACAACCTTAAAAAACATTTATTACTATCCTTTTCAATACCACTAAATACCCATTTCGAATTCACTTTAGTTACGGCCATGGGATCCAAAAATTCACAAACGCTATTTCACACAACACAGAATAAAGCGAAATACAAAATTGCCAGATTTTTTCCCGATTAAAGAACAGTAATTCATCCATTAATATCACATGACATATCCCATGATCTCTCATTTCCCTCACACAAAATAATGCGTAATCAGAACTGAATACTACTCACATTCTTAACAAAGTCTAACTAACCTAATCTTCTTCCGAATCTTCCTTACATGGGTGGATACACTTTTATTATGGATTCAATAAAATTACTGAACGATTTTTTTTCCGAATTTGATAGAATTTGATTAAAAAAAAATTCTCTTTATCACATCTACAATTCACTTTAGACAGCGCCATACAATCCCAAAATTATTCAACCCTACTTCACACAACACACAATGAAGCTTAATACAAAATAATATACATCCACAGATACTTGTCCAAATTCCCCCCTTTTCCGATTAAAGAACCGTAATTCGTCCATTAATATCACATGACATATCCCATGATCTCTCATTTCCCCCACACAAAATAATGCGTAATCGGAACTGAGTACTGCTCACATTATTACCAAAGTCCCAGGTAGTAAACTTTATCGCCTCCAAAATGTCGCCAAACTACCAGTTACCATATTGTAAAGATCAACCAATGAAAGGTTAAATTCATCAATTCTAATGAGAATGCAGTAGCGAAGTAAAGCACTGCGGTTTTACATAATTTCTGCGTAAGCTATTTGTACGAATTGAAATAATTCTTGCATTTAAACTTGTATTCCAAATTAAGATTTAACTTGTCATTAATGTAGATAATTACTGAGATAATTAGATTTTTGTAGCATAGTTTACGTGAGATGAGATCATGTTATACAAACCGACAAATCAGGATGTTGAAACATGAAAACATAGTAAATTCTTAATGCCTTTTTATAAATTTATTATCTTTATTTATTGGCTTTTTACAAAATTTTAGAAGATATTAAAATGTTTATGCCTTCAAAATAAAAAATTCTTAGAACTTATGTTTGTTAACATTTTTTATGTGTATATTGTATGTTGTCACCAACAAAGTCTGCTTGGCGCGATTTGCGCCAGTGAAACTGAAAAGTACCTCAGAAACTAAGCATAAAGATTAAGTAAATACGAGTAAATCTGAAGAATTTTTTTAAGGAATGAGCTCAGAGCATGAAAAATTTAAATGTATTTTTGAAAAAATATACAACAGTTCCTGAGAAGGATTTACAGGCATCCTTAAAAGTTTCATATTTAATTGCAAAAAATTTAAAACCTCATACAATTGGAGAATCACTCATTCTTCCTTCAGCAATTAAAATGACATCATTTATGCATGCAGAAAAATATAGTAACGATTTAAAAACAATAGCATGAAAAAAAGATACCGTTTCTCACCAAATTTTTGTCATATCAGACACTATAGAATACAAAATCCAGTTTTTACTATAAAACTTGATGAAACTACCGACATTACTAAAATGTTTCAATTAATTGTTTATCTGAGATATGTTTTTGAAGACGACGCAGTAGAATATTTTTTATGTTGTAATATTTGGGAAGGAAAAGCAACTGGAGAGAAAATATTTGAAATTATTAACAGACATTTTGAAACGAATAATCTTATCTAGACACACTATGTCGCAGTTTGTACTAATGTAAGCTTTTAAAACTAAGCCAATACTTTGGCAAGGAGAATTGAACAAAAAAAAAAAAAAAAAAAAAAAAAAACGGAAACATGCTTTTCAGAATTTACTAAAGAAAATAATACAGATTTCTTGTTTAAAACAACATATGATAAAATTGACAGAAAATTTTTTGAAAAATTTCCAAATAAGGAATTAGGTTGGATCTGTGACCCATTTTGCCTTTGGTATTTTCAATTCCAATGTATCTCTAAATGAAAAAGAACAATTAATTGATATTTTTAAGTGACAGAATACTGTGTGTTAAGTCTCTAACTTGCCAAAACTTTTAGTTGATTGGAAACTAATACGCCAATTTAAAAGGAATGAAAGTAAATTATTACGTTTCTTACATAAAATTATACAGTAAACCTTTAGCTTATATTTAAAACTTCTAAAATGTTTATGTTATATAAGCTCATTGCTTATGTATTGCTAAAATGCTTATGTTATAAACCATTTTTCTGTTATATAAGCATTGAAAGTGGATTTCTCACTGAAATAGAAATAATTTTGCTATTGAATTAACATGGAGAACTTTTTTATTGAAATATTTTTTCTCTGTGACATTAGTTGCATCTACTACAAAATAAAGATTAAAGAACTGTTTTTAAAACATTTTGAATTCGTTGTCATATTGATCTATGAAGCACTAGATTAGTGAGTTTTTATTACATTATTGACAAATATAGTTTTCAAACAATCAAAAAATTTTCAGCGGAGATAATTATTTGTCAAATATGAATGTGTTTTCAAAGAGGAAATAAATAATAAGTGATAAAAAGAAAATTCAGTTAGAACATTCACATCTCTAACAAAGTAATTTGCTTTGACTTAATCTTTATAATACAATATATTTTAAGGCAAAATCCAATGTGAAAGGTTATGCGAAGATTACGATAGTACCTAGAGTACACAGCATTTCGTATAATCCTATAACCAGATAATAATAATATTAAAATAAATTTTATCTGAATGAAGAAGATTAAGTTTTCTTATTACAGAAACAGTAAAATTATGCAATTACATAAACGAATGCACTTTCAGACAATATACTTAATACTGTTTACAAATGC
Source organism: Stegodyphus dumicola (assembly GCF_044657685.1). Taxonomy (NCBI): domain Eukaryota; kingdom Metazoa; phylum Arthropoda; class Arachnida; order Araneae; family Eresidae; genus Stegodyphus; species Stegodyphus dumicola. Next base: position 150,503,506 of record NC_140768.1, read on the forward strand.
AAGCCAAAGTTCTGTTTATGTTACTTCTCGCCTTTCAGCGCATGCTCAAGAATTACCATTCAGGCGAAACTAGTCGATTTGTCCATGACGTCAAAAATTCGAAAAGTGGGGTAGGGTTTGGAAATACGCCCGGTGGCTACGCATTACTTCCCTCTTCTTATCAGTTTGGCTACATTTTGGCAAAAACCGCAGATTTCGTCTCGCGCCAATATACTTGAAAATCAAATAGAGGCCATCTCTTTCTCAATCTGTCTCATAATTTTAATGCTAATTTTTTTAGTACTGACTTTTGCTATGATTAAAACGTCAGCGATTTTCCACGCTCTTTAAGCTTACCATATTTAATGTTTTTTAATCATAACAAATAAGAATAGATTAATATTTTAGATTTAATGGACTTCTAGAAAATAGGTAAAACCGCTTTTATCGTTTACTTCCTTTTCATACTTAAGAATAATAAGATTTTATTTTGACATTTTTTTGTGGAGTGCATAAAACCCTTAAGAACTGTTAACTCTTTCAAAGTGCTTCTATTATTTAGGCAATTTTGTCTGATTTATCAGGAGATAAATAAGAGACAATTGTATGCATAGTAGTTTTTGTGATTTTCATTCATTCAGTGATTGCTTTCAATGATTTTCATTGATTGTAAATTAAATAAAATCAATTTATCTTTAGACCCTCTTTTAGAATGAGATCTGCCAAAAATGTATTTAAATATCAGTAAAGCTCACATTACTTCTAAATTTAATCGAAACATCAGTTACATTGTATAAAATTTCGGCCAGCTTTATTTGCTGAAATTCTTATACTCCTCAAGAGATAAAGGGAATTCAGACAAGTTAATAAAAAAAATCCTTAAGAAAGGTTGTTATTTTGTCTGTAATAAGGTGTATGTCAACTTAATATTAAATGTATGAAAATTAGGATTGGATTACGGAAAAGAACGCGAACGCTATCTGCTTAAGGGGATGGATGCTTTCGTGTCAACCTTTTTAAGAGAAAATTGCTCGCATTTACGTTCTTGGTGGAAAACTCCACATGTAATCAATCCGTTCTTCGGGTTTGATTGGATTAATTTTGTTCGCTTACTGAATTACATCAAAGCACACAACACTTACCTGTATAAGGGGAGTTATGCCTTCGCGGAGTACTTTCTAAGAGAAGCTGGCTTGCATTTACGTTACACAAAAACCGTGAATCCAACTATTTAGTCGGGATTCAAACCCAAGCGAGCTACAAGTGTTCAGCCACTTTTACCGCTCTACTGAAGAGCTCGTAAAAATATTGATAAAGGAAAAGTATTGAAATAACCGGTCTAATTTACTAACCTATATTTCTCAATCGACAGTACATAAATTACGCATATGAGAGGGATTATTTGTGAATAAATAAACTGTATTGCACTTTTCTCCACTATTTCATGTTATGATGGAATTATTGCATTTTAAAGTTATTTCTCATGACTTAATTTTGCTCCGTTCATGATTTTTGATATTTTCAAAGAGAAAATTCCACACTTTAAATAAAAAAATACACGAGAAGATACTTTATGCAAAATTTGGCGTAAACGGTTTTCTTAATTTTGCTTTGAAAATATTCCAGGGTAATCGTTTTCATTACTGAAAAAAATATGAAAAACAGATTTACTACATTGTGTCAACACCCAGTATGTCCTTATTCTTTTGAAAACGTAAAAAATTACTCTTTCTAAAATAAATTAGAAAGTATATTATGTGCAAATAGAATATTCGTTGAAAATGAAATAGACTTCAACCTTTGGATATAACGATGGTTTTATACGAAATTTCTACCTATGAAGAGAAATTGACGTATAATTAATTCTTCATGAACATTTAAAACTGTTCTCAAAATTCTTTTGATCATTGCATGTATAAGTCACGGATTTTTTCTCTGCTAACATAAACAAAAGCTAATTTTACAAAGAAAAATTCTCGTTAAAGATATACCTTCTTTGCCTGATAGTCCAATGTAATATTTGTTAAAGTTAAATGATTAAACGCAACCAATATATCTCGGATTTTGATTTTTATATTATAATAACAAAATTATCGAAAAAAGCAGATTTAAATCTCTGTTATTGTTATGTAAAGCTTTATTATTGCTGTAAGTTCATCTCAAAATCTAATTGTATTGAATCTCATTCTAATCATATAATGGTAATAAATATTATTATTATTATTTCATTAAATTAGTCATTACCATTATTTTATTAATGAAAATATGTTATTAAAAATCGCATTCCAGCCTGCAGACTTACAAATCTAGTCCGTATTTACTATATTTTGTTAAATTTTGTTCTCGCTTTCTAATTTCTAATACGAAAATACGCGAATATAAATGAAGAGTGAAAACAAAGTTAAAAAATTCACAAATTATTTACGAGATTGATTAGAAATAGTGAGTGAAATATAAACATTGCATACATTTTGTTCTAAATAAATTGTGCACTGGATATGCATCCAGTACTGCATATCTATTTATGCACTATTTATTTAGAACTTCATTTAAATGAAAGCAAAATAATCATCGAAAAAATTGCAAATCTAGCAACCCCTCTACTATGGGACGTAAGCGTCCGACAAACATGTAAATTTTACTTCATTCATGGAGGGGGACTAACGTCTTTTCTCATTAGGAAAATGTCAAAGAGGGGGCAAAACTGTTTCGGATCGCGCCGGTCTGACGGCTATATTATGAGAATTTCGGCCCGGTTTTATGTTAAATGTGTCGTATCACATTTCCACGGAAGTTCTACTTCATATCTTCCATCTGGAAGAATTTTCATTTTATTCTCAAATTCAGATAAATTAAAACTTTCAGTCATTTTAACAGTTTCGTTTGGAGCGCATATTCCTATTTTTTCAAGTTCCCATAACTCATTCAGAGGAATTCTCCTGACATGCATTGAAAATGTTTTCAAAATATTATCCTTTTCACCCGAATTTCGTTTTCCAAATACCGTCCACCCAAGTTTCGTTTCCACAGCCGTTACCCCGGACTGTAATTCAATAAAATTTCCCGTCAATAATTTTCCTATAACATCTGCTCCTATTAAAATGTTAATTTCAATTTCCTTTCGCAATGGATCAGAAAATTCGATTTCTTTTTCTTTTAATTCATTCAAAATCTCTTTATCCTTAATCTTAGGAATAAACAGTTTTTTTCAGAAAGTGCTTCGAAACTACATGCAAACGTTCCTTTTAAATTGCTGACCTCGACCGAAAACACTTCATGTTGTTTAGGTTTCGTTTCGTCCCCCCCAAACAGTGCATGTATAACTGTCTCCTCCCTAAGAGGAGATGCTTTAAGCTGACTCATCATACTTTTACTAACGTAGCTGCTTTGGCTTCCGCTATCAATTATGCAGCGAATAATTTTCTCGCGACCTTGACACCGAATTCGAATGCAAAGCGTTTGCAAAAATACAGTTTCGCTTCTGCCACAGTTAGAAAGAGAACTCTCTTTTTAAACATGTGTCTGATCGTTATTTTTTAGCTTTTGATTACACATTACATCAAAATGATTAGAACTTTTGCAAATAGAACAACTTAACTTACTTTTGAAAGGACAAAATTTACTAATGTGACTCGCTCTTTTGAGACAAAAGAAACAAACATCTTTTTTCAACAACAATTGTTGTAGCTGATTGTTAGCTGAAAAGCTAAAGTCTTTTTTTTTTTTTTTTTTTTTTTTTGAAGAGTAACATTTTTCACTAAAATGTTTCTTTTCACAAAAATTACAGTTCGGAACACTCTTACCTGAATTCTCTAAACTTACTAGAGCTGATGCTGTTATGGGTTCATTTTGCTTTACCTGTTCGTGGTTAAAATCTTTCTTACGATGGTTCTGTTGGGAAGCGAAACCAGTTCTGGCCAGTTGAACCATCTCTTCCCCTTAACTTCCTGTTTTAAGAAATTCATTAAATGTTGTAAGGATCGAGTCCCTTTAGTTTCAATGGAGTCGTGATTTCTTCTTCTTTCCCATGCCATCAATACTTCTTCTGGTAAGCAACTTTCCACTAAGGGGATCAAAAAATCCCCATATTTTTCTTGGGTTCTCCCCCAAACTTTCCAACGCTCGCAATTTTCCTTCTAGTTCATCATACAGGGATGGTAGATCAGTTTTTACTCGTCCGGTTACAGCGTTCTTCATCACTAGGCTTAACAAGTCTCTCACATAGATTTGCACAAGTAAATATTCGCGTCCAAAGCGCTCTCTTAGTTGTTCGATGGCTATAGGATAATTAGCTGCCCTTTCCGGGAAGCTAAGGACTAGGCGTTCTGCTTTCGCTTTGGGTTCCATGGCCTGCAACAGATACTGCATTTTATCTTCATCCGCAATACTTTTTAATTATCCGCAATTTTTTTTGTCGTCGTGGATTTTCTGGAACTGACTCCAAAAAGTCAAGTAATCTTTAGCTTCACCACTGAATTTTTTAAGCTCAATTTTAGGCAATTTAAATTTCCTAGATTCGGAATTATTTGAAAGAGAGGAGGCTTGTATTTCCGCATCTATTTGAGCACACTGTTCTAGAAACTTATCTCGGTAATCCTCCGCTTCTTGAAAATCCTCACTAAATAATTTTTCTCCATCTTCAGTCTGCAAAATCTGCTGCGATATAGCACTCTGGCATACGTCAAGTCTCTGGAATTTATCACAAATTTGACACTTCAAAATCGAAAGTATTTTTAAATCTCTTACTTCTTTAGTTAATTCACTTTCAGTTTTCCTTGAGGTTTGCGAAAACGCAATTCTAAGTCCGTTGGGCCTTTAAAGCGATCAAATCCATCTTCAAAGTATATTCAAAATCGAAATTCAAAATCAAAAGTTTCAAATCGGAAAATTCTAATTCATAGCACCCGGTCCCGCCGAGGGTATCACTATGTTGCGAAGAACACAGAAAATATATAAATCAAATATATTCAAAACAGTTCGTTCAGTTGCGGGCTGCCTCTAACCGAGGCTGGGTGCATTATGAATAAAGACAAAAAATTCTTAATAAGCCATTCTTTATTTTCATCAAAACAGTCTCATTCTTCCGAGATCAGCTTTCGTTCCGTCTACAAGCAAACATTCGAAACACTCAGCATGCAGGCTGACGTCACGAACAGCAGCGCCTTACGCCGGTTATTTCTTCAGTTCATTTCACAACAGTGGTGTTATTTTATTGTGATATATAACTATCGATGAGAAATAGAATAATTCAATTCAAGCTTTTTGGCCGGTCAGAGCCGGAACAACTAATAAAGTTTATGAGACTGTGATATTACTTTCGGTTTTGGGAAACAAAGAATTACTTAGCATACTTCCAGATTGAAGTTCTGTAGAAACAAAAGGGTAAGTACCCTCCCCCTTTTTGAAGCTCATTTTACCTTTATAAAACTCTTTATTTGTTTATTGACTTTTGCTATGGACAAAGACTGGAAAAAAACGAGAAAAAAAAGTTTTCTTTCTTTGCAACACTTACGCAGCCATTCTTCCGTCTGCTGAATGTTTCTGTGCGGAAACTGATGAAATATAACTTTTGTTTCTTTAGTATTATGATACCTATTACCGCAGGTTTGCAAAAGCATACTGCCCACTTTTTAAAATTTTCCCGTTACAAACACTTTATAAATACTAATTCATATTTAAAGTATTCTCAGCTATAATTTTCAAGTAAAAGAGACCGCTTTCAAAGAATCTAAGAAGTAAAGTTTTGAGCTTTCGCACTGTGAAACTCTGGTCAGTAGGTGAGGTGTGGAACCCAGTGACGTTACTTTGCTCCCCAACAAGGTTCGTGTCTGTAAAGGCTACTATAGTTGGGAGCATCGTTCCCCTTAAACGGATGAACGTTTCTTTTTCTTTAGCCCTGGCTACAGTCAAGCGCCTGGCCACAGCCACCACCCCAAGCTCTCATTGGACACGACTTTTGATGTCATGCAGTGACGAAAAGAATTCTCCGCGGTATTATTGTGCGCCAAAAGCTTGAGCCCAAGGTCATTTTAGGACTGAAACAGGCAAACTGCTGGTCAACGATAGAATAATTTGCCATATTTGGGAAAAAATTGCAAAAATAAAAAGCAGCTTCAGAAATATATTGTTAGTATACATAGTATTAGAAAAAACGTGCTAATCGATGTGCAGGCGATAACCGTTTAGCAGTATTTTTGTCATTAGATGAATATCGTTTGACAATAAACATTTTTTATAAGATAAAAAGTGACTTGAGATAAAAAGTGATCACGTTTTATAAGTATAAAACGCTTTTACAATAACACTTTTTATAAGATATAAAAGTTAAGAAACAAAACAATAATGCATAAAAAAACAGCAAGATAACTCCAATTGACAAAGTCAAATAAACGATATTATTAGTGCTTTAAAATTAGCTTATCACTTTTTCTTATTTTTAACGATAAATGAAGAGAAATTAATGCCTAGACTTAAAAAGAAAAAAACTAATCTGACTACGAGCAATTTTAATACCAAACAATCTCTATATAACAAACAATAAATGAAAGGAAGGTTATTTAGTTAACAAACAATTAATTTTTATAAAGCTAAAACTAGCTTTTACATTTATATCACTTTTAAAAACACTTTTCTCTAAAATAAACGGCTAATTCATGAAAACTGCGGCAGACATTATTTACACAGTAAGAGTTAAGTGCTATTTCTTGACATTGCTGATGAAGCAATGTCAAGAAATAGCATTAACAATTTATATAAAAGGTGCCGACATATTTTCTTATATTGTTAGGTTCGTTTTAATTGCAAATATTCTGTTACATTGCACAAATTCACATTAACACGGGACATAACCAAATCCAAAGTAGTTATAAGTTTCCCTTGTCATAACTCAAACGAAACAGATAAGGGAATCTTTTCCATGGACCTTATAAGAAATAGACTAACCCAATTGCGTTTTCTACCTTGTCTGGCGCGTTCCCGGCTGTCACCTTTATCACATCCGGAGGAGTAGGGACGACTTCCAGAAATTAGCAATGGTTGGCTATTGCAGCGCGTACAATTGTCACGAAAAAGCTGGTGGTAGTGCCTCATTTCACAAGTAAGAATTTTTAAATATTTTTATTTTTGACACTGAGATTGCTTTTTAAATACTTAGCATGTTTTCCAAGCATAATTAACGTTCTAAATAATTATAAAGCTGTTGCATGCTTTCAGGCTTGTATATATTTTTAGCTTTTCCTATGATGTAAGCGAATTTGTAACTTCTTCTTTTAGAAAATAATATCTTAAATCTGAACTAACAGAAAAATTTAACCAAGTAATTTTCTCATACAATTACTAAAACTATAACTGATACTAAACTATAGCTAAATACTAAAATGCCTAAAAATGAATTTTTGAAAATTTTTCTTTAAAATTTATAATTTTTTGCTGCTTTTTTAAATTATAGGTAAATTTTAATTCCTAGCATTATAACTAATCAAAAATAAGAATATTTAAGAACGAAAAGTATACATCTTATATAGCTGGTTTTGTTGTTAAAAGCTTAGCTTATAAAGTAAAATGTAATATCTGTTTCTCAGCTTTAGTTTCAACAGAACCATATGATGGTTTGCTAGGTTTCAAATATTATAAATATGGATGTAAAGGTTTGACTTCTCCTTCCAGTGACGTCCGAATGATCTGCAAAAATGCAGAAATAATTTTTAGGCAGACTGAAAAGAAGTTTAAACTGAATTAAAAAAATTATAAATTTCATGACTCTAAAAGTCTTAAAAAGCGTAGGAACACATATATTTCCTTCTCTTCAAGACCATATTTATGATGATGATGAGCCAGATAAAAACCATCTGATTAAATTAATTAAAGCAGTGATATTTCAATATTTAAAAATCAGACTGCATCATGCAGTTGCATGTTACAATGAATCTAAACAGAGAGAAAATATTCGAAGCAGATTTACTAAATTAATTTTATTTAAGCATCAATAAACCATATTATCTGTTTCTCTTCCTCTCTCTCTCTAAATATATATATATAGGTGTGTGTATTTACATTAATAGATAAATAGATATAATCTTGTTTTGACAAATATTTGAAATAAAAAGTGAAGTAAGCGAATTTTTCAATGCAACAAATATCCTAAATTGTTTACTTTCATACATATGTATTTATGGATGTATAGTCATTCTGCTTAAAGTATTTACAGGTATATAAAATTACAAGGTTACTTTAGGCGCATTAATAAAAATTTAAGATTGGACATGTAATATCTTGTATTTTATAGTAATTATATTTTTTAAATTTATTTCTAGTTCCGCGTAAGATTTTTTTATTTACTGTGAATTTTTGTAAAATTTTTCATTACACTCAGAAAAGTTTATGCTCCGAATTTTATGAGTTATTAATATTGTCCTAAATGATCATCTTTTAATACCATAATAATTTTGAAAACAGAAAAAATAAATAAAACAATCCTTGGTTTCTATAAATATTTGAAATGATAATAAATATTTGCTACTACTACCTGAAAATGTTCATAAAATTTTAAAAAAATTACCAAATCTTGTTTAATTTTACCTTATTTGTTTCATAGCATCATGTACTATCAATCTTACTTAATTTTACTTTATTTGTAGGCAAAAGTAAATTCATAAATTTTTTGTTTAGAGATTTTACCGTTTTATTAAAGTAATGATGTTTAGACAAGAATTACGCTTATGCTCAAAATGCAGTAAAAAAAATACTCAAAATGCACTAAAAAGTGGTTTCATGAGATATATAAAATCTTATTAGCAAAAACTGTGATTTTTATTATCTCACCATTTATTCAACGTATCACATTTAATAATTAAAAAGAGTTATGTGATACAAACGCCATATGTTTCAATGTTCCGATAAACTAAATCATCCCTACTCTCTCTTCTCGACATGTGTGTGACGCACGCCCCGCCCAGTGGGCTAGTCTATTTCTTCTAAGGTCCATGATCTTTTCAGCATGACGTCATAAACGGCAACCAATAAGAACAGGGGTGGTGGCTGGGGTCAGGCGCTTGTTGGCCCCAGGAAGCGGAGTTCAAGATGAGATCCGCGATTCAATTCACCTATAGATGGCGCTTTCACACATTAGTATGGCGGATAAAACTCGGTATTTTGATTTGTGATCTGACTTCGTACATTCAAAAATGGAGTTACGTAGCTCTTCCGAAATGTTTGATTTTGTTCAAGGAGGCGTAAATTCTCCCTGTATTACTGAAGCAGAGAGCATTTTAAAAAGCTGATCATTTGGTAATGCACGGAATTTTACTTGAAATCCAATGTACAAGTTTTGGCTTTCTATTTAAGGATAAGTTCTATAGCGTACTGATCGCATGAAATTGAAGGACATTGTTCAAAAAGGACAAATAAAAATTTAAAAAAAAAAAAAATTCTTGTTCATGTAAAGGAGGAACTGCTGGCTGTTGTAGGAAATTGTGTCGCTGTTTTATTGTATTGTGACAGGTAGCTGATTTTAACTTCACTGATTGTAAACAAATGATTTCATGTGTTTTACTTGGGATTTCTAGAAAATCTGTGCAGTCAAAAGTGTCTTTTTTTCCCATAAAAATGATATTGAATCATTATATGTATACTAAAAATATATTGATCTATTATATGCATCTATTGTATTTATTATACACATGATAGCACTAATCATCAAATGCAATTTTGAGAATATCAACAAGCAAAGCACTTAAAAAAGACACTTGTTATAGAACTATTAATGTTCTGTATGTATTATAGAAAATACATGCAATGAATAATACCATGACCAAACATTAAAAAAAAAAAAAAAAAAAAAAAAAAAAAAAAAAAAAAAAGAGCAGATTAAGTATTACCTACCTCAGTACTTGAGAAAGCAATCCTGGCATATAACATGCAGTTGACTTTTGATTACATGATATTACAAGCATTTTCTTTAGTTTTGTCCTACAAGTGGTTTAAACAACTCAATACTGGTAGTTTAATCTCAGCTCAAATCCTGGTGAACAAGCTGGCTGTTCAGTTTTTGTTTTTTTGCATGTGTTTTGTGAATAAGAACCAGTTTTCCCTATAAAGTTCTTCATAAAAGCATTCTTCTTCAAGCTGATAACCAATGTGCTTAGCCATATTCAAATAGCCTAATCTAACCTTACCTTTTCTTTAGATTCTATATTCACATGTTATATCTTTATCTGTTAAGATTTGTTCATAACAGGATCACCAGGCTTCTACCAATCTGGCAGGAGCATACTCAAAACATGTCAAAACCATGTGATTTATAACAAAATCAATCATGTTGTCCTTGCAAACCTTTATAAATGTTCCAAATTTTCTTAATAATCTTATTATTTAGAAATGTGTTTATTGTTGTTTTTATATGAACAAAAGCATTTAAATATAGCAATTTTAAAAATAATGGAAGTCTTCTTTTAATCAGTTTTGCTTTTCTAATGCTGTTTTTAATTAATAACTTTATATCTGAGCCAAAAATTCAAGAATAAGTCTATTAAAAAGGTCCGTGTGATAAGTCTATTAATTAATTACATTGTATGAACTTCAACATCTTTGAATATGAAACACCGAACTAACACTTTGAATATGAAACATTCTATATGAAAACACCGAGTCCATTCCAATCTAATAGAAGAATAAATTATACTTACGAATTCACAGTACGAGCTTCTCTGTATTATATTACACAAAGATTAGAAACCAAGTCTCCACATAGGAAATCTTACACTGATATGATGGTCTTGTATTGAAACAGAATTGTAGCAACATAGATGATATGAATTACATTATGCCAAAGAATTATTTCATCCTAAATAAATTATAGCATTTAGTTTAACCAAAGACTCACAAAACAAAATTTCAGATTTGGGTTAATCTTTGGATTATGGTAACTTGGCGATTTTTTTGGCTAAAATTTGGTGACCAACCCTGCTACAGCAACCTGCTAGTTTTTGTTCGGACGCCATTTTGTTTTCACAAAGTAAAGGCATGTTTTTTTTTTACTCAACATTTCCAACAATCTGCTAGCCGAATTACGCTTATGCTAGAACGTTTATGGAATAAAAATGCTTAATCATGACGAAGATTAGGTGCGAAATTGGGACAAAGGGCAGAATCGCCCACTGCTTGCCGCGTTTTTACGAATTGCACATACACGGTATCATCCATGTACACGTCGACCTGTTTTCACTTAAAAAAACATCCCAGAATTGCACAAAAATGGCATTGCGTACACTCTTGACTGTATCCATGTACACTGCTAAAGTCCTAGCTAGTAACCTTTATCGTCTTACCAAAATGTCGCAAAACTACCTGTTACCATATTCCAAAGATTAGCCCAGATTTGTTGTAAAATTGGTGTCATGTTTTTCCCTATGCTATAATAACTCCACACATTATCTACATATTTTCTTGTCAGTCAAGAAGATTGATGGAAATATTGCCCTTTCAAAAATTATTGTAACAGATATTTCTTTTTGAGTTACATGATCAACAGAAACTATAGAGATATAGCATATAAAAAAACCTTGAAAAATTATTTGTGGAAATTTGGGAGGAACAGATGCTATTTATTTGGTTAGATAATCAACAGATAAAAGTGGTTTATTAAGGATTTCTCAGTGTTATATGAAACTACTGAGAATTTATGAGTACATTTTGATATCATGCTTATCCATTATTGGGGCTAATGTACATTGTTATCAGTTTTTGTTAGCAAAAAATGGTCGAAAGTAGAGTAAAAATATTAGGAATTTGACGATAATCATCAGTATATCATAATGTATTTACATAGAAATATAATACCCAACAGCCAAAAATAAATTAAACTTATCAAATGAATTTTAGTATGCCATAATGGTTTCATGGGAAAATATAACTACCTCTTAAACAACTACAATCATTATATACAACAGCCATTTCATTATAAAAAAGGCATAAATTATATTAATCAGATAAAATTTTTTGTAAGAGCTTCACTATCTGGTTATAATTCTTAAGCAAACAAGAAGCCATTTCCAGTACCATAATATAATTTTCATAAGAACTATCCCATTCCATCGCAGAATATTAAAAGCGTTTTGGTAGAAACAAGAAATTTTATGGTAATTTTCCAACCATATTCTAATATTCAGATTGTAGATTTTAAAATTTTATCATTTAAAAAGTACAATTTCATAGAATGCAAATTTTGGTACTTTTCCTTTTCGCCAGCGCAAATCTCGCCAAGCAGACTTTATTAGCGACAACACACAGTATACACATAAAAAATATAGACAAATGTTAGTTCTAAGAATTTTTTATTTTAAAGGTATAAACATTTAAATGTCATTTAAAATTTTATAAAAAACCAATAAATTTGCAAAAAGACATTAATTTAAGAATTTACTATGCTTTCATGGTAAAACATCCTGATTCGCCGGTTCACATCACATGACCCCAAGTGATCTCATTTCACGTAAAGTACACTACAAAAATTCAATTCTCTCGGTAATTATCTACATTAATTTCAAGTTAAATCTTAATTTGGAATACAAGTTTAAAAGCAAGAATTATTTCAGTTTGTACGATTTCAATAGCTTAATCAGAAATTATGTAAAACCACAGTGCTTTACTTTGCTAGTGCATTCTGATTAGAATTAATGAATTTAACCTTTGACTTTGCCTTTTCTATATTTTTGCCATCGGGTGAGCGGTATGATAGCATCCTAATTCACATAATTACCGCCCGCGAAGACCACCAACGGCCGAGCGGTAACGCCGCTGAACACTGGTAGTGCGGTCCGAGGTTCGAATCCTGCGAACGGGCTGGCTGCATGGGGGTTTTCGTGGTTTTCCCCATGTGTAACTTGTATACGAGCGAGTTTCCCTTATAAAGTCCTCCACAAAGGCATCCCTCCCTTAAGGCATGTAGCCTCCAACTAAGTTCTCAGAATGAAGATCTTCATTTTTTTTAGATAAAATGTTTGTCATTTTTTGATTAATAATTTCTTAAAAATAAAGTTTCACTACATTTAAAAAAATATTTTATATAATTTTGTTACAAATAGATTATAGATCTTATTATTAAAGTCTCATTCAGAAAGTTTACTTTTAATTAATGGATAGAGCCCTATTTCAATGAAAATCATAAGTTTACGAACACTTTGGGAACCACTGTAATTCTATTAGCAACTCGAAATATATATTGTGATATATTCTAAAAGCAAAATGATGTAAAACATAATGATATAAATTAAATGTATATAACAAATATATAAAGCTCTATAACCGTATAATAAATGTGAACACACGTTATATCACGGTAAATAACACTGCTGTGAAATGAAGAATATTTCATTAGAAATTTACCTTTTATATATATTTGATAACAAAATGTTATGAAAACAGGTTACGCAACTTAAGAAACAAGTTATATGAAATGCCCGTTAAGTTACTGCAATATCATGACACCGTAAATAAGCATATCATAAGACATATTACCAAGATAAATATAATTTGTTCCTTCTTTTACATCAATAATAAGTTTTTCTTTAAAAATTTTAGCACTAAATGCCAAAACAAATTTATTATCGGTGCCTTTGATGCAAGGTCACACGAAGATAAACTTGATTTAGCAAATTTCTGAAAACAAAATCAAAAGTGTTAAATTACAGCAACATCTATTAAACTATTTTTTTAAGCAATTGCCTGGTAAATTTTAACTTTTATATAAAAACTGAATTAAATTACGAATAAGTGACTAAGCTTGTACAGTATTCATGTTCATACATTGGAAATAAATTGCACTTAAATGAAAGAGCTGGACATATAGTCCGCATGATGCATAAAATATGATCAAATCTATTTGTTAAATATTTGAATGAATGCTTACTTTCAGGGATGTAGCTAGAGAGGGACAGTTTTATATATCACTAGCGGGCAAGCCCGCTACGTGAGGGAAGGGATGCTTTCGTGGAGCGCCCGCTTTATTCACTTGATTTACGTATGCAATCACAAGATATACGCTAGCTCGTATAATTGCTAGCGGGTAAGCCCACAATTTGAGCGGCCTGAAGCCTGCTTTCATTGGCCTTTATTCGAAAGTTGGACCGAACTACCAGTAAAGCCCGTTTTCATTCAACGGGATTTGAAATTTGAAGCAAACTACCAGTGTTCAGCGATTTTTTTTCCTGGGCTGCGCCCGCTGTATTCACATACGCATCCACAATTTCTGGACAGTACGCTGGGACTAGAAAGTTGGACCGAACTACCAGTATTCAGCGATTTTACCCGCGCTTCACCCGCTTTATTGACATTATGCATTCACAAGATACTGCCAACATGTTACACATGCGGAAAATCACGAAAACACCTATGCAGTCAGCCCGCTTGCCGGGATTCGAAAATGGACCGAACTACCAGATTTAGCGCTTTATTCACGTATGCATACAGAAGATAGTGCTTGAACAATACACATGTGTAAAATCAAGAAAACACCCATGGAGTCAGCCCGTTCGCCGGGATCGAAAGTTGGACCGAACTACCAGTGTTCATCGGTTTTGCACGAATATGCATCCAGAAGACACTGCATACACGATACACATGCAGATTTTTATATATCATTCTAAAAATAACTTAAGATTGATTTGCAACACTTGGTATAAATAAAGATATTTTTACCAAAGAATTAATATTATTTTCAGACTTTTTACTGTTGCACCAAATGTAGAAGCTGGACAATTTGAATATTTCATCTAGCCTCTTCATTTAATGATTTAATGTATTTTTACTCCTCCAAAATATTTTAATGACAAATTTATTCATTCATTTACAATGTTTATCAGATAATATCAAATCAATATGTATATCTGGAGTCACCAAAGGTTTTATTCTCCTTAGCATTTTTTATATGTACTATAATTTTCTTAGTAAAAGTGCTGTATGCAAACAATTACATACTGGCAATGAAAATTTTGAGATTGTGCCAGTAAAAAAAAAAAAAAAAAAAAAAAAATCGCTAAATCTTCTTAGCACTGACGAGGCATCCAATATGCATATATTTTCGATGAAGCAACACGATAAAATCAAATTTTTATAATGACATAATAATAGGTAAGAGAATTAATGCATATTTGCCCCAGAAATACAACTAAGAATATGTTTGAGATAATAAATATGGTTGCATCTTTAAATAACTATGCAAAATCTTATTTCTTACAACTAAAAGGCTGTGTATTCATGTATTATTCTTATTCTACTAAATGTTCTACTAAATAAAAGCTTGTTATAAATAAAACAGGAATACATAAACAATCTAATAAATTACTGAACTGATCCAAATCCACTGTCCTTGCTTTTATTTGCTAACCTGTATATCTGTATACACATGTCTGTGCACGCTGTTTAATTTACTCCAAAGTTATTTAGTTATATGCCATCATATTTTGAATAATGGCTGAGAAATGAAATTACTTAAAAGTCTCTTCCCTATCAATATTTATCACTGAACAAATACTTGGGTGTTTTACGTTACAGAACAACACATTTTTTCGAAAAAGATACATGTGCCCATTTGATACTTCAAGTGAGAAAAAATACTTTCATCATTAGCTAATTTTCACCATGGATAAATTTTTTTTAAGCTACTTTAAAAACTTTTTATTACTAATACTTACTTCAAAACGAACACTGCTATAAAAGATAAGAAAAAACATTTAAAAGCTCAGCGAGTAACAATGGCATGTATATCATTTTATAAGAAATTGTTTGGTGCATGCTATTCTAAAGTGGAAAAGATTTGATATCTGTAATACTTTTTATACTAATACTAGATCATCATACCTATTTTCTGAACTAGAAATTTTTTATGCTAACTATCCTGAACCACTGTAAACAGTTCTAAATAGTTTAACAGGAAATGACTCACACACAGAAATTTCAACATTACTAGAATATGAAATTCAATTTCATCATTAACGTTAAAATAATTAACTTTTACTTTTATATGTGTCATTCTATAAATTCTCATTTAAATCATTGCTAGCATAAACTGAAACACAATTTAAATTTCTGCAGGTAAAATATGCATGAAAGCATAATTGTACACTGCTCAAAAAAAAAAAAAAAAAAAAAAATGGGACAGTGCTATATCTCTCGTTCTACTGGGCCGATTGACAAAATTCAAACTACGTTTTTCATGTCTCGAAAGCGCGACTTAGGATATATATTAGATTTATATATAGTACTATTCTAACATAGGTATTTTGACACAAAATCGGACTTTTTCTGAAATAACATACCAATTTTTTTACATATTTCGATTCTACGACTCAAGTTATGCCAGAATACCAAGTTTTGTAAAAATCGTACGAATAGTTTTTAAAATATTAGCTCTCAAAATTTTAGCTCCTCAATGTTAATTGAATTTGGCAAATATTTATTAATATCTCTTTTTTATTAAACTTTTTTGATTTTTTCCTCTCACATTTCGAAATTTTGGTTCATTCCAAATAAAATTTACCTATTTTTTGCGTTTTATTTTTTAAATTTCTATTTTTAAATAATTTCTATAGATTTTTCGAAAAAAATTTTGAATTATAACCTATAAAATTTTTACCATCATCTTAAAGTAGGTGTATTTTTAAGCATATCTGCAAAAAATTAGACTTTTTTATTCAAAATTTTCTAAGATATACACGAATTTACATAATTTCGCGTTTTGAAATTTGGCACCTTTTTTTTGAGCGATAATAACGCCTAATGTGGTCTATGGATTTTTGTTACACTGAATTGCCACAGCTATTTTTAACCGTAAACTTCAAGTAAAATTTTACGGAGAATTAATTATATGACATTTTTTCCCTCAATGATGCGTAATAAATATTTATTAATACTATATGAAAGGCTATTTTTTTAAATTATAGATGATATTATTCAAATTTTTAACTATTTTTTTTTAAATTTCTCTCGTATCTTTTCTTTTTTTAAAAAAATTAAGAGAAAGTTTTTGTAAGAGTAAATTTTTACCTTCGGCGTTTTATCGTCTGCTACTTTACTTCGTTTAAATCGAATTGTCTAAAACTGAGAATTTTCGTTTGATATTTATTTGAATTTTATGACATTAACTGCATAATTTATTTCTAGACAAACTGTTGCTTTTGAAGTGGCTGAAAGAGCGGCTGATACTATTATACATATTTTTAAAGCACAATATATTTTTATAGAAACATAATATTTAGAATAATCATTTTTTATAAAAGTCAAATTATGATATAAACATACAACCCTCTAGAGACTGAATTAATGGAAGTTCAAAGGTTATGTAGAAATGATCTGCAGCTACTTAATGGCTGGATATGTCAGCAGATTCTGTGGACAAGTAAGAATAATTATATAAACGACACCAACATTCCGGATTCAATAAACAACGAGGATACGATGTTTACTAAATGAATTTAAGAAGTTTTAAAATATAAAAAATCAACTCATGGTTTTCCTAAAATGTATTTTTGTGCGTAGCGTATTTTCATTATATCCTTAAAATTCTAATTTAGAATGTAATTGTCAAGAACTGAATCCTAATCATCAGTAATATAATAAGTAATTATTACGGTTATTAATAAATCCCTCTTATAAAGTAATTGCAAATATTTCAAAAAACTTTCTGTCTGAATGCAAACATTTTTCTATGCAAATATTTTTAATTTTATATTAATCAAGATTGCACACCATATTACTTATTTCCATTTCAATTCTTACCGTCAGTTCTAGTAGAATTTACAAATCAATTATATTTAATTAAGGATTGGATTGGATTATTTAATTATGGCAAAGCAGACGAGGGCTATCTGCCTAAAGGGAGGGATGCCTTCGTGGAGGACTTTCTAAGGGAAACTGGCTCGTATACACGTTACACATGGGGAAAACCACGAAACCGCCCATGCGGCCAGCCCGTTCGCGGGATTCGAAACTCGAACTGAACTACCAGTGTTCAGCTCAGCTTTACCGCTCGGCCGTTGGTGGGCTATTTAATTAAGGAATGACCATCTAAGTTAAGAAACAGCGTACCGTGACAACATTTCAATTATTGGTTCCGTATCTTTCATGTTACTCCCGATTGGCTAGCTACATGATTTTTAATGAGTATTCGGATTTTACTAGTAACTTCACTTGGAAATCGCGCTTGAACTAGGTTAGTTGATTATTTGAACATAGAAAGAACATGGGAGCTATTTGATTAAGATGCTTTCATAGAGAATCTTTGTAAAGAGAACCTAAAAAACTACGAAAACGAACCATGCAGCCTGGGTTAGACTGAGCAGCAAACAATTAGTATTTATCAATCTTTTCTTTTTCAAATGCTAGGCAACTGATGAGGCTCCAATTAAATCTCCAATTTAATATTTTTTTGTAAATATTTAAAATATTGTTGTATTCTTAGACAC
This sequence comes from Stegodyphus dumicola, assembly GCF_044657685.1. Classification (NCBI taxonomy): domain Eukaryota; kingdom Metazoa; phylum Arthropoda; class Arachnida; order Araneae; family Eresidae; genus Stegodyphus; species Stegodyphus dumicola. The sequence continues at coordinate 150,521,940 of NC_140768.1, forward strand.
AAAAAGCAGAATTTAAGTTTTGTTAACTCGTTAGTAAACTACGAAGCCGTAGTGCAAATGAATATTCAATTTCTTTGGCAATAATTGTATTCACTTAATATTCTTGGAATATGAGCTAAAGAAGGAACGTTCTCGGAAGATTAAAGAAGTGATTAAATCCAGTGATATTAGGTTTGTCTTACAAGCTCAGGATCAAAACGATTCTGCAATTGCCCGAGTAGTTGACTTGTAAATGGATGTGAATAAAGCAGATGACTTTTAATCTTACGTTATTCAGCCAGAAAACGTATTCCAAATGTTTTGTATTGCATGACAATGCATCTTTTCATTATTCAATAACCAGTCGGAGAACCGCTTGTGTTCCGAAAATAAGTATGTGTACTCAATCGTCCTGCATGTTCTTCAAATTTGTCTTCTTGTGATTTTTTTTCTTTCCCAAAAACTAAAGTTGCCTCTCAAAGGAAAGTTTTTTGACATTGAAGAGACAAAATTAATATGACATCTACTTTTAGAGGCATGTCAAAAACAGATCTCTACAAACCTTCTCTTCCATTACATGTTGTGCAGTCAGACAAAAAGTTACATCAGCGTAAATTCTATAATCTATTTTTATTACACTCTGATTACTTTATTAACATACAGTGAATATATACTAAATCTTTTACTTTAGCTTAAGTAATTCGGAATTTTTGACGGAATAGTTGTCGGAACTAGGACTTAGAAGATAAGTCAAATTAAATAATTCGATAACCCAGTAAATTCAAGTACGAAATTTCAATATTTTATTTTCGGAGGGAGGGGAAATGTTTTCAGTTTTGGTCCATTATACTAAGTATATTTGCTTCGATTTTTTATTTTTCCATAAAAGCGAAAATTTTACGCTTGGTATACATATAACGCATAGCTTCAAATTAAAATTTAATAATATACAGAGTGGTTATAATTAAAGTTCCACATTGAAACGGTCATAAAAGGAAAACTACTGATATCAAATGTTATCAAACTCTGAAATCGTGTAAAGGAGGTCATGGGAATTTATTTTCCGCGAAAAAAAGGAAGTTCGAAACCTCACCACCAGGGCGGGAAATGGCGCTGTATGCAATATTGTTAAATGAAATATGGGTCGGAATCTAACTTAACCATTTGTTAAACGGGTTTAATATGTTGTATACCCTTAAGAAACTTTGAAGTAGGCAAATTACCATTTAAAGACGTTAAATTCGATAAATGTCGAGTGCGCCATCCCTGTAAGTGAGAATTTCGTCCGTGAAAACCACGAATTAGCGATTAGAAAATGTGAGATCGCAAATCACTCTCACAAGTGCGTACAATCTGGAAATAGTTTTCTTACAGATCGCTAATTTGTAATTTTTTAAGCCTGAATTCGGCAATAAAACATGAAGATACTGATTCAAAACGCTTTTAATCGATTTGGGCCAAAGAAATCGCTCATGTTATCTATCTAGTTCCATTGCATTCTCCTACTGCATTCGATTGCATAACATTCATTTCACACCGTTTACTGCTGAATGACAGCTAGTTTTATAACTGAACCATTTTTTTCTGAAGAGCAGTCTACAGCTGGACCACTGCGATTGCAGCTCACTTAGAGCCAATATTAAAATGTTTCGTGATACATGAACTGCAGTAACGTGGCATTTTAGATACTACGATTTTTATGCAGGGCTGGGCACCACCTCAAGAGTGTCGCATAGTTACTTAGGCAACATTTCACGAATGAACGTCTTATAGGCCAACACTTCCCCTCTTCCCACCAGACCTCAACCTCTGTGACTTTTGTCTATGAGGTTATCTCAAAAGCACTGTTTATGGTGATAATCTAAACAATTTGGCAGAAATGAAAAATGTGATACACTGATAACAATCCTCCTGATATGCTATGTGTAACGTGTATATGAGCCAGTTTCCCTTAAAAAGGCCTCTACGAAGGCATCAATCCCTTAAGGCAGATAGCCCTCGAGTGCTTTGCCGTAATCTAATAAACCAAACCAAAACCAAACCTGATATGCTAAGAGCTGCTGTTGAGAATGCAGTAACATGATTTAACTTGCTTTCGGAAAATGCTGGACGCTACATTGAACATGCTTTGTAACACATTTCGGAAAATATTAAACACATTTTAAACAGATGTTTTCGTGTCTTATTTCATTTAACAATATTGTATACAGCGCCATTTTCCCCCTGATGTTGAGTTTTTGAACTCTTTTTTTTTTTTTTCCGCCTCAAATAAATTCCCATAACCTCCTTTACACGATTCCCAAGTTTCATAACATTTGGTCCGGTAGTTTTCCTTTTATGACTATTTCAAAGTGGAACTTTAATAATAACCACCATGTAAAATAAGCTTTAAAAGTCTGACAGTTTGGTTCAAGTCCCAACTTTAAAAAATATATATATAAATATAAATTTTTATATTAATTCTCTTAGAAAGCATGTTTTAAGAAGCTAATTTCTCTCTCGCGTTATAGATTGTATAAAAAAAACATGATCTTTAATATGATTTAGATTGTTTCAGCCGGTATAAGAATCGGGTTACTCTGTGGTACAGAATAAACCCTGCTGGACTGTTTTATTTCTTTGTCATTTAGCAAAAATCTTTTAATTAAAATATTTATCCTTTGGACTTCGCTTTAAACTTTATTTATAGCTAAAATGACTAGAAAATGAAAAGCTGTCTTTAGCTGAAACGCAATTCATATAATTGATGTTTTAAAAAATTGACAAGAATGTAAAATGTATGGAAGTCTAGCAGTCGAAAAATCTTAATTTTCTTGTGTGAGCACTGAAAATAACTGTAGAAGGAAAGAAGAAAATTAGGGAGAAAAGTAAGCAAAAATTTGCAGGGAAATTTGGCTGTCAGACGTACCAAGATGTTCAAAAAGTTGGACGCTTTCGAATATACTATCAGGATACTTCAAAGAATTTAGGTGTTCAAAGAGAAAACAGTTGGACGTGTACACCAGCAAATACCATCAATTGAGCTTGTGTTAACAGAAAAGACAAAACGATATCATTGCAGATTAAAGTGAAGAGCGACTGGTTTTAAACTACATGGTTGTGTAAATTACGTTATAGAACACCATATCGTATCATAAATGGTGAATCCCATGATTTCCTCAGTCGAATTATTTGAAGATTCAGGAGTTTATCCAGTGATGTATGTGGATGTCACTTAAAGATGTTTTTTTTCCCTTCCTGATGAAACAGTGGTCGAGCGGTAAAGTCGCTGAACACTGGTAGTTCGGTCCGAGGTTCGAATGCCGCGAACGGGCTGGCTGCATGGCCGTTTTCGTGGTTTTCCCCATGTGTAACGTGTATGCGAGCCAGTTTCCCTTAGAAAATCCTCCAGGAAGGCATCCCTCCCCTTAGGCAGATAGCCGTAGTGTACTTTGTCATAATAAAATAAACCAAAACCTTTTGATGAAACCAGTCTTTCCTTTCATCTCATAGCTTCAAAATGTTTAGCCTCTAAAGACTGATAAAGGCTCTGACGAAATACTTCGTGAAGAACTTTCTAAGGGAAACCAGCTGTCATACGCGGTACACATGAAAAAATCCACGAAAACGCCCATGCAACCAGCCCGTTTACCGGGGTTCGAACCCCGGAGTAAACTACCAGTGTTCAGCAACTTTACCGCTTGGCCGTTTGTGGGCCTTTATGAAATGGAAGGCGATAACTTTATTTAAAATGATTGTCAGAAATACAAAATGTTTCGAAAAGTTGGATACTTTTCAATATACTTTCAGAATGCTTAAAGAAACAGAGAAGAAAAACAAATTTTTTCGTAAAATTTAGTATTCGTATTTTTTTAAATTTAAAACTTTTCAATCTTATGATATTTGGTTCTTGCGATTTCAAAAATAAAATATTTGATTAAAATATGAATAACATTTTAAGAAACCAAATGTAGGATAAAATAGTGTAAAGCAATGGGCACAATGATAAAACTGTTTAAAGCAGTGTATGCAAGTCATCCTAAGTTAAAATATCGGTTATACATCTCTCTTATTTATATATATTTTTTCTGAACGGAACATTGAAAGGCGTGTAAAACTGTGCTTTACTGTATTTTCTCTTTTAATATAGTATGCAGTTTTCAAATGCATCGTAGTCTGGGTTACAAAGTATTCTTCCGAAAAAAACGCAGTTCAAATAAATAAAATCAAATTCTGGAAAATTGATATTAATAAATATATTTAAAATGCACAGTTCGAAGGAATAAATAGAAAATTTTAAAACAATTATCTGAAGAGACAATGCAACACAAACAATTAAAATAATAAGTATAAAAATTTAAAAATGACCTAAAATAATAGCTATGACGAAAAATATATATAAAGAAAACTATTTGAAAAAAAAAATAAATAAATAAACGCTGCACCTTTATTTACGCAGTTCGAATAGGTAAATAGAAATTTTTAAAACAGTTATTCGGAAAAAAAAAAAAAAAAAAAAAAAACGTGCAACTTAAACAATTAAAATGAAATTCGAAAAAGAAAAAATTACTTAAAATAATAAGTTATAATTAAAAATATAATATAAAGAATATTATTTGGAAAAAAGGAACGATGGTGACTTTTTTTCCTAAGGAAACTAGGTTGCTATATATTAAGAAGTTCGCCAAGTGAAGTATTCTTGGCGCAAACTGACAAAAAATTGCCAACATAAATTTGTGAATTTCTCCGTAAATTTCGCTCCAAATTTTACAAAATTTCATATTTAGGCGTAATTTGAGTCGTAGAATCGAAATATGTAAAAAAATTGGTATGTTATTTCAGAAAAAGTCCGATTTTGCGTCAAAATACCTATGTTAGAATAGTGCTATATATAAATCTAATATATATCCTAAGTCGCGCTTTCGAGACATGAAGAACGCAATTTGAATTTTGTCAATCGGCCCAGTAGATCGGGAGATACAGGACTGTCCCATTTTTTTTTTTTTTGAGCAGTGTACATGTATATGTATTAATAATATTTAAGAGATTAATGAGCTATAATGACTTATACTTCAATACACAAATATGCATGTTTACTTTCGAAGAATACACATACACGTTTATATGTATGATACACGAGAAAGAAATTCTGCATATATATATAAACAAACTTTTCTTACAAGAAAAAATTTAATCTTTTTTTTTTTTTTTTTTTTTTTTTTTTAATGCTTAGAACGCACTTTCATATAATGTCCCTTTTTCTTTACAATTCGAAATACGCAAATCCACTCTCTTCGTTTTGCTATCTCGTTTGATATTTTTCGAACCAAGAATGCGATAGAAGCATAACTCAGGTTCCTTGCAAGCTCGTGATTTACACTGATGTACACAACAAAACATGCAGTCATCATCATCATCATCATCATCGATATTGCCGGCATATTGCTGCTTTTACGCAATGTTTCCGGCTCATGATACTTAGGCCCAAAGGGCGCATGACGGTAGAAAGCAATGACAATTGAAAGGAGGCATCAGTAGTGCGAAGAGGGGGTGACAGCATGACATCACAAGTCCATTTAAACACACAGACGAAGCTCAGAACCAGGAGAGGCAAAGACAGGGTGAAAATCAGACTTGTTCTGTTGTTCATGATAGGTACACTCCTCAAAAAAAAAAAAAAAAAAAAAAAAAAAAAAAAGGGACAGTCCTATATCTCCCGATCTACTGGGCCGATTGACAAAATTCAAATTGCGTTCTTCATGTCTCGAAAGCGCGACTTAGGATATATATTAGATTTATCTATAGCACTATTCTAACATAGGTATTTTGACACAAAGTCGGACTTTTTCTGAAATAACATACCATTTTTTTTACATATTTCGATTCTACGACTCAAATTACCCCTAAATATGAAATTTTGTAAAATTTGGAGCGAAATTTACGGAGAAATTCACAAGTTTATGTTGGCACTTTTTTGTCAGTTTGCGCCAAGAATACTTTACTTGGCGAACTTCTTAATATATGGCAACCTAGTTTCCTTAGGAAAAAAAGTCACCATCGTTCCTTTTTTCCAAATAATATTCTTTATATTATATTTTTAATTATAACTTATTATTTTAAGTAATTTTTTCTTTTTCGAATTTCATTTTAATTGTTTAAGTTGCACGTTTTTTTTTTTTTTTTTTTTTTTTTTTCCGAATAACTGTTTTAAAAATTTCTATTTACCTATTCGAACTGCGTAAATAAAGGTGCAGCGTTTATTATTATTTTTTTTTCAAATAGTTTTCTTTATATATATTTTTCGTCATAGTTATTATTTTAGGTCATTTTTAAATTTTTATACTTTTATTTTAATTGTTTGTGTTGCATTGTCTCTTCAGATAATTGTTTTAAAATTTTCTATTTATTCCTTCGAACTGAGCATTTTAAATATATTTATTAGTATCAATTTTCCAGAATTTGATTTTATTTATTTGAACTGCGTTTCTTTCGGAAGAATACTTTGTAACCCAGACTACGATGCGTTTGAAAACTGCATACTATATTAAAAGAAAAAATACAGTAAAGCACAGTTTTACACGCCTTTCAATGTTCCGTTCAGAAAAAATATATATAAATAAGAGAGATGTATAACCGATATTTTAACTTAGGATGACTTGCATACACTGCTTTAAACAGTTTTATCATTGTGCCCATTGCTTTACACAATTTTATCCTACATTTGGTTTCTTAAAATGTTATTCATATTTTAGTCAAATATTTTATTTTTGAAATCGCAAGAATCAAATATCATAAGATTGAAAAGTTTTAAATTAAAAAAAATACGAATACTAAATTTTACGAAAAAATTTATTTTTCTTTTCTTTTTCTTTAAGCATTCTGAAAGTATATTGAAAAGTATCCAACTTTTCGAAACATTTTGGTATTTCTAACAATCATTTTAAATAAAGTTATCGCCTTCCATTTCATAAAGGCGCACAAACGGCCGAGCGGTAAAGTTGCTGAACACTGGTAGTTCACTCCGGGGTTCGAACCCCGGTAAACGGGCTGGTTGCATGGGCGTTTTCGTGGATTTTCTCATGTGTACCGCGTATGACAGCTGGTTTCCCTTAGAAAGTTCTTCACGAAGTATTTCGTTAGAGCCTTAATCAGTCTTTAGAGGCCAAACATTTTGAAGGTATGAGATGAAAGGAAAGACTGGTTTCATCAAAAGGTTTTGGTTTATTTTATTATGACAAAGCACACTACGGCTATCTGCCTAAGGGGAGGGATGCCTTCGTGGAGGACTTTCTAAGGGAAACTGGCTCACATACACGTTACACATGGGGAAAACCACGAAATCGCCGATGCAGCCAGCCCGTTCGCGGGATTCGAACCTCGGACCGAACTACCAGTGTTCAGCGACTTTACCGCTCGGCCGCTGTTTCATCAGGAAGGGGAAAAAAACATCTTTATGTGACATCCACATACATCACTGGATAAAATCCTGAATCTTCAAATAATTCGACTTAGAAAATCATGGGATTCTCCATTTATGATACGATATGATGTTCTATAACGTAATTTACACAACCATATAGTTTAAAACCAGTCGCTCTTCACTTTAATCTGCAAAGATATCGTTTTGTCTTTTCTGTTAACACAAGCTCAATTGATGGTATTTGCTGGTGTACACGTCCAAGTGTTTTCTCTTTGAACACCTAAATCCTTTGAAGTATCCTGAAAGTATATTCGAAAGCGTCCAACTTTTTGAACATCTTGGTATGTCTGACAGCCAAATTTCCCTGCAAATTTTTGCTTACTTTTCTCCCTAATTTTCTTCTTTCCTTCTACAGTTATTTTCAGTGCTCACACAAGAAAATTAAGATTTTTCGACTGCTAGACTTCCATACATTTTGCATTCTTGTCAATTTTTTTAAATATCAATTATATGAATTGCGTTTCAGCTAAAGACAGCTTTTCATTTTCTAGTCATTTTAGCTATAAATAAAGTTTAAAGCGAAGTCCAAAGGATAAATATTTTAATTAAAAGATTTTTGCTAAATGACAAAGAAATAAAACAGTCCAGCAGGGTTTATTCTGTACCAACGAGTAACCCGTTTCTTATATCGGCTGAAACAATCTAAATCATACTAAAGATCATGTTTTTTTATACAGTCTATAACGCGAGAGAAAAATTAGCTTCTTAAAACATTCTTTCTAAGAGGATTAATATAAAAGATTATATTTATATATATATATTTAAAGCTGGGACTTGAACCAAACTGTCAAACTTTTAAAGTTTAATTTACATGGTGGTTAAAATTAAAGTTTCAAATTGAAATGGTCATAAAAGGAAAACTACCGGACCAAATGTTATCAAACTTGGGAATCGTGTAAAGGAGGTTATGGGAATTTATTTGAGGCGGAAAAAAAAAAAAAAGAGTTCAAAAACTCACCATCAGGGGAAAAATGGCGCTGTATACAATATTGTTAAATGAAATAAGACACGAAAACATCTGTTTAAAATGTGTTTAATATTTTCCGAAACGTGTTACAAAGCATGTTCAATGTAGCGTCCAGCATTTTCCGAAAGCAAGTTAAATCATGTTACTGCATTCTCAACAGCAGCTCTTAGCATATCAGGTTTGGTTTTGGTTTGGTTTATTAGATTACGGCAAAGCACTCGAGGGCTATCTGCCTTAAGGGATTGATGCCTTCGTAGAGGCCTTTTTAAGGGAAACTGGCTCATATACACGTTACACATAGCATATCAGGAGGATTGTTATCAGTGTATCACATTTTTCATTTCTGCCAAATTGTTTAGATTATCACCATAAACATTTCTTTTGAGATAACCTCATAGACAAAAGTCACAGAGGTTGAGGTCTGTTGGGAAGAGGGGAAGTGTTGGCCTATAAGACGTTCATTCGTGAAATGTTGCCTAAGTAACTATGCGACACTCTTGAGGTGGTGCCCAGCACTGCATAAAAATTGTAGTATCTAAAATTCCACGTTACTGCAGTTCATGTATCACGAAACATTTTAATATTGACTCTAAGTGAGCTGCAATCGCAGTGGTCCAGCTGTCGACTGCTCTTCAGAAGAAAAATGGTTCTGTTATAAAACTAGCTGTCATTCAGGAGTAAACGGTGTGAAATGACTGTTATGCAATCGAATGCAGTAGGAGAATGCAATGGAACTAGATAGATAACATGAGAGATTTCTTTGGCCCAAGTCGATTAAAAGCGTTTTCAATCAGTATCTTCATGTTTTAGTGCCCAATTCAGGCTTCAAAAATTACAAATTAGCGATCTGTAAGAAAACGATTTCCAGATTGTACGCACTTGTGAGAGTGATTTGCTATCTCACATTTTCTAATCGCTAATTCGTGGTTTTCACGGACGAAATTCTCACTTACAGGGATGGCGCACTCGACATTTATCGAATTTAACGTCTTTAAATGGTAATTTGCCTACTTCAAAGTTTCTTAAGGGTATACAACATATTAAACCCGTTTAACAAAAGGTGTTAGGTCGGAATCTAACAAAAGGTTAGATTCCGACCCATATTTCGTTTAACAATATTGCATACAGCGCTATTTCCCCCTTTGATGGTGAGGTTTCGAACTTCCTTTTTTTCGCGGAAAATAAATTCCCATGACCTCCTTTAGACGATTTCCAAGTTTGATAACATTTGATCCAGTAGTTTTCCTTTTATGACCGTTTCAATGTGGAACTTTAATTATAACCACTCTGTATATTATTAAATTTTAATTTGAAGCTATGCGTTATATGTATAACATGCGTAAAATTTTCGCTTTTATGGAAAAATAAAAAATCGAAGCAAATATACTTAGTATAATGGACTAAAACTGAAAACATTTCCCCTCCCTCCGAAAAAAAAATATTTGAAATTTCGAACTTGAATTTATTGGGTTATCGAAATATTTAATTTGACTTATCTTCTAAGTCCTAGTTCCGACAATAATTCCGTCAAAAATTCCGAATTACTTAAGCTAAAGTAAAAGTTTTAGTATATATTCACTGTATGTTAATAAAGTAATCAGAGTGTAATAAAAATAGATTATAGAATTTAAGCTGATGTAACTTTTTGTCTGACTGCACAACATGTAATGGAAGAGACGGTTTGTAGAGATCTGTTTTTGACATGCCTCTAAAAGTAGATGTCATATTAATTTTGTCTCTTCAATGTCAAAAAACTTTCCTTTGAGAGGCAACTTTAGTTTTTGGGAAAGAAAAAAAATCACAAGAAGACAAATTTGAAGAACATGCAGGACGATTGAGTACACATACTTATTTTCGGAACACAAGCGGTTCTCCGACTGGTTATTGAATAATGAAAAGATGCATTGTCATGCAATACAAAACATTTGGAATACGTTTTCTGGCTGAATAACGTAAGATTAAAAGTCATCTGCTTAATTCACATCCATTTACAATTCAACTAATCGGGCAATTGCAGAATCGTTTTGATCCTGAGCTTGTAAGACAAACCTAATATCACTGGATTTAATCACTTCTTTAATCTTCCGAGAACGTTCCTTCTTTAGCTCATATTCCAAGAATATTAAGTGAATACAATTATTGCCAAAGAAATTGAATATTCATTTGCACTACGGCTTCGTAGTTTACTAACGAGTTAACAAAACTTAAATTCTGCTTTTTGTGTCTAAGAATACAACAATATTTTAAATATTTACAAAAAAATATTAAATTGGAGATTTAATTGGAGCCTCATCAGTTGCCTAGCATTTGAAAAAAAAAAGATTGATAAATACTAATTGTTTGCTGCTCAGTCTAACCCAGGCTGCATGGTTCGTTTTCGTAGTTTTTTAGGTTCTCTTTACAAAGATTCTCTATGAAAGCATCTTAATCAAATAGCTCCCATGTTCTTTCTATGTTCAAATAATCAACTAACCTAGTTCAAGCGCGATTTCCAAGTGAAGTTACTAGTAAAATCCGAATACTCATTAAAAATCATGTAGCTAGCCAATCGGGAGTAACATGAAAGATACGGAACCAATAATTGAAATGTTGTTACGGTACGCTGTTTCTTAACTTAGATGGTCATTCCTTAATTAAATAGCCCACCAACGGCCGAGCGGTAAAGCTGAGCTGAACACTGGTAGTTCAGTTCGAGTTTCGAATCCCGCGAATGGGCTGGCCGCATGGGCGGTTTCGTGGTTTTCCCCATGTGTAACGTGTATACGAGCCAGTTTCCCTTAGAAAGTCCTCCACGAAGGCATCCCTCCCTTTAGGCAGATAGCCCTCGTGTGCTTTGCCATAATTAAATAATCCAATCCAATCTTTAATTAAATATAATTGATTTGTAAATTCTACTAGAACTGACGGTAAGAATTGAAGTGGAAATAAGTAATATGGTGTGCAATCTTGATTAATATAAAATTAAAAATATTTGCATAGAAAAATGTTTGCATTCAGACAGAAAGTTTTTTGAAATATTTGCAATTACTTTATAAGAAGGATTTATTAATAACCGTAATAATTACTTATTATATTACTGATGATTAGGATTCAGTTCTTGACAATTACATTCTAAATTAGAATTTTAAGGATATAATGAAAATACGCTACGCACAAAAATACATTTTAGGAAAAAAATGAGTTGATTTTTTATGTTTTAAAACTTCTTAAATTCATTTAGTAAACATCGTATCCTCGTTGTTTATTGAATCCAGAATGTTGGTGTCGTTTATATAATTATTCTTACTTGTCCACAGAATCTGCTGACTTATCCAGCCATTAAGTAGCTGCAGATCATTTCTACATAACCATTGAACTTCCATTAATTCAGTCTCTAGAGGGTTGTATGCTTATCTCATAATCTGACTTTTATAAAAAATGATTATTCTAAATATTATGTTTCTATAAAAATATATTGTGCTTTAAAAATATGGATGATAGTATCAGCCGCTCTTTCAGCCACTTCAAAAGCAACAGTTTGTTTAGAAATAAATTATGCAGTTAATGTCATAAAATTCAAATAAATATCAAACGAAAATTCTCAGTTTTAGACAATTCGATTTAAACGAAGTAAAGTAGCAGACGATAAAACGCCGAAGGTAAAAATTTACTCTTACAAAAACTACTCTTAAATTTTTTAAAAAAAGAAAAGATACGAGAGAAATTTAAAAAAAAAATAGTTAAAAATTTGAATAATATCATCTATAATTTAAAAAAATATTCTTTCATATAGTATTAATAAATATTTATTACGCATCATTGAGGGAAAAAATGTCATATAATTAATTCTCCGTAAAATTTTACTTGAAGTTTAAGGTTAAAAATAGCTGTGGCAATTCAGTGTAACAAAAATCCATAGACCACATTTGGCGTTATTATCGCTCAAAAAAAAGGTGCCAAATTTCAAAACGCGAAATTATGTAAATTCGTGTATATCTTAGAAAATTTTGAATAAAAAAGTCTAATTTTTTGCAGATATGCTTAAAAATACACCTACTTTAAGATGATGGTAAAAATTTTATAGGTTATAATTCAAAATTTTTTTCGAAAAATCTATAGAAATTATTTAAAAATAGAAATTTAAAAAATAAAACGCAAAAAATGGGTAAATTTTATTTGGAATGAACCAAAATTTCGAAATGTGAGAGAAAAAATCAAAAAAGTTTAATAAAAAAAGAGATATTAATAAATATTTGCCAAATTCAATTAACATTGAGGAGCTAAAATTTTGAGAGCTAATATTTTAAAAACTATTCGTACGATTTTTACAAAACTTGGTATTCTGGCATAATTTGAGTCGTAGAATCGAAATGTGTAAAAAAAATTGGTATGTTATTTCAGAAAAAGTCCGATTTTGTGTCAAAATACCTATGTTAGAATAGTGCTATATATAAATCTAATATATATCCTAAGTCGCTCTTTCGAGACATGAAAAACGCAGTTTGAATTTTGTCAATCGGCCCAATAGAACGGGAGATATAGCACTGTCCCTTTTTTTTTTTTTTTTTTTTTTTTTTTTTTTTTTTTTTTTTTTGAGCAGTGTACATGTCATAATAAGGTAATACAAATAAGCTGAAACAAAGACAATTTATTAGAATAATAAAATACATACAAATAAAAGAAAAGAGTATAAAATAAAATACGGCAAAAGTCTATATACACATGCAGTCTGTACTTCTTTTTAAGTTATGCATATGCCCACAACAATAAAAAATAAAACGTTTAATTACTTTTCGATCACAACACGCTTCACAAACTAGGTAGCATTATCAAACGTAAATACCGAGCTTTAATGTCTCCACCTTTTAGCCACTACATGGCGTATCAGAGCGCTGGAATCGCGGATAACCACAGCAACATGAGAAATAGACAGTCTATTATTGAGAAAGAGATTGATGAATTTTACGATGTCGTCTGGAATGATAAATTATAAAAAACTTAATTGCTACAGAGATCCATCACTAATTTTTAATTTAGGTACTGTAGAAAATATTTCATGAGGGAAACAACAAAAATAGAAGAAGAAGATTGAAGATTGTTGAACTGCGGTGCTTAACCACCAGGGTGCCTGGGCGCCATAGCCCTACCCTTCATCGAATAACATGATAAAAGTTTCGAATTATGAGAAATATAACTGAATGTGCTAAATAATTAAATGAGCAAGAGTTTAAATTCATAATTGCTAATAGTTAAATACATATTTTTTCCTTAAGTACCTAATTACTAATCCATACATAATTAACTATTTTTTAACAACTATTTCACAGAAGAATACATGTACACACAAGAGAAACAAAATACGAAGTGCGACGCCTTAGTGCCACTAGTCAAAACAAAAAGCAATCAGGAGGAAAAAAGAACAATATACAATAAAGAATCTGAGCAACAATTTGCATAACACATATACAAAATTACACATTACTAACATTTAGGATCGCCCTTGGGCGCTTACTGAAATTGGGGTCCCTAGTATCATCACAATAGTTAACAACCACAGGATTGTCCAGAAGTTCCTGTTTATCATAAAATGCCCTAGATAGGCGGCAATAAAAATCACAAAGATCCTCTATTCTTAACTCTTTACGAATTTGGCTATTCCGAATATACCAGGGGGCATTACATATCATACGCAATACCCCGTTTTGGGCAGCTTGTAACTGCCTTCTCAAACTTTTGCACGAGTATGCCCAGACGGGGCATGCATAACTAAGAATTGGACGCAACATGGTTTTGTAAATGAGCAACTTATTATCAATAGATAGAACACTGTTTCGAGCAATTAAGGGGAAGAGTGAAGCTTTACTAGCTCGAAACTTCCTGAGAATATGTGTAACGTGTGGGTTCCATGTAAGAGATTTACTGAGGATCACCCCAAGATAAGGGACCTGCGCTTTCGATTACTCTCCTATTTTTGTTTGCTTCAATAGGCTGAAAGATGTATTGTATGAGTCTCTAACGATGCTAACAAAGATTATTACTTTGCAAAATTCGGTTTTGCGTTTTTCTGGTTATTGAAGTAAACCGCGATTGTCGAAATGAATGTCGCATCGTATGTGTGTTCCGTATGTGGTTACACCTTTACTTCAAGAGGTAATTTTAAAACGCATATGCGTACCCATACGGGTGAGAAACCTCACTCGTGTGATATATGTCATAAAGCGTTTTCTCATAAGTGTGCATTAGAAGCACATAAGTATATCCATACAGGTAACAAGCCTTATGTGTGTGATGTGTGTAATAAAGCATTTGCAAAGAAATCAGCCTTAAAAGACCATACTTTTGTTCATAGCGGTGACAAACCTCATGAATGTCACTTGTGCAAAAAATCATTTACACATAAGTATAAAATAAAACTACATATGCGTGGGCATACAGGTGAAAAAGCCTTTGTTTGTGACATATGTAGTAAGTCATTTGTAGGAAAGAGTATTTTAAACGATCATATGAGAAGTCATACAGGTGAGAAACCATATGTATGTGATATATGCAACAAGTCATTTGTGCGCAAAACTAGCTTAACTTATCACATGTATACTCACAGAGACAAGAAGCCTCATATGTGCAATTCATGTGGCAAGTCATATGGGCGCAGTTTTGATCTTAAAATACATATGTATACCCATACGGGAGAAAGACCCTATGTTTGTGAGATATGTGGTAAATCGTTTGCTGATAGGTATGTTTTAAATGATCATGTGAGCAGGCATACAGGCAAGAAACCACATGTATGTAATATATGCAACAAGTCGTTTGTTCGCAAAAATAGCTTAACTTACCACATGTATACTCACAATGATAAGAAGCCTCATACGTGTAATTTATGTGACAAGTCATTTGTGCGCAGATCTAAACTTAAAATTCATATGTATACCCATACAGGTGAGAAGCCTTATGTATGTGGCGTGTGCAGCATGTCATTTGCAAACCCCTCATCTTTGAAGTTTCACTTGCATACCCATACAGGTGAGAAGCCTTATGTATGTGGCGTGTGCAGCGTGTCATTTGCAAACCCCTCATCTTTGAAGTTTCACTTGCATAGGCACTTTAATGATATATCATATGTATGTGATGTATGCAGCAAATCGTTTCCATCAAAAGATCTATTAAGAATGCATAAATATACCCATCCCATTCTAAAGCCTCATGTATGTAACATTTGTGGCAAATCCTTTGAAAAAAGCTGTGTAATGCAGAAGCACATGTGCATTCATACCGGAGAGGATCCATATAAATGTGAAATATGTGATCAGTCATTTTCAAAACAGCATAACCTAAAGATTCACATGCTTATTCATGCTGGCAAGACACCATATCCATGCAGTATATGCAGCAATCTGTATGTATCAAAAGCGCATTTAAATAGGCATATGCGCATTCATACGAATGAAAATCCTCATATTTCAATTCCTCCATAACTGACATATGTGTTATTGGTGATGTTATATTGCCTTGTCTTTTATTTATTAATTTAAATAAAATATTTGCATATTATATCAGTTTGCTTCAACTAAAGGCATTACTCTCTCTATATGTGTGTATTGATTTTTTTTTTTTAAATATATGAGCTGGACATATTACCTATAAAAATATTGTATGAAATATTAAACTAAAGTAATTGAATTTCATGCTCTAGTTTCAGTTGATAACACATAGAGTAAATCATATTTTGTTATTAACTCAGATGATTGTCTTCCACACTTAAAAATCAGTTATGGTTTTAATGTCAGCATAAACATAATCAATTTATGATTGTTATGTTTTGAATGTAATGCATATTGAAATATACATGAAACACATTTTGTTTGTTAATAATTGCTACAATATATAATTTTTATTTTTGTTGAGAAGCAGGAAGTTGTATAAATAATTTGGGAGAAAAATCTTTTAGTAGTAAAGATATTAACTTCTGATAGTTTTTATAGCAGTTCATGCTTTTTTGTTTGTTCTGCATATTTCTTGAACACCAGGAATCGGCAAAATCCATTCACATCTGTTTCTTCTGGAAAGGCATGTGTTCACGAAGAAAATGTTGAAATAATCATCTTACGAAATCAAATTATGACTCGAGGCCTAAATGGCTTTGAGTCATAATTTAATTTCGTAAGCCTTTGCTGATGCTGGGAATGAAAAGCTATATGAACGCAAGTGTAGAATTTACTTGACACTTTCCTTTCTCTTCTGCAATACAACTCATTCATTTTCGTAACAAGAGTTAATGTCTGATCAGTTTTGCCAATAAAACTGCTTCAAATGAATCACAATAGAATGGCTGAGTGAAATAGCTGTGTAATTTCACCTAAATAATAAAATTTACATGGTACTCTGAAATTGTGAAAACTTTTTCTTAAAAAGGAAAAACACGTAATGTAGGCTGTAATCTTCTACAATAATAAGCATTTGGAGGTTTTTGTCTTAAAATTAGGAAATGTTTCACTGTTGCTGTTCATAACTGCTCTATTTTTCTAATATCAAGCCAAATGCATGAGGAAAGAAAGGCATGGTATGGCTTCAATAGAAAGGTATTTAAATTTTTAATTTTCAGTTGCAAGTATCTTTAAGAAAATTTATGAATTAATATTCTGTATTAGCATACAGTGTGCCAGTAGAAATATGTTAACAAATTTAATATGTATGTGTTTTTTATTATTAATATTAATAAACCAGTAATATACAAATAATGAGATCAATTCTAATTTACAGTATTCACAGGGATATTTCCTATATTCACTTTCTCTGCATTCATAGGAGCCCTGGTCACTTTTACATCATCAGGTACGATTGTTTATTAATAGAAGAAAATCCAGTTACAATGCTTGAGACAATTACTATTATTTAGAATCTAAATCCCTGCAACCTCAGCAAGGAATGGAAATTGGTGCATTTTAGCATTAAAAAGAAACAGATAATTTGACTTTTACATAAATGCACAGAATTTACATTTCACGTGTTCGTATAGTTTATTTCTTCAGCTAGTAGTAATTTTCATAGTTTATTTCATTCTTAAATATTTAACATGTTTAAAATTTTCAATCATCATCGATGGAAAAAGTTGCTGTACATTTTGCTGGGAGAATCAGATGCAACTTGCCGCTTGTTTTTTTTTTTTTTTTTTTGAGTTAGCTAGATTAACGATGTTCATAATACTTTCTCATGCATTATCAGTATGTCGAAAGAAAACATACTTTAGCAATTTCAAGTATGAATTTTAATTATCAAATAAGGATTATATGATACCTTAAAAAAAATTCTTAACTATTTTTAGAACCTATAATTTTTTTTGTTGTTGTTTTGCCACGTATACAATATTTTGTATTTCTTTGGAAAAGAAGTTAGACGATGAGAATTGCACAAACTCAGCACCAACATGGTCGTTGTGAAACTTTAATGAAACTTCCTTCTAATGAAAATAAAAGATTGGTTAATCTTCGGATTATAGTAACTTAGCGATATTTTGACGAAAATTTGGCGACCAACCCTGCTAGAGCAATCTGCTAGTTTTTTTTTTGCACACCATATTGTTTTCACGTAGTAAAGGCATGTTTTTTTTTTTTTTTTTTTTTTACTCAACATTTTTTTCCAACAATCTGCGAGCCGAATTATGCTTATGCTAGAACTTTTCTGGAACAAAAGTGCTTAATCATGACGAAGATTAGGTGCGAAATTGGGAGAAAGGGCAGAATCGCCCACTGCTTGCTGCATTTTTAAGAATTGCACATACACTGTATCCATGTACACGTCGACCTATTTTCCCAGAAATATCCCAGAATTGCACAAAAATGGCATTGTGCACACTCTTGACTTTATCCATGTACACTGCTAAAGTCCTAGCTAGTAACCTTTATCGCCTTACCAAAATGTCGCCAAACTACCTGTTATCATATTCCAAAGATTAGCCAAAAGATTCTTTTTTCGTTATCTAGAAATAGCAAATAACGATTCAAATCAGGGAATGCATGATCAAAAGAGAAATATCCTACAACCCCATTGAAACTTATTAAAACTTGTTAAAAGAAAAAAAAAAGTTTTCAGAATAATATCATTATCTAACTCTAATAGTAAGGTTGCTGGAATAAAATCATCAACTACCAAGCAAATCTGTACATCTGGTGTGCAGATCCTTCGCTTTAGCTCAAGAGTCATCATCTATGACCCAAGGGCCAAATCTGCCCGCCTCCTGCTTGTTTTTAATCTGATTCTCAGGATTATATTGTTTTTTACATGAAAAATAAATCAAATTATGCAATTGAGTTGAAAAGCTGTGAGTAATGACCATGTGTGTTGTGCTACTGTCATACTCTTTCATTTGTCATTGTTTTTAAAAGCACTTACAGGTGAATACTTGTGGCAACAGGCGAATACATATGAAAACTTGCATAGGCCACCACCATTACTTTTCTGCCTTAAATCCACTAATATGGTCCTACCCATGAAATTTTGTATGTGAATTTTACCCATGTTGGAGTATCCTTATGTTTATGGACTATGCTTAGCTCGCTGAAACTAGCATACACAAATATCTCGATGAAACATTCGTGCATTGTTCTCCGCAAAAGCATGTTGATAATTTTGTTATAGCATTGTGCATGGTATTGTCTTTCATGGTTATCTCAGTATTTTATTTTTTTTTAAATTTAATTTTATTCATTATCTACCATTACCACATCACTCTCAGAATGAAATAAGATGAAAAAAGTGGACCTCAAATATTGTGTTTTAAAGCAAAATGCTGTGCAAATTATTTTCTCAGAGAATTAAATGACAGTTTTATGTTTAATATGCAGTGACATAATTGCTGTGCAAAAAGAGTGCAATATACATTGTTGTTACCAACAAAACTAAGCACATGTTAGGGCATTCAAACCTGAGTAATGAATGATCATTAAAATTGGAAAATTTAAAACAGAGTGTGTCATCACAATGCAATTTATTCGTAAAAGTAAAAAATGTTAATGAACCAGTAAGGAAAGTCAACTTGTGAATAGCTCATTCATTAGCCACAAAAGGAAAATCATTTGCCAATGAGAAATTGATTAAATCATATTTGCTTGTGGCAGCCGAAGAAATGTGTTGAGAAAAATAGATATATTTTGATGTGTCAGTCTTTTGGAGAGAACAACTCTTAGGTGACTTGAGGTCATTGGGAACCGCATCAAGAATCAATTAAAAGACAAGGCAAAAATCTCAAATTATTTTTGTTGGCTTTTGATGAGTTGACAGATATTACGCATACTGCCCAATTACTTGTGTTTAATTGGGAATCAATGCTGAATTTGAGATGACTGAAGAATTAGCTTCTATGAATAGTATGTGTGGAACAATTAAATTAACTTTCCTAATCATTCAGGTGTTCGATGGTTCACCAATGGAAAAGTTTTGTTGAGATTTTTAGAACTCAGAGAATTCATAGATATATTTTAAATGAGAATAATTAGCTGTAACCTTATTATTAAATAGCAAATGGCTATGAAATCAACATTTGCCACAGACGTTATAAGATATCTCAATGAAATCAATTTAAAAATATACAAAAGAACAGTACTTCTATGTGAAATATATTCTATCATAAAATCATTTTCCCCAGAATTTGTGATTTTCTCAAAAATTAATAACATTAAACAAATGTGACCATTATCCAAGCATTAAAAAATTCAAAATCTCTATTCCCCAAAATATTCACGCAATATATATTTTCTGAATTTATATTACGGTTCCAACAACGTTTTGTGAATCTTGATGCAAGTGGAAAAGATATTTTTATATTTCAAATCTATTTGACTCCATAATTGAGGGAGCTTTCATGAGACCTTCAACTGGAAGGCTTTCATTTAGAAAATGATGTTTAAAGAAAAGGATATAACTCAATTTTATAAATATATTTCGGAAGATAAATAATCTCAATTAAAATCATATGCATGGGGGTGGATATTCATATTTGGGAGTACGTACCAATACGAAAAGACATTTTCAGAAATGAAATATGTAAAATCACCATTCAGATCATTATTAACAGATGACCATTGGGCAAACAATTTTAATAGTAGTAAGTAATAATTCTGAACTTCAGTATGATGAAATATTATCTCAGGAAAATCAAGCAAATTCTCCGCATTGGCAATTTTAATTTATTTAATAATAAAGTTTTCAATATGAAAATATACATCATTTATTTGGTTACCCCCTCGGGTTTTTCTTTTCTTTACTTTTTTTTTTTTTTTTTTTCGGTAAGTGTTAGTAAAATTTGAATAAATATTTTGTAAAAGTATCGCTTCATGATAAAAAATAAATAAAAACTTTTTTCTTATTTAGGAGCAAACCACTCATTCATATCTTCATGTTTGTGAATTTGCCCACCTAGTGTAAAATTTTTACAATCTGGCCCTTTCTAAAAAAAGTTTTCCGGCTCTTGCATTAGTTGAAAGATATTTTACTATCGTAAAGAATTTGTGAAAATGGCCATAATATACAATTACATGTCAGAAAAGAAACCATCTTGTGATCACTCGAAATTTACATTTTGTACGTTTTCTGTGTTTTACTGTATATACATTGCATTCCATGTGCATATATGTTTCTATATATTCTTTATTTAAAATAAATTGCCTACAAAGTTGCATTAACTAAAATAGGAAATTCATATATATATCAAGTTGTTTCTGAAGTTATGCACTAATTTATACACATTGGTTGAATTGCTTGCCTGTATCAGTAAATGCCTATTTCTTGCTATTTCTTGCAATTTAGTTTGGTGCAGAGTTTACTCAGATGAGTGCGTTAAAAAATTAATGATCATAAGCAGGAGACTCTCAAAGTTTTTGCAGTACTATTTATTGTATTGAATAAAGTTAATTGATAATTTTTGAGTCATAGTTAAATAATAATTAAAAATAAATTTAAATTTGTACTTTGCTATTGACAGAGGGCCAATCATTAAATGTGTTAATTTATTTATATCCTATAATAAACAGCTCTGCAGTGATAATGTATATCATTCTTAATCTGCATGAGGCTAAAACAAAAATTGCAAAAATTTAGCATCACGTGCAGCCTTGCCATCTCACACACTAAACACTATATGTTATATTAATTTATGCATAATATTTTGTGTAAAAGATGCACATGGCAGGAAGTAACTGCAGGTATACAGTAAAGGTGATAACTATTTTGAATGTATTGTTAAACTACAAAATTTCCTCCAATACAAAAGAAATAAAAATCCACTTCTAAATAGGTCCTACCTACTTGTAATATAAAATATGCATGTATGTAATATGTTTTTATAAAATATTCATGTATGTAGTATGTTTTTATAATTTTAAGTTGTTATTATTTTTCTTTTGTAAAATATCATCAAATTGCGTCAAGTTATTGCACTAATGAAATTTAACAATTTTTTTTAAATAACATTTCTGTACTTTTGGTATCTGTGTGAAATAACTAAAATTTTGAAGCCCATTTACACTGAAGATGCTAATGTAAATGAACTTGTCGTACTCAAAGTGTCAAGCTTAGAAAAGCTAATGAATTAATAATTTAACAATGATATCTTGAAATTAATATTATGTTAATTCATAATAAATTTTGTATTAAATAAATGCAGGCTGTTTTAGAAGGTCACCATTTATTTATGAAAACATAAATGAATGAAAATAATCAAATGAATTATGTTGACAAGTGGGTAAAAATACTTTTCTTTTGTGTGCGTGTGTGTGTGTAAGTTCATATGTGCTTGTCAAGGCTGTATACTGCAGCTTAGCATACATTTTCACAAAATGTTCATAAACCATGTCCAACAGGAACCAGCATCAGGTTATTAGTCAATGAATTTTGAAGAACAATCTGTAAGTTGGATGAACAAGAAAGCTATCGACATCAGCAGACATTGTTCGAGGCAGAGCTGGATTAAATTTAAGCAAAATAAGCATATGGTTAAGGCATGAAGGATAGGGTATAGGGAAATCTGTGTGGGACACCAGATATTCGTCATAGGACAAGCAGGTATAATCCCATTTTCCCATTCCACTAACTATCTAGAACAACCTTATCCAGGATCGTGTGAGACCTGCCTAGCCGCATTTGTTGACTTGGTTCTCACCACAGCCCCAGGTTTTGAACCGCACCGTGCATCTCATCCAAAGGTGCGGGTGCTTATTTAAAATTGAACAGAAAAAAGCATAAAGCATAAATAGACTTGAAACATTCACAGAGTTAAATCAGGCATACAGTTACAACAGGCATTTATCTGGTGAGGACTTCTTATGATGGGGCGCATAAGTCTGTGCCTCTTTACTTGCAAGAAATTCCATTATCTTTAGAAGATTGCTACAGAGGTGTTTGTGTTTGTAGGCGAATTTTATGAACGCAGGAACTCAATACTCGGTCTTTTGAGGTGCCGTTGACTTGTCAGAGGACAGATGAAGAAGGAATGTTCCGGGTCACCCCTTTCCCCACAAAATGGCAGCTATCTGATAAGCACATATCTCTTCTGTAGAAATGTGTTGGCAGAGGGCCGTAACCTGAAATTAGCCGGTTTATAAGTGCATTTATGTGAATTTTGTGTCTGTAAGCTCTGACCATATGCTTGGGCGATTTCTTCGAATTTTAACGCCATTCACAAAGACTGGATGTGTAGGAAAACAAACATTAATGGCAAAATGCTACACGACTATGTTTCAAATCATCCGATAGCACTTCATGCTCCTGGTGAATTCACCTATTGCCCGAGCAACAATTACCCGGACATTCTGGATATCCTGTTAACTACAACTTCAATACCTGTCGCCGTGGAAATTTTGCATGAATTAAGTTCAGATTACGTGCCAATTATTGCTGTGCTCGGAGTGGCCAAACCTGAGTCACGAGACCTCCGAAATATTACGGACTGGACTTTATTCCAAAATCAACTATCTGCTGCCCCCCCACAAATTAGCTCCTTAAGAAATACTAATGATATTGATTCAGCTGTGAATCTATTCATTACTAAAATTCTTGAGATTATAAACGAAGCTTCTGAGAAGGTTCCAATCTCGGGTAAAATTCTCAAACTCCTTTCACACATCCGAAACGCATTCCGGGAAAGGAATTGGCTGAGGAAAAGATATCACGTGACATAGGATCTCAACATCAAGCGTAGCCTGAATAAACTCAACAAAGAGATTAAAAAATTAATCGAGGAACATAAAGAATTCCACTGGGAACAAAAGATGGAATCCCTAGATGTCACGTCGGATCGTTCTGGAACACCATAAAAAATTCAAACAAAAATATTCATGTAACCGACCCCATTTACTGCAATGACAAAATCTATGCCACTAACGATTAGAAATTCGCCATCTTTGCTGATTATCTGCAAAAACAATTCACGTCCAACACCTGGCCACGTGACGATCATTCGGAACTCAGCATTCAAGGTCTGTGACCGGCTGAACGCACCAAGCGAGCGATAAATCCCCGCCCTCGCCACGCCTTCTGAAATTAAAGACCTACTCAAAAACCTAAAATTAAGAAAAGCACCAGAAATTGAAGGAATTTCTAATACTGCTCTGAGAAACCTGCCCACGAACATGATAGCAAAACTCTCCTCAATATTCAATGTTTGTTTATTCAACTCTTACTTACCAGTTGCCTGGTAAGAGCAAAAATCGTCATGGTTACCAAGCCTGGAAACTCATTGCAAACTCAAGGGATTTAGACCTATTAGTCTCCTACCAAGTCTTGGGAAATTATTTGAAAGAATCATCCTTGCAAGAATGAAGACTTACCTTCACCTACTTCCCCCAGAGCAATTTGGATTCAGACCACAGCTGTCAACTGTGAAACAATTAATCAGGATAACAGAACTTGCTGGGGCGGCTCTGCATTTTAAACATCAAGTCGCACTTCTCATGTTAGATGTGGCCAAAGCATATGATCGCGTCTGGCATAAGGGGTTCATCTCCAAATTAATTGATCTAAACTTCAGCAGGGAGCTTATTCTACCGCTGCATTCGTTCCTGACCACTCGAAATTTCTAAGTCTCCGTCGGAAATTCTATCTCCAAAGCAACATCTATGCATGCAATACTCTTATTTCTGACTTACACCGGTAAATGTTGGCGTTCACCATGTAGTGTTGGCGCTGCCAAGGCTTCTTTCACAGTTCCGCAGTGTGCACACTGCCTATTAAGTGTCTGAGATGTGCTGGGCCGCATTACGCGTACCAGTGCACCAAAGATACTGAAGAAGCCAACACCTGCGCGAACTGCCTTGGGCGGCATGCAGCCAACTGGTTTCACTGCCCCAGAAACCCTATGAACAAAAATAAAAATCCCTCATTCGACAGGATATCGGAAAACCGAAATTTGTACCGGCTCCGGCTAAAGCTCCTTTTAGCAGCACGGATCCCCAATTTAGCGAAATCGCTTCCGGACGGAAAAATCCCGGACTTGCATCATCTACGAGGAAAGCTCCCCACCAGAAGCAAGCTCCTGTACCGAAGCAAGCCCAGGCACAGAGTCCTGCCTCTTAGCCAACACCACCGGCCCAGGCTCCACCCCCAACCGTAGATTATGGCAGCTGCACGGATACCTTGAGGAGTGTGTTCTAAATTTCTTCTGAATGTGGTATTGAACCCAAACCCTCCTGCAGGCTTTCCGAAATGCTCTCCCAAAGCTCCGAAATGACTCCACAAAGCCTGAGAGAGCATTTTATATCTACGAGGCCTATTGTGGCCTCCTAAACTAACGGCCTCAAGTTCAACTGCCTAGCAAGTGATGACCGCCTCCTGATCTCCTTTTAGAATGCCAACGGAATCAAGAAGAAGATTCACGAAGTCCGGGATTTTATTAATGAGCATCATATGGGTCTCTTCCTCGTTCAGGAGACACATCTGGTTGAGGGACTTAGTGCGAACATGGCGAATTATTACTGCTACCGCAATGATAGAGCCGACTGCATCTGTGACACTGTTCGCGCTAGTGGCGGTACTAGCATTTTTGTAAGACGCTCACTAAAGCATTCTAGAATTTCTACGCCACCACTGGAGGCTCTAGAAGCGACTATTATTCAAATTCATATTCCAAACTGCCCCCCATAGCAGTAGCGTCCTGCTATATGCCCCCGAGACAGGGACCTGCATTTATCTCTGATCTCAGAAAACTCAGTGGTGTTGCTAATAACCTGATTATCGCAGGAGATTTAAATGCCCGTCATAGAAGTTGGGATTGTGTCACTGCCAACAACTATGGCGATAAACTTAAAATTTGGGCTCAGTACGCCCACATCCAAATTATTGCGCCGAACACACCTATTTTCAGTTTCCTGAGGGTATTAGTGCTCCTTCAATTATCGATTTGGCTTTATTTAAAAATATTCCAGTAGATTATTCGATCGAAGTGATCCCGGAATTGTCCTCTGACCATTATCCGGTTCAAAAAATCCAAAATCAATCAAAATTTACCGGCGCAAGTCTCTACAAATTGGGACAACTTTCGGTTTGTTTTGGAAAATGGTATTCTCTCCCCCATCAAAATTAACGATAATCAGGAGGTTGACTTAGCCATTAACAGGCTCAACCAAACCCTGGGAAGTGCGTTTACAGCTGCTTCCAAGCCGAAATTCAAGTGTAATCACTATAAATTACCTGATTTCATTAAAGAAAAGATCAAAATTAAAAACCGTCTTCGCAGAGATTGGCAGAATACACGTTTGGAAAGCTTTCGAGTTCAACTGCGAAGACTCCAGAATGAGATCAAGTCTGATATTAAGAAGTACGCAGACGATAAATACTCAAATTATCTTAAGTCCTTAAAGACTTCAGACAATAGCCTTTGGGAAGCTAGCGTTCGGCTACGCAAACCTAAACACAACACTCCCCCCTTAATGGGCACGGTCAATGACCGGATGGCATTAACAGACACCGAGAAGGCTGAACGCATTGCGGACAGTCTTCAAACACAATTTTTGCCTAACACTGGACTCATGTTCGATTCCTGTGCAGAGCACACGCATGAAGTCCAAGATTAAGTTAAAGAGTTTCTCTCCTCAGATACCCACACTGATGCTTCAGATACACCCATTACCACAACAATGTCTGAGATTTCTACTATTATCAAAAATCTCAAACCTGGAGAAGCGCCTGGTCTGGATAGGATTTCTAATCGCATGATTAAAAACTTACCAGTCAAATTTATATTTTACCTAGCAGTTTTGATCAACTCAATGCTAAGGTTAACCCTCCAAGTGGCCGAGCCGTATATATACGTTCAACCAAAATTGTGCTCTAAGCGGCCAGCAAGCATATATACGCTCGCGTTAGGATTTCTTTACCCCAGCAATTTCGACGGGAGTGATTGCACTAATAGGCTCCCTGCTGGGAACGGTTTCGCTTTTCTGAAATTTAGCTTTTTATTTTGGGGTTGCTGCACATAACTGTTGAGTCGCCAAAAATCTATGTTTTGTTCGAATTTTTAATACTGCTATCGAATTAGCCAAGACAACAGAAATACTTTCAACACGTACTGAAAGTAAAAATGGAATTTATTTCTTCATCTAATATCTAAAATGGAGAATAAAAATAATTGAATAATAACCGCTCTTCAACTAAAATCTGGTTTGACAGTTTGAAGCTAATATATAAATCCAGAGTACTTATTCAAAGTTCCTATTTTTTAATTAGAATCGAATATCCGCAACGCAATAAGTTGAACAGAATCATTAAAATAAATTTCAAAATGTTAATGATTTAACGTACCTTAACATTTAATGAAAATTTGTTTTAATAGAAGCATATCGGTATAGTATTGAAAATTTATATATACAAGAGATGCTTTAATGACAGACTTTTGACAGCATAAGACTGATATTAACGTTATAATCATAGAAACATCTTTATTTTCGGAAATACTAGAATAATAAACATGTTACAAGAATTTTAAATAATCGTAAGCTTTAAACTGATACTCGTTGAAACCAGGACTGACGTCACAGCAGGAGCGGCAGAATTAAAAGGCGAGAAAATTGTTAGAATTTAAAAAATCACTGAGCAGCAAAATTTAGGGATGGCAAAAATTTTGGAATTTAGGTAATACACAAGGCAGAGGCATTTAGAAGCTGAAAATGTTTTATAATTTAGCAAAATTTAAAACCTTCAAAAGTTACGCCGATTGACAAAATGCTTAGCACCGGAAAGCAAAATTTAAAACCTTCAAAAGTTACGCCGATCGACAAAATGCTTAGCGCTGGCCATGGTTGCAACGCCTCGACGTATGCTATCATATGTTAGGGGTTCTGAACTTCATTAAGTAAGCCCAGTAATGAGCAAAGTGATTTTTATTAAATATAAAATAAACGAGTAATAAAATAAATATTATCATTCTTTTCTGTACAACTTTTCCTTAACTTCATTTATTATTAAAATTATTTTTATTATTATACCAATACCAGCTACTTATGGATCTATCACTACATATTTTAAAGGCGATAGCTGAATTCATCTCCCGCAGTAATCTATAGTATAATAAACATATATTTAAATAGCTTATTGTTTCGTATATGTTTGGGACTAATTTTCATAACAGCAATCTTACAAATAATAAGCAATTAAAATCCGAATAACAAAATTTTATTATTCCAAAGGGCGTTAGCTCAGAAGGGCTTTTAATTTCGTTTTGGCATTTTGCGTCGATTCACTTTCTGCGTTGAATCACTTTTCAAACTGTTGCCATCAAATATTACAGCCCTGTATTATATTTAAAGAAATTAAATAATGAAGAATCTTCATAAATGTATGTATGTTTCTCGCATTGTGATAAAACAACGGTACTTAGAGCCATCAGATTTTGAATAACGTAATCTTCCACCAAATATGGCCATCTGAAAGCCCTGATTTGGAATTTGTTTTATTATCGATTTCATATTTTGGAACACTGTAAAGAATTCTTGATAAACAAACTCAACGATTTCAAAGTGGGCAATGACAATATTGTACTGGGGGGGGGAATTATCTCCAACGCTCGAGACTGTGTTTCGGAAATTCTAATGATACGCTCATTTTAAAATTATTTTGCGATATTGCTGTTGAATTGAATTCTATGGTTTAAGTGCGAAGAACATGATATTTAATAAATGAAAGTAACACACAAAACCTTTAAATTGGGCGTAATGTAAAATCTGAAATTTCAGATTTTATTTATTTTTTATTCTCATTAAAACTGCAGTTGTGACGTGAATACCAGCAATTTTTCCTACAAAGTCTCTCTATAAAGATGTCTACCTCAAGGTAAATAGCTTTTCCGTGCATTTCCATTTAACTTTATCAAATCTGTCTATAAACACAGACGTCTAGTGATTATCTAAACAGTATAAAAACGTAGTCGTTTAATAATTATGCGTAAAAAAATGTTATACATATTTTTATTACAGTGTATTGTAAAAAGTGTTGCTTAAACACTGTCATAAAGCAGTGAATGAGAAGGGGAAAAAAAAAAAAAAAAAAAAAAAAGAGCTTCTCAGTTTCCGTACAGCTGTTAACAGGATCATTATTTTGTTTTCAAACAGAGAACGAAATTTTCAGAATAGAGAATTTTCAGAGGATGAAGTATGTCGAAAGAAATTAAGGGTATTACCGCAATTTCGGTTTGAGCATTTTAAAAAATCCATACAATATGCACAAATCTATAACAATCACTTGAATGAATTTTAATACCCAATTTAGAAGACAGACCTGATATTTGATCAATATGCTTGCAGTTTTATCTTCTTTTCGGTATTAATAGATTGAATACGTAATTCAATTAAACTTTTCCTTGAAAGCATCAATTTCATTTGTAAATGCTTTGCAATACTAAATACTAATATTATAAAAATTCCCAGCCTTGGTAAAAGGCCAACGAATGGCAGAGTGAATAAGACTACTGTAATTGTGTTAAACCGGAGTTAAGGTGGCTACTTAGTCGTTTTTGCATTTTTTTTCCCATGAGCAATGCGAACACGAGCTAGTTGCCCTTAAAAAATCCTCCTCCTATGCGTCCTTTTGCCTTAGGGAAATAGCCCTCGTATGCTATATCAGGTGCGCTGCAAACTCGGGAAAGTTTATGTTCTTTCATTATAGTTAATTAAAAAGACAATCAAACCCAATAATACTGTTTATGGATGTTTCAGAAGTTATTCAAGACTTAAAGAAACATACTACTTGTTGCTTTCGTAAGCGTTACTAGAACATAATTTTTGATAGGATTAAATTAGATCAAGAAAATTGCAATCTATCGGCTATGCATTAAAGAAAAAAAATTAATTCCAAATTATCATTCATTTCAACATGTTATGGACAAATCTTTAATTAGAAAATACGTATTTATAACAAAAACAAGATCAAAAGAGGAAAATATTTCAATTTTTCAATTTGATTGTGAAGAAGTAGAAAAATGCAGTAAATTTTTCGTATGCTTTAAGAATTCTTCAATTTCATAGCATCGACCTAGCGGTAATGTCGTTGAACTGATAGTTTGACCTAGGTTGAAATCCTAGTGAACGGGTTTACTGCATGGGAGTTTTAATGGTTTCCTTTTCTGTAGCGTGAATACGAGATATTTTCCCTTCAAAAGTCTTCACGAAAGCATCCTTGTTTCATAGGCAGATAGTTTTAGTCTCTTAGTTAAGAAGAATCGTAGGTTACCTCACTTGCGTAAACAAAAGAAAGTGAGTTCTCGCTCTATATTGGCTCTTATAGACTTTTGCATTGATTTAAGTTTAATGTAAATTTGAACGTGACTGTAAAATTAATTTTTTATGTCACAAATATTATTAAATTTTTATAGCATAATCATTGGTACGCAAGTGAGCTAACCTGTTCTTCTACGGACTTTGAATCATTACTGCTTTTGATGCTGCAGACGTGAAAAATGTACATTGCTCTTTGCCGGGATTCGAACCCTGAAGCTCTCGAATACGCGTCGAGAATGCTTCTAATTACACCGCGATGGATTACGTAAAGGAGGGGGGAAATACCTCATTAATTAAACTAACTATCATAGTGTCCAAACTCTGCTATTCTATTCTAAGCAAGGCATTGAAAAAAGTTGCTCTGCAATAACTCTTATTCTCGAAGTAAAGGAAAACAAACTACTGAAATATTATGTCCTTTGATTGTAATCAATTTTGAGTTTTCCTCATTTGAAAATATAGTTATTTTAAAGAATTTTTTTCCTTTTATGAAAATAAACGATCTACTGTTTACTGAGATCAATGTACTAGGAAAAAGAAACATAATTTATGATATCAAATATACATGAAAACAATGAACAAATTAGAACTCACTTCAGTTATCTGCAATCAATGCATATATTCTCTGGGAATACATCAAAGATGAATGCGTTGATTATATAATGGAATTCACGGATTTATATAAGATTAAAAGCACTTCCTTCATTAGGGACTTCAAAACGATATCTAACGACGCAGGTGTGGAATTGCAATTAAAAAGCGCATAGGATAAGCGATTTTGTAGAAGAATAACAAATATCATAAGCTTGAATTATTTTGTCAGTTATGGAACTTAGAATTTCAAAATTGGGAACATTACTGATAAAACAGTAATAATAATAATGATAAAATATTATTTAAATAATAGATTATAAAATATTATATATATTATTAATAATTATTTAATAATATATATTATTAAATAATTATTAGTAATATATATTATTAAAATAATAAATTATGCAATAAGGGTCGTTTTTTTAATGTTTTGTGCGTTGCCTTTATTTATTAAATATCATGCTCTTCGCACTTAAACCATTCAATTCAACAGCAATATCGCAAAATAATTTAAAAATAAACAGATCTTTAGAATTTCCGATTCTAAGTCTCGCGGGCTGGTGGGTACATTTTTTTTTTTTAATCCCTTAAAATGGGGATACGACTATTGTAAGGGATTTAAAAAAATTGTAAGGGATTTTAAAAAATTCGTTTCTCGCTTTGAAATTTTTGAGTTCGTTAATCAAAAATTCTTTAATGTCTGACAAAATATGAAATAGATAGTAAACCAAATTCCAAATTAGGGCTTCCAGAAAAGTGAATCAACACAGAAAGTGAATGGACGCAAAATGCCAAAACGAAATTAATATCCTTTCTGGGCTAATGCCCTTTGAGCTAAAATGAAAGTAAACAAAATGATTTTTTTTTTTTTTTTATTTTTTATTTATTTATTTTTTTTTTATTTATCCAAGTTATTTACATTTGCAGAATAAAAAAAAAATCTGAAAAGTTTCAGATTTTAAATTACGTCCAAATTGACGTTTTTTTAAACATTTTGTGTGTTACCTTTATTTATTAAATGTCACGTTCTTTGCACTTAAAACAATAAAATTCAGTTCAAGAGCAATATCGCAAAGTAGTTTTAAATTGAGCCTATCTTCAGAATTTCCGATACACAGTTCCGCGCACTGGAGATAAAAAGGTTTTTTTCTGTACAACATTGCCATTGCTCGCCTTTAAATCGTTTAGTTTGTTACTCAAAAATTCGTTAAAGTTTTGCAAAATATCAAATCGATCACAAAACAAATTCCAAATTTCAAATTTGGGCTTCCACATACCCATATCCGCAGTAGGATTATGTCATTCAAAATTCGATGGCTGTATGTACCAATGTTTTATCACAATGCGAGAAATATACATACATTTATGCAGATTTTTCATCATTTAATTTCTTCAAATATAATGCAGGACTCTAACATTGGGTGGCAACAGTTTGAAAATTGAAACTGACATTTATAGTGAACCAACGCAAAATCGCAAAACGAAAACAATAGCCTTCAAGGACAAAGCGCCTTTGGACTAAAAAGAATATTAGTGAGAAGACTTGGACATTATTCTTTAAATTGTTAAGCATTATTCGTTAGATTAACCTTTGAGAGAATTTTGGGAAACGTAAGTGTTTCACTTATCATACAGTGTTAAGAAATCTTTACTATCCTTTTTTTGTTTGTTTTGTTTTTAGTTTTTTTTTTTTTTTTTTTTTCTAAAAATTGTTGCAACAAACTGTAGTTTTATTCTTGAAACGTAATTCTAACTTGAAACAGGAATGAAAGCTTGAAAAAATTTTCAAATGAAATGACAGATACTTTCTCACGATTCGGAAAATCAAAGATATATATATCGTCTGCATCTTTCCTTTTGGATACAGGGCCAAGTCAAAATTGCTTGAATGCGGCGGGGGGGGGCTCTTAAAACCCTGCAGTAGGATGTCCCACTAGACCGTCCTGAGCGAGTTAAATATACGCAGGTGAGAGGCAAGTACTTTAAAAACACGGGTTCACCTGCACGCGGTGTGCGGTGTGGGCGTGGCCAATGACGTCACACAGAGGGCGGGACCAAAGGCAACGTCATCACACTAGGAGGCGTGGTCACGAGTGGAGTTGAGGTGTTGGTAGATTGCTGATTGAGTTGTAGACCTCCTGCTTTTCATTTAAAGTTAGTTTTTTTATATTGGCAACGGGAAATATTTTCTGCGTCTTAATTTTGATGATATAGCGATGCTGCCCTCTCTTGACGAAAAAGTGAATTATATGTTTTAGAAATATATTTTTTAAGTCTGGTGTTAAAATTATTCAATGCGCGACTCTAAAAACAATGTAAAAGAAACAAATATAAAAAAGACTTTCTTTTAATGATAGTTCATCATGTCATGAAAATGAAATTACAAGATAATTTGTTTTTATTACTCAATTTTATTCTGATACTTTTATCCTTTCTAGTTTTAAGTGAAACTTTAACTTATTTCTTAGGTTTTCTGTTCATAATAACATATTCATTTACTGTCATATTTTTTTAATACTTAACACGTTTCTAATTTGTAATATTTATTTAATTTCCACATACTATTTTTTTTTCATACCTTTCATAAATTTCAGCATACCCTGATTTTTAACTTATATGTTATATTTCACAAACGTTCCCGCACATGCTGTTTATTTGTTACATTACTTAATTTTAGATGCAATTTCACACTTTTTTTAACGTTATAATGTTCAATATATTCTGAATTTTAACTTCATTTACTTTTTTTAAACCACTCTAGTATTCTATACACACTTTAACTTAGTGGTATGAAATTGTATTTAAAAAGAAACGTTTATTTTTCGTGATCTTAGTTCTTTTACTAAATTTTCTACAGAATTTCTAATTTCTTTCACGTGTTTAACAATATCTTCCTTACATTACCGAATATTTTTTTAAAAAACTTAAGTCTATAACTGTTAATTGCTTTTCTTACGTTCATGATTTCCCTTCTGTGTTCATATTTCTTAATTCTAGCTTAACTTATTTATTATAATGTTTTTATTTCTCTCTCATCACTCGTAATTCCAACATTTTATCCCTTTTTATTCATTTTAACGATATGGATTGTTTTCATTTACTCCATATTCAAATATTTCCTTACAAATTTTATAATACTTGTTTTATTCCTCGATCATAATAGATCATCTACAGGTTTTACTCAGAAATTTCCATTCACAACTTTTCTTTCTCATATAGTTTTATGGTCTTCAAAGTTTCTAACATCATATTTAGTTTTAAATCCCGATTACCTTTAAGAGTGTTGATAATTTTCATTTCTAATTTTACAACCACGTTCAGTGTTTCATCCACACATACCAAAATATTTCTTACATTTTCTGATATTTAGTCTATGTCATATTTCAATACTTCAAATGAATTTACACTGCTCACACTATTATTTTTTCATGTTTTAGAGACACTAACTATACTAATTTTACTATTTTTCCTGCACTAATTGCATCTATGTCAGCACTCATGATAAACTAGCAATTGTTTTGCATCACATGCATAAAGAAATTCTTAAAACCAACTTTTTCAATATCGTACTCAAATTACTGTTTTCCAGATGGGAATTACCAGTATTCTTTGGTTTTACTCTGTTACATCTTTTTAAATTTTAACATCTTACTTTTAATTCTAACATACATCTTTTAAACAGTTTTTTATTTTAATGATAGCCTTACCTTATTTGTTCAAATTAATTCTTTCATTCACCTTCTTTACTACCTTTCAGTACCTTCATAATTCACTATGCAAACGCAATGTCTTTCACTGACATTCTGTTTAATAATACCACAAGTTTCCTTAATTGACAAAAAGCGAATTATTTCTCATTTCAAAATAGAACTACTATATTTTTGCACAAACATTACCTTTATCCATTCAAGCCACCCCTTAACCTGTAACTGACGTAGCGATAGGAAAGGAGATTCTTATCATATGCTCTTTCGACATTTGAGGTTTCTAGAACTTTTTTGACAAGTATATCAATACCATCAGAAAATATACTTAACACTTTTACCCAGTTTAAAGGCAACATACTGTTATAAGAATGGTTTTAGTTAAATTTATAACACAAATAAACGCATTTTGTGCTAAATAGGCATAAACATTTAGATTCAGAATATTTCTTTTTAATCCGATGTAAGACTTGAATTTCATTCATGATACGGATTGTCTCTTGATTTTCTTTTTGTTTACCTTACACTAATAGAAAATTTTTATTTTACAAGTTCAGCTTTTAATGAAATAGAAATAAAAACTACGATACACCTGCTGTTTTTAAGAAAAGGAACTTTGATATATTTCTGGAAATGTAAATGCTTTTAGAGTTTTCTTTCAATAACGTTGATTTTCATTACTTTACTAACTTCAATAATTCTCTTATTAGCTAATATGAATGAAAGAAGATTGTCAAAAATGTGACACAGTATAATTCTTACGAACATATGTACCTTTACCAGCATACAGATATTACCGATTGAAATGAAGAAAGATACAGATATTTTACTCCAATCTACATTAAATTAAAAAAAAATATTTAAACTTTCATACATTCCAAAGAATAAACGAAAACTCAATAGATATTGTCATGTTTGTATATATGAGATAAAAGTTTTATGAATGGTATTTAAAGTAATGCTTAGAACTTCATAAAAGCGAACATTCACTATGTTAATACACATATCATCAGTTATTTACATTAATCAATGTAATATTAATCATTACATGTACTATATGCATATATATTTAAAGTTTAATTGTCTTACAATTGAATAATTAACTATTGAGAGAAAGAGGTTCATATCTTACACTATTTAATTCACATGGAACAAATTTTTCCATCAACCACATTGAACCACGTTTATTAAATTCGCCAAAGCTCTTTTATTTCTGCATTTTCACACTCACGACACATTTTAAATGTAACTATTGATTACCATTTCAAACACCGATATCATAACTCAGTGTAAAACTACATCATAACTCATTTTTTCCCTACTAACTACAATTTTATATATTCAAGAAGTACATCTAAGACATGATCATTTTCTATGTTCTAGCAAATCGATTCAATTGCGAACATACTATTAAGACTTGCGATTTTAGAAGACTTGCATGTATTAACGATGTCAACGTTTCTTCGTTTTTGTAAGATTCGTATCAAACCATGTCGCATTCGAATGTGGTGTAAGAGATCACTT
This sequence comes from Stegodyphus dumicola, assembly GCF_044657685.1. Lineage (NCBI taxonomy): Eukaryota > Metazoa > Arthropoda > Arachnida > Araneae > Eresidae > Stegodyphus > Stegodyphus dumicola. The sequence continues at coordinate 150,557,904 of NC_140768.1, forward strand.
TTTCTTTTAAACACTTGTAAACAATGGATGCAATTTATAAGAAGAGAAGTATCATGCTGTTTCAAAACATCATCATCAGCATATTTCTGTTTCTTTTGACACCAGCAAAATTCCAAAAAAAAAAAAAAAAAAAAAAAAAAAGGTTCGTGAGATTTTCTTCAAATTCTGTTTTACTTGAAAAAATGTCCGAACATTCAATACGATGTAAAGATTCATATTGTTTTAAATTCTTATGCTCACTAAATATTTTTTATCACGATTTACTCTTAAAAGTAACTTTATAAGTTTTCATATCCTTTTTACATGAAAAGAACTTGTGATTATTCACTACAAAATTCTAAGACGAGAAGCTTCGCGACTTTTCAAACTACAAACTTAAATTTTTTAGGACATACACTACATCTGATGTTTCTTTCATGAGATTTCAAATATCTCTTCAGATTACTCGTATTCAAGAAACCTTACAAATATATCACATAAGTTCAGCGAATAATCGCTTCATAAACTCTTAAATTTTCAACACGAGTGAATCACTTGAAGCATATACTGCACTGTAAACATACAATACTTAAAAAAAAATTGTTATAAAAAATAAAAATACATTCATTTCACCAAGAAGCTTTTCTATTTAAATACATTTATTTATTTCCAAAAAAGAAGTTTCTGTATTATACATAAAATATACTTAGAATTTTCTTTCATTAGTTAATATCAAATTAACAACAATATCCATTTACTGATATTTGATATACATGTTTGCTTTAAAATTAAAACTAAAATTTCAATATATTTCTATTAAAAAAAAAAGCACAAGGAAAAAAAAATACTCATAACATCAACCAAAGACAGAAATTTAAATAGAATAGCTGTACTTATATTAGTGCATTTTTATAATCTTCATAACATTTCGATTCAAAAAACCTATTACAAAATAAATGAAACATTTTTTTCTGCCTTAAAGAATCTCTTATATTTTTTAAATTAATACATAAAAATATATCTTCACCAATATATTTAATTCTATCCTCAACACTTATTATAATGCAATCATGTCTTGTTTGTGAAGGATGATTTACAATGCAACCTTCGCATTTATATAGCTTTTTTATCACTGAATTTAATTCAGTTTTGATAGAGTTTATGAGTTCTTTAAAAAGTTCATCATCATCACTTACCATATCCGAACAATTGTTTTTACATTTGATTTGCAACGGTAAAATAATTTCAAAAATACTTTTATATAAAGTATTAGATACATCAGGAATAATTTCTTTCAATTTTTTTAAAATATCACAGTTTACTTTTAGGTATGTAGGTTTTAGTTTAAAAGAATTTTCATCTTGTTTAAAAACTTGTTGAAAAATACACTCACCTTCTTTGTTGAAAACTACCAACTCATTATTGCAAATGATGCTGGCACTCATATAGACAAGATTAAATTCATATATTTTTGAGGAAAATTCTTGCCATGTTGCAGGAGTTATAACAACACCGCGTGTAGTAGGGTATAATATTTTATTTTGTTCCACACATTCACGTAGATGAATGTTCATTCTGTTTTCAAACTGATTTATGGACACAAAATATCCCCAACCAAGAGTCCACTGTGCAATCAACTTCGAACTTTCTTTTTTCTGTTCTCGATTATTCGGCATGAAGATATTTTCAGGAACAGACTTCATATAGTGGGCAAACCAGTCATCCTCTGGAAGTTCATCCTCATTATCTTCCAAGCGTCGTTTTTTAATTTTCGAAATTTTTATGTTTCGGAATGTGATACTAATTCTAGGATCTTTAACGTCAGGTTGAGAGGGTATTCCGTGCATCCAAAATTGATTCGTTGGGGGTTTCATTACAAGGAGAGTTCCATGAGTTAAGTCCACGCTTCGAGATGTGAAATTTCGCCTGGTAAATACCATTTGACGTTTTGCACCTAAACTGATGATAGGTATATCACTTTCAGGTTCGAGACAAGTTTCATTGTCTTTATGCGTTGAAATTTTCGCCACTCCGTCAGGATAATAGTTCAATAAAGCAAAATTATATTTTTTGCCAGTTATCGTTTCAACATAATCTTTTACATTTAGAAGAGTTTGAGTCCATGGTTTTGCACAAATGCTCGTTCCAGAGAATTCGTAACTAAGTCCTTCATCACCAAAACCGACTACTTTTCTTCGTGGAACATACTGAGTCCCGTTAATTTCAAAACTAATATTTTTTAAATCATAATTTGATAGTTCATCTAGCAAAATATCAGCTTCATTTCGTGAATAAAATTCTTCGTATAATTCCACATTTAACTCTGTATCACATATATTCCTCATATTCGCTTTTGAATCTAACGACAATTCTGAATGATATAGAAATACGTAGCATTCTTAAATAGCAAAAATTATCTAAAACATACATTAACGAAATGATTTCATCAACACTTATCGTAATACATTCTTATCATGTCTTGTTTGTGAAGCCAGTCTTTCCGGCGTCATATGTGTAAAAATAATCATGATAGGATAGTGGGAAAGAGTTATAGTGTCCTAATGTTGTTATTCTGAACCTCGATATTACATATATGCATAAGGAGAATCTTAAAAGCATCATCCACTTATCATGATAGAGTAATGGAAAATTTCTAAAACTCTGATAATCATACGCGAAAGAATGTATTATCTTAAGGTTATTGTTGCTATTCCAAATTTGACAGTACATACAGAAGTGAAGGAAGATCCTTGATAAGCGCTGTAGACTTCACGTTATCATGATAACGTACAGCGCTTATCAAGGGTCTTCCTTCACTTCTGTATGTACTGTCAAATTTGGAATAGCAACAATAACCTTAAGATAATACATTCTTTCGCGTATGATTATCAGAGTTTTAGAAATTTTCCATTACTCTATCATGATAAGTGGATGATGCTTTTAAGATTCTCCTTATGCATATATGTAATATCGAGGTTCAGAATAACAACATTAGGACACTATAACTCTTTCCCACTATCCTATCATGATTATTTTTACACATATGACGCCGGAAAGACTGGCTTCACAAACAAGACATGATAAGAATGTATTACGATAAGTGTTGATGAAATCATTTCGTTAATGTATGTTTTAGATAATTTTTGCTATTTAAGAATGCTACGTATTTCTATATCATTCAGAATTGTCGTTAGATTCAAAAGCGAATATGAGGAATATATGTGATACAGAGTTAAATGTGGAATTATACGAAGAATTTTATTCACGAAATGAAGCTGATATTTTGCTAGATGAACTATCAAATTATGATTTTAAAAATATTAGTTTTGAAATTAACGGGACTCAGTATGTTCCACGAAGAAAAGTAGTCGGTTTTGGTGATGAAGGACTTAGTTACGAATTCTCTGGAACGAGCATTTGTGCAAAACCATGGACTCAAACTCTTCTAAATGTAAAAGATTATGTTGAAACGATAACTGGCAAAAAATATAATTTTGCTTTATTGAACTATTATCCTGACGGAGTGGCGAAAATTTCAACGCATAAAGACAATGAAACTTGTCTCGAACCTGAAAGTGATATACCTATCATCAGTTTAGGTGCAAAACGTCAAATGGTATTTACCAGGCGAAATTTCACATCTCGAAGCGTGGACTTAACTCATGGAACTCTCCTTGTAATGAAACCCCCAACGAATCAATTTTGGATGCACGGAATACCCTCTCAACCTGACGTTAAAGATCCTAGAATTAGTATCACATTCCGAAACATAAAAATTTCGAAAATTAAAAAACGACGCTTGGAAGATAATGAGGATGAACTTCCAGAGGATGACTGGTTTGCCCACTATATGAAGTCTGTTCCTGAAAATATCTTCATGCCGAATAATCGAGAACAGAAAAAAGAAAGTTCGAAGTTGATTGCACAGTGGACTCTTGGTTGGGGATATTTTGTGTCCATAAATCAGTTTGAAAACAGAATGAACATTCATCTACGTGAATGTGTGGAACAAAATAAAATATTATACCCTACTACACGCGGTGTTGTTATAACTCCTGCAACATGGCAAGAATTTTCCTCAAAAATATATGAATTTAATCTTGTCTATATGAGTACCAGCATCATTTGCAATAATGAGTTGGTAGTTTTCAACAAAGAAGGTGAGTGTATTTTTCAACAAGTTTTTAAACAAGATGAAAATTCTTTTAAACTAAAACCTACATACCTAAAAGTAAACTGTGATATTTTAAAAAAATTGAAAGAAATTATTCCTGATGTATCTAATACTTTATATAAAAGTATTTTTGAAATTATTTTACCGTTGCAAATCAAATGTAAAAACAATTGTTCGGATATGGTAAGTGATGATGATGAACTTTTTAAAGAACTCATAAACTTTATCAAAACTGAATTAAATTCAGTGATAAAAAAGCTATATAAATGCGAAGGTTGCATTGTAAATCATCCTTCACAAACAAGACATGATTGCATTATAATAAGTGTTGAGGATAGAATTAAATATATTGGTGAAGATATATTTTTATGTATTAATTTAAAAAATATAAGAGATTCTTTAAGGCAGAAAAAAATGTTTCATTTATTTTGTAATAGGTTTTTTGAATCGAAATGTTATGAAGATTATAAAAATGCACTAATATAAGTACAGCTATTCTATTTAAATTTCTGTCTTTGGTTGATGTTATGAGTATTTTTTTTTCCTTGTGCTTTTTTTTTTAATAGAAATATATTGAAATTTTAGTTTTAATTTTAAAGCAAACATGTATATCAAATATCAGTAAATGGATATTGTTGTTAATTTGATATTAACTAATGAAAGAAAATTCTAAGTATATTTTATGTATAATACAGAAACTTCTTTTTTGGAAATAAATAAATGTATTTAAATAGAAAAGCTTCTTGGTGAAATGAATGTATTTTTATTTTTTATAACAATTTTTTTTTAAGTATTGTATGTTTACAGTGCAGTATATGCTTCAAGTGATTCACTCGTGTTGAAAATTTAAGAGTTTATGAAGCGATTATTCGCTGAACTTATGTGATATATTTGTAAGGTTTCTTGAATACGAGTAATCTGAAGAGATATTTGAAATCTCATGAAAGAAACATCAGATGTAGTGTATGTCCTAAAAAATTTAAGTTTGTAGTTTGAAAAGTCGCGAAGCTTCTCGTCTTAGAATTTTGTAGTGAATAATCACAAGTTCTTTTCATGTAAAAAGGATATGAAAACTTATAAAGTTACTTTTAAGAGTAAATCGTGATAAAAAATATTTAGTGAGCATAAGAATTTAAAACAATATGAATCTTTACATCGTATTGAATGTTCGGACATTTTTTCAAGTAAAACAGAATTTGAAGAAAATCTCACGAACCTTTTTTTTTTTTTTTTTTTTTTTTTTGGAATTTTGCTGGTGTCAAAAGAAACAGAAATATGCTGATGATGATGTTTTGAAACAGCATGATACTTCTCTTCTTATAAATTGCATCCATTGTTTACAAGTGTTTAAAAGAAAAAGTGATCTCTTACACCACATTCGAATGCGACATGGTTTGATACGAATCTTACAAAAACGAAGAAACGTTGACATCGTTAATACATGCAAGTCTTCTAAAATCGCAAGTCTTAATAGTATGTTCGCAATTGAATCGATTTGCTAGAACATAGAAAATGATCATGTCTTAGATGTACTTCTTGAATATATAAAATTGTAGTTAGTAGGGAAAAAATGAGTTATGATGTAGTTTTACACTGAGTTATGATATCGGTGTTTGAAATGGTAATCAATAGTTACATTTAAAATGTGTCGTGAGTGTGAAAATGCAGAAATAAAAGAGCTTTGGCGAATTTAATAAACGTGGTTCAATGTGGTTGATGGAAAAATTTGTTCCATGTGAATTAAATAGTGTAAGATATGAACCTCTTTCTCTCAATAGTTAATTATTCAATTGTAAGACAATTAAACTTTAAATATATATGCATATAGTACATGTAATGATTAATATTACATTGATTAATGTAAATAACTGATGATATGTGTATTAACATAGTGAATGTTCGCTTTTATGAAGTTCTAAGCATTACTTTAAATACCATTCATAAAACTTTTATCTCATATATACAAACATGACAATATCTATTGAGTTTTCGTTTATTCTTTGGAATGTATGAAAGTTTAAATATTTTTTTTTAATTTAATGTAGATTGGAGTAAAATATCTGTATCTTTCTTCATTTCAATCGGTAATATCTGTATGCTGGTAAAGGTACATATGTTCGTAAGAATTATACTGTGTCACATTTTTGACAATCTTCTTTCATTCATATTAGCTAATAAGAGAATTATTGAAGTTAGTAAAGTAATGAAAATCAACGTTATTGAAAGAAAACTCTAAAAGCATTTACATTTCCAGAAATATATCAAAGTTCCTTTTCTTAAAAACAGCAGGTGTATCGTAGTTTTTATTTCTATTTCATTAAAAGCTGAACTTGTAAAATAAAAATTTTCTATTAGTGTAAGGTAAACAAAAAGAAAATCAAGAGACAATCCGTATCATGAATGAAATTCAAGTCTTACATCGGATTAAAAAGAAATATTCTGAATCTAAATGTTTATGCCTATTTAGCACAAAATGCGTTTATTTGTGTTATAAATTTAACTAAAACCATTCTTATAACAGTATGTTGCCTTTAAACTGGGTAAAAGTGTTAAGTATATTTTCTGATGGTATTGATATACTTGTCAAAAAAGTTCTAGAAACCTCAAATGTCGAAAGAGCATATGATAAGAATCTCCTTTCCTATCGCTACGTCAGTTACAGGTTAAGGGGTGGCTTGAATGGATAAAGGTAATGTTTGTGCAAAAATATAGTAGTTCTATTTTGAAATGAGAAATAATTCGCTTTTTGTCAATTAAGGAAACTTGTGGTATTATTAAACAGAATGTCAGTGAAAGACATTGCGTTTGCATAGTGAATTATGAAGGTACTGAAAGGTAGTAAAGAAGGTGAATGAAAGAATTAATTTGAACAAATAAGGTAAGGCTATCATTAAAATAAAAAACTGTTTAAAAGATGTATGTTAGAATTAAAAGTAAGATGTTAAAATTTAAAAAGATGTAACAGAGTAAAACCAAAGAATACTGGTAATTCCCATCTGGAAAACAGTAATTTGAGTACGATATTGAAAAAGTTGGTTTTAAGAATTTCTTTATGCATGTGATGCAAAACAATTGCTAGTTTATCATGAGTGCTGACATAGATGCAATTAGTGCAGGAAAAATAGTAAAATTAGTATAGTTAGTGTCTCTAAAACATGAAAAAATAATAGTGTGAGCAGTGTAAATTCATTTGAAGTATTGAAATATGACATAGACTAAATATCAGAAAATGTAAGAAATATTTTGGTATGTGTGGATGAAACACTGAACGTGGTTGTAAAATTAGAAATGAAAATTATCAACACTCTTAAAGGTAATCGGGATTTAAAACTAAATATGATGTTAGAAACTTTGAAGACCATAAAACTATATGAGAAAGAAAAGTTGTGAATGGAAATTTCTGAGTAAAACCTGTAGATGATCTATTATGATCGAGGAATAAAACAAGTATTATAAAATTTGTAAGGAAATATTTGAATATGGAGTAAATGAAAACAATCCATATCGTTAAAATGAATAAAAAGGGATAAAATGTTGGAATTACGAGTGATGAGAGAGAAATAAAAACATTATAATAAATAAGTTAAGCTAGAATTAAGAAATATGAACACAGAAGGGAAATCATGAACGTAAGAAAAGCAATTAACAGTTATAGACTTAAGTTTTTTAAAAAAATATTCGGTAATGTAAGGAAGATATTGTTAAACACGTGAAAGAAATTAGAAATTCTGTAGAAAATTTAGTAAAAGAACTAAGATCACGAAAAATAAACGTTTCTTTTTAAATACAATTTCATACCACTAAGTTAAAGTGTGTATAGAATACTAGAGTGGTTTAAAAAAAGTAAATGAAGTTAAAATTCAGAATATATTGAACATTATAACGTTAAAAAAAGTGTGAAATTGCATCTAAAATTAAGTAATGTAACAAATAAACAGCATGTGCGGGAACGTTTGTGAAATATAACATATAAGTTAAAAATCAGGGTATGCTGAAATTTATGAAAGGTATGAAAAAAAAATAGTATGTGGAAATTAAATAAATATTACAAATTAGAAACGTGTTAAGTATTAAAAAAATATGACAGTAAATGAATATGTTATTATGAACAGAAAACCTAAGAAATAAGTTAAAGTTTCACTTAAAACTAGAAAGGATAAAAGTATCAGAATAAAATTGAGTAATAAAAACAAATTATCTTGTAATTTCATTTTCATGACATGATGAACTATCATTAAAAGAAAGTCTTTTTTATATTTGTTTCTTTTACATTGTTTTTAGAGTCGCGCATTGAATAATTTTAACACCAGACTTAAAAAATATATTTCTAAAACATATAATTCACTTTTTCGTCAAGAGAGGGCAGCATCGCTATATCATCAAAATTAAGACGCAGAAAATATTTCCCGTTGCCAATATAAAAAAACTAACTTTAAATGAAAAGCAGGAGGTCTACAACTCAATCAGCAATCTACCAACACCTCAACTCCACTCGTGACCACGCCTCCTAGTGTGATGACGTTGCCTTTGGTCCCGCCCTCTGTGTGACGTCATTGGCCACGCCCACACCGCACACCGCGTGCAGGTGAACCCGTGTTTTTATACTACTGAGGCATATTCACAAAGCCTACAGACAATTTCTCTACGGGCTGCTCTCATTGGAGGAAACATCTGCTTGGCGGTCATATTTGGAATGGCGAGTTATCGCCCTGTAGGTGTGGTAATTAACGCCAAACAAACGGAAACAGCGTTTATTTCATTCAATATTTTTTTAGTTTATGAATGAAAGCTTAGAGGAATTGTGTGGAATATATCTTAAATAACTTACTGATCTTATTAATAGTTTATTTGTATTTGAATTTAAACTTTTAAAAGCACGTAATTGTTTTACAAGAAAAGGTGTTTATATGGAGACAGCATATGCACTTTTTCGTTATTTCATTAGGAAGAGTCTGTTGTGTAAATTTTCATAGCGCATTAATTTATACAAATAAAGGAATATTAAAAAATTAACCAAATCAAAATATTCAGTAAACATTTAAGGGTGTCGGATACCTATTCTTTTTACGAGTAAGTATAGCTAAAATTATATTTTATTCCATTATGCGCTATTTCTATTGAAACGCTTTTCGTTCTCTTGGATCGTAATCTTGCTTACTGGTACCTATTGCAAAGAGTACAAACCAGTAAATAAAATAAGAAAAATTAACATTAACAAAAATAGAGAAAATAAAGGCGTTTAATTTTCAACACCGTACCCGATGTCGAAAAGACAAATAATGACAAAGTCATTCAATAAAGTTAAAATAAAATTAAATCCGTATAGAGCAGAGTTTATGAAAGCTACGAGCGGGGATAGAACCGGCGACCTAGAGGTCTCAGAATTATTCCCGCGCTCGTTACCACTGGTCTGCAGTTTCTCCGGTAGGTTACGCTAACTTTTTGGTACACGACGCTCAGATAAAAATTGTAAAAGCGATGAACCAAAAGTCGCCAAGCACTACATTCTGTAACCCTACCTCTTTCTCTTTTAACCAATCGGAGCAAACAGCAGAGGAAACGGTCTGTAGGCTTTGTGAATAAGCAGGTGAGAGGAATAGAAAGGAAAGGTTCTAGAATGGTTTCCAACGGAAATAATTAATTAGATAGTGGAATGGCTTTCAGTGGATACTGGGGAAAAGAGGGATATGCTCTCTGACTTATTCCCGAACCGTGGAAGGAGTTTCACTGCTTATTTTTATGCCCTGCTTTATTGAACATTTTGTTTAAGGACGGATTAATTTTTATCAATTTATGAAACAAAAAAAAAGTATTTCGTAGAGAAATACGTATTTGCAATGTAAAATTGTATGCTTATTTAAAATTTGCTTAAAGTCATAACATTTTGGCGAAATTACATAATTTTGTTTATTCCAACGAAATTTAATATTTATTAGAACTCTTATTACGGTAAAGTAACCGAGTATTACATGAAGTTACAATACGTAACTGTAAAGATTTTATTTACTTAAGGTATTGTAGAAAATTGTAACTGTAATTTTTTATATTTATAACATTTACCTCTAATATGTTAACAACAAAACATAATTACTTAACTTTTCTTTTATCTGGTACACAAAATAAGTAATGTGTTTTAGTATGATGTATTTTGATGGAGCTTTAAAAGACCTTTCTTTTTACGAAAAGAGTATTGTATTCACTTGTGAAAGAACAAATTCAGTTTACACAGAATAAATTTGTTTTCAGTACTGTTTACTTTTTAACTGAATAAAATCCAGTTAAAAAGTAAACAGTACTTTGTTATACTTAATTAACCAAAATTATTTAACACCAATCCTGTTGTTGATTTAGATATGTTACAAATTTAGAGTTTACACATTCTGAAAATTAACTGTAAGAGGTCTTTTAATGAGTTAGACCATTCAGTCATTGGTAATCAAAAGATCTTTCAAATTTGATTTTTCAAATGTATTGATTCTAAATACTGGGATATAAATGATTAACTTAATGAATTTGCATTATTACAGAAGTGTCAAACAAAATTTATATTATGAAATAATCAGAATTAATAAAAATTTTCATAATAAATATTTCTTATTTAGTGTTTTATAAGAAAAACCAAAAAAGTGTAAATTTAACAAATAATTTTCAAAATTGGGTAATCAAAATTAAACAAAAAGGGCAGGCAATCAATAAGAATAATAAATAATACACTTACTACCTTCACAAAGCAGGAGCCCATTCATAGTAGGCGCTCAATCCCGGAACGATTGAAATTCCCTATACTCAAAATCCCTTTTCCTTTCTCCTGTTAGCTCATCCCTACTTTTACGTGCTATACCTACAAATCTTGAACTCTTCCAGCAAACAATAGCATTCGTTCCGGGATTGAGCGCCTACTGGTTGTCCCTGCCTTTTCTTCATTCCCATTCTGTCTTTTTCATTGTGACTGAGGGTAATAAAATTTCCCGCGCTGCTGGAGAAGTTGTCCCTTCATCTAAATTAGGTTGCAATAATTGTAACGTTTTGTTTCCCCCTTTTTTTCCTTTTGAAGGATTTTCTAAGTTTCCACATTAAAGAAAAATTCTGATATTTTGTATTTCCTATCTGTTGTCTAAAAGTGTGTAATACAGAAGATGTAAATCCTTAGTTCAATTTCAATCAAATTTAATCATATTAAAATTATTATTTTCTTAAATCACTGAATAATAATTTACGATAAAATATCAATCATTCGTATAATGGCATATTTTAAAATTTTTACGTCGTTCGTTTTAGAGTTTCGGATGACCTCTTCTTGTCCATCCATTAAAAGTATTATCCACTGAACGATGAGTGCGCATTCAAAACATAAAAATTTTAAAAAGTAGATGTATAAAGATTTTAATTAATTTTGCAAATATTTTAGAGTAAAGGTTTGGAATTCTTATGATTTTATATCCTAAAAAGTATAGTCTACACTAAAAATGGATAAAAAGTATTTGAGCTATCTTATTTCAAAAGCGTTAAATTTCTAAAAGCATTTCAAAACATTTTTGATTGGTGCTATGATAAAATAATACGAAATACGAAAAGCAGATTTTGGTTTTTAAAATAAATTACTATCATGAAACTACATTTATAATATTCTGTTGCATTCTGATGACCATACTTTAGATACTCCTTTCAGTTTTTAAATTAAATGTTGAATCGAATTGTAGATATAAATTTATGCACAATGAGAATGAAATTTACGTATGGTGGAAATAATCATACAATACTTGCCACAAAGAATAATTCTCAGTAACTGAACAGTACTTCAGGTTCTGCATATAAAACTGTACAATGTTAATTATATTATAAAATGTTCAGGAAATATCAAGAACTTCACTTTATTTGTAATCATTCTCATTAAATAACCATTAATTAACACAAGCAGTATTTTGAATTTGGATGACAAAGCACACGACGGCTGTCCTAAGGGAAGGTATATTTTCGAGGACGACTTGCTCAGCGAAACTAGGTCATATTCACATTACACAAGCGGAAACCCACAAAATGGTCTATATAATAACAACCCGCTCTTCTGCGCAATAACCTAGATCGAACAACCAGTATACAGCTGTTTACTTCTCGACCACAAGTGGAGCCCCTACTCCGCAGATCACGTGATTTAACGTAACAGAAATTATTTTTCATTCTTGATTGTTCGCTTGCTTGTATTTGATTATGGCAAAGCACACAAAGGCTACATACCTAAGGGAAGGGATGCCTTCATGGAGGACCTTTTAAGGAAAATTAACTCCCATTCATGCTATACAATGGAAAAATCGCTTTCCTTGATGAATTGAAATTTTAAGCTATAGCTATCCTGGGTAAGGAGACGAAATTAAATAAAAGAATTTACATAAAGTTCAAAATATATACGTTAAAGTATATGTGTTTTAATTATAAGTGTTTAAAAATAATGAGGACAAGGATCCTTTGAAAAGTGTTGTATGATTTTGACTTTAGTATCATATGATCAGAAATGTTGGGATAATTTAGGAATTATTTTTTTATTTTTCAATGCATTCTGATAAAGCTTGCATATTAAAGATTTTTTATATATATACTGTTACGAATTTGGTATTTAGAAAGCTAATGTTAGTTCAATTATAAATTAAATGGTTTTATTTTTCGCGCAGTGCAGCGCGTGACGAATATTAAAAGAAAGCTATGCCGGAAAATTGAAAATACAAGAGCGCGCGCATTTAATAAATAAATATCTCGTTTTGATTTCGAGAAAGTACTAGAAAATTCTAGCGCATGATTTTAAAAATCTTATAAAAGGAGGAAAACATCTCAGTTCGTAGTTCGTAGAGTTCTAAAGATTTTTAAAGTGCACGGAATGAAAGAATTGTAGTGAGACACGAATTCTTTTTCCTTTGCGATGTGTAGTTAAAAATTTTGTGTCTATAAATAAGTCATTGATTTGCGAAACCGAAAAACAAAAATGTCCTTTTATAGGACACCACTCGATAGTTCTGATGAAGAGGACTACCGAAGCGAGCGTTCGTCCAAAACCAACAACACCTATCCATTGAAGAAAGAGGATTTCATCCTTATGGCCAAAGAAAAGAAAAGTAAAGCAAAAAAGGCGAAAACTATGTCAGATATGGAAAGGGAACAACCAAGTAAGAAGAAAGATATTAAACCTGGTAAGGAAAAAAGAGACATTCAAACACCGAATGAAGCTACTGATGAACAGACACCAGAAGATTTATCAATGGGAAATGATGAGAACATCCCAAAATTCAAGTCATGTTCTGAAGAAGAAATCCGGGACCAGATTGCGAAATTTGGATTTGACGTAATTTGCAATTACTTTCATAAAAGATCTAAGGGTGAGATGGATGTAGAGACATTCACGAAAAAATTTTATCCAGGGCAGATAACTGAAAGAGGAACAGACAGCAGGGAACAAGAATGGATTTCTCCTAACAAAACCGCGAAAGTATCAGAAAACGAAGCTCCAATGGAAGTTACGACGGAAAATCGATTTGAGCAGCTAAGGGCCCTATCACTTCTATAGACGCGCGCGCTTAGCCGGGACAATTCCGAGAAACGAGATTCTAGTAGTATGGCTTTAAGCGGCAGGCTTCCGAGAAATGTTTCGTCTAGCTAGGAGGAACGTGTCCCGGCTACGAGCAACATTTTAAAACTTTCCCGAAAATGTTCCGGCTGGAGACGTGTTCCTCGAACGTTCAACCAATCAGGCGAAAGTTCTGTTTCTGAAGGATCACGGGTATAAGGGCCCTATCACTTCTATGGACGCGCACGCTTACCCGGGACAATTCCGAGAAATGTTTCGTCTAGCTAGGAGGAACCTGTCCCGGCTACGAGCAACATTTTAAAACTCGTCCGAAAATGTTCCGGCTGGAGACGTGTTCCTCGAACGTTCAACCAACCAGGCGAAAGTTCTGCTTCTGAAGGATCACGGGTAACTTTCAATATGGCGATGGCCCTCACTGTGAAGTGATGGACGGTGGAAATAGAGGCCGGCACAGCTTTAGTATAGCCCACCGGAATTTTAAACAAAAAAAAAATAACGCCAAGAGCGGCGATAAATGATATGATTTGGTAACCCATATTATTCGCCAAATGCAATGTAAACAAGAGGATGGAATGACGGTTACAGCTAATTTAGTAGTCAGTTACATTTATTCAATTTCAATACAAATTACCGACATATCCATTTACTCAAAGTTTAATGCACGTGCCCTGTATTCTTACTTTTCCGGTATAGATTTCTCTTAAAATTTGTCTCACGCTGCGTCGCAGGAGGAAATACAACACTTAAAATTAGAATTCTACTAAAACTAATATCTAAATACACAATTCGTAACACTGTTATTGGCGAATTGTTTAAAGCTCAGATACCGTGAATACTATTTTGTATATATTTTTTTGGCTACTTGAGGTGATATTTTTGCGTTTTGCTTGCTCTAAAACTGCTGTTAGTGATGTTGTAATTAAGTATTAGGGGATTATAAAGGAAAATTAACGGTGGGAGTTTGCAAACAAACGTAAAATTTTGGAAATAGATATTTTATGTATGAATTAACAATAGAGAATGAATTTTTAGAGGATTTTTGATGGATTGTCGATTATTGAAGGATAGCGTTCTCTGTGAAAAATTAAGATACCATGCTGATTAGTTAGTCAGAAAAAGTCATCAACTGGTAGTATTTGCAAGAAATGTACAGCTGAGAAATCAATTAGGCTAGGATCTTGATTCGCCTGTAGTAAGCTCAATTTTTCTAGAAATATTTATTTATTTTATTTTTTTTTTTTTACAACGTGAATCAATGGAGTTGCTTATGCGCGAATTTCTGCAATTCTCCGATTTCTTTTAAGTGAAAGCAGATTTCTTACTATATGAGTAATGCAGAGTTTATTCAATTTCTGATTTTTAAGTGAAAAGAGATCGCTATATACATGGGCAAAGCCAATGCAGTACGCAATGTTGAGGTTGTGAGCGCTGCCTAGTTTGTGCAATTCTAGGATTTTTTTTAAGTGAAAATAGATCGATGTGTACATGGGCAGAGCCAACGTAGTGCGTAATGCCGAGGTTGTGCGCGGTGCCCACTTTGTGCAATTCTAGGGTGTTTTTAAGTGGAAATAGATCGATGTGTACATGGGCAGAGTTAATGTAGTGCGCAAAGCCTAGGTTGTGCGCGGTGCCCAGTTTGTGCAATTCTAGGATGTTTTTTAAGTGGAAATAGATCGATGTGTACATGGGCAGAGTTAATGTAGTGCGCAATGCCTAGGTTGTGCGCGGTGCCTAGTTTGTGCAATTCTAGAATGTCTTTTTAAGTTGAAATAGATCGATGTGTACATGGGCAGAGCCAATGTAGTGCGCAATGCCGAGGTTGTGCGCAGTGCCTAGTTTGTGCAATTCTAGGATTTTTTTAAGTGATAATAGATCGATGTGCACATGGGCAAAGCCAATGTAGTGCGCAATGCCGAGGTTGTGCGCGGTGCCTAGTTTGTGCAATTCTAGGATGTTTTTTTAAGTGGAAATAGATCGATGTGTACATGGGCAGAGCCAATGTAGTGCGTGGTGCCTAGTTTGTGCAGTTCTAGGATGTTTTTTTAAGTGAAAATAGATCGATGTGTACATGGGCAAAGCCAATGTAGTGCGCAATGCCGAAGTTGTGCGCGGTGCCTAGTTTGTGCAATTATAGGATGTTTTTTAAGTGAAAATAGATCGATGTGTACATGGGCAGAGCCAAGGTAGTGCGCAATGCCGAGGTTGTGCAATTCTCTGATATTTTTAAGGTGGAAATAGATGGATGTGTACATGGACACCGAGCTTTGATGTTTTTCGAGCGAATAGGGATCGTTGTGTGTAAAGGAAAGCGAGATAATGTGTGATTAATTTATTAGATACTACTACGTACTATGCAACAAAAATCGTCTGAAGTAAGCAATAAAAATATTTTTTGGGGATTTTATTTTTACTCAAAAGCAATTGGCAATAATTTATAAAATCGTCTGCAGTATTTCTCTCCAGTTTGTTTTGGAATTTTTGTGTTTTTCATCTCTGTGCAGCCATGAATGCTAAACGAAAAGAAACTTTGCCTGAAATTCAAGAATTAGTTATTAATTTGCATATTGAACGTGGAAATTCTATTAGAGAAACTGCTGAAACAGTTAACCTGAGTCATTCAACAGTTTTCAATATCATTAAACGATATAAAAAGAATCATATGATTCAGGATAAAAGAAGACCTGGCCGACCATCAAAGCTATCCCATGGAATAAAGCGAATTATCGTTCGAAATATTAAAAAAAATCCAAAAATGAGTGCTTCTAAAGTTGCTGCTGATTTACAAGCATTATATGGAGTAATTGTTAATCCTGACACTATTGGAAGTGTAATTCGATCTGCTGGATATCACGGTAGAGCAGCCAGGAAAAAATTCTTCGTGAGTGAAAAGAATAGAAACCTCAGACTGGCTTTCGCCAAATCCAACATAAATAAGAATTCTGATTACTGGAATGAAGTTATATTTGCTGATGAGAGTAAATTTAATATATTTGATTCTGAAGTTAGAATCTTGGTGTGGATAAAACTTAGGGAAGAATTTCGCAAACACACCATTTCTTCAAAAAACAATTAAAATCGGTGCTTCAAGAAGAATGGGGTAAAATCACTCCAGAAATCGCAAAAAAATTAGTCGAATCCATCCCAAGAAGATTAAACCATGTTTTAAAAGTAAAAGGAAATCCAACAAAATATGAAAACCTTTTATAAAGTAAAATTTTTGGATAAATATTTGATGGAAAAGTAAGTGTCCCATCACTTATGTGAGCCATTTTTTTTGCTCCGTTCTAAACAATTGTATTTTTATTAAATTGATATTTTAATATTTTGAGAAAATGTATGTTATGTAATAATTACTACTAAATTTAAGTATGAAACACAACCACAAAAAATTTTTACATGTTTTTTTAAATTTATTTTACTACAGTTTTCTTTTGTAAAGCACAAGTGTCCCATCACTTCTGTGAGACACTGTATGTGTGTGTGTATGTTAAGCATTGCTTAGTGTTCCTAATTTGTAGTATTTATTTTGTTTCATTGCGAGAAATTAAATTTTTTATTTATTTATGTGTAGAATTCTAGTATGCCTGCCTACAGAGAATATATTGTGATTTAGGAATTTAAGAACCTGTTTTTCATTAATGTGAAGTTTAAAATTTTTAGAAAATAATGAAAATTGTCTACTTACTGGTATATAAGGGATTATGTTGTTACGTAGCAAAACGTTAATTTGTAAATATGATAAAATTGATATGTTCCAGAGTATTAATTAAAAAAACTCTTTTTTATTTGTATAAATGCTAAAGCTTAAAAATATTTGAAAATACTGAAGCTGGATGAAATACAAGTATGAGAGACTGCGACGTTCTTTATCGTTGTAATAACTGGTAGAATTCGCTTACTGTATCATGATAATTTTAAATATAAACAATTTATTATACTTATTTTCAGTTACGCCTAAGCTCAGAAATGTAAATTTAAAGAATTTGATGTTAATTTACAATAATAAACAATTCATTATTTTTTTAAAGAGAAAATAGAAATTACGCGTAGCATTGAGAATACATTGTGACGTCACACCAAATTATTTATTAAAGGTGAAATAGCTAAAGGTTTCCGGTATTGTTTTTAAAATTACATCCTTTTAACCTTAATCATTTTTATTAATCATTTCTTAATATTTCTTTCTCTTAAAATCGTGTATAATAGTCGTAAACTTATTTCTATTATCCACGATTTCTGGTGAAATCAAGATGGCTGCCATTTTTTGAAAAACGGAATTTCGTCGAAAATCTGGATGGCAACCATTTTTCAAAACAACGTATTTCATGTGCTTTGGCGCCAAACCAAATTCGCCAAACTTTGAAGGTGGGCTATACTAAAGCTGTTCCTAGAGGCCGATTTAATTATTGCTGTTTTGTTGTAATAAAACTGCCTGAGTCATTTTTTAAATGTGTATATATTCATTAAATATATAATCGTGGAAATTTCAGAATTGACAGTATTTTACGACGTTCTTGCAGTTCGTATTTGTTTACAAATTGTTCGTCGCCAAAAGTTCGCCAAATTTGTCGTATTTCGTGCTGATCGTGTATTATCACTGTTATATAATAAATAGAATTTTATTTCTTAAATTTAAGTTGAATAATTTTTTTAAATCCGTTTGTATATGCGCGGCTTTTCTCCTAATTACTTATCTTTTAAATTGTTAATTGCATAATCAGTGACACATTTTAAACAGCATAAAAAAAGCATAGCTTATGTAATAATGAGAATACTCATTAAATTTGTCTATTATTTTCATGTTATTAATGAAATACATTTTGGATTATAAATACATTAGAAACTATACTTTTATTGTAAGTGCTACATATTGAAACATTGGAAATTTATGGATTTATTATTATGCATGATGAAAAACATTTGTATATACATTCATTAATATAAATTTTATTCATTACATTAATACTAATAAATATACTTCTAAACCATCGCATCTCTCTATCTGTATGTAAATATATGACTTATTAGATGTATATATATATGTATGTATGAATACAAAAATGAACATTGCCAAGAAGTTTATTTGAAGTTGCTTTTAATTCAGATAACGATTATGTAATTGGCAGCAACTATAGTTAACAGTTCTTTGCAAATTATTATGGGTATGTAATAATCAGCTGAAAAATAATTGATGAGTATTTGAGTACTAAAGAGTTCATAATTATATCATACGTATGATCTACGTAATAAAAACATGACTAATAAATAATAAGAAATGTAACAGCTGTGCATTTATAACAGTTGATTACTTAAAACAGCGCACAACTAATTATCACGTTCATGTCTGTTTACATAATGAATTGCACTTTCCAAATACGTGCACGGGCCTACTAGTGGCCGAAGCGTCGTTGAACTCTGGTAGTTCTGTCTCAGGTTAGAATGCCGCGAACGGGCTGGCTACATGACGTTTCCTTGGTTTGCCCCATTTGTAACTGGTATACGAGCCAGTTTTAAAAAAAATCTTCAACAGAGGGATCTTCCTGTTAGGCAGATATCCCTCGAGGCTTTGCCGTAATCACATAAAACAAACTCATGATGTGCACCACCTAATTTCTAGAGGTGGTATAATTAATGTGTTTTAGGTGTATTACCGAGTGTTCTATGGGGCAGTAAACAACTCGCACATGTTTGATTGCTCATGTATTCATGTGCTTTATTTGATCTTCATTTTGCTCGTTTTTTTCTGTTTTTTTTTTTTTTTTGTCTGTTTTTTTGTTTGAATGGACAGAACAGTAATTATGAGCCATAATGTTAGTCAAGGTCAGAAGGTGGTCAACAGGTCACAAATTTTCCAGTGAGCCATCAAATTTTCAGTGCAATGCAGACAACAGAAAATACACACAGATAATATTTGATATATAGACTTATCCGGCACACGTTTTAAACTATTTTTAGTGTATATAGAATTTGGCTATTACTGATGTAATTAATTACTATAACCAGAAGTGTGTTTATCTGTTACTTGAAGTGCCAGAGTGGAGATCAAAATGATTATCTTGATAGCAATCACCTTTCTATTATCTTCCATTACTAACAATAAAGTTTAAAACGAAAAGCGTGTGAGCGATACAAAACAACACGAAGAAGCGAATGTCACTTGAAAGGAAATGTCACTTTCGCCAATCTGAGCGATAAATGATTCTTGTTTGGCTTTTAGCCTGTTTACCAAGTGAAGATGGTAACCCTATTTCGCCAAAGGCCGTTTCTCAGAACTGTTGCTGCAAACATTTTGTTCCGGCAACAAACAGCTAATGTGATAATACTTTAAGTGAAGTAGAAGGTATGGAAGAAGAAGGAGGAGCCGAAAAAGAGGAAACTCCACCCCCAATAGTTTTCCAGCAAAGCGAAGTGGATTGGCCTAAAATTCCTGAAATCCTCATCAATACCTGCAGTGAAGAATTCGAAGCCGATATGAAAATGAAACTACTATATGTTAATTTAAAGTCAGTAGACGATTACAGAAAAGCAACTCTGGTTTTGCAGAAAAGAAATATACCATTTCATACTTTCCAGTTACTGAGCGAAAAACCTATTAAGCTTGTTCTTAAGGGCCTCCCATCCACGATGAAGGAAGAAATAATCCAGGCAGATCTGGAGAGAAGGAAATTCCCGATAAGTAAAGTCAAGCAGTTTTCCAGACGAAGAGGAGATGCTATCGAGAAACTTCCGATTTTCCTGCTGGAGCTGAAGAAAACGAAAGAAGGACGTGCAATTCATGGACTCAACAATATGTTAAGTGTTAATGTCAAGATCGAGAAGTTTGCCCCGAAAAAACGCGTAATTCAATGCTATAGATGTCAAGAATATGGACATTCGTAACATCTTTGCTCAAATCCTGAGCGATGCTGCAAGTGTGGACAGCACCATAGAAGTAAAGAATGCCCTCTAAAGCCAGAAGAAAATCCTAAGTGCATCTTTCTGTTCACTACCGCATGTAAGTTCATACAGGGGTTGCCCCGTGTACAAGAAGCGATATGAAGCAAAGAAGCAGCAGGCGAAGCCAGCAGCTAAGATCCCTACTCCGGCAGATTTTCCGAAATTCATCGAAACAGAGGAAGACAGCAGTAAACCCCAGATGAAACCTCTCTACAGTGATAGAGTAAAGAAAAATTGGAAAACCCACCCACAGAGTACAATGATATCATAAACTGGATCCAAGATCCTAAAATCAAAAAATTTCTGAACAGTATGGTTGAGCACGTTGAGAAGATCCGCGCTGCGAAAACCACGGCTGAGAAGTTTACTGCCGGGTTCAAAGCAGCCATGACACTGATGAGATTTGCTGAAAGTGAAGAGTAATCACCAGCTTAGAAGCATTTGAGGGAATTTCACTATGTTTACGATTTCTTTTCACTTTTTCAACACACAGGTTCCCCTGTTTACAGCAGCAGAGCTCGGGGTCAGTACTTGGGTGGGTGACCACCCGCGTGACTGGCCTCGACGTATCATCTTTCTTTAACTAGTGAAGATACATCACAGCGTGTACGGCGGCCAGATACTTGAACCCTCCTTCTCCAAAGTCTACTTGACCAACTCACGTGCACATGTTCCTGCTTAACCTTTGTCGGTGCGGTGTAAATCACCTTAATTTTTAATTCTTCCCAACGCCTTAGGGCATATCTCCAACAGAGACGGTTAAAGTAGCAGAGGCTACTAAATGCCGCCTAACCATTCACTCGATTTCGATTTCGATATCAGTTCGTAGTTGTTGCTTAGTTTGTTGTTGTTTAGAAAACTGCTGTTGTTGATTGTAGCGAATTCGCGGATTAGCTTTCTTTAGCTGTGTTGAATTAAGTTCTTTTGAACTTTTGAGTAGTTAAAAGATAACTACTGTGAGATTTTGTAATACTGCATAAATATTTGAGGAAATTTAAGCATATTTATTGTGATAATAATAAATTTTTGTTCATTTTTTATCGGACTTGTGCATTCATTTCAAACGAACCCGTACGCACGCAACAATACATATGCATGTATGTGTAAATTTCCACACAGAGCATGATTTCAAGTATCATATTTTTGAATTTTCAATATAGCAAATTAATAAGAAGAGAAACATGCCAATATAATAGTTAAAACTTGTAAAAAAGTAAACTTTAAATTCGCGTAGATTTTTAAATAAACATTTATCAATTTCAAGAGCGAACTGGCATATGTTCTTCTTCTTCAGACGCGAAATAGATTTACTGCAATTTGCCTGCTCAAGATTGCTCTAGAAATCGATAGTGTATTTTTCCCACTACCTTTTTAGCTGCAGGCTCCGTAAATTAAAAAATATTCCTGTAACTTTCCCCTTCCTCAATGCGTTCAGAGGACGCACTCCTCTAAATTTTAAATTGGATTCGTCCACGTCGTGATTGTTTTCATCTTATTGACAAAAACAAATCCCTGCAAACTACCTGTGAAGACAACGCCGAACCTTTCCCTTCAAACTCTTGAAATTTATGCCTAATACAAGAATCGACGAATAACAGCGAAGTAAACCCGAACTGACATTCACTCTATGATTTATCTAAGTCAGCTACACATTCCTCTTCTCTAATTATTTACGGATATCTTGGAGCCTAGGAAAAGCAGAGACAACTTTAAGAACGGGAAACAATCAGCTTTAACACTATACAGAGAAAAAATCATTTCTTATTTTATTAGAAAAAATCATTTCTTATTTATTATTAACAAACAGCTAATGTGATAATACTTTAAGTGAAGTAGAAGGTATGGAAGAAGAAGGAGGAGCCGAAAAAGAGGAAACTCCACCCCCAATAGTTTTCCAGCAAAGCGTCATATAATTTCATCTAACACGATCCAAGACACACTTATTTCAAGGCATTTTAATTTAATTCTGAAACTATATTTCCGTTCAAGAATGTGTTCCTACAATTTATAACAAAAAAAGGCGCTTCTTTAGGGAAATTTTTAAAAACAGTTTTAACTGAAAATACAGCATCTTAAAACTGAATTTTAGATTTTTTCAGGGCACTAAATTAGGCAAAATTCTTCTCAGTTCTACGTTTATTCGCACGATAGTTTTAGTCTTAATTTTCATTTAAAGTTAGAAATACTTAAAGCATTAATAAAAGAAACTGAAAAAAATTATATTTTGGAAGTTTTCTGTGCGTATGTACGAATTTAGAAAAATTTCAAGTAATTTATCGTTTTTCAGTACATGATTTAGAAATTTTGATGACCGTATCTTTTCTCTGGACCTAATTATTAGTTCTATTCTTCTTCTTGCTACGTAATACAAATGAGTAATGGTAAAAAGTTATGGTGGAATAAAAACGTAATTTTCTATAAATTTTTGCGTGAGGAATAACTACAATATTTATGCAGATTTTGTGAAATATTTTAGTAAAACACGGAGAAATAAAAGTAAATAATTTTCCAAATAAAAAACTAAAAACGCAAAGCAATATCAATTTCAAACACATATTCATAAAGTACGTACGCTGTTTAAAATCTGCTTAGTTACGCAACCAACACGGCGATAACCACTAAAATCTGGTATACATTCAATTATCTTTCTTTCCATAACGAGAGCCTGCTGGACAAAAGGACATGGACACTTCAATACGCCCCGCTGAACGACGGTCATTTAAGTGGGGGGAAAGCAACTAAAGACAGCGAAACATCTGCCGCCTTTAGCGTTAATCTGGATACAGAATGGGCAGAAGAAATAGTAGAATCTGGTTTCTTTTCAAGACTTGAGATGAAGAGTTTTTAGTTGAGGGTCTCGGCCACTAGGAAGGTTAAAATACTATCCTGATAGCTGGAAGAATGCTTGTGTCATTCCTATTCTAAAACCTGGAATGGACTCAAAGGTCCCTCAAAATTACAGGCCGATCAGCCTCCTGTTTTCACTTAGTAAAATTTACGAAGCTATACTGCTTAGATTCCTGAATGATTTCTTCCGAAGCCGAAATATTATTATTCCACAACAATTCGGTTTTCGTGCTAAACACTCAACTCAGACCCAGCTACTGAGGGTAGTAAAAATCATTCACACAGGATCTCGCATTGGAAAGCCTACAGCTATCGTTTATTTAGACCTTTCGACAGGTGTTGGCACATTGAAATTTTATTCAAGCTCATGCGACTTGAAATTTCGGCTAATTTTGTGCACTTAATGCACTCTTACCTCACTAATTGTACCTTTTCTGTCAAAGTATTCTATCTCTTCTCCTCGCCCTATCCTGGCCGGCGTCCCTCAGGGAGGACTAATTAGTCTTTATCTCTTCAACTTGTATGTTAATGACATACCACAATCACCTAGTGTCGACCTTACACTTTATGCAAACGACACAGCTATCATTTCGTAGCACTCAACACTGCATCACACGCTCAATCACCTCCAACAGTATTTGTCAGACTTGGAGTCCTGGCTCATTACCTGGAAAATCAAAATTAATGTCGCCAAAAGTGCCGCCACAGTTTTCTTTTCCAGAAAGAGGAACGTCCGTAATCAATTCCAACCACTCAGGTTGTTTGATAAAAATGTACCCTGGGTACCATTCATATAAATATCTTGGAGTACATCTAGATGCGAAGCTGCTCTGGAATACACACATCAACTATGTCATCTCCAAAGCAAGAAATACCCTGAATCAACTAATGTCACTCATGAATAGAAACAGCAACCTCTCTCTCAGCAATAAGATCCTCCTGTACAAAAGCACCATCCTTCCCATTCTGACGTAAGCAGCCGTCGTCTGGTCTACAACATGTAACAACCATCTAAAGAAAATCCAAGTATTCCAGAGCGTCATGCTTCGTATTCTGACTAATGCTCATTATTTCGTCCGTAATGAAGTGCTACATAACGATCTCCAAATTTTACCCCTGGATGCCTTTTTTTCGGCAAAATTCGGCCAAGTTTTTCAATAGATTATCACAGTTTGAAAACCCAGTCTTGCATTCACTTGCTGCATATGACCCAGCAGAACCGAGCTCTGCTAAGCGACCTAGAAGCGTTCTTGATAGAACATTTAACATCTTTCCTAGGAAGCTTAAGCGGAGGTGTTTGCTTGACTAGGAATTCTTTCTAATTTAATTAGCACTTCACGGGCTTAACCCGGGGATTCTTCCGCCGGACCAAATCCGGCCTTTTTCAACCTGCATTTATATCCGTGCTGCTAATCTTATTATGCTCTTCCATTTGGCAAGACCTGTTGCCCCCGCCCATTCTCAAGGCATTAGCGAACTCCGCAGCTCTCTGAGTTGGCATGACAACCTTTCCCGGGACTTGGAGGACTTGTCTCCTGTCCCTTACTCTTTCAACCTGTTTCGATTCCATTCACGCAGGGCGATCAGGAATTCGCCTTAACAATCACTTCTCTCTCTTTCAATTTCGCAGCGGTAGGAGGTCTCTGACACCTACCTAAGTGAATTGAAAGTTGAAAGAAGCTTTCGTCCCTTTTGAGTGGACTCCTTATTCATTTTTGGTATCTTTAAACCCTTAACGGTTTTCGTTCATTTTCTTTAGACATTGCTCGACTCTTAATTAATTCAGTTTTCTTAACGAAGTTGTGGAGGTAATTGCATTTATTTGGAAAGGTACTCCGAAAGCCATCGCCTTGGGCCTTGGGCTATACAGGCTGGTGTACCACAAGGAAGTACGGTCGGACCAATACTCTACCTATTCAATGTTGCGGATTTTCCCAAGCCACACTGCTCATCATCGTTGCGAGCATGTTACGCAGACGATACAGCCCTGGCTGTAAAATCGGCTAACATTAACTACGATATCAGGAAACTCCAAGCTGAAATCGCTCAAATCGAGAACTGGTTCCGACGATAGAAAGTGACGATGAAGGCTACTAAATCCCAGTTTATGGTAATCAGACGAAAGAAAAGAGGTACTCCAATCACGGAAAAACTACTTCTTTTCAACGGGCCTGTGCCGCTTGTAAAGCAAGCAAAATACTTAGGAGTAGTTTTAAACGACAAACTGACTTGGACTGACCATGTGAACTACGTACGGAAAAAGGCATTATGTGTTAATAACATGCTCTTCCCAATCATAAAGAAAATTCCACACTGGACCTGAAAAACTTATTTAGAAATATAAATAAGAAAAAAAAATATTTATACTTCAACTATTAAGCCCATCCTAACTTACGCCTTACCTGCCTGGGCTGCAGTTATGGATAAGGGCATCCGTAAGCTGCAAATTGTACAATCGAAATTTCTCCGTCTGATGACTAATGCACACTATTACGTGCGTAACGACCAGCTGCATAAAGACCTCAAGTTGGGCTTTCTTGACAAATATCTCAAGCGAACTAATGAACGCTTTTACACGAATGCCCTTGAGTGCGAAAGTCTGAACTATTTCGGTACTTTCCATTATGAACTGTTATACGAAGATCAAATACTAAGACCCTTTGCAGCTCATATGATTGATACAAATTTTCCTACCTAATTTACGAATATTGAAATGCTCTCGGGACTTGTATATTGTGTAAATAATGTATACAATTTATCTTATGCGTCTTAATTTTCATATTGTATTACTGTTTGTAAAAATGCTGTATAATATCCTCACCACAAATCAGGAGACGTTATGAACTCAGGAGATACAGGACAGCAAATCAAGACTCTTCCAGACCAATAAGTTAAAACTTCAACACCCACGTGGCAATGGTTTCAACTCTTGCTCATAGGTCGTCACCGCAAAAAACTGTGCATGTTGACATGACATTATTTAATGAAAATTTGCCTAAAGTCACTCAGGCAACATATCTTGGCGTCAAATTCAACTCCACGCTTACCTGGAACCCTCACGTCACGACAGCCATAGGCAAAGCAACAGGTGTGGCAAGAAAACTTAACAACATTATTATTTCAATATCCACGCTTGATCTCCCCAGGAAACGAAGGATCTACTATATCTTTATCTTAAGCCCAATTCTTACTTATGCCTCCCCAGCCTGGTGCGGGGCTTCAAAATCTGATTATATCAAACTTTAGACTTTTCAAAATAACTTTCTTAGAAAAATAACGGGAGCTCCATGGTTCATTAGAAACACTTATCAGGTTCAATGTTCCGTCTTACTTTCTTCGGGAACATGCAAGGACCTGACTCGGAACAGAGAGCTTACTAAAGCTATGTTCAATCACTGTGGGAAGTAGACAGGATACACAAGAAGGGTATACAAAACCCTTTATTGTTCTCTATTTACAATAACTTCCGCACTTCGGAATACACAGACCCACTACTTGTGGTCTAAACTTAAAAATATAAAAATAAAACTAAACTCTAATTTAACTTTAAAATAATAAACGTGGAAGATTGGCCTTATATTAACAGGAAGCCGTATGCAGTACAGAGAACTGTGAACACTACAATACGTTTAAAAATTATCAAGAGGATTAAAACCTCTGGCCTGGAAGGCAACCAGCAACTGAGTAAAACTTCTAAGGTAAGCGGCCTGCTTCGACTCACTGCTTCCTCTCTCTCGCTTGGCAAAAAGCCACAACTTAAATACTTGGCGTTCGCCAGACAAACTTTCCATAAATACATTAACGCTTATAATTCTGGCCGGAAGTAGAAAATAAGAAGTGATAGTAAAGATTTAAAATAAAATAAACGTTAGTAAAACTTAAGATCCTTACATACTTCCCGCCAGAGTTAATTAGTTTGAAACTGAGGTCTAAAACGACCTTGTTGAAAACTTTTAGCTCTAGAATCTAACGCGAGGCCAATCTTTTACAAACATTTTTCGCTAGAAACTAGAAATTTAAAAGAAAGAAATTTGTTTTTACAATAGCAGCTCCCAGGACACACAATTTTTTCATCTGTACTGCATTTAAACAGGAGCTTTTATTCAAATCTGGTTCCTTCCAGAGATCTGGAAGGAAAACTAGTTTAATGAAATGTTACACAATGAAATGGCAAGTAACATGTACAATTATATTTCTCTTAACATTCTTATTTCATTCATAACTATTTTAGTTATCTCTCCCCGTGCTCTCTGCCATGTGTTGTAAAAGAACACCAAACACGAATGTGTTTATGTCTATGTGTTCAACACTTCCTCCTACAATCAAAACACTAACGTGTTAAAATTCAACATACCAAGACCTCGTAACACACCCTAATTTCAACTCTAAACCCTGAGGTACTATTCTGAAAGTGGCTAACTCTGAAGTGTAGCGTCAGAGAGCCTAACTACATCATTCAACCTTTAACACATATTCACCATGATTTAGTCTTTTTACAGTCACACGAATAAAAAACAATTTAACATTACTTTCACTTTTACCATATCACGGTATTTCTTAACATTTAAAATAACAGTTCACATTGTATATAAGAACATATTAACATGCAGTTAATTTTACACATTTGAAAACATACATTAGTAGTACATTGTTAACTTCTATTCTTTTCAAAGCAAGTGCCAATTCTTTCTACATTGAAATAATACATTTCAAAAAGTCTTTCAGACTAAAACTTCTTTCTTGCCAGAATGTTTTAAATAATATTTATACAATAACTTTTTATAATATTTAAGTCTTTACACAACGCTATTATACATCCACTTTATTTTTACGCGCGAGTAATTGAAAAACATAATACCAAAATCGGTAACAACTCATTTCTCGCCCTTTTGGCGATAAAGGTAGACCTCGCATGAGGTAAAACTTCTTGAAATCTGCCACTTGCAGTAAGAATGAAAGATTAACTTATGTTTGCAAAGTAACATAAAATTTTACTTATCTTTGTGATATTCGGACATTCTTTTCTGGGCCCAGTCCTGAAAGGTAGTGCAGATTGTTGTTGGATTTATCCTCCTTCTTGTACGGGCTCGCCCTTCAGTGCCTTCCTCTAGATGCTTTCTTTTTTCTCCAGTTCGGTCACTCTTGAATACCTTCTTTTTCGCTTCTGCCTGTGGTCTTGGTCGTTTGATGGCAGCTGGTCTTGGCGGAACCGGGAAACTTCTTTCGTGTTCCTGCTTGGACCTCGTTGCTGGCCGTTGAAATTTTCCTTGTAATTTTTCCTCCGTCGCTGGTGGCCCTTCCGCATTCGGCGACATTTGCTGCGGAGAGTCCTGTCGGATGAGTAGATCTTCCGTTTTAGAGCCGGGTTATAGTTGCTGTCATTTCTCCTGGTTCTCTTTGCATACGTCGTCCTTCTCCCTTCTTCATTCTGGGGGTGTTCGTGAGCTCTCTTTTGTGGACGGTGGAACGGCTTCTTTTTCTTGCTTCCTTTAATTTTTCCGCGGGGAAACTTTCTTTTCACTTGCTCCTGCCTCTTAATGGCTTGCCCTTGTACTTGTCGTTTCTCCACCTCTGGAGCTTGTGCCTGCGGTGTCTGCCGTGCCGGATCCTGCAAAAGATCTTTGAAAATTTTCATTTTATTACGATCATAGTAGGGTTTGATTTGATCAATGTTTGCGGAGTAGGTTTCACCATTTCTAGCTTTTAACACTACTACAGCGTGAGTTATTTTTTCTATGACATATGGTCCTTCAAATCGTGGAAAAAATTTGGCAGTTTTATCTTCTGGTGCTGAAGAAAGTGAATGCTTAATTTTTAAAACTTCATCCCCTACTTTATAAGTTACTCCTCGTCGTTTCAAGTCATAATATAGTTTTTGTTTTCTCTGTGCTACTTCAGTATTCTTTTTTGCTTCTTTAATTAGTTTTTCTATATCACCCATTTTAAATTCTGGGGCTCTTTGTTGCACATAAAATAATTTATCTAACGGCGTTATAATCTTTCTGCCTAAAAATAACTCAGCAGGAGTTTTGCCCGTTGTATCATGTTTTGCGGTCCTAAGGGCGAAAGCTAATTCATTGACATAGTTATCCCAGCTTTTATGAAAATTTTTAACATAACTACGGATAATTTTCACTATATTTCTATTGACCCGTTCCGCTATATTTGATTGCGGCAGATACGGGACCATTTTTAAATAACGTATGCCCAGTTTTTGGCACATGTCTTCAATACATACATTACTTACAAATTGAGGACCATTATCCGATATAACTTTTAAGGGCGCCCCGTATTTTAAAATATATTTATTTAAAATAGAATCAGTAACTAATTTCGCGGAGGCTCGTTTTAAGGGAACAATTTCGGTCCACTTACTAAAATGATCAACCATAACAAGGAGATAGCGACTTTTATTTAACTGACTTTTTGGGAAAGGGCCCAATAAATCGATGCCAATTATTTCATTTGGAAATTCGGATTTAATACTATTTAGAAACCCGGCCGGGCGGAAATTAATATAATTAACTGCTTGACATGTTGGGCAGGACTGGACATACGCCCTTGTTAACTTTTGCAGTACAGGAAAATAGACTGCCTCACGTACGTGTTGTATAGTTTTTCGAATACCAGCACGAGAAGCTAAAGGGCTGTCATGCAACTCCTGCAGGATATTTAATCTAAGACTAGCTGGGATAACAGGTCGAAATTCGTTGTTGGAATTCGTAGTTTTTGTATAAAATAATAGACCATCTATTAGTTCGTAATGGGCCGCCCTATTTCTTATCGCCACAATA
Source organism: Stegodyphus dumicola (assembly GCF_044657685.1). Taxonomy (NCBI): domain Eukaryota; kingdom Metazoa; phylum Arthropoda; class Arachnida; order Araneae; family Eresidae; genus Stegodyphus; species Stegodyphus dumicola. Next base: position 150,588,208 of record NC_140768.1, read on the forward strand.
TCTTGGTGGCTAAAATTTTCAGGATCCTTTAAATACTCATAAATGCTTCCAAACTCAGGATCCTTACCCAGTTCGGTTATTACAGTTTCTCGGGAATTTATTGTACATGCTGTGAGCATTGCCACCTTTACGGTATTACCTTCTTCATCTATTTTAATTCTGGATAGGGCATCTGCTACGATATTTTCCTTTCCGGGGGTATGCTTGATTACCAGATTATATTCTTGTAGCTTGAGTGCCCATCTTATTAACCTTGGGGATAAGTTTTTCCCTGAGTACAATCTAGTTACCGCCGCATGATCAGAGTACACTGTTATTGGCGCCTTTCCAAAATAGACTCGGAACTTTTGCACTGCTAACAGAACTGCAAGTGCCTCTCTCTCGGTCGCGGAATAGTTTCTTTGTGTTTGATTTAAAGTTCGGCTAAAAAATGCCACAGGCTGCTGATTTTGCGAAAGTACCGCTCCTACCGCATAATCCGAAGCATCCGCTGAAATTTCTAAATTCTCATCCTTTCCAGGAAATTTTAACACAGGGGCTTGCGTTAATGCTTGTTTTAATTTTTCGAAAGCACTATTGGCTTCGGCCGTCCACGAGAATCTTGCCTTTTTCCTTTTTAATTTTAAAAATGGTTCCGCAATAGCTGCAAAATGTTTTATAAAGGACCTATAATATGAACAAAGTCCTAGAAAAGAAGAGAGCTTCTTCGCCGTGTTTGGAGTCGGATACTTTTGTACAGCGATTATTTTTGATTCGTCTGTCTCTATTCCTTTCTGAGATATCTTGTAACCTAAATATTTTAATTCAGGGGCTGCAAATTTGCACTTTTCGACATTAACTTTTAGACCGGCCTCATTTAATAAAGAAAACACCTGTCTTAAATCCTGTACATGTTGGTCGAGATTATCACTAGTAATAATGATATCGTCTAAATAGATAAATGTGGACTTTCCAAGAACAGGTCTTAACACAATGTCCATACATCGTTGAAATGTTGCCGGCGCCCCTGAAAGGCCAAACGGCATACGCAAAAATGCATAAGTGCCAGACTTGGTTATAAAAGCAGTCTTAGGCACGTCCTCAGGCCTAACCCCTATTTGAAAATAACCAGTCGTTAAGTCTAAAGTCGTCATAAATTTGATTGATTTTATGTTCCTTAAAATTTCTTCTATGATCGGTAACGGATATACCGGATATTTCGTTATGGAATTTAATTTACGGTAATCAATAGCGAATCTCCACCTTTTTGGATGCTCCAAAGGATAGTCATTATTTTTCTTACATAAAACCACCGGGCTAGCATAACTACTTGAGATGGGCGTTATGATCTTTTTACGTAGCATATCGGTAATATGCCATTCTATAATTTTTTTCCTTATTCTTATCATACCGGTATGGTTTTTGGCGAACTGGCATTGCATCTCCGGTGTCAATACTATGATTAGTAACCTGAGTAAATCCTGGAATATCACTAAATAACGAAGCAAATTCACTTACCACTTGTCGGATTCTATCTTGCTCGTCATTAGGCAGGTGGTCAAGTTTTAACATCGGCGGTTCAGCGTTTTCAGTACGAACTGGTTTCATTGTCAGCTTAAGGGACGCTTCATTAAAATCCAGCGTAGCTTGTGTTTCTGAAAGAAAATCTATTCCTAAAATTAAATGTGCTTGCAGATTCTTTACTATAAAAAACACCCCCTTATTTGTTCGTCCTTGATACGGATATACAAAGGTACTTTACCTACGCACTTACATTTTTCTCCTTGCGCGGCTAACACTGTCGTATTATCCGCATTATATATGCGGTATTTCCGAAAATACTTCCTAAAAAATTCTTCTGCCACACAGGAACACTGCGCGCCTGTATCCAGGAGTGCGGTGGCTGGGATATTATTCACCAACACTTCAATCTTCGGAAGAGTCAAATTTTTCACCATTACTGTATTTAACTCGAAGGAAGAGGGGTTTTCTTGGCCTTCGGATTTCCTCACCCTCCCGTCAGCTGAAATCCATTTTAGTTTAACTTATTTTTCCTTTCCGTGCTTTCCTTCTTTTTCCACTGGCCTTGAGACTTTTTCCTGGATTGCTATTGAACTGTCGACGTTCGCCGGCTGTTTTTGAATGCTCGGGTTTCCTTGCCCACTGGTTCGCTTTGCTTCCGTAGCCGTGTGCTTGACTTTGCTGTGGTCTTGGCGCACCAAATTGGTTTCGTTGTTGATATTGGCGTCGTCTTTCAATGTCCGCCGTTCTTCTACTTTCAAACTGTATTGCTAGCTCAAATAATTTTTCCAGTGTAGTCGGATTCCTTAATTCAATAAAGTCTTGCACTTGGGGAAGTAACCTCGGCAAAATCACTTGAATTATCTCAGGATCCGGACGGCTTCCATACAAGAGTTTGAAGACGTGAATTTTTCTTAAAATAAAGCTTGAGAGATTTTCGATTCTTTGCTGATATATGCTGAACAGTTCCGTTTCTAATTTCGCGCGATCCCTTACGACAGGGAAGGCTTTTAGTACGGCAGTCTTGAAATTTTCGTAAGTATAGGTGGGACTTCCTGCTTGACCCAAGAGACTTCTGCCTATACATTTGAACCAATTAAGCGCTTGGCACCTCAAAGCGCTGGTAGCTAAGGTGACTTTCTGGAACTCATGCACGGGGTAGAGCATGAAGTGGTCATCCAATTTTTCCAAAAAACTGGTTACCGGTGACTTTCCATTAAATGTTGCTTCTGGTTTCATCGAAGCGCGCATGGTCTGGACGATGTAACCAAATCCTTCCAGGGCGGCAGCTGGCATTTCTGGATTCTGAGCCGCTTCTGCAGGCAGCACAGGTTCTTCTTGAAACTCGGCCATGGTTATTCTTCTTCGTTGGGCGCCACTATCAGGTTCAATGTTCCGTCTTACTTTCTTTGAAAACATGCAAGGACCTGACTCGGAACAGAGAGCTTACTAAAGCTATGTTCAATCACTGTGGGAAGTAGACAGGATACACAAGAAGGGTATACAATACCCTTTATTGTTCTCTATTTACAATAACTTCCGCACTTCGGAATACACAGACCCACTACTTGTGGTCTAAACTTAAAAATATAAGAATAAAACTAAACTCTAATTTAACTTTAAAATAATAAACGTGGAAGATTGGCCTTATAGTAACAGGAAGCCGTGTGTAGTACAGAGAACTGTGAACACTACAATACGTTTAAAAATTATCAAGAGGATTAAAACCTCTGGCCTGGAAGGCAACCAGCAACTGAGTAAAACTTCTAAGGTAAGCGGCCTGCTTCGACTCACTGCTTCCTCTCTCTCGCTTGGCAAAAAGCCACAACTTTTCGCCAGACAAACTTTGCATAAATACATTAACGCTTATAATTCTGGCCGGAAGTAGAAAATAAGAAGTGATAGTAAAGATTTAAAATAAAATAAACGTTAGTAAAACTTAAGATCCTTACACACTGACCTACACAAAAGACTTAAAACTAGATGACATCAAAACACACATCGGGAAAATAAATACTAACTTTTACACTAAGGCCACCAACACTAACATTGTTAATTATGCAGATAATTTCAGGTACGAACTCCGGGAAGAGGACTTTAATCTCCGCCCGTATGCTACTCATCTTTTTACATACAATATCTAAATAATTAGCATATTGCTTTCCACTATTTCACATTTATTTTATTTTCTCACAGGCATGGACCTAATTTACTCCTAATTTCCTAATTTACTCAGAGAGTTTACCTCCCGAAGAACTTCATGCGAGGTTTGCCCTACCCAGAAATAATCAAGCCGATGGTAACAGCGCTATAGATATTGCGCTGAGGCCAGCCTAAGTAACAAAAAGTATCAAAGGCAATAGTCACGCTCCTTACCTCACCCTCAGCTCTCCTTCAACCACGGCAGCAGTCAGTCAAGAAATCGGCATCGAACGACACTACTTCAGAGAGCCGGATCCTGTCATGCAAGTTCGCATGGTAATTCGGCATATCAGTGGAACTAGGAGAGTCAAGACTCCGCTTCTACCGCCAGCTCGGCTCTCAGCTCTCCTAACTTCCGAGAGTATTTATCTGCACGGCCCGTTTTCTGTTTTGTCAATTATTAGGACTTTTGTCACAACATTGGCTAACTACCAATGCTTATCTCAAGAACTTTCATGGAACTTAGTCTTCATTATGCTATCTAAAATTCGAAAAGTGAAAAAGATTGTTCTACTGGGATAGGGTTTTACCCGAATGCCCACTACAACTGGACGTTTAGTTCACCGAGGACGCCACCTAGATACAATAATAATTTTCCTTTTTTTTTTCAGTAGTTAGCATTCTTTAATGTGCAGGTGTTTTGACTCAGTAATATTCAAACATCATATTTTTAAACCTTATATCCTTCATCTTATGCTAAGTTAATTTTTGCCTTTTCCTTCTGATTAACTTTGCTTGCTTTTCATACGCAAACACTCTGTAATATTCTAATGTTATTCTCAGTTTATGTACCCTTTCTGTTAATGCTTCACTACACTAATTTATTTTACCGAGTTAGCCCCACTGTTTCTAAAAGGCCAATGTTACCTGGCAAATTTAAATTCACGAGCTATATGTGTCCTTCTGTAATTTTCACTTAAATAACATTCTGTGTGGGTATATATTTTTAATTTTCACCAACATCTTAAGAACTACTTTCAAAATAGTTGGTGAATCTCATCAAATTTTAGCTTAGGACACGGTTCTTCATCTGATTTCCGAACACAGCGTGTAATTTTACTGTACAGAAAACTAATAGGGAATTACGAGAACACCACATTTTGCCTTCCCCTTCATTTTTAATTTAATATTTTTTTTACAATAAGACTTGTAAGGCTTCATCTTCTCCCACAACTTCCACCCACTTATTATAACAGCCTCTTCTGTTGGAATTTTTAGATTGCTTTTTTTATAAAAGTTTTCTTTACCTTTCATTTTTTCCCACAAATTACCTTGAAATATGTTACCAATCTCCGCAGGTGCCGATGGCATGTCAAAGCTCATGAGGCATACTCGTCATCTCATTTTTAGTCTCCTATACCCTATTCTAAATTCAGTGTGAAGGAGAGGCTTCTTATTGGGAGGCGCGGCCTGTTTCATTCTGTGTACCTCCTGACTGATACGTCTTCAATCTTACCGCTAATTGTTTCCCTCTCCGTCTTATCTTACAGGTTAAAAATGTTTCTTAATTAATATGAATTAGCTTTTTTAAAGAGGTTATCTCCTTGTTACCTCGTGCTCGCTTTTCCCCTATGTCGAGTAACTTTTCTGCTTACTTTTCCTCCTTCAGTTACAAACACTCTTTTATTACAGCTTCAAGTGAATTAAATTACGTCCTGGATAGTAAAAGTAACATAACTTTTTGTATCAATATTCCTTATTAAGGAAATAGGGTAGTGACCGGTATTCTTGCATAACGTTAGTTCAGTCTCTTCCTCGTTTCTTTTCACAAAACAAAGTTAGTGTTTGTTGCTACTGCCTTTAGGTGGAGATCACCTGTCTATGCTTTTGCGGCAAGAACCTAGCTTGTTTTCAGTCTCAATTGCTCGTATAAATCTCCTTTTTTTCCGATAAACGTGTGGCTACCTTATGATGGGCGAGGTTTTCGGCTCAGGCCAACTCGATGAGGTACGCAAATACGGGTGCCCGCGTGTAGACGCTATCCCGGCGTAATGATTCCGACTTTCGATTCTTTGTAAGTTCGAACAGTTTATGAGTCGTATCGAAGAAAATGAAAGTTCAGAACAGTTCACAGTCTGGGTGAGCACATAAAAGAGTCCAACAGAAACACACCTGCGGTGCAGGCTATGACGAAGGTAAGTGCGCAGATAAGCAAATGGCGTAGTAAAAGAAATGCCTTAAGCTCACAGAATTTGAGAGTCTCTCATGTGTAATGTTTACATAATAGGAGTAAATAACATAAAATAGCAGGGAACACAGCAATAAGTGATCTTTATTTCAAAATGATAGTCAGAATACAGAGCGAGAACGGCGTCGGCTGAGTAGGATAGGGACAGGGACAGGGAAAAGTGGACTGAGCACCAGAACTTCGTCAGTGACTTTTACAGGTGTTGCTCCGCCGCACTACTGTACCCCGCTGGGCGTTTGGTTGTCCCGCATCGGATCCTAGCCTACCAAGACATTTACATAGTAATGTTACATTAATACTACACTTACGTATTGAATATACAATTACAAATACACAGTATACAATTATTACAAAGAAATTAACCTATTAACAAAAGTTGGATTACGGCAGATTAATATAACATAATTACTTCGAACATACATCATACAAACTTTCATCGTACATCGAACATTGTACATTGTACTTCATACAAACAATATATTTACATTAGTAATCGAATTATAATAAACATCTTTTTAAGGAACTAATTGGGAAAGATTTTTTTTTTGTGTGTGCATTTCATTGTACTTAGTTGTATTCCTAAGGCGAATTATCTTATTAATACATCCTTTCCTTTCATTTTTTTTAACTTGTTACACACAATTGCATCAGCACTGAAGTCTTACATTATTATTTTTGTAAATTAATGTATCATAAACACAGAAAATATACATTAGAAAATCACATAATACTTACATTTACACTAATATATCTAATAGAGTCGTATATTATTTTTTAATTAATGATTTAATTATTACAAGATTTTTCCCCTTCATCTCCTAATACAGTCCCAATTCTTAGTGTAATTATTTTGTAAAAACTATTCTTACCATATTTAGCCTGTTTCAGACATTTGCAATATTTCTGAAATCTTGCATTATTTTTGCAAGCTATGGAATAAGAGGTATGTATACAGATGTAATAACATCTTGACATATATCTTCTCTTTTATATGAGAAAAGTTTCTTCATAATCAAGGAAACCTTTTGTTGTAATTGAGGGATCGTTAGCAAGCATTTAATGTACTCAGGCTTAATTTGTGACCTTTCTTTGCAGTGTAGCTCTTTTGTGAGTTGGCACTTGAAAATATAGTGCTGTGGATCTCCCTTTTCCCCACATACGCACTTGTCTGAATCGCTCAAATTTCGTGCAAAGTAGTACGTGGGAAAAGGACCATGTCCAGATAAGAAGATGTTAATGAAGAAGTTATAAGAGATTGGATCATATGTGGGTTTCTTTTAGAAGTTAAAAAGCCTTCTACCTACTTCTGCATTTTCCCATTCAGCTTGCCATTTCTTTAATGTAATTTGTTTTCAACATACTTTTCACATACGATTTAGGGAATGGAACATTGATTGAAGGTAGAGATGGGTCTTGAGCTGCATCTTTAGCAAGCGCATCTACCCTTTCATTTTGGGCTTGTCCAGCATGCGCTTTTACCCACTTTATTTTTATAGATGTTCTGTTGTGCTGTGATATTAAATCGTAGATATCTTGTACTTTTGATGATTTGTTTCTTGCATCATCGACAGCTTTAATTGCAGCTTGGCTATCACGGTAGATGGTAACATATGTTAGATGCTTTTGATGAGACCATAGAATAGCGTGTTTTATGGCTGAAAGCTCATCTTGGAAAACGCTGTTGTTGTTTCTTAGGTGTCCTTTACATTCTGTTGTATCTTTTTCTGAGAGGAGAGCAAAGAACGCGCATCCTACTTCTTCGTTTAACTTTGACCCATCTGTGTATATGACTGGAAATGAAGGTACACCGAGGGTGTCTTCTTTTGTAGATATTCTGAGTTTTGCGTGTACTGCAGGGTGTCTTAGGTAAGGATTTCGTGGCTGTTCAAAATCAAGGGGGCAGAGGTTTTGATCTTCTACCTCTATGTTTTTCTTGAAGTGGAATAACGTGGCTAAGTCTGCATCTTCTTTTGCTTTCAGATGGAGGGGTGGGATTCCTGTTAATATACAGAGAGCTGCCGTTGAGGTACTTCTCTATGCTTTTGCTATTTGTAAGAGGAAGGGGCCTTGGATCGAAGCTAGCAGTCTTTTCTTTTTCACTATCATAGGAGGAGCCCATGCTGATGCCCCGTAGAGGATTATTTTTTCGATCACGGTATTATAAAGAATGTTTTGCATCCTCCACTTGAGGCCCCATGTTGTGCCTTGCATCCTTGCAAGGGCTCTAGAAATAGTTTGAGTCTTCTTCCGAATGTCCATAAAGTGTGGGATCCAAGAAAACTTTTGGTCAATTTTCAATCCAAGAAATTTGATTTCTTTTGAGATCTTGATTCTTCTATTATTGATTTTAATGCAAGGTAGCCTTTGTAGCGATTTGCCCGGTTTTGGAAATAAAATAATATGTGATTTGGGCTCTGAAATTATTAGTTTTTGATTGACGCAGAGGGAATGGAATACGGAGAGAGTCTCGTTACTATTCTTTTCTAGTATGTCTCTTGAATGCCCATTTGTTACAAAGGCCCCATCGTCGGCAAAGGCGATGAGCTTTGTATGGTCCGGCCACTTGTAGGAGGTGATATAATTGCATGGACCTTGTAAGAAATAGACTAACCCAAACGGGTTTCTCCCTCGTCTGAGGCGTCGCCGGCTGTCACCTTTATCACATCCGGAGGAGTAGGGATGACTTGCAGAAATTTAATATTGGTTGCCTATCGCAGCGTGTATAATTGTCAAGAAAAAGCTGGTTGTAGCGCCTCATTTCACAAATTAGAATTTCTACATATTTTTATTTTTGAAATTGAGATTGATTTTTAAAAATTTAGCATATTTATCAAGCATAATTAACGTTCCAAACTATTATAAAGATATTGCATGCTTTCAGGGCTGGATATTCCTTTAGCTTTTCCTATGCTGTAAGGAAATTTGTAACTACTTCTTTTAAGAAAATAATATTTTTAATCTGAACTAATAGAAAATTTCAAACAAGAAATTTTCTCTTGCAATTTTTATTCTTTTTATTGGTGTAAATAAGTAAAAAATACTAAAATATTTAAAAACGAATTTTTGAAAGTTTTGTTAAAAATTCTAAATTGTGCTACTTTTTTTAAATTATGGATGAGTATTATAGCACAATTTCTATAAAGGAATTTTATTTCAATTATATTTCATAATACATCATAGTGACAAACACTTTTGACTTCTTAAAAATTTTTATACATTTAATCCTAATATTAAAATTGTATTTAACCGTAATAATTAATTTTGCTTGTATTTTATAGTCATTATTTTTTTTAATTTATTTTTAGTTCTGCAGAAGATTTTTTTTATTTACTGTTAATTTAATTTATTAGCCCAAAGCGACGGTAGCCGAGAAAGGCTGTTAGTTTGGAAGCGGCATTTTGCGCTGTTTTACTATAAGTGTCCGTGTCTCCTTGCAAATTGTTGTTACCAAATATTATCGCCCTGTATTATATGTAAAGAAATTAAATAATGAAGAATCTATATGGATACACGTATGTTTCTCTCACTGTGACAAAAAGGGCAGTATCTAGAGCCATCAAATTTTGAATAATGTAATCCTCCTCCCGAACATGGACATCTGGACGGCCGAATTTCGAATTTGTTTTAATCTATTTCATAATTTGTAAAACTTTAACGAATTTTTGATTAACAAAGTCAAAGAGTTCAGAGAAACTGTATGGAAAATAACAGTTTTATCTCCAGTGTGAAAATTCTGAAGATATGCTGTTTTCAAATGTATGTGGTTTACGGGCGAAGAACATGATATTCAATAAATATAGGTAACACACAGAACGTTAAAAAAGAAGTTCCTTTTGGGTGTAATATAAAATCTGAGTGTTTCTAGATTTTATTTTACCTTTCCCCCCCTTCATTACACTAAAAAAATTTTATGCTCCGAATTTTATAAATTACTAAAATAAATATTCCACTTTAATGTTAATAAGTTAATGATGATATAATGAAATAAATGATTGTTTTGTAATGTTATTATAGTGTTGAAAATCACTGCCTGAAAATGGTCATTAAATTTTAAAAAAAAGTTATCAGATCTTGTTTAATTTTGCCTTATTTATTTCAAAGCATCACGTACTATCAATCTTATTTAATTTGAAGTTATTTGTACGCAAAATTAAGTTCATAAATTTTGTGCCTAGAGTTTTTACCGTTTTACCAAAGTAAAGATGCTTGTACAAGAACTACGCGTGAAAAAATGCGCGAAATGCAGTAAAAAGTGCTTTAATGAGATATATTAAATCCTATTTAGAAAACCCTGTGGCTTTCATAATCTGATCACTATACAAAGTATCACATTTAATAATTAAAAAGAGTTATGTGATACAAACGCCATAAGTTTCAGTGTTAAAGTAAACCAGATCGTCCCTACTCTTTCTTGCCGACATGTCGGTGACGCGCACCCCGCCCACTGGGTTAGTCTATCTCTTATAAGGTCCATGCATAATTGAAGGTAATGTTCCACAGGTCTGCACTTAGACAAGAGCCTTGTGGACAGCCCCTTGTTATTCTTCTTTCTACTATACAGTTGTTGCTGATGATTATCGTTGCTCTGTTTGTTAGGAAACTATTCATTAGCTTGAATATATTCTGAGGGCATTTAATGTTGCGTAAGGCTTCAAGGATACCAGGCCCCCACATGGAGCCAAACGCATTTTTGAGATCCATACAGAGTACTGCTGTATGGAGAGCTGGAGATTTATTCCTATGGATCTGCTCCTGAAGTTCTGCTATGGCATGTGATGTAGATTTGAGAGGTCTGAAGCTGTATTGGTTGGGGCTTATGGTACCGTTTTTTTCTAAGTGGTGGCGTAATCTGCCCGCGATTGCACGTTCCAGAAGTTTACCTATTGCAGGTAAGAGGTTGATTGGTCTGAAGGCTTCCGGACCCGTAGGATCTTTATTATTTTTCTTGAATAGTATTGTTTGTCCCTGTTTCAGACAATTCGGGAAGACATAAAATTTGAGGCAGAGGTTTAGTAGTTTGTGGAACAGAAAAGGCATTGCGAGGTGAATTGTCTTAATAATCCTGTTGTCTAATCCGTCAGGTCCCGGAGCTTTATTATTCGGAAGATACTTAATAATTTTTGAAATTTCTTGTGAGTGGAATTCTACATCGTCTGGAGTATTTGGAGCGGTATTATTGTATCTAATATCAGAATGTGAATGGCCATCGTATTCTACATTATCTTTTAGGAAGACAGCATCTAAAATATTGTTGAGAATCTTTTCAGTGACATTACCAAGCTGGCTGTTACGTGAGAGTTGATCTTTCGGAAGACCGATATGTGCGGGACTGTAAACTTTACTTGTAGCCATTTTATACAGCTGGCCGTATGTTTCTTTATTATTACAGCAGTAATTCTTCCAGCTGCTTAATTTTGCTTCAGTTATTTTCTTTTTGTAATTTGCTAATTGTTGCTTGTATTTTATCCATATTTCCATTTTCAACCCTTACGGAGCACTTTACATTTTTCTACAAAGGGCCTTTGTATGTTGCTTTTCACGTCTTAATTTCTTTGTCCACCAGTTAGTCTTCGTAATCTTGTTGTTGTTACGGAGTTTAAATGTGTTGGTCGCTGTCTCCTGTATTGTTTTGATAATTGTTTCCATTAAATCATGGACTGCGTCGGGTGATGTGCATTTATCTATAAGTTTCTCCGCATACTGAAGACATGTGGAGATTTTTTTTCCAAATTGCCTTGCTTTTTGCTTTGAGAATGAAAATCTTCTTAATTTGAGGTCGGGGATTCCTTCTGATAATTCAAATGAGATATAGTTATGATCTGAGTGGCTTGGGTCATCAAGAACTTTCCATTCTTGTATTTTATTGGAGATACTCAATGTTGACAGTGTCAAGTCCAGCCATCCTTTACCATTTGTTGTTTCAAATGTAGGAGTGTCTGAAGAGAGGTTATGTATATACATATTGTGTGTAGCAATAAAGTCAGCTAGTGTATGTCCTCTATTATCTGTATTATTGTAATGCCACATTTGATGGTGAGCATTGCAGTCACCTGTAATCACGTGCTGTGATCTTCTGAGATTACTAAAGATATTTTCTAATGTGTGGAGATTCGGCCCCATATCCTCTAGTGGTGAGCAGTAAATGGAAGTAGTTAATAGCTGTTCAGATTTACAGTTAATGCTTATCGTTATCACATCTCTATGGCTTAATATAAATGTAGGGGACCATTTGGTATTGGTGACTATAATACTGGCACGTGGGTTAACTAGAGGATCTTTTTCGGTAGGTTGAAATATTTGCCAGTGAAGGGGAAGGCATCTAACTTCCCCTTTTACGCAATACGACTCAGTAATGCAAATTACATCATGATTGTTATTTTCAATTACTTCACTAAGTTGTTCTGAAGCCTTTTTTCCTCTGCCTAAATTTATTTGAAGGATTCTAAGCTTGTCCTGTGGAGGCAAATTATTGTGCAAAATTGTCGTAAACAGTTGAAATTGAGGAATTGAAGGTGCGGCGGTAGTACTTGATGGATCCACGTACAGAAAGGAAAGTTTAAGTTAACTTAAAAGAAACTAGGTATAACTAAAAAGAAACTAGGGTAACTTAAAAGAAACTAGGTATAAGTTAACTTAAAAGAAACTAGGTAGTAAGCTAACTATTCTTCTTACTTTGATGTGTAAACTGCAGCAGCTTTAATTTTTGAGATTTCCCTCATATAATGGGCATTTGGAGGAGAATGCAGCATGTGAAGTATTGATGTAGGTTCCGTATGTGCAATTGAACAGTTTACAGTTGATACAATCCGGTACGTCTTCTTTGCAATTCCTTATGGAGTGAGGTCTGCCACAGAAAACGCAATAAGTCCTATATTTGCATGTACTACCAGAATGTGAGAAATCTTGGCATCTGTAGCATCTCCTCACTCCGTAGAATTCTGCGATTGGGAGAGTGCTCCAATTAATTATAATTTTTCTACGTTCAATACATTTTGATCGAGTACGAGGGGAGCATTCGAGAACCCACTTAATGGTCTTGGGTTTTTTCCTTTTGTGTAAAAGAGAGGTCAAATCTCCTCTTTATCAATCCATAGTTGGTCAACTAGTTCTTCGAGAACTCATTTTGGTGGTAATGTATTCGGGATATTATTGATTGAGATTTTCGGTTTTTTAACCCTTGGTGTTTTTATTTCTATTAAGTTATTTGCTTCTTCGGAAACGTTTATGGCGTTAGTAATCTTGTTGAGTTCTTCCTTTGAAGTGCTGCTGATCGCGAAGCCTCCATTCTTAATATTTGCTATTTAATCAATATTGGCATTTATTTCTTTGAGGGGAAGGATCTGATTTAGTTTCTCTGTAATATGGCATTTTAGCTTTTGCTTTGGGTATAGCAAAATAGTTGGGTTACTTTTCCTTGGTACCTTTGCTACAGCATCAGCATATGAAATTTTAGGAACATTATTATCCTCTAATAGAGACGGCATTTTTTCTGTATTAATGAAGTTTGCGGTGGAGTCATCGCACTGACATGTGACGGCGTAAGAGGGATGAGGAATGCCTATCGGAAACGGTACGTCGCTTAAGTTACTGATCCCATTATTGGTGGCAATATCTCTGAGCTCATCGAGCATCTCTTTAAGCTTTGAGAACATGCCTGGTGGGATGACGCGTTTCCCGCCTCGTCTAGTGCTGGCTAAATCTAGACATGCATGATAAAGATTTACGGCTCTTATATGCTGTTCTTGGCATACTGTTGCTGTTTCTTCCGGTGGTAAAAGCATACTTTCCGAGTTGACGGACACTGGGCTCGAAGAACGTGTAGTCTGAGCCATGCTGGAAGCTGACTATGAGGGAATTTCTATTATAAATTGTGAACAGTTATACTGTGATAAGTTGCATACACTTCTGGTAAATGTCGTAGTATAGAAATCCTTGAATAGAAATGCTTTCTATACGTGGAGAGCCAATTTTTTTTACGATGAATAAAACCTGTATTAATTACTAATCAGATTAGTTGAGTTAAATATAAAATATATAACAAAAACAAGTACAAACATAATAGAATGTTAAGAACAAATAGATTCTATTCAGTGCAATAAATGAAAAAATTAACTAATATAAGAATGTAACTTATTATAAACTTTGGTAAAATGAAATGAAAATGTTAGGCCGAATATATATAAAGTCACCTGCGTTATTCAGCACTTAAGAAAATAAGGAATATTAGGCACCTTAATTCATCACTTTAAACATTGAGCAATTAACACTGTTTGTTAATAAACTATGCAATGCGTGTAGTATAATTAATCAATTACCGAAGCAAGGAGGATGAAACGCGGGAGACAAAAAGATAAAAAGTCCTACCTTGGTAGCAGTACTTCTTCCGTAAGTTAGACAATCTCCTAGAGAGAAAATTCTCAATTCTTGTTAAGAAGAAAGTGCGAAAACAATGAAGTACTAAACTTATCACGCAAAATAGAGTCTGTACAAGCTGTTACTAAAATGAAAATTTCACCAAAAGCACTAAAATTGAAGTAGATGACCTATAGAGATGCAAAGTTCACTTTTTAGTCCTCTCAAGTCCTCTGAAAAACTTGAGAGGAAAATTCTCGGTCCTGTTTCCGTTTTCCAATTGAATAAAGAGTAACTGCACAATTGAGGAATATCCACTGCCGTAAAAACCGCAAACGTAGTGGGAGAGGTTCTTTGTTCATAAGGGGGGTCCTGGCGGGGGGAGGGGTTTCCTTCCTTGTGGGAATTGCTGCGGTGGGATTTCCTCCAGGGTAGAAAGGAGAAAATAAGCGATCCATGCGAGCTGACGTCAGTCTGGTTGCACCTGCATCCCTCCTGCTTCCCCATTTCCTTGTTCCAACCATGTTCGCCATCAACGAGATAGTATACTGGTAGAGAGCGTATTGCAACCTTCAACCGGTTCCAACATTAGTGTCACGTGACTGCTGCGCGAATTCCGAAAGTCCGGAAATACTTTACATTGCTTTCTATGGGACGAAAGACTGCTGCTCTGCTTGGTCACATAAAATTTAAGTAAAAATGGTTATTCGCTGCAGCGCCTACGGATGTAAAGAAAGTTTCGTGAAAGGAGGACTTGTAACCTTTCATAGGTAAGTTAAAACTGCATGATTTATTATTTTATTTTCAGTACTTTTGTCATTTTACTATCTCTGTTGAATTGGTTGGAAAGTTTCAGCCATATTGTATAAGAAAATTGCCGCCGTATATGACATTTTCAGCATGTATTATTAGCATCAAAATGTATTACTGTGACACTATTTACTGGAATCACCCTTTACAAATAATTGAATTTTATATGTTTTGTCCGTGTATTCCGTTGAAATAGAAAGCTGCGCCAATTGGCGTTAACATTTTTTCAAGTCGTACGCGTTTTGATTTCATAAACAATTACTGCCTGCGATAAAAAAAAGAAAAATGCTATTATTAGCATTAAATTATTGAGAAAAGATTGTGCAATATGTTTACTTTGTTAAAAAAAAAGCTGAAGATCTTGATTCATGTAACATTGAACATAAACAGTTAAACAGCATTATTTTAAAAAACAGATTACTTTTATAAAGCTCAATTCTTTATCATTATTTTCTATAAAATCAATTAAAATAAAAATAAACTGGATTATGATTCTGTCTCATCTACGATGCTGTTAGAAATTTATTGTAATTGAAAAAATGTGATGTGAAAAACTTACCATATTTTAAATAGTATTTAAAAAAAAAGGAGAGTGAGAGAATTTTTAACTGTAATATCGTTTTGATTCTAATAATAAATACTGAGTTGAAGTTTGTTACCGTTTGATACATATTCAATATAAAATATTTGTTATAGTTAATAAGTATTGATCCCCGCCATGGCATACAAATGAGTGTGGATATCAGTAATTAAGATTGCATTATTTTGTCCCAGTAATATAATCTCAAGAAAAGAGAGGCAATCAATGGCATAAATACATATAATACAATGTGATTTTCTTTTTCTCTTTAGGATGCAATGCATTAAAATTAAACGAGATTTTTTTTACCTTCTCAAATATTATAACAGTAGTGGAATTAATTTTTTAACGTTATTCAAAATTAAAGTTTCCATCTCAATTTTTTATTATTTATTTTAGATTTTCTTCCTAAAATTATTTAACCTAAACATCTTAAACAATGGTGCAAATAATTTAAAGCGATTATTAAAAATATAGATAAAATATTCAGGAAAAAAGGGCTTAAGTTATATCTAAATAAAATTGTAAAAAATCGAACAACCTAATTCGAGGCCGTTGTCTGCTGACTGCTAGCAGACGGAAATAAAAAGCACTACCTGCCATATCAAAAGCGGGCCAAACTGGCGATGAACAGCCTAAGCTATCACTCCCCAAGAGCGCCAAGAGCATTAGTCACGTGGTATATGTTGGAGACATCCTAGCAGACGAATTCTCTGTGGGTGAGCCGTCTACCTGTTATTATATGAAGTCGTTGTTCGCCATAGCCGATGCACCGTGCTTGCATCCATGTGGGTATCAGCTGCGATTTGACGTAAGCACCAACCCGCCCTTCTCAGTCCGATCACCATACCCCTCGTAAAATCGTCTATCTGCTGGAAGTGCCTTCGTTGACGGCGGCCTGCCACTCTTTCGTATTACACGTATCCTCCGGGTCGCGTATTTCCAAACCCTACCCCACTTTTCGAATTTTTGACGTCACGGAAATATCGACTAGTTTCACCTGGCAAGGCAGCCTACCCCACTTTTGACTATTACGGCGCGCTTTCGAAAGAATTGTGCTGCTGAATAGTGTGTTTAGGTGCTAATTCTGAGATTTTCGCAATTTAAATTATTATGTGTTAGAATTTACGAAAAATCTTTAGTGAATGGTTATTGTGGCTTATCGCCGCAGTATATTTGAGGAAAGAGGAGAATAATTCACTGCTGATGTATACATTAACAGTATGAAAAATCTGGAAGGTGATACTCGGCAATAAATGTGCTGCATTTCATCGCAAAATTCAGCGACGCCAGTGAAACAAACGAGAGTTTTCGAAAACCTTATCCACATCTGAAGCCACTAAACAAAAATTGTATGTGTGCCAATACAGCAATTTAACAGATCAAGGAATAAGAATGAATTGCAGTGCCACGATGTGCTTAAAAAGTACGAAGCATTCTGCAGACTTCCGTGCCAAAATCAAGGTTGACAAATGGATTAATACATTTTAATGTTTCTTTTAGTGCATATATTTCAAAATTTTTAAAATAACTTGAACAGTTGTTTAATTGCTTAAAACAGCAATAAAGTTCATTTATAAAGATATACAAGGAACTTCATAATTCATTGCTTTGGTGAACAACTGAAATTTACTAAATTACCTAACTTTATAACATTAAATATCTTCGTGACTGTAGTATTATGCTCTGTTTTATAAAAGCTTAACTACTTTATTCATTTGTTATACAATAAAATATTTTGATTTATTTACTAAATGCGTAATCTGTTATCAGGATTACTAAATGTATTAAGAATTTCCATACATGCTTGTGCAGTGTGATTGCATGTTTGTGTAATGAACGAAAATGAAATACAATCTCCGAATAAGTACTTTTTTGTTTTCCAGTTCCTGTGTTTAGCTGTAAAACTAAATTCACTTCAAGTATGTGTCTGTGAAGTTTTGACGATGTAAATGCTGAAATGTGTGTACAGTAAAAGCTCAACAAAAAAAATATCCAGAAAGCTCTTGAAATTTTGGATAGCCGAGCATATAAAAAATGAAATATTGTAATAAGTGAATGGAAGAATAAACTACTAGTCTAAAATCATAAAAAGAGTTCATCTTATTTGTATCAACTTGACTATCAAAAGCCAATATTTAATATTATGCACGGTTTTGAAAAAAATGTATGCTGCTGATCTTTGGAATATGATAACGGTGATTTTTACAATTATTGTTATGTGGATTAAGACTACAAGTTGAGACTAAATATGAACAATAGTAATCTGAAAATTTGAAGTAGTAATTTTGGGTTTTCATCCGCAGAGAACCCGTTGGCGCTTCCAACAATCTCTGCCAAATAACTTCCATGTTTTAAGTAATTAAAATATATATTTTTAACCACTTGTTATTAATTTTATAAAGTACATTCTATAATTTAAATTTTATTTACTTTCATTTATATTTAATGTTTGCCATTATAAATTTCATAGATGCTAATTAAACTTCCTTTACAATTTATTTAGTTATTTTATACATACATTTATATTTTATGTAAGAAAGGGATTTATGTGCAACGGATAAACAGTGAAAATCATTTAATACAAAACTGAGGGGATTGAAATATTTTTTTGTGTTAAAGAATATTGAAAAGAAAAAAATAATAATAAAAAATAAAAAAAGTATATATTCAACAAAATTAAGCTTATTGGAGTACATTTTATTTACACAGATATGTATATATGCATGTATTTATTAAAAACCAATGAAACAAAAACATCCACAAGAACTTAATGGAATTCAATACAAGATTTTCAAGTTTTTGAAAAACAAAACATTTATTGAGTTTTTGGAAAATAATCTGATATTTTTCTTTGCATTGTCTTTTTTAGCATCGAATTGTTCAATGTCGAACATTTTGTTATTCATTTCTCCATTGGAATGAGCATCTGAATAACTGTCCATACTTTTTATGATATTCTTTATTTCGGATGACGTGGGAACAGGAACTGCATTCATTTTATTTTCGTCACCAGAATCTGCATCAATGATATCTTTTTAGCTTTGAACAAACTCCAAAATAACTTTGTCTGCCATAATTGGGGCTGTACACACATTATCATAAACTACTGCAACGAATTCTTCCGATAGTACAGTAGAACAGTTCATCAATACAGAAACTTTCTCAAACATTTCATTAAGTGTCAGCTCAGTTTCAATATCCTACTTCTCCATTTCTTTCGGTGCCAAAGAATCTGATACTTTCGAGAATCGTGTGTAATGAAAATAATTTTCATTCATCCTTGGAGTCGCTGAATTCTATGCAGTGCAACATATGAGCCAAACTCACTAATTTTTACTCACACTGCCATGTACTCATCACTGAATTCCAAAGTTAACTGATGAGAAATGAGATGTTTGTGTGGCGTTTGTAGATGTGGAAGGCAAAAGTAGCGTAGATAAACGAAACTGCTCGTGTCACAGGCTATTCCGAGGGTATTTCAAAGCCAAATTAGCCTCTTTTCTACGAAACATGTGAAACCACCTCTCTTTCATTTCACACCCCCGCTTAAATCTCGGCTGCGATGCCAGTGTATTTTGTTCATTTCCAGAAAGGATATCTTTTCATATTAAGCGATTTTTGTTTCGTGTTAAGAGAAACCAAATGAATGAAAATACATAGTAGTTTGTCGGGACCGTAGCATTATTTCGTGTTAACCGATATTTCGCCTTAAGCGTTTTCACGTTAAATTTATTCCACTGTATACAGATGTGTTTGGACTATGTATATACAAATAATTTTTGTAAAGGAAAATTTATAATCCTTCCAAAAATTATGCTGCTAACAATATAATATCAGTAAATATATAAAGAAAGAAAAGAAATTTAGAACCAATTTTTCAGAAAGAATAAAAATTGAAATCCTGTTTAAACTAGTAAAATCTTTTTTAATTGGAAGATATTTTTAATGATTTTACTTACCCCCCCTCCCTTTTCCTTTGCTACTGCTGTTTGATAAGAGGTTCTAGTAAAGTTTTGTGTTAAAATTATTTTTAACTTTCAAAGATTTTCTACTGCAGGATTTTCATTTTTTCTACATTTTTAAGGGCATGTTTTCTTTTTTTTCTTTTTTCTTTTTTTTTTTTTTAAGATTTTTTTTTTTAGATTAAAAAAATATTTTTAAATTGGAAGATATTTTTAATGATTTTCCTTTGCTTTGAGGAGGACTAGAATTTTCGGGTGAACTATTAAGATAAAAAATATATTGAAATGTTTCATCAGCTGATTCTGGTTACAGAAAAGCAAGGATTTTGTTCTAGAAGGGGAAATGTAATTAAATTCGACATACCTCCTCTTGACGATATTATGTTAAAGTTGGTTGGATTTAGTCTAGTCTGCACGGTTATTGCCGAAGTGTCGCGCAGCACGCAACTTATCCGGCTCTTGAAAATTAAGCCCGGAGGGCGCAAGACTTTGAATTTTTCATGACAAGTTTCAGGAGGTCAAAGGTGGCTACAGGGGGCGACCATGAGTCGCAAGGCCAAAGAGTGGCGCGCGCATCAAGAAATATGCAAAGCAGGAGCCGTGAGGGTCTGTATCATATGTTTGCGTTGTATCATAAAAGAGATCACAGACATAATCCAGTAGATTCAATCATGATATCTGAATTCATATAAATCATAACAATTAAACATAATCATACATAAGTATATAAAACAAGTGAAAAGAACATACAACAAGCATACAATATAATAACTGAGAAATAAAATAAAATAAAATACACTATACACTAAATATAATATATACAGGCATTGTGCATTCCCATCATGATAATTTTATGTGGGAAAATTTAAGTCCCGGGCGAGGTGGGCCGCGAGCGGTCTAAGTGAAGCATCTTCTTCGAGAATAACATAATCTAATACATTTAAATCTGACATATGGTTGCATTCTTGTGCTTTATTGAAGAATTTATCATTTGCTTTGTGTAGATAAGTTTCTACAGTTTCCATTTTCAGATCATTGTGCAGGGTTTGATTTGAGACATAGTAGTGAGCATTTGTTATCATTCTAAGTACTTTATTTTGAATAATTTGTAGCGTGTTCAACTCCTTTTTCTGAACTGTTGCCCAGGCCGGAGAAGCGTACGCAAAAATAGGACGTATAATGGAGTTATAGTTATGTCTCTTCCTCTTGATGTCTAATTTGGAGGTCGCAGACAGGAGCGGCTTTAGACTTTGAATTACTCCAATAGTCTTACCTCTGACACATTTTACATGCTCTTTCCAAAGGAAATTAGCACTATATTTTAGACCTAAGTAAGTAGCAGTTTTTACAACTGGTACAACAGTATCAAATAACAAAAGTTGTACAGTTAAAGGGTGATTCATTTTGTTCTTTTTAAAAATCATAAGCTTAGATTTATCTGCATTAATTGCAATTTTCCAATTAGCACACCAGGTTTCAAGTTTCGGCATAAATTTTTGAAGTTTCTTAATCGCAAAATTTGGTGACCCAGACTTGACGGCAAAAGCTGTGTCGTCTGCGTAGCAGCCCATGAAGAAATTTGGATCTAGATGTTCTGCAGGTAGATCTGCCACGTAGAATAAATAGAGCACGGGCCCTAAAATAGATCCTTGAGGGACCCCGGCCTGCACTTACTTCTTATCTGAGGTGCTATCATCAATGTGAATGCTGAAAGTTCTGTGTGAAAGAAACGAGTGAATAATTTTGATTAACTCGGTGCTGAACTGCAAACTGATTAATTTATAAATTAACCCTTCATGCCAGACGCGGTCGAACGCCTTCGCCACGTCTAGCATGAGTAAGGCAACATATCTTTTGTTGTGCAGTGCACTACCTATGAACTCATTAAGTCTAACCAGTTGCTTTGTCGTGGATAGGGCTTTCCGGAATCCAAACTGTTCAAGTGGTAATTTATCTAGATGTGGTTGAATTCTGCTGAGGATAATTCTTTCGAGTATTTTTCCCATACTGGGCAGTAGGCTAATGGGCTGTACCCATCCGTTTTCGTCAGATTCTTACCCGGCTTTGGGATCACTATCATTTTAGCAGATTTCCATATATTTGGAAAATAACTATTGTACAGGCAAGCATTCAGAATACCTGTAAGTCGATTAATCATATTTATTGGCAGCCATTTTAGTGCTACATTATTAACATTATCCTGCCCGGGGGCCTTTCTATTCCTGAGCTTTTTAATAATATTCATGATTTCATGTGGTGAGGTAAGTTCTAAGTGATTTTGTAAATTATTTTTGCAAAGCCATTCAGACACTGTGGAGTTCACATGAGTTGTAAAATCCTGATTACATGGATAAGAGTTTGTGATGAATTGCCTTTCAAAGTGCTCAGCGAGTGTATTGCATTTTTCAATATTTGTGAGCGCAATGCCATGCTCATGGTAAATCGGTCTATTAACTGTGGGTTTATTTTTGAGACGTTTTACAAACGACCAGAATGAGCTACTAGGCTCGTTAAAACTCTCAATTTTCTCATCCCAGAGCTCTTTACGGTGGGATTTTATCTGTTTTTTAATCTCTTTACCAAGTCTATTCATCTCTTTTTTGGTATCAGGATTGCACGTGAGATGATACCTTTTCCTGAGCTTATTTCGATCTCTGATGAGACTTTTAATCTTTTGTGGTAATTTATTAGTAACCTGTCTTCTAGGAATTTTTCTAGTGGCCGCATGGTAGGCACTTTGTATGTCATTTGTAAGATGCTTGGTCGCAATCTCAATATCCTCCGGAGTGCGTAAAATACTGTTAGTATTACATTCTGAGAGAATTTCATTGAAAATTTTCCAGTTAGTAGAATTTATTTGTTCATCCATAATATCTTTGTTTGTACCTAGGGTCGCAATGACTGGGCAGTGGTCTGAGTCTAAATCTTGAATAACCTCTAGATTGAAAGAGAGGGAGATGGTTGAAATGAAAATATCCAAAATGTCCCCTGTATTGGGATTATTCGGCAAATGCGTGTACTCGCTTGGTACATGAAAATAAATAGGGTGATTATTAATGAACTCGGAAAGCTTGATTCCGTTTTTATTCGTTCTCCTGCAATTCCACTCCTGACTTTTAGCATTTAAATCCCCTGCAAGGATGATTTGCTTATTGATGTCAAGTATTTTTGCGAGATAATTTATATCAAGCATATTCTGAGGAGGATTGTACATAGAAGTGAAGTAAACGTTACCATAATGCGGCAGAAATACAGACACAGTCACAATTTCATGCCCATTATGTCGCTCTTCGCAGATCAGACAAGATTGGAGAGAGTTGCGTACAAAAATCGCGACCCCCCCACCTCGGTGACTTAGACGGTCGCATCGATAACATGAATAATTAGGAATCTTCATCTGGGTGCTTGGCGTAGCGAAGGTTTCAGTAATGAGCGCCACGTCAATATTATGACACATGATGAAGTTCGACAGTTCAGTGAGCTTATAATGAATGCTACGGGCATTCCAAGTCATGATAGAAATGGGAACTTTCGTTGGTCTAGTTTGACCCATTATCTATAGTAGTAGAAGTATTTTTCTCTTGGTTATTATTTTTTATTTCTTTGACTTGTTGCGAGATCTGAAATCCCGCATTTTTTATTACGGAAACTAGTTCCGCAAGGTCCGTGAAAACTTGTTTAGCTTCACTCAATATATCAGAGTATAGGCCTGTGGAGAGCGCCTGTGAATAGGATTTATTTTCAATCACCCTACTGGGGAAATTGATTGGTTTCTCAGATTTTCTTTTGGGGAACTTCTCACACCCCCTGAAACTGGAAGTGTGGGAACCCCCGCAATTTGCACAGACTGGAGGCTTGTCATTGTTATTTTTATCAGGGCATTCATTAACAAAATGTCCTTTGCCACATCTGACACATTTGGGTGCATAATTGCAGCCCGCTTGTGTATGATTAAACCTCTGGCAACGAAAACATTGCAGGGGTCCTTGTCGACCTAAATACTCTTTGATCTTAATTTTCATGTGACACAGAAATCTCTCGTTGTATATTTCCTTGGACTTGTCACTTTTAGGCAGCGAAATTAAAAACAGAGGAAGTTGGGTAACCTCTCCGTTACGCCGTCTTGTCATCTGTTTAACATCTTTGATTTGATAATCAAGTTGTTCAAGTTCAGATTTGATGTCATCGGTCAGGGTATGTTCAGTAAGTCCACGAAGGACAACTTTTAAATATCGGTCTTCCGGGAGGATGTACGAGTGGTGTTCAACCTGTTTTTCCTTAAGTATTTGGACTACAGTCCGGTAATCGTCAGGTGTTTCGGTAATGACTTTGATACTTCTCGAGGGAATATGCTCCCCGTGAAATTTGATTTTTCGCTGTAGGAATATAGATCGAATTTCACTCCATTTCAGTTTATTTTCTTTAAGAGTAATTGGCGGAATTTTTGAATTCCTATTATTTTGTTTTTGCTTATTTGTGGTCGTGTCGGTGTGGTTTTCGTTATCTGGTGAAGTGGTATTCATTGTCTCATTAATTTGCGTATGAGTATTTTGATTAACTGCTACCTCAGTAGCTGGTGTATTTGGGATACTGTCTTGACTTTGTTGTTTTTGTGTAGTACTTTTAGGGGAACTACTAAGCTTAATTTTCTTAAAATTTTGTCTCTGAGATCTAATTCGGACTGTTTGATCACCTTTAGTCTTTGGTAAATCATCATCTGAGCTCGTGGGCTGATCCAATAGTATTTCATTCAGAGTATCAAAATTGTTGTGTAATTTAATAGGACTTCTGTCCCTATCATTATCTGGATTTTTACCATGCGAGGATTTATCCTGAGTTTTATCCTGTTGTGTTAACTGTGTGTTAACAGCAACTAGCATTTCAATCATACTTTGTAAGAAATTGTACATCTTATTTTCAGTATCAGTGAGTGTACCATTCTGCTGGCGGATGGTATCAAGTTCACTAATCTGTACCCTCACGGCATCCAAAATCGTATCCATAATCGCAATACAGAATTAAGAAATCCTGCGCCCAATCAGCAGTCCAGAGTCCCGCGCCCCGGAACCGGACCCACTCGAAGGTGTTCCGGCAGACGGATGAGCGGGCGGAAGTCTACTAGGCCCCTATCTCACACCTGACAGCGTGAGCCTGGGGGTAACTAAGCAGACACAACAACCAAAATCCGAAAAATTTAATTACGCGCACGCAATTAATTTAAAATCAGATAAATAATTTAGTCTGCAAAATTAACCCATTAACGGTTTGGCCCGGATTTTCTCGTTCTTTTATGCAGGTCTCTTAACGGTTCGTTACGGATTATTGTTAGTTTAAATGTACCCTCGAAAACGGACAGTCCCGTGTTTTTGTATTATCGAAAAAACACGCTAAAAAGGACTAGCCCGTATTTTTGTATGTCTTCCAACCCCCAATGCCTAAGGGGACAAGGGTCCATGCAATTCTGACGACAATGGGTAATGGCTGTCATTAGCGTGCGGAGAAATCTTCTTGATGTTTTGGGATAAAGGCCTTACACTTACTCTAAAGAAACAAATTTATTACCAGTTACAAAGTGGATGCATATATAAAGGGATTTGAGAATTTCCGTTTTAGAGCAGTTATTGAATAAAAAATAGAATTTTTTACAAAATGAACGTTTACCTATAAGAGCATTAATGAATTAAAACGAGAAAAATAAAAGTAATAAATGCAAACATAAAAATCTGAAAATGCAAATCTTTCAGATTTTACATTAGGCCCAAAGGGCGTTTTTTAAACGGTTTGTGGGTTACCTTTATTTTTAAATATCATGTTCTTCGCACTTAAACCATAAAACTTCAGTTAAACAGCAATACCGCAAAATAAATTTTAAATGAGCATATCTTTAGAATTTCCGATACACAGTCTCACCCGTTGAAGATAATTTTTTATATTATTATTTTCATGCCGCTCGCTTCTCGCCGCCTTTGCTCGCTTTAAAATCGTTGAGTTTCTTAATTAAAAATTCATTGAAGTTTTACGAAATATGAAACAGATAATAAAACAAATTCCAAATCTCGGCTTCGAGATGCCCATATTCGGGTGGAAATGTACGTTATTCAAAATTGGATGGGTCTAGGTACCGTTGTTTTATCACAATGCGAGAAACATACATATATTTATGCAGATTATTCATTATTTAATTTCAAGGCAGATAGCCTCGACTGCTTTGCCGTAATCTAATAAACCAAAATCATTATTTAATTTCTTTAAATATAATACAGGGCTGTAATATGTGGTAGCAACAGTTTGAAAAGTGAACTGACATAGTTTTCAACGGAAAATGAAAAAAATGAAGTTAATAGACCTTCTCGGCTAACGCCCTTTGTTTTAAAAATAATGTATCGTGTAATTTAATGGGAATACGAGATTAAATAATTCTCTTTAAGAAATTTATCTACAAATTTATATCACGAATAACAAAAACGTGAGGCTGTCTTGATAAATTTATAAATATTATGCATCTGACAATGCGATTCAATTATTTGATTTCGTAATTTAAGAACCTATGATTCTTCTTATAAAACTGCACAGAAATTTAGCAAAGAAGCTATTAAGTAATCTCTTATTACCATTAATCTATGCGATAAATTATTCTTATTATTATTACTATCGGTTCAGTCTTTTACTTCCAAGTATCCTTTTACCTCAAATAATCGAAAAGATATATAAATTTAAAACAAAATTCGCCCCGAAATCAGAAATTAGGTTACGAATTTCATGCAAATTTTATTTCAAAAGCTATTTTACGCTCTGTAAAATGATGCAAACTTAAAAATTTTGAGATTTTTAGTTTATTCTTAAATGGAAATATGCGCAAAAATTTCTTCGACATTAAATTTTAAAAACTCTAAATCGAATTATAATCATCCGTAAACGGTGTGTGTACAAAATTTGAATTCAATAGCTTATCGATAAGTAGTTCAAAAATCGACGACGAGCTTTTGATTAAACACCGTGAATGAACTGAATACAATTTTTGGAACAGCTCTATTTTTAAGCACTTTGGAAAGATCGGTAAGTTGTTGATATAGCATAACCGTTATTTTTATAACATTCTTGGCATTATGAAACGTGTAAGTGACATTCATAAGCGATTCCCGACAGTTCTGTTCATTTGTCAAAGTGGCTGCTTTTGAAAATATTGTGAAGCTCACTCGAAGTGCTCCACTATCTATGATACTCATTAAAGATATTTAATTATGTTTTATTTCTATACAGAAATACTGGTAAAATTAAGAGGTCAAATATTTAATTATTTGAGTTATATAACTACTTATACTGTCTCAAGAAATTTTGAGTCATTTTGTAAAAATAATCTTTTCTTTAAAATTCCTTTTTCCCCCTACCCCCTATGCTTCATAACTTTATTACTATTCTGATGAATGGAAGGTTTGTAGAGACATTACATTTTTTTTTAACAGCAAGAGACATGAAAAATGAGCAATACCTTACCCGGGACGCGAGCCACGGACTTCTCGAATGCGCGCCGAGCGTACTGAGACCACGAAGGCATGCTAAAAGGGTGGGAGAAAATACCGCATGTACTCCCCCTTTTAAAGGGCGACTGGGGATTAGGGGACCGAATCGCCAAATCCTTGCGGCGGAGAATCATCATCCACCACCTTTTTTGGTTTGGGTGCCACTATAGAAACATTAGGTTATTTCGAAGCAGGACATGTGAAATAGGAGCAATGCCTTCGCCGGGACTCGAACCACCAACCTCTCGAATACACGCCGTGCGTGCTGACCATTACACCACGAAGGTATGCTAAGAAAGCGGTAGAAAATAACTATGAAAACCAAAAGTTGAGTAGGTAGTCACAAATCTAACTACAAATACAGAAGCTTACAAATACATAAGCTAATAAATGCTCTACAAATATAACTTTTAATATTTTAGCAGAATTTTTTGGAAACGTATTTATATAGATTGTTGTAGAAATCGACACAGTTTGATGCCAATTTAGAGAAGGGGTTGTTTATGAGCGTATTAAAAATGCTTTTCCCACTGAAAATGTTAACTACTTTAAAATAATAATTCATAATCGCACTGAATCTGATGTTTACAATTATTTCCCCTGAGATTTCTTTAAAAAGAAAGAATTACAATTGTGTTTAATGCAGAAAATTTAATGGAATTGGCATTTGCGCAAGAGGAAGGAAACTATCAGGGAGGACTTTCTAAGGAAAACTAGATTTCCTTCACAATGAACGTAGAAAACCTTCACTGAACAAGCGTGTTCACCAGGATTTGAACTTATGTAGGATTACCAGTACTCAGCGGTTTTAGCGCTTGGCCACTGGGGCCCGCACACCGATTAAAAATCTTGTTTAGAAACCTTTTATCTTGATTTAGTGTGACAGGTGCCGTAGGTTGAAGGTTAGGATTACTTGAATACAGCAAAACACACGAGGACTATCTGCTTTTAAGGAAAGAGATGCCTTCGTAGAG
The DNA here is from genome assembly GCF_044657685.1 of Stegodyphus dumicola. Classification (NCBI taxonomy): domain Eukaryota; kingdom Metazoa; phylum Arthropoda; class Arachnida; order Araneae; family Eresidae; genus Stegodyphus; species Stegodyphus dumicola. The sequence goes on from NC_140768.1 coordinate 150,616,299, forward strand.
GACTTTTTAACGAGAAAAGTCTCATATTCATGTTATACATAGGAAAATACATGGGAAAATACCATTCAGCCATCGTATTGGTTCGTCAGGGTGTAAATCTAAGTCGAACTACCAGTATTTACCGGCCACTAATATGGCCGTATTTTAATAGGGGAAATAACTGTTGGATTGTAAGGCATCTAAATTAAGAAATAAAAAAAAAATCACTTCTGAGGTAATCTTAAACCCAAATTAAGTTTTTTATTATAATTATGAAAGAGTTCAACTCATTTGTTAATTTTCAGATCGTTAAAATTAGTGTGGCTGTAATGAATGATTATTTAGACCTGTTACAGGAAACAAATACATCAAAAGTTTCCTTTAAAATATCAGGAATTATTGAAAAATCTTCTGTAATTTATAAACGAGAAAACGTATTTAACCAGATTTTACATGTGTGAAAAAATAATGAATTTTGATCTCCCCTAGTAGAGACATTTGTAATTATATTTCTAGTTCCAAATTCAAAGTGAAAAATCTAGGTGCCTGAAGCCAGAGAACACTATCGATTCTTCTTTGCTTCTATTTTCAGCGACGAAATAGATCAACTGCATGGAATTTTTATGATTTTTCTCAACATGTAAACTAAATGCTTGTAAGTGTTTCTTAGAAAGCTCGTCGGAAGTAGAATATCTCTATCTTGGTAGATAGATATCGTGTACTTTAGTAAATTTAGCAAATCTAAACACAGAGCCGACAGTACTATGTTTGAGGCCTTTTTCTAACATAGTCGAATAGTGTATCGAATAGTCGAACAGTGAAATCACTCTACATCGCCCTCTTTTACTTACTTTTATACTTTTATCTTAATATTATGTATTGCATCCACAAAAATTTCTCTAAATTAATGTTATTTGGATTCGAAAACCATTTTATGCTTAAATACATCTTTCCAGATGTTTGTCTTTTACTCACTGAGAGTCAATGCTTCTTGAAGATGTCAATTCATGAATGAAAAATTATTTCTTGCTTTTCCGGTTTTCCCTAACCGTTCCCACAAAAGCCGAACATTTGGGCAAAAACAGCTCTCCTATGATGTTAATTCCTTAGTAAAAGAGAAAGCACTGAACGGGATAAAGTAGTAGAAATCTTGACTTTCCTTTTCACTCAAAATTCAAGCATTCCCAAAATCTACTATAAAAGATATACTCCCTAAGGTATAAAATTTTTGTGTAATGAAATTATGAAATGAAATATATATATATATATATATGCATTCTAATATATATATATGCATTCTAATATATACATATGCTAAAATATGAATGCATATATATATCATTGATTATATATATATATATCATTGATGACATATATATATCAATTAAACCATTAGACACACTCACACACATACATAAACAGATATAGAATCACATAGTATCAGTAGGTGAAAGAAGAAAATAAATCCTACTGGGGAAAGATTGCTGAAGAAATTCAAAGCATAGCTTTAAGCAAGCTCTTTTAGCTTGGACTCAAAGAACTTTTTTATCGCTTTAGTTTTTGGGAGACTATTAGATTAAAATTTAATAAATAAATAAGTATATGGAAGAAAAATAAATCTTTAAAGGAAGAAAAAGGAAAAATAGAATCAAACAATCAAATCATTTTCAGCATTAAAACCAATTTTAAATGCGACAGTATATTTTTCTGCCGAAACGAAAACTTAAGAAAATAGACAGAAATCTGCATTGTTTCACCTATCAATATACGACAAATAGAAAAACGATACAAGAAAAAGTAAATTTGAAAAATTTGTGAAAGTGGAATAATTTCGAATGCTGCACAAACAGAAAGATACCTTGCAGAGACATTGGATTTTTTTCGGAGCAAGAAATGCGAAAATTCAGCAGTGCCCTCATTGTGCTTCTAATAAGGAGGTCTTCCAAATTCTAGCTGGAAGGACTTCCATTTATAACAAGATAGTGAGAATGACACAATTCCTTTATTATTTGTTTCATTTAAAGGGCGAGAGAGAAGAAGCACGAGGCACTGTCGGAATAATTCATGTGTTAATGAATTATCGTCTGACATGTTTTCGTTGGGGTGCCATTGAAGAGGCATAGCGTTTTTACGAGGAAAAAAAAAAAAAAAAAAACACGAAACATCCGTTATCCTATCAGCGGAATATGCACCACAGGCATTCCGACTGATAGTCCGATCTACTATCACTTACACCCCGAGTTCAAATTCTAGCTGGAAGAAGCTCCATTGAGCAATTTCCAGCTCAAAGAAGAATGAGATAATTTCTCATAATCAATACGGATATATAACTGATGATTCTAAAATTTTATTATCATTAAGACTGGAAAAAATACACGATTTAATTCATTTTCATACATTTTAAAAGAAGTTAAATTTTTCAGAGAGTTACTATAAAACATTTATTAGAATGTCAAATTTAAGCATTTCAATTATTTATATAATAAAGGATAAATTTTATATTTATATAATAAAGAAAAATCGTTGATAATATCACTCTAATTTTTGTGGAGATATTTTAAGAAGTAAATAAGTGAAAGCTGGAGGGAGAAAAACTATTTCAAGTTATATGTTTATCTTAAAAGTAACGAGAGAAAAACTATTTTAAACGAAAAGGCACGCATATCGAAATTGTTTCCTGTACTGCTGACAAATTGTTATATGGCATGCATACTATAATGTTTATGAATAATTGATTGCTACTAGATTAATACAGGCATAGCATATTTATAGGGACTGATTTGCTGCAATTTCCAATTTGATTTTTACATACTTTTATATTTAGGACACTAATTACATCACACTGAAGATTACTCAATGCAATAATTCCATTGCAGTTTTATAGGAAATTATAAAATTTTCAGTCTCAATAAACAAATATATAATATTTCGATGACTCAGCAGGTAACATAATTTATTATCTTTCAAGTTTTTTTCGAAAACACCTCGGCAGATATAGAATCAGCCGCAGACTGTACTAACTTTAACAAGCGCAGTATCTGAGTGTTCACATTTCTGTTTATAACTGCAATAAGAACAAGTATAAGTTTGAAAAGTTTACCAATGGCTATGTGGATAAAAGAGATGATCATAAGTATTTTGACCTGGTTTTGGTTTCTGGTCAATACGTTGGCTGTAAGGAAGATTTCGTGATTTTTTCCATGTGAACTAGTTTTCTTTATAAATTCCTCTAAGTCTTTCGTTAAGTACATACAAAGTTGCTACATTAAACATTAGTAAGTGTTTACATAGGTAAACATTTTAAAAGCGACTAGCGTAAAGAAAGATTATTTAAATTATGTTTTTAAAATGCAAATTCAGAACACTGAAAACCAAACAGTAAACATTATAAGACTAATTTACTAATCTTTGGTTTGGTTTACTTGAAATCTTTACTTAAAAAAACGTTGAAATTTACAATGTTTACAACAAACTATTATTCTGCCATATTCATCAATTGCGTTAATCAAAATCTAAAATTATTTAACGTAAAATGTAATTATCCGAAAATTATGTAACATGAGAATTTTTTTTCACTATATCTGTAGCTTACAATGGCTAGAAAAAAAGATGGCTCTAGATAATGAGTAAGTATTTCTACAATGAAAAAACTCTATTGACTAGAAATAGTCTTTGGAGACCTTAAAGTGTCAGTTAGCCTGCGGAGGTCAGGTTCCCTTCCAAGTCGTTTTCTTTTCCTAGGAGGCAGGGGTAGAAAGGATTCTTCCCGATTATTATTACTTTTAGCAAAGACGTTTACAATTATCTATTAATCCTTGCTAATCAGACGAATTTGAGAAGAAAGGGAAAGTTGTAGATAAATTTTGCTTCTTCCAGTGCCAGTTACAAATCGTACAATTGTTCAATAACATTTGAACTATATCATTAACGTTGCATATTACTAAAATGTACTTGTTCTTTAAAGTCCTTGATCTGTTCTAAAAATAATACCGCAGAAGTTTCAGAAGTGAAGTACAATTTAAAGCTACTTAACATTTGTATGCATATAAAAAAGTAAAACTGTTTAAAATGCATATAGTTTAACGCTTTCTGTTTTATTTGGAATAATATTTCAAAAATAAAACTCGTGTTGGTTACGACCCAAGCAATACTTAACGGGATAAAGAGCCGTACTTTGATAATGCATTCAGTTTTCGTCGTTTTAATAAAATCCATTATGATACTTATGCTGGTAATTATAAACTGCATTTACGGATACAGAAGTATGATTAATACACTAATATCACAGAATATACGCTTTTCATGCTGTGACAAGTTTTGTCAAGATACCAATTTTTAGTTCATATACAAGTCGTAAATTCCCTAGCCAGAGCCTTTTTTTATATAAATAGATGCATAGAGGACAAAATGGAACAGTTAATTATATTTTTTATTCTTTTACAAAATTTAATTCTTTTAGATATAATTTTTAACGGTAAACGATGTTCTGCTAAGATATAATACAAAAATTATTACTAATAATAATTTATATCCTAATATTTATATCCTAATTTAATAATATTTATATCCTCATTTATATCACTAGAAACAGAATTGGAAAACTTATTCAAATCATATTTAATCAAAACATTTTACGAAGTTTTGGGAAAAAGGAATTTTGGGGTTTGTTTGATTTTTAACGGTGAATTCAATCATTAAAACATTTTTACCGTGTTTCATCATTCATATAACATTAGCAAAATAATTTACTAAATAATTCTTAGATGTAATAGTATTCTTGTTTATCTTTTGTTGTATGACTAAAATAAATAAAAAAGCGGCTGGTATTCAATATTTATTTTTATTTAATTACAAATACTTGGCTATTGGTACTTAAGACATAGTCTTTCCATATTATCACTTTTCTATTAGGCCTTGAAATTATGTTAACGACCTAATAGAATTCGGAAAATCCTATGATTGCATAAAACTGCGGGAGGTGCTAATAATGACAAATTTTAAATGAAAATAGAAATTTATTTAAATAAATTTATTTAAATTCTATATGTGCGTGACTGATTTATGCATTTAATCTATCAAATGCAGAAAAGTGAGAAAAATCCATCCAACACAGAGAAATAATTCTTCTAGTCTGTGCTAAGATTGCATCAAATTCATTTAAACTTCCGTTTAAATTCGAAATGCGATCTCTCAAATCAACGAAGGAATACATTTTTGGCTTTAAATTCCACATTAGTAGCAACTGTATAATAGCTAAACGTACCCAAAATATTTGTAGAAAACCGCCAAAATTCTAGAAATTGCTATAAAATCCCGAAAAATATTAGGAAGATTATTGCTTGCCATTTCCATGCTGAAAAGATCAAGCGTTTACGAGGATGAGCTCGACTGTTAACGAACAACTTGTGGAAAAAATTCAACGCTAAAGTATAAATACGTATGCCAAATTTTCCAAAAATTCCTGATAAATATTGTACTCTCATCGTAAATATATATGGACTTATAATGTGATGAAAACAGTCGGTAAAAGAATGGATTAAAATTTAATTTCCAAAAATAAATTGGCCTACTAAAACTAAATAAAATAGATTAGTAAATAGTAAAAAATTGTGTAACAAAATAAATAATGATCTTTCTTAAAATACTGCCCAATAAAACATGTCGAATAATTGAAAATTTACAAGCTTGAAAGCTAAAATTCTAAAAAGATTTCGGAAAATTCGGCCGTCACATGTTAAAAGAAACAAGTCTACAGGCTACTAGTACAAAGAAAGAGGAGGGAGACGAAACGAAACGCAAGCCATTCAATACCGGGGAGGCAATTTTATGGCTTATCCATCACACTAAGGGGAAGCAAACATACTGCCTTAGGCTGGGCCATCTTAGAGAGATTTCAGAAAACGAAAGCGATTTTTTTTTGGAGGGGTTTGTTGTCTGACAACGTGGCTGTTTTCAAAGCATTTCGTTCCGAGAGGCGGGCTCGTTGATGGGTTAATACGCAAAAATAAGCGCAGAAAAATCAGTATCAAAAGCGCGGTATCACTCGTACCAGCAATTAGGCATAATTCGAAAGAAAAGGCAAACAAACATGATAATTCCTAAAATAATACAAAATAATAAATTTATAAAAGCATCCAGGCTTTTAAAAATAAATACAAACCGAAGATTAGCATTTAAAAATGCTGATGCATGCAGATAAGAGTTTGCACGTGGTCGTACTCCGCAACACACGTAGATCGGACAGGGCGTACACGTGATACAGGATCGGAAGCAGGCACAATATCAACGACGAACCTTCTCCTATGGCGTCCACCCCTCGAATAATGAATGAAATTGGTTGGATTTCTCACCTTTCTTGTTCTTTTATACTACTTTTTGGTTTTTTTTGTGATGGTTTACTTTAACATGTTGAGTGCCGTGGGGGTCACCGGTGACCGGCACTCGGCTATAGCGCCGTGGGTGCCATCGGCAACGCGACCAATAGTAAAATACATAATTAGAATAAATATTGATACTGATAAATTTTTAAATAGTACCATTGTTACTATAATGGTTTGAAGAATAATAAATCGTAAAAATTTAAATTATAAATCACAAAAATGGTCTACAGATGTTTGGGGGTCGCTGATGGCCCCCAGCATGAAGCACAATTATATAACTATGTTCTGTAGATAATATTTCGACATAATATATATTGCATAATAAAAATTTCAAGTTGGCGTCATGGGCAAATCACGTAAAATGCACACGGCAGTCAACGTGTTAATTTTTACATTTTAAATTATTCTTGTTCCACATTTATAGGATTTTATGAAGATCATATGAACTTCAATTTTTTAGTCTTTGTGAAAAGTTGGTTCTATATTTCTTTATATACTATATATAAGAACTCCTTCTCTCCTAGGAAAAACTAATTTATATATTTATTTATCCCACATTTTCATTTTGAAACATTTTAGTCTGAAATATGTAATATGGAAAAATTCTATCAAAACACATAACTCAGAATCGAAACAGGAGATAAATAGAGATAATAATAATGTGGGGCATTTGATTCGCTTAACCTAATAGTCATTTGAAACATTTTAGCGTGTTTTTCCATTCAGCTGAAACAGTAAAAATATAGAAAAATTCCCACAGAAACATAATTCGGCTGAGAAACAAGCAAAAAAATGGGTTGGCATCAGGAAACTGATTGGTCTAAAACAGGGCTTCTTAAACTTTTTTTGAGTCGTGACCCTCTTTTATCATAGAATTTTTTTACGATCCCAAAATATTTACGAAAATTTTGTGGAACCCCATAAGCACTGCGAAAATCTGACACGCGCGCGAGTGAAACTGTCAATTTTTTCACTTGTATTGCAGTTTTAGGTCATTATCTTTAATTTCTCATTTTAAGACATAGAACAATGTGAAAATTTTAATTAAGTAACAGACGAAATGACAGCGTCACGTGCGAAGCAAGTAAAATGAACATTTATATTATAAACAGAATGCGTTGAAACATTTTTGTTTTTCTCTTTGTCTGTATTGTCTTTGTCTATTTTCAGATACATTGTGTAAAAATATTGGGTAATTGTAAAATTATTATATTATACCAAACTACTAAAGAAATACCAAAACTAGTAAGAAAGTTTAAGAAATACCAAAACTACTAAAATTTTTTGCTACCCCCTGCTGTAGATGGGGGTTGCGATCTACAGTTTAAGAAAGTCTGGTCTAAAATAACATTACAATATTTTATTTTGTTGGAACATTGGATAACTGAGGCCACAGCCAGTGCAGTTATGGCAGGTGTGCAAAATTTTGGAATTTACAGAAATATCAAGTAGCAAAATTTTTGGAATTTAGGAGTGGAAAAGTTTTTAGAATTTAGGACCCACAGAGATTGCATAGCACAACAAAATGTACCCGCTGAAGCTAGGACTTCAGTGCATTGTTATATTCTTGTAAGGAGTGTATGCCTGAATACATAGATGCATTTTGAGTCATCATCGCTAGGTCACCAGCCTACACAGCATTGTGTGATACATCATTCATGTAAATAAGAAATAAATTTGACTGCACTTTAGTTAAATAACCTAACTCATTCCTTGTAAGTATTATGCAAGAGTATTGTAATTGTTGAATAAGAATACAACACTTGCTTTCTGTTCATCTGAAATGGGATAGATATTCTACCAGTTATTCCAGCAGAAGTTTGAAGGAACGGATCATTCTGTATTTAGTTAGATAATCAAAATACACAAGCTATGAACATAACCTATTAAACCATAATTCACATTGGACAGCCAATGTTTATCAATTTTCACATAAGTCGTACTTTCCCGTAAATTTGAAAATACTCTATTGCATGCTGTTCTATTGAAGACAAGCCTAATTTTTTTTTTTTTTTTTTTTAAATTTTCAAAATGCAATTGATAACTTGTATTTTTTTTTTTACAAAATTTTAACCTGGGAGTCATGAACAAATTTGTGGGGTGTCACCAAATTCAAAGAAATTTATTTGACAGTAAAAGACATATGGAATTTGATGAGAATTTTGGATGTTTTTTAACATTTGCCAGGAATTTAAATTTAAACATTTCCATATTTTAATTTTGATTTTATTGCTTTCCACTTGATTTCCAAACAGCTCGAATCAAATTTCAAAGCAATTGCATATACACAGCTAAGATGTATTTTTTTCGGCTATCTTAGTAGTGTCTTGCATGCAATTTGTAATTGTAATACGCATCATTTATACACTATGTTTCTTATTTCTAATCAAATTTGTTGTCAAGTAAGAACATAACATTTCCTAAGCATTGGAAAATTCAGTAGTGTCTCAAAGAATAATAAAAACAATTTTGTTCATGATGGTTAAATGGCCCAAAATCTCACCCAATGTTCACAAGAGAAAAGGGATGGGTGGACCAACATCAAATAAACTTAGAGAAAAACTATAAATGAAAATGCAAACTAAAATGAAACCATTGGCTCTCTTTCTACTTCTAAAAAAAATTGAGTAAATATCAAGAAAAGTTTATTTTATACTGTTTTACATGTTGCATTATCAATGGAAAATGAATACCCATTGTGTGTTAAATGCAGTGAAAACTTGGCACATGGAAAGCATGAAACCTGCGAAATTAAAAACACATTTAGAAACGGTACTTTTCCCGTTTTGCCGCCACAAACAATAAAGTCGCCAACAATGGTACAACTAATGCCAAACTGCCATCTTCGCTGCCAACCTTTTACGCCTCATTTTCAAAACAAGTCGCAGCCATTTCTTATCAGATTAATTGTTTCTTTCATTACTGGCATACAACTACATAGAATTTTTACAAGATAATTAAAATTTATGCCCCAAGACCATTTGCGGTAATTAAGACAATTAGACTGCAATCACACCACTCACCCGAAGGCAAAAATATAGAAAAGGCAAAATCAAGGGTTAAATTCATCAATTCTAATGAGAATGCAGTAGCGAAGTAAAGCATTGCGGCTTTACATAATTTCTGAGTAAGCTATTTATACGAATTGAAATAATTCTTGCATTTAAACTTGTATTCCAAATTAAGATTTTACTTGAAATTAATGTAGATAATTATTGAGAGAATTAGATTTTTATAGCGTAGAGTACGTGAGATGAGATCACGTGATTTGGCGAATCAGGATGTTGAACCATGAAAACATAGTAAATTCTTAATGTCTTTTTACAAATTTATTATCTTTATTTATTGGCTTTTTACAAAAGTTTAAAAGATATTAAAATGTTTATGCCTTCAAAATAAAAAATTCTTAGAACTAAACGTTTGTTAACAATTTTTACGTGTATATTGTATGTTGTCGCCCACAAAGTCTGCTTGGTGAGATTTGCGCCAGTGAAACCGAAAAGTACCTCAGAAACTAAACATAAAGATTAAGTAAATAAATCTGAAGAATTTTTTTAAGGAATGAGCTGAGAGCATGAAAAATTAAAATGTATTTTTGAAAAAATATACAACAGTTCCTGAGAAGGATTTACAGGCATCCTTAAAAGTTTCATATTTAATTGCAAAAAATTTAAAACCTCATACAATTGGAAAATCGCTCATTCTTCCTTCAGCAATTAAAATGACATCATTTATGCATGCAGAAAAATATAGTAACGATTTAAAAACAATAGCATTAAAAAAAGATACTGTTTCTCACCAAATTTTTGTCATATCAGACACTATAGAATACAAAATCCAGTCCTTACTATAAAACTTGATGAAACTATCGACATTACTAAAATGTTTCAATTCATCGTTTATGTGAGATGTGTTTTTGAAAACGCAGTAGAATATTTTTTATGTTGTAATATTTGGGAAGGAAAAGCAACTGGAGAGAAAATATTTGAAATTATTAACAGACACATTTTGAAACAAATAATCTTACCTAGACACACTGTGTCGCAGTTTGTACTAATGTAAGCTTTTAAAACTAAGCCAATACTTTGGCAAGGAGAATTGAACAAAAAACAAAAAACAAAAAAAAAAAAAAAAAAAGAAAAGAAAAGAAAAGAAAAAAGAAACATGCTTTTCACAATTTACTAAAGAAAATAATACAGATTTCTTGTTTAAAACGACATATGATAAAATTGACAAAAAATTTTTTGAAAAATTTCCAAATAAGGAATTAGGTTGGATCTGTGACATATTTTGCCTTTGGTATTTTCAATTCCAATGTATCTCTAAATGAAAAAAAAAAAAAAAAAAAAATTGATATTTTAAGTGACGGAATACTGTGTGTTAAGTCTCTAATTTGCCAAAAATTTTAGTTGATTGGAAACTAATATGCCAATTTAAAAGGAATGAAAGTAAATTATTACGTTTCTTACATTAAATTGTACAGTAAACCTTTAGCTTATATTTAAAACTTCTAAAATGTTTATGTTACATTTTTCTGTCATATAAGCATTGAAAGTGGATGTCTCACTGAAATAGGAATTTTGCTATTGAATTAACATTGAGAACATTTTTATTGAAATATTTTTTCTCTGTGACATTAGTTGCATCTACTACAAAATAAAGATTAAAGAACTGTTTTTAAAACATTTTGAATTAGTTGTCATATTGATCTATGAAGCACTAGATTAGTGAGGTTTTATACATTATTGACAAATATAGTTTTCAAACAATCAAAAAATTTTCAGCGGAGATAATTATTTGTCAAATATGAATGTGTTTTCAAAGAGGAAATAAATAATCTTTTACCATAATAAGTGATAAAAAGAAAATCCAGTTAGAACATTCACATCTCTAACAACGTAATTTGCTTTGATTTAGTCTTTATAATACAATATATTTTACAATGATAAGGCACAATCCAATGTCAAAGGTTATGCGAAGATTAACGATAATACCTAGAGTATTCAGCATTTCGTATAATCCTATAAACAGATAATAATAATATTAAAATAAATTTTATCTGAATGAAGTTTTCTTATTACAGAAACAGTAAAATTATGCAATTACATAAACGAATGCACTTTCAGACAATATACTTAACACTGTTTACAAGTGCAAGCCATAGTTCTGTTTATGTTACTTCTCGCCCTTCAGCGCATGCTCAAGAATTACCATCCAGGAGAAACTAGTCGATTTGTCCATGACGTCAAAAATTCGAAAAGTGGGGTAGAGTTTAGAAATACGCTGCCGAGTATCACCTTCCAGACTTTTCATACTGTTAATGTATACATCAGCAGTGAATTATTCTCCTCCGTCCTCAAATACACTACGGCGATAAACAATAACCATTCACTAGAGATTTTGCGTAAATTCCCACTCATAATAATTTAAATTGCGAAAATCTCACAGTTAGCACCTAAACACACTATTCCAAAGCGCGCCGTAGTAGTCAAAAGTGGGGAGTTTACACAATTATGTACAGACAACCGCCAAATGTGTCGGGAAAGTGTACTTTGCTGTGATTGGTTGGAGGGTTATCATTTTCACGCCAAACTGGACACTTGCGCCAAATACGTAATGTAGTAAAAATACAAATCGTATTCCGCCATTTGCGTCGGTAAGTGTTTTTATAGCACGTGCTTATTCTTAATTTGATTTTGTTATTTGTATTATTTTTATTATGTCTTTGTCTAAGCAAACCCATGAATCTGTTTATCCGTAGTTCTATTGTTTATAAGATTTTAGTTTTTTGTAATTTTTTGCCAAGCAATTAGAAATGATATTTTTTTTTTTAATGAAAACTCAAGTAATTGGACGTGTCTGAGATAATGAAAGCTAAAGTTTTAACTAGTCTGGTTTTGAATAGTTTGTTTGGAAGCACTTCCGCAGAGGATCCGTTAAATGTAAACATTGCCAAAATTAGCGATAACAGTTCAAAGTTGGTAACCCGGCGAATTCTGTGGTCGTAGGTAGCAACCTGATTCTTCAAACGCTTAGACAACGAATCTGTTCTCGTATGTTCTGTGCAAGGAGGTTAGAATAGAAGGAGGGATGGTTCGCAGTTTCCTCCACTATCGGGGAATGAAACTCCACCGAACAAGAGGCGTCCATGTTTGTAACTTCAAAACATTGCATACGGCAATGAAACGTACGTGTTTTTTAAGCTGTTCCGTGCATGTGTTTTCCACTAAAAATATGTAAAATTAATGAAATACTTTGCTACTGTTAGTTTTTTGTTTTAAAGTTATAAAGATAATATCCGTAATTTACTAAGTACAGAAAATCATTACTAAATAGTTCGAAATCTAAATGCATGTTCATAACATTAAAGCCTTTAAAAATAATGTTTCTGCATATTTCAAAAATTTGTTTAGGTTTTATTAGCAACCTGTTGGGTGCACTTTCCAGTTTTTCCTTTAAGAAGTGATATTTCTCATTTATTCACAATATTGTAATTTATTAAAGAATCATTTAAAATATATTTAACCTGAAATTAATAGCAGATAATTATCTAAAAAAGTAGTCACAGGTGGCATTTTTTAAAATGAAAGTTTTAAATAGATTCTTTCCACAACCAACGTACATATAACAAGAAAAAAAATATTAATAAAATAAAACAGATTTATGTGAATTCAGTTATTTTAGTTGATACGCAGTTATTTTAGTTTTTGTTATCTTGATCAAATGCACAAATTATATTCTTAACAGTACAAAAACTTTAAAATGAATTATAATTAATACATAAAGAAAAGCATTAGTTTATTTAACACCTTTACAATTCATAAAAATAGTAACAATTGGTGTCTTACTTTTCATGAAAATTATCAAACGAATTACCTAAAACGTTCAAATTATACAGTTTAAATCCTAGCATACATCATTGTATGTTAAGAAACAAAGATGCCAGCTATAAACAGAAACATTAAAATGTATTTAACATATTTTGATTATTATTAAGTCCTTTTTTCACATCTGGAAAGAAAGCAACATGACATTGTGATATTTTTTACCATAGTTATGAAATTACATAAAAAAAGAAAATCAATACTTACGCGTGAAAAGTAATCCCAGGAATCTTTTTCGAAAATCTGTTTGTGCATCCATATACAACACAAGCTGACATGCTTCAAAAAAAAAAGAAAAAAAAATATTGCAATTACAGACTTCCTTGCACAAGTCACAGCGATAACAGGAATATGGCCGCCGAGCTTCACCTTTTGAGTTGAACCTTCCCTCCTTCTATCAAGGAGGTTAGAATAGAAGGAGGGAAGGTTCAGCTCAAACGGTGAAGCTTGGCGGCCATCTTCCTGTTATCACCGTGACTTGTGCAAGGAAATCTGTCATTGCAACATTTTTTTCTTTTCTTTTTGAAGCATGTCAGCTTGTATTGCATATGGATGCACAAATAGATTCTCGAAAAAAATTCCCGGCATTATTTTTCACACGTAAGTATTAATGTTCTTTTTTACGTAATATGACAACTGTGTCAAAAAAATATCACAATGTCATGTGGTTTTCTTTCCAGATGTGAAAAAAAAATGACTTAAAATAGGTTATTTAATATAACTATAATCAAAATATATTAAATACATTTTAATGTTTCTGTTTATAGCTGGTATCTTCGTTCCTTGAGATACAATGGGTAGGATTTAAATGGTATAATTTGAACGTTTTAATTAATTCGTTTTATAACTTTCATGAAAAGTAAGAAATCAATTGTTACTATTTTTATTAATTGTAAAGGTGTTAAATAAAGCAATGCTTTTCTTTATATATTAATTATTATTCATTTTTTTAAGTTAAGATAAACTGTTCTGTTGTTAAAAATTTTTTACATAAACTTACAAATTTCTGGGCAGTATAGTGATAAAATTAAGTAAAATATTTACACAATTGAACATGTGGAAAGATGTATCCCAAAACTTATATAGGTGTATTTCTGTAATTCAACTTAATTAAAGGCAGTTTCTTTGAGATTAATAAATATGAAATGCGCATAAACTGAAATCAATGAATTCACATAAATCTGTTTTATTTTATTAAGATTTATTTTCTAACCTAAGCAAATCCGTGAAATATGCAGAAACATCATTTTTTAAAGGCTTTAATGTTATGCGCATGCATTTAGATTTCGAACTATTTCTTAATAATTTGCTGTACATAGTAAATTATGGATATCATCTTTATTAATTTAAAACAAAAATTCAACACTAGCGAGGGATTTCATTATAAATTTAACATATTTTTACTGGAAAATAAATGCACGGAACAGCTTAGAAACACGTACATGTCACTGCCGTAATGCAATGTTTTGAAGTCACAAACATGGACGCCGCTTGTTCGGCGGAGTTTCATTCCCCGATAGTGGAGGAAACTGCGAACCCTCCCTCCTTCTATTCTAACCTCCTTGCCTTCTATTCTAACCTCCTTGGTTCTGTGCGTGCTCCGTTTTCCCGCTGGCTGGTGGTGCATCACTGTCGGATGAGCAGGTGAAATTGGGGGGGGGCTTATTGATAATTGGTCTCATCTAACCCAGAGTTCCACACTCTCTTCGCTCGCAGTATGTCATTTCCGGTTGTGGGGAGGGATCTCAAATGATAGAATAGCTAGCGAACGGAAATCCTCGTATTGCAATTTTCGTAGTCGAGTGTTTGCAAGCTAATTTGATCAAACATCTCTGATTATTTTAAAACAAAACGGTCCTTTTCAGGACCAAATGATCACTTTAATAAAGGGCCCTTTTCAGAGCCAAATGTTCAATTTGATGAAAAAAATCAAACTAATTCGGATATTTCTACGGATATGATTACATCAAACAAGTTTCCATGCGGACGTGGGAAATTCTTTTTTTCCAAATTTAATTTGAAAAGGCATGTAATAAAATGCCATCCAACGGATGAACACATATTGCAGTCTCTAAATTTAAAAGTATGTGAAACATCCAAACTCAAAATATGTGACTCTAGTTGTAATGGTGATCACATATCAACTAAGAGACAGTATAAATATCCTTTGTGTAAAGGGGATTTTGAAAATGAGTTGATAAATGAACACTTTTTACAAGTTCATGATGTAAAACTTGAAACATCAGAATTAAAATTTGAATCCTATAAAAGTTTTTTTGAATGGAAAGATGATTTAGAAAATAAAGTCGAAATTTATAATACATGTATCTGAAAACCAAATGCCACTGGTACAGTTACATATTTTACATGTCACCGTTCAGGGCATTTTCATTCAGAGAGTTCTGGAAAGCGACACATAAAGCTACTGGGCAGTAAAAAAATTAATGCTTATTGTCCTGCGAAAATAAAATTGGTCAAATCAAAATGAGAGGAATACTATGCATATTTCCAGAAAACACATGTAGGCCAAGAAAATGATATGGGTCATCTTTTCCTTTCATGTCAGGATAGAACCTTTATTGCATCAAGAATAGCTGCTAAAGTACCATTTGATGCAATTTTGGATGACATTCACAATTCCATATCTGATTCTGGCCTCGAACGATTGCATCTAATAACAAAAAAAGATCTGCAAAACATTGAACGAAGTTTTGAGTTAGCTTCCAGTGCAGTAAAGCATAGTAATGCTATTGGTGTATTTAATTATGGCAAAGCACACGAGGGCTATCTGCCTAAGGGAAGGGATGCCTTTGTGGAGAACTTTCTAAGGGAAACTGGCTCGTATACACGTTACACATGGGGAAAACCACGAAAACGCCCATGCAGCCAGCTCATTCGCGTGATTCGAACCTCGGACCGAACTACCAGTGTTCAGCGACTTTACTGCTCGACCGCTGGTCGGCTAAAGCATAGTAATGACTATGTGAGGGTTGACATGTGGGTGAATGAAATGCTTAGTTCACAGATTTTATGCGTGTTATATTATAAGGCACAAGGTGTAATATCCCCAACACATACATTCCTTAACGATGAAGATTTTATTTTCATCATAATGACAAATATGATGACAATAATCACAAAGTGAAATGCTAAAAAAATTTAGTTCAGACTGCATACAGTTAGCTACAAAAGTCTGTGTACAGACTAAATTTTAAATTAAAAAAAACACTTAAAGCATAGAAAAATGTTTTTTAATCATTGCATATTTTTCTTCTTTTAGCTAAAATTGTAAGCTTAAATAAAAAGTAAATAATATCAGTGTAATACTTTTTAAAAACTCAGAAATTCCATCCAATAAGTCTGCGTACACTTTCAAAAAAAAAAAGTAAAATATAAGTTTTTTACATTACTTCAATACTTTATAGGATATCCTTTATTCTTCAAAACAGCCTGCAGACGTCTGGGCATTGACTGAACTAGTTTTTAAGTGTCATCCGACATAAATTTCGCCCATTCTTTCTGCAATTTACTAATTAGATCATTTCGTGATGTAATATTGTGTTTTCGAATTCGTTTCTCCAATTTTGCCCACAAATGTTCGATTGGATTGAGGTCTGGTGACTGTGGAGGAGTACGCAATTGTCTTGGAGTGTGATAGAGGAGATATTCCTTCACAATTTTAGCTCTATGTTTTGGGTCGTTGTCTTGTTGGAAAATAAAGGTATTAGAAAGGTTTAAATTTCGGGCACTGTCTCATAGATTTTTCTTCAGAATATCCAGATAAACATACTTATCCATGACTTTATCAATAATGTAAAAATTTCCATCTCCTTTCGACGACATACACCCCCATACCATTACACCGCCAGCTCCATGTTTGACAGTTGGATTTAAATTTCTCAGATTCAGTTCTGTTCCTCGTTTTCTCCATACAATAGGGTGGCCATTAACTTTAAATATTGTAAATTTACTTTCATCTGACCAAATTACATTGTTCTAGAAGTCCTGCGAAGAGTTTAAATATGTTTTGGCAAAAGCAATTCTTTTCTTTCTATTTGTCCCGGAAATGTATGGCTTAGACCTAGGTTTGCGTCCATGATAATCGGCCTTTCGCAGCACTTTTCGTACAGTTTCAGGAGAAATTTCCTTGTTGCTAGTTAAAAAAATGTCTTTTGCAATGCTTGCAGCAGAAAGTTTAGGATTTTGTTTAATTCGTAAAAGAATTGTTCTTTTTTCCCTCTGCGTTAGCTTCTTCGGTCTCCCACATCTTAGTTTTACAGCAACACTATCAGTGTCAAGATAGTTTTGAATAACTCTTTGCCCACTAGAAAATGGTTTTACCAATATAACGAAGAGTTTTATCTTCATCTCTCAATTTGATAATTAGTTGTCTCGTAACTAAATTTCTTTATTGGTTGTCATTTTTTTCAAAGAAAATAGAAATAACAACTTCCAATCAATGTGAAATTTGCTTCGGAAGTCAATGACCTTGAAAGTGTAACCTTCTTTGCATTCTCAAGTTTAAAGTTTAAAAGTTTAAGAAATACCCCGCCTCCTTCGCGTTGTACGCAAACTTTATTGCCTTTGATTTCTGACCACTTATCTTTTAAAATTTAGTGTGCATAAATTATTAGATATGAAAATATTACAGTTAAATAATTTCAAAGTCCCTTATTGAAACTAAACATTTAAAAAAAAAACTTTAAGAAACTACCCTTTTCGCACCATAAATTTGGATTTGATATTACTTTTCTTGATGTACGCAGACTTTATTGACTAACTGTATGTATAGATGGCACTCATGGCATGAATGCATATGGCTTTGAGCTTATAGTTTTATTAACTGTCAACAATTTAAGAGAAGGATTTCCTTGTGCATTTTTAATTTCGAATCGAAGTGACCAACCAGTTTTGTCTATATTCTTCTCAATAATCAAGCAAAGCATTGGCACATAATAACCAAAAGTTTTCATGTCAGATATGGCTGATTCTTTTTTTAATGTATAGGTTTCAGAGATGGGCACACGTGAAAAATGCTTCTTTTGTGCATGGCATGTTGACCGTGCATGGCAAAAGAATTTTAAAAAAATCGGTGGTAGAGAAAAACAAGCCCAAGAGTATCAAGTTCTCTGCACTTCTTTACAAGAATGTGTATACAGAGTTTTAATACTGCAGCAGAAGTTGTGTTAAATTTCTTGAAAACTGATCCCGATACACTTGATTTTGATAATTATTTTTCGACACATTATTTAAAAGATGCAACTACTTGGGCTTATTGTCACAGAGTTCATTCTGGATTAAATACAAATACACATATTGAAAGAATGCATCGAACATTAAAGTACATATATTTATTTACATGGAAAAAATGTTAAAAGATTTGATAAGGCTGTGCATGCAATTATGAAATTTATTAGGGATAAAATGTTTGATAGAATCATTACATCAAATAAAGGAAAATTGACAAGTAAAATTAGAGACTTGAGAAACAGATATAAAACCAGCTTAACACTGTCATCACAAATTATACAAAATGAAAGTGGCTGGATTATTTCATCAGAAAGCAATTTAGATTTGTATACCATACAAAAAGTGATCAGTGAGGGTAACTGTGAATTGAAGTGTACTGAATGTAATGTATGCATACACACATATATGTGCACATGTATAAATTCTTCAATTAAGTGGAATATGTGTAAGCATATTCATTATTTATGCCAGATGCAGAAAAACAGTCCAGCAGATATAGTTCATGATTCCTGTAATGATCCTTCATTGATAATAGACGACACAAATGATATAGTAATAGTAAATGAATTAATGCAAAGTACATCACAAACTTTGACATTAGCAGAAAGAAAAATAGCACTGCTGAATAAATTTACAAGCTTACTAAACTCAATAACAACACCTAATGAAGTAACTAAAATGGAGAAAATTTATAAATCTGCAATAAATACTTTGAACCTCCACACTTTGAACCTCCAACTGTAAACATACCAGCTAATAAAAAAATTGTACAGAAAGGAACCTTTAAACAAACAAAAAGAAGAAAAATAATGAAAAATTTAATTCGGACATCAGTACAAAATTTTCCTCTCACAGTTATGATAAACAATAAGACAAATAAATATTCAGGGGCAACATTCTTCTTAAAATTTTCATTGTTTAAAAATTACATTATATTGAAAATTCATTTGATGACCTATGTCTTAGTAAAATTAACTTATATTAATTTTACTATTACTTTACATGTACAGGACTCTGGTATTTTTTTCTCTTTATAGAACTCATATTCAGTAAATTTCCAGCTATATACATTTTAAACAATTTTAGATATTTTAAATGTTCTCACTCTGTGGGTAACTGTTTACACAATATGAATGAATTAACTACACAAACATCAAGGAAATGAAAAAAAATTCTGTGCCACCATTTGACACTTTTTCTCTCAGTCTGATATAGACATTTTTAAGTGGTCAAATTAATCAGCATATCTCATATGATTATTATAGTTTGTGATACCTTAGAAATAACCATAAACCTACCAAAAAAATTTCAGAAAATTAAACCGAAAGTACAAAATCACAATGGAACAAATGTTCGGAAAACATTTTCAATAGTCCTGTCCCCTAGTAGCAGTATTTCCTACATGCGTGATGGGACAAATTTGTCCCACCTTTTCATTTCAACCATTTTTAATTAATATATATATATGAATTCAAATAATACTTTTTATCTGCAAGAAAAAAAATATTCATTCTAATACCAAAAGTTGTCCAAATGATTTAAATTGCATAACAAATTAAAACAAAAAATGCTTCAAAATTAGACCTGCAAAGAATTTTTTCCTACATGATTTCTATGAATTACTAGTGTCACCATCTGTTATATATTTAGGAAACTGAAAGGTATAAAAACTGATAAAAAAAGCCATCCCGCCGCCCATCAAAGGGTTAAAGGCTTTATGGACCTCTTTTTTTTACCTTCTTATTTTAAAATTTTGATTTCAATGCTGTGTCCAAGAAATCAAACAGTAGCAAAAAAAAAAAAAAAAAAAAGGATCATGTGTGTATTGTAGAAAAAAAGAAATAGGTGGCACTGGATGCATTATTAAAATAGACACAAAAGTACTCAAATAAACATCTCTCCCCAAAGTTGGCAACAAATTTATAATTTTTGGTGGTGGTGGGGTGTGATAATTAGAAATTACCTAAAAAAATAAATGGATGAAATGCTCCTTTTCAGGAAGGTTATTGTTGATGAACTTAGCAGCATGAATGCCAGAGTGATGACTAGGTTCTGTCAAAATTTCTTCTCTCAGTTTCATTTGTTTCTTTGCTTTGCCTTATGTGCTATACTGCCAAGCTTAAGAATAAGCTTTCAATGATAGGGAAAATGAACAATTTTTCAAAAGAATTTGGAATGGACACTTTTATTGATACATAAGCACCAGAAAAACCACTTAGTGCTCAAAAATTTTATTTTGTAGCATAGCACAAACATACAATTAAGAGGAAGTGTAATGTCAGTGAAACAACAAAACATTTACTAGTGTTTACAGCTGCATGTCATGTCATAAGTAGTTCATGAATGATTTGAATTGAATGACATTTTGGAAAATTAAAAGTCCATCTGCAAAAAGATATTTTGAAAGTGATAAATTCCCTATAAATCTATTTTAAGAAGAACATATTGACATACTGCTTACATTGGTGCAGTTTAGGATATCCAAAGTGTGATTTTGAACAGCAATTCATTTTCATGAATGAATGCTGTGGTAAAATTCATATGTAACATTGCAACTAAAACCTTACACCCTAAAATATCAGATATATTCCTCCTGATAGCAGATGTAGAAAGAAACCAACAGTTTCGGTATATCTCAAGTTTCATCAATAGAATTTATTTCGCCTTAATAGAAGTAAACATGACTATGCCATTCGTTTCCTGAATGATGAGATGTATAAAAAATGTGAGGCATTTACAGGGTCGTTTCTCAAAATAATGTATCTAAAATGCACACCCTGTACACCTTGCCAAAAAGTTTCATGAATTGTTCACAGACAATTGCAAACTTATTTCTAATGTAAAAAGGATGTTTTTAGAATTATCTGCTAGAGCAAAAGTCTTTAGAGAGATTAGCAGTTGATATATTGTTGCCTTTAAATCCAGTTTTGAAAAAGTGAGGAATATGGTAGCGTGAGCTTGCTATTTTGGCGAGTAGTAGCGTTTTTAAGAGGTGGAGGTAGTGTGATTGCACAGAATGCCAAATACTGAAGTTTTTTTTATAGATTTCTTTGTGAAATGTTCTATCTTTATTCAGTTATTTCTGGTTTCAGTGAAGGGTGATTAACAGATTTTTACTTTCTGTATGCTTTCGTGGGCAGAAAATACAGTAAGGTTGGCCCTAATGACTAGTATTTTGTCAAAACCACAGATGCTGTCAATATTTTTTATGTTCTTCGATTAAAATGTTTAGGCATTATTTAAAAAGACATCTCTAAATAAGAGTCTCACATTTATAGCTTCATATTTCTCTCAAATACAAGCTTCCCTGGAGAAACAGAATCTAAATTTAGTAGCCTCTTTGTATGCATTTGATGTGATGAAAAATGTGTCTCAATATTTACGTTGAAAATGGTGTAGGTTCAAGCATTGTGAAAACATGTTTGATATCGTTACGAATGCTGTGAAT
Organism: Stegodyphus dumicola; assembly: GCF_044657685.1. Lineage (NCBI taxonomy): Eukaryota > Metazoa > Arthropoda > Arachnida > Araneae > Eresidae > Stegodyphus > Stegodyphus dumicola. Next base: position 150,638,240 of record NC_140768.1, read on the forward strand.
CTCTATGTTTTAAATATGCACCTGTCCCATCAGCAGATGATTGTTTTCCTGCCTCAGGGGCATTTTAACTGATACAACTTGTCAAAGGAGAATCTGAAGAAAATGCCTGTGATATTGACACAAGTGAACAATGTGTTACATGGTGATATTCCTTTCTTATGTATCAAGGTAGGGAATCTTTTTTTTTTTTTTTTTTTTTTCTGTTTGTTTAGGTAATTCTTGACCATGGTATTTATTATTCATTAGCATATTTTCTCTGGAATTCATGAAAAATGCTAATATTTTAATGATATGTAGGAATATATTTTTATGTACTTTGTTTATCGATATTAAGAAAACTTTATCTTTATCAGTGCTAGTTATAGTACATGAAGTGCGTTAATGAATTCACAACTTAACACAGTTAACATATTCATTTTTCCCAAACTATATTTTAAAGACATTTTTCTTTATCTATTTACCTACCGCTTTCAGCATTTTAGTTTGATACAACTGCCTGTCCTTATTCATAACATACTTAACAATACCACAGATTTTAAATAGCATTTAAATTCCTTAGAACATCATTATAAATAAAATAGAAAAATTATACATTTTGTTATTTTTATGCAGTTTGAAGTCATTTGAATTTAGATTACACCACACCAGTTTGTTAATTTTGGTGACTTTGGGAGTGCATAAAACTTCTCAGTCATCTCACAGAGCCAATAAAATGATAATAATCTTTATTTTACTGAAATCACTTATTGGATATAACACCTAACATCTTCCGAATGGTAAATATTAAAAAAAATATCATTCGAAATATATTATTTCATTATAATGTTACTCAAAAAAACTTATCTGCTTAATATTATAGGTAACAGTATAACAACAGAAATAAAAAACACTACTTCATTAACCATTTAAAAATATATATTTTGAGGGCACACGATATTTAAGAGCTGCATGGAATAATACGGCTCTGAGAAAGACGACAACCACGTTAGCTTTGGTTCAAACCCCCCTCCCAACTTATTTACATCTTCTGAAACGGAAGTGACGTCTGGCGAGCAATCGAGAGTGGGGAGCTCTGGGATAGATGAGAACCCAATGTCTAGGCGCTTGTAATTGGTAACACGCCTGTTTAGAGTAGTATGACAGTGTTCTTAATAATTAAAAGTCCTAAAACATGATTAACGTGGGCCGCAATAATATAAGGTTTCAAATAATTAACTAAAGTTTTTATTTTTATTACTCTTATTTTTATCTAAAATAATAGGAATTACATCACTTTTCATGCTTAAAAATTTGACATATTTTTAATGTATCTTAGCAATTACCTTTCAGAAGATGCTAGGTGTTTATATATGATGGATGATTAGAATGAAATAAAGAAGTAATAATGAATAAAAAAAATATTATTGGTTCTCTGAGATGAGATTTAAAAAAAAAAAAATTAAGATTTTTTATTGGTCATCAAAGTTAGTAAACCACTGCTTCGAGTAATTAATCAAAGTTTGACTTTTGAAAGATAACAAAATGTATAATGTTCTTATAGTTTTATTTACAATGCTACTCTAAAGGATTTGAATATTATTGAAGATTCTTGGCTATCTCCAGTTTATTGTGAAAAAGGCAGTTGTTTCAAAATAAAATATTTTAAGCTATCAGCAAGTAAATTCAAAAAATAACTTTGAAAATTGCTTGCATAAAATGGATATTTGAAATGTATTATTCTGTAACGAATCCATTAATCTATTATATGTACAGTAGCACTTAACATATGAAACACAATTTTGGGAATATTGACAAGCAAAGCACTTAATGAAAAAGACACTTTTAAATGTACTAAAATATTGGTGTGCGGAAAAAATGTCACCCGGAAAAAAGGGAAACGGAAAGAATATCCCCGGAAAATAAGGAACGGAAAAAATGTCACTCGGAAAATAAGGAACGGAAAAAAAGGAACTCTAAAATCTCGCCAAATAATGTCGCCGATTGGAGATAGGGAAACCTGCTAAACAGGCAGGGTTATAGCGGGCTCTCTTGAGGGAGGTTTTAAGGGCAAGACGTTGAGCTGGCTGCAGCTGAGCAAGGTCATTTCGATAGCAGGTTTTTCCAATTTGCCTGCGGGAAAACTGTATGTTCTCCCCCGTGGTTTGCTTCACCCGTTTCCTTAAAGAAACCGACCCACCTCACCCGGAAGGAAAGAATTCACGGGGAGCAAATATTTCTCCTCTGTTAAATAATGTTTGTCGGTCTTTAAACTAAATTTCATCCATCCCTAACTGGAAGCTAACAGCTTGTTCACATTAAAGTGTTGATAAATGACGAATTGTCAGTAAAGACGACACACGAAAGCTGCTAAACAGAACTATTGGGGTAGTATAGTCTGTTATTTTTTATTACGGTTTAACGAATCTAGCAATAATATTATATTATGCATTCCGTTATTATTTAATCTATCCGTAATATGAAATATAATTTTCTAAACACTAACGGTTTATCATCAGTTAATTTATAAAACTACAGATATTTTATAGTGTCATTTTTTTTTCCACTTTAACGGTTTATCATTAGGTGGGTTTTTTTTTTTTTTTTTTTTTTTTTTTTTTTTTTTTTTTTTTTTTGTATTTTAAAGTCCAAAGAGACTTTGATCCTGGAGGACTATTCTTTTCGTTTTGCGATTTTGCGTTGAATCACTATAAACGGCGAATCACTTTTCAAACTATTGCTACCAAATGTTAGAGTCCTGCATTATATTCGAAGAAATTAAATAATGAAAAATCTGCATAAATATATGCATATTTCTCGCATTGTGATAAAAAAAACAGTACATAGAGCCATCGAATTTTGAATGACGTAATCCTCTGCGAATATGGAATCTGGAAGCCCAAATTTGAAATTTGTTTTATTATCTATATTTTGTAAAACTTTAACGAATTTTTGATTAACAAACTCAACGATTTAAAAGCGAGGAATGGCAACACTATACGAAAAAAAATTATCTCCAGCGCGCGGAACTGTGTATCGGAAATTCTTCTAAAGATATGCTTTTTTAAAATTCTTTTGCGACATTGCTATTTAAATGAATTTTATGGTTTAAGTGCAAAGAACATATTTAATAAATAAAGGTAGCCCACAAAACGTTAAAAAAAACGCCCTCTTTGGACGTAGTTTAAAACCTGAAACCTTTGAGATTTTTGTTTGTTATTAAGTTTTTTTTTTTTTTTTTTTTTTTTAATATGAGTGATGGCCCCTCAGCCGACTTCGACTTGACCAGAAGCAGTTGTCACTTTATTATGCAGTCACCTAATAGGTGGGCCACCTTTGCCTCCTATGAAGGGACGGACAATTAGAACTATGCATTCCCCTGGATTCGAACCCAAGCCGTTAGGTATCGCAGTTGGCGACCCTAACCACTACACCGTCTGGGCGGCATTTATCATTAGTTAGTTTATAGAATATTATATTCTATACTAATTAATAAAGTTATTTTAAAATAATTAGCTAAACCGGCTTGGCTAGTCCCCCCCCCCCCGCCAAATACTTACTTATTCGAGGAAATAACTTAATTATAAGCTTTAACGGTAACATATATTTTACACTATATTTATTTTATATTAAAATTTTTCCTATATATAAATAGATACGGCCATACACGCAATCGAATCGGCTTAATGTACTTTCATTTATAAAATAATGCACTTCCGAATGTGAACAGTGAACTTTCTTCTGGTGATTATCTTCCTATGATGATCAGTATTTCTGAGAACTTGGACATCGGTGCTGAGAGCTATTTCTCTAATTCGCAAAAGCCCAAAATCTTATGAACCTGTGGTCGTCTTTACTGTACTTTCTGTCCCTAACTGTGGCAATTTATTGGTATGAAAAAATTTCTTGTAGTAGAATATAATCCATTCATGCAAGCCCTGTTATAAGAATAATTTAATAAAGAAGCAAAGTTATCATTTTATTCAAAATTGCATTTTTCGAGCGAGGTCGTAAAGAGTTCTGACTTTCTTATCGGTTAAATGTTGCTATTTCTGACTTTTAACTTGCTAATTTAACTTTTTTTTTTTTTTTAGCCCAAAGGGGGATTAGACCCAAAGGGCTATCACTTTCTGCGTTGATTCACTTTTCAAACTGTTGCTACAAAATATTATTGCCATGCATTATATTTAAAGAAACTAAATAATGAAGATTTTGCATGAATGCATGAATGTTTCTCGCATTTTCAAAAAACAACAGTACCTAGAGCCATCCAATTTTGAATAACGTAGTACTCCAACCAAACATGAGCACTTGAAATTCCGAATTTGGAATTTGTTTTATTAGCTATTCCCAATTTTGCAAAACTTTAACGATTTTTTAATTAACAAACTCATCGATTTAAAAGCGTGCAACGGGAACACTGTACGAAAAAAGAAATGTATCTCCAGCGCCCGAAACTGTGTATTGGAAATTCTTAAATTTTGCGCTTTTTAAATATTTTGTGATATTGCTGTGGAATTGAATTTTATGGTAAAGTGCGAAGAACATTATATTTAATAAATAAAGGTACCACACAAAACGTTAAAAAAATCCTTTTGGGCGCAATATGAAATATGAAAGCTTTCAGATTTTCCTTTAAATAATGAAAAATCTGCATAAATGTATGTATATTTCTCGCATTGTGATAAAACAACGGTACATAGAGCCATCGAATTTTGAATGACGTAATCCTCCTACGAATATAGGCATGTGGAAGACCAAATTTGAAATTTGGAATTTGATTTATTATCGATTTTATATTTTGAAAAACTTTAACGAATTATTGAGTAGCAAACTCAGCGATTTAAAAGGGAGCAATGGCAACACTCTACGGGTGGGAAAAACCTTTTTGTCTCCAGCGCGCGGAACTGTGTATCGGAAATTCTAAAGATATGCTGCGGCTTTGCTATTGAATTGAATTTTATGGTTTAAGTGCAAAGAACACGATATTTAATAAATAAAGGTAACACACAAAACATTAAGAAAACGCCCTTTGGACGTAATTGAAAATCTGAAAACTCAGATATTTTTTTTTCCCTAGTGGCGTGGTAAAATGAATCATTAAAAACGAAGCTGAGCTTCTTAATTACATTTTGCAGCTTTAGAATGATACCGCTAATTTGATTATCCAGAACTCGAAATATTGAATAAATTTTAGTTAAATAAAATTCAAAATTAATGCGAAAGAATTTGTTTTAGCAAATTTCGTGAGATAGATTATGTTCTGCTGTTCTGTAATTTTTAATTAGGACCATAAAAGAAATGTTTCTTCACGAAGAGGTGAAAACTGTTGAAAACAGTCAACTTCCTATTTATGAGAAAACTTTATTATGACTTTGGAGATTAAAAAGTACATATAAATATTATAGTTCTCATTTTTCATGTTTAAATTATTAGTAAGAAATATGGATTCTAATGCATCAATTGTAGTGTAATTCTAAATGAACTATTTATAACATTGTTATCAATGAAGCAACAATCCTATAATTAAAAAAAAAATGAATGCAAAATTCTATTCTTATTGTTTTGAGCTCAAGTTCTATGTTTCAAGATCTTTCAAGTCTGACTTAATTACTTTTCAGACTTAAAATTGCAGTATAACTTTTGTATTTAAAATTTTGTTAGCAGTTTCTTAGCAGTTCTAAAACAAATATCATGCAGAATTTTAGCAGTATTAGAAAAGGACTCAAAAAGGGCTGACAAGGAAACTTCCTATCTTTTGGCTTTTTTAATTGTTGAAGTGTATGGAGTCAAAATTAAAGCTACTAACAACAAGTTTTTAAGGTTGTTATTAATTAAAACATCTGTAATTTTTAATAAGCATCATGTTTATGAGGAAATGACAATTCAGATAATTAAGTATTATCTGAATTATCGTTTCCTAGTCATTCCTAGTATCATCATGGCCGGTGCCAGAGCATATGCAATCGGTGCGGCCGCATCGGGTGGCAGAATTGAAAGAACGCAAAATTTTTAGAACTTTGGAAAGAGCTGGGCGGCAGAATTTTGAAGTTGTAAAGCAGGCACCGTGCGGCAAAACGTCTAGCGCCGGCCTTGGGCATCATTTCAAGTCTTAGTTAATCAGCTTAGAATAATTAGAACTGATTTATAGGAATTTAGAAAAACTGCGCTACAGTAACATATCATTGATAAAAGTATATCCCAGGAGAAAATATTCTTATTATTATACTATAATGTTCCCTTAAAAAGAATGTAATATTTAGCAATCATACTTAGTATTGCCGATTTTTTAAGAAACACAAAATTCACAAGGTTTTGCAAGCGAGTACACCATTCAATACTTTACAAATGAGTCGCACTTGATCAAACAAACCATAGGCTTATACACAACCGTCCAGGAGTAATTTAGTCAGGTATTTTTTTTAAATGTTAATATGCAAAATATAGAATTAATACTAAATATGCATAAATTTTAGACTTGAGCCTTCTTGACGTGCTTTCGTGGTGTAGTGGTCTGCACGCTGGGCGCGTATTCCAGAGATCCGCGGTTCGATTCCCGGAGAGGGGGTTGCTCATTTTTCAAGTCTCCTGTTTCCATAAAATATCGAATGTCTCTGCAATCTAAGTGAAGAAATATTCGACAAAACAGACATTTAACTTTTTCTTATAATATAAATTTTTCGTGGGAACAATTTTACATTGAGCTGAAAATTAATTTATGTATTCTGCAGTAAAAATTTACATTCATTCAATTAATTATTTATGTGTACTGAATTTTTTTTTTTTTTTTATGTAAAATTTATCTGGCGAAATTGAATTTAGAAATTTTCTGCATTGGCTATAATTTTCTTCCTTCTGCAAGGATTGGTATATACGTAAACGAGACATATTTTTTCGAATGCCGTAACAGCATTGCCGTATCCTTTTGTGTTAAAATATATTCAAAAATTTTAATTATTACGTAAATTACAGCATTATGTGTTACATGAAGGGGATTAAATTGAATCCAAATTCAAAATATTTACATGTCTTTTCACTCATATTTCTAACAATTTTATTTTCATAGGGAAAGTTACCAAACACTGATGATATAATAAAACTGACAGTAATTTGTGTTCTATATTCTTAAGCAGAATACATAATGCAGCTCATCAGCGCTCCAGCAGTCTCCAGGGCCATAGCTAGAAGGTGGCAAGGGGGGCATGTGTCCCCCGGGGCAGAATCCAAGAGGCGCCAAACTGATATTACGACATTGTAGAATTAAATGTTTTCCATCCTTGGCAAGCAGTAAGGTGCGCGAAATCTTCAGTTGTCTCTGGGCTCTGAAAACCCTAGCTACGACTCTGGCGGTCGCTTAACACTGATAGTTTGACAGGTGCTCAAATCCCAGCAAACAAGCTGGTTGCAAGATAATTTAGTTATTTCTTCATGTGTAAGGTAAATACAATCAAGTTTCCCTTTCTCATACTTCGTTAAGTCCTCCACGAAGGCATCCCTTCTCTTAGACAGACAGTTCCCGTGCTTTGCCATGATTCAAATATCCATCAAAGAAGAAATGAGGAGAAAATGCAGTAGATACTAGCTATTCAAGGGATAGAACAATTATTAATAGATGTAGAAGAGCATTTTTGAAATCATTTCTTGAGTACCAATTCCAGGGAGTTCTAAATCACTGAGAGTTCTTAAATGTTAAATAACTTCAGTGCCTTTAATTGAGTCTGAAAATTGGATTGATGGAGTTGAATTTTTGAATTTTAAAATTTTCAATTTGCTAGAAAAGACGAATTTTCTGCTCAAGTGCTTGCAACAATATTGAAAATTCAGAATTTGCGAATCTATGGGCGACGTGCGTCATTAATTACATCAAATGCTTCTAATAATTCTTCTAATAACTATTTTAGAGTTTAACATAAAAATTCTAAAATTGCAGGGACTGTAAATAATCTAAAGATATTTAGAAATACAACAAGATTTGACAGTTGAGGAAAATTGAAAAATACACTATTTATCATAAAAGATGAACTGAAAATAATTATAATGTAAGAAAGAAAAATGTTCTCTTTTCTTTTTGTTTATTTTCACAATTAAAAAAAATATATATAAATCTAAAATTTGGTTACTTAGGGAAATTGCTATAAATTACGCATATAACAAATCAGTGCGAGAATGGTTTTGCATACGAACTGCGACTGCAACACATTTCAACCAGTTTTAACCAGCTTCAGATGTTAAAAAGTTCCAGAATTAAGATCTTCTTATTGTAAATGCACAAAGTTTAAATCTTGGCATAAAATTAAATAACTTGGGCATTTAAAGCCCGAATATTGGAAAATATCATAATTAAGAATTTTTAAATTTTTGCAATAGCATACGTACAAAATAATGATCAACAATTGATTCAAGGCTTTCATACGAATACAATAATCCGAATGGAATGTAAAAGATTATTACTATTCTAATTTATATTGAAAGTTGTTACACGACCTTGAAAAATCAATATTATAATTTATAAGGTACACATGTAACTGAAATTATTAAATGCCACAAAAATGCAAATATAATGAGACTTTTCTAATGCGACCACTAACGGCCGCTTCAAGCGATCTTTAAGCCACTTATATAGATGGTTGCATTAGAGAGGCAAATGTATAAAAGCTTGTTAATTTATGTTGTAGGAAACACTTTTAGAGTTCGCCGTCATGAGATTCTCTGTACTTATATGTAAAACAGTTACAAATAATACGTCTTACTAAAACGATCGGACATATTTAGGCTTCTAAAATGATGTCAAAAATTTCAAAAAAGAAATCTAACAGAAAAAAATCCTGATTTGGTTAATTTAAAGCAGTTAACACAGTTTATGATAAATAAAACATTAATTAAAGCATCATAGGCTTCAGTATGAGAAAAAATTAGCATGATCATCAAATCAGATTATTTAGGTTATGGCAAAGTACCATAAGATTATCTGCCGAAGTGAATATGGATGCTTTCATGGAGGACTGTTTATAGCGGGTAGTTGACAAAAATTATTTCATACGTCTGATAGAAACTGACTCGTATTTATGTTACACATGGAGAAAAACACGAAAATTTCCTGGTAAGCAGCACATCCGCCATGATTTGAACCCCAGTCGAACTACCAATATTCAACGATTTTTACCTCTCGGCTGCTAGTGGTCAAAGGCCATTTAAGTTATTCTCTGAATTTCAAAGTTATCGGTTTATGCTTTATTACACAATTATTCATGCTCATATTTTTGGAAACAAGAGATAAATTAAAAACTGGAATTCTAGATAACCAAGTTAAATAATTAAATTTATTTAATTTTCCATTTTGATACGTTTTACGTTATGAATACGAAAAGCTCCCACGTATGACTTATTTGGAGCTCAATTTGGAGAGTAGAATGAATAAGCTTCTTTAATTTGGTTTGATTTACTTGACTATATCAAGGCGCATGAAAGGTATCTGCCTAAGAGAATGGTTGCCTTCGTGGAGGGCTTCCTAAGGAAAACTAGCTCGTAACCACGTTATATAGGGGAAAAACCACGAAAAGCTGCTTTGCTAGGAATCGAACCCAGATCTAACAACCAGGGTATTCAGCAACTTAACCGCTCGGCCGCTTTTAAGTTTCCATAAGCTTTACACGTAATTGTAATTAATATAACTACTATAAGTAAAAATCCTTTCTAAGATATCCATCAGCCATCCATCAGATTTCAGCCTATCAGCGGCCGAGCGGTAAAGACGCTGAACACTGGTAGTTTGGTCCGAGATTCCAATACCGCGAATGGGCTGGCTGCATGGGCACTTTCGTGGTTTTCTCCATGTGTAATATGTATACGAGCCAGTTTCCCTTAGAAAGTTCTCCACGAATGCATCCCTCCCTTTAGGTAGATAGCCCTCGTGCGCTTTGCCATAATTGAATAATCCTAATCCATCCATGTTTCTAGTTGATTTTTGGTATTCTGTGAAGATGACCACCCTAGAAAGATGATATTCAGTGCAAGCGTTTGTTTATAACCATAGAAATGCCTGTCACTTTTGGAAGTGATCGTCTTAAGGAGATGGGCTACTAGATGGTCCGGCTCTGAGTAGGTTACGCATTGGTGCATTGTAAAATGCATTAATTCCTCTCTAATACGATCATCCACGTTTCTAATTATTTTGGTCTTTGGTGGAAGTGGTCGTCTTAAAGAGATAATGCTCGGTACAAGTGTTAATTTCTACCCTGAGAAATTATTTTGGAAGAGGTCGCCATAAGAGGGTTCATTGCATATTAAATGTTTTAATCCAGATCGCGTGGTTATAGGATCCAATTTAATTAGATTTTAAAATTTTAGTAAAATAAAAAATCTGAAAGGTTTCAGATTTTAAATTACGTCCAAAGGGGCTTTTTTTTAACATTTTGTGTGTTACCTTTATTTATTAAATATCATATTCTTCGCACTTAAAACATAAAATTCAGTTCAAGAGCAGTATCGCAAAATAATTTTAAATTGAGCACATTTTTAGAATTTTCGATTCACAGTCTCACGCGCTGGAGATAAAAATGTTTTTTCTGTACAACATTGCCATGGCTCGCTTTGAAATTCTTGAGTTTGTTAATCAAAAATTCGGTACAAAATATAAAATCGATAATAAAACAAATTCAAAATTTGGGCTTCCAGTTGCCCATATTCGCAGTAGGATTACGTCATTCGAAACTCGATGCTCTAGGTACCGTTGTTTTATCACAATATTTGGTGGCAATAGTTTGAAAAGTAAAACGGACATTCAGAGTGATTCGACGCAAAATCGCAAAATGAAAACATTAGTCTCTCAGGGACTAATAATTTTGAAATAAACCTCTTAATTTTAATAACTGCGGTTTTCTTGTTTTCAAACTTAAGTGCAAAATTAAACAATTATTTCCTGTGCAGATGCGTTACTTTTAATTAAAATCAAATGAGAAAAAAAAATTATGCAAAAATTAATTAGGTAAAAAATTTAGTCCTATTCTTATCGCAAACCGTAACTTGAAATTGCATCTACAACTGTTTCTTATACCAAAGCTCAGGATGAATTAGTTTTCTGTTGTGCGTCAATAAATGCTTCACAAAACCGCAGCTTAAGGCTATAACTACATGCGGTGCCAGGAGAGTAATTACTAAAGATCTGACAATGACCGACGCTGGACAACCCGCCTTCCCCCCTGGCTTCCATCCCGAAAACTTCCCCCTCTAAACAACCCTCTATTTTTAACCTTAACGAAGAAACCATGGAGGTAGGCTCCATGGAAGAAACAAGCAGCCAACACATCTTCTTGCTTCTACTCGCACATGTTTCCGATCATCCGAAGTTACGGTTGTTGAGATAAAACTTTTATCACCCAGCTTGGCGATCTTTCTAAACATGCCTTATATTTCCCATTGCAAACGAAGGGTGACATTTTTTCCGTTCCTTATTTTCCGGGGATATTTTTTCCGTTACCCTTTTTTCCGGGTGACATTTTTTCCTACAACCACTACAGCTATATCCATTTGACTTTGAAGGGAAGATTAATAATTTTTATCTTCTTATATCCTACCCATATATCTTTCTTTCTGAGTAGCTATGTGCAGAGTTAAAAAATGTATAGACATATAAAAATAATAAGGATAGCTTAATTATTTTTATTGAGAAAAATTAAATGTGCATAGCTATATATGTAAGAATACATAATTAAATTAGTCCAAATCATATTTAATGCATCTCCATATCTATTTTAATATTTTCATTTAATATGTATTTAAATGTACTAATCATTTTATCATTAGAATTCTAGTAAAAGTAAGAAAAAAGCTATAATAAATTAAATGCTGTTGTTGTTGGTATCATTTTAACTTTGCCCAGTTTGTCTTCATGGCAATAGCAATATTTATAACATATATAATACCTAAAAAAGGAACATTTTGTTATGTTAATAATAATAATTTGCTGCATTTTTTAACTCCCCAAACCCCATAAACGTTTTGCGAAAATATAAAAAACTTTATTTTCTTTTACCGTAATGTTCGAAAAATAAACCCCATAAACGTTTTGCGAAAATATGAACTAATAATGATTTGCGACTTTCAAACTTTATTTTCTCTTACCGTAATGGTCGAAAAGTAAACAGAAAATTTCCCTTTTCCTCCTTCAGGAAAATTCCCTGTGTGGGTTGCAACAATTATCAGGGTTACCATATTCTGGCGCACGTACGCTCACTTCCGATGTAAACAAATCCGCAATTTCGCCAAGTGCCTGTTATGGAAACATCCCCGATTCTTGTGCTTCTTACCACATGACTCCGCATAAAGAATTATTAGATGATTATCAGGATGCTAGTATTCATCAAATAAAAACAGGAAGTTCAGTAATAGAAGTAGAGGGTAAGGGTAAAATAACTTTCCTCTTATCTAGAAATAAAAAAAGGGAGTCTGTAACTTTTAGTAATGTTTTACACGTTCCAAAGTTAACAGCCAATTTGCTGTCCATTAAGTATTTAAATAAAGTATTTGGAATGGTTAGTACTTTTACAAGTGAAAGATGTTTTGTGTATGATGGTAAACATTTAGTTGCTACTGGAACAGGTATGGGAGATAATTTGTATTCTCTTGATTTATGTAATGAGTGGGCTTTAATTACTGATAAAAATATTTCAAATTAATTATTACACAAAAGAGTGGGCCATTTAAGTGAAGGAGGAATGACCAGATTAAAAGATATGGTCGAAGGTTTTACATTTAACGGAAAATTGTTAAATTGTGTGTCATGCATTAAAGGCAAAATGCATAGACAACCATTTCCCAAGGGAAAAGCTAAGCGTGCAAAAGAGTTATTAGGCATAGTACATAGTGACCTGTGTGGGCCTATGAATGTTACATCAATTGGTGGTTCTCGCTACTTTATTAGTTTTATTGATGATTTGTCGCGAATTACTTTTGTTTATTTTTTGAAAAATAAATCTGAAGTTTTTGAAAAATTCAAAATATTTCAAGCATTTGTGGAAAAGCAAACTGGCAAATCAATCAAAATCTTACACTCAGATAATGGTACTGAGTATGTAAACAATGAGATGGATAACTATTTAGCATCAAATGAAATTCAGCATCAAAAATCTATTCCATTTACACCAGAGCAAATGGGCGTAGCTGAACGTAGTAACAGAACTCTTGTAGAGCGAGCACGATCAATGTTGGTGGATGCTCACCTTGATCAAAATTACTGGGCTGAAGCAGTGCAAACTGCAAATCACTGTAAAAATATATCTCCAACTATTGCAGTTGCAGGTATGACCCCTTATGAAAAATGGTATGGGGATAAGCCAAATTTAGAATACTTGAGAGTATTTGGATGTCCTGCATTTGCTCACATTCCAAAACAAAAACGTAAAAAGTGGGATATAAAAGCAAAGGAATTAATGCTTGTTGGGTACTGTCAGGATAGAAAAGGCTATCGATTAATAGATCCCAAAACTTATGAAATAATAAATGCACGAGATGTACAATTTTTGGAAAATGAAATGTACTACAAAAAGGCAAGTAATATGCCAAAATTCTATGATGAATCCTCATTCAGTGGGAGCGTGATTATGACATTTTCAGATACTGAGAATGCAATAGCTGATGATCAGAACGGTGAATTGGAAGGGATGGTTAATGATAATACTCAGTCTGATCATGAATTAGTTAATGCTAGTATTAAATCTAATCACGATGAACATAATACTGCTCAAAATGATAGCCATGATAACAGTAGTGTAGTTGATGAGCTACCTACATTGACTAGAAACAGAAAACTTAGATTCCCAAATAGTTATACGGACTATGACACACACGGGATGCCAGAAATGCCAATGCCAAATTTAGATCGAATGTGCTTTGTTAAAGCTATGGTAGCAGCAACAAATGGTGTGTATTCTGAACTGAAAACCATTGATGAAGCATTAAGGGGCAATGATGCAAACCATTGGAAGGATTCTATATGGGAGACTATATTAGGCCATATTAAAAACAAAACATGGGAAATAACAGATAAACCTTATGATAAGAACATCGTAGATTGTAAATGGGTTTTCAAAATTAAATGTAATTCAGTAGGCAAGATTAAAAGATATAAAACACGTTTAGTTGCTAAGGGCTATTCTCAGATTGAGGGAATAGATTATACTGAAACATTTGCACCAGTTGTCCGATACGTAACATTAAGAGTTTTATTAGCTTATGCAGCTATATATGATTGGGAAATTGACCAAATGGATGCTGTAATGGCTTTTGTACGGGGAACTCTAAATGAAGACATTTATATGAAAATTCCAGATGGTTTCAATGAATTTTACAAGCAAAACTTAAAGGGAAAGGTCCTAAAATTAAACAAAGCATTAGATGGTTTAAAGCAAAGTGGTAGACTATGGTACCAACTGTTAGAAAAGGGTTTAATAGAAATGGGACTGAGGCAAAGTTCTTTTGATAGTTGTGTCTATATTAAAATAAATGAAAATAAAGATCTTGTTATTGTTACTATTTATGTTGATGACTTACTCATTTTTAGTAATAACATAGAACTTAAAAATTGGGTAAAACAACAACTTAAAGAAAAATTTGAAGTGAAAGACTTGGGACCAGCAAATTATTGCTTAGGAATTAAAATTGAACGAGATAGAACTAAAGGGTCCATTAGCCTTAGTCAAACTCAGTATGTAGAGAGTATGCTTTGCAAATATAATATGCATGAATCTCGTGGTGTAAAAACACCATTAGACCAAAATCAAGTGTTATCTAAACTGCAGATACCAACTAGTAAGGAACAAAAGCCACCTGTTCCTTATCAGGCTGCCATTGGGAGTCTTCTTTATGCAGCTCAAGCAACATGGCCAGGTATAACTTATGCTGTGAATTTCCTTAGCCAGTTCTCCAATAATCCGGCACCATGGAGGTGATGCTGGGGATCGACGATCAACCACTGGATATGTTTTCCTCATCGGAGGTGGTGCAGTGTCATGGTGTAGTAAGCGTCAACCAACCATTGCAACTAGTACAACAGAAGCCGAATATATGGCTCTTTCTGCAGCTACTAAAGAAGCCATATAGCTCAACAAAATTGTTAAAGAACTTAGGAATATTACTGCAAAGCCAGTATTATTATACTGCGATAACAACAGTGCTATTAATCTCAGCAAAAATAGTGTGTATCATGGTAGGTCAAAGCATATTGATATACAACATCATTTCGTGCGAGAAGCTGTGAAACTTCAGCACATTGACATACAATATAAGACTACTAATGATATGATTGCAGACTTTTTGACAAAAAATGTAAACAGTGCAAAACATGAAATGTGTGCAAAAATGATGGGTTTAAAATGAAGACCAATGTAATTTAATGTTTTATTATATGTATGTGTGCTGATGTAATTTCTCAATGTATTTAATTAGGATGATATTTAAACCTAAAGTGGGAGTGTAAAAAAGGTTAGCTTTAAATATGTTCTTGGCCCATAGATGGCGCCACTGTTTTTTATTCTTCTATAACTGTGCACTCCAATAAAACTTTACTTGTGTTCCAAACTCCCAACAGGTATGTTGTGTATTATTTATTCTCATGCATGCAAGTAATCACTCTCTGCTATATTGAGTTTCTAATATATCCTGGAACTAGAATTATCCTAGTTTACATATGAATTTGTCAACAGCATATGCTATTTCTTAAAATTCAATGAAAATATTGCTTTTTTCATTCTCATTTTGGATATTCTAAAATGCAGTAATGTATACAGCATTGATTTACGTCCATTTTAAAGGTAAATTTGCTGATCATTTCTTATAAATTTCCAAACATCTTTTTAGAGATGGACTTTCTTCTTTCCAAAGTGAAATGTGTGTCAATACAATTTATTTCAAATGACTATGGCATAACATCTAGTCTTCACTTTGGCATTCATGTTTGTTTCATTATTTTACGAAGACATTGCTATTTATTTTTAAGTGTTTTTAATGTGTTATTGAAAATATTTGTAATATATGCATTTACAAAACTTTGCACTGACCAGAGATATAAAGTTAGTCTTCAGTTAAAAGACTTATTTAGGATTGTGTAAAGTTGAACAATTACTTTGTTTATATAAGTTGAATAGGAGACTGTTGTTTTATGATTTTTGTAATGTTGGATAGTTTCCACAGGCTTTGGGAATTTTCTTCATTTGATTATCTCTATGTAGTTGAATAGAAAAATATTTTGAAATTATCAAAATAAATAAGTTATCTATTTTGGAGATTAATTTTGATAACCAGCATTTTGTAACAGCATCATGTTCTTAGCATATGCTAAGAATATCATCAAAAGAAAAGAGTCAACCAACGTGTGCAGATCTGTGATAAATTTTACTACTTTTTGTTATTCCCATGAAAAGTAGTTATATAATGATTTGAACAACTGTAATTTTGGAACACTGAGAAACAACTGCTTCAAGTGATTGTTAGACTGTAACTAAATTACTTCAAGTTGCAAATGTGGTCTCACGGCTTCATAGTTTATATTGCAAGGCATGCTGAAAATTTCTAGTTACATTTGAATTGCATTGAAATCTGTGTTTAAACTCAAAATCAGACTCAAAATGCAGGTTTCTTTTTCAGGCTATCTTCATAACTATTGCATTTTGACATTTAAATTGTTCATATGACAAAGAAATGTGAAAAATGCTAAGTTGAAAACCATGCTGTATCAATATAAATTAAATCCTGTGACTAATCACTTACTAGTCCTGTGAAAATTTGCAAATCTGATTTTTTGTGATTGCTTTCTAAATTAATTGATGCTATATATTTTAAAATTTCACACTTTACAGAACAATGTTTCTCATTGAAGAATGAGTTAATCAGTTGCCAAACTTTCTCGAAAACACATCTTGCACTAAGCCATCTTACTTTTGTTTTGTGTAATACAGCACATGCAAGTATTCAGATTTTAAGGGCTTAAGTAAATCTCGTAATTCCCTGTGGGTACATCAACAAGATTGAATACTATTCCCAAGCCTCATGGTTACATCAAGCACAGGTTTAATGTTCAATGGAAATTTAAACAGACCACTTGAAAATAGTTAAAATTTCCACATTCAAAAAAAAAAAAAAAAGATTACCTTTCTTCATTTCGTTACATTATCAGTAATTCTCGCTTTCTGGGGAATTTTCAGTGGGAGATTTAAATCTTGTTATACTTATCTGTGTTCATGATGTAACAAAGTCGATGAGCACAGTATACATGTCAATGAAGTGAGATAACAGATATCTATGTGAACTCATGTTATGCGCAAATCACGTGATATTCCTTTACGTTTTATTTATACAAATACAGTATACATTGTATAGCCAAAACAAAAATGAATATATATTTACAATATACATTATGTATTGCATAGTAAAATCCTAAATATATTTTGATAATTTTCTGAATAGAATAAAATATATCTGTATAGAAGCTTTAAACAGGTAGCTGTTCACTGGCCATAGTTTGTCCATCCTTGAACTCAACTTTCGGATTTGATAGAGTGTTGTGACTACATTTTCAGTAACTTATTTGATAAAATTATGATTTGAAAATTCAAAATAGATTTAAAATCAGAAGATGAATTTAAAAGAAATACTGTGCCTAAATATATTATTAATAATAATTAATGAGCCCACCAGCGGCCGAGCGGTAAAAGCTGCTGAACACTGGTAGTTCGATCCTGGGTTCAAGTCCCGGCGAACGAGCTGGCTGCATGCGCGTTTTCGTGATTTCCCCATGTGTAACATGGATATGAGCCAGTTTCCCTTAAAAAGACCTCTACAGGGCATCCCTCCCTTTCCGTGGAGTGCCTAAGGGCAGAACACATAATAAGAAAAAAATAAAAATAATTAATAACAAAAAAATTAAGTAATCATATAATAAATATATGCAATATACACTTACATGATAATTTATACAAAACTATTCCTACATGATTTTTCAATGAAATTTTTTTCTTATTCATTGATCACTCAGCATAGCTCTCCAATTACAATAACCGAAATCAGGTTAGGGTTTGAGGGTTAGTTAAGGAATATTTTGAGTTTAAAATTGCTGGTGGCATGTATCCGTTTGGTTTGGTGTGTTTTAATTATGTCAAAGCATGCAAAAAATATCTGCGTAAGAGAAGGTGTGCCTTTGAGGAGAACTTTATAAGGGATTTTTGGCTTTGCATTCCTGTAACATATTGAAGCACCGTGAAAACACCCATGCAATTAGCTGTCTTTTTTTAGATTAGGACCTAAATCAAACTACCAGAATTCAGTCACAGAACATCAGTTGGAAAGTAATGAATCATAGTATGCTTGTTAGAGTTACATGCAAAAAAGTTAAATTCTGCCCTTACTGTTTCTGAGGTTAGCATGATTGTTAATAAAAATAGTGGATATGTTAGTTTTTATTTTATGACACATGCACACATAAGCACACACTTATTTATGCATGCATAAGTAAGTCAGAGCAGAATATAATTTATTCCTATACAAACTTTATTTTTTACCTAGTCAAACAGTTGCAATAGTTTATATTTCAATGAAAACATTGTTTATTTCATTTATGTGATGAGAATTTATTTTCACTCATACTTTGGAAAGCATTTTGAAATTATGTAATGAAGGTACAAGTAGTAAAAGTGCCTTTTTGTTTCTCTTGTGTTTTGACAATTTCCCAAGAAACTGCACTGTTAAAAACAGGAATATTTTCTAATTTTATATTGTTAAAGCATATTTAAAGAAAGATATGAATTTCACTAAGTTATTTTTCAATAAATTGATAACTTTGAAAAACTCATTATTTGCTGTGATCTGCAAATATGATCTGGTTCTGTTTTAAATGGAGAAGACATGTATGTATCACCAAAATAGCTAATGAACAGTCAATTACAATCAACGCATTTCGCGGAAATTCGTTAACAGGCTGTTTTTTATTACAAACAGGAAATGGCATACTGCAAGACAGAGGGAATATGGAGTTAGGGGATCTATGGGAACATAATATCCAGTCCTTTCATTACTATTAACGATTTTCAGTTTACGGTTTGTATTATGATTAACCTTTTTAAATATCTTGTAACGTAACTGTACACTGATAAACTCATGGCCGATTAGCCGTTGACGAGCTTCGCCACCAACGGATCCTCTGCCGAAGCGCCAACGGATCCTCTCCGGAAGAAAACCCATCCGTTTTTTAAAATTTTACTTCTCTTGTAGTATTAAATTTAGGTAATTGATGTATTTTATCCAGTATTTCATATTCAAAATAATTAATTAATATGTCCTGAACTTATTTTTTCGATCAGTATTTTGTATCATTTAAGTAAACACTTTAAAAAGAATTTAAACAGCTTATTTATTTATTTTTTTTTTTCCTGAAACTTGCATCATAACCCATCTCATGAAGTTAGTTTATTATAGGCCTTTAACAAACATTTTTACTTTGGATAACTACAAACTTTACTTTTAAAACCTAAATAGTAATTATGTAGAACTGAATGTAAAAATGTAATTAGTTTTAGGGAACCATTATGGTAATGAGCTGACACAGTACCTCCTGGGTGGCATAGAAACCTGTGTATTTTTATGCTATGCTATCTCTAAACATTAAATTTTATGAGATCCATCTCTACTTTTTCACATACACTGACTTAGATCCTACAATGAACCTGGCGAATTCTCGCACATGCATGAAATAAATACCAGCACAGAAGAAGGGTGCAAAATAACCCTTTATTAACTCAAAGTAAAATAACAGACAGCACAGGCTTCGTGCGTTACAAAAACACCGTTCACTTGCGGCGATAACTTAAACATAAACGAAAATACAAATAAAATCTGAAAGAAAAAAAAAAAAAAAAAAAATGAGTGCAAGAACGCACTTCAAAATTACGCCTAAGAGATGGACTCGCAGAAATCTAAACGGGTAAGGCCAAAAGGCTTACTCGAGTGACCGCAAAACGTGTGCTAGGCTAGCGAAACACGCTCTGAATAAACTGATATAATCACACGTTTAAATTGCACTTCACCTAACTTTAAATTTACATCCTGGCGAGAGAATGTGAGGGGGAAGTTGAGAACGGGAAAATAAATTATGCAAATTAGGAAAAACCTGAAATTTGATACATTCAAAATTTTATGTATTGAAATTTAATAATTAAATTGCTGTGATAAATCTTGTTTTGATTTCATATTTAGGCCTTGATGTCTGTCAGTGTTGGGACTGTTTCTAATGTTAATGATTTTAAATAGTCTCCTAAAACTAGTTTAAATTTTTGTTTCAGGAGGGACTTTTTTTATAATCAATTTCTTTTTCTCTGTTAGCCATTAAAATCTCTGCTGACATTTTTTTTATTATTAATATTGAAATAAGAGCTTACATGATGTTTTTGTGTCTGTTTAAAGATATAAATGTAAATTAATTTACGTAGATTTCAATATAGTTTTGACCATATTTCATGAAATCCCAATGGCACTTGTTTTTATGATTGTCTATGTAGTACATTTGGATAGCTTTCAAAAAATAAGTGCTTTTAGGATATTTTCAGATTCCCCTTTTGTGAAAATTAGAATATCTTAGTTCTATGTCTGGTGTCTGGACCCTCCTTAGGATAGCAAGTTCACCTATGCTCAGTTTTGCTTTATTATAGTTTTTCTTGATTGTTATTTTATCATCTGTTGATTATTATATGAAATAAAAATATTTTTTTTTTAATATAATGATATTTGTCAAACATCAGTTACACATGTGCATTTATTAGTAACAACTGTGTTTTATAATGAAATTTTGGTACTGTTCTGTTACCGGGACTGGATTCAGAAATGTACAGGTATACACACATACATTCATATGTGTATACATATATATATATGCATACATGAACACATACAGTTCTGAATATGATCCTGATAACAGAACAGTACCAAAATTTTTAAAGGAATTGATTTTAACAGATAGGATGATAGACAAAAAATATGTTAGTTTTTGCATGGGGTGAAAACAAAAAATGGAAATGTGTAATCACTACTTTCAATTAAAGTAGCACAAGGGAAACACTACATTTCAAGACATAAAAGAAATGGTAAGATTTATTTCATAATTATAATATGTTTTGAAAATTACATAATGCTTTTTTTTTTTTTTTTTTTTTTTTTGACATTCTGACAAGGAATTGCAGATATTCCATTTTAAGTGAAGACAGTTTTTTTAAGATTGCTTGGATGTGATTTGCTGTGGATCTTTGAAAACCTTTTGGTAACAGCTGTTCTGACAAGACAGATTGGATTGATGTGAAGGTGCTAAGATTCTTGGTGTAATGAAATGAATGGCTCAGGACATTTTTAACTAAGGAATAATTTTTGTTGTACTAAACAATAGTCGCAATGTCCGAGTCTAGTTATGAAGAAAAAGTGAATCCTGTTGCAACTGTCGAATGTCGTATTGGTGATCAATATGATATTAATAGCCAGTCATCTAATTCGTGTAAAAGGTACAATGATGGCTTGCTGGTATGTGGCTGAAAAGCTGCAACTATCACATTTCCCTGCTTTCCAGTTGCAAATTGCTGTTCTACAACAAGGTAGTGAAATAGCATCTAATGGAAAATATTTGTAGCAATTAATAAATCTCAAAATGTCTGCCATACTTTCTGTATAATCTAGCAAATCACAATACATGCTTTTGATCAATTTGCATTAAAATCTGTCTTGTTCATTCACAACATACATAATTTTTCCTTTTACTTCTTTCCTTTCTCTTTGAATAATTTTCCTCCTAAATTAATTAATTTTCTTGTTTTTAGAGCAGAAAATGCCTTCACTAACTACTCATTTTCCTATGCTATTATTTTTTGAAAGAACTGTTAGTTTTCCATCATTTGTTGAAAATCGTTAATATTTTTTTATTGGCTTCACAAAACTGCATTCTTCTGAGGCTTTATATATTGGGATGCACTGATACGCACCGGAGGAAAAGTTTCCCAAATTATTTTCATATTTGTAATGTAGTATAGTTTGACAGCTGCTGATAATTTATTGAAATATTGGGGAAAACAGCCTTAATTCATCTGCAAAATCTGATACATTTTGGTGCTATGTTTTTGTTTTTTGCCTTTTATGACCAGGGTTTAGTTTCTAAAATGCCGGAGCCCTATGCAAGACCATCAGAAAGAGGAACAAAAGTAAATAAATAAATAAAATGGCTATGAGAATCATTAATAATTTAAAAACTAAGTAGTTATAATAATACGAGTAGTTAATATAATATATAAAATAGCCCGGATAAGATGGACCCAACCAGAATTTTTGGGTATAAATTTCGATAGAAAAACTATAAATAGTTTTGTGGAAATAATCTGCACCTCTCACCTGCACATCCATGTCCATATTGTCTGTCTATATCAAATTTGCGGCTCCGGGTGGTAAGAGTGGGATGACAACTATAATGAGTCTTACATCAGGAAGCAGGCAGATGAATTAGACTACAGACAGTACCTTACCAAATATGTAACACGACACAAACATTATAAATAAATAATGGCGTGTGGACTGCCAGAAAAACAAAACGATAGATTACTGTACTGGTTTGCAAGATAGCAGATAGTAGTGAATAAGGTAAATTATTAGTAGTAGTACTAGCAGAACTACCCGTTCTGAGAATGGATTTTATAGTATTCATCTTTAAAAGTTTTTTTTAAATATATATATTTCATAAAAGTATTGCTTCTTTTAATCTGGTTACAATAACTCCTTGTAAACTACATTTGTAATATGTTCTTTTGAATCTACGGGCAATGCGATTTTTAAATTGTATCTATTTCTTACTCTACTTAATGTGACAAAAGGTTCAGCTAAGTGTATACCTACACTTTTTTGAATGATTGTCCTTGTGCTTTATGTGTAGTCATAGCAAATGCTGGTATAATTATTATTATTTTTTTAAGAATACTGTTTATTTTTATATATATTTTTACAATAAAAATTAAAATTTTGTTTCATTTGATATCGCTCCTCCTTGGATCTGCCAGTGCTAAGGGCCCCGCTAGATCCTCTGCGCACAGCGCCGGAAATGAGCTTAAACCAGCACTGAAATGTACAGAGATGAATTAAAATTTAATAAGCAATTTTTAATATAATTTTATTGCTAAAAATAAAATTTTCGAGACCATATTTCTACTGAAATTATTGTTCAGTTACATAGAAGTGCCGAAGCGTTCTTATTTAGGACTCCGGTGCGCTCCGTCTAGAATTATGATTCATCTCAAAAACCAAGCTTATACAATTTTAGGTCTGTTTATGACCATATACTGTTGGTTAGTTGGTGGATATTTTGGCACATGACTATAATGGGCCAAAAGCATGATAATCTATTCCCTCCTTTATAAATGGTATGAAATTATAAAAATCAGCTAACACATGTTGAAAATGCATTATGTAATGAGAAAAATGCAAAACAACATAAAAGCAACAAAATAATGAAACGCCTCGTAGCAAAACCGTGATGTGAAGGGATGCATAAAATTCACAAGATCAAATAGAATATAAAGCCAAGTAAAATCTCTAATTATTAAAGTACATTAAAACGCTTTACAACCACTTCAGATTAAAGAATAAAACCCAGTCTCCCTTAAAAACTTAAATGGATTAATATCTGGTTAATGTTTTCATTAAAGTTAGGGAGAAAACATGAAACCAATACCTTTAGTGCGGGCAGTAATCACTTCCCAAATCTATGATTTTCTGCCAAAGTTTTGGTAGTTTTCTGGCATAGAAACTTGTTGGTCAAGAATCCAAAAAACATCACCCTCATTTCAGACGTCCTGTGCAGAATGGAAGATAGCACCAGCAAGATGTAACTGCAGATGTGAAAAAAGGTAGAAATCCGAAGCAGCAATGTCAGGGCTATATGGGGGGTGTGACAAAAGATTCCATTCGAGTCCTTACAGACTCCAGTCAGTGAAAGCAAACACATGTGGTCTTGTATTATCTTGATGGAACATTACCTCTTTGCTCCGGAACTCAATTCGACGTTTGCCCTTAATAGCAGCGTCAACACAGACTAGCATCTCGCTCTTTATCTTTTTCCAGATACATATTCTAGATAATATCGCGGCAATCCCATCAGATACAAAGCATTATCTTTTTGTTAGCCAAATTGCCCTTTGCGACGCTGCCGATGGGCTCGTCGGGTGCAGACCAACCCCTCTTTTTGGCCTGTGTTGTTGAAGTCCACTTTTCATGACAAGTGATGATCCGGTACAGAATTTTATCTTTGCGTTGATATTCGAGCAGATGAGTGCAGGCCCAAACACGTCCGTCCTTATCTGCATGAATCATCTCATGCGGCACCCAGCGATTCAACTTTAACGTCAAGTGTATGAGATGCATACTGCGACCAATGGACATGGCACTAACTCATTAACAAGCTCTCAATTGGTTGCATACTGCACTTCTTCCACATACTCTCGCAGGCGGACCACATCAACATCAGTAGGCCGACTCGAATGCTCTGCCTCTTGAATGTCGTAATGCTTGTTTTTGAAATTTCGATACCAAACCTTCACCAGCACCAGATTTAGATTTGACGAGAGCCTAAGCTATTTGGGATACGGGGCCCTTTATGAGGGATATCAGTCAATTTTTTTATATGGGATATGCTACAATATTTCGGAGGGCCCTAAGCTATGTTCACCTTATACATAAATCTGGCACTGACCTTAACAATGTCAAACATTAGTAGTACCTAAAGCTATACGAGGTTCGAATCCCACGAATGGGCTGGCTGCATTGGCGTTTTCGTGGTTTTCCCCATGTGTAACATGTATACGAGACAGTTTCCCTTAGAAAGTCCTCGACGAAGGCATTCCTCCCCTTAGGCAGATAGCCCTTGAGGCTTTGCCATAGTCACACACACACACACCTAAAGCTATACACACGATTTGGTGACATTCTGTAGCTGACGTTTTGCAATAAAACTGGAAGTAAATGATAGTTTAAATCTCGTAGCGTGATAGTTCCATTTCAGTCACCTTGTACATAATAATAATGATATTTTTTTTACAAATTTCACAATACAGTGTTCTAAAGCAAGTCTCTTCCTTTCAAATGCCAAAAAGCGTTTGACAAAATATGATTCAACACGTCAACGCGAACTATTTGCTCAAACGATATTTGCGGTGGCAGGAAATTTTCGTGAGACCCGATTGGTTTTCCAATTAAAAGTCGAGAGAAGTACCTGGAAAAATGAAATAGTATTTCCTGAAGTCTATCAAAACGTGAGCATTTCTAACAAAATCTGTAATATAGAACATTAACTCCGATTCGGGCAACATTACCTGGCTGCTTCTAAAGCGCCTTAACACGATACAGAGGCCTTCCTCAGTTGACTGCGCTGGCGGGGCGCCAACCCACCGAACAGACCGCAGGGACTTCTCATGTTCATCGCCATAATCCATCACACTGAGGGCTACGCGGGGAGCCGTCCCCCCCTCGGCACAGCACTCAAAATCTACATGAGAGCGCCCCCACAGCAAAGGCAACGGATACGACAGTACCAGTACGGTCCCTGCCAAGCCCGCGCCTACCATAGGATGGACCTGTGGTTCTAGTCCTGTGAAGTCTGATTATTTACCCAACAAATCGAAGCTGGCAGGACACAAGTCCAGCCAGTGGTCTGGGAGAACCCCGGGTCTCCTCCCATAAATGGTCGGTTCCGGAAATTCCCACCAGTCGATCCCCTGGGATTGGTTGCTTAGCGTCATTAGCCTATACGAGCCAAGGCTTGGACCAAGGCACCGTATAGTTTCCAGCGGGACCACGAGGAGGCTGACGCTGAGCTGTGGGAGACGCAAACAGGCCAGCCTGAAGCCATTCCCTCAGTCCCTGCCCATCGATCAAACGCCGGGTCTCCTGCCTTCCGCCACTGCCTACGACGATCTCAAGCTCACGGTTCACGCCGCCTACAGCCGGTTCTGGACATTTGTCCTCAGGAGGCCAATCGCCACCCGCCAGTCATATAGGACAGATTAATATTACAACTGGAATATACTGGTTCACTATCCGCTTTTAAGAGATAATTGTGCGTAATTTGGAAGTGACCGTTTGTCAGACAGGTTCAAATGACTTCCTCCTACTCTGATTCCCAATATTTAATTCTAGACATTATGCTTCTAATTTTATTATTCACTTGCAGGTCCTTGCCATAGACTCAGGATTTTACCCTTGATAATCACTTTAATATTTTTCAAAGTAACAAGCTGATTTAAACAGTCCCACGGCAGATTTTGCTGTGATATCTGCCAGTTCGTTACCCGTTATCTGTATGTGTCCAAGAACCCAGCAGTAAAGGATCTCGTACTCACGGCTTATTAAGTTTTAAGGTAGTCAATAACACTTCTGTCACCATCGGTTTCTGGGTCTAGAGAAACTTTGAAAAGCTTTTTGTGCACTTAACAAATCGGTGTAAGTTGTACAGACATTAGGTTATTTCGAAGCAAGAGACAAGAAAAATGAGCAATGCTCTAGCCGGGACTCAAACCAAGGAATGATAGAAAGGCCGGAGAAATAACTTTATAAACTTTTTTTGGCTTAGATGAATATTTAAGAGCGTCATGCACCGAATTATTTAAGTTCGTAATACCGATACGTAAGTATCAAAGTAAATATACGAAGTAACTTGAATGTATTGTAATACCGATACATTCAAGTTACTTCAGCTTTAAATAGTCAGCAAGCACATTTCATCCTTCTTTCCTCTACGTGACGTCGAAACGCAAATGATGCTTCCACATGACCTGCTGTTTTTGAGCCATTAATGTATATTGGAATGTAATTGCAGTGTTCGTTCCTTGTTCATAGAAAAGCTATTTGTAAGCTAACTCGTTCGTTTTTCTGTTATCATAATCGTAAAAGTTTCTATGAGCCGAATTTCTGGACCATCTCACGGTAGGATATGACGTCATTCTGCTCGGGGCACGGTTATTCACATCAAGCACTGAATATTTTTCTATCAAAGGCTCAGCTCTTGCAGGGAACGTAGGAATGCAGAGAGGCCGTGCTGCAAATAATAAGCTATAGCAGTCATCAAGAGTGCTCAGACAAGGATGTTTAGGTTGCGACATTATACAAAACTAGTGATGAAGGGTCAATTGTTCACGTTTTAATTTAAACGATGGTTCTAAGCAATAAATGTACTGTTTTTATACAGGAGATATTCTAAAAACTCTAGGGCAAATCCGCAGAGCTCAATGATGAATCTGTAATCTTTTGCTTTTGGAATGTGCTTTAGACTATATTTATATGCTCCTATTGCTAATAATATCAAAACTCCAAGACTGCATTATAGCTCCTTTGATGACCATCAGCAGGGAAATTTTACTATGTTTGTGAATAGAATTGTGATACCCGGTCGATATGTGTCCTGTACCAACAGGAACACACAATGACCTTTATAGTATTATGTCAAATTTGATGACCTTTTATTTCATTTCATGTAGTAATCATTTTTTATCTGTAATATGTTACAGAATAAAACATTTTAAAACTTACAAATCATGTAATATCTGTGTATTTATTAATTTCATTGTACTATAGCTCACTGTATGACTCCCTTTTGAATTTTTGTAGTAATTTAATTGATTTGATTAAAAAAACTGCACCAAATCACAAGGCAAAAATAAAATCCAAATATTGTAATCTGTTTTAGCAGAGTGAATGTACCAAGAAAACAGATAATTCACCCATTTAAAATTTTCATTCAACTCATTTAAGAAATGAAATACGCTCTTAAGTTTGTGTACGATAATTTTAATATTCAATCCTCATACCTTACCTGATTTCACAAAGTAGTTTCAATCTGAAGTATACATGACTAATCATAATTTATCAACAATTCATATAAAAGAAAATAAAAATAGCAAATTATGTATCATATTAAATACATTTAGTGCAACTTTTTGAGTGACATCTCGTGTAATTACTCATCCGTTTCCAATTCATCAGATCTGTTTTACTTTTCGTTTCGGAACCAGACAGCAAATTTCATTTTGTGAAACCACCAAGTCATTTATCTGAACATGATCAACCATTGACTACTTTTTGAAAATAAATAAATAAATAAACTGAAAGCTTTCAGATTTTATATTATGCCCTGAGGTTTTTTTTTTAACATTTTGTGTTATCTTTATTTATTAAATATCATGTTCTTCACACTTAAATCATAAAATTCAATTCAACAGCAATATCACAAATATTTAAAAGAGCATGTCTTTCGAATTCCCAGTACACAGTCTCGCACATTGGAGATAAAAATGTTCCCTCCTCCCATACAGAGTTGCTATTGCTCACTTTGAAATCATTCAGTTTCTTAATCAAAGACTTATAAATGCGTTACAAGATATGAAATAGATAATAAAACAAATTCCAAATTAGGGCTTCCAGATGCCCATATTCTAATGGAGACACACATTATTCAAAATTTGATGGCCCTAAACACAGTTGTTTTATCACAATGTGAGAAACATACATACATTTATGCAGATTCTTCATTATTTAACTTCTTTAAATATAATACTCTAATATTTGGTGGCAACAATTGAAAAAGTGATTCACCATTTATAATGAATCAACGCAAAATGCCAAAACAAAATTAATAGCCTTTCTGGGCAAATTGCCCCTTTGAGCTAAAAAGATTATCTTCAAGAAAGCTGAAAATAAAAAAGCAGGAAAAAAATGATTGGCCCACTTTGAGAACAGCACATGACACTTTAGGAGACATTAATTTTTCCTCCCAAAGACCCATCCTTTAAGGAGTTGGGAAAAAAAAAAAAAAAAAAAAAAAAAGAGGAGGAAAAATATTTAAAATAGAAAGCAGATGTCAAATTAAGCATAGCAATGCATATCATAAAGATGAGGTAAATAAAGGTAGAGTGAGGACTATACATGCTCTTAATAGAAAAGAAAATAATTATTGATAAAATATTGTAAGCAAAAGCTACAATATCATTTCATCAGAAGTACAGGCAATTATATAAAGCATCGGTTAGAGTAGACTGAAGGGTACCCCTTGTATTATTGCGAAGATGTTGTTTCATTTATTGCCAAGTTGTTGTTTCATTTATGTTGATTGTTGAGTAGTTGAATGTTCTGTACATCCGTAAATATACTCAGTCAATAAATAAAGTCAAGGGAGCGAACAATGCCAAGTTTCTGCAATTCTCTGGTGATTTTTTAAGTGAAAATAGGTCAACGTGTTCATGGATAAAGAAAGTCAAGGCAGTGCACAATGCCTAGTTTGTGCAATTCTGTGATGTTTTTTTCCATTAACAAATGTATTTGTTATACCAATGTTTTATTATAACTCTCTTGTTCTGATCATAATTTTTAATTTTTCGTGTCGCATTTATGTAGGTCAATGTGCACAAACTCGGTATCCATGTGCCGCCAAAAATCACCAATGGGTACTCGTAAATATACTTTTACCAAAACATCACTGTGCAAATAGTAATACTTTATTGATTATGCCAAAGCATTCAACTAGTTGATTTATACATGTATAATGGAGAGAAAATTTATGTGAAGAGGTCCTTTGCGAATGATTAGCATACTTGATATAAAATAATAATGGCTGATAATAGAACATCACTAATAGCACATTTCCTTAGATAACCACTCCCATAATACAAATCTATTTAAGTAAGAGGTTATTCTCTTTGGAAAGTTCGACTGCATTTTCTACAAAAAAAGCACACACTGTTTTGCATATCATTACATTCGTCCATATCTGTGTTGATAGTAAAAACTGAATCATAATATTAAATGATGAGAAATATGCCCAAGGAAATTGCAATACAGTTTAACTAAATAAATGGTTGTATAATAGAAATATAAAATTGCATGTTTCCACAGGACTTTTATTAAGAAATAAGAGCTAAAAATTCAATAATAGTGGAGAGCATGCAGTTGTCATGAAAAATTTCATTCATACACAGTTTATGAGCACTGGGTGAGACAGTTTTGAGAAATAATAAGTAAGAAAGTTTTCTCATCATCATATTCAAAGACATTTTTTTCATATTTTGTACTTGGATCTGTTTGGGAAAGTGACTGATTTTGCCATCAGTAAAAGTTATCCTGCTTAAAACAGTTTATTATTGTGTTTTCTGAAACATGGTTTCAAAATATGTATTTAGAAGATGCAGAAAATACACCAAGGAGGTTAGTCCTTATTAATTCATTTGCACTTTCATCCAAATTTTCGACATTATGAAGAATACAGCTCACCTCACGAAGATCATATTCTTTCATCGCTCTATAAAAATTCCTTAATCGCAAACTGGAATAACAGATACCATGTTTTCTGCAAGGAATAAAATTCCAAATTTTCCTCATTATGAAGAATACAGCTCCCCTCACGAAGATCATATTCTTTCATTGCTCTATAATAATTCTCTAATCACAAACTTGAATAATAGATATCATGTTTTTTGCAAGGAATAAAACTTCGGCATACTTTATGAAGTATGTTTTGTGACATGCAGTTGTGAATCAGATCAAAGGTAAAATTCTTTTCATCTTACAGTTTCTAAATTCATTCATTAAAAATTTCTGTCATCATCTACACCATACGTTATTTTTTCATAATTTCAAATTCATCAAGAAAAAAATCAAATACGTTGCAACATTTTGCTCACATTAAATGACATAATAATTACAACAAACGATGAGTCAATTTCCCATGTTTCTGCACAAGTGCTGATGGAACATTGACATTTTGATACACTTAAAAACTCGCAAAACATTAGAATAAATTTTTATTTCAGAGGCAGAAACAATTTAAAAAATCATCACATCTGAAATTTAGTGTCATTCACTTCACAAATGATGTTAAATTATGCGAAAGCACAGTCATTTTACGATTAACTAAATTATCAACAGAAAAAATGCGTTCAAAATTCAGTATTAAAATAGTATTTTTATAATTAAACAGTTTCAGTGCTTTCGTAAGAGGAAAAAAAACTCAGTTTTGTATCCCTGATGGTAATACTTTTAAATCAATATGCACAAAATTTATTCATACCACTAAAAAAATTATATGAAGTGCTAACAGAGATATTAAAAATTGAAATTGTTTTGTTCTTTTATTTATAATACGTTTAGCAGGAAATAAATGTTAATTCAAAGAACACTGCAATGGAAGTTCTCACATGTCCTATCAAACTTTTGTCAGTGATTTTAACTGAATTATCACCAGAAGAAATTTATTAATAAGCGAACACTACAACAACGAATATCTAAGATATTCTTTGACTACAACAACGTTTGCACCCTAACAAGAAATCTTCGATGTTTGTTTACATCGCACGATAAATTGTTAATCTTTGCCATAATTCACCGCGAAACGTGATAAAAAGCCAAATATTGTAACCCATCCAGAAGCCCATGACGTCACGGTAAATTTTTCCGTACACCTTTGGCGTGTGTCTGTACATAATTGTGACGGACTACAAAAGTGGGGCAGGACTTAGAAGAGATTTTGATTATGAATTTGTTTTATAAAATTCTAAGCTGTTGCACTACAAAAATATAGATTTTAAGAAAATTGCTAAAAGAGATCTGCCAAAATTTATTTTCTAGAAGATTTGAAAAGTTTGAAACTTGATGGCTAAATGTAAATATAAAATTATGTATGTTAAAATATTTGTAATTAGGCACATAGGTCAGATTAAGTTTTTATTAAATAGAGTAACGCATACAAGGTCTATCTGCCTAAAGAGAGAGATGCCATCGTGGAGGAATTTTGAAGAAAACTGACCTTTGAGTGGGTATTAAAAATAATACTTATAATTTTCATTCAAATTATATTCATATATATTTTTTATGTAAAACTTTCGGGTGTATGCTAAATTAGTGTAAATTACTTTACACGAAAAATATAGTGAATGGACAGAAATTAAAGATTTGCACATGCCGGAAATGATAAATAGGAAATATGTATGGGTATTTATGCATGTGCTTGCAAAAAGCATGTATCTGCCTTTGACAAAATACTTAAATATTCATTAAATTATTTATAAATGTATTTGAAATGAAGAATTTATTCACTTATAAACAACTGTGAAAGTACTGTGAAGAAATCTAGTGATTAAATGTATCTAATTTATAATGATTATGAATGTTATCTAAATATATAATAACCTTAATATTGAATTGTAAACATAGATTGAAATCCTATTGACAAATACGTTATAAAACTATTTAAGCAAGAATTGTTCGTATTGGAAAGCAATGTGTTAAAAGGACGGGCGGCTAAAACCCGCCGGGAACTGAAGAAATTCAACCAATCAGAATAAGCTACCGCCGGAGGCTGCTTTTGGCGACCAATTTTTATGCCAGCAATCGAAGGGTTTGTTTTGGATTTATTTTCCGCTCATATTCCTCTTTTGATTACGTCTTTTTCGCATCAATTTATAATAGTTTTCTAACTTTTATTGCTATAAAAGACAATGTAGTGAATACGGAAAATTCGGTGGATTATATCACGTGAAATGTATAATAAAATTTCTAGCCTGTTCCCGCAAAAAAAGGTGTACGGTGTTGTATCGCAAAAGTTTTATGCTAAATTGGACATTTCACTTTATTTTGTGGCACTGAAAATTACAGAAAGAATTTATTTTTTGATCATCAAGAAAAAAATGCACATAAAAAAGGCTTATTAATTTGGCCTGTGCAGAAGAAGTGTTGCTTTTTTCTTTCTTTATATATATACGAGGCGTATTCGGAAACTAAGTACCGTTTTGAAAAAAAAGATAGTAAAACAATTTTTTCGAATCCAATTTTATTTTTACATGAAAATACATGTCTTAAACTATTTTTCAACATAGTTTCCGCCAATGATCAAACACTTGTCACAGCGGGTGACCAGTTTTTGTATACCATCGTCAAAGAAACTTCCCGCCAGTTTCGATAACCACGACTCCACACTTTTCGGTGAATGAGTGTGTCTCCACTCCATCGATTGTTGTTTCGATTCTGGTGTGAAATGACACACCCCAGTTTCATCACCTGTCACAATTTAGTTTAAAAAGTTTTCTCCCTCATCACTGTACCGCGTGAGAAATGTCAGGGCACTACCAAGTCGCTTTGTTTTGTGAACATCAGTGAGCATTTTTGGAACCCATCGGAAACACAGTTTGCGATAATTCGAGCGGTCAGACACAATTTCGAACAAAACAGTACGTGAAATTTGTGGAAATGCCTCTGAAAGAGTTGTCATTGTGAAGCGTCTGTTCTCATGAATTGCTTCATCAACTTTCCTTACCAAATCATCGGTGACAACAGAAGGCCGACAACTCCGAGCCTCGGCGTGGACATTTGTTCGACCTGCATTAAACATTCTTACCCACTTTCTCACCATTTCATCACTTATCGCGTATTCACCGTAAACCTGTGTCACTTGACGATAAATTTCGGCCGGTTTAACATTCCTCGCGTTCAAAAATTTAATCACGGCACGAATCTCACAGTCAGCGGGAGAACTAATTGTCTTAAACATTTTGAATGTGCACAGCAAACTGAAAACACAACATAGAGCAACCAAAATGGCGACAATTGAAAGTCAGTGAACAAGAAAGACTAGTGCGCATGCGCGGGACGCCTACCACGGCGCGGCGACGGCGCTAGAATGAAACGGTACTTAGTTTCCGAATACGCTACGTATATAAGTATTTAATAGGTACTTAAATTTAGCCAACAAAGCCACATGCAGAACATATATATATATATATTAGAAGATTCCTAAATAATAATAAACAATTTGATTGAACTTTTTCTAAAATGCCTTACGTTTTTGTGTGATATTTGATTTTTAAGAAATGTAGCACGTTGAATAAATTGATAGTAAAAATCTCAAATGTACTGTATTTTTGAAAAGGTTAATATGAAATTTTATTAAAGTGTTTTGTTTATCTAATAAAATCTGGAATTCTTTCCCAATTTCAAAAGAAGGATGTGTGAAAGATTAATGCATGTAACAAATAGATTTTTAGAAAAATTGTCATTAGCATAACATGAGGAGTGTAAAATGGGAGGATCTTTATAATGTAATATAATGCAGTTGATAATCATCTGAAAAAGAGCCCATGAATGGTAAGACTGCTGAACACTGATAGTTAGGTTTATATCCTAACTATATATTTGGACACCTTTTGCTTAGTTTATCTTGTCTGATGATCTGTATAAAATGGTAAATGAAAAACAAAGTATTTGTACCCAATATTAAGTCTGATCTGCAAACAAGATTACTGTGGCTGCGGAAAGCGACATGCCAGTGAAATATATGTGTCGTGTAGATATTACACAAAATACATCAGCTAGAGTACTCTTATCAAGCAGTATGGGGACAGGTACCATATAACCAAGTATGTACATATCAAACATTTGTAATTATGTATTTTAAAGTTATAGGCTTCCAATACAATTAGAATTTATATTTCTGTAATACTTATGAGTCTTCTCTGAAACATACTTATTTTGCTTAAATCTACTTCCAAAGTACTTTATTTTGATACAACCCATGGTTTAGAAAAATTAATGTTTCTGACATTCAAGAGCAGATAAAAGTATGTCATACTTAACTGACAAAAACATATAAAATTAAAGTAAGGCAAAAATAGCAGCTTAACATAAAATCTTGTGTCAGTTTTAAGAAATAACTGACGTAGGTCCCTCTTCTTCAATAAAAATGAAAAAAGGTTTTTATTCCTGGCCTTTTGAAGAACACATATAACACTCAAAATTAATAAGAATTATATAAATTCTGCATCATTCTAAGCCTTCTTGATTTATTTTAATCTTGAAATTCATGACCTGACAAATTTTGTGACAACTATATATTTTTGAGAACCTGGGACCACAGGTGGATTTGTTCGAACAACATTCCAAGTTCTTCGATTACATGCTCGAAATGACTCTGCATGAAAAATTTAAAAATTAAATTCGTCAAAAGCTTTAGAAAGTGAAATCTAATGCACTCAGTAAATTTGTTTTTTCTGTGTGAGGAAATCAGCTTTTTCATTACCATCAGTTCTACAATGGAAATGAGCCTGCTTGGCAATTAGTCTGAGTTGAAAGTGTCTTGAAATTTCTAAAGATGTCTGCAAATATAGCTTTGATATATATACAAGTGAAATCTATTTAGCCTATTCTTAGTATCAGTAATATTAGGTATTTGCAACATTAAATGGGGTACAAAAAGTCCATTATGATATCTTCAGTGATGAAATGTACGAAGTTTGCACGCATCCTTTGCTCAATTTGTCCTTTGTTCTTTTTGTTTGCTTATTACTTATTCCAGGGAAAAACATCTTGCATGTTGTAACCGTACTTTAACATACGTTAAATTTTACATTAAAACATGAAATATAAATAAATTATTTTAGGATTTCCATCGAGATGGTTTTAACATGAAAACTGCATAATGGAATTCCTAATAGTGTAAAGGAAGGTATAGTTATTATGAAGACTATTAGTATTAATAGAGGTGAAGCTAAGCAGGCTTTAAGCTTAACGAAAAGTGTTTCCATAAGACCTTCTTTGACTCACATGAAGTTTTAGATTTAAAAACAATGCTAAATGGGGAAACCTTTAGCAGAATAGAAACTTTTTGAAAAATCTCTGCTAGTTCTTAAAACCTTACAAATGATCAACTGATGTGAGAAGAAAAGTGAGGGGCAACTTCTGGCACAAATTGTGCACATCATGAAATTTATTTGCTATTTTATGTAATTTCCATGATATTTCTTATTTAATTTTTTTTTCATGCACAGTTACTATTTGTTTTCCGTTTTTGTAAAAATTAAAACATTTAAAAATTAAACATAATTTGGTATTTTGAATTTTATAAAATAAAGTGTGTGCTCTTTGTTAATATTTTAATAGCTCATCACTAGATATTTTAATCAAAATTTTATCTAGGTTGATAAATTACAATTTAATATATATTGCTCAAAATATCAGATTATGTAGCATAATATGAATATTTTTTAATAAATTTTTAAACTCTGTAAATTTTCTTTTTTAATACTATATTTTAAAATATTTTTTGCGCATGGATCATATGGATAATCACAAAATATAACTTAAAGTTCAAAATTTCAAGTGTTTGTTTTCTATGTATAAGTAAGTTGTTTTTATCAATTTAACACTTCATCAGTCATTTCTTAACATATTCAATATAGCATTGGTCCCTAGGAACCAATCTTAAACCAAGCAAAATAGAATTGTTATTTAACATGTTAGATATTAGGAAGATATAACATTAATGTAAACCATTGTAAAACAATAAATGATTATTACTAATTATTGTAACTAAATGCACACTTATACTCAGATACCACCCATTTGTCTTAAAGCCGTTTTTTGACTCTTATACAACACTGGTATAATAAACTGAATGATGTTAATTTATTAAATCTGCTTGGAGAATAACAATTATAAACAGAGTCCTTTGTGTGCAGTTATTCTGCTACTAGGAACAATTATTCCAGATGGAAAAAAAAAAAAAAAAAAAAAAAAAAAAAAAAAATGAAGTTCCCCAATCAGTTTGAATATAAAGAATAAATTATGATATATCATGTAATGATAACTTCATCCAAAGATTCTGGAGCAGACTACAGTGAGAAACTTTCTATAAAATGGTCACAAAATTTTCACACTGAGAAAAATTATTACTATCTTCCATAATTAGTATTCATCATTAGACTTAGACTCTATAACTGACCGAGCTATTGCGAAGAGCAATGTTGCCGGTTCCAAAATTAAAGCCCAAGGGCGCTTGACATAAATAAATCCGGACGTGGCAGTTGAGTGGATAAGACTAAGAAGCACTAATAGTTTGAACACTGCTGGACAGGCTAGCTGCATGGGATATTTCTCTTGTGCCGCATAAACAGAAGTCATATTCTTTTAAACATATACTTCATGAAAGTCTTCTACCCTTAAGAAGATACTGTTTTCCTGCTTTGCAATAATGAATTAAATAAATTACTACCATTGATACAGAACTTTTTTTAAAAAAGAAAGAAAACACTTATACAATCTCTTACCAATTGAAATATTTTTATGCGTGCTCTAATATGTGTAATACAGAATTGTGAAAATTCACCACAATTCCACAATGAGAAATGATAGCAAATTATAGGAACATAGGCAGCAGATGTGTAGACTACAATATACAATTTGTTGCTCTTTACAAAATAAAAATTAGAGGCATCCAATGGTGATAGCTGTTGTTGGAATATTTTATTTGTATAGAAAAAGAAAATGCTTTGGATTTCAAGAAAACTTATACAGAATTTCTGCTAGGGATTAATACATGACATCTGAAATCATAAGCAAGTGGAATTAAAATTGCAGCTTCA
The DNA here is from genome assembly GCF_044657685.1 of Stegodyphus dumicola. Classification (NCBI taxonomy): domain Eukaryota; kingdom Metazoa; phylum Arthropoda; class Arachnida; order Araneae; family Eresidae; genus Stegodyphus; species Stegodyphus dumicola. Next base: position 150,675,670 of record NC_140768.1, read on the forward strand.
AGACTGTGTGATTTCCTAAAATATAATTACAAACCTAATGAAGGTGATAAATTACTGCATATTATTCAGAAAAGTCTTGGCAATGAAAGAAAATAATGTACATAGTAACGCATACAGTGTAATATAAAGTGTAAAATACCCCACAGATTCATCATGAATAAAAATTACTTGATTGTGCTAATGTTCCAAGACTTTAAAAATTACATCTTTATTTTTACATAACACAATGAAATGAAACAGAATTATTTCGATGGAGAATAATGCATAAACAAGTTTCATGTTAATTTTTTCAATTATTTTTTTTCTTTTGGGAGTTACTGGGTTACCTGATTATTGGTCACTGGCTTACTTGGGTTATTTTATGAGTTATTCCACATCAGCATTTTAATATACAGATTCTCTGAATAATCATTGTATTTTCTATATTTCAGTAGGAGCTTTTGTTAATGTGATTTTTGCCTACGGAAAAATATACAAAAGAGAAATTTCTAAAAGTTTTAAAAGTAGTTTAAATAATAATAAAAAAAAGACACATTCTTAAAATATTTTTCTTTGTTGAATTTCACGATGTTTAGAGTACATGAAATAATATGAACCTAGATATCACCAAGCATTTTCAAATACACAAAGAGCCCAGAAATTTCACAGTAAGTAATTTTTATCAATTATTATTTTTACCCTTTATTTAAAAGTAAAGAAAAGTTATTGGGTATCGAGTTAGCAAATTGAGTGGAATAAAAAGTTGTATTTGTTTTCGAAATTGAGATTTACATACTTCACTTATCGCTTCTACAGTAAATTAAATATTAAATCATATCATGGCAACACAAAATAACCAAAACAAATGAACTACTTCTACCCAAGAAATACGAACAAGTTACCATAACATTAACAACTGCTTTCTTGTATACCAGTTTTGCACAAAAATTGCGTTTGGCGATCGGAAAATGACGCCAAAAGTTCCTGGCGCAACGGTTGTCTCTGATTGGTTGAATTTCTCCAGTTCCCGGCGGGTTTTAGCCGCCCGTGTTAAAAGGTATTGTAAAGCAAATGGTATGAGATGCGCACTTAAGAACGTAATAAAGAGTTTTGGAATATGTATTGTTGAAATGAAGAGTAAAAAAAAAAAAAAAATCTGATAAGTATAATTAAAAGAATTATTCCCTTTACATTTTATAATAACTCAGTTAAAAGTTTTAAATAATACTTAAAAAAAAAACTTATTTTATTCCCTTTCAGAAATGTTCAGAAGAAGTCAAATACTATTTAATACCTATTTAATAATTTAAAATGAACCGAATAGAGCATTAATTATAAATTGACTTACATTTTTCGATTTAAAAGAAGCCAAAAAATCATGTCATTTTTAAGAAAGTATTTTAGGAAGAAACTCTATAAATAGAAAAGAAATAATGCATAATTTTAATATTAATAATACAATAAACTTTGATCTTAATTTTTGTACCTTAACCGAATAAAATCGAATTACCTTTATTTTTTTTCTAATGTAATTAACGAAAACTTGTGAAAATATTTCATTCAAATTAAACCATTCTGAGAAAACTGACCTGTGAAAAGTATAGCATTTAATTCCGTTCAGAATGAAATGTTGTTTAAAAATATGTTGTTTTCACATACTTAGGACTCTGAAGTGTTGTAGAAAAAGAAAATATATACATTTATATGTATATTTGCGACGTAATTACAAAATATTTACACCCGAACGCGTCAAATCCCATAGAACTCAATGGTAAATGACCCAATGTTTTGGTCACCACGTAGAGATCGCCGGTGCTTCAGAGCAGGGTACGGAGAAACTTGTTTAGGGCGGCTCCATCTTACTTCTTACCTCCATGGAATCTATAGGGAGATCCTCTTTAGATTCGATTAGTATATTAAAGAACCTTGCTTTAGATTCTTTCGTCTATTATGTTTGTCTGCCAATAAGCTGAAAGATGTATTGAAGAATGCTAACAAAAATTATTATTTTGTTTTGTTTAGGTGGCTCAAGAAAACCGTTTTTGTTTGTCAAAATGAGTGCCGCGTCTTACGTGTGTTCTGTGTGTGGATACTCCTTTACCTCAAGGGGTAATTTTAAAACGCATATGCGTACCCATACGGGTGAGAAGCCGCACTTGTGCGACATTTGTCATAAGTCATTTTCTCATAAATGTGCATTAGAAGCACATAGGTATGTTCATACAGGTAACAAACCTTATGTATGTGATGTGTGTAATAAAACATTTGCAAAAAAATCTGCTTTAAAAGACCATACCTTTGTTCACAGTGGTGAGAAGCCATATGAATGTGAGTTGTGCAAAAAATCATTTACACAAATGTATAAATTAAAAATACATATGCGTGAGCACACAGGTGAAAGACCTTTTGTTTGTGAGATATGTAGTAAATCGTTTGCAAATAAGTATATTTTAAACTATCATATGAGCAGTCATACAGGCGAGAAACCACATCAGTGTACTATATGCAACAAATCGTTTGTACGGAAAAATAGCTTAACTTACCACATGTATACTCACAAAGAGAAGAAGCCGCATATGTGTAATTTATGTGACAAGTCGTTTGTGCGTAGATTTTATCTTAAAATTCATATGTATACCCATACAGGTGAGAAGCCTTTTGTATGTGACATGTGCAGCATCTCATTTGCAAATCCCAGATCCTTGAAGTCTCACTTGCGTAAGCACTTTGATGATGTATCATATGCATGTGACATATGCAACAGATCTTTTCCATCAAAAGATCTATTAAGAATGCATAAATATACCCATCCCATTTTAAAGCCTCATGAATGTAACATCTGTGGCAAATGCTTTGAAAAAAGCTGTATATTGCAGAAGCACATGTGCACTCATACAGGAGAGGATCCATATAAATGTGAAATATGTGATCAGTCATTTTCAAAAAAGCATAACCTGAAGATTCACATGCTTATTCATGTTGGCAAAACACCGTATCTGTGTAGTATATGTAACAATCTGTATGTATCAAAAGCACATTTAAACAAGCATATGCGCATTCATACGAATGAAAATCCTCATATTTCAGATTCGTTGCCTCTATAATTGACTTGTATTGTTAGTGATGTTAAATTTATTTCTCTTTTTATTTATTAATTTAAATAAAATATTTCCTTATTGTAAAAAATTATTTTAACAAAACGCATTACTATGTGTTTATGTGTAACCATTTTGACTAATCTTTGGAATATGGTAACAGGTAGTTTGGCGACATTTTGGTAAGGCGATAAAGGTTACTAGCTAGGACTTTAGCAGTGTACATGGATAAAGTCAAGAGTGTGCGCAATGCCATTTTTGTTCAATTCTGGGATGTTTTTTTAAGTGAAAATAGGTCGACGTGTACGTGGATACCGTGTATGTGCAATAATTAAAAACGCGGTAAGCAGTTTGCGATTCTGCACCTTCTCCCAATTTCGCACCTAATCTTCGTCATGATTAAGCACTTTTGTTCCATAAAAGTTCTGGCATAAGCGTAATTCGGCTAGCAGATTGTTGGAAAAAAATGTTGAGTAAAAAAAAAAAAAAATGCCTTTACTTTGTGAAAACAAAATGGCGTTCAAACAAAAACTAGCAGGTTGCTGTAGCAGGGTTGATCGCCAAAAAATCGCCGAGTTACCATAATCCAAAGATTAACCTTTATTTTTTAACGAATATTTTTTAACGAATAACCTTTATTTATCTGGACATATCACCTATAAAAATATAAAACTAAAATAATTGAATTTCATGTTCTGGCTGTGGGTTCATAACACATACAGAGTAAATCATACTTTTATTTTCATTAACTCAGATGAATGTATTCCATACTTTTAAAAATGAGTTATAGTTTTAATTTTCTGAAAAAAAGTATAATAAATTTATGAACTTTTAGTTCTGAAAGCAACTAATATTGAGATGTACATAAAATTAATTGTTTGTTTGTGTAACTCTTTTTTTTTTTTTTTTTTTTTTTTGTTTTGTTTTTGGCAGTGCATTTTATGACTTGTCATTAATAATCGAAATAGGAATTACCTGTTTGTTCTCAAAAGGAATATTTTTCAGAAAGGAAGTATTTGAATAACCATGTTATGAAATAAAAATATCACTAAGCCAAAATTGCAGGTATTCAGAACGCAAAGCATATGAAGCTTCTTGACACTTTCTTTTCTCTTCACTTTCTGACACTTTCTTGACACTTCTTTATTCGCCAAGCTCGCGCACCACTAATCGGCCATGATTTTAGCGGTGTATAGTTAAGTTGCATGATATTTATCATATGGAAGCCATGGTTTTAGCGGTGTACAGTCAAGTTATAAGATATTTAGCATATAGAAGTAAAATAAATAGGTTAATAATGACATTTAGCAGTGTATAGTTAACCCGGGAGGATAAGCGCTGTATTATGTAACACGAGAACGCGCGTCGCAATTAAATGACATACAAATGAAACATATTATTCCAATTCAGTAAAATAATGCATTCTGCATTTATTACAACATTTATTATATAAAATAGCTTAAAAATAATGTTAATTTTTAAATTAATAATAAATAAATCAAAAGTACTTACGTTTTCTTCAGATGGCTAGGAATCATTGATTTCTATGAGAAATTTGTGTTTTTTATTTTTGAATGCAATTATAATCCATATTATGCAGAACTATTACATGGAGAATGAGTTATATAATTAATTTTCAAATCAATTAGGCTCAAGAAGAGTTAGATATTTTGTAGTTTATGCATGAAGCTTCTATTTCACAGTGTTCTTGACATATATTTTTTTACTCTTCATACAGTTTTTGATTTTCTGGCTTTTTCCCTTGAGCTCATGTAACATCTCCGGTAACATAATTTTATTTTCTTTGTGTGCAAATCTTGAAGAGAATCTCCGTTGTGATTTCAAATGAGGATCTAAAAGTGCAATGGCCAAATCAGAAGTGCCTCCTATTCCTGAACTTCTCTATTGTAGTTTTAGTAGATAAAAGCAACATCATTGAATTTATGCCAGCAATATTTAATAGCGAAAAAAATTATGCCCATAGGCCATCGGTTTGATATTCTGGCCACAGAGTAAGTGCCACCCATTTCGTCGACTATATCAACTGCTCCTTCTGTCATGTTATAAAACATAATTACTTCAGATTTCTTCAAATCTCCCATGCTTTCATCAGTATGGTTATCATTGTGCATAGTTGACAAAAGGCTAACACATTTGTTCTTTTCAGCCATAAAGAAAGTAGCATTATATCTTCTTGAAACCCCAAGACGGTTGAATGCTGTTCTCTAATCTTATTCGACACAAATTCAAGTGGGATAATGATCTTATCCTTGCATATTGTTCCAACAATAGAAATTTTAGTTTTCTGTAAGAAATTGGCCAATTCATAACTGGTATATCAACTGTCTGTGGTAACGTTTCTTCCAGAATTGTATAATGGAGCTAGGATTTGCTTTTTCACAAGAACTGTTGACTTTCTCGTATGGCCCATCGGGCTGCTGACCTGAGTAAATTTCCATGTTGAAAGTATAGAAGATTCTAAAATCAACCATAATAAATATCTTTATACCATATCTTGCAGGTTTCTTAGGCATATACTGCCGAAAGGAGTATCATCCTCGAAAAGGTCTAGCTTTTCATTCAAAGTCATGCATTTCCCTACATGATATAATTTCTGAAAATTCTTGGCAAAATTTTTAAACAAATCTGTTATTGGAGCTAATTTATCACTCTTTCTTCTGCCATTCCGTGTTCCGACATCATCAAATCGTAAGGCACAAAGAATGAAAAGAAAACGCTGATAGTTCATTTGTTTTACGAAAAATATCCTATCCTGTTCCTTCAGTCACCCATAATTCTCAAACATTTACATGGGAGAATTTTTGCAATCCAGCTATGTATAAGAGTCCTAAAAAAGCAAGAAATTCTTCTTTCCCCATAGGTTTTGCTTCTCTTTTAAAATTTCCCGAAATACTTTTTACATAAATATTAGAGCATCTCACAATCATTTCAATCATTGTGTCATCAAATATTAGCTTCCATGCAGCTATAGGTGAAGCCACATCTTTAGATATATGTGCATTGTCAGGCAATATTTTTATGATATTATGAGAAGCCATGCATCTTTGAATTCGAAAGAATTCTTTCTTCCATTTTGTTGTTTTATCTTTTCCTACAAAATAGTCAGTTTGATCAAAAGGAATGTCTTCTGAAGAGTTGCAGTCTTTTACTGATTCAGACTGATGATCACTAAATATATCTTCATTATCTGAATCTTGTAAGAAAGTCCATCTCTGAAAAGATGTTTGGAAACTTATACGAAATGATGTTCCGCAAATTTACCTTAAAATGGACATAATTCAATGCACTAATGTATACAACATTAGTGCAATTTAGAATATCCAAAGTGACAATGGAAAAAGCAGTATTCTCATTTCCATTTATAAAATAACCAATGCTATTGACAAATTTATATGTACCCTAGGATAATTCCAGTTCCAGGATGTCATCAAACTATTTCTCCTTATAACAGATTTGGGAAAAACCAGCTGTTCCAGTATTTTAGACCTTGCATCAGGCCTGATGAAATTAAACATGACACCATTTTCTTCTGAATGATACGGCCATACATATGAAAAAGGCAGATGAAACACTTCTCAAAATGTTGTATCTGAAATGAGTCGTAAATGCTTTGCGTGAAACGTTCATGAATTGTTGTGAGATGTTGACAAACCTATTTGTATCCTAAGAAAGATCATTTTAAATCTCTCTTATAGTGAGAGTCTTTGGAGAGACTGCAGCTGATATTTTAGTTTTGACAAAGTGGTTAACATAGTCAATTGAGATTGTTATTATGCCAAGCAGTAATAGTTTTAGGGGGCATGACAGTGTGATGGCCCAAGATACTGAATACTGAAGATTGAAACTTGGGTCAAGCTACCAGTATTCAGCGATTGTATTGCTCAGCTGTTTGTGAACTTAAACAAAAGTATGAATATCTTGTTAATGAAACCCATGACGTAAGAAACTCGGGGAAAATTTATAAAGTTTTCAAGATTAAAACATGGTCGATTTTTGTTATGAACCCCATGGTTCTGACATGTTTTAAATATACTCTTGCCACATGGATAGAAGCTGAATGATCATTATCCTGCTTTAAACAGATATAACATGTCAATGTAGAATCTGAAGGAAAGTTTAGGTTATTTGAATATAGTAAAGAATAGCGGCTATCGACCTGAAGTAGGATGCTTTTTTGAACAACTTTCTAAGGGGAACTGACTTGTATTTGCATTACATATGTGGAAAACTAGAAAAATCAACCATGCTATGAAACCAGATCAAATTACCAGTACTCAATGGTCTTAACCAGCTGTAGGAAAAATCTGAAGAAAATAAATGCTTGCAATATCATGTAATCTGAAATTAACTATGTGTTGGACAGCAGGATTACTTTTTCAAGTGTCGAGGTAGAACATACTTTTTTTTTGGTTTCTTTATAAAGTTTGGCCATGGTATTTATTACATATATTCTCTGTCATTCATACAGAATACTAATATTTTTAGTAAAAAGTGTGTTTTTCATCAAATGCTTTGCTTGTCAATATTCTCAAAATTATGTTTAATAATTAGTGCTACTGTACATATAATAGATTAATGGGTTCTTTAATAAATAATACATTTAAAACATTCATTTTACACAAGCAATTTTTCAAACATGTTTTTTGAATTTACTTGCTGTTAGCTTAAAATATTTTATTTTGAAACAACTGCCTTTTTCATAATAAATTTGACGATGCCAAGAATCTTCAATAATATTCAAATCCTTTAAAGTAGCATTATAAATAAAACTAGAAGAAACATTGTACATCTTGTTTGTTATCTTTCAAGATTCATTCAAACTTTGATTAATTACTCAAAGCAGTGGTTTACTAACTTTGATGACCCTGGGAATACATAAAAGTGTTTTGTCATCTCAGAGAACCAATAATAATTTTTGTTTCATTCTAATCATCTATTGTATACATAGCAACACCTAGCATCCTCTGAAAAGTAATTGTTAAAATGCGTAAAAAATATATGAAATTTTTAAGCACTAAAACTGATTTAATTCTTATTATTTTAGGTAAAAATAACAGTAATAAAAATAAACTTAATTATTTAAAACGTATATTATTGTGGACCACGTTAATCATAATATTTTAGGAGCCCTACGGTTCTGTGCGTTTAAAGTATTTTAAAAATTACGTAAGCTACACAAACACAACCATACTATTCTAAACAGCCATTTTATCAATTATCATTCATCCCCGTCGATTTTCACCACCTCATTCGGTAGTGATGCACCGTTGGCCAGCGGCAAAACGGAGTTCCGAACAGACGAGGCAAGTGCTTGTAGAACCAGGTTGCTACCTCCGACAAACAAATTCGCCAGATTACCAGCTTTTAACTTTTATCGCCATTTTTGGCAATATTTGCATTTAACGAATCCTTTGCGGAAGTGCTTCCCAGTTCTATATCTCTGTTCTGTTGGACCTATTGTCAAAATTTAACTTGCGTTTTTCATGTCTGTTAGTATATATATTATATTTATATATAGCATTGTTCTAACATAGGTATTTTGACACAAAATTGGATTTTTTCTGAAATGATATATACAGTTTTTCCATATTTCAATTCTACAACTCAAATTATGCCTAGATTTTGTAATTTTTGGTGAGAAATTTAAAAATTGATCTTGGCGCATTTTTGCACCAAGAATAAATTACTTGGCAAACTTCTTAATTTATAGGAACCTAGTTTCCTTTTCTTTTTTCACTGTACACGAGAGGATAAAAGGTCATCGTTCATACTTCAAATAGTTTTAACAAAGTGTGTAAACCACATTTGGCATTTTTAATGCTTATGACAAATATGTCAAATTTCAAAATGAACCAATATATAAAATCACGTGCATCTAAAAATTTATATATATATATATATACAGTGGTGGCCAAAATTGTGGACACTTTTGGAAATTTTTATGTTTTTGACTTTGTATGCTTATAGAAAACATTACGTTTCTCAAAATGCAAACTTGTATATATTATTTTAAAGAGAATTTATTTTTGAATTCAATACAAAACACAAAATTCAATTATTTGCAACACAAAAAAAGTTAAACGATAATAGTTATCGATATACATTAGATAGTGATGATTGCAGTGAGTTATCAGTAGGGTACCCTTTATTTTTGATTACAGCTTCACATCGATGTTTCATTGAGCTGACAAGAGTTTTAAGCTCTTCTTTCGTTATTACATGATGCCAGGAAACAATTATAGCCTCAATTAGTTCCCTTTTATTTGATGGGCGCCTCAATTGGACAAGCGTTTTCAAGCGGTGCCACAAATTTTAGATAGGATTGAGGTCAGGACTGTTTCCTTCCCATGACAACAATTTAATGCTCTTTGCACGAAACCACTCTTTCGATATTTTGGCCATGTGACAAAGAGCAGAATCCTGCTGAAAAATAAATGAAGCATTGTTGGGAAAGAGATCTCTGATGGAAGGTAGAAGTTTTGGTTCTAGAATAGTGTCAATGTATTTTCTGGCATTCAGTGTCCCATCGATGACATGAAGGCGACCAATACCATCTGCTGACATGCATGACCAAATCATAACACTAACTGGGTTCTTCACTGTTGCTTGAATGCAGTCAGGATGTAGCTCTTCTCCTATTCTACATCTTACATATTTTTGCCCATCACTACCGAATAACGATATCTTAGTTTCATCACTCCATATAACTTGTGACCACCGATCATTTGTCCAATTAATGTGTTACTTTGCCCACTGTAGTCTTTTTCATTGCTTAAGGCTTTTTTCGTGGAATTCTACCTCTCAGTCCAACATGTGTTAATCTTCACCTGATTGTTCTTGAACTGACAGAAACACCAACATCATTCAGATCACTTCTGATGGCCGCTGATGACATTTTTCTATCTTGGAGACATAGTCTTTTTATTCTTCTGTCATCAATAGATGTGGTGCACCTTTTTCAGCCTTTTCCTTCTTTGTTTTTTATTGAATTTGTCTCCTGATAACGTAAACAAAAGTTTCGGACTCCAGATGTAGTCACTGAACCACCCACCTGTCTTGCAATTTCAGCATAGGAAAGACCATTTTCTCATAACACAATAATATTACATCTCTTTCTAGGTGTCCAATGTACTCTTTTATTTGATGTCATTGCTTCTTGTCTAAATATTAAAAATGTTTACAAAAATTCCTACTTGTAATTGCAGTGTATAATAAACAGGTCCTCCTTCTACAGAACAAAGCAAAATAATGAATTGTTTCAAGTGTAAACATGATGTCAGCTTCTACTGGCAGTTACTAACATTTGATTGGTTCTCAGAACAAGAACAATGATTGGCCAGGAAAGCTAGACATTACAAACCACTTCATAACTGTGTTTTTTATTTAAAGTACATATAACTTTTTTGTATTGCAAATAATTAAATTTGGTGTTTTGTATTGAATTCAGTAATAAATTCTCTTTAAAATGATATATACAAGTTTGCATTTTGCGAAACGCAACATTTTCTATACGCATACAAAGTTCAAAAACATAAAAATTTCCAAAAATGTCCACAATTTTGGCCACCACTGTATATATACCTAGAAATTTGGCCAAATGCCAAGAAGATCACAATGTGCGTGGTATTTTGTTTCGGGAGCTATAAATGGAAGATATGGTTGAATTATGAAAAATATTTATAGATGATGCCATGTAATTTTGACATTTTTCTAATTTAGTTCATAGTGAAAAGTTTAAAAAATAATAATGTGTTTTGCATTCTCAACATCTGAGAGGCGACATGTTACTCCATGCTTTCTAACTCGCGTAAGTTAATATGTATTTTATTAGGATTAGGAAATTTTGTTCTCTAAAATTGAAATATGAATGTAAATAGTTTTAATCAATATTTTTTTTTAATTTTGAGGAATTTTTAATGAATTTCATGGTTATTATTTTACTGCAACATTTTTAATGAGCTTTAATACATTCATGATAATTTTCTTCTTATTATATTTAAAATACGTATTCCTCTTCAGATTCACAATATTTGTTTAGGGTACCTAAGCAAAATTTTTCAAAACTGATACTGAAAATATTAAAAGCTTTATGGAAATCCATGCAAATTTACATAAAGGGCAATAATAAAGTTATATATGAGATTTATATCTGAATTCATGAACAATTAAAAAAAAAAAAAAAAAAAAAACTCTTGTATTTAGGATCAGGATACAAATGTTGAGTGGCTTTTGTTTACAAACAAAATATAAATAGTGACATTGTGGTATTGTATCTGATAAGTATGAGTTTTTTTTAGAAAAACTTTTTTGATGAAGTACTGATAACCTTGTAGGAAACAAATGGAATATTTTTACTCATAACATTCTCATTAAAATTTAATGCACCTATAGTTTATCTGAACATGTATGTCCCTTAAAATTTTTCTTAGTATTAAAAAAATAGTAACCTTAGTTTGGCCTAGATTAAAAAAAAAAAAAAAAAAAAAAAAAAAAGCCTATCAGTTGTTACTAAGAGACCTTTTTTTCAGGATCCGACACAGACCTTTCTTCTTCAGGAGCCAAAACATTTTGAGGTACTTTCTGATTTTGCACACCTCCACCAAAAAGCTTTAACTGATGAGGTAAAAAGTGCTGATGAGGCAATGCATGAGACACCTAACCTATATGTCACCTAAACATATTTATGTAGCGGCTCTTGCCATAATGTATTTATGTGGCTACTCAGATGTGTGTGCAGTACACATATGCTTGAATAAACATGGGTGCACTTTTGAAATTCGGTGGTAATTTTTTCTAATTAGATTTATTTATTTATTTTTATTTATTTATTTATTTATTTATTTATTTTTTGTTTTGTTTTTTGTTACAGTGCACATGTGGAGTTTGGTCTCATTACTTTTCTTTACATTGAAGTTTCATTGTTCTAATTCTCAATGACAATTTTGTACAGTGTTGTGATTTACTTTATTTATATAGTTATTTACTTATTTCTGTAGGGAAACAGATCACTGTGTAGACACACAAAATAATAAAGCAAAAAATCAAGAAGTCTGTGGAGTAGAAAAAGAAGAATGAAAAAGTCTGTAACACTGAATACATTGTTGAAGTAGACATAAAAATACCTAAACAGTCGTTTTTCTCCAAATTTGACAATGAATACATGATTTTTTGGTGAGTATCCAGGTAATCGAAAAGTAGCCATGTCTGCTCTTGAAGAAGGATCTTTATTTGATAGCCCTGAAAACAGATGTAAGTAGCTTCAGAATCTACTCCAAACTGAAAGTGCTTTTTCTGCCTTATTTAAAATTTTAGGTTGCCATGATCTTTTTTGTTTAAATGCTAAGGAATGGTATGAATATATGAAGCAAAACATGCAGCTTTTATTGCAGTCTCCTTAATCTTGCTAATTTCCTCTTCATAAACAAAACTTTTCTTTAGAATGTAATTAATTTTAAAATATGTCATTTTCAATATGAGTTTTAGTCTGCCATGATCTTTTTTTTATGTTTTTTGTAGTATTCAAGGAAAATTTTAATTCATAAGGACTGTATCATGTGAAGAATGTTTTAACTTTATCATAATATACTGCTAGATATGATTATTTGATTCTGGGAAAACATTTGCTTATGATGATATTTCCTTGTAAAATTTCATAAAGTACATTATAGAACTGTATCTTTTGAATATAATATCCATGCATATGTTTCATGAAATAGTGCTGGAAAATTCATTAAAGTAATACACAGTATGAAATATAATTTTCCTATCAGTGGTCATTAATAATACCTCAAATACAAAATTGTGAAAATTTTTATATCTGCATCCTAGTAAACAATATATATCAGTGAAATATTTTTCACATAATTGATGATAAATTTTTCGACAATTTTTTAAAATTTATTTTCTATATAACCAGGGTAATGCAGTTGATGCCGGCACTAAGCAGCAGAATTTAGGAACTGCAGAAATTGCCCTGGGCAGCAGAAACCTAGCACCATCTTTATATGTAACTAATAATTTACTGGGAAGACCACATATAGTTCCACTCAAAATTCCTGCATAAGTATTTAGAGCTCTGAATTTTCTTCAAAACAGAAAGAAGGTATGTGCATTCAAATACAAATTTTTAACAATTAGTTTTAGACATGTTATTTAAATCAAATTTTAACAATTAGTTTTAGATATGTTATTTAAATCAAATTTTACTGTTAACAGGAACACACAACCACATGTAAACTTTATGTATTGCCCAAGGAGCAGCAGCTTTTGTTTTCCAGTTGTTTCATCTCTGACCAAAATATCATTTTCATTATGTGTGTGGGTGTTGTGATCTAAAACGGTCAAACTCATAGGTACACTTGGGCCAAACAAACAAGGTTTAACTTTAGGCGGGCCGCAAAAAAAAAAAAAAAAAAAAAAAAAAAAAAATCAATATTTATAGAAACGTAGATTTATTTCGAATAATACAATAATAAACATATATATATATATTTATTTAGAAAAGAACAAGAAAAATTTAATGTTTACGTCCTGATACTTGACACCTCTTCTCTGCTATTATCTTTCCTATTTTGGGAGAAATTTTGTTTGCAGTGATAACTTTCAACGCTGACCCAAGGTGAGCATGGTGACAAAAGCCGAAGGTAGCTGAACGCAAGCTACTCACACACTACTACAGTAGTGTGTGTGTCAACTTGCTGTGAGTAATCTAACAACACTGAATAAATTATCGTTAATTACTTAGCAATAAACATTTCATTTTTTTCTTCGTCGATATGTTATTTTATTATTATATATTATTATTTGCCGATATATTGGCCGGGCCGCAAAAATATTTGCTGTGGGCCGCGAGTTTGACATCCTTGATCTAGAACATTCATTTAATTAGTCATCTTTAGTTCCATTTATTGCATTTGAGATGTTCATTACTTTAAAACTTTTCCAAGCATCGACAGTGCATATGAATGTAATATTTAATAATATAATATAATATTTATTTCTTTTAAACTAATCTATAATGTGATTGTATTCACCCAGCCTTGTTTCTACATTCACCAAGTAAGTCATTTAGTGCTAATATTAAAGGAAAACAGTATTGTTGCGATTTTCTTTTCTGATACCAGTTGTTACGTTATTTTCTGTTTGTTACGTTCGTACGGGGTTCGTGTGGATTTGGAGTGAATAACGACAACAGCACTTGATGAAATATCGAAAGACACTTTATTTAGCCAGTACTAATCAGGACAGCTCCAAAGTCATGTTTTACAGTCGTCGAAGATCTATTATAGACATGCAGGAACAATCAGGGACACAGCCTTCACACTGTCAGGCAATAACGGTGGAGACAGCTTCACTGCAAAGCACCAGAGCTGTACTCTCGTTGTTCGTTCTCGTCTCATTCTCGGAACTCCACGTACTCTCGAGACTCTCCACGCTACAACTTGCGATGCACTTGACGACACCTGGAGCACGGCTCCCGACTTTTCGGTTCAGTCGTTCCCGGAGCTCAACACGCTGTCTCGACGATGCACTAAGAGGTTCCTTCGGTGTACTCGACGACCCGCTCAGCACTCGCTGGCCGGCTGTCAACTTGATTGACTCGCTAGATGAGACACCAACTCGATACTAACTCGCTCTCCGCGTACCAGCAGGGTTTATATAGCTTTTGGCTGGTGTTCAAAAACATTCAGGGCTAAGCCATTAAGAATTCCTTCCAGAAGGTTCTGCATCCGTCCATGGCATATCACCAATTTTGTCGCCAAATGGGCGATTTCATGCCAAATGTAGCAGCCTACCTTCCTTGTATTTTATGGCAACCCTAAAACTGCTTTGCAGGGAAGCTATCTAAGTGCGCCTGTACATTTCGTAAGAGTACTTTTTTTAAATATAATTTTCTAATAATTAGGATGAACTCATTACCTGCACACGTGATATTTCAGTTCATTGTATTTTGTGTAGGAGTATATTTCAGATTTCATTGTGGAAACTCGTATGTGGGTATTTGCATATAACTTAGAGCAGTGATTCTGAACTGGTGTAGGCAAAGAAACAAAGTATTTTTGACTATTAAATTCAAAAATTCAATAGCCCAACACAGGGCTTAATTTCTAGGATTACAAGTGCCGGAGCCCTATGGAAGACCGTCAGCAAAAAGAAACAAGAGTAAATAAATAAATAAAATGACTATTAAACTCATTAATAATTTTTAAATTAAATTTTTAATTATTATCAAATTAATTAATTAATAATTATTATATAATTTAAAATTTAATTGATAATTATTATATAATTACTTTTTATTAACTGAAATAATTAAAGATTGAAGTAATTAAATAATTAAAATTAAATAAAATGTAAAGGATAAATGGAAATTTAATAAGGAATTTTTAATATAATTTTATTGTTAAAATAAAATTTTTGAACTAAAATTTCCACTGAAATTTTTATTTAATTACATAAAAGAAGTGCCGCAACCTTCTTATCCAGGGCTCCTCTGTGTTCTGCCTAGAATTATGATTTATTACAAAAACTAAGAAGCACCGGTGCCGGGATCCGGTGGGCTTCGGCCCAATTTAAGCTCTGATCATAGGAGGAGGAGTTCTTTTCTGATTACAAAAATTAAATTTTTGTATTTATCTAAGTATAGCTGATGAAAATTTCAGGGCGAAACAGAATAGGGGTATGAGTGGGTGGAAGCAAAAAATGAGAGGAATCTTGGTGAGAGAGAACGTTCTCTTTGACCGCAGCTCTCTGCTGATGTAATTATAGCCTTTAAGCAGATGTGTGTCAGGGTAAAATGAGTCTTGAATATGACTCCTAAGGATGAATGTAAAGTTGCTGATTACACTTTCTTCCCCCCCCCCCATTAGTGGATACTGTGGGAAGACGATGCATAGGACATGCTAGAGCAGTTTATCTCAAGATTTCACTCTTATTCTACTCGCTGTCACTTAACACACATTTAAGAACACAAATTTTCCTTCCTGCGAGGATAACTAACTGTAAGCATCGATAACAATACACTAGATACGATGGCATGGTGAGAAATTTACCAGTTCCTAAACAAACTACCCCATTGTGCATTTAACTATTTGTAAAAAAAAATAATAAAACAAACCTAGATATTCAAAATGGAAAAATGTCTAGGATTGACCAAGCTGAAAAATGATGAGTTAGAGTTGATTTTAGGGTACCCCTTGTATTATTGCGAAATTGTTGTTTCATTTATAGCCAAGTTGTTGTCTCATGTATGACAACCTGAGTAGATGAATGCTATCTAAACCCTATTTTGATGGGAAACCCTATTTTGCTATGGAAACCCTATATTGCGTGTGAGTGAGGGGACTTTACTTGAACGTCTCATGTTCTCATGAGTTCATATTTCTATGGAAATAGAGTATTGCAGTAGCTACTTATTTTTAAACTAAAGCGTTAGGAATTCTAAATTTTTCCCCCTTTAAATTGTGGTTCAGTTTTATAAAAAGAAGTACCGGAGTTCATCTTATTTAGGGCTCCGGTGTGCTCCGGCGCAATTTAAGCACTGGTCCAACATCCTGTTTAAGTTTTTTCACCAACACTCATGAATTAATGCGATCTTTGTTCAAGGTCAACAGTCACTCATAGACTTTAGAAAAATAATCTGTTTTTATTTTCACAAATATTCTTTTATCCATAGACATAACAAAATTTGTCATAAATGATGATTTTGAAAGGAGTAATGGAAATGGATGTTGTATTTAATAGGAAATAAAGTTCCTATAAAAAGATAATAGTATCTCATTAATTCTTTTAGAGTTGATCGATTTATTAGCATGTCAAGATTTTACGTTGCCACCATTTCCGGGCTCATATTGCTCAATTTTTAATTAGAATCATTTTTTACATCGATTTCCTATCTCTAACAGGACATATTTTGTGTTCTTGTTGCTTTGTATTCCTTACTTCTCTATGTGATTTGAGAATATCATCATTTGTTTTTGAAGAAATTGTAATATGTTGTGCATTTAACTATTTGTAAAAAAAAATAATAAAACAAACCTAGATATTAAAAATAGAAAAATGTATAGGATTGACCAAGCTGAAAAGTGATGAGTTAGAGTTGATTTTAGGGTACCCCTTGTATTATTGTGAAATTGTTGTTTCATTTATAGCCAAGTTGTTGTCTCATTTATGACAACCTGAGTAGTTGAATGCTATGGAAACCCTATTTTGATGTAATTGGTTGTGGTAAATTTGAATCATGGGAAAAAATTTGGAAAGTGTGTGATGGATTAGTACGTTGTTATTTTGTGGTTTACACGGTAATTTGGCTGAATGTGGTAAGATTAATTTGAAGTTTCTGTAGGATTTGGAAAGAAAGGGGGAAAAGCATTACTTGACTGGTGTGTAAATGAAAGTGCACTTAGTAGTCATTATTAAGTGTCCTGTTTGGAGGAAGGAAATGCATATGGTCGAACATCGGATATTTTCGAACGGAGGATATTTTGTATTTTTATTTTTGTGAATTTATGTTGCCACACCAGTATACATATTCTAGTTCAGATAATTTTCGGAAGTGCTTGGATGCTGTTAAGGAATTTTGTTTGACTGAAGACGCATAAATTTGTAAATAAGGTATGTGGATATTTCCTTCGTGTAGTGCTAAGATGAATTTTCTTTTTTATGTTATTTCATTGATTTAAAATGTAATTTATTCAGATTATCTATTTTTTGTTGCGCTTTTGACTTTTTAAGTGAATACAGTTCAATAATGTGTACATGGAAAAAGTCAAGGGAGTGCGCAAAACCTAGTTTGTGCAGTTCTCTGATGTTTTTTTAAGTGAAAATAGGTCGATGTGTACATGGATAAAATCAAGAGAGTGCGCAATGCCATTTCTGTGCAATTCTGGGATTTTTTTTTAGATGAAAGTAGGTCGATGTGTACATGGATGGTTCCGGGACACTTAGCCGACGGGACACTTAACCGACACCAGTTAGCCTACAGGACATTTAGCCGACACGGACACTTAGCCGACAGGTCATTTAGCCAACACGGACAGTTAGCCGACAAGGACAATTAGCCGACAGGGCATTTAGCTGACACGGACAGTTAGCCGACAGGACATTTAGCTGACACGAACAGTTAGCCGACAAGACACTTAGCTGACATGGACACTTAGCCAACAGGACATTTAGCCGACACGGACAGTTAGCTGACAGGACATTTGGCTGACACGGAGAGTTAGCCGTCAGGACATTTAGCTATGGGACACTTAGCTGTCAAGACATTTAGTCAACAGGTTACTAAGTCGACAGTGACATTTAATTGACACGTACCCAAAAATTATTTAAACGATCAATTACCAAAATTTCTCGACTACTCCGTAAGTTCAATATTTAAGTCATTTTTTCCACATATCAATAAAATTCATTTTCGATTCTTAAAGATCTCATATGTGCTATTAATTATTGTGTTAATTTAGCATTGTTTGATACGTATCGTGCTGTTTGGTGTACATTGGCCAAATTGAAAAAGTGCTGAAATTTCTCAAAAATGAATAAAACAAAACCTTAAAGAATATTTTACTTCTAAATTAAACATTATGCACTAGTTTAGGGCTATAAACTTTAACCTAAGTAAGTATTTTAAGCAATAGGCGTGGTCAATAAAATGTTACAGAATTTTTATCTCAAGAATGGTGGCATGAACTGCAAATTATAGAGGTCACAAATAATTTATACCTTTGCTTGTCTTAAAAATTCACATTTTTAATTGTTTTTAATAAAAAAATAAAATATCTTTGCTAAACTAACCCTCACCACCATATGTTTCCATAAAAAGTATAATTCAAGAATAACAATAATTTGTATTGTATTATTCAGATTTTTCATGACAAGGAAAGGAAATTTCATTAGTGGGAGGAGCTAAACAGTTTTGTAAGGGAAAGAATGTAACATGATGTGATGTGAGTAGTAACCCAAGGTACTCGTTAGATAGAAGTGACGTCACAGAAAAGGGGCGTGGCCAGTATCCAGAGGGGCCTGGAACCGGAAGTGACGACAGAAGCGCCCTTTTGGAATTTCTCCGGAAATGATGCGTCGGAATGACGTCATCAAAGTTTTGTTTTTATTTTGTGGCAATGATATTATGTTTTGAATGTTTTTCTTGTGTGGCAACGATGATTTTTTCCGATTTTTTTATGACAACAACAATTTTTTCGGTTTTGTGGCAACGATTTCATGAGCCATGTGATTGAAATGACATCAGTTTTAATTTACTATTTAAATACCTGATTATTAATTGCTTTTAATTATTTAACACATGATTAATTATTTTTTAATTAATTAGTATGTCATTAATTTTAATTATTTACTCTTTTTAATAAGTATTTTAATTATTTAGTACATCGTTACTTTAATTATTACTTTTAATTAATTTTTATTGAATGTAATATTATTTTCCCTGAATTTTAAAAATAACTCCCACGAACAGGATTCGAACCCACCATCTCTTGTAAAGGAACCTGAGTTTTAACCACAAGGCTATGCTTTATCTTTTGAATCTTGTTATTTGAAACTCTCTTTGTCCCTTTGACTTATTTGCTGAAATGTCATGAGGCTGAAAGTCTGCGCATGCGCTAGGACATGAAAACCAACACACACATTTGTTTTTTCACGACGGCTAGGATTTCTTTTGGCTTCTTAATCATTACTTTATTCATTGCTGTTTTAAATGTAAGATTTTCCCACAGTTTAATTTTTTTTTATTATTAATATATTTTTAAGTTTTTTCATTTTTCATCTCTTTCTCACTATTTTTAAGTTATTAGTTAATTTATTAATTTTTCATTTAATATGTTTTCCTTTCCCAAACATAAATTTTATTTTTAACTTTCGCAAATTGACGTTTATTTCTACAAAAGTGAATTTACATTTTCTTTTTACTTTTTTACTTTCCAAAAGGGTCTTTATTTTTTTTTTTTCAAATTTATTCCTTTTCGTATTTTTACTTTTTTTTTTTTTTTTTTATATATATTTAACTTTCTTTTTGGTTTTACAAAAGTAATATTTATTTTTACGAACTGAATTTTCTTTTTCACTTTTTTATTTTGCACAAGTTTTTTTTTCCAAAATTTATTCCTTTTCGTATTTTTACTTTACTTCATTTTAACTTTTTGTTTAAATTTTTTTTTGGTTTTACAGAAGCAATATTTATTTTTACAAATTTAATTCTTCCTTTCTGCTTTTTATTTTAAAAAAAGGTGTTACTACATTTTTAACTTTATTTATTTTACAAAAGTAATATTTATTTTCATAAATTTAATTTTTTTTCAGGTTTTGGTTTACAAAAATGCAGTTTTTTTTTTTTTTTTTTTTTTTTTTTTCCCTTATACATTTTACTTCCATAAGTAAATTTCATTTTTTTCCCTTTTCCTTTAAAATTTTTTTGTTACATTTTTATTTTACCCTTAACTTTTTTCTCTTGTTTTAAATACAATTTGATGTTACAATTCCATTTCTCCAAAAGTAAACTTACCTACATTTCTCTGTCTTTGAAATTTTAAGCTGGAATTTACAGGCATATAACTTCACTAGATAATATTTTCTGTAACCTTAAACCAATATACACAATGCTCATTCTATATAGATTAACTGGAATACTATATTTCTTACTTTTTTACTACTAAGTTGGAGATACTCAGAACTTTTCCTTCTAATGTATTGTACTAACTTATAATGACTGTATTAACTTTTTGGCCAACTATACAAAACTTTGTTGATTCCCTTTTACACGTCTTACTTTTATTCAAAGGATTCATCAAACTATGTCTGACAAAAGTAATTTTTACACTTTCCATTTACACATTTATCCTTATATTTAACTTATAAAACATATTCATGTTGTATTTCTGATTCCTTTCCCCCATAATAAATATAGTCTTATACAAATTTCGTTATTTCAAGACCTACTGACTTTATACAAATCTTATAAGGAGCAATAAATTTTCATGGTATGAAGTCCACTCAAACCAATGCATAGGGCATTTCTACCCAGTTAAGTTTAGATACATACCAATAGTACTTGATTTCTTCTTATTTTACTCTACAGACATTTATATATATATATATATATATATATGTACTCAGAACACTCCCTTTTATTCAGTGAGATTCATTTATACTACTGACACAAATTTTGCTAACTCTTTGAAATATTTTACAAAAATATCTTGTATTTTCTTGCACACATCCTACTTAAATCACCAAACATATACTGAACCTTGAATTTTCCTTCATGTGAAAACATCACTCGGATTCTTAATATGATTCCACCATTTACCGCAGAACTTTATAAACACTACTCTATTTGAACTTATCACAGCCTTACTCTCTTAACAAGGTACAGAAGATTGAATTATATTTTAACTACAGAGAAGAATATCCACATTGTAATGTATTATTTTAAATTTGAATTATAGTCACATTTTGTGAAGGAGAACTTAAAGTCTATAATACACAGGGAATTAATATTCAGCCATGGAAATGAAACTTTATCGCCTTTTTCCCAACTTGGAATATAAAAATTTGTTAACTTGGAATATTTTTAACGTATTCCTTGTAACTCAACTGAAAAATACCCATATTTCAAATTGTCAATAATTTATTTAGCACTAAACTCTTACAGCCTTTTTAGAACGAAATTTAATTTATCATACCTGACAAATGACTCCTACATAGTTATGATACATTACATGAAATATTGAGTAGAGTTTCAAATAATGGTCTAACATATAGTAGTTAAAAGACCTAACACAAATAATTTTAAGATAGAAATTTCAAACTGACATTGCTTAGTAATGAACTTTTACAGCTTTTTTGACATTTAACTTCTCATAGATAGTAAATAAAATTACACACAAATAATTGTACAAAATAGGTAATAATGACAGAAAGTCCATATAGTGATCTACTATAGTCACCAACTTTAAAAAATTTAACGCATTTGTAATATGTCATAAGAAAGACCACACTTTTTTGAAAAGCATTATTTTAATTAAACATTGGAACCACTAGGTCCTGCGCACCATGTCTAACATTTTTATTTATCATGAGCATGACACATAATAAGTAAATAAAATTTTCACAAAGTATGAAACACATTTCTCTTTTAACTGAACTGTACTCTTAAGAAAAATGCAGTATGGAATGCTTAGAACACTAAGTGCCACAGTTCCTCATTTCCTCACGCATTGACCAAAATATACATGTACTTTAAAATCAGTTAAACAAATTCAAATGTTAGTATTCAAAGAGGAATACTTCACAAATTAGATAAAAGAGAGGTACACAATGAACTTGAGTGATAAATTGTAAGGACCGAGAAAAAGATGTATTCGTGGAGAACTTTTTAAGATAAACTTGCTCTGTTCTTGCACATGGGTTACATTTTGCATTTCAGATGAAGGAAATATTCAAGCTAATTCCTGTATAACTAGGGATTTTATTCACACTTGTTAGTAATGTAATTTGTTAGAACAGTCGCAGACATGTGGGACAAGTATGCCATTTCCAAGGAAAACAATTTTCCCAAGCCAGACGTAAACAGTGAAATATAAAATGGAATAAGAAATCCCATATTTCCAACAAAATTAGTATCTGAGTATGCAAAAACATGAACAAGAAACGAATATTTTTTCTGAAAATGTTCCGAATTGGACAAGTCAGGACTAGGTTCATGAACAGAGCATGAAAAATAATGATGAATTTTTAATTTTATTTTGTCTGTAGTACATTTACTTATGCTAAAATCTTTCGTTTGGTTGACTGTACTCAACATTTAGGCACAAGTTGATAAATCAGAGTGATTTTGTGTTTTAAAACTCCAAATTCAGAAATACTACAACTCAAAAGCAAAAAGATTAAAACGACAAGAGAATATACAGTAAGCAAGCAATCGTGATAAATGACTTTCTTCGCTGATTTCCATGAATTCATAGATTGGTAGCAAAGTTTTAATGCACTGTATATGAACTATTTTTTCAAATATATTACGATCACTGTTTTCCATTTACATAGACTTTAAGGAAACATTTCATGTTAATTTACCTTTATTCATGAGATTTATCTACGTATATACTTAGTTTTTGGCATTTTGTTTACAATTATAATACTGAAAGAACATAAGAAAATATTTTTCTTGAAAATGTTATTTCTTTCATAAATTTGAAGTAATCTATTAAACACATAATTATCTTGTATTGGCCTGACAGCCGTTATCTTGCCAATGTCTGAGGAAAGTCAGGAAGCTAAAGAATTTAAGTAATATTTTACCGGTACGGAAAACTTCTTACATCATTTTTGATGAATATTGACCAAATTTAGTAGTTCATAACTAACCCAAGAGCCTTTAACGATTTTTATTCGAAAAAACACACTTAGAAATTGTCATCAAGATTTTCCATACGGATATATTTTTTCTACTTTTCATTTCCAATGTAATTTGATTCATTGATTCATCATTCAGTTAAATGTTTGTTATTTTTTTCACATATGAATGCATTTCATATCTTACATACGCTCTTTACATATGATTTAACAAAATTACAAATGAGTTAGAAGTCAAAGAATATTTCATGAAATACTGTACATTTCATTTCGGAAAGTTTACATGAGTATCTTCATTTTGAATCCTTTAATGTTTCTTTTCCTGCATCCAAAGTAAATTTGGAGTAAAAAATTTTTAGTTTGGAGGAAAGTTATTTACGGATGGCTGTGATACGTTCGTGTTTTCATAAATCGATATTGTGTAGTACCTTATCTATAACCTTTTGAACACTTTGAATATTACGGCCACAGCAAATCATTGAATTTTCAAATATTTTCTTATTTATCTTTTATAAGTCCTTGTAAAGATTTGGGAACAAGTTTTTATTAAATAGTTATATTGTATGGTTTAATAACTTTTTACACGTTTGGAAGATTTAACTTCAACAACACAACCACACTGAATCAGAAATTAAGAAAAGGAATGGAATTTTTTATCTTAGTATACTACAGGAATAGATTAATTTTCTCTAGCACTGATGTATTCGAATGTAGTAGATAATGGAGACTTTTAACACAGATCATACAGACTTTGAATATTTTCTCTAAGTCACCAAAAAATGCATTGTCATAGATTTTTCTCAGTCTATTTCTAAGTCTATTTCTTTCTTAAAAGAAGTTTATACAGTCAAAAGTCGTTAATCCGGACTCGTCGGGACTTCGGCGATTCCGGATTATCGATTTTTCCAGATTATAGATCATCAGTTTAAATCGCGTAAGATGGCATGCAGAAATTTTAAAATTAAAAATATGAAACCGTAATTTATGAAATAAAGAACAATTATGATCTAAAGGGTATCAAAATTTACAAAAAAAAAAAAGCTTAATATTTATTTGTTTACTTTATTAAACATTTCTTTCAATGTAAGTTGTTTAAGTTGCTTCATTTTATGTGATAATACTTTCTCTTTAATTCTATAAACAGACATAATTTTTTGTTCACTTACAAAGTTCCGCTGTTCAAGTCCCGTTAATTGCTGTGCCAAGAATACCGACTAACTAGTCAATCGAAATTTTTTCGTTTTCACTAACCTCTCTGTCACATTCTTCATGTCTTTATCCATTTTTTGCAGCAATTCCACTTTTTGTTTGATGGACATCGAAACATACTTTCGTTTTGTACGATCCTTTGGGAGCTCCAGAATCAAAAATTCTATTTGACATATACTTTTATAGTATTGCTCTTGCAGTCTGCAAAAAATAATAAGCCGGATCC
Source organism: Stegodyphus dumicola (assembly GCF_044657685.1). Lineage (NCBI taxonomy): Eukaryota > Metazoa > Arthropoda > Arachnida > Araneae > Eresidae > Stegodyphus > Stegodyphus dumicola. The sequence continues at coordinate 150,700,564 of NC_140768.1, forward strand.
AATTCGAAAATTAAGGAACAACGCAATCATCAACATTAACTGAAATAGATAATTTTAGCTTACACCGTCCGTTATACATAAAACACGCACGTGAAAACGTATTCTGCGCTTGCGCACACGCAAATGCGCAGTCGTAAGAGTCTTACGCGCACGCGTAAACGCCTATGCGCATGTGTCAACGCGGCACATGTACAGAAAGTTTTTAGCTTTGAGGTTCGGATTATAGATCATTCTGAATTATGGGTGTCCGAATTAACGACTTTGGACTGTATACTAATTTCATTAGAAACATATCTAAGAAAATATCTCACATTCATAAGAAAATCAGCGCTTGTTTCTTTACCAAATTTGTACTTTCTGACTTCATTCTACTGAAATGAAAACATTCATAACTTATTGCGAAGAAAAATGTTATATTTTTTGATTAATTTTCATACCACAGTATTATCTTTGAAATTTTTTTTTTTTTAGTCCACTGATAATATATTGCTAATTTTCGTACGTGACAAAAAAACTCAGTTTAGAAACTTTTTTACTTAAAACCTTGTATTGCATTGCTGAACCGGTGCCATGCTTTCATTTTTATTACATATCATGCGAATATTTTTAAAAAAGCATTTTTTCCTTCTGTTAGTAAAATCTCAAGGGTTAAATTGAACGTTTCATTTGTAGTGTTCCTCACTTTGGAATTCTAAGTTAATGTTGGAAGTGAAGAATCTAAGAACTGATAAGCGAATAATCGCTTGAGTTCGGTGACAAGAAACAACAAGATAAAAGGGTAACTAACCCTTTATTATTCCAATAAGATTTAATAAAACTCCGCTTTTGAGTGTACAAGCAAAGCCCGCACTTTGATTTGAACATAAAAGACTAAGAATTAAACTAAAACTAAGATTAACTAAAGAAGTATAGCCGAAGCTATCAAGGTTCAAATCGAGCTGGCCCCTTAACTTATTTGACTACGAAGCTTAGCAAGGGCCTGAGTACAGCCGACCGTAATAACAGCTTTGAGAGAGAGAGAGTGGCCAAACAGGCAGACACGTGTATATCAGAAACTCTGATTCTCTCTGACTCAGTAAGTAACTTTGTGGATTAAATACCGCTCCTTCTCATTAAATATTCAGCAAGATTCCAAAACTACGTTCTGGCCGAAAGTAGTAAGTTGAAGTTAAGAATTTGACAGGAAAGGAACTTAAAATTTAACTGTTTATAAAATTAACAGAATCCTTACACATTACTAATTTTGAAGATTCTGGATATATCCTACTTAAAAGTTCATAACCGATTAGCAAAATAATTTATATATGTACATCGTTGTGCTCTTTGTTAATTTTTAAACCGTTATTCAACTATAACACTTGATTTCTAGTGAAGTATCGAAATGATTATTTACTTTCCGCTTTTTTCCAAAGAATTTCGTAGACACATATGTTCAGTACAGAAAATTTTCCTAACTTACCAGTATCATTACCAAAATAGAAAACATGCAAAATTTTCCTACAAATTTATATATTTGTTTTTTTACAAACATTAATTATTTAATGTGTATTTTCCTATATCAGAACTAAAATTTCGAACGAAAATTTTTAACTAATGTTATGCTCCGTAAAAGTTTTGTATTTGGGATGTCGCAAACGTTTTGAGATTGTGCTCTTGGTAGTCTTTTAGACATTTTGAAACTGTTTCCTCTTTGCTATTGGAAACTATTTTATCTTTGCTGTTGATATATGCCAATGAATATACTTTTTATCTTGGTTTATCTTCAACTTATGAGTTATTTAAATACTTTAAAATATATTTGTAGTTTGTTTATGTTGACACTTGTGATAGATATCCTGGATGTGTTTTTGGAAAATGTATTTATTTTATTCACGTTAATGAAACTGATGTTTTCTTAAAATTTTATTATTCAGAGTGTTACTCAATTATGACAGAATGCCGGATTTGTTCCCAGTATTCAACATTCATATGAACTTCAGTATTCCAAATCTCTCACGCAACTGTAATTTTTCCTATCGGTAGTAGGAAGACGAATGGAATACATGCAGGTTATGCAGACATAAGCTAAAAATCTGGAAGTAAAAGAAATTCTTCAGATCTAGGCAGTTCAGTAGAATGTGTAAATATTCATCCTATTCGAAGCTTATTTTTGGAATTACATAGCATATAAAGTGTAAATTTAATAAAAAGAGATATAATAAAAATCAAGTACTCTGTAAAATCTAAACGATAATTATACAAAATTAATTATAAGGCAGTTTTTTCATAAAAAGTGGCTCCCACGGAGGAAATATGCCAACAATCTCTTGAAACTCTAAGTAGGCACCTGATCTTTGCTCTTACAAAAGTTAAGTAGAATTGTAAATTCTACGTAAGAGCGAAGTTCAAACGCCCGCTTAGAGTTTCAGGAGATTGCTGGCATATTTCCTTTGTTGGGACCGCTTTTTTTTTTTTTTTTTGAAAAACTGCTTTATAACTTTATTTTGTATAATTACCATCCAGATTTTGCAGAATACTTGATCTTCATTCTATCTCTTTTTATTAAATTTACATTTTATATGCTATGTAATTCCAAAAATAAGCTTTGAATAGGATGAATATTTACACATTCTACTGAACTGCCTAGATCTGAAGAATTTCTTTTACTTCCAGATTATTACCTTATGTCTGCATAACCTGCATGTATTCCATTCGTCTTCCTACTACCGATAGGAAAAATTACAGTTACGTGAGAGATTTGGAATACTGAAGTTCATATGAGTGTTGAATACTGGGAACAAATCCGGCATTCTATCATAATTGAGTAACACTCTGAATAATAAAATTTTAAGAAAACGTCAGTTTCATTCACATGAATAAAATAAATACATTTTCCAAAAACACATCCAGGAAATCTATCACAAATGTCAACATAAACGAACTAAAAATATATTTTTAAGTATTTAAATAACTCATAAGTTGAAGATAAACCAAGAGAAAAAGTATCTTCATTGGCATATATCAACAGCAAAGATAAAATAGTTTCCAATAGCAAAGAGAAAACAGTTTTAAAATGTCTAAAAGACTACCGAGAGCACACTCTCAAAACGTTTGTGAAAAAAAGATGACATCACAAATACAAAACTTTTATGGAACGTAACATTAGTTAAAAATTTTTGTTCGAAATTTTAGTTCTGATATAAGAAAATACACATTAAATAATTAAATGTGGGTATTCGTGTAAATGTTTGTAAAAAAACAAATATATAAATTTTTAGGAAAATTTTGCATGTTTTCTATTTTGGTAATGATACTGGTAAGTTAGGAAAATTTTCTGTCATGAACATATGTGTGTATGAAATTCTTTGGAAAAAAGCGGAAAGTAAATAATCATTTCGATACTTCACTAGAAATCAAGTGTTATAGTTGAATAACGATTTAAAAATTAACCAAGAGCACAATGATGTACATATATAAATTATTTTGCTAATTGGTTATGAACTTTTAAGTAGGATATAACCAGAATCTTCAAAATTATTAATGAAACGTTCAATTTAACCCTTGAGATTTTACTAAAGAAGTCTCTGTAATACTAAAATGTTTGTTAAAATTGTGCTAACAGAAGGCAAAAATATGCTTTTTTTTTAATATTCGCATGATATGTAATAAAAATGAAAGCATGGCACAGGTTCAGCAATGCAATACAAGGTTTTAAGTAAAAAAGTTTCTAAACTGAGTTTTTTTGTGACGTACGAAAATTAGCAACATATTATCAGTGGAATAGGAAAAAAAATTTCAAGAATAATACTGTGGTATGAAAATTAATCAAAAAGTATAACAGTTTTCTTCGCAATAAGTTATGAATGTTTTCGTTTCAGTAGAATGAAGTCAGAAAGTACAAATTTGGTCAAGAAACAAGCACTGATTTTCTTATGAATGTGAGATATTTTCTTAGATATGTTTCTAATGAAATTAGTATATAAACTTCTTTTAAGAAAGAAATAGACTTTATGAGAAAAATCTATGACAATGCAATTTTTGGTGACTTAGAGAAAATATTCAAAGTCTGTATGATCTGTGTTAAAAGTCTCCATTATCTACTACATTCGAATACATCAGTGCTAGAGAAAATTAATCTATTCCTGTAGTATACTAAGATAAAAAATTCCATTTCTTTTCTTAATTTCTGATTCAGTGTGGTAGTGTTGTTGAAGTTAAATCTTCCAAACGTGTAAAAAGTTATTAAACCATACAATATAACTATTTAATAAAAATTTGTTCCCAAATCTTTACAAGGACTTGTAAAAGATAAATAAGAAAATATTTTAATATTCAATGATTTGCAGGGCGGTAATATTCAAAGTGTTCAAAATGTTATCCATAAGGGACTTCACAAAAAACGGTTTATGAAAACACGAACACATCACAGCCATCCGTAAATAACTTCCGTCCAAACTAAAAATTTTTTACTCTAAATTTACTACGAATGCAGGGAAAGAAACGTTAAAGGATTCAAAATGAAGATACTCATGTAAATTTTCCAAAATGAAATGTACAGTATTTCATCAAATATTTACTTAACTTCTAACTCGTTTGTAATTTTGTTAGATCATATGTAATGAGCGTATGTGAGATACTAAATGCATTCATATGTGAAAAAAATAACAAACATTTAACGATCTGGCAATGAATCAAATTACATTGGAAATGAAAAGTAGAAAAAATATATCTGTATGGAAAATCTTGATGACAATTTCTGAGTGTGTTTTTTCGAATAAAAATCGTTAAAGGCTCTTAGGTTAGTTATGAACTACTAAATTCGGTCAACTTTCATCGAATACGCTGCAAGAAGTTCTTCGTACTATTCGGTAAAATATTACTTAAATTCTTTAGCTTCGTGACTTCCCTCAGACATTGGCAAGACCAACGGCTGTCAGGGCAATACAAGATAATTATGTGTTTAATAGATTACTTCAAAGCTATGAAAGAAATACATTTAGGAAAAAAAATATGGACATTTTCAAGAAAAATATTTTCTTGTGTTCTTTCGGTATTATAATTGTAAACAAAGTGCAAAAATTAAGTGTATACGTAGATAAATCTCATGAATAAAGGTAAATTAACATGAAATGTTTCCTTAAAGTCTATGTAAACGGAAAACAGTGATCGTAATATATTTGAAAAAATAGTTCATATATATATATTTGAAAAAATAGTTCATGTACAGTGCATTAAAACTTTGCTACCGATCTATGAATTCATGGAAATCAGCGAAAAAAAGTCATTTATCACATTCGCTTGCTTACAGTATATTCTCCTGTCGTTTTAATCTTTTTGCTTTTGAGTTGTAGTATTTATGAATTTGAAGCTTTAAAACACAAAATCACTCTGATTTATCAACTTGTGCCTAAATGTAGAGTACAATCAACCAAATGAAAGATTTTAGCATAAGTAAATGTACTACAGCCAAAATAAAATTAAAAATTCATCATTATTTTTCATGCTCTGTTCATGAACCTAGTCCTGACTTGACCAATTCGGAACATTTTCAGAAAAATGATTCACAATGATTTTCAGAAAATGATTCGGAACATTTTCAGAAAAAATATTCGTTTCTTGTTCATGCTTTTGCATACTGAGATACTAATTTTGTTAGAATTATGGGATTTTCTTATTCCATTTTATATTTCAATGTTTAAGTCTGGCTTGGGAAAATTGTTTTCCTTGGAAATGGCATACTTGTCCTATATGTCTGCGACTGTTCTAACAAATTACATTACTAACAAGTGTGAATAAAATCCCTAGTTATACAGGAATTATCTTGAATATTTCCTTAATCTGAAATGCAAAATGTAACCCATGTGCAAGAATAGAGCAAGTTTATCTTAAAAAGTTCTCCACGAATATATCTTTTTCATGGTCCTTACATGCTTTTCTGTATTTATCACTCAAGTTCATTGTGTACCTCTCTTTTATCTAATTTGTGAAGTATTCCTGTTTGAATACTAACATTTGAATTTGTTTAACTGATTTTAAAGTACAAGTATATTTTGGTCAATGCATGGGGAAATGAGGAACTGTGCACTGAGTGTTCTAAGCATTCCATGCTGCATTTTTCTTAAGAGTACAGTTCAGTTAAAAGAAAAATGTGTTTCATACTTTTTGAAAATTTTATTTACTTATTATGTGTCATGCTCATGGTAAATAAAAATGTTATACATGTGCGCAGGACTGTGTGGTTCCAATGTTTAATTAAAATAATGCTTTTAAAAAAAGTGTGATCTCTCTTATGACATATTAAAAATGCGTTAAAATTTTTAAAGTTGGTGACTATAGTAGATCTTTATATGGACTTTCGGTCATTATCACCTATTCTGTATAATTATTTTTGTGTAATTTTATTTATTATCTATGAGAAGTTAAATGTCAAAAAAGTTGTAAAAGTTCATTATTAAGCAATGTCAGTTTGAAATTTCGATCTTAAAATTATTTGTGTTAGGTCTTTTATGTTAATTACTCTGTTAGATCATTATTTGAAACTCTACTCAGTATTTCGTGTAATGTATCATAATTATGTAGGAGTCATTTGTCAGGTATGATAAATTAAATTTCATTCTAAAAAGGCTGTAAGAGTTTAGTGCTAAATAAATTACAGTCAAAAGTCTTTAATCCGGACTCGTCGGGACTTCGGTGGTTCCGAATTATCGATTTTTCCAGATTATAGATCATCAGTTTAAATCTGGTAAGATGGCATGCAGAAATTATAAAATTAAAAATATGAAACCGTAATTTATAAAATAATGAGCAATTATGATCTAAAGGGTATCAAAATTTACAAGAAAAAAAGCTTAATATTTATTTGTTTACTTTATTAAACATTTCTTTCAACGCGCGCATGCGTAAAGTATACATTATGCATAGCCAAAATTAAAAAATTGCAACCAGAAAACTATTTGTTTTATATTCGTGATACTTATAATGACGAGGAATTTGATTTAAATCATATTGTTGCGTGTGTTTGGGTTCGTTATGAAATGAATGCACAAGTCCGATGCAAAATGAACAAAAATTTATTATTATCACAACAAAAATGCTTAAATCTTCTCAAATTATCATGCAGTATTACAATACCTGACAGTAGTTATCTTTTAACTACTCAAATGTCCAATAGAACGTAATTCAAAACAGCTAAAGAACGCTAATCCGCGAATTCGCTACAATCAATAAGAGCAGTTTTCTAAACAACAGCAAACTAAGCAACTACTACAAACTGAGACGTTTTCCTCCTTTTATAACATTTTAAAATCACGCGCTAGAATTTTCCAGTACTTTCTCGAAATGAAAAAGAGTTATTTATTTATTTAACGCACGCGCTCTTGTATTTTTAATTTTCCGGCTTAGCTTTCTTTTAATATTCGTCGCGCGCTGCACTGCGTGAGAAATAAAACCATTTAATTTATAATTGAACTAACATTAGCTTTTTAAATACCAAATTCGTAACAATATCAAAGACGAAGTACATCGAGATGAAATACTACATTTAATAAGGAATTGTAAGCCGAATAAAAGAAAAACATCTGCCCTGAAGATAACGATAGTGTTGACAGATCAACTTCCAGTTCATTGCGTGCCGCCAAGTTCCCCCCCCCCATTTTTTTACAGTGACATTTTCATATGAAGGAAAAATCAAGGCTTAGTGTATGTTTGATGATTTAAGTAGGATGTGTGCAAGAAAATACAAAATATTTTTGTAAAATATTTCAAAGAGTTAGCAAAATTTGTGTCAGTAGTATAAATGAATCTCACTGAATAAAAGGGAGTGTTTTGAATATATATATATGTATAAATGTCTGTAGAGTAAGAGTAAAATAAGAAGAAATGAAGTACTATTGGTATGTATCTAAACTTAACTGGGTAGAAATGCCCTATGCATTGGTTTGAGTGGACTTCATACGATGAAAATGTATTGCTCCTTATAAGATTTGTATAAAGTCAGTAGGTCTTGTAATAACGAAATTTGTGTAAGACTATATTTATTATGGGGGAAAGGAATCAGAAATACATATATGAATATGTTTTATAAGTTAAATATAAGGGTAAGTGTGTAAATGGAAAGTGTAAAAATTACTTTTGTCAGACATAGTTTGATGAATCCTTTGAATAAAAGTAAGACGTGTAAAAGGGAATCAACAAAGTTTTGTATAGTTGGCCAAAAAGTTAATACACTCATTATAAGTTAGTACAATACATTAGAAGGAAAACTTCTGAGTATCTCCAACTTAGTAGTAAAAAAGTAAGAAATATAGTATTCCAGTTAAACTATATAGAATGAGCATTGTGTTTATTGGTTTAAAGTTACAGAAAATATTATCTAGTGAAGTTATATGCCTGTAAATTCCAGCTTAAAATTTCAAAGACAGAGAAATGTAGGTAAGTTTACTTTTGGAGAAATGGAAATGTAACATTATATTGTATTTAAAACAAAGGGGGAAAATTAAGGGTAAAATAAAAATGTAACAAAAAAATTTTAAAGGAAAGGAAAAAAAATGAAATATACTTTTGGAAGTAAAATGCATAAGGAAAAAAACAAAAAAAAAAAAAACTGCATTTGTGTAAACCAAAACCTGAAAAAAAAATTAAATTTATGAAAATAAATATTACTTTTGTAAAATAAATAAAGTTAAAAATGTAATAACACCTTTTTTAAAATAAAAAGCGGAAAGGAAAAATTAAATTTGTAAAAATAAATATTACTTTTGTAAAACCAAAAAAAAAAAAGTTTAAACAAAAAATTAAAATAAAGTAAAGTAAAAATACGAAAAGGAATAAATTTTGGAAAAAAAAAACTTTTGCAAAATAAAAAAGTTAAAAGGAAAAATTCAATTCGTAAAAATAAATATTACTTTGGTAAAAACAAAAAGAAAGTTAAATATAAAAAAAAAAAAAAAAAAAAAAAAAATAATAATAATAATAATAATAAAATAAAATAAAAAATAAAGACTTTTGCAAAGTAAAAAAGTAAAAAGAAAATGTAAATTCACTTTTGTAGAAATAAACGTCAATTTGCGAAAGTTAAAAATAAAATTTATGTTTGGGAAAGGAAAACCTATTAAATGAAAAATTAATAAATTAACAAATAACTTAAAAATAGTAAGAAAGAGATAATAAATGAAAACACTTAAAAATATATTAATAATAAAAAAAAATTAAACTGTGGGAAAATCTTACATTTAAAACAGCAATGAAAAGTAATGATTAAGAAGCCAAAAGAAATCCTAGCCGCCGTGAAAAAACAAATGTTTGACGCGGTTTTCATGTCAAAGCGCATGCACAGACTTTCAGCCTCATGACATTTCAGCAAATAAGTCAAAGGGACAAAGAGAGTTTCAAATAACAAGATTGAAAAGATAATTTTTGAAGATTTCACATTAAAATGTAATTAAGTGACCGCCGTACTTAGCTAAAAAAATTCTTTTTACCTTTCGAAATTTCATTCATATTCCCTGACGAGACATTTCAGTGCTTTATCAATTTCACCAATATACACCAAACAGCACGATACATACATGAACCTTATAAGAAATAGACAAACCTAGTGGGCAGAGCGTGCGTCTCCCACATGTGCGCAAGAAAGAGTAGGGACGATCTGGCTTACTTTAACACGGAAAGCTATGGCGTTTGTATCACATAACTATTTTTAATTATTAAATGTGATACTTTGTATAAGTGATGAGATTATGAAAGTCACAGTTTTTGCAAACAAGATTTAATATACCTTATTTATGCGAATCTAATGCGCCATCGAATCTAATGCGCATCCCCATTTTAAAACTTTAAATAATAAAAAAATTGTTTGTCGGCGAATGTAATGCGCATCAATGATATGAGGAATTTATTGAATCTTATTTTATGCAACAATGAATTTGGAGCCCACCAGCGGCCGAGCGGTAAAGACGCTGAACACTGGTAGTTCGGTCTGTGGTTCGAATCCCGCGAACGGGCTGGCTGCATGGGCGCTTTCGTGGTTTTCCCCATGTGTAACGTGTATATGAGCCAGTTTTCCTTAGAAAGTCCTCCACGAAAGGCATCCCTCCCTTTAGGCAGATAGCCCTCGTGTGCTTTGCCATAATTAAATACACCAACACCAACAGCAACAATGGATTTGTATATAAACTATCAATTAATGGTATGATAATTTTATTTAAATTTAGATACCATATTTTATACAACAATGGATTTATACATAAAGTAGCAGAACATAGAATTAACCTATTAGTGGGCTAGTGTCATGTGAAACAATCATTGTTAATTAGCACTACCGTATATACGGTACCTATCGTAAAATATGAACATGAAATAAATCGTAACATTTCTATCTAGCTAACAGTTTCTACAATCAGTGATTAATAGTAAACATCTTTATTCACTAATGTTTTCATCACTGGAATCCTCGCAGCTCTCTTCGTCAGAAGCAGATTCATTTCTTCTTTCCTCATCATCGTCATCGTCATCCTCGGCGTTCCAGAGCACGTCATCGTCACTGCCATTCAATGAATTTGAAATGCAGCATTTCTTGAAAGATTTCCCAATCATTGGTGCTTCGATGCTTTTCCAGGCAGCAGAAACTCAGTGTGCAACAATGTGCGGTGCAGCACGCTTAATTTTTCCTTTCGGGGTCAATACATGGTTTGGCTCACAAAACCACTTTTCGTACTCCGCCTGAACGTACCCCTTAAAAGGTTTATTTATACTAATGTCCAGGGGTTGTAACACAGACGTCATCCCTCCAGGAATGATAACAAGATCACTGCCTAGGCTGTGCATCGTCTTTTTTACGTCGTCGGTGAGATGACCACGAAATGCGTCCAGACATAGCATTGATGGTGGATTAGAGAGCCCATCGGGACGGCGTTTCCATACATTTCGGAGCCAATCAAGCATTAATGATTCCGTCATCCACCCCTTCTCTTGGTTTCGAATCAGTACATCATCTGGGAACAGCTTTTCATCCTTAGGGGTTTTAGGGCATGTTTTCCGTTTGAAGATTAAGAAAGGGGGAAGTTTGCACCCGTCTGCTGTTATTGCCAGAATCACTGTTACGCGTTGTTTTTCACATCCCGAAGTTTTGATGATAACTTCCTTAGTCCCCTTCTCCGTAATGGTGTAGTTACGAGGCAGATCAAACCAAATTGCCGCCTCGTCAGCGTTACCAATTTGCCCCATTTAAAATTCTTTTCCTTCTGAAGTGTGGTGACATACCGCTGAAATGTTAGTATTTTTCCCTCAAAATCTGCAGGAAGCTTTTGGTATATTCTTGTACGGCGTCTTAGAGATAAACCCATCCACTTCATAAACCGATCCACCCATCCACGGCTGGCCTTAAACTCTTGTTTCGGTATTCCAAGAACTTCAGCCTCCTCTTTTGCTTTATTTCTTATGGTGTCACTAGTCACAGGTTGTCCATTCTTCCTCCTTTCACGTACAAATTCCAAAACTTTTTCTTCAATTTTAGGGTGTCTTCCTTTGCGAGGGCCAGTGAATTTCTTTCTACTAGCTTTAGTTGCAAACAGTGCCAATTCCTGTTGCCGCCACAAGCGAACATTGCTCTCAGCTACGTTGAACTCTCTCCCTGCCTTTCTATTGCCATTTTTTTCAGCATAAAGGATTACTTTACGTTTGAAAGTAGCGTCATATGACATTCTTCTCTGTTTGCCTTCCATTTCGTGACTACGTACTCTGCAGTTTGTATCCTCTATGCAATAATGTGTCAACGATAAATGTAACGGTAAATGCAGTCGAGAAATTTGGTTGACGTCATCGGCGAACTTTGCACTCGAATCTAATGCGCCATCGAATCTAATGCGCACCCCAATTTTGAATACTACATTTGGCCAAAAACGATGCGCATTAGATTCGCGTAAATACGGTATCTCATAAAAGCACTTTTTACTGCATTTTGCGCATTTTTTTCAAGCGTAAATCTTGTATAAATTTTTTTACTTTGAAAAAACAGTAAAAATTCTAAACGCAATACTTGTGAACTTATTTTTAAGTACAAATAAAATAAAATTAAATAATACTGATAGCATATGATGCTTTGAAACAAATAAGGTAAAATTAAACAAGATCTGATAATTTTCTTTGATTTTAATAGTATTTTCAGGTAGTAGTTTTTAAAATTGTTATAACATAACAAGACGATCATTCATTTGATTATATGATCATTAATTATTAACATTACAAGATGATTATTTATTTTAGCAATTCATAAAATTCGGAGCATAAACTTTTTTGAGTGTAATGAGGGGAAAAAAGATAAACTCTGGAAGCACTCAGCAATATAATTTTATATTATGTCCAAAGGAGCGTTTTTGTAACGTTTTGCGTGTTATCTTTATTTATTAAACATCATGTTCTTTGCAAGTAAACCACACAAAATTCAATTCAAGAACAATATCACAAAATATTTGAAAATGACATATCATTAGAATTTCCGCGCTGCAGATAAAAATGTTATTTTCTGTACAGGTTTGCCATTGCTTGCTTTGAACTCGTTGAGTTTCTTAATCAAAACTTCGTTACAAATATGAAATGGATTAAAGCAAATTCAAAATTAGGCCGTACGGGTGCCCATGTTCGGGTGGAGGATTACGTTATTCAAAATTTTATGGTCCTAAATTCTGTTGTTTTTTTCACAGTTCGAGAGAAACATACATGCATTCATGCAGATTTCTTCATTATTTAATTTCTTTAAATATAATACAGGGCGATAATACTTGGTGGCAACAGCTTGCAAAGTGAAACGGACATTTATAGTGAAACAAAGCAAAATGCCGTTTCGAAACTAATAGCTTTTCTGAGCTGCCGCCCCTTTGGGCTAATAAAATAAATTCACAATAAATAAGAAAACTTATGCAGAACTAGACATAAATTTAAAAAAATAATCACTATAAAATACTAGCATAATTAATTATTACAGTTAAACACAATTTTTAACATTAAAATAAATGCATAAAAATTATTAAAGTGTTAAAAGTGTTAATCACTCTGATGTATTATGAAATATTTTTGAAATAAAACTTTTTTGTAGAATATTATAGCATAATATTCAGATATAATTTTAAAAAAGCAGTACAAATAAGAATTTGAAGCAAAAACTTTCAAAACTCCATTTTTTCGATTTTAGCATTTTTTACTTATTTACACCAATTAAAAAGCATGAAAATTGTAAGAGAATATTTTTTTTTTTTGAATTTTTCTTTTAGATCAGATTTAAAATATTATTTTTTAAAAGAAAGATATAGAAATTTCCTTACAGCATAGGCAAAGCTAAAAAAATATCCAGACCTGAAAGCATGCAACAGCTTTATAATTATTTAGAACATTAATTATGCTTGATAAACATGCTAAATTTTTAAAAATCAATCTCAGTTTCAAAAATAAAAATATCTAAAAATTTTAATTTGTGAAATGAGGTGCTACCACCAGCTTTTTCTTGAAAATTATACGCTCTGCAATAGCCAACTATTGTTAAGTTTCTGCAAGTCATCCCTACTCCTCCGGATGTGGTCAAGATGACAGCCGGCAATACGCCAAGGCAGGGGAGAAAAACCTATTTTGGTTGGTCTATTTCTTATAAGGTCCATGGATACATATTAAACAATGCTAAATTAACACAATAATTAAAAGTATATATGAGATCTATAAGAATCGAAAAATGAATTTTACTGATAGTGAAAAAATAACTTAAATATTGAACTTATGGAGAAGTCGAGAAATTTTTTAATTGATAGTAAGTTTGAATAATTATTGGGTACGTGTCAGCTAAACGTTACTGTCGGCTTTGTGTCCTGTCAACTAAATGTGTTCATAGTTAAGTGTCCCATAGCTAAATGTCTTGACGGCTAACTCTCTGTGTCAGCAAACTGTCCTGTCAGCTAACTGTCCGTGTCAGCTAAATGTCCTGTCGGCTAAGTGTCTTGTCGGCTAACTGTCCGTGTCGGCTAAATGACCTGTCGGTTAAGTGTCCATGTCGGCTAAATGTCTTGTCGGCTAAGTGTCCGTGTCGGTTAAATGTCGTGTCGGCTAAATTTCCTGTCGGCTAAATATCCCTGTCAGCTAAATGTCCTATTGGCTAAGTGTCCATGTCAGCTAAGTGTAGCTGTCGGCTAACTAATGTCGGTTAAGTGTCCTGTCGGGTAAGTAGTTGTCGGCTAAGCTGCCAACATCTTTGCACAGCAATGTGTGTACGCTGCAGGTGGCGGCCTATTGCTTGGTATGGCTACCCAGCTTCACGCAACCCTACAATGCGACCATGTTCAAAGTCATTTAAAATTTTCTTTGTCTGTAAGGTCTTCGATATCACCATAATGGCATCTTTAGTTGCTTCTTTACAGAATTACAACGGCAGCAACAAAAAACGATAAATTTTCCGCCTCTGTTACTGGTTTTATACTTTGCGAATTGCGCGCTGTGATCGCAATTCCTGTTCGTTTGCCTTGAAACTTTGATCATTTGCATGTTCGATCAAGATGTTTTTGCATACCAAATTTCATCATGATCGCAAAAGTCCTTCTTGGTGGTTTGATTTTTTTGCAAAAGAGTGTATCTAAAATTTTCATTCAAAAAAATGGAACCTGTGGCTATTTTTATAAATAATTATTTGTTTAAGTTTGTGAATTTCTGTTTTAGAGTATTATAGCTTAAATCGGAAGTGTTTAAGCATAGTAAAATAAAATAACCTTCTTGCCTATCTCTTTCTATATGAAATGATTCTTTAATAAATTATGATAATATTATGAATAAATCAAAAATATCACTCCTTAAAAGAAAAATTGGAAAGTACACCCAACAAGTTGTTAATTAAAACTAAACAAATCCTTCAAATATGCAGAAATATCATTTTTAAAGGCTTTAATGTTATACACATGCATTTAGATTTTGAACTATTTCTTAATAATTTTCTGTACATAGTAAATTTTGTATATCATCTTTATTACTTTAAAACAGAAAATGAACAATGGCAAAGCATTTCATTGTAAATTTAACATAATTTTACTGGAAAATACATGCACGGAAAAGCTTAGAAACATGTATACAGTACAAAGTCTTTAATCTGGACTCGTCGGGACTTCGGTGATTCCAGATTAGAGGTTTTTCTGGATTATAGATCATCAATATAAATCTGGTAAAATGGCATGAAGAAATTAAAATAATAAAAATATGAAACCGTAATTTATGAAATAAAGAGCAGTCATGATTTAAAGGGTATCAAAATTTACAAAAAAAAAGCTTAATATTTATTTGTTTACTTTATTAAACATTTCTTTCAACGCGCACATGCGTAAAGCATACATTACGCATAGTTGAAATTAGAAAATTGCAACCAGAAAACTATCTGATGTGTATTCGTGATATTTATAATGACAAGGAACTTGATTTAAATCATATCAAAGATAGAGTACATCGAGATGAACTACTACATTTAGTAAGGAATTATAAGTCCAATAAAATAAAAACATCTGCCCTGAAGATAACGATAGTGCTGACATATCAACTTCGAGTTCATTGCGCCCCACGATGTTCCTCCCCCCCCACAGAGCAGTGTGAAATTGATAAACAGATTTTGGAATGGTTAGAGAAACAAAGGATATGCCTTTATCCATTTTTGGCAGCAATTCCACTTTTTGTTTCATGGACATCGAAACATGCTTTCGCTTTGTAGATCCTTTGGCAGCTCCAGAATCGGAAATTTTTTTGACATAATCAAAAGTTCAAGCTTACTTTTTATAAAATTGCTCTATAAGCCGGATCCAATTAGAAGAATAAGGAACAACGCAATCTGCAACATTAACTGAAATAGATAATTTTAGCCTAGCTTATACCGTCCGTTATACATTAAACGCGCATGCGTAAATGTATTATGCGCCTGCGTAAATGTATTATGCACATACGTAGCAAGCGCAGAAAGTCAAACCCTGCTAAAAATGCTCCGTAGAAACCCATAAAATTTTTTTACAGGGAATTGGCCTATGGATACCCATAGGCCAAATCCCCGTAAAAACCCACAGACAGAAACCCGCACGGTTGTATGGATACCCGTAGGCCAAATACCCGTAAAAACCCATAAAAAGAAACCCGTACGTTTGTACGGGTACCCATAGGCCGAATACCCGTAAAAACCCATAAAAAGAAACCCGTATGGTTGTACGGGTACCCATAGACCAAATACCCATAAAAACCCATAAAAAGAAATCCGTACGGTTGTACGGGTACCCATTGGCCAAATACCCGTAAAAACCCATAGAAAGAAACCTGCACGGCTGTACGGGTACCTGTAGGCCAAATACTCATAAAAAACCTGTAAACAGAAACCCGTACGACTGTACGGATACGAGTAGGCCAAATCTCTGTAGAAACCTGTAGAACTGTGGGCACTATAAACAAAATCCCAGTAAAAACCCATAGGCAAAAATCAGAACTTTATATGCATATTTATTGGCCAGATTTCCATTAAAAAAATGGATATTCCGTAGGTCTATGCCTTGTAAAAACCAGTAAACAAAAGCATGTACACCTATACAGGCACCCATACGCCAAATCCTGTAAAAACCACTACAAAAAAATCCACAGACCAATAAAGGTACCTCTTGGAAAAATCGCTGCACAAAACAGTAAACAAAAACCCATAAACAGAACCAATAGCATTATACCATAGTGGAGTATCCATATATAGAATCATACATAGAACGGGTATCCATATACAGAATCCCTATAAAAAACAATACACAAAAATAGAACTGTAAATCAAATTTCCATAAAAACATAAACCAGCAGAAGTACATAATTAGCACTGATGAAATGTACAGAACTAAATGGCGGAGAAAGTATGTAAAGTAATTTTAAATAAAACTCAATGCGAATAAATAAAAATTTTAAAATATCTAGAAGCCTACGAGCCCCTGTCCTTCTTAAAGCACGTCAATATCTATAAACATATTACAAAATATTTGTATAAATTCTCTTCACAAAATTTTAAACTACCTTTATATAATTCTGAAAATAAAATGAATAGAAAGATAATAACCAAAGTCATGATTCACAACCATCGAATGATATATGTAAGAAAATAAGGAATATGCAAAAGATTAAATTAGCAGCGTAAAATTAATTTTCCTTCTCTATTCTAAAAACAGTAATTTTTCTGCACTGCATCATTTCGAGATTAATTCATGTCATATGACTCTTACATAATTTGATGTTGTGAAAGAAACTAAAACTCAAACAGCCAATAGTAATTTTACAGCAGTATTAACTACCATAATTTCCGGAAGAAACGCCGCGGCGTTTACGTGTTTAAAACTTAAATTTTCAGCGGGTGCGGTGTTTCTACCCATGCGGCATTTAGGTTCACTAAAAATAAAATCTTTCTTATGATGGTCATTGTACATAGTTTGGATGGCCTTGTCATTGTGCATAGACTGGTGCTGTTCCCACACAAAAGACCACTCAGTTGCTTTTTACGAACGTTATTTTGTTTACATTCTTTCCCTTGAACGGACCTACATACCTTATTCACCCTAAACGAGATCTCAGAACTATAACATTCTTCCCCCTTTCAAATCAACGTTCTCATCAGTTTGAATAGTCTCTCTCCTCTGCCATTCGATGAATCTTCCAGGACCCATCCTCTCCCCACCTCTGCCTTTTCTGCAATTTTTTTCAAAGGCGGACACGACTTCACCTGCCTCGCAATAACAAACTCTGACGTATTTTTCCTTCAGCATGAATGTATTTTTCTTGGCATTCTGCCAAATACAGATCCCATCAGTTTGGGTACAAGTACTTGTTGGATAGTTTTTAAGTAAGAAGGGAGCGGAAAATTTTTGAAAATGTCTCTAAACGGCACAGAAGCTATACATTTCTTACCTTTAATTTATTTTTGAGTTATGGTTTCATTTCATGCATTTTTCTTAACTGGTATGTCATATATCAGGACTTAGGTTGAGTTTTTGCATCTATACAGCCCACGACGATGTCACGCGCAATTTAATATATTGCGGCGTTTACGCTGATGCGGTGTTTCTGTGCAATTTAAATTTTTTTCCCGCCATTTTTCTCGAGTGCGGCGTTTACGCTGATGCGGCCTTTCTTCTGGAAATTACGGTATCAAATACGAGTAAAAATGCATCGAGAACCAAAATTAACTCGGTCTGAATTAAGATTTCACCCTTAACATAACGCATTTGTTTTTTACGCTTTGGCCTAGCTGGATTGCAGTCTGTCTGCTCCTTGTTTCTTACTACACATTTATCAAAAATGTTAATTTTTGGAATAGGCATAAATAATGTGCCAACTTGTTTGTGGCTGCAACATATTTGCTGAAAGAAAAGTTGAATTAAATTTACCTCGACTGCAAAATTCTTATTCATTGTGGATTGAGTTTCAACATCTTTAAGCCATCAAAATTCTTGCTGTTCATTACGGATTCAGCTGCTTGTATTCGACTACAGAATCTATTACATATATGTATAATATCATTTCATTTGATGGTTGCGAATCATTGCTTTGACTGTATATACATATAGTGCTGTACCTCACTGCATATATTTGTATTTCAGTTCTTTAATTGGGAAATTAAACAATTGTATTTAATCACATCAGCTTGTTTAACAATTTGATACCTAATGAGAAATGTATTGCCAAAGGATGGTACTTTCTAGCATCTGCTTAAATTTTAAGTTACCTACAATGCACTAAACCAAATTAAAAAACAAAACTAGAAGAAACCCAAATTTTCAGGAAGAGAAACATTATTAACAAGCAAGCAAAAAAAATACGGGGCTTGCAAATTAGAAACTTAACATAGAGTTCAAATTTAGCATACTTGCTATCCCCTTAAAGCTCGCTTACCAATGATAGTAACACCCTGCAGCTTATTATGACACGCATACACATAGATGTTTTGTGTGGAAGAAAGGATGAATCCTAGAATATAATGTAGGGAAGAAATAATAATATACAAACACTGTGTCGACCCCTTATTACAATACTTTGAATATTACCTGTATCTCTGAAAAGATAAATGAAACATGAAGATAACATATAATAAACTTAATAATACCCAAAATACAATAAATTATATTGTAACAAAACGAATTTTAAAAAATTTACAAGTTTCAACGAATACCAATTCTCAACGCACAGTTCGGGAATTAAGGAAATATCCCATAGCGTATAATGTTTTATTTCGTATCTCACTTTTAGTGCTATATAATATTCCACAGATTTTATATAAATAAAATCTGTAACATAATGGGTATTTATACTATATGTAGTTCTTGATGATCAACTTTCGTACTGTATAAAAATCAACTCAAATTATCAACTTTCGTACTGTAAAAATTCCATCTATGTGAATAAGTATGAATATACTCATATACACATAATTATACTAAATAACTAATTTAATGAAACTAAATTCCTATAGAAAAATGGGGAAAGTGTAGAATCGTCCACTGCTTGCTGTGTTTTTAAGAATTGCACATACTCGGTATCCATGTACCCATTGACCTATTTTCACTTAAAAAAACATCCCAGAATTGCACAAAAATGTCATTGTGCACTCCTTTGACTTTATTCATGTACACATCAACCTATTTTCACTTAAAAAGTCAAAAGAAAATTGACAAAAATCCAATTCCTTTTACTTTTGTCAAAAGTGCCAAATAAATAAGTGGGCGATTCTGCACTTTACCCGAAAAAATATATAAAAATACCATTTACCTATATATATTAATAATTTATTATTACACAAGGTTTTTCATACATCATCTCAAAGGAACATAAATTTAATTAAAGCGATGCATTATTGGAATAAATTTGAGTGAGTGTTTTAGGTGTAAGTTATTTAGATTTCTATGGTAGAAAGAATACTTTAGAAAATGTATAGAAATATTATTTTGAACCATAAAAATTCTAAATAGTAAAATTTAAAGTACTGAAAAGGTAGCTATTGTTTTTAACAGTAGATTATATAATATAAAAATACCTCATGCTGAGCATTTTCTGAAATTACAATGCCAAATGAAATTTATATAGTGCAGTATTTGGCAATAATAACTTTTTGTAAACAAATGTAGCTATATTCGCTTAATTGTAATGACAGTAATTTTAACTGCATTTGTGTAAGGCTGTACAGAAGATTTATTTATATGGGTTTTCATCCGCAGAGAACAACCGGATTCTCTGTGGAGGTGCTTCCGAAAATAATGTTTAAATATTACTCTAACTATATTTGAAAGCTATGCTATAACAATGCCCTTATAAGACTCATGATCCGAAAAGCTTTGGTTTTAATTGTCTCGTAAAAACTTTCAATTACTTCTGCAAAATTCATACCCACATAAAAATTACTACACCGAAGTCAACTGATTATACAGCAAAACATTCCTAAAACAATCAACTCCACAATTCGAGATAATGCCAGTTTCCTGTAGCCTGACAAAACTATGAATGATTTTTAAAGTCCTGTTATTTAATTATTGTCCTGACAAATGTGCCATTATCAGAGGTGGTCATTTAAGAAAATAACCACTATATGAGGTTTCAACTTAATGTAATTTTTTTCAAATAAATAATTCACTTTTTATACTCCCAAGACTAGTACATTTAATATTACATAAATCTTATTCACAAATCTATTTCTATTTCAAAAGCAATTTATGAAAAACACATTTGAAATTTTCTTCATCAAACTAATAATAATGAAAATTAAAGTATGTATAAAAATGATTATGTGTTTTAACAAAATAGCACAAAATATTTAATGTAAAAATGTGGTTCTAGTCTCATACTTGTAAAGAAAAATAGACCAAAAAGAAAAAAAAAACAATGTAAGTTACTATGATCATCTAAATTTTCACATAATTTTAGTAGTGGAAAAAAGATTCCTTAAGCTTGTATGTCTTGTCTACCCCATTCAATAAGTAATAAACACATTAAATATTTCAATGTTTATTTCATTAATGAAACTTACCTTTTTTGCTCGCGAAATATAATTAGTACATTTTTTAAAACATAAAAAAACATTCTTTTTGCTCGGCCACATCACATTAGTCGAAAAATTCAAAATTGAATCATGCAAGATCATTTTTAAGTAAGGTATGCTCAAATTTATTAGTACATAATATTCAAATGATAAAGCATCTACATGAACAAGCTTTAAAAAAGTATTTCTAAACTGTAATCAAAAAAATGAATTTTCCAAAATACAGTTTCAGTAGAATGCAAAAATTATATTTCTGCATCCGCACACTGAACCAAATTATCAAGTCTGAAATTATCACTTTTCAGTCTTTAAGCACATTGTTTTTCAGGTTAAAAGTAAAGATGGAACATCAATTTCACACACAGAAACTCCATTTCACAACTAGTCAGTTATCAGCAACATTCTCTCAAACATTAGACACGATTACGCGTGCATGGCTTTAGTTGTATATTCATAGTCAGTGCTGGTATTTTATTATTTATTACTAATTTCTAAACAGTAAAACATATTAAAATTTGTAAAACAGTAAATCCTAGTAAATAATATATTGCATTACTACAACCACGAAGAAAATAACACCACCATCGCACAACAATAACTAGAGCGGCGCCATATTGCTTGTTTGGGAAACTTCTGAGAGTGGGGGAGGGAGGGGAATTTTTTTTCTCACGTCAGCGTTAACAGGGAGAAAAGTTTTGCGATTGTGAATGAACTTGTTCGCGTTAAAAGAGATGTTGGTTGATACCGGTGTTTATTTGTAATTCAGAAATGTAAATGCTTATGTGTGTGTATTCAGAGAACCAACTCGTAGCAAAAACCACCTCCCTAAGACAACCGCCTCTGAAAGAGACCAGTATTTCTGAAAACATAAGTATACTTTGGTATTGAATATTCCCTCTGTAAGGCGACCATTCACAAAGAAAATTCTGCAAGTGTGTCTGGTCGCCTTAGAGAGATTCATTCCGTAGATGCAATCTCCCTAAGACGACCACCTCTAAAAGATAAACATATCTCTGAGAACGTGAGTATATATTGGTATTGAGCATCACCTCTCTAAGGCGACCACTTGCAAAGATGAATTTTTATTTGCGGCTGGTTGCCTTAGAGAGACCTCCTTGTGTGTGGTGTATATGATTACTGTTATTGTTTCCGAAAAAAAATTTTAAATCAAATAAATGAGCATATTTAGTAAAAACCCTCTCTAAAACGACCACCTGCGTTTCCAGGTTACTCTGATGGTCTTAAAGAGATCATATTTTCATTCTGTTAATTTTATTGTTTACAAGAAGTCTATTAACGTCAGATAAAAAAATAGCTTAAACCCATATAAACCAACAGAAGATTTATTATTATATTGATACCAGTAAGAAAACCAGTAAAAGTCAATATAAACCTATACAAACCAGTACAAAGTTCTGCCATTGAATGTTGGTTGTATGGGTGTCAATTGATACCAGTAAGAAAAACCCACAGAGATCAATAGAAACCAGTAAAATTCAGTAGAGACCATCAAAAATTCTATAGGTACCAGTAGAAAGTTTTACTGGTTTCTATGGGTCATTTTGAAACCAGTAAAAAAAACGCACAGAGACCAACAGAAACCAGTAAAAGTCAATAGAAACCCATAAATCTTATGGGTACCCATAAAAAGTTTTATTGGTTTCTATGGGGCATTTTTAGTAGGGAAAATACAGTCAAAAATCTTTAATTCGGACATCCATAATCCGGAATGATCTATAATCTGGATCTCAAAGCTACAAACTTTCTGTGCACGCATAAAGACATAATGCGTTTACGCATGCGCATTATACCTTTACGCAAGCGCATAATGTTGGCTTTAGTTTTTCCTTATGCAAATTTTGATCGGAGGTCAATCGTGGTAAGCTAACGTGGTTGCCGCTGATTGGCCGATGACGTCAAAATCGGTGGGTTGGACGAGTATTATATGTACGCCAGTATCGGCGAATTTGTTATTATGAGTTAGCATAATGCTAGTTTTCTTTCACTCAAATGATTTTAAATGTAAAGGCTACAGTGTTAGCTTATTTTATTTTAATTTACCGAATAAAGCATGAATTTTATTTAGATCATTCTTAGCTTTATTTAACGGAAGCAAAATATGCTTTGCCTTTATCTCCACTGCCAACAGGGTTATGGGCCCAGGGCCAACAGCTAACCTGTTACCCAGTTAAACTCAGCATTGAAGTAATGTAGGTGAAGAGGGCCGTTATCCACGAAAAGAAGCTCACCTGTCTTAGAAGTTTGTTCAAGTTGTTGTGCTTACCTTAATTGAAGATGTCATTACTACCTGAAGGTTTTGAGCTGTTAAACCATGACAACTGGGATCGATGGAAAGTCGATATGAAAATGCTGTTACTGGATAGATATTGTTGGGACTTCATAGAGGACAAAGAAGAAGAATTAGATAAAAATGCAACAAGGCGTGAAAAGCAGGAATTCATATTGAGAGAGAACAGAGCCTTCACTACATTATATTATGGAATTAAAACTGAGTTCAGGCCGCTCATACAAGAATGCTCAAGTGGTAAAGAAGCATGGGAACTTCTACAGAAGCAATTCGAACTCAAATCAAGAGCAAGGATAATTGAGTTACTAGATGAATTTTTTAGCATTAGATATACCTCAAATGAAGAAATAGGATTATTCATTGCGAGGATAAGAATGACTGCAAAGAAGTTGACTGAAGCTGGACGCGTATTTCGAAACCCTAGCCCACTTTTCCAATTTTTGACATCATGGACAAATCGACTAGTTTCGCCTGGATGGTAATTCTTGAGCATGCGCTGAAACAAGCGTCTAGCCCCTCAGACGCTAGTTTCCTCCTGGTTCCTCCCTGAACATCTGCGCAGATTATTGAGCATTTCCCTGAAGTCGCCTCGTATTTACTATTATTTACTCTGCTCTTTGCCCTGCTGTGGTAGCAAAGATTATGTATTGTAGCATGTGATTGCAGATACAGTTCTTTTTTATTTTGCTTCGATTATTATATCTTCTGCACAAAATCAAGAAAAACTGCCCCTTTCAGGGCCAAGTACTTCTGTTTCCTGAGAAGGTATTTTTGATTCTAAATCGAATCAAAATTAGGAAGGAGTAATCGTGAGCGATAATTCAGTGTGATAATTCTGGTTGTGTTGTGAGTGATATGGTTCATTGTGCAAATGATTTTAGTATAGCTCAGAGTGATTTTGTTTGCCGTGATTGTTTAAAACTTTCAACTATAGATACAATTTGAAACGAGATGCATATAAATTTCATTACAATAATACTACATTAATTGAGTCTCTGAAAACTAAGAGTTCTAATAGTATGGTTGATTGTGCAAATAATTTTAGTGTGGCTGAGAGTAATTTTGTATGCTCTGATTGCTTAAAAACGTACCAAAATAAATGCAGTTTGAAACGGCATACCAACACATTACACTCCAATAATACTACATTAATGATTCTTTAAAAAGTGGTTGATCACCAAGCTACAACTGTGAGGACTGCCATCTGAAATTTAGTGACATAAAAAATTGGAAATATCATCAAAATAAAATGCATACTTCTAACAGGTAATTATGTGTGTCCTGTATGTTATGCTAATTTTGAAAAGCGAGAAATAATATTTCATTTCAATAATGTTCATGATGTTGATTTGAATCATACTGAGCTAGAATTTAATTCATTTAATGATTTTTTGGCATGGAAAGCAGAAATTGAAAATAATATGAAGACAAAATTTCTTATGGAGTAAGCATATTTAATATACATGGTGTAATGCCACTGTTTAGGAAATTTTATATCAGAAAGTAAAGGTTTGCATCACTTAAAAATCCTTGGTAGCAATAAAATAAATGCATATTGCCCAGATGCATTAAAAGTAACAGAACATACAGATGGCAAATGTGTAGTGTCATATCAGAAAATACATATTGGCCATTGGAATGATTTAGGTCACTTATTTTTAACAACAGATGAAATAAAAAATATTGCATCAAAGATAGCAGCAAAAATTTCTCTGGATAATATTTCAGATGAAATTAGAAATTCTCTATGAGATGCTGGGCTTGAGAGGGTTTATTTACTTGCAAAACAAGATTTACATAACAGTAAAAATCTTTCAATTTGTCTTCTAATTCTGTTAAACATGAAAATGATTAGGTTTGTGTAGATACATGGGTACCTCAAATGCAAAATCCTGAACATCCATGTATTTCATTTTATAAAACCCAGGGATCAAGATAGCATGAGTGAATATTATATACAATATTCATTTCTAAAAAGAAATGATTTTGTTTTGATAATGATGACAGAAGCACAAAGAGAGATACTGAAAAAATTTTGTTCTGACTTGTATATGTATTGATGGTACACATGGAGTGAATGCATACAGATTTCATAACTTTACTTACAATAGATGATTTACACCAAAGATTCCTGTGTGCATTTTTAATTTCTAATCGATGTGATCAGCCAGTGCTATCATTTTTTTTTTTCATGTATTAAAGAAAACGTTGAGCAAATACAACCACAAATATTTATGTCTGATATGGCTGAATCTTTTTTTTAATGCTTGGGAGTCTGAAATGGATTTACTACAGAAACGTCTTTTTTGTGCATGGCATATTGATAGAGCCTGGAGAAACAATTTAAAAAAAAATCAATGGTGTTGAGAAACAGGCAAAAACATATAAAATTATCAAATCTCTCTTAGAAGAACAAGACATTCATACTTTTCATATACTGACAGAAGCAGCAATAAAATTACTTAAGATCTGACACTATTGCATTTGCAAATTACTTTGAAACATATTATTTACAAAATACATCTAGCTGGGCTGTTATAGACTTATAGTCTGTTGTTATAGTCTGTTATAGACTTCACAGTGGTGTTAACACAAACATGCACATCGAACGAATGCACCGAACATTAAAATATATTTATCTTCATGCAAAAAAATTTAAGAGATTGGATAACACTATATATGGTATTATGAGATTTGTAAGAGATAAAATGATTAATCGCTTAATTACAGCAAATAAAGGTAAATTAACAAGTAAGATTTGAGATTTAAGAATCAGACAGAAAACAAATGAAACACTATGTTGATAAGTAATACAGAATGAGAATAGGTGGTCTGTTTCATAAACACATAATACAGAAATATACACTATACATGAAAGTAACAAAACTTGTACATGTCACATACAGTGCACCAAGTGTAATATATGCATTCATTGATATGTATGCAGCTGTATTGATTCATCAGTTACTAGAGATATTAGGTATTTTTGTGGAAGCAAGCAAGATGAAAAATATTCAACGCCTTCACCGGGAATCAAACCGCGGACCTCTGGATACACATCACACCGTGAAGGCATGCCAAGAAGGTGGGAGAAATACTTTATCTCCTCCTTTTAAAGGACGATTGGAGTTTTTATGGGACCTAATCACCAAATCCTGGGTGTGGAGGACAATCATCTAACACCCTTTTAGTTAGAGTGCCACTGTACAGACTGGAAGCAAGAGAGATTGAAAAATTAGCAATGGCTTCGCTAGGAATTGAACTGCAGACTTTTGGAATATGCGCCCAGTGTGCAGACCACCACACCAAGAAGGCGGGAGAAATACCTTATATGTTAGGTGGAGTATGTGCAAGCACACTAGAAATACTGCTACTTATTAAATACATTACTTACATCAGCACACTAGAAATACTACTACATATACTACAACTACAATGCATAATAAATTATCCACTTAGTATAGATGATGAAAATGAATTTTGAATTAAGTAGCCAAAAAAAAAAAAAAAAAAAAAAAAAATCACAGACCCTCTCACTGAAATAAACTAACATGTTTAGAATTAGTAGATTCATTAAAATGTGACAAACAATGCGATGTGGAACACAGAAAAAATGAACGGTTAATCTTTGGATTATGGTAACTTGGCGAAAATTTGGCGACCAACTCTGCTATAGCAACCTGCTAGTTTTGTTTCGGACGCCATTTTGTTTTCACGAAGTAAAGGCTTTTTTTTTTTTTTTTTTTTTAAACTCAACATTTTTTCGAACAATCTGCTAGCCGAATTACGCTTATACGAGAACTTTTATGGAACAAAAATGTTTAATCATGATGAAGATTAGGTACGAAATTGAGAGAAAGTGCAGAATCGCCCACTGCTTGCTGTGTTTTTAAGAACTGCACATACACGGTACCATCCATGTACACGTTGACCTATTTTCACTTTAAAAAAAAATCCCAGAATTGCACAAAAATGGCATTGCGCACACTCTTGACTTTATCCATGTTCACTGCTTAAGTCCTAGCTAGTAACTTTTATCACCTTACCAAAATGTCGCCAAACTACCTGTTACCATATTCTAAAGATTAGCCGAATGAACTATAACAAACATGTTTAGAATTAGTAGATTCATTAAAATCTGACAAACAATGTGATGTGTTAAACAAGATTCTAAAATCAGCACCACTACAACTAGAAGCTGCTGATATGTTAAATGTGCAAGAAATACATTTCCCAAACTGCTAATAAAGATATTCCACCTAATAAAAATATAATACCCAACAGATTCTCAAATACAAAACGAAAAGGAAACTGACAAAAACTTCTACAGTAACTTCGCAGAATGAAGACAAAAATACAGTTCTAAAAATTATTTTGGATCACAAAAATTTTACACATAATTTCACTGAAGAATCTTAACACATCTAGTGAAAAATATATACAGTGGCTCCCAAAAGTGTTTGTATACTTATGATTTTCATTGAAATAGGGTTCTATCCATTAATTTAAAGTAAACTTTCTGAATGAGATTTTAATAATAATATCTATAATATATTCGTAACAAAATTACATGAAATATTTTTAAAATATAGCGAAACTTTAATTTTAAGAAATTATTAGTAAAAAAATGATAAACATTTTATCTCACAAAAGTCTTCATACACTGAAATATTTTTGGATAAAATCAAAATTAGAATAATGAGTTGCTTCTTTTTAATTTTTACATTCTGGTGGCATTTAAAAAATTGTTTACTGTTTACTTCATAATATTCTATTTATTATTGAAAAATGGGTTGCAGTTGTAAAAAAATTACAGCATTCGAAAATTGATCACTTTTCACCATAGTAGTGGTAAATAAATTTGCAATATCAATAAATTAGTTAATTTACCCCATTCTACAGTGCAGTATGTGATAAAACGCTTTAAAGAAGAAAATTGGATTGAAAACAAGGTAAGAAAAAGTTGACCGAGAAACTTAACTAAACGTGATGAGATTTATTCTTAGAAAATTTGTAAAAAACCCAGTTCTGTAAAAGTTTCTGCAGAATTTAATGCAAAGTTTTCTACTTCGATTTCACCTGAAACTGTTCAACGAGTTCTCAGAGAAACTGGATTACATGGGCGTTCTGCCCGTAAAAATAATTTTGTTAGTGAGAAAAACAGAAAGCATTCGCAAAAATCAATGATAAATACACCCGAAACGTACTAGAATAATGTCCTATTTGCTGACGAAAGCAAATTTAACATTTTTTGTTCCGATGGTCGAATAACTGTATGGAGAAGAAAAAATGAGGAACTTCATTCTAAGAACTTAGTTGGAACAGTTAAGCATGGCAGTGGAGGTGTTCTTGTGGGGGGGGCATGACAGCATCAGCACTAGGTAATTTGGTATTTATTGATGGCATAATGAATCATTCTTTTTATTTAAATATTTAAGAGACAATTTAAAATTATCAGCCCAAAATTTGGGTATTGGAAACAACTTTATTTTTGATCATGATAACGATTCTAAGTATACGGCTCTCAACGTTTGCCAGTAGTGTCTCTATAATTGTCCACAGGTTTTGAAAACACCACCTCAGTCGCCAGATTTAAACCCCATAGAACACATTTGGAAAGAGTTGGAGGTTAGAATACGAAATCACAACATCAAAACGAAAAGCGAACTGAAAACAGCCATGATGGAAAGAATGGGTGAACATTGATACAGAAATTACCCCCCCCCCAAAAAAAAAAAAAAAAAAAACTAGTAAAATCTATTCCCAGATGTTTAAAAGCTGTTGTGGATGCTAAAGGATATCCTACTAATATTAATTTAACGAAAAATGAAAATATTTACTAATATGTCAAGATTTGTTTTTGAAGTGTACGAAGACTTTTGTGAGATAAAATGTTTGTCTTTGTCATTTTTTGATTATTACCGTAATTTCGCGCGTATAGTCCGCGGACTATCTGTGTTTAAAATGCGAATTTTTGAAGCTGCGGACTATCCACCAGTGCGGATAATACGCTGGTTGTTCACGGTTAAAATTGTTGAGATTTAAAAAACACGCTGTCGTGAACTGCCGATGATCAAATATAAAAAAAGCGTGAGATTCCAAGTATCCTTCGCACTGCTTTAGCACAACTGCCGGGAGGGGGAAAAGTAGTTGATGCGTCAACTCGGTTTTTAGGAGCCATAGTAGCAAGTACCTGGAGTACGAAAAAAAGCGTGATTCGTTTACTTATAGCGTGGTTTGGCAACACCGAGTGAGTGGGGTCGAAGGTCACATTTCATTACCACTTATCACGAGGATAGCACGTTGCACAGTATTTTGTTTTCGTATTTTGTCTTTCATCTCCGCTAACGTTGATGAAACATCGCCGGAGATTTACTGCTGAGAGGTAGTTGAGAAAACTGAAAAAGATGGAAATAGAGGAGCGGGCCGTTATTGGTTTAATCCTAGTATCCGGTGCACACGGGATTTGACTACTTTTGGCGACTTTATGATGAGCAGTAAAAATGGGACATATACGATGAGTAGTTAACGGGTCATTCAAAGAAAATATATAGTTAAACATAGTATATACTATGTATATAGTATATATACTATGCGTGTATAGTATATATATAGACGTTCTTTGGATCATTTTTGGTGTTGGCGATAATTTTCAAAGTCGCGCCAAGGCTGCACCGTATACTAGGATTTTACTCCGTTATTTTGAAGTGGACAAGAAAGCGGTTAGAAATTTGCGCAAACAAAAGGATGTGTTTAAAAAGCATGGGAATATTGCCGTATTAAAAAAGCGTAATTTCGGACGTATAGTCCGCGGACTATCAGACAATTTTTTAATTTTTTCTTATATAAAATCGTGTCTGCGGACTATACGTGCGAAATTACGGTAATTTCTTAAAAATGAATTTTTGCTATATTTAAAAAATATTTCATGTAATTTTGTTACAAATAGATTATAAATCTTATTATTAAAGTCTCATTCAGAAAGTTTACTTTTGATTAATGGATAGACCCTATTTCAATGAAAATCATAAGTGTACTAACACTTTTGGGAGTCACTGTATTTTAACAATAGTCATTAGTACCTATTTACAATTCCTTTTGTCCATTTTTATGATCTAAAATATCTTCTTTCAACTGCCTGTAAGTGAATCAAAATCGTAAAAACAACCTTGTATTTAGCGTAAGTATAGTGAAACACTCAATTGATTTCGAGGGCAGCTAAAGGTCCCTCATCATCAGGAGAAAGAAATACCTAGAAAGAAGAAAATAAAGGAGAAGGAGTCTCAGAAAGACGTGGTTCTTATCAGCACTGCACGTGGTTATAACTGGATTTTTAATCAATGTTGCACTGGCCGCCTACATTTACTGAGCCAGGCTATCTGATCAGGCATAAAGGACGAGAAAAATTAGAGAAGTTAAAATAGGGAGCGAGGGGCAAATGCACCTTCACGCTCAAAATCTGAACATCAAATAATGAATGCCTGTATGTGTTTTATATGTGTCAGATGATATTTTTTTCTTATTTATATAATACTCTCTCTCTCTCATTCTTCGGAACTTCTCTTTAATAATAAGATAATTCCAACTCTGATCCCTAAAATGATCAGGAACAGATGTAGAAGCTCAGAACAGGGTTTTGAACCTTTATCTCAGGTCCTCGTGATAGGCTGATGTATTCTGTGATTAAGTCTATTTTTGTTCAGTTATATTTGAGTAAGTCTATTTTTGTTCATCCTCCTTGCATTACTGTCTTCCTTCCCTCCCCCCAAGTTCAACAATACCAAATATTGTCCATATAATCAATCATTCATTGACTTTTACACTATTCAGTCAATAGATTATTACCAAACGTTTTAATGTAAATAAATATATTTTGGAGAAACTGAGTCAATCCCAAATTTGAACAGTAAGCAATATTTTCTACTATTTAATACTTGCTATTTAATATTTGTCAAGTTTTTTATTTTCTAATTATTCAACCCCATGTTGTGCACTGGCCATTTTATTATGAGTAGAATTGTTTAAAATTAACTGAACATTGTAACAATCTCATCACAGTTTTTTGAATTGCCACATGCTGCTACATTTTTATTTTGGGGTTTTAATTATTAATAACATTAAATAATAGAAACCTTAAGTTTTTTTTTATACTAACTAGCTTTATATACCTGGTGTGTACCTTTAATAAGGCTTACTTGTACATTATATAAACTTGTATTTTATGCCAATTGGTGTGTTCCTTTAATAAGGCTTACTTGTACATTATATAAACTTGTACTTTATGCCAATCAGTCCCCCTCTCCACACGTGTTGATGTCAGCATTTATTCGTATTCCTTACATTTTACAGCAATAATTCATAAGTTTGTCTTATGGATATGTGATGTGTGAAGGAATATGTGAAGAACACGTTTCCCCCCCTTTCGGGGCCGAATTTTGAAAACGTTTGAAATTGGTTTTTAGGTATTCATATTCCATACATTTTAAAGCAATAACCCTATGTACATCTGTTTCTTCCTTGTATGAAAAAGCATAAAAACACGTTTTGCCCACCGAATCTTAAAAAATCGCTTCTTAAATGACATCTTCGGTACAAAAGGAATAAGCTCCTAAGTTTTGATATCTGTATCTCTAATAGCTTTGGGCGATTAAATCATGAATTCTTCATTTATGTAAAGATTTATAATAAAGCATCTGAACAAATAAATATTTATACCAATTAAAAAGAAAACTATTTCAGAAAAACTAACAAAAGAAATTAATTTACACTGAGTAATGCGCAGCCAGTTCGTAACGTTTCAAACACACGGCATTTTAAAAAAATCGGCTTTGACCACGCCGAGCTCCTTGGAGTAAACACGCTGCGCGTGAATCTGCGCAAATGATCAGGGAGGAAACTAGTATCTGAGGGACTAGACGCTTGTTGCGCTGAAGGCAGAGAAGTAACATAAACAGAACTTTGGCTTGCGCTTGTAAACCGGAACTCTTCTCGCTCCTCCCACTAAATGGCACCCTCTCAATGGTCATAATGAATGTCAATCACGCACGACGTTCAGATGAAGAGTTTTGGCTCCGGGTTACTAGAAGAAGAACTTCATGTTTGTCATAGTAATGAAGACCAACTCAAATGTCGCCAATTTGTCGTGATTTTGGGATCTCCGCGCATTTTCTTTGTTCTTTACTGAAATTTTTTGTTCGTATGCAGACAGAAATTTTCCATAAGCTAATCACTAATTTTAATGCATTAACGTATTAAACGCTATTTTATAAGGAGAAGCATTTACAGTATACTCTAAAATATTTTTTAATCACTTAATACTATAACAATAATTCGTATCACTGAAATAATTTTTCAGTATTTCCTGAATTAAGTTTTTATCAGGATCATCAAAAGTCTTTCGATATGAAGCATGGTTTATTAATCTTTGAACAAATGTAGTTTCAAAATATTAGTCCTAGTTTTATTTTCTAACATCTCATAGTTAGATTGTTCTTTTATAATTTTGAACTTACGTTATCTTTTCTCAAATAAAATTCGTAAATTGTGAATGATCAGAATAGCTATTACTCTACACCGATTTCAGCAGGTTTTTATAACACAAAACAAGTATAATAATAAATGTTTAATAATTTTAATTTAATTTGATCCTGTGTTTATATAGTAACAGATATGCAACAACAAAATATCCTTGATTCAACTTACTTATGTAAACTTGTCATTGTGATATATAAATTATACTTTATAATTGAGATTTTCATCAAATTTCTATGCACCTCATACAATTAGTTAATAATAAGTAAATGGTGTATCATGTTGTATATGGTTAAACTTTGTAAAAAATTAAGAAATCATATTGCATGGTTTCAAATTATAAATAAACTGTTTAAATCTCCTTTAATTAGCAAATTAAAATGGTTTGGATAAATTTATGTTACTTTTGTTTTGGATAAGTAATTATCGTTTCTTTTAGAATTTTCTGTTCAATAGCTCATTTTAATAATGAAACATATGTTTGATTTGGATCCCATCAGTGGCCAAGCACTAAAGTTACTGAATACTAATAGTTGAACTGATAGTTACTGAATACTGAGTTGGATTCCAATCGAAAGGATTGGCTACATGAGAATTTTTGCAAATTTCCAATGTGTAACTTGGATACCAACCAGTTTCCTCTAGAAAGTCCTCCACAAAAGCACTCCTCCCTTTTGACAAATAGCACTCACATGCTTTGCTGAAGAATTTTCTGTTGAATAGCTAGCTTCATTTATAAAGCAAACTGAACTATGTTTGATTTGCGATTAATTAAAAAATGAAAGGCAACTAAAAGCTAATTATCATTTATTTTAATTTTTAAATTTTTCTCTTCAAGTTAAACAGCAAAATACAAATAATAAGTTAATATAGTATAGAAACTAATACATAATGATCATACTGGATATTTTCTGGGCACTTGATATAAGAAATACAAAAATAAACTGTTGATTGACTCCATAAAAATAAACAGATTTAAAGATTTTATTCCAGTTATTGAAAAATTAGTATATATATTGATAAAATCTGTGCAAATTAAAGATTAAAACTTTAACGTGAACTGATTTAATAGCAGAGTAGGTAACACTGATTTCTTGAATTTATGGGTTCCTGTGCTAGGCGAGAAAATGCTGACATCCTTAGCTATTTATAATTCATTCTAAGGAAGCTTTAGATTTCTGTATAGTTAATTTTCTTTTTAAAAAATTTAAGATGGTAAATAATGATTTAATGTTTCTACTGGGTTACTAGAACTTGTATTTTAAGGTTATTTTAGTAATGAAGATCAACTCAAATATTACCAGTTTGTCCTGATATATTCTTTGTAGATGTACTCTGTTCCTTTCAAAATGTTTGTTGATCATTTACTTGTAAGATAGTTATTTGGTGGTCGTGGGCATAATGCATGATATAATTAAAGAAAATAAGAGTAGACAATCTCCTATAACAAAAGAATATATTAAGTACTAAATTACAATTTAAATTACATTGCAGAGATCAACACAGAGCTCGGAGCACAGTTCATGCTACCTTCACGTACAGTTGTTTTGTGAGAAGTCTGAGTGAGTAATGACGTCGCTTTGCTGCTCCGATTAAGAACTGGATTTTACACGTGGCGCCATCTCATGAATAGAAGTTGAAATATCTGTCGGAACGCTACAGTACTTCCCCCCCATGTACCATCGGTACGTTATAAGTACTTTGGGTTAAATTTAACCTTTCTTCCAGATCTGGTAGTTTTAGGTTGCTCTTTAACGGGATGTAAGCTTTCTTCGGGGAGTGATGTTGATGAGGAAGTTGTTGGATCTTGCATTAGAAATGCTGGTTTGAGACGATCGATTCCAATCACTGATTGTTTGCCATTGCAGATGATGGTGAAATGTTTCGGTGTTCGTTTGACAACTTTGAATGGACCGTATGAAGGTGTTAAAGTTGGCTTAATTGCATCGTTGCGCACGAATGCGTGCGAAGATGTCTCAAGCGCAGGATGTACAAAATAGCTTGGCTGGTTATGCGAAGATGCTGGGGTTGGCGAGATATTGCTCATGGTCTCACGTAAACGTTGAAGGAATGTTGGAGGGTCGAAAACTGGAGTAGATTCTGTGTGAAAGAATTCACCTGGCAGACGGAGGGTTGCACCATATAACATTTCATCACAAGTGCTACCAATGTCTTCTTTGAATCGAAGACCAAGCAAGACTAGGGGTAAGGCTTCTGTCCAGTGTGTGCTACTTTGGCACTTCAGACCTTGTTTGAGAGATCGGTGAAAGCGTTCCACCATCCCATTTCCAGATGGATGGTATGGTGTTGTGCGAACATGGGGAATGCCAAGAAGAGAGGTGAGGGATGCGAACGAGTGACATTGAAATTGTCGGCCTTGGTCAGTAGTGATGGTGGTAGGCATGCCAAATCTTGAAAGCCGCTGGGAGATGAATGCTCGAGCTACAGTTTCAGCGGATATATTTTCAATAGGAATGGCTTCAGGCCATCTTGTGTACCGATCAATACAAGTGAGGAGGTAAGTGTAACCATTTGAAGGAGGCAATGGGCCAACCAAGTCTAAGTGCACATGATCAAAGCGTCTTTGCTGGAAGGTTAAATTGTTGAATGGGACTGTGAGTGTGACGGGATACTTTACACCGTTGACATCTAATACATGAACGAGTCCATTCTGTGATGTCTTGATTCATTGCTGGCCAGACACATCTGTCTGCGATCAGCTTTTTGGTGGCACGGATTCCAGGATGTGCCAAATTGTGCAAGGCATTAAACACTTCACGTCTAAAATTGACAGGAATATAGGGACGTATTCTATTGTTCTCTATGTCACAGTAAATTTTAAGCGTTGGATCAATGTGCAGCGGTTGTAACTGAAGGGAGGTTTGTGGATTTGAGATTAGGTTCTTGAGTTCCTCATCATGCAATTGAGCTTTTGCAATTTCAGAGAAATCTGGGGTAGTGAGGTTGATATTGTTTACCCGAGACAAGGCATCAGCGACACAATTATCAGTACCAGAGACATATCTGATATCTGTACTAAACTGGGCAATGAAATCCAGATGTCGAAGCTGACGAGGAGAACATGAATCAGAGTTTTTTCTAAAAGCGAAGGTTAATGGTCGATGATCGGTGAAAATGATGAAGTCGTGTCCTCCCAAGTTGTGCCGGAATTATTTAACAGAACAGTACACAGCAAGTAGCTCCCTGTCATATGTGCTGTATTTCCTTTCTGCAGTAGTAAGTTTTCTGGAGAAGAATGCCATTGGGGAAAGTCCTTTAGTGGTATGGGCTTGAAGCACTGCTCCTATGGCCGTGTCAGATGCATCTACCATTATAGAGAGCTGATCACTAGGTGAGTGATAAGAAAGTGTGGCTGCATTTGCCAGATCGTGTTTGTATTGCACGAATGCTGCAGATGCAGATTTAGTCCAAGGGACAGCTCGTTGATCGTTTTTTTTTGCTATTCTTCAGAAACTCATGTAGGCAGGCATGTGTTTTTGCGGCATTTGGCAGAAAGCGTCGGTAGAAATTTAACATTGCTAGAAAACGCTTCAGTTCAGAGATGGTTTTGGGCTGAGGTAGGTCGTTAATTGCTTTGACTCTTTCCGGTAAAGGTTTGACTCCATTCTGGGTGATAAGACATCCAAACTGAGTGTTGACCAAGTACACATTTGGATGGATGTAGTTTTAATCCATCATCCTTAAGGCGAGTGAAAATCTGACGCAGATGTTGAAAATGTTCTTCCGTATCTGTAGATGCAACCAGGATAGCATCAAAATATGGGATGCAGAAATCGAGGCCAGACAGTACTTGGTGTATGAAACGCTGAAATGTTTGGACAGCATTGCGAAGGCCAAATGGCATATATAAGTACTCAAAGAGACCAAATGGTGTAGTCACTGCGGTTTTGGGCACATCTTCAGCATGCACTGGGATCTGATGATATGCTCTGGCAAGATCGAGGGTAGAAAATATGTTTGTTCCATGAAAAAGATGGGTACAGTCTTGGATATGTGGGACTGGATATCTGTCAGGGACTGTGACGGCATTAAGTCGACGATAATCTCCACAAGGCCGCCAGTCACCATTAGACTTTTTAACCATGCGAAGTGGACTGGCCCATGGACTTTTAGATGGGCGAATGGTTCCCTGTGCTAGCATGAATTCAAATTCTTTGCGAGCAGCTTTTAGCATCTCTGGAGAATGAAGACGAGGCTTGGAAAATACAGGTGGGCCATGTGTTCCAATGTGATGATACACTTCTGGCTGATGAGTTTGCTGCCCTGATTTGGATGGGTTTAAAATGTCAGGGAATTCTGCTAATAACCGATGAAACCGTGTGCTACCCGATACAACACTTATGTTAGTAGGTACGTTCGATATGTGAGAAGCTTGGCCCTGTGATGTCAGCTGAGTTGTAGCATCAATTAAGCAATTATTCTTGACATCCACTAGAAGGTGGAAATGTCTCAAGAAGTCGACACCAATAATTGCTTGAGTTACATCCGAAATAATAAAAGGCCAGTTGAAAGTCCGGCGCAAGTTTAAATCAAGTGTCAATAGTTTGGTGCCGTAGGTTGCAATTTGGGTACCATTGGCTGCATACAGTACAAGTTTATTAAGTTGGTGAGCATTTGTTTTAGTTCTCGGGAGCACTGATATGTCAGCTGCAGTATCTACTAGAAAACATAACTGAATTGAACGATCAGCCAGTACTATTCTGTCGATGTGGCGGACATTCTGTTGGCCAGCAGAAGACCGCCCATTTAGTTTCCCGCTTGTTCAAAAGTGCATGGAGGGGCACACTTGCGAGCCTGAGCGCCAAAATTCATATGATAAAAACATATGCCACTTGTGGGTTCTTTGTACTGCGTTCGAGTATTGTGACGAGATCGACTCCTGCTTCGGGCACGAAATTTATTACGTGGGCCCTGATTTGATCGATTGTATCTCCGTGAAGCGTGAAGACTTGTAGAGAGTTCAGATACTTTTTTGGTCAATTCAGCCACTTGTTGTTCGAGGGATGAACTGGAAGGTGCAGCATTAGCAGCACTGACATAAGCTGGAGTGACAAGTTCATTAATTTTGTCAGCCATTGCTGCTAAACGGGTTAGATCTTCATTGGAAGCAGCAAGAATTATTTGTATGTTATTAGGGAGACGCGAAAGCCATAGTGACTTCAACAAGTCGTCACTAAAATGGCTTCCTGCCAGATCACGCATTCGTGACAGCAAGTATGAAGGTCGCTGATCTCCAAGTTCAAGTCCTTGTAGTAAAGTACGTATTTTTGAAGATTCACTTTCTGAATAGATTTCAATGAGCCGCTGTTTCAGTTTGGAGTATTTATCACAATCAGGTGTTTGAGAATTAAGTCATGCACTGAATTCAGAATATCAGACTCAATTGCTGCAACTACATGGTTGAATTTTGTAGAATCCTCACTAATACGAGCGATAGAAAATTGTGCTTCGATCTGAGCGAACCACAATGAAGGATTATTTTTCCAGAAAGGCGGTGGCTTCACCGCAACGCGTGTGATTTGTGGCTCTGGTGGAATATCGTCGGGCATACTGATAGATAATTTTCACTTTAATTAATAAACACTTAACAGCACAAATATTGTAGCAAGAGGATACACTATTGATATTTTGCCGTGATAACAATAAATATTTTAGCCAGGCAGAAAAAATTACGTAACGATACACACACAAATAAGACAGGGTCAGCAATTACACACACAAATAATATTTTACCGAAATGCATTTGAAAAGAAATCCCTATTTGAGAAAAAAAATGATGCGTTCATTTTGTATTGCGCACACACGAAATCACCACTTCACACTGCTAAGGCACTTTCGAAGGAAAAAGGAAATCACTCCTGTAGCACATGGGAAAAAAATTCACTACTTTCGAACACTGAGGGAAGAATTTTGCCGTAGCACGTTGCAGAAAAATTACTGATGTAGCACATTTAGCGAAAATCACTATTGTATCACATTTGTCACAAAATTTGAATGATCGAAGAATTATTGCACGACTGGTGAAGTCAGCGGAACGGAACAGATCACACTGATGATTTGCTGAAGCTCCTTGCGATGATATGCACGAAGAAAAAAAAACAAGCAATATATATCAATACTTCTAGAAATAATTGAAGGGATACGTTGTAGCATACGTTTAATGTCCATATTCGTTGTTATTTTTAGTCAGTTCTTCAGAATGCCTTGAATGCACGTGGCTTAGGGTCGTTGAAAATCCATTGTCAGTAGCGTGCTCAGTCAAAAGGTCACCACTTTTGGTGGTCGTGTGCTTAATGCATGATATAATTAAAGAAAATAAGAGTAGACAATCTCCTATAACAAAAGAATATATTAAGTACTAAATTACAATTTAAATTACATTGCAGAGATCAACGCAGAGCTCGAACACAGTTCATGCTACAGTCGCGTACAGTTGTCTGACGAGAAGTCTGAGTGTGTAATGACGTCGCTTTTCTGCTCCGATTAAGAACTGGATTTTACACGTGGCGCCATCTCATGAATAGAAGTTGAAGTATCTGTCGGAACGCCACAGTTATAAAGCATTTTCTCCTGTCCTTCCACATGTCTTCATGGTGTAATTGAAAACAGACTTAATGTATATTCGAGAATTCCAGGGTTCCTGTGAGAACATTGCACATTTTTCATACCTCCTGCTTCAAAATAATCTAATGACGTAACATAGTACTTAATTGT
The DNA here is from genome assembly GCF_044657685.1 of Stegodyphus dumicola. Classification (NCBI taxonomy): domain Eukaryota; kingdom Metazoa; phylum Arthropoda; class Arachnida; order Araneae; family Eresidae; genus Stegodyphus; species Stegodyphus dumicola. Next base: position 150,740,166 of record NC_140768.1, read on the forward strand.
TCAAAAGCTAGTCAATAATTTTAATGCTTTTGCCATTTTGTCGGGAGTAACATTTATATTATAATGTGAAATATTTTTATAATCACTTTAAATTATTGAAAAATTAGTAATTATATTTGTTATTTAATAGCTGATTTAATAACAGAATTGTTAGTGGTTTCGTTAATATTGGTTCCATTTCCAGCTGAGGAGATGCTGATGTCCTTAATTATTTATAATTCATTCTAAAAAAGCATTAGATCTGTGTATAATCAAGTTTCTTATTCAAAAATGTACATTAAAATGCTAAATAATGATTTAATGTTTCTGAGTTAAATTATATAAATAATCCAATTTCTTTGTGATGATCTTGCATTTCATTATTAGCTTAAAATGTATAATGACATGGATATGTATTAGTTTACTACTCACACATTTAAAAAATAAATACCTTAAAACTTCCAAAGACTGATATAATTAAAAGTTCAAGATAGTGTGGTATCTTGATATTGGGCTTACATCAAAATTTTAACTAAGCTTTACACATTTGAGCAATATAATCACAAATTAGATAACTGACCTAAATTTCTGTAACATAACATTTAATGATTATGAAAAAGCACACAATGACTTAACTATCTAAAGATAAAAATTACCTTTATGGCTGGTATTCTATTTAGGATCCAGAAAAACCACAAAACCACCTTTACGGCTAGCCCATTTCTAATGATTTCAATGTGCTTTGAACTATTAATGTGTGGATCGAGAACCCCAACATACTGTTTTTTTTTTACCCAAAAGACGTCTCCTTATGTAAGAAATTAAAATTTTTCTAAAAGACATATATTTCATACATAAAATATCAGTAAATGAAACATTTAAGTTTTTTTTAATATATTAGATTTACCTAAAACATTTTAATGAACACTATATATTATACTTAAGTTCAAGTCATAGAATATCTAAATATTAATTCTGATTATTGATTTAGTCCCACACGTAGCTGAGTAGTTAAGACTGCTGAATGCTGGAAGTTTGATCATAGGTGAAAGTACTGGCTGTATGGTTTTTCCTGTGTGTAACGTAAATGTGAGCCATTTTTCCTTAGGGGAGGCAGATAGCCCTCGTGTTCTTTGCTGTATTCAAATATCCTAATCTAAACTTTTATTCATTTTTTTCCATCTAGTGAATATGGCAGTAGTTATAATTCTTATGTATTACAGTGCAAGGATAAATTGTTGTTAATAAAAATAAACAAATAAGTTTCATCTTTACCCTCCCCCCTGTGTGCGTGTGTGCATGCATAAAATTTTGATTTTTCCATCTAAATTTGTTTTTGCGTTTAATTATTAAACTTGAAATGTCAGTTTAATGCCGCATATGTAACTCAAGTGCATTTTTATCCAACCACAACTTTTTTTTTTAACTGCAGTGTGTGTACAAAACTTATTTCATTTTACTTTGAATTCACTAGAATTTTTAATTCGATACTGCCATTTTACCTCTGCAAGATGATTGTTTTCAGAGATAATCAAATCTTGAGCTTATGAGAAAACAAATCACTCGCGGTAGTTCTAAATTTTTTTTAGCTTAAGGAACAATGTAATAAAAAACATGAGCATTTCTTAATCTTTTTCTTGAATCTTCATTGGGCAACATTTTGTTATTCTATTGAAGTATTTATCATCCTTGCTGCATAATACAGTCAAAAGTCGTTAATCCGGACTTGTCGGGACTTCGGCGATTCCGGATTATCGATTTTTCCGGATTCGTTAGATAGATCATCAGTTTAAATCTGGTTAGATGGCATGCAGAAATTATAAAATTAAAAATATGAAACCGTAATTTATGAAATAAAGAGCAATTATGATCTAAAGGGTATCAAAATTTACAAAAAGAAAAAGCTAAATATTTATTTGTTTATTTTATTAAACATTTCTTTCAATGTAAGTTGTTTAATTTGCTTCGTTTCATGTGATAATACTTTCTCTTTAATTATATTAAACAGACATAATTTTTTGTTTAGTTACAAAGTTCCGCTGTTCAAGTCCTATAATTGCTGTGTCGAGAATACCGACTAATTTGTCAATCGAAATTTTTTCGTTTTCAATAACCTCTGAGTCACTATCGGAAGCGAATTATACTGACGAGGAACTTGATTTAAATCATATCAAAGACCGAGTACATTGAGATGAAATACTACATTTAGTAAAGAATTATAAGCCAAATAAAATTAAAAAAATCTGCTTTGAAGATAAGGATAGTGCTGACAGATCAACTTCCAATTCATTGCGCGCCGTGTCGTTTCCCTTCCCCGCAGAGCAGCGTGAGATTGATAAACATATTTCGGAATGATTAGATAATCAAAGGATATGCCTTTAGCCATTTTTTTTTTGCAGCAATTCCACTTTCTGTTTAATGGACTTCGAAACATACTTTCGCTTTGTAGATCCTTTACATATTAGTAAATATATATCGGAAATTCTATTTGACATAATCGGAAGTTCAAGCTTACTTTTATAAAATTGCTCTAACAGTCTGCAAAAAATAATAAGCCGGATCCAATTCGAAGATTAAAGAACAACGCAATCTGCAACATTAACTGAAATAGATAATTAGATAATTTTAGCTTATACCGTCCGTTATACATTATACGCGCATGAGTAAACGTATTATGCGCATGTGCACATGTATATTCGCAGCCGTAAAGGTCTTACGCGCACGCGTAAATGCCTATGCGCATGCGTTAACGAGACGCATGCGCATAAAGTTTTTAGTTTTGAGGTCCGGATTATGGGTGTCCGAATTAACGACTTTTGACTGTAATTGCCACTTTTCAGAAGTTATAATTCAGTGTAGTGTAATATTTAATTTATCTTTCACATTAAAACTTCAAATATAATGAGTATCCTTTTTTATATCTTTATTTCATTTTGATTTTTATAATAATTAAGAGATAGAAGTCTTCAAAGGAATATAACTGCAATTTGTTTTAAAATTTATTAAGATCTATAAAGAAGGCAATACAAGAACATGTCATATATGCATAAGAATTTTGGTCCTTGTTCAGTAGCAAGAGGTTTAAAAAAGGAAGAGAAGTTCTGACTGGCTTCCCAATGTAATCTATATATCTTCAAGATTTTGCCATCAAGTAACTTCCTGAATTCTAAAAATTATGTCACCTGTACTTCACCAGGTGACTAGTCCTGAGTTTTAGACACCATACACTGACAATACTGAAAGAGAATTGTCATTTCATTAAGCTCCAGACTTTGAATGCTGTTTTCAACTTTGAATTAACAATTTATTTTATTAATTTGATCTGAAGTGTATGAAATTGGGAAAATTAATTTTATATTAAAATAAAAAAAAGAAAAACAATATTTTTATTTGCATGCATAGAAGACCTGTACAGTTTGGAAACATACACTAAAGTTTTATGTTTAATCATATTTTTCTAAAATATGATTAAGTAAAAATATCCTCGACTTGACAATATGCTGATTTAATGAACAATTTCATGAATTATGTCACACTTTGATTACTATTAATTGTTTGAAATGATATTTTTGCATCCTTAATTGACAAACTTAATGACTAGAGCACAAGGAATTAAAATAAATTACTGAATTTAATTCAGTGAACTTTTCATTAAGTCACTCGTGGGCAAAATTAAGAGAATTTGTAAATTATTTTTATTTTTAAGAAAAGTTTTGAATCTAAGGTACTAATTATGCCGCCAAAGAATTATGCAAATATTCAGAGTCGAATACGTAATCGTACATGTGCGTATCTGCGGAGCTATGATCGTGAAAAGAATGTCAGCGCACGAGGGGTTTTTAACAATTCATTACAATACTGGATATTAATCTGCATTGTGATTGCACCTGTATATATTTGTGTATGTTTGATAACTCCTTTTTTAATATCTAAATTGTATTACACTTCATTTGTATTCTTATTTCATTGCCCCTTTGCTGTGTATATCAGAGACTTCGAGGATTTTTTCATCCCTCCATTTCATGTGTTCTATAACCACTAGTTGACACCACATTACAGTAAATCACCTATCTGCATGTTGGAAAATTTTTTATCACCAGTTCGGACTAGCATCCACTTTTGCGATGGAATCAAAGAGTTAAATGCAATGGTAGCCACAGTAATTTGCTATAGAGTTTCGCCGATTACGGTGTGTATGTATAAAGCCAATGGCCTAGAAGAGTTCTCCCAGATTCGGGTAAAAACCAGTTAGTTACATGCCTGTTTCAAAGCCACGCTCGGCGATTAACGGTAGATTGTCGCCAGATCAATCAGAAGCGCAGGTAGTTAAAGAGCTCAATGTGACACCCAGTGTCGTCAGCAATTTATTGAAACAGTTTCAGGACTTTGAAAAGTTCGACCAAGATCCGCAACCAAGGTCCAAAGCCGACCAAAATCCACAACGACGATTGAAGCTCACTATTTGCCTCTTTCAGCGCTGCGACACAGAACTGCTACAGATTCACAACTCTCACCTGAGCTGTATGCTGCCGCTGAAATCCTAGTTTCACGGTTTACAGCTGAAGGCTTCATGAGATAGGGCTGTATGCCAAAAGACCTGCTATTTGCGTTCCGCTCACTTCAATGCACAGACTTCAGTGCGTGCTTTTTACACGAGCCGAGATATGCCTGGCCATTGATTCTTATTGTGTCTGCATCTGGAAAGAGCCTGGAACACGATACCATCCCTCCCTCATCATAGGAAAGGATCATTACGGTGGTGGAGGTGTAATACACTCATGTCCATAAATTAAGGATAATGCAAAATCAGGCAAAGGAAGAGTTAGAAGCAAAACAAATTTGACTTATTTGTAAAGCTTATTTATTAAACAAAAGGTAAAGAGCAAAAAAAGATGCTATATGTTTGATATTATTAAAAAAAATTAGCGATTTTTTCTCCCTGGAGCAAATTACAAAAAACACCTATTTACAAAAAACCAATATTACATGGTTGGTATGATTGTTAATACATTGTATGTCTCCTAGACGATGCAATACAGTCCGTACAACGCCTAGGCATGCTGAGTATCAAATTATCGATCTGATCTTGGGGGGATATTACACCACTCAAAAAGCAATGCTCTCCGAAGTTCCGGTAGACATGTAGGAGGAGGTTGACGGGCTGCAACTCGTCGGCCAAGCATGACCCACACGTGCTCTACTGGATTCAAGTCCGGTGAGAATGCTGGCCACTCCACACGGGTGATATCCTCCGATTGAAGGCATTCGCTTACAATGTTTGCACGGTGAGGACGGGCGTTGTCATCCATAAACACAAATTGTGCGCCCATGGCGCCCCGAAACAAACGTACATGTTGTTCCAGAATGACGTCGCGATAGATTTGGCTTGTCATGGTTCCAATTTGAACATGCAGGTCAGTTCTGGAACCCAGAATAATTCCACCCCAAACGAGCGCTCCTTCACCACCGTAACGGTGTCGTTCAATGATGTTTTCTTGGTGCTAACGGGTACCTGGAGCTCTCCATATGAAAGTCCGGCGAGAATCAGACTACAAGCTAAACCTGGACTCGTCGGAAAACATCACACAAGCCCACTGTTGCGGTGTCCACAATGCATGCTCTCTACTCCAGGCTAACCGCAGTCGACAGTGAGTTGCATTAAGTGGAACGCATCTGACAGGCCTACGAGCATATAGACCAATCTGCCCTAAGCATCTGTACACGGTTTGCCTTGAAATTGTCGTACCAGTGGCTGAAGAGAGCTGACGAGACAGGTCTGAGGCTGTGTTCCGCCTATTTCTTTTGGCAGTAACTGCCAAATACCGGTCCTCATTCGGCGTTGTAACTCTGGAGCGACCTGTGCTGTAACGTCTACTCGCATTACCATCATCTTGGAATTGTTGCCAAAGCCTGGAGATGACACTCTGGGCAATTCCAAGTTAATCTGATACTTCCAGTTGGGTACGCCCACATTCCAGACGGCCGATAATTCTACCACGTAAAAAATCATCCAAATGCGTCCTTTGTGTCATAACTATTCGGTTATTGCACTGAAATGCTTATAAAGAGCCTGCGAACAATTTTACTTCTTTGTCTGTATTCCTTATATATCACTCTCTTACACTCTCGTCATTGTGACGTACCATCTGTGTCATCTGGTTACTTCCTGAAATTTGCATATGATTCTTGAAGATGTGTGTAGTGATTTTACAGGTGATATATTTATTTTAGAGTTCGATTTCCGCGTGACTCCGAATTATCCTTAATTTATGGACATGAGTGTAGTTGGGTAGGTATTATGCTGAACGGCCCACACCCACTTCATGTGTTTGACAAAGGCTTTCTGATTTCTATGAGGTATAGAGAGGCAATCTTAGATCGTATGTTTCAGGAGCGCAGTTGGTCCGGTGTTCCTGTTAATGGATGACAAAGCTCGTCCACATAGGGCTCAGCTGGTCAACAGTAACCTGGAAAGTGAGGATATTCGCCACCTGGCTAAACAACGCAACACCTAACTGAAATAATATATCCTTATAAAGCATGTCTGGGACGCTCTTAGGAGGGAAATTTCCCCCCCTCCAAGAACCATCCTGGAGTTGAAAACTGTCTTGTTGCAGCAATGAGACCGACTGCCATAGGGGCTCTTCATCTGCGTCCTGTCTAGTATGCCGTCACGCTACACGACCTGTCTGGCTGTAGAAAAGACCATACCTCATATTAGATCTTAGAGAGATGTTAATTTATTTTACCGATGTTTATTTAGAGCTTTATTGATAATCATGAGACATAAAATGACTTGGAATGTCACATTCCTTTCTCTGTTATAAATGTATATTCATAGTGTAATTTTAAAATAATTCATATTCAGCGATTTTAAGTGATTTACAATAAATTTGACAGATGAACTCCTGTGTAAATAGAAAGTTTAAGAAACATTAATGAAGTTCTCCTGTATTTATGTCTTTATTCTAAACAACGCAACACCTAACTGAAATAATATATCGTTAGTTTCGCTTTCAGTTTTAGGATAGTTCTAAAAAATTAAGTTATTTCAACTTTTTTAAAAATTAACAGTATTCAGGATCTTACCTGTTTTTGAGGTGATCCTCTGTACTTCTCAAGGTTCCATATGATTTCGATCTTGTGCGAAAGTTATTTTCAGTACCGACATTAGTCTTAGAAATATTTTTTTCTTTTCAGAGATGGACGCAACTAGAGAGTTTATTGCATTTTGTTTTATTCCGTCACAAATAAGGTGATGAACGATTTCATCACGTTTAAATATTTGTGAATGATTTCATGTTATGCCCTGTTAATTAAATAAAGGGAAACTTTTTAAAAATTATTTCGTGTGATATTTGAATATGATGCAAATGTTATGCAATTTTTTTAATCATATTTAAAGACAATATCCACACTTTTTTTTAAAGCTAACTTTTAACAGTTACCGTTATTGAATCTAAGAATCTCTAGAAACTATGCATTTTCGTCTCACAAATATAATAAATAATGTAACTGTTCAATAACAGACTGACAATACTTTTTATAAATTTTAAGTAAGTTTGAATAATTCGTACATTTATCAGTTAACCAGATTTTTAAATCGCTATAATTTAAACACTTTTTTTTAATATGCTTGGCACTTTTTTCATTTTTGGCATTGCGAACTTGGTATATAACATTATTCGAATTATCGAAAACAGTTTTAAAAAATTATATTTGAGAATGCAGGTCATGATATAAAAAATTATCGCATTTGGCCTTTGCCTGTTCTCATGACTAGCACGTGCAGCTGTCATGAAGACCAAACATTAACTTATTCTTGCTGATTTTTTATGGCAGTTTATGTAGCACTGATGTGCGTAATAAAAAAACTGCCCATTAAATTATTCATAAGTCAAAAGAAACAGTTTACACAGTTCTTTTTAAGCTGTACAGATATTCCTGTCTAGTATGCCGTCACGCTACACGACCTGTCTGGCTGTAGAAAAGACCATACCTCATATTAGATCTTAGAGAGATGTTAATTTATTTTACCGATGTTTATTTAGAGCTTTATTGATAATCATGAGACATAAAATGACTTGGAATGTCACATTCCTTTCTCTGTTATAAATGTATATTCATAGTGTAATTTTAAAATAATTCATATTCAGCGATTTTAAGTGATTTACAATAAATTTGACAGATGAACTCCTGTGTAAATAGAAAGTTTAAGAAACATTAATGAAGTTCTCCTGTATTTATGTCTTTATTCTAAACAACGCAACACCTAACTGAAATAATATATCGTTAGTTTCGCTTTCAGTTTCAGGATAGTTCTAAAAAATTAAGTTATTTCAACTTTTTTAAAAATTAACAGTATTCAGGATCTTACCTGTTTTTGAGGTGATCCTCTGTACTTCTCAAGGTTCCATATGATTTCGATCTTGTGCGAAAGTTATTTTCAGTACCGACATTAGTCTTAGAAATATTTTTTTCTTTTCAGAGATGGACGCAACTAGAGAGTTTATTGCATTTTGTTTTATTCCGTCACAAATAAGGTGATGAACGATTTCATCACGTTTAAATATTTGTGAATGATTTCATGTTATGCCCTGTTAATTAAATAAAGGGAAACTTTTTAAAAATTATTTCGTGTGATATTTGAATATGATGCAAATGTTATGCAATTTTTTTAATCATATTTAAAGACAATATCCACACTTTTTTTTAAAGCTAACTTTTAACAGTTACCGTTATTGAATCTAAGAATCTCTAGAAACTATGCATTTTCGTCTCACAAATATAATAAATAATGTAACTGTTCAATAACAGACTGACAATACTTTTTATAAATTTTAAGTAAGTTTGAATAATTCGTACATTTATCAGTTAACCAGATTTTTAAATCGCTATAATTTAAACACTTTTTTTTAATATGCTTGGCACTTTTTTCATTTTTGGCATTGCGAACTTGGTATATAACATTATTCGAATTATCGAAAACAGTTTTAAAAAATTATATTTGAGAATGCAGGTCATGATATAAAAAATTATCGCATTTGGCCTTTGCCTGTTCTCATGACTAGCACGTGCAGCTGTCATGAAGACCAAACATTAACTTATTCTTGCTGATTTTTTATGGCAGTTTATGTAGCACTGATGTGCGTAATAAAAAAACTGCCCATTAAATTATTCATAAGTCAAAAGAAACAGTTTACACAGTTCTTTTTAAGCTGTACAGATATTAAACTATGCATGATTAGCTAAAAAATTATTTTATTTTAGTAATTGAGTTTGTACATGCACTTTAACACATTGACTGCCATGTACATCATCGATGATTCATAGCGGCCTTACTTTTCGGAGCCATGCTCATCGAATGTGACTCAAATTTTGTATTGTTTGAAGCTGTGTGAGTCATCGGTGCTTCACAAATGGATCAATTTATATGGTTAAAATTATTTCTACGTTCAGAAAGTTGTCCGTATTCTTGGTTTCGCCTTCTGGAAGCTTTTTTTTCATAGATTATTATCTGATTCTAATATAGATTTTGATGCAATAAGTAATCATTATTTATGAAGTAAAACAACGAAGTTATAATTAAATGGGATTGTGTTGTTTATTGAAAGAATACAAGACTAGCGATATTTTTTAAGATGTTTACACATTCACTACGTTATTTATTTTTGGTTATGTATTACCTTTTATTATTTGTATCGTAATACAGTATTTGTCTAATTTTACCAATTTTTCCTATTGAGCCATAGAACTTTTGTGTTAATTTACAATGAACTGAAATGTAATAAATTTATTGTTTTAAACCTGTTATTTGTTTACTATTTATTAAATATTCATAAAAATATATTCAGATTAGGTACTGAACTGATTTTTAGGATAAAGGAGACAAGAAACCACTAGAATTAAAAAAAATGATCCGACAGACTATTTTACCAGATTTTGCTGTGGCACTGTGTTAAATAAAGATTACACACCCACGAGTTAAATAAAGATTCTTTTCAAGTACCCTAAAAAACTTTGATTTTAGAAAACATCAATTATGTCCGTGAAGTATTAGCAAGTTTGTTATATTTATAATACCGCTGCCTGGCATGCGAATCCCCAATAAGGATATATTTCATTATTTCGCTCTTTATTATCCATTAAAATGGGGGTATCGCCTCAACCAGAGGTTCATTGTAGCCCAAATAAGTCTGTAGAGTTAAAAAAAAAGGTGAATTTGAAGATTTAATACAGTCAAAAGTCGTTAATCCGGACTCGTCGGGACTTCGGCTATACCGGATTATCGATTTTTCCGGATTATAGATCATCAGTTTAAATCTCGTAAGATGGCATGCAGAAATTCTAAAATTAAATATATGAAACCGTAATTTATGAAATAAAGAACAATTATGATCTAAAGGGTATCAAAATTTACAAAAAAAAAAAAAAAAGCTTAATATTTATTTGTTTACTTTATTAAACATTTCTTTCAAAGTAAGTTGTTTAAGTTGCTTCATTTTATGTGATAATACTTTCTCTTTACTTCTATAAACAGACATAATTTCTTGTTCAGTTACAAAGTCCCGCTGTTCAAGTCCCGTTGATTGCTCTGCCGAGAATACCGACTAACTTGTCAATCGAAATTTTTTCGTTTTCACTAACCTCTCTGTCACATTCTTCATGCCTTTATTCATTTTTTGCAGCAATTCCACTTTTTGTTTGTTGGACATCGAAACATACTTTCGTTTTGTAGATCCTTTGGAAGTTCCAGCATCGGAAATTCTATTTGACATAATCGAAAGTTCAAGTTTACTTTTATAAAATTGCTCTTACAATCTGCAAAAAATAAAAAGCGGGATCCAATTCGAAGATTAAGGAACAACGCAATCATTAACATTAACTGAAATAGATAATTTTAGCTTACACCGTCCGTTATACATTAAACGCGCAGGCGAAAACGTATTCTGCATTTGCGCACACGCATATGCGCAGTAGTCAAGGTCTTACGCGCACGCGTAAAACGCCTGTGCGCATGTGCCAACGCGGCGCATGCGCAGAAAGTTTTTAGCTTTGAGGTCCGGATTATAGATCATTCCGGATTATGGGTGTCCGAATTAACGACTTTTGACTGTAATGTCCTTATTCTTCAGAAACACAATTTGGGTACAGTAAAATTAAATAATCATACTAGAAAATTAATTTCTTTAAAGTTGCACAGTAAACACCACGTGATGCGAGGTGGCCAATAGCGAGTGAAGGAGTCATAAGAACGCGAACTAAAATTTTCACTGAAAGCAAAGTCTTTGCTTTAAAACACTGCACAGTACTAAATAAATTCTTGATTAAATGAAAATAATAAGTAAGAAATGTAAGTTGCAATCAAAGTCCATAAGCTTTGTCAGAGCATAGTCCATAACGTAAACTGATCTTGAGTAATGAAGAGTAATAAGATATACACTGTACACTACCACCCATAATGCATTATGATGTATAGTTCGCGGTCTTTTATCTGTGGTTTCTTTAATGGCTAGGTATTGTGAGTTTTTCAGTTTTTCAAAGAAGTTATGTGCTGTAGTTAGTATTTGATCATGAATCGGGAGAATCTTTAAATCCTTATATGGATTTGCGCGTTCCGCACAAACCAAGGTGCATTTGTTATGCTACGGAGATTCTTATTAAGTAAGACGTTTCTTTTCTAGCGTTCAGTTTATCCGGCAGTTGCCCATGCAGGAACTGCATAGAGTAGAATTGGTCTTATGAGGGTGATATAAAGATTTCTCTTAGTATTCAGATTTAATTTAGATTTCCATCCAAGCAGGGAGTAAAGAGACATAAATGCTGCATTAGCTTTATTGATGGTATACTGGATATGGTCTTTGAAATTTATAGCTTTGTCGACGTACATTCCTAGGTATTTATACTACCTAGCTTGCTACTGGAACAGGTGAATTATCTATTTTAATATTGGAATTAACTGGAAAATTTTTTCTATATCTGCGATATAAAACAACACAACATTTATCTGCGTTAAGTTTAATTTTCCAAATTTCACAGTATATGTTGATTAGATTAGCTTGCATTTGGAGTTTGTCAAGACCATTTTGTGGATTTCTAGAGCTGGTTAAGATAACTGTATTGTCCGCATATTTATAAATACTTGAGTGTAGTGGGACAGGCATGTCATTTATAAAAATATTAAAATATTTCGGTCCTAAAACAGACCCTTGAGGGACGCCTCGGAAAATCTCTTTCTTGATGAAAGAATTTCTACGCATCTTTACTTGAAACGTGCAACAGTAGAGATAAGAGTAGGTAAGTTGAATGAAGCTATTAGGCAGAAGGAAATTTGACAATTTGGTGGAATAAGCCAAGCATGCCAGACTCGGTCAAATGCCTTTTCAAAATCGAGAAAGCATGCTGCTACTCCATTCTTTTTTCTAAATTCTTGGGCGATAAATTCTACCAGGTGGAGTATCTGATGAGTAGTACAGTGTCCCTTTCGGAAACCAAATTGGTTCCTATCAATGCCAATTTGGTAAGTCTTGTACTGATGACACGTTCAAAAACTTTACAGAGAGCCGGTAACAGGCTGATGGGTCTATAATTTTTGGCATATTTAAGGTCTTTTCCCGGTTTCAAGATGTTAATAATTATTGAATGCTTCCACTGAGAGGGAAAATAGCAGTGACGAATGCATGCGTTGAAAATATTGGTGATAAGTACTATACATCTGTTAGGCAGTGCTTGTAGCCCTTCATTTGAGATATTATCAAAGCCTTGGCTTTACGCTTTATGATAATTTAGTGGCTTTATTATGGCTTTTAATTATAATAGCATTTTCGCCTCCTCTGTTGTGGGGTCTATCCTCTCTGATAGCAATGAATTCTGAATCTGTCACAAGCTCGAAAATGTGTTTCATTGACTAACATTATCAGGGTCAATGTTCCTTCTTACCTTCTTCGGGAACATGCAAGAACCTGACTCGGAACAGAGAGCTTACTAAAGCTATGTTCACTAATTGTGGGAAGTAGACAGGATACACAAGAAGGGTATACAAAACCCTTTATTTTTCTCTATTTACAATGACTTCCGTACTTCGGAATACACCGACCCGCTACTTGAGGTCAAAACGTAAAAGTATAAAAATAAAACTAAACTCTAATTTAACTTAAGAATAATAAACGTGGAAGATTGGCCTTATATTAACAGGAAGCGTATGTAGCACAGAGAACTGTGAACACTACAATACGTTTAAATTTATCAAGAGGATTAAAACCTCTGGCCTGGAAGGCAACCAGCAACTGAGTAACTTCTAAAGTAAGCGGCCTGCTTCGACTCACTGCTTCCCCTCTTTCGCTTGGCAAAAAGCCACAACTTAAATACTTGGCGTTCGCCAGACAAACTTTGCATAAATACCTTCACGCTTATAATTCTGGCCGGAAGTAGAAAATAAGAAGTGATAGTAAAGATTTAAAATAAAATAAACGTTAGTAAAACTTAAGATCCTTACATACTTCCCGCCAGAATTAATTAGTTTGAAACTGAGGTCTAAAACGACCTTGTTGAAAACTTTTAGCTCTAGAATCTAACGCGAGGCCAATCTTTTACAAATATTTTCGCTAGAAACTAGAAAATTAAAAGAAAGAAATTTGTTTTTACAATAGCAGCTCCCAGGATACACAATTTTTTTTTTTTCATCTGTACTGCATCCAAACAGGAGCTCGTATTCAAATCTGGTTCCTTCCAGAGATCTGGAAGGAAAACTAGTTTAATGAAATGTTACACAATGAAATGGCAAGTAACATGTATAATTATACTTCTCTTAACATTCTTATTTCATTCATGACTATTTTAATTATCTCTCCCCGTGCTATCTGACATGTGTTGTAAAAGAACACCAAACACGAATGTGTTTCTGTCTACGTGTTCCACACTTCCTCCTACAATCAAAACACTAACGTGTTAAAATTCAACATAACAAGACCTCTTAACACACCCTAATTTCAACTCTAAACCTTGAGGTACTATTCTGAAAGTGTCTAACTCTGAAGTGTAGCGTCAGAGAGTCTAACTACATCATTCAACCTTTAACACATATTCACCATGATTTAGTCTTTTTACAGTCACATGAATAAAAAAAAAATTTAACATTCACTTTTACCATATCACAGTATTTCTTAACATTTAAAATAACAGTTCACATTGTATATAAGAACATATCAACATACCGTTAATTTTACACATTTGAAAACATACATTAGTAGTACATTGTTAACTTCTATTCTTTTCAAAGCAAGTGCCAATTCTTTCTACATTGAAATACTACATTTCAAAAAGTCTTTCAGACTAAAACTTCTTTCTTGCTAGAATGTTTTAAATAAAATTTATACAATAACTTTTTACAATATTTAAGTCTTTACACAATGCTATTATACATCAACTTTAGTTTTACGCGCGAGTAATTGAAAAACATAATACCAAAATCGGTAACAACTCATTTCTCGCCCTTTTGGCGATAAAGGTAGATCTCGCATGAGGTAAAACTTCTTGAAATCTGCCACTTGCAGTAAGAATGAAAGATTAACTTAAGTTTGCAAAGTAACATAAAATTTTACTTATCTTTGTGATATTCGGACATCCTTTTCTGGGCCCAGTCCTTAAAGGTATTGCAGATATTTGTTTGATTTATCCTCCTTCTTGTACGGGCTCGCCCTTCAGTGCCTTCCTCTGGAAGCTTCCTTTTTTCACCAGTTCGGTCACTCTTGAATACCTTCTTCTTCTCCTCTGCTTGTGGTCTTGGCCGTTTGATGGCAGCTGGTCTTGGCGGAACCGGGAAACTTCTGTCGTGTTCCTGCTTGGACCTCGTTGCTGGCCGTTCAAATTTTCCTTGTAACTTTTCCTCCGCCGCTGATGGACCTTCCGCAGTTCGGCGACATTTGCTGCGGAGAGTCCTGTCGGATGAGTAGATCTTCCGTTTTAGAGCCGGGTTATAGTTGCCGTCATTTCTCCTGGTTCTCTTCACATACGTCGTCCTTCTCCCTTCTTCATTCTGGGGGTGTTCGTGAACTCTCTTTTCTGGACGGTGGAACGGCTTCTTTTTCTTGCTACCTTCAATTTTTCCGCGGGGAAATTTTCTTTTCACTTGCTCCTGCCTCTTAATGGCTTGCCCTTGTACTTGTCGTTTTTCCACCTCTGGAGCTTGTGCCTGCGGTGTCTGCCGTGCCGGATCCTGCAAAAGATCTGAAAATATTTGCATTTTATTACGATCAAAGTAGGGTTTGATTTGATCAATGTTTGTGGAGCAGGTTTCACCATTTCTGGCTTTTAACACTACTACAGCGTGAGTTATTTTTTCTAAAACATATGTCCTTCAAATCGTGGAAAAAATTTTGCAGTCTTATCTTCTGGTGCTGAAGAAAGTGAATGCTTAATTTTTAAAACTTCATCCCCTACTTTATAAGTTACTCCCCGTCGTTTCAAATCATAATAGAGCTTCTGTTTTCTTTGTGCTACTTCAGTATTCTTCTTTGCTTCCTTAATTAGTTTTTCTATATCACCCATTTTAAATTCTGGGGCTGTTTGTTGCACATAAAATAATTTATCTAACGGTGTTATAATCTTTCTGCCTAGAAATAACTCAGCAGGAGTTTTGCCCGTTGTATCATGTTTTGCGGTCCTAAGGGCGAAAGCAAATTCATTGACATAGTTATCCCAGCTTTTATGAAAATTTTTAACATAACTACGGATAATTTTCAATATATTTCTGTTGACCCGTTCCGCTATATTTGATTGCGGCCGATACGGGACCATTTTTAAATGACGTATGCCCAGTTTTTGGCACATGTCTTCAAATATATTACTTACAAATTGAGGACCATTATGCGATATAACTTTTAGGGGCGCCCCGTATTTTAAAATATATTTATTTAAAATAGAATCAGTAACTAATTTCGCGGAGGCTCGTTTTAAGGGAACAATTTCGGTCCATTTACTAAAATGATCAACTATAACAAAGAGATAGCGACTTTTATTTAACTGACTTTTTGGGAAAGGGCCCAATAAATCGATGCCAATTATTTCATTTGGAAATTCGGATTTAATACTATTTAGAAACACGGCCGGGCGGAAATTAATATAATTAACTGCTTGACATGTTGGGCAGGACTGGACATACGCCCTTGTTAACTTTTGCAGTTCAGGAAAGTAGACTGCCTCGCGTACGCGTTGGATAGTTTTCCGAATACCAGCATGAGAAGCTAAAGGGCTGTCATGGAGCTGCTGCAGGATATTTAATCTAAGACTAGCTGGGATAACAGGTCGAAATTCGTTGTTGGAATTCGTAGTTTTTGTATAAAATAATAGACCATCTATTAGTTCGTAATGGGCCGCCCTATTTCTTATCGCCACAATATCTTGGTGGCTAAAATTTTCAGGATCCTTCAAATACTCATAAATGCTTCCAAACTCAGGATCCTTACCCAGTTCGGTTATTACAGTTTCTCGGGAATTTATTGTACATGCTGTGAGCATTGCCACTTTTACAGTATTACCTTCTTCATCTATTTTAATTCTGGATAGGGCATCTGCTACGATATTTTCCTTTCCGGGGGTATGTTTGATTACCAGATTATATTCTTGTAGCTTGAGTGCCCATCTTATTAACCTTGGGGATAAGTTTTTCCCTGAGTACAATCTAGTTACCGCCGCATGATCAGAGTACACTGTTATTGGCGCCTTTCCAAAATAGACTCGGAACTTTTGCACTGCTAACAGAACTGCAAGTGCCTCTCTCTCGGTCGCGGAATAGTTTCTTTGTGTTTGATTTAAAGTTCGGCTAAAAAATGCCACAGGCTGCTGATTTTGCGAAAGTACCGCTCCTACCGCATAATCCGAAGCATCCGCTGAAATTTCTAAATTCTCATCCTTTTCAGGAAATTTTAACACAGGGGCTTGCGTTAATGCTTGTTTTAATTTTTCGAAAGCACTATTGGCTTCGGCCGTCCACGAGAATCTTGCCTTTTTCCTTTTTAATTTTAACAATGGCTCAGCGATAGCTGCAAAAACTTTTATAAAGGACCTATAATATGAACAAAATCCTAGAAAAGAAGAGAGCTTCTTTGCCGTGTTTGGAGTCGGATACTTTTGTACAGCGATTATTTTTGATTCGTCTGTCTCTATTCCTTTCTGAGATATCTTGTAACCTAAATATTTTAATTCAGGGGCTGCAAATTTGCACTTTTCGACATTAACTTTTAGACCGGCCTCATTTAATAAAGAAAACACCTGTCTTAAATCCTGTACATGTTGGTCGAGATTATCACTAGTAATAATGATATCGTCTAAATAGATAAATGTGGACTTTCCAAGAACAGGTCTTAACACAATGTCCATGCATCGCTAAAATGTTGCCGTGGCCCCTGAAAGGCCAAACGGCATACGCAAAAATGCATAAGTGCCAGACTTGGTTATAAAAGCAGTCTTAGGCACGTCCTCAGGCCTAACCCCTATTTGAAAATAACCAGTCGTTAAGTCTAAAGTCGTCATAAATTTGGTTGATTTTATGTTCCTTAGAATTTCTTCAATCATCGGTAACGGATATGCCGGATATTTAGTTATGGAGTTTAATTTACGGAAATCAATAGCGAATCTCCACCTTTTTGGATGCGTCAAAGGATAGTCATTATTTTTCTTACATAAAACCACCGGGCTAGCATAACTACTTGAGATGGGCGTTATGATCTTTTTACGTAGCATATCGGTAATATGCCATTCTATAATTTTTTCCTTATTCTTATCATACCGGTATGGTTTTTGACGAACTGGCATTGAATCTCCGGTGTCAATACTATGGTTAGTAACCTGAGTAAATCCTGGAATATCACTAAATAACGAAGCAAATTCACTTACCACTTGTCGAATTCTTCGTTGCTCTTCATTAGGCAGGTGGTCAAGGTTTAACATCGGCGGTTCAGCCTTTTCTTCTCGAACTGGTTTCATAGTCAGCTTAAGGGACGCTTCATTAAAATCCAGCGTTGC
Organism: Stegodyphus dumicola; assembly: GCF_044657685.1. Lineage (NCBI taxonomy): Eukaryota > Metazoa > Arthropoda > Arachnida > Araneae > Eresidae > Stegodyphus > Stegodyphus dumicola. The sequence goes on from NC_140768.1 coordinate 150,758,166, forward strand.
TTGTGATTCTCAAAAAGAAAATCTATTCCTAAGATAATATGTGCTTGCAGATTCTTTACTATGAAAAACATAACCTTTACTTGTTCGTTCTTGATACGGATGTATAGTGGTAATTTACCTATGCACTTACATCTTTCTCCTTGCGCCGCTAACACTGTCGTATTATCCGAATTATATATGCGGTATTTGCGAAAATACTTCCTAAAAAAAATCTTCTGCCACACAGGAACACTGCGCGCCTTTATCCAGGAGTGCGGTGGCTGGGATATTATTCACCAACACTTCAATCTTCGGAAGAGTCAAATTTTTCGCCATTACTGTATTTAACTTGAAGGAAGAGGGGCTTTCTTGGCCTTCGGATTTCCGCACCCTCCCGTCAGCAGAAATCCGTTTTAGTTTAAATCATTTTTCATTTCCATTCTTTCCTTCTTTTTCCACTGGCCTTGAGACTTTTTTCCTGGATTGCTATTGAACTGTCGACGTTCGCCGGCTGTTTTTGAATGCTCGGGTTTCCTTGCCCACTGATTCGCTTTGCTTCCGTAGCCGTGTGCTTGACTTTGCTGTGGTCTTGGCGCACCAAATTGGTTTCGTTGTTGATATTGGCGTCGTCTTTCAATGTCCAATGTCCGCCGTTCTTCTACTTTCAAACTGTATTGCTAGCTCAAATAATTTTTCCAGTGTAGTCGGATTCCTTAATTCAATAAAGTCTTGCACTTGGGGAAGTAACCTCGGCAAAATCACTTGAATTATCTCAGGATCCGGACGGCTTCCATACAAGAGTTTGAAGACGTGAATTTTTCTTAAAATAAAGCTTGAGAGATTTTCGATTCTTTGCTGATATATGCTGAACAGTTCCGTTTCTAATTTCGCGCGATCCCTTACGACAGGGAAGGCTTTTAGTAGGGCAGTCTTGAAATTTTCGTAAGTATAGGTGGGACTTCCTGCTTGACCCAAGAGACTTCTGCCTATACATTTGAACCAATTAAGCGCTTGGCACCTCAAAGCGCTGGTAGCTAAGGTGACTTTCTGGAACTCATGCACGGGGTAGAGCATGAAGTGGTCATCCAATTTTTCCAAAAAACTGGTTACCGGTGACTTTCCATTAAATGTTGCTTCTGGTTTCATCGAAGCGCGCATGGTCTGGACGATGTAACCAAATCCTTCCAGGGCGGCAGCTGGCATTTCTGGATTCTGAGCCGCTTCTGCAGGCAGCACAGGTTCTTCTTGAAACTCGGCCATGGTTATTCTTCTTCGTTGGGCGCCACTATCAGGTTCAATGTTCCGTCTTACTTTCTTTGAAAACATGCAGAGACCTGACTGGGAACAGGGAGCTTACTAAAGCTATGTTCAATAACTGTGGGAAGTAGACAAGATACACAAAAAGGGTATACGAAACCCTTTATTTTTCACTCTTTACAATAATTTCCGTACTTCGGAATACAGAGACCAACTACTTGTGGTCTGAACGTAAGAATATAAAACTATAACTAAACTCTAACTTAAATTTGGAATAATAAACGTGGAAGATTGGCCTTATATTAACAGGAAGCCGTATGTAGTACAGAGAACTGTTAACACTACAATACGTTTAAAATTATCAAGAGGATTAAACCTCTGGCCTGGAAGGCAACCAGCAACTGAATAAAACTTCTAAGGTAAGCGGCCTGCTTCGACTCACTGCTTCCTCTCTTTCGCTTGGCAAAAAGCCACAACTTAAATACTTGGCGTTCGCCAGACAAACTTTGCATAAATACCTTCACGCTTATAATTCTGGCCGGAAGTAGAAAATAAGAAGTGATAGTAAAGATTTAAAATAAAATAAACGTTAATAAAACTTAAGATCCTTACAACATGACACTAATGTCATGTTTTTGGAGATCGGAGATCATCTTTCGTTAAGTGGTATTCAACCCGAAGGCCTTTACCACTACATGTTTATCCATTCCCTAAGGACCGGTAAAAGTTATTTTGGGAGGTAAGAGATGAGCTGTGGTTGTTACTTACGGATACCGTTAGCATTGAAGAAATTAATTTTTATAAAGCTTTTGGTAGCTGAAATAAGATTAGGAATAAATAAGGAATAAGGAATATTATGAATCGGCTTAAAATTCATAATCAATATTTGACAGATAATCAAAAACGGCCATGCCGACCTCTAATTTTTCAATATTACTTTAGCATTTTTAAATTTTTAGAAGAAATCTTTAATTTGTAACTTTAACCTCTCATAAGATCCTAATTGGCTAGTTTTTGATCCTTTCGGTTGGTTTTCATCTCTGGATGGCTGTTGCCAGGCAGGACTACGTTTAGGGATCTCCTTCGGATTGAGCGTCGGGAATTCATTTTTGTCGTAATGGAATTGATTCTTTGTCGTTTCTATTTTGGCTTTAATTTCTTCAATTTTTTTCTGTATATTAAATGGGTGCTTAGGGCAACCTTTAAAAGAAGAAATGTGATCTGCTCCGCAGAGGGCACAGACTGGAGGTTTATCTTTATCATTTTTTGTTTGGGAGCAAGTATAGGTCTCGTGAGGTTTTGCACATTTTAAACAGCATGCTTTGTATTTGCGGCGATCCCGTGTATGCTCGTACCGCTGGCATTTATGGCATTGCATGGGGCCAGGGAGAGATTTGTAAGGTTTCCACGAACACGTCGAGTCCTCTTAATATCTTTATGTGATATATAGCTTTACCTTATTTATTGCGGATGCATTCAGCTAAGTATACAGGTAAATGGATAATTTTCCCCTCAGTAACATGAGTGATTTGACGGTTTTTTTTGGATGGATATTTCCATTTCTTTTATTTCAGATTTGATACGTTCAATATTAGCAGTCTTTGGCAGTTTCTCGATTATAGCTTTAACGGGTTTCTCGATGTTCATTTTAAAAGTATGGTAGGGGAGTTCAAGTTTATATAAAAAATCAGTGAGCATTCTGTAATGTTCAGAGTCGTAAACTCTGATGGTAAGAGTTCCACCGGATAAATTTCCGCGGAATTTTTTGATTTGTAACTTTTCTTCAATAGCATCTTTTAATTTGTCCCAGTCGACTGCAAAGTCGGCTAGGACAGTGGGAGGGGGATATGCCCTGCCGTTTTTGTTGGGGCTATAAAATCACCCTGCTCGTTAGTAGAATCCATATTGTCTTCGAGATTTAATTTCTGGAATTTGTTTTTCTGTGCTGGCTCATTACCCTCTGCGTTTGAAAGAGTGCGCTTATGTGTTATGCGAGGTGTAGTAAAACCTTCTTTATCCGTTATGTTTTTCTTACGCTTAATTTTAGCGTTAGTAGATTCGGTAGATTTATTAGTTTCCATAGTAGCTGGGAGTAATTAGTGGGTTCATCCTCAGTTTGAGTTCAATAACGTACTGGCTTAGTGCTGCGATTTGATTTTTGAGATCAATAAGATAAGCTAATTATTCCTCGGACTGATCGGAAACATCTCTAAGTGAGTAATATTCTTCCTCTAGTTTTTGCATAATAAGCATAAGATTAGATGGATGTAATTCTATAGTATGATTTAAACACCATCGCTCGGTTCATCTGAAAGCTTCCTTTCTCTCCATGATAATCTGTTGATCCTTTCACCTAACCAAATGCCTAAGATTGAATGAAAAACATACTTATCAACATATTTCTGGGACTTAATAGCCCTTCTGTGCTGTTATATTTATTTTGTGCTCCAGAAAAATCTTGTTTATAAGCAGGTTACATTATAACATAAAAATCAATTTGTGTTAAGAATCACTGAACTGTTGTCTCATCGTACGTACCAGGACCACCAGTATGCCTGATTGCGATCAATTTTTCCCCTTCAATCTTCTATGAGATTTTCCTTCTCCTGAATGAACTACTACAAGTGCCACTTCAGCATTACTAGATAGAGCCTGGTATGTCATACCGAAGGTATCATATGGCCAAAAAAATTCTGCTCAATTTATTTGCAAAATAAGATGGAAAGGTGGGAAAGAGCACATGTGGTGTAATTTTCTTTAATTACCCTAAAGAAATCACATATAGTGCAGTCAAATTGTCTTTCTACTATGACATTAATATAAATTATTTTAAGATATGAAGTCTAACATATCGTATGTCTTTAAAAGTTCTTATGCCTTATGTAACTGCCAGCCATTTAAACATATATACTTGCACTTACAAACATGTTTTGAATAAGACAAATATTCATGTTTTTGTATTTTTAAATTTAAAACATCAGTTTTAACTCATGAAATTATAAAACCTATGAAATTAATTTTGTAACACTTGCATTCTTTGATTTTATTTCCAAATATCAGTTAATAATAATCAGTAAAATGACTTTCCTTTCACATGTACTATTGTTCATTATTTTGAAGGAAAAAAAAAGTAGGTTATTGGTTAAAAAAAGATATTCAAAATGTTTTGAAAATGAACTCATATAAGTATTCGAAGTCAATAAAAAATAAATTAATAAAATAACGGGACATTCAATACTCATAATGGTTAAATATCTTTTAGCTAAAGTTACACATTTCATAAGCATTTATCTATATTTTTTGAGTAACTGTTGTTCCATTCCTTCACAAGAATAGCTTTAAATAGAACTTTTGAAGAAATGTTACATTTACTTATTCTTTTCTCCAACTCACTCAATACATGTTCAATTTGATATAAGTCTGAAGACTAAATGAAGGAAGAAGTTGTGATAACTTCCAGACAGTTGTATGAAAACCACATGTGAACGTTTAGGGCTGCATGTTTAGAATCATTATCCTGATAAAACATGAATGTATTTTGCATTCCAATTTTCTTGCAGATGCTTTCAAATTTTCATAATAGTTATATACTGATCTATATAATTTTCCACTATAAATGATACAAGATTCTAGTAAAATTGGCTGCCTTTGGTATCTAGAATACTTGAGAATTGTGTGGCGACTATTCATTGACTTCTAAAAGTCTACAACGACAAGTCCAAAGTAGGGTTTAAGTATCCTTTTATTTAACTTGAGACCATTTACAGTTGGCCAAACCTGGGCTTACATGAAGTCTCCACTTGGGCTTTACCTTAAGATAGAAAATAGGAAACTAATGCTAACTAACTAAAAACTAGAAAAAGCTGTACAGAAATAACTAACAGAGTTGGCCCTCTAACAGGCACGTAACAATACGGCTGAACGTAGTAAGATTTAGCTTAAAGCAGTGACATGGCCAGAAAGGAAGACATGCATTACTAAGCTCTTTCATGGAAGTAACTTCCGTAGAAGGAAAAAAATTGACGTGGTCATTATTTTTCCCTGAGACTTCTTATAAAATACTGGTTCCACCTCGTTTATATAAAACGGGATTTTGAAAATTCATTTTGGTATGGAGTTGTAGGTGGGAAACAAGAAAATACAGAAAAGCTGTTTAAAATTTAAAAAAAAGAAAAAAAAAAAAAAAAAAAAAAACCTACAAAGATAAATTTTCCATTCCAGGAGCAGCAAGAAATATACAAACCATTTTGCTTCCAACTTCGTGCTTAACAGTATGCAGAACCATATTTAGACTTAATAAGGTCCTAAGCTATTTGAGATATGGGGCCCTGTATAAGTCTGTTATACAGTACAAAGTCTGTAATCCGGACTCGTCGGGACTTTGGCGATTCCGGATTCATCAATTTAAATCCGGTATGATGGCATCCAGAAATTATACAATTAAAAATATGAAACCGTAATTTATGGAATAAAGAGCAATTATGATCTAATCCGTATCAAAATTTACAAAAAAAAGCTTAATATTTACTTGTTTACTTTAGTAAACATTTCTTTAAATGTAAGTTGTTTAAGTGCTTCGTTTTTTGTGCTAATACTTTCTCTTTAATTCTATAAACAGACATCATTTCTTGTCCAGTTACAAAGGTCCACTGTTCAAGTCCTGTAATTGCTGTGTTGAGAATACCGACTAACTTGTCAATCGAAATTTTTTCGTTTTCAATAACGTTCTCTGTTACTTTCTTCGCTATCGGAAGTGCGCGTGGGTAAACGCTTTACTGGCTTTAAGCGCATGCGTAAGTTTGTGGCTTTGAGGTCCGGATTATAGATCAGTCCGGATTACGAACTTTGTACTGTAATATATTTTAATATTATTTATACTATATCTTATTTTTGGCCCCCCCAACAAAGTGGGGGCCCTCAGCTATAGCTCGTGTAGCTTATACATAAATCCGACCCTGACAGTATGCAGTAAGATTTTAAGCTAATAAAATTTAAATTAGGAAACACTTCTACAGAACAGCAAGCAGCAGATTGCTTTCAAAGTTATGAAATCTGACATAAAAAAGTGTAGATTAATCTATACAATATGTTCAACAAAACAGTAAACTACCTGCAGAAAGTCTGCACTCATAGCATTCTAAACAGAGCTTCAAGTAAAATCAGGAAGGCAAAACAAACTAATAGAAATTAATGAAAGCTTTTTTACAAAGCAGGTTGAATACTGACTTTTTGTTAAATAAAGATGTGTCAGGTTTTCAGAGTTCCACAGGAACAACAACCAGAAATTTGGTAGCATCTCCCTAACTTTCACAGTCGATGAGAGAATGTACTGCAGAATGTTTTAGTGAAGAAATTGAATAGCCACAAAATATAACAACTACTACTGAAATATAAATGAATTTTTCTATAAAAAATAAACCTTTATTTATTCCCCCCCTTTTTTAAGCCTCAGGTTCTTAAAATACCATTTGAACTTTACCTACAACCAAGAACTAGCAAGTCTGCTCTAGGAACAGGATTTAAAAATTTAAAAACCTTGCTCCACAGAACATCCCAGTTTTTTTTTTTTTTTTTTTTTAAATACCAAGTATTTTATTATGATAAGAGATAACATATCAACATCACAGTCATTAAAATAACTCTGATTTTTTTTTCTATTATGTCATTCGCATTTAATGATTTGAGCTCAACTTAATTGCAAAACAAATGTTATACATAATTTATCTTCTTTTAATATGTTACATAATTCCAAAAATTCATATTTTAAAAGTATGTACTATACTTAAGAAAGATCTCTCAAATGATGTTGAATTTTAACGATGGCTGTTACATTTTTCAGTCAGTTGTACACTTCTATCAGAAGCAAAAATGTTTTATTCACTACAATCCACCCTTTTGTAGTTCTTTGAATACTGTACATATATTAATAAAACAATTTGAAGGACCGAAGTCCATAGCTATCCTATAACAGTTAATATGCATGTATGATACAAGCTCTTTGAAGAAATAAATGAGCCTAAATAGATTGTAATATCAATGAACATTTTTAATGACAGAGATTAACTTAAACATAGTTGCGTACAGCAGAGAAAAAGGGCGAAGAAAAAAAAATGGTATACATATACATACATAATAAACAGTTACGTCATCATCATCACCGCGCGGATAAACGTGAACGGCGCATGCGTCAGAAGAAGCTCTCTTAAGCTAAACGTCGTATTATAATTTATGATACAACAATCCCCCTTTCGACGTTTGGCGGCTGAAAAAAAAATAAACATTAATCATTTACAGTTATTCCAATTAATTTACAGCACTTAGAATGTTTCGAAGCAGTCAGTGTTTTTGTCAGTACATCAGCAGACATTTTCTCTGTTGGCACATATTTAACGTCTATTTCATTTCTTTCATAAATTTCACGAATGAAATGATGTCTAATATCTATGTGTTTAGTGCGTGAGTGATAAACAGCATTTTTCATAAGCTTCTGTGCACCTTGATTATCACAATATATAATGGTTGGATAATCAGCAGTAAAATTTAATTCTTTAAGGAAACGACGTAAATAAACTGCTTCTTTGGCACTTTCTGAAAGACTGATGTACTCTGCTTCAGTACTTGATAATGCGACAATTTGTTGCTTTCGTGATTCCCATGTTATTGGATTTCCAGCAAACTTGAATAGGTAACCTGTATACGATTTTCTAGTATTAACATCAGACGCCCAGTCGGCATCGGTATATCCAATAAGTGCTTTTCCAGTCTTTCGAAATTTTAAACAATAATTTTTAGTTCCTTTTAAGTATCGAAGAACGCGCTTTGCAGCCAACCAGTGTAGTTTTCCAGGATTGTTATTAAATTGGCTCAGGTGACTGACGGCATATGTAATATCCGGCCTAGTAAACACAGAAAGATACATTAAGCGAACCAATTAGACGACGATAAGGTACATTGTTCATTTCTTCCTTTTCAGTTTCAGAAGGACACATTTCTTTACTTAATTTTACACTAGGATCTAAAGGAGTTGCTACTGGTTTTGCATCTTGCATATTAAACCTTCGTAGAATATTATCAACATATTTCTGCTGAGATAAACTAATAGAATTATTATTTACATCTTGATTAAATTCTATTCCAAGACAATAATGAAATTTGCCTAAATCTTTAACATGAAATTCTTTAGAAAGGTAACCTTTAAGTTCAGTATATAAATCACAGCTATTTGTTGCTATTATTAAGTCATCCACATATAAAATTAGAATTAACTCACCTTGAGATGTTTTCATCCTGTATACACACTTACCTGATTGTAATGGTTGCAATCCAAAGTTTTTGAGTTTTTTGTCTAATTTTTCATACCACTGTCGTCCACTTTGTTTCAAACCATAAAGAGACTTTTGCAAAGCATAAACATAATCAGGATTATTTTGGTCTTCAAAACCTTTAGCTTGTTCCATGAAAATTTCTTCTTTTAAATCTCCGTTAACATAAGCCATAACAAAATCTAGTTGATATAACATAAGGTCTTGTTCAGCACTGTATGCAATCACAGTTCTTATAGAACTTGCTCTGGCTACTGGAGCAAAGGTTTCATTAAAATCAATTCCAGGTTCCTGTGCAAATCCTCTAGCAACCAATCGAGCCTTTCTCTTTTGAACTGTTCCATCTGCATTATATTTCGTTCTAAGAACCCAGCGACATCCTATTACCTTTTTGTTCTGTGGTCGCTTTACTAATTTCCATGCACCATTTTTAACAAGTGCTTCATACTCACTTTGCATAGCCTTATACCATTCTTCAGCATAACTTCCATTTAATGCTTCTTCTAATGTCGGATTTGTATCTTCTTCAGCAATTTATGCTTCTTCCTTTTCTATGTTTATATTGTGGTACTCCTTTTTTGGTCTTCCTGGCTTCCCAGTCTTGACTTTCTTTGGACGACCTGGCCCCCTTTTAATCTGCATTTCAGGTATTGCTTCGGAATCAGAATCTTCATTATCAGATGATTCAGCAGATGCTTCTGCCATATTTGAGGGGTCTTCTGTTATTTCATCAGCCGATATCTGCTTTACATTCAGAGGTTCTTCCTTCTTTTTATCAGGAATATTTTCGAGAAATAAAACTTCTAAATCTTTATCATAATTAGTACAGTTTTCAAATTTATCAATGAATCTAACATATCGGCTTATAACGATTTTTCTGAAATTTTTATTCCACAGCCTGTATGCTTTCGATTCATTTGAGTATCCTACAAATATATGTTCTTCTGATCGAGGATCGAATTTCCCTTTAAACCTTTTATTAGGTACAAAACATTTCTGTCCGAATACTTTGAAGTGAGATACAGTTGGCTTGATGCCAAAAAATAATTCATAAGGTGTTTTGTTTACTCCCAGGCTTCGATTCGGGCAACGATTACGAATATAAACAGCACAGTTCAAGGCTTCAGCCCAAAAAGGATTGGGGAAGATTACTTTGTAGTACGAGTAACAAACATCTGGCCATTTCAGTTAAAGTGCGGTTCATGCGTTCAGCTCTTGAATTCTGTTGAGGAGTCATTGGTGCAGAGAATTCTCGTTTAATCCCGCATTCTTGAATATATTTATTAAATTCTTCTCCGCGATATTCGAGACCGTTATCAGTACGAAGGATTTTTATTTTCTTTCCTAGACGATTTTCGACCGCAGCTTTGTATTTAATGAATGCATTTTTCACTTCATCTTTAGTTTTAAGAAAACTGACTTCGACATAACACGATTTGTCGTCTATGAAAGTAACAAAATAACGCGAACCAGCATGAGATGGGACTCTCATAGGTCCACACAAATCTGAGTGAATCAAGTTCAGTAATTCATCACTTTGAAATTTTGATTCTTTTTGAAAAGGTTGCACAGTTTGTTTACCTCGGATACAGACTTTGCAGTCTTTTAGAGATTCAGTGTTATTAAAATTTAAATTTCTAACCATGTTATCAGACTTAAGTCTTTTCAAATCAGACTCATTTAAATGACCTAATTTAAGATGCCACTTTACAAAATCACTTACCTGTGCTATTGCAGCTGTTTCAGTGCTTGAATGTATATAATAAAGATCACCATGACGAATAGCCCGCACATCCATTTGGTTCTATTATTCTAGCATGTCGTTCTGTAAAAATCACTGAACGATTATTTGCAGTAGCTTTAGATGTTGACAGCAAATTACATTTTAATTCCGGAACACATAACACATTTTTGAGCGTAAGTTTAATTGTCTTATTTCCGTTATGTACTGTTATAAGGACAGTTCCAATTCCTGTGATTTTTGATGTTTTGTCAACTGCTAACTTTATGGTTGAATTCGTTCAAGGGTGAAATTCTGAAAATAACCTTCTGTTATTGCACATGTGAGATGTACAGCCACTATCTAAGCACCATGAGGAGGTCTTCTGATAAGCATTGTTTACAGCTAAACTAATCTGCTGTTCATAATTAGAAGCCATCATAGAACCTTGATTTCCCTTATTTGATTTTGCATATTTTCTATCAGCTATTTTCTTTCTGCATTCAGATGCCTTGTGCCCAATTTTCGAACAGTAATTACATTTCAAGTTTCGAAAATTTCTTTCAGCAGGAAAATTTTTGTTTGAATTTACCTTCCATTTTTCATTTTTCTTCTGTTCTTGATTTCGTCTTTTATAATCATAGTATGCATTCTGTGAATCTTGAGAAGTTTTCCCTTTTCTTGCTTCCCATTCTTCTAACATTTTGATTTTCAAAGATTCGGGACTAGGTAACTGATCTCTTGATTCGATGGCGCATCTAAAATTTTCAAAATTTTCTGGAATACTATAGAGCAGAAGAATCGATAATAAATCATCAGCTATGTCAATTTCCATTTGTTTAAGCTTATCAACTATTTCGAAGAAATTATTCAAATGTTCAGGCATCGTTTCGCTTTCCGCCATTTTTCTAAATAAAAGCTGTTTTAATAATGTAGCCTTCTTCGCAGGTCCTTTCGATTCATATACGGCTTTGAGTTTATTCCACACAGCATTTGATGTCACACAATGCTTTATATGACACAGTTCACTAGGATTAATAGCAAGAATTATATCTGCGCGAGCTTTTTGATCAACTTGGAGCCATTTCTTTTCATCCTCGGTTCCTTCAGCAGGTTTTAGCGCTTTACCGGTTACATAATCCCAATGGTCGCTTTTAATCAATACTGCTTCTATTTGTAATTTCCAACTGTCAAAATTATCTTTTCCGAGCTTTTCTATAGTAGTCAAATGGGACATAATGTAATACAGTCTCTCACAGCCAAAAACCAAGATTGAGCGCTATAAAAATAGGCTTAACTGAAAGCTGATCAGTTCTTACCGTTGATTAGACGTAACAGTTCTTGCACTGAATTAGGCTTAAGAGTTCAATGCTCGAAAACTTCAAAATGTTCATTTTAAAATAAGTATTTTACTAATTAGGCACAGTTGAAACGTTCCTGGGCCCATAACCATTGAAGAAATAAATGAGCCTAAATAGATTGTAATATCAATGAACATTTTTAATGACAGAGATTAACTTAAACATAGTTGCGTACAGCAGAGAAAAAGGGCGAAGAAAAAAAATGTTATACATATATATACATAATAAACAGTTACGTCATCATCATCACCGCGCGGATAAACGCGAACGGCGCATGCGTCAAGAGAAGCTCTCTTAAGCTAAACGTCGTATTATAATTTATGATACAACACTCTTGATCATCCAAGGTGACCTTGGTGTATATTACTTTGAATAATCAGTCTATAATATAAAAAAACTGAAATTTATTAATTCTTGAAACTATTCTTAGCATAAAGAATATCAAAATTTTCTCAGTATCACCCACCCTGTGAAAGAAGATCACCCACCCTGTGAAATTCCTAAACAAATATGAAGTTAACTGAATAACATTAATACAAACTGAACATAAATTTCAGACTTTTTTCCCACCAAAATATAATGAGGAATGGGTACTTGCCATTTTATTTACCATGTTCACATTCTAGGCGCCTAAATAAATGTAATGAATTAATAGAAAAATCAAATTAAAATTCAGTTCAAATTTATATGGACTAGATTATTGAACTATTTGAAATTCAATTCTGTTGTAAAATATATTAACATTTAATTCTTATATTCTTTGGCTAATTCCATTTTTTAAATTTTCATATAAAAATTTAGAAATGACTACAGATTAAGACAACTCTGACCAAATGAAATTTAATAACATCAATAAAATGTAACAAGAAAAAAGTACAATTCAAAAAAATTAATTAAATACATTCCATTTATTTCTGAGAAACATTTTCCTTTGTTAAGACTAAAAATTAAAAAAAGGAGAGTAGGTAGCAATGAATTATTCTTCAATATCAAAATGTCCTAATTTCCATACTGGCTTTAGTTATCTATTAAATGAAAGTCCACAGGAGACATTCAGATAAATTTCTAAAATTACTACACTTGAAGAAAAATTGACGTGGTCATTATTTTTTCCCGAGACTTCTTATTAAATACTGGTTCCACCTCCTTTATATAAAACGGGATTTTGAAAATTCATTTTGGTAGGGAGCTGTAGGTGGGAAACAAGAAAATACAAGAAAGCTGTTAAAAAAAAAAAAAAAAAAAAAAAAAAAAAAGAAAGAAACCTACAAAGGTAAATTTCCCATTCCAGGAGCAGCGAGAAATAGACAAACCATTTTGCTTCCAACTTTGTGCTTAACAGTATGCAGAACCATATTTAGACTTAATAAGGTCCTATGCTATTTGAGATATGGGGCCCTTTATAAGTCTGTTATACAGTACAAAGTCTGTAATCCGGACTCGTCGGGACTTCGGCGATTCCGGATTACAGACGTTCCTCCGCCCGCAGAGAGGTGTAAAATTGATAAACAGATTTTGGAATGGTTAGAGAAACAAAGGATATGCCTTTATACATTTTTTGCAGCAATTCCACTTTTTGTTTGATGGACACCAAAACATGCTTTCGCTTTGTAGATCCTTTGGCAGCTCCAAAATCGGAAATTCTTTTTGACATAATCTAAAGTTCAAGCTTACTTTTATAAAATTGCTCTAACAGTCCACAAAAAATAATAAGCCGGATCCAATTAGAAGATTAAGTAACAACGCAATCTGCAACATTAACTGAAATAGATAATTAGATAACTTTAGCTTAGCTTATACCGTCCGTTATACATTAAACGCGCATGCGTAAACGCATATGCGCATGCGCAGAAAGTTTGTAGCTTTGAGGTCCAGATTATAGATCATTCCGGATTATGGACGTCCAGATTAATGACTTTTGACTGTATTCTTATAATAGAAAAGGGGTGGTCACTGTATGCTGCAGAAAAGCTTCTCGAACAGAAAGGTGATGATAAAGAAGAACTAAGTTATTTTATGAACTTGAGCATACTCTCTATAGCCACACTTGGAAATTTTCATTTTTGGGGGGTTAAAAATCTATTATCACCTGTGCCACTAAAACGAAAAAGTTCAATAGGAAAATTTTTCACATATAACAGCAAGTTTAACGAATTAATCAAATGAAAGAAATTCCAGAATGACTTAAAATTTACACACATGCTCAGACATTCATACCCAGAATTTAAAAGAAAATTTTTTGTCAATAATGAAATTCTGAATTTAGTTTCAGTATTGCATGATAATCAAAACCAACACTTAAATGTCACTAACATATTTAATGAACTTTTGTCATTATGCAGAATTAACACACCGATTTTTACTTGAAAGAAATGCTAAAATTGCTCAAACTTTTTTAGTATGATTAGTCTTCATACTAAAAAAATGCTGGATAAGTAGCTCAACCACCATACTCAAATAAAAACTGCTATTGACTGGAAACTTGCTTTTACTAGAAAATCCACGAGCATAGCCTTTATACTTTAATATCATAAATTACATGAAATAAATAAAACTATTAAAAACTAAATTCCATATTTATTCAAATTGGTAGGACCATTTGCTACTACTTTTTTTTTATCCTAAAAACAAATAATTATTAAATGATATGCATGGCTGGAAATGTATGAATACAGCAAATTACATACTCTTTAATAAACTCATTTCACATTTTGTTCCAATTGATCGATTTACTAGGAGAAAATTTAAATTATGGACATATCCCATATAATTAGCAGAATTCAGTAGTTAAGGCCAAACATTTCACATTTAAATTATGGACATATCCCATATAATTAGCAGAATTCAGTAGTTAAGGCCAAACATTTCACCAATCTGTTTAAGCCTTGAATTTACCAATAATGATACTATAATTAAGGCCTTTTTACGAAAAGTTAACTTCTATGCAATCAAATAAAGCATGTTAACCTGCAAAACAAGGCACAGAAGTCAACCTTGAAATCTGAAAAATAGCAAGACTTCTGGGAGAAAGTAGAGATGCTTTTACGCTGCGTGGCAACATTAAAAATACACTGATTTATACAGATATATTTTAATACCTTTATTTATTAAATTGCTTCCAAATGAATTCGTTCTTAATTATATCCAAAAAATTAAAGATTAAAATTGCGATTTAAAAGGTCTACTAGACTTTTCGAGAAATGAAATACTCAGCAGAGAATGCACAGCTTATGCTAATTATAATTCTGAAGAGAAATTCTTGCAATTAGAAAAGCCACTACCTTTCAAATTGAAAACTTTTCTCGACTGCGATATTTTAAGTTTAGAAATGAAAAGGCAGATGTTATTTATGTCTGGATAAAAGGTACAGAGTTAAAAACTGCAATCAAAAAGTAAAATTAGCTTCTATAATTAACAAACATTTGAAAGTGAATTGTTGGGCATTAAAATAACACAAACAAGAACTAAGTATCATACTTATTCAAAAAAGTTACAAAGAGCACTATATAGACTAAATAAAAATAATATTCACAGGAAAAGTGCACAGGGCTCTACTCTTATATGCGCCTTCAGATCACCAAATGTGGCGATATGTGTTCTGCGCTGGTTTTTGGTGCGATTGCGTGTTGCATGGCAACTCTTTTGACGTTGAATACTCTTTTGCTGGAGTGTTTTAATTGCTTGTTGGTTCGTGTCGTGCGTGTTTTAAAACTGCCTATGTTGCAATGAGAGACGTGGTTGCAAGAGGGTCTGGGAGATTTATTTTTAGTAGCTGTGCATGATAGAAATAAGGAAACGCTGATGTATTAAAGAATGGATTGAGCCTTGTGCAACTTTTTTTCGGATGGCTGTAAATCTTACAAGGATTTAGGAAAAGAAGTTTTTTGAACCTTTATTTATGAACATTTATTTGTATGAATTTTCTGGATAGTGTGTCTGGTTGTCATATAAATACGATAATGATTACATGGCGGCATGAAAATGGTATTTCTGCTGTTCGAAAAAGCATTCATTCATGGTAAGTGCATTTTATTTTATTCTTAATGTTCATTGTTTTTTTAGTATGAACTTCTGTCGTTATTGTTGTTTTTTTTTTGAATTGTTTGAAAATTATTTTAGTTTATTTCGTTGATTAGTGCATGGTGCCTAGATTGCGCAATTCGTAGATGTTTCTTAAGTTTGAAACAGAACGCTGTGTACATGGTATTCTTTGAAATTTATTGTTCTTGTGTTAATTTATTAAATCGAGGTGTGCGTAGTTCGTAGATTCTTTCGCTGCCTAGATTGTGCAATTCGGAGATGCTTTTCAAAGTTAAAACATATCACTGTGTGCAAGGATTCTTTTAAAATATTTTTGGTTAGAAACTTTACGTTTTTGCTATCTAAATTTTTTTTAGGGGGGGGAGTTTTACCTTAAATTGTGTGTTCAACACAATTTAAGGTTTTAGAAACATTTTAGGCTTAAAGTTCGAAATGTAGACCAAAAAACTTAGAAAGTAACATGGCACCGTGGAGTTTCTCGCCAAAAATTATTGGCGAGAAGTTTGGCGACCTCAGGGCGCATATAAGAGTAGTTCCGAAAGTGAATTGTTGGGTATTAAAATAACACAAACAAGAACTAAGTATCATACTTATTCAAAAAAGGTAAAGAGCAAATTCTATATAGACTAAATAAAAATAATATTCACAGGAAAAGTGCACAGCAAAAATGGATGAGAAAAATACACATGCAAGAATAAATTTTCAAACTGATACATATTCAAATGAACTGCATGACGAACAGCAACTACGAACTAGCTACACACAGAAATGGCATTTTTCTTGAATCATTAAATTTGGCACATAATCAGATAAAATAAATATTTTCACACGTAAAAAGCAGACTTTTACCCTACAATATAAAAAAAATTCAGTAATTAAGATCAGAAAATCTTTTACCAATCTGTTAGGCCAAGAACTTACCCGCATTAGTTTTAATGAATATTCTCAGCAAATCGCATCTCAATCTGTCAAATAAACTGTGTTAATATGCAAAACAAGATATTAAATAATACAAACAAGAATTGACATATTTATTCAAAGAAGGCATAAAGAAAAACAATTTTTACGCAAACTAAGTAAAAACGGCACATTTACTTGAAATTTTCTCAAAAATTTACCAGCAAAAACTTGATGAATCTCTTCATGAGCTAAACAAAATATCGCATTCAATTTGAAATGAGTTCAGTCAGAAATTTACCAGCACAATAAAAAGAGACATGGAGGGGAAAAAAAAGAAAAAGCAAGAATTAATTTTTATATCTACTAAAAAAAAAATGCAGAATGAGCAGCAGCAACACAAAACAAAGTAGACAATTAAAAATAGTAATTTTAATGAATCGATCATTAATAATGAAATTCTGGGCCACATAATCAGAGATAATGTACAAATTTTCATACCTAAACAGCAGATTTTATCCTACAATATGATTCAGTAATTAAGAGCAGGTAATATTTTACCAATTTGCTAGGCCAAGATCTTACCATCATTGGTTCTAATGCATTTTTCAACAAACAGCATTACACATCTGTTAAATAAACTGCATTAATCTGCAAAACAAGACATTAAATTAATACAACTAATGGCACAGCTTTAGTATAGCCCACCCGGAATTTTAAACAAAAAAAAAAAAAAAAAAAAAAAAAAAAAAAAATCGCCAAGAGCGGCGATAAATGATATGGTCTGGTAACCCATACTATTCGCCAAACGCAATGTAAACAAGAGGATGGAATTACGGTTACAGCTAATTTAGTAGTCAGTTACATTTATTCAATTTCAATACAAAATACCGACATATCCGTTTACTCAAAGTTTAATGCACGTGCCCTGTATTCTTACTTTTCCAGTATAAATTTCTCTTAATTTGTCTCACGCTGCGTTGCAGGAGGAAATACAACATTTTACATTAGAATTCTACTAAAATTAATATCTTAAATACACAATTCGTAACACTGTTATTGGCGATTGTTTAAAGCTCAGATACCGTGAATACTATTTTGTATATAATTTTTTGGCTACTTGAGGTGATATTTTTGCGTTTAGTTATTGCTTGCTCTAAAACTGCTGTTAGTGATGTTGTAATTAAGTATCAGGAGATTATAAAGGAAAATTTAAGGTGGGAGTTTTCAAACAAGCGTAAAATTTTGGGAACAGATATTTTATGTATGAATTAACAATAGAGTATGAACTTTTTAGAGGATTTTTGATGGATTGTCCATTATTGAAGGATAATGTTTTCTGTGAAAAATTAAGATATCATGCTGGTTAGTTAGTCAGAAAAAGTCATCGAATGGTAGTATTTGCAAGAAATGTACGGCTGAGAAATCAATTAGGCTAGGATCTTGATTCGCCTGTAGTAAGCTCAATTTTTCTAGAATTTTTTTTTTTTTTTTTTTTTAAACGCGAATCAATGGAGTTGCTTATGCGCAAATTTCTGCAATTCTCCGATTTCTTTTAAGTGAATGCAGATTTCTTAGTATATGAGCAATACAGAGTTTATTCAATTTCTGATTTTTAAGTGAAAAGAGATCGCTATATACATGGGCAAAGCCAATGCAGTGAGCAATGCCGAGGTTGTGCGCGGTGCCTAGTTTGTGCAATTCTAGGATGTTAAGTGAAAATAGATCGATGTGTACATGGGCAGAGCCAATGTAGTGCGCAATGCCGAGGTTGTGCGCGGTGCCTAGTTTGTACAATTCTAGGATGTTTTTAAGTGGAAGTAGATCGATGTGTACATGGGCAGAGCCAAGGTAGTGCGCAATGCCGAGGTTGTGCAATTCTCTGATATTTTTAAGGTGGAAGTAGATGGATGTGTACATGGACACCGAGCTTTGATGTGTTTCGAGCGAATACGGATCGTTGTGTAACTTTTACCTCATTATTATCATACGTAGTGTTTGCAATCGTAATCGCACTTGATAATATGAGTTCTTTGATAATACAGTGTCTCACAAAAGTGATGGAACACTTGTGCTTTACAAAAGAAAACTGTAATAAAATAAATTAAAAAAACATGTAAAAATTTTTTTTGTGTGTGTTTCATACTTAAATTTAGTAACAATTATTACATAACATACATTTTCTCAAAATATTAATTTAATAAAAATACAATTGTTTAGAACGGAGCAAAAAATGGTTCACATAAGTGATGGGACAGCATTAGATACTACTACGTACTATGCAACAAAAATCGTCTGAAGTAAGCAATAAAAATATTTTTGGGGGTTTTTATTTTTACTCAAAAGCAATTGGCAATAATTTATAAAATCGTCTGCAGTATTTCTCTCCAGTTTGTTTTGGAATTTTTGTGTTTTTTACCTCTGTGCAGCCATGAATGCTAAACGAAAAGAAACTTTGCCTGAAATTCGAAAATTAGTTATTAATTTGCATATTGAACGTGGAAATTCTAATAGAGAAACTGCTGAAACAGTTAACCTGAGTCATGCAACAGTTTTCAATATCATTAAACGATATAAAAAGAATCATATGATTCAAGATAAAAGAAGACCTGGCCGACCATCAAAGCTATCCAATGGAATAAAGCGAATTATCGTTCGAAATATTAAAAAAAAAAAAAAAAAAATCCAAGAATGAGTGCTCCTAAAGTTGCTGCTGATTTACAAGCATTATATGGAGTAATTGTTAATACTGAGACTATTGGAAGAGTAATTCGATCTGCTGGATATCACGGTAGAGCAGCCAGGAAAAAATTCTTCGTGAGTGAAAAGAATAGAAACCTCAGACTGGCTTTCGCCAAATCCAACATAAATAAGAATTCTGATTACTGGAATGAAGTTATATTTGCTGATGAATGTAAATTTAATAAATTTATTCTGACGGTAGAATCTTGGTGTGGATAAAACCCAGGGAAGAATTTCGCAAACACACCATTTCTTCAAAACAACAATTAAAATCGGTGCTTCAAGAAGAATGGGGTAAAATCACTCCAGAAATCGCAAAAAAATTAGTCGAATCCATCCCAAGAAGATTAAACCATGTTTTAAAAGTAAAAGGAAATCCAACAAAATATGAAAACCTTTTATAAAGTAAAATTTTTGGATAAATATTTGATGGAAAAGTAAGTGTCCCATCACTTATGTGAGCCATTTTTTTTGCTCCGTTCTAAACAATTGTATTTTTATTAAATTGATATTTTAATATTTTGAGAAAATGTATGTTATGTAATAATTACTACTAAATTTAAGTATGAAACACAACCACAAAAAATTTTTACATGTTTTTTTAAATTTATTTTACTACAGTTTTCTTTTGTAAAGCACAAGTGTCCCATCACTTCTGTGAGACACTGTATGTGTGTGTGTATGTTAAGCATTGCTTAGTGTTCCTAATTTGTAGTATTTATTTTGTTTCATTGCGAGAAATTAAATTTTTTATTTATTTATGTGTAGAATTCTAGTATGCCTGCCTACAGAGAATATATTGTGATTTAGGAATTTAAGAACCTGTTTTTCATTAATGTGAAGTTTAAAATTTTTAGAAAATAATGAAAATTGTCTACTTACTGGTATATAAGGGAATATGTTGTTACGTAGCAAAACGTTAATTTGTAAATATGATAAAATTGATATGTTCCAGAGTATTATTTAAAAAAAACTTTTTTTATTTGTATAAATGCTAAAGCTTAAAAATATTTGAAAATACTGAAGCTGTATGAAATACAAGTATGAGACTGCGACTTTCTTTATCGTTGTAATAACCGGTAGAATTCGCTTACTGTATCATGATAATTTTAAATATAAACAATTTATTATACTTATTTTCAATTACGCCTAAGCTCAGAAATGTAAATTTAAAGAATTTGATGTTAATTTACAATAATAAACAATTCATTATTTTTTCAAAGAGAAAATAGAAATTACGCGTAGCATGGAGAACACCACAGCCAACTTGTGACGTCACACCAAATTATTTATTAAAGGTGAAATAGCTAAAGGTTTCCGGTATTGTTTTTAAAATTACATCCTTTTAACCTTAATCATTTTTATTAATCATTTCTTAATATTTCTTTCTCTTAAAATCGTGTATAATAGTCGTAAACTTATTTCCATTATCCACGATTTCTGGTGAAATCAAGATGGCCGCTATTTCAAATATTTTCTCTCCAGTTGCTTTTCCTTTCCAAATATTACAACATAAAAAATATTCTACTGCGTCGTTTTCAAAAACACATCTAACATAAACGATGAATTGAAACATTTTAGTAATGTCGATAGTTTCATCAAGTTTTATAGTAAGGACTGGATTTTGTATTCTATAGTGTCTGATATGACAAAAATTTGATGAGAAACAGTATCTTTTTTTAATGCTATTGTTTTTAAATCGTTACTATATTTTTCTGCATGCATAAATGATGTCATTTTAATTGCTGAAGGAAGAATGAGCGATTCTCCAATTGTATGAGGTTTTAAATTTTTTGCAATTAAATATGAAACTTTTAAGGATGCCTGTAAATCCTTCTCAGTTACTGTTGTATATTTTTTCAAAAATACATTTTAATTTTTCATGCTCTCAGCTCATTCCTTAAAAAAATTCTTCAGATTTATTTACTTAATCTTTATGTTTAGTTTCTGAGGTACTTTTCGGTTTCACTGGCGCAAATCTCACCAAGCAGACTTTGTGGGCGACAACATACAATATACACATAAAAATTGTTAACAAACGTTTAGTTCTAAGAATTTTTTCTTTTGAAGGCATAAACATTTTAATATCTTTTAAACTTTTGTAAAAAGCCAATAAATAAAGATAATAAATTTGTAAAATACATTAAGAATTTACTATGTTTTCATGGTTCAACATCCTGATTCGCCGGTTCGTATCACGTAACACCACGTGATCTCACCTCACGTAAACTACGCTACAAAAATCTAATTCTCTCAGTAATTATCTACATTAATTTCAAGTTAAATCTTAATTTGGAATACAAGTTTAAATGCAAGAATTATTTCAATTCGTACAAATAGCTCACTCAGAAATTATGTAAAACCGCAGTGCTTTACTTTGCTACTGCATTCTCATTAGAATTGATGAATTTAACCCTTGATTTTGCCTTTTCTATATTTTTGCCTTCGGGTGAGTGGTGTGATTGCAGTCTAATTGTCTTAATTACCGCAAATGGTCTTGGGGCATAAATTTTAATTATCTTGTAAAAATTCTATGTAGTTGTATGCCAGTATTGAAAGAAACAATCTGATAAGAAATGGCTGCGACTTGTTTCGAAAATGAGGCATAAAACATTGGCAGCGAAGATATTCCGTTTGGCATCAGTAGTACCATTGTTGGCGACATTATTGTTTGCGGCGGCAAAACGGGAAAAGTACCGTTTCTAAATGTATTTTTAATTTCGCAGGTTTCATGCTTTCCATTTGCCAAGTTTTCACTGCATTTAACACACAATGGATATTCTTTTTCCGTTGATAATGCAACATGTAAAACAGTATAAAATAAACTCTTCTTGATATTTACTCATTTTTTTTTTTTTTTTTTTTTTTTTTTTTTTTTTTAGAAGTAGAAAGAGAGCCAATGGTTACATTTTTGTTTGCATTTTCATTAATAGTTTTTCTCTAAGTTTATTTGATGTTGGTGCATCCATCCCATTTCTCGTACAAGAGATTTTGGGCCATTTAACCATCATGAACAAAATTGCAACAAAAACAAAAGTGTTTTTGGTACTTTTCCGTTTCGCCGGCGCAAGCCTCGCCATTTCCCTTTCTCCGGAGCAAATCTCGCCAAGCAGACTTTATTGGCGACAACACACAGTATACACATAAAAAAATGTTAACAAATGTTAATTCTAAGAATTTTTTTTTTTTTTTTTTTTTTTTTTTTTTTTTATTTTGGAAGCATAAATATTTTAATATCGTTTAGAATTTTTTCAAATGGGCCTTTTGTGTCCTTTCGCCACATAAATTCAGCGAGGTAACTTTCCAGATGATGCCGAGCAGTTCCTCTGTGTTTCTTATTCCGCCATTTTGCGCTTTCCCATAATCTTTCAATTTTTGGCGTGTGCGTTCCAGTTTCCGGATCTACAAAATTGTATTTATGGTTCACTTTGAAATGTTCGAAACTTTCCTCTTCCAGTTTTTCAGTGCAATATGATTTCCATGAATCGGAATATATTGTAGTTCCTTTTTCGATGTTTTTATTTATTGCCTCTAATATAATACTCATGGATCGGTTTGGCACCATCACAAGGAAACATTCGTTTGTTTCACGACAAACTCCACCAAAGATCCACTGTTGTAGTAAAATTCGTCCCGCGTTGTTTTTGCGCTTCGTGAACATACTTTCATTCACTTCAACGATCATACCAGGTCCTCCTATTTTGCGTTGTTGACGTTTAAGTAAAGAATCCACACAAACTTCTCGCATGTAGTTATTCCAATCCACAACTGTTCCGTGACTGATTTCCAACTGCTTTTCACACCATTAACGGAAGTTAATTCTTCACTCCAACCATAAATGAATCTTAAACACTTCAAGAAACTCAATCTCGATGATTCAAACAATGTGCCTTTCCGTATACTTCTTTTACTGCGGCAAGTTGAAAGGTTGCAACGCCATTGAATTTCGTCTCCGAAATATAATTTCATTTCATGATTATTTTCACAAATAGCAATGTTAGGCAAAACGCCTTTCGCTTGAAAGAATCTGACGGATTCTTCCTCTGTCCTGGGCAAATCCCAAATTTTCATTGGTTTTTCATCTATTTTTGACATATTTGTAAAAGACGTTAATTTAAGAATTTAAAGACGTTAAATTAAAGATTTACTATGCTTTCATGGTATAACCTCTTGATTCGCCGGTTAATATCACGTGATCCCAAACGATCTCATCTCACGTAAAATACGCTACAAAAATCTGATTCTCTCAGGAATTACATTAATTTCATTAATTACTACATTAATTTCAAGTTAAATCTCAGTATGGAATACTAGTTTAAATGCAAGAATTATTTCAATATTATAATTAAAAAAATTCTATCTAACTGTGTGCCAGTATTGAAAAAAAAAAAAGGTAAATCTGATAATAAATCTCAGCGACTTGTTTTGAAAAAGTGCCGTGAAAGGATATCAGCGAAGATATTCGCTTTGGCATCAGTTCTACCATTTTCGGCGACTTTATCGCTTGCGCCGGCGAAATGGGAAATTGCGCCGGCCAAACGGAAAAGTACCGTGTTTTTATTATCCTTTGAGACACTACTGAATTTTCCAATGCTTAGGAAATGTTATGTGCTTACTTGACAACAAATTTGATTAGAAATAAGAAACATAGTTTATAAATGATGCATATTACATTTACAAATTGCATGCAAGACACTACTAAGATAGCCGGAAAAACTAAATCTTAGCTGCGCGTCTGCAGTTGCTTTGAAATTTGATTCGAGCTGTTTGGAAATCATCAAACATAACACATAAATCAAGTGGAAAGCAATAAGATCAGAATTAAAATATGAAAATGTTTAATTTAAAATTCCTGGCAAATGTTAAAAAACATCCAAAATTCTCTTCAAATTCCGTATATCTTTTATTGTCAAATAAATTTCTTTGAATTTGGTGACCTCCCACAAATTTGTTCATGACTCCCAGGTTAAAATTTTGTAAAAAAAAAAAAAATACAAGTTATCAATTGCATTTTGAAAATAAAAAAAAAAAAAAAAATTAGGCTTGTCTTCAATAGAACAGCATGCAATAGAGTATTTTCAAATTTACGGGAAAGTACGACTTATGTGAAAATTGATAAACATTGGCTGTCCAATGTGAAAAGTGAATTACGGTTTAATATGTTATGTTCATAGCTTCTCTATTTTGATTAACTAAATACAGAATGATCCGTTCTTGCAAACTTCTGCTGGAATAACTGCTAGAATATCTATCCCATTTCAGATGAATAGAAAGCAAGTGTTGTATTCTTATTCAACAATTACAATACTCTTGCATAATACTTACAAGGAATGAGTTAGGTTATTTAACTAAAGTGCAGTCAATTTTATTTCTTATTTAAATGAATGATGTACACTGTAAAAAAAAATCTGTAAGGTTACTAAGAAAACTCACGGAAACTGGGATGCCATGGGTTATTTGAGTAACAGAAACAGGTGTTTTCTTTGTAACAATTACAAGAGTTTTGCATGTAATGGTTACAGATCTTTTTCTTGTAATATCACAGCATATAGTTATGTAAGTAGAACATATTTTTCTCATGTAAATTCCCAAACGATATATCTGTAATGGTTACAGATTATTTGCGTGTAATATTACAGTAAATAATTATGTAAAAAAAACACGTTTTTCTCATGTAAAATCCCAAACGATATATCTGTAATGGTCACCGATTATTTGCTAGTAATATTACAGCAAATAATTATGTAAAAAGAACATATTTTTCTCATGTAAAATCTCAACAGATATATCTGTAACCGTTACAGGTTATTTGCTTGTATTATTTCAGCAAGTTATTATGTGACTAGAAGATACTTTTCGTACGTAAAATTCCAATGGTTGTATCTGTAAAGGTTTTAGATTATTTCTTTCTAATATCTCATTAAGTAATTATATGTGTGTAGAATATATTTTTCACAGATGAAATACTAAAGGGTATGTCTATAAAACTAATAGATTTTTGTCTAAAATGATGCTTATTATAATAAAATACATTGAAATCAATATGTTTTGAGTAAAACAATGATATCTGTATGTATATATATCGTTTTGATTAATAATCGATTTGAGCTTAATTTGATAATTAAGTTCAAATTGATATGCTACTCCTTACATTAAATTACATGTATGTCCTTTATATAAAATAATGAAATGGCATCTGGAATTTATATTTGGCCTGTAAAATAGCCGAGAAAAAAAAAAAAAAAAAAAAAAAAAAAAAAAAAAAAAAAAGCTTTATTTGCATGTTTTAATGTCAATTATTAAGTCATCTAGAACTTTCTTTTTAATAATTTTAGCTAAAATAGACACATGTTGCTTTAGATTTAACTTATATGAGTAAACATTTTGCATGTTGATATAATCATATTATTACTGTAAAAGACATTTTGTGAAATATTTCTATGAAGAACTCGGAACAGCTGTTCTTTATGTTTCAAAAATATTATATTTTCTCCTTCTAAAAAATGACATTTTCAGTAAATTAAAGAATTTAACATAGCAATGAACTTCATTTTGTTACTACAAGGAATTCAAAATTTTGTTCATAAGCTTGCATTACAACGTCCAACTAATCTTTTTATTCTTATTTGCACTAAGTGTTTGTCAACAGTCTGCGCTATTGTTTGAAATAATAGATGGTAAATGCATAACGTTTTTAACTTACCTTCAAATAATTTCCTTTGAATTAACAGATAGAAGTCTTTCATTAAAAGCCTAATGTCATGTTTTTTTAATAAGTATAAAACTTCAACTGACCTTAATTTTCAAAGCCTTGCTTCCATTAAAATTCTTAATGCTTAATACAATTATGCCTTTGTGATGACTTCATGGTTTAATAAGGCACCATTTAGCAAGACGAAACAAACATTTATTAAATATATAATTCAAAGCATAATATAATAGTTACTCAGAGCAGTACGTCGCTCCTACCGCATAGTACAATCTACTACCTTCCTCTTCCGAGTCTAACATGCAACTCCTAATAAATACATTAACCCTTCTCGAAGAAGAGCTACCTGCGCCAAGCATGCTCTGTTGATCGCCAAACAGTCGCCAGATATCACACCCCCGTCGTAAGATTGTTGTTGATATTATTTACAAATCAATCAGCAATCTGGAAACTAAAATCTAGCAACTGTTTGCGATCAACGTGAAAAAGAAAAAAAAACTACATATACTTTTATACATTCTATCCTAATTTTCAAATCTCAATTACTATAGACATACCTCAATTTACTACATAAACATAGATAACACATTTTTATATATAAACATAGATAAATCATTTTTAACTTCACTTGTTCCGAACCTTATTATTATTGTAACAATTTATCAATTCTTAATTCAAATTAACCAAGTTGATACTTTCTTTTATAAACATGTTAAAATATACCCTAGTATTATTCCAATGATGACAGTAAAATTATTAAGTTTCTTATATATATATAAAATTATATTCTTAGCATTCCTTTTAATTAATGATGCTGCAGCATGATTTAAATCCTTGGGAGACAAATATCTAAATTTACCACTTACCTCGAATATTTGTTATCCAATAATTTCTCTATCTATTTCAAATTACATAAACATCTTATTTGCACAGAATTGTAAAATGATTATGAAAAGCAAAGAAAACTATATAATTATTAACTATACAAAATGTTCGTGAAGATGAACAGTAAATTAATGTTCAAAGTTCACAAGTGGGAAGTCTGGATAATGCATCCGCGTTTGACAGTTTTTTCCCAGGGCAATTCTATTCGAGATTATATTTCTGCAAAGCTATGGCCCATCGTTGTAATTTGGACGATTGCGGAGCATTTCTCACTATAAAGGCTAGAGGATTATGATCAGTCACAATTTTCACCGATGAACCGAATATCCAAGGTTCAAACTTCTTCAATGCCCATACTATAGCACAAGCTTCACGCTCTATAGTCGGCCAGCTCTGTTGAGGTTTCGATAATTTCTTGCTCGCGTAGCAGATGGGAAATTGCTTCTCTCCCCTTTGCTGTGACAAACGTGTACCTATTCCGATTTGGGATGCATCAGAATGAATGACAAACGGATCCTGCAGTGTTGGGGTGATCAGCTCCGTTGACATCGCTAATCGTTTCTTCAGTTGTTGAAATGTTGACTCATGAATTTCTTTCCATTCGAGTATTTCCGGTTGTTTATTTTTCGTGAGTTCTGTGAGTGGGTAGGCGATCTCTGCATACCCTGGGATATAATCGCGATAATAATTACATAGTCCTAACAGACTTTTAAGATCTCTTTTCGTTTTCGGCGTTTCCAGCTTCTTGATTGCCTCTATTTTCTCGGGATCTGGTTGATGTTTTCCTGATCCAATGATGTGTCCTAAATATTTAATTTGAGGTTTTGCAAACGAACATTTCTTCGAATTGATAGTAAATCCAAGTGACTCTAGTTTGGTAAAAACTTTATCCAGATGTCGGAGATGAGTGTCGAAATCCGTGGAAAATATAGCTATGCCATCAATATAGGCTCTTGAAAATTGTTGAAATTCTTTCTGCGCGTTATTCATTACTCTCTGAAAAGTTGCTGCTGCGTTCCTTAATCCAAAGGGTAGCACTTTAAACTGATATTGACCTCGATGAGTTTTGAACGATGTGTACTCTTTACTTTGTTCCTCCATGGGAATTGCCCAATATCCTTTCAGCAAATCTAAAGTTGTTATGACATTGGCTCTTCCTATACTGTACATTAAATCAATGGCATTTTGCACAGGAAAGTCATCTGGCTTCGTCACTGCATTCAAAGCTCGATAATCTAAGCACAATCTGATCTCTCCATTTTTTTTGCTTACACAAACTACTGGATGAGCTATTTCTGCATTACTTTCTTCTGTTAGTCCCGATTTCAATAATTCTTCTACTTCTTCATCGACCTTGGGTTTCAATGCTTCAGGAATCCTATAAATGTAAGGTTTCTTCCTCTCCATATTGGGTATTAATCTAATTTTATGAGCTTCAACTTTAGCTATTTTCAGCTTTCCGGTGAATAGTGCTCGGTGTTTGTTGATAAGAGCTATCAATTTTCTTCTCTGCTGCGGATTCAAATTTTCTAAATTCAGATTTGCATCTATTTTAAAATCTTCCAGGGGGGTCGAGAGATCTTTTCCTGGTAAAGTTGTAATTTCTCCAAATTCTTCTTCATTTTCAAATATCACTCCAACTGCATTGACACTAGCTTGGAATTTTCTAATTTTATTTGCATGAACATGTTTGATCTTTCCATCAGGTAGTTTTACTTTATAGGAATGAGGTGGGCAATGATTCACGATTTCTCCTGGACCAGTCCATCGTGCATAGAGTTTGTTATTTGAATCTGGTATGAGTAAATAAACTTGTTCTCCGATTTTGAAATTTTTTGGTATTGATCTCCGATTAAAGTACTCAGCATATTTTTGTTGTTTATCACTTGCAATTAAATTGGCTTGTTCGGCTGCTTGTTCTAACCTTATTTTTAAAAGTTGTAAGTAATCCACTGCCGATTCACTTAGATTAGGTGGTATAGGTATTTCTCCTGACCATGAAGACTTCAGTACTGCTAAAGGACCTCTTGGTTGTCTTCCATACATCAGCTGAAATGGTGAGACACCCGTGGTGCAGTTTGGTACTTCTCTGTATGCAAAGAGCAGGTATGGGATGTGCTTATCCCAATTCGAAGGATCAGTCCTGATGACATGATGTAACATTTGCTTGAAGGACTTGTTCCATCTTTCTACTAATCCATTTGAAGCACTGTAAGCAGGTGTAGAGAACCTAGGGTGAGAACCTAGTCTTTTCTGGAATTCTTTAGTTAATTTTGAAACGAAGTTACTTCCGTTGTCACTAGCTATTGTATTAGGGATTCCTGTTCTCATGAAAATCTCCAAAAGCGCGTCGCAAGTGGCTTTTGCTGTCAAGCTTCTCAGTGGAATGGCTTCTGGCCATCGGGAATGTTGATCTACCAGACATAACACATATTTATGTTTCCTAGCAGAGGGAGGTTCAATAGGTCCAATAATGTCGATGTTAACTGTTTCGAAAGGTAATCCTGGCCTTCTGACCGGTGTGATGGGAATCTTGTCAGATCGCTTTTCTGGACTTTTCAACTGACAATCTTTGCACGTTTTACAAAAGGTTTCAACATCTTGTGCTAATCCAGGCCAATAAAATGAATATCGTATTCGCTCCTTTGTTTTTCTTATCCCAAGATGTGCACCGAAAATGGAACTATGTGCTAATTCCAACATTTGTGCTCTTCTACTAAGTGGAAGCACTAACTAAAAAACATTCTGTCCTAATATTTTTTCTTGGTGATGTAAAAGATGATCAATAAATAAATAATTTCCTTTTTTTTCTATTGCTAGCTTCCATGCTTCTCTCAGCGAGGGACAGTTAACTTGCTCTTCGCGTAGGCGTTCAGCAGACGATAAGTCTGTGTTTACATAAACACTCGCCTTCTTCCCTTCCTCCTCTTCGTTTTTCTCCTCCATAAGCATTAGCGGGGGAGAATCGACGCTGTCGTTTGACTGTGCATTGGCGAATAAAGTTTGTAAGTTTTCGCTTCCGTAATTATTTCTTTCTGCGTTTGGTTCTTATGCCGCAGGATTAATCAACAGTTCGTATATTTCTGGAGTTATTAGGCAAGGCACATTTAGCTTATCAGTGACTGCAATTAATGTATCCACAAAATTAAATATATTGCTTCCATGATCTTTATGGTAAATAGGTACACGGCAAACTTTTGCTTCAATTGGTTGTCCGAAAGCAGGTGTTAGCAATATTTTACCTCCTTCTCTCTCCTCTAAATTTGGAATGAGCGATGAATGTACGATCGTTATCTGCGTTCCAGAGTCTACGATAGCTTCGATTTTCTCAGAGTTAATAAAAATATCTACTTTTTGCAGTGGTTGAACGATGCGTTCTGCGAATTCAGATCGTAGATGGGATGAGTCTACTTTAGCTACGATGGCTTCTTCTTTTGATGTTCTGTTTGAATTTTTTTGAGTTTTGGAATCATCCTTTCCCTTCTTATTTACTGCAGTTTCGTTCTTTCTTCTTTTGTCTGGACAATCTCTCGCGATGTGTTGATAATTTCCACAAATATAACATTCTTTTCTTCTCGCGTGAAATCTTTCGTGTTTTGGATATTCTTTTCTCATGGGTGGTGGAATATATTTGTCGTGTGCACATGTTGTATCCAGGAATCTCGGTGATCGCTTAATTCCATTTCGAACTTCGTCGAAAGATTTTCCTTTGGCCGTGAAATAAATATCACATTCTGTAGCTAATTCTTGAGGCTTCAGCCATTTATTTCCTTGGCGTATTGCGACGTGTGCAGCTGTTTCTGCATCTAATGCTTGGAATAATTTATCGGAAATAATTTAACTCCTTGAGTGTTTCGAAATCCTTTACTTCTCTTGACTTGCAGTAATAGTCCCATGTAGCTGTTAGTCTTGAAGCGAACTGGATATGCGTTTCGCCGGAATAACGTTTAGTTTTTCTGAAGTTTTCTAAACAGGTTTGAGGAGTAGGTTGATATTCCTTCAGAACAAGAGTTTTCACTTTTTCGTAATTTTGCAGATCTTCCTCCTTTATATAAACAAGAACATTTGAAGCTTTTTCTCCAATTAATTTCAATAATATTTCTGATTTGTATTCTTCAGGAACCTTCTTGTGCTTAAATGCTCTTTCGATAGAATCGAAAAATATATTCCATTCTTCTGCTCTCTTCGGTACTGGTATAGTCAGTGTTTCTACTCCTTTGATCAGCTTATCCAGGGAAATTTCGGTTTCTCGTTCTGTGTTTTTTATTAAAGGTGTTGGACTTCTACTTCCTTCATTTTGAGTTGCTCGAATCTTCGCTAGTTCTATTTCGTGTTCTCTTTCTGTTCTTATTCTTTCTTCTTCCATTTGCATTCTTTCCATTTCTTCTTTTCTTTTTCTATTCTCCAATGTAGTAATCAGAATTTCTTTCACGAAATCAGCATCTTCGATGTATTCCTTGCTATTCTGGAGTTTGAGTTTCAGTTCTACCAGCTTCAAATCTGGGGATGCTTCTTCGCCAATTTCCAATAGAACTGTTACTAAATCCTCTTTCTTTGCGTTTTTGAACATTTTCTTCTATTTTCCTTTAGAATCAAGCCTTTCAAACTCTCGATTAAATAATTCTCACGTTTTTACTCTCTTTTGCAAATGAACACTTCTTTCGTTAGTTAGGCTTAACTTTACGCCTCTTCCGTTTTCAACGCTCTAAGCTTCTAACCTCTCTGGTTCTCGTAAGAGAGCGTGTTGTGATGACTTCATGGTTTAATAAGGCACCATTTAGCAAGACGAAACAAACATTTATTAAATATATAATTCAAAGCATAATATAATAGTTACTCAGAGCAGTACGTCGCTCCTACCGCATAGTACAATCTACTACCTTCCTCTTCCGAGTCTAACATGCAACTCCTAATAAATACATTAACCCTTCTCGAAGAAGAGCTACCTGCGCCAAGCATGCTCTGTTGATCGCCAAACAGTCGCCAGATATCACAGCCTTTAACAAATTTGTTTCAAAAATTAATACTTCACTTTATCTTAAAATTTAATGCATTTTAATTTTACCTATAATTTTTTACAAACATGATATGTAATAAATTTAAGCTTAATATTTACCATTTAGAAAGTGATACTAAAAAAGTATTCCTATTTATTATAAAGTTCGAGATTTGCATACAAAATTGTGAAATATACATATGACACCAGAAAACAAACTTTACGCCCTATATATATATATTACAGCATGTTAATTAAAAAGTTTATTGAATTTATAATTTTATTGTGAAATATTATGAAGGAAATAATATGCTAATTAAAATACAGAAGTAAAAATAATTTATTACTTAATTCATAAACTTTACATAAAATCTGAAAAAAGAATTAATTAAAAATAACACAATATAACATTGCATAAAAATTCGTTTCGACTGCTTGGAAAAAATGAATGGTTTTCCCCTCTTTGTAAACCATGCCTCCTAAATAAAGAAAAAAACATTTTTTTAAAATCATAACCATGCTCTTAAAAAGTTTATAAAAATTATTTTAATATATGTTTTAAACGTGTGCTTATATAACACTTTTAATTATATTTCTTTATAATATCTTAAGAAATTAAGAACAGCTTAAATTCTTTAAAATATTGGATTACAGTAAACCGTCTCATTACGACAAACTACCCCTGTCAACCACTTTTTAAATTTACCCAGCATTCCTCATAAAATAACTAATTAGTAAACATAACTTCTCTAGGATGCCCACTATCATTGAAGATCAAAATCTTCAGGAATCACGTATAGCTAGCTTAGAGAAGGTTCATTGTACAAAAACAGCCAATATGCAAATCTTTTCATAAATGAAGCCACCATAGTTATTAAATATAATATACAGTATACTTATATTCAGAATTCATAACTTGAATAAATTTCTCGAACAATTCTAGCATTCGAAAAATATTGTATTTATTACCTTAAATTTCTAAAACAATATTACATATTCGTCCAAATCAATCACTGGGACTCGGACAACATTTTCCCCCTAGCTTTCTTTTAGCACAGGATTCTGAATATGTTTTAATGATTTTGGTAATGTTTGTCTTCCTTAAGGCGCTCACAAAACGAGTTACCCTAAATTTTTCGTCCGCATAGTGGTCGTTTTCATCTTACTAACTGATTTGCTAGTGGATTTTGGGTGCATGGCCTATCATTGATGAAACAATAATAGTGAACAGCTTCAAGAAAATGGGGATATCTAATGCTCTTGATGCCATATTCTCACTTATTTTTACTACTTTTATCTTCCGAAAATTGAGAGGGAAAAATTAGGCAAATAATTTAATTTCCAAAGGACACAGTCACAGTAATAATATAACAAATGAAAAGTAATCATGAATAAACTACTATTATCACAATATTATTTCTTTAAAAGAAACCTATAGTTCAATAAGAATACACACAATTGCAACATCTAATAAGTTATCTCATTTCTACTTCTTTATAATTTGAATTTTTTTCATTCTCATTGTTGTTCTTGCAACTCCTTAGGCCTCAGATCATACATAAATAATTAGAGAAGGTGAATATGCAGCTGATATGGCAAAATTGCACAGTGAATGGCAGTTGGTATTTGCTTTAACTATCATAGATCACTTTTTTTATTAGCCTGACATAATATTCAAAAGTTAGAAGAGAAAGATTCAAAGGGGGCCTTTAGTGTGCAAAAGTTTGCCTTGGTTAGTATGACGAAAACAATCATTATGTCGATAAATCCATTTTAAAATCTTGGGATCTTCATTTTCTGAATGCATTAAAAAGGGGGAAATTCTGCAAATATTTTTTTAATTTTGAGAATCTGGTTCTAAAGCTGGGTGGGGTGGAAAATGCAACGCAATACGGTAATTCTGAAGATCATTGCTCATGGTAGTACAAACTGAACGGTGATGACTTGCATACTGTAGAAAACGACACAAATTGCAGTTCCAGATGCATTAAATGCTTTGAGGTCTTGAGAGTAGCAGTGGACAATAATAAGAGTGAAATTCAAGGTATAGGGAAGTAGGAATGAAAATTATTATTATCAGATACAGAAATGTTATTGGAATGTAGGTCTGTTTTAAATAATAATATGATAGTTAACAGTAGTTCATTCATGGATATTTTTGATTGGTTATCTTACTGTAATCACATCCTTCAAAATTAAATTGATTGCTTAATTTCCCCCTTGATTTTCATACTATAACATTAGTAAAAGGGAAGAAAAAAAGTCTGCAAGTAAACATAACTCCTCTTTCTCTCTCTCTATATATAGGCATGTATCTTCGTGTGCAAGTAAGCAAAACAAATGTGACTTTTTCTTCTTTAAAAAAATTTGTGTTAATAAATATGATGAGAATTAAGTTCATTTTAAAGACTTATGATACATGAAATATACATGATCAAAATAAATTAGAAAATTATAAATTACGTGTTTGAGTTGCAATAATTCAGTTGTAATAATTAATACTAACAAAACCAAACATCATATTCCCGTTCTGCAAAGTATAAAAATTCTTCTGCAAAACTGTGAAAATTACCAACACTTTGGTTTATTTGATAACTTTCAAATTCACTCCTTTGTTTGCATTTAGAATTTATAACTTTAATTTTCCACAGAAATTTGTTTTTGATTTTAAAAAATTTCACTGGCATAATTCCATTCACTTCTGCATGCATTAATAGATGCAGAAGGTTTTTGTACCTTACATAATTTTAAACCTTATGTAACCTTACGTAATTAATAAAAAATCAAAACATAGATCAGAAACTGCATAAAATTTAATTAATAATTACTACTAGTGTCACATGAAATGCTATGAAATTAATCAATAACGTAAGAATGAGATAAAATATATAGAATTAATATTCCACATGTGTGAGTTTGGAAGTTTTACGTTAAAAACTTTTCTTTAAATTAATTATTTTTAAAAATGGCCTTTCGTAATTAGAACTTGCAAATCGACTTCACTAGTCTTTCATAACATTGCTTTTCTTTTATTAACAAGAAATAAATATTGCATTCAATTATTTAATTTAAGATTTCCAAAAATAATGCTACTGAAAGGTATGAATACTTACTTAAATTCGAAATTAATTTGGTTAACTTAAAATAATATTTAAAAAAATTAATCTTCATATATACGTCTAAAACATCAGACCTTCATAAATTTCTTTTATTTGAACGATATCTGAATTCTGCATTACTTTGGACTAGTAAATCATTGGGCAATTAAATGGCAAGCTATAAGAGAACTAATGTAGTTTACAAATGCTCTGAATTTTATTTCCTGCATTAACTTTAAAAAGTAAAATGTTTTGCATATTTGCATCATTTGATTGATAGAATATGGCAAAGCATGCAAAGACTATCAGCCTAAAGGAAAGTATATATTCATGGACGGCTTTGTAAGGAAAAATAGCTTGCGCTTCCATTTATTCATGTGGGTATATAGTATATATATTTACTTTGTTAAATGCTAAAATCAATGCTTCATTAAAATTTAATTATTATTTTATTTTTAATACTAACATAAAGATACAGAATTGTTTTAAATTCCAATAAATTTGGTTTTCAATCAAATTTATTGGAATTCTTTTATTTAATTTATTGGAATAAACAATCATAATTTATTTTAAAGAAAACTTATTTTATGATTTATATATTATATTACATGAATAAGAGAAACATTTGTCAAGAAATGTATTAAACTTGTATTAGCAGATTCATGCTATCCTAGTAACAAGACTATCATACTTCAAAACTGTATTAAAACTGGGCAAAATAAAATCAATATAAATTCTACATTAAATGTTTAAAATTTATAAGTATGCAGTGGTAGATATTTATACAATATAATAAATTTTGTCATTTATAAAATATTATTGAAATGATATTTTTGGAAATAATGTACAAAATTTTAGTTTTCGTTTATAACTAGTTTAACGAATTTTTAGAAAAATATTTTAGGTCATTTCCATCTGTTGATATTGG
Source organism: Stegodyphus dumicola (assembly GCF_044657685.1). Classification (NCBI taxonomy): domain Eukaryota; kingdom Metazoa; phylum Arthropoda; class Arachnida; order Araneae; family Eresidae; genus Stegodyphus; species Stegodyphus dumicola. The sequence goes on from NC_140768.1 coordinate 150,794,101, forward strand.
TATTGGTATATTAAATATGATATTGGTATATTAAAATATATGGAATAATTAAGTTGCATCTAGTTAGTAAAACATTACGAAAAGTATTTGATGCGACATATTTTTAATCAATATAATTACTTCATTTTGGAATTATAACATTTTCGTAAGAAATTAATACCAGTGAAAAAAATAATATTTTTACACTAAAGAATAAATGAGATTCTCGACCGCGATGTTCAAGTTTTTGTAATTTTACTTCATAACACACTCGTACATAAACATATTATTAGACTTAACTATAAACCAAGTATAATTAATCAGGTAATCCTAAAGAAAGAATAAACTAAGCCTAGTAAGCAAAAAATATATACATTACATTCAGAATTCTAAATGTTTACATAAACTTTTCTCGCAAGACCTGCCGGGAAAAAGATGTCAAACGTTCTTTGGTCAAACGATTGCAAACGAACGCTAACATAATTAATATTGTTTTCAACAACCACATTACCGGTTCAATTAAATACCACAACAGTGATTGGTTGATCTTTACATTATGGTAACTTGGCGTTTTTTTGGCGAAAATTTGGCGACCAACTCTCCTACAGCAACCCTCTATTTTTTTTTTTCCCGCCGCCATTTTGTCTTCACGAAGTAAAGACATGTTTCTTTTCTTTTTATCTACTGAACACTTCTTCCAACAATCTACTAGCCGAATTACACTTATGCTAGAAATTTTATCTAACAAAACTGCTTAATCATGACAAATATTCACTGCAAAATTGGGAAAAAGTGCACAATACCATACTCCTTAAGCGTTTTTCAAAATAACACATACACATAAACCATGTACACGCCGACTTATTTTTACTTAAAAAAACATCCCAGAATTGCACAAAAATGGCATTGCGCACACTCTTCACTATATCCATGTACACTGCTTTTTTCTCATAAATTAGAAAAATTTCACGAAAATGCATGACAATTTTCTGAATCTTTAAACCCGGTAAAAAGAACATATATGAAATTACCTGATCGCGAAAAAGTATTTACCCTTTCCAAATATGAACATTTCCACATATAAAATAAATAAAATATCCAAAAACTTTTACCTCTAAATCATCTATTACATTATACACATCACCAACGAATTCATACTGTAACTATTACAAATACTTAGTGTCAGATATTTAAATTATTTCCATGCACGTTTACTTCAACTAAAACGTATACCAAATTCCTACAAACATAAAATTCACAAAATAACTATCATTTAATTTAAATATAATTAAATTCAAAAACACTACTTAAAATATAAATGAGCACATACATTAAATTAATACGTACATAAATACCCATTTCGAATTAACTTTAGTTACGGCCATGGGATCCAAAAATTCACGAACACTGTTTCACACAACACAGAATAAAGCCAAATACAAAATTTCCAGATTTTTTCCCGATTTCCCCCCTTTTCCGATTAAAGAACCGTAATTCGTCCATTAATATCACATGACATATCCCATGATCTCTCATTTCCCTCACACAAAATAATGCGTAATCGGAACTGAGTACTGCTCACTTTATTACCAAAGTCCTAGGTAGTAACCTTTATCGCCTCCAAAATGTCGCCAAACTACCAGTTACCATATTGTAAAGATCAACCCAGTGATTAAATTTTGTAATAATTAGTTATAAATAATATTACGGGCAATTTAAGGCGTAATTTATCGGATGCACAATGACAAAATACTACTATTAGATCTGCATTTGGAATAAATATTTTGCACTCTTTCAACTCATTACACATTATGAACACTGATATTAATTAATCGCTAAGCTTAAACGTTTAAATACTTACTCACTACATGTAACAGTGCAAAGTGCATGAGAATAATCTGCATAAAATGAACAAAAAAATATTTCAAACAGTAATTGTAAACATTTTCTTACGCTATACAACCAACATGCATTCAGCCATGTTTTTTTCTGCAACTAGCTTTCAAACACTTTTCTCCTGATTGGCTAATTTTCACTCAGTCACGTGATTCTTCCGCGCAGCTTCTAAAACATTATCTGTAATACTCCAGGCAAATCTGCTGTACCCACCACAGTTTGCTTTCAACCTGTTACCATTAGAGGAAATTCTTGTATAACTTTTTGATTTCTGTAACTTTACAAAACTTTTGTCTGTAAAGAGCGAACTTTTTTTTTTACCGTGTATCATACAATGCTATGTAGGCTGGTGACCTAGCGATGATGACTCAAAATGCATCTTTGCTTTCAGGCATACACTCTTTATAAGAGTATAACCATGCACTGGAGTCCTAGCTTCACCAGGTACATTTTCTTGTGCTATGCAATCTCTGTGGGTCCTAAATTCTAAAAACTTTTCCACTCCTAAATTCCAAAAATTTTGCTACTTGATATTTCTGTAAATTCCAAAATTTGCACACCTGCCATAACTGCACTGGCTGTGGCCTCAGTTATCCAATGTTCCAACAAAATCAAATATTGTAACGTTATTTTAGACCAGACTGTAGATCGCAACCCCCCATCTACAGCAGGGGGTCGCAAAAAATTTTAGTAGTTTTGGTATTTCTCAAAATTAATATAATAATTTTACAATTACCCAATATTTTTACACAATGTATCTGAAAATAGATAAATATAAGACAATACAGACAAAGAGAAAAACAAAAATGTTTCAACGCATTCTGTTTATAATATGAATGTTCACTTTACTTGCTTTGCACATGACGCTGTCATTTCGTCTGTTAATTAATTAAAATTTTCACATTGTTCTATGTCTTAAAATGAGAAATTAAAGATAATGACCTAAAACTGCAAAACGATCTTACAATACAAGTGAAAAAATTGACAGTTTCACTTGCGCGTGTCAGATTTTCGCAATGCTTATGGGGTTCCACAAAATTTTCATAAATATTATGGGGTCGTGAAAAAAAATCTATGATAAAAAAGGGTCACGACTGAAAAAAAGTTTAAGAAGCCCTGTTTTAGACCAATCAGATTCCTGACGCCAACCCATTTTTTTGCCTGTTTTGTTTCTCAGCCGAATTATGTTTCTATATTTTTACTGTTTCAGCTGAATGGAAAAACACGCTAAAATGTTTGAAATGACTAAGGTAAGAGAATCAAATATCCCACATTATTATTATCTCTATTTATCTCCTGTTTTGATTCTGAGTTATGTTTTTTGATAGAATTTTTCCATATTACATATTTCAGTTCAACAAAAAATCAACTTTTAAAATATTGAGCAAAAGCATGTACTAAAATGTTTCAGAATGAAAATTTGGGATAAATAAATGTATAAATTAGTTTTTTCTAGGAGTGTAGGAGTTCATATATAGTATATAAAGAAATTTAGAAACAACTTTGTAGGGTTTATATTTATTTTAACTAACATTTATTTTATGTTTAAACTATCTTTCCTGTCAAGCCTTACTTTCCCCTGGAACTGCCAATGCCAGAATATGTAAATTTTAGTAGAACGCGCAAGGATTCAAATTATCAGCGGAAGTATTCTGATTTAAATAGAAGGAAACGAGTTCGGTGTGATATTCTTACTTAGCGAGCGCGGAGGTAGTTAGCGAGAATTTGAAGGACCCTGCGTTTCGGCCTATGTGCTTGGCGGGAAGTAGTGGTAATCGTTCCAGTGAGCTACAAGTCTGCTGAATTAGCAGCGGTATTGTAAAACGCGGTGAGTTAGTTATTTTAGAGAGCCTCGTAGTTAGAATCTTGTCTTTACTTTCTTTTCAGGTTATTATTTTTATTTGACTGCCAAGTTGGCACAGTCTGTGAGCGTCAAGAGCACGCAATTGTAATTTATTACGTTGAATAAAAAGGGACTTAAACCCTTCACAAGGCTCTATCTTTTATACAAGTTTTCACAGTCACCTCTTGGTTGCGTGCAAGTTGGAGGCGCGCAGTGTTATATTGGCGCCCGAACAATTATCCAACTGAAATAGCCGAAAATTGGATGGAAGCCGCTGGACAACACCAAGAAATGACAAGTCAGTTAGAAGGATTTGGATACCTGGTCCAGACTTTGAGAGCATCAATCAAGCCAAACGTCCATTTCGACGGAAAAAATTCGGTGGCGGTATTTTTAGAAGGTCTAGAAAACCACTTTCAGCTCTACCCTGTGCCTGAAAGACAAAAAGTTGCCATCGCCACATCAGCACTAAGAGGACAGGCCGCGCTATGGTGGAAAACATAGGAAAATTTCTACTAGGTAAATTTGGAAGCCCGACGTATACATTTGAAAATTTCAAAAAATCGTTAGTAAAGGCCTTCCCCATAGTGAAAGATCGCGCACGGCTGGAAGCCGAGCTATATAGTTTCTATCAACGGGATACAGCAGAATTGACGGACTTTATTCTACGAAAAATCAAGCTAATGGATATGCTGTATGGAAAAAAACCCGATGCGGAGATTATTTAAATAATATTACCAAGATTGTTACCCGCTGTCCAAGACTACTTTGAAATTAGAAACCCAAGCACATTGCAGGAACTTTTCGAATTGGCGGTGAAGTTTCAAAATCGCAGAATAGCGGAAAAAGCGAGAGGGGAAACATATTCTCAAAGTACCCGAAGGAAGGAGGAAACCAGAAATGGAAATCGCTCTTATGGGGGAAAGAACTATCAAGCTAACGCATCGAAACTCGAAGGTCAAGGCTCAAAAAGAAAATTTGAAAATAAACATCCGCGTACCCAGAAGACACAGATTGAAAAGAAAGCTTTAAACGAGTAGAGGGGCCTGTGAAAGGGAGGGTCCAGACCCCGGAAGTTTAAAAAAAACCCTCAAATAGACATTTAAACACGGTCATCGTAAAAAACTCACAGCTACCAATTATACAAGTCCTGGTTGGCGATGTACCAGTAGAAGCCCTCATCGATACAGGAGCAGAAGTAAATTTTATGAGTGAAAAGTTCTTCAAAAAGAATTTTTATAGGATACGACTATTTAAAACCAAAAATACGGAAATTATAGCGGCGCAAGGAAAAACATGTCTCTGCATCGGGAAATTATCATTAAACTTACAGGTAAAAGAGGAAAATCTCAAAGTATTAATTTTTGTGGTGAAAGACCTGCAACACTCTCTTATTTTAGGTATGGACTTTTTAAGGGCCGCGAGGGCCAAATTAAATTTTCAAGATAGTTCCGTGGTGTTGGAGATGGGCCAGAGGGTGGTGGAACCTGTGGAGACACCTGAAGTGGACCTTAGCCATCTGAATGACCATGAAAGTAAAGCAATACAGCCAGTGGTGAGTAATTTTTCTCATTTCTTTTCAGAAAAACCAGGAAACTGCCAAATCGTGACTCACAAGATTAAATTAAATGCCGAAAAACCTTGTAGGACTAAACCGTATCGTTATGATAAACAAAAAGACCTAATCATCGAAGAACATATTCAGGAGATGTTAAAGAATAAAATAATAACGCCCATAAATAGTGAGTACGCGAGTCCAGTCGTACTATGTAGGAAAAAGAACGAGTTTCCTCCTTCGGATAAAAGGGCTTGGAGGTTTGCTATTGATTACAGAAAACTAAATAGTATTACCAAATTTCCAGTTTACCCTTTGCCGGTTATAGACGAGATCATTAGACAGATCAAATCGACAAGATATATGTCTACTTTGGACTTAACGTCTGGCTACTATCAAATAGCTATGATACCCGAAGATATACATAAAACCGCGTTTATAACAAAATCGGGCACTTATGCATTTTTACGCATGCCCTTTGGGTTGTGTGGGGCCCCATCAACATTCCAGAGAGCTATGGACATTGTTCTAAAGCCTGTCTTAGGAAAATCAACTTTAATTTATCTAGATGATATAATTATAACGAGTAGTACGTTGGAACAACACATTAATGACCTCGAACAAGTTTTTAAATTATTAAAAGAGGCCGGTCTTACAATTAACGCCTCAAAATGCAAGTTCGCAACTAAAGAACTTAAATATCTCGGTTATAAAATTTCGCAAAAGGGTATAGAAACGCAAGATTCAAAAATAAAAGCTATTAAGAATTTCCCACCGCCAAACACCGCCAAGAAACTTTCATCTTTCCTTGGGTTATGTTCTTACTATCGATCTTTCATAAAAGATTTCGCTAATATTGTTGAACCACTCTTAGTAATCATTAGTAAGAAAAAGGGCTAAATTTACGTGGACAGCGGAAGCTAACACAGCTTTTGAAAGATTAAAAGAAGCGCTTATTAATGCCCCTGTTTTAAAATTCCCTGAGGGGGACGAAAACCTGGAAATTGCAGCAGATGCGTCAGACTATGCGGTGGGTGGCGGTTCTTATGCAAAATAATCATCCGCTGGCATTTTTTAGTAAAACATTGAATCAGACACAAAGGAATTATACAGCTACAGAAAGAGAAACATTAGCCGTATTAATGGCTGTACACAAATTTCGAGTTTATTTCGGCAAATCGCCAGTAACAGTCTTTTCGGATCATGCGGCTGTTGGTAGACTTTACTCGGGAAAAAAACCTAACGCCCAGGTTAATAAGATGGGCTTTAAAACTCCAAGAATATAATATCACAATAAAATATAAACCGGGTAAGGAAAACAATGTAGCTGACGCACTTTCTCGTATAAAACTGGACGATGAAGGAAATGAACTTAAATGCGCTGTGTTGACTTCAAAAATTTTAGATTCTAGAGATACGGTTATTACTGAACTGAAACCTGATCCTGAATTTGGAAATATCTATGCTTATTTGAAAGACCCCGAAAGCTTTGAGCATACAGATATCGATGCGATAAGAAATAGAGCAAAAAAACTATGAAATAATAGATAATTTATTATTCTATACGAAAACAACAAACGAAAATCTTGAGTATAAACCAGTCATCCCAGCCTCGCTTCGATTAAGCATTTTGAAGGTGTTGCACGAAGAAAAAACAGCGGGCCACCTCGGGGTCAGAAAGACTATAAAAGAGGTACGCGAGGCGGTATATTTTCCGCAATTATACAAAATAGTAACGGCGTATGTCAGGTCCTGCAATCAATGTCAGTTAATAAATGATATTAATTACAGCCCGGCCGGGTACTTAAATAGCATTCGCGCTACATTTCCGAATGAAATTTTAGGCATAGATCTTCTTGGTCCCTTCCCCCAGAGCGAGTTAAATAAAAATCGTTTTCTTTTAGTAATAGTAGATCATTTTTCAAAATGGATAGAAATTGTTCCTCTTAAACGCGCGTCAGCCAAAACAGTCGCAGATGCATTCTTACACAGATACATTTTAAAATACGGTGCACCGATAAAAGTCATTAGCGATAACGGAAAACAATTCATCTGTCAAATATTTGAAAACATATGCAATGGACTTGGCATACGCCATATCAAAATGGTTCCGTATAGACCACAGGCTAACATAGCAGAAAGAGTTAATAAAAACATTGTAAAAATAATTCGCAGTTACGTGAGCACACATCACAAGCGCTGGGATGGCTACATAAATGAATTAGCTTATGCTTTAAGAACGGCACATCATGATACTACGGGAAAAACTCCAGCAGAATTATTTTTAGGCAGAAAGTTAATTACGCCTTTAGATAAATTATTCTTTGTGCAACAAAGAGAGCAGGAGTTTAAACAAAAAGATGTGCAAAAGTTGATTGATCAGGCGCTTAAAACCTCGGATACGGCAAGAAATAGGCAGAAACTATCTTACGATAGAAAACGCCGTGGAGCAGATTTTAAAGTTGGGGATAAAGTATTGAAGCGGAAATTTTCTTTATCAAGTGCCCCAGACAATTTTATGGCAAAGCTAGCTCCAAAGTTTGAAGGCCCCTATGTAATTCAGGAAATCAAAGGAGTAGTCTTATATCTTAAGAACGAGAGAGGAGAAATCTGTAAAGCAAGTCCCGACCAGGTGAAAAAATACTATAATCCAAATGATTTTGAAATCCTTAAAAGTTTCTTGCAGGACTCAAGTCTAAACGAAATAGAAGGGCCAGAGACAAAAACTATTCCACCACCCAAGAAACAGAGAACTGAAGAGAGACCTAGCACTTCTACAACCCGGACGTCGGTATCAAAAAGAAAAAATAATTTTCAAACTCCAGCGTTTAAGAAAAACAAAAATACAGATGCACCGGGTAAAGAAACCGTGGTAAAGAGAAAAACACCACCTACAAAGGATAGCAGGAGAAATTACACATCAAGGAGAACGCGCACACGGCCACAGAGTCAGGTGCCAGCAAGGCCGCCGTTCCGGAAACTGAAACGCCAACAGGAGGCACAAAAATACGAGGAACAGAAGAAATTCAAGAAGGACTCCAGACCGGAGGACGTCAAGACCAGCCGTCCCAGGCAGAAACGGAAAGGCCAACAACCAGACGATTACTCCGCCAAGAGGCCAGCATGTAGAGGACGCAAAAGAAAAAGTCAGGTGGACGACACTCGGAGATCAATAAGGAGAAGATTGACATCCATGAAACCTCTAACTTGGGTTCAATTCTGCCAAAAACGGATGACGGAGTTTCAAGCATCGAAAACTCAAAGATAAGTTAAAACCTTCTATAAATTTTTTTTCTCTGTTGTTCCGAAATGTTATGCATAAGTACGAAGTTCTATGTTTTGACGAAAGTCAATATGTCTCGGTTGAGACTTAGTTTTGTTTTACTTTATTTAGCTAAGGCAAAAGTATTATTTTCTTTAAGTGTAAAAGCTAAAAACAAGCATTTTCTGTTGGTCGAAAGACTAATTCTGTTATGTTAAAGCCAAAATTTGGCCGAAGATAAAAATAACTTCGTATTCTTGTATTAATAAGAATTTTAGTTTCAGTGCCGCCAGCTTGGCGAAGAATGAGTAAAGTAAAAATTTATTTTCTCTTATTCATTTTATGGTAAATTGTAAAAAGCATATGTATTAAACTTTTGTAAATGTATGTAAATACTTGAACGTTATGTAAAAGTAGAATTTAGTCTAGAAGCATAAAATTGTAGATGCTAAAAGTGAATGCTTAAAAGCAATGAAGTCAAAATTTAAGTAGTAAATTGTAGATAAAGTCATGCTTTAGAGCGAAAGCCTGCATGTTTAAAGATGAATGAGGGGGAAGTTAGAATGAATGTGTTTTGTAGGGTTCTCCACCTACATATGAATTTTTAAGACTATTAAAGTAGCTCATTGAGTTGTAGAATGTCGAGTAAGGTGTGTCTATTTGGTTGTTGAATTCTAACAAATCATGGTGGTTAGGGGAAGTGTTGTAAAACTAAAACACGAATATTCCCGTTTGACACCACACACGGTGGAGAGCCAGGGTAAAGTTAAATTAATGCTTGAAAAATTGAATGAATGTGAATTAAGCAATAACTAAGAAAAACGAATCGTTTAAAAACAAAAATTTATTGTGTCAAGAAAGTGTAAATTATAATGTATTTAGAAAGATACTGATACTTATTCCTTCCAGATGCTGGAAGGAAAGACCAAGATTGATTGATGAAGTCCAGGAAAAGTTGCTGTAAGAAGAAAGTTATAACGAGCAACAGAATTTTAGTATATAATTGTTACATAAGATTTTTTTGTGTAAACGAGGTTCTCGCCAGTTAGTTCAGAATTAGAGAAACTTACAACAGGTCGTTTGTAGGACCTGCTTCCAAGTTTTCCAAATTCTGGCAGCGGCAAATGTAGGGTTTATATTTATTTTAACTAACATTTATTTTAAGTTTAAACTATCTTTCCTGTCAAGCCTTACTTTCCCCTGGAACTGCCAATGCCAGAATATGTAAATTTTAGTAGAACGCGCAAGGATTCAAATTATCAGCGGAAGTATTCTGATTTAAATAGAAGGAAACGAGTTCGGTGTGATATTCTTACTTAGCGAGCGCGGAGGTAGTTAGCGAGAATTTGAAGGACCCCGCGTTTCAGCCTATGTGCTTGGCGGGAAGTAGTGGTAATCGTTCCAGTGAGCTACAAGTCTGCTGAATTAGCAGCGGTATTGTAAAACGCGGTGAGTTAGTTATTTTAGAGAGCCTCGTAGTTAGAATCTTGTCTTTACTTTCTTTTCAGGTTATTATTTTTATTTGACTGCCAAGTTGGCACAGTCTGTGAGCGTCAAGAGCACGCAATTGTAATTTATTACGTTGAATAAAAAGGGACTTAAACCCTTCACAAGGCTCTATCTTTTATACAAGTTTTCACAGTCACCTCTTGGTTGCGTGCAAGTTGGAGGCGCGCAACGTTATAACTTTTCACAAAGACTAAAAAATTGAAGTTCAAATGATCTTCATAAAATCCTATAAATGTGGAACAAGAATAATTTAAAATGTAAAAATTAACACGTTGACTGCCGCGTGCATTTTACATGATTTGCGCATGACGGCAACTTGAAATTTTTATTATGCGATATATATTATGTCGAAATATTATCTACAGAACATAATGTTATATAATTGTGCTTCATGCTGGGAGTCACCAGCGACCTCCAAACATCTGTAGACCATTTTTGTGATTTATAATTTAAATTTTTACGATTTATTATTCTTCAAACCATTATAGTAACAATGGTACTATTTAAAAATTTATCAGTATCAATATTTATTCTAGTTATGTATTTTACTATTGGTCGCGTTGCCAGTGGCACCCACGGCGCTGTAGCCAAGTCGAGTGCAGGTCACCGGTGACCCCCACGGCAGTCAACATGTTAAAATAAACCATCACAAGAAAAACCAAAAAAGTAGTATAAAAAGAACAAGAAAGGTGAGGAATCCAACCAACTTTAACATAATATCATCAAGAGGAGGTATGTCGAATTTAATTACATTTCCCGTTCTAAAACAAAATCCTTGCTTTTCTGTATCCAGAATCAGCTGATGAAACATCATTTCAATATATTTTTTATCTTAATAGTTCACCAAAAAATTCTAGTCCTCCTCAAAGCGAAGGAAAATCATTGAAAATATATTCTGATTTAAAAATATTTTTCTAATCTAAAAAGAATCTTAAAAAAAAAAAAAAAAAAAAAAGAAAGAAAGAAAGAAAGAAAGAAAACATGCCCTTAAAAATGTAGAAAAAATTAAAATCCTGCAGTGGAAAATCTTTGAAAGTTCAAAATAATTTTAACACAAAACTTCACTAGAACCTCTTATCGAACAGCAGTAGCAAAGGAAAATGGGGGGGGGGAGTAAAATCATTAAAAATATCTTTCAATTTAAAAAGATTTTACTAGTTTAAACAGGATTTTATCAAGTTAATTTGAATTTCAATTTTTATTCTTTCTGAAAAATTGGTTCTAAACTTCTTTCTTTATATATTTACTGATCAATTTTTAGCAGCATAATGCACAAAAATTTTTGGAAGGATTATAAATTTTCCTTTTAAAAAATTATTTGTATATACATAATCCAAACACATCTGTATACAGTGGAATAAATTTAACGTGAAAACGCTTAAGGCGAAATATCGGTTAACACGAAATAATACAACGGTCCCGACAAACTACTATGTATTTTCATGCATTTTGTTTCTCTTAACACGAAACAAAAATCGCTTAACATGAAAAGATATCCTTTCTGGAAATGAACAAAATACAGAAAACACTGGCATCACTGGTGAGATTTAAGCGGCGTGTGAAATAAAAGAGAAGTGGTTGCACATATTTCGTAGAAAAGAGGCTAATTTGGCTTTGAAATACCCTCGGAATAGCCTGTGACACGAGCCAGTTTTGTTTATCTATGGTACAATCGCCTTCCACGTCTACAAATGCCACACAAACATCTCATCTCTCATCAGTTAGCTTTGGAATTCAGTGATGAGTACATGGCAGTGTGAGTAAAAATTAGTGAGTTTGGCTCATATATTGCGCTGCGTAGAATTCAACGACTCCAAGGATGAATGAAAATTATTTTCATTACACACGATTCTCAAAAGTATCAGATTCTTCGGCGCCGAAAGAAATGGAGAAGTAGGATATTGTAACTGAGCTGACACTTGATGAAATGTTTGAGAAAGTTTCTGTATTAATGAACTGTCCTACTGTACTATCGGAAGAATTCGTTGCAGTAGATTATGATAATGTGTGTACAGCCCCAATTATGGCAGACAAAGTTACACTGGTGTGCAAAAATTAAGGACGAGGCGGTTTTTTCAATATAACTTTGTACAAAAGCTTTCCAAATCAACACATATAATACCGTAAGATCCCCAATACGTAAGGACATGAGTAATGTAAGCAACACTTACTAAAAAGAAATCAGAGGGTTAAAAAGAAGCTTTATTGAAAAAGTAGTATGGAGCGCAATGCGATTGAAGGCCGAAACATCCCTGTGATGGGTGTCCAGCAAGAAACATCCGGTCTTTAATAGGGGATATGATCTCCCCTGACTGCTAGGCAGGTTTCACAGCGTCTGCCCATACTGAGAATGAGGGTGTCAATGATTTGTTGAGGCATTGCTGCCCATTCGTCTTGCAGCGCCAATCGAAGCTCCGGAATCGTTACTGGCGGTAAGGTACGAGCTGCCAAGCGTCTGCCTAGAAAATCCCATACATGCTCGATGGGATTGAGATCCGGAGATCGTGCCGGCCAATCCATACGTTCAATATCCTCACTCTCTAAGAGCTGTTCGGCAGCTACTGTGCGATGACATGGTGCATTGTCGTCCATGAAAAGGAACTGCGGACCACCCATAGCGCCTCTAAAAAGACGCACATATGGAAGAAGTATCTCGTTACAATAACGGGTCCCGTTGACTGAACCTGCGTCGAAGATGTGAAGGTCTGTACGACTACCAAGCATGATGCCTCCCCAAACGAGAACACCGCCACCTCCATACCTGTCCCTTTCAATGATGTTCGAGGGATGATTGCGGCTTCCCCGCTCTCTCCAGATGAGTATGCGATGAGAATCGCTACTCAGACTGAATCTGCTCTCATCTGTAAAGAGTACTCGTCCCCATTCATTGTCTCTCCAATTCCGGTGTTCCCGGCACCACAGAGAACGCCTTCTCCGATGGGCACGCGTTAGAGGTACACACCGTACAGGGCGTCGTGCAAACAGACCACCACCGTGCAGTCTTCTGGCCATGGTAAAACGCGATATCGGTCGTCCAGTCGCCTGTGTCGTGTGTCTAGCGATCTATCCCGCTGTCTGGCGCCTGTTTCTTCTGGCCTGTAAGGCAATATACCGGTCATCTGCGGGTGTGGTTCCTCGTGGACGACCACTACTAAACTCCCGGATAGTTGTTCCTGTAGTTTGAAATTGTCTCAAAAATCGTTAAACGATGCTGTGAGTAATTCCGAACTCTGCAGCCACACTTGTCACACTGCGGCCTTCCTCCAACTTTCCAATGATTCGACCTCGGGTAAAAGCATCCAGATGCCGTCTAACAGATTGATTATTCGCCATTTCTCGCTGAGGCAGCAACTCGGTGTGATTTTAACTGCCGTTTAGACGTGCAATCTCTTTGCCAGAAATACTGATCTTACACCGACAACATGCTTTATACTACTCAGACACTCCCCCATTACGTCTACTTGCATATCTGCGCATGTGCTACCGTACATCACCTTACTTAATCTCCTGATTGGTCTTTCTGTCCGCTCTGCCTCTTCGTTAAGCTGAAATGCTAATTTTTCGACTTCGTCCTTAATTTTTGCACACCAGTGTATTTTGGAGTTTGTTCAAAGCTAAAAAGATATCATTGATGCAGATTCTGATGACGAAAATAAAATGAGTGCAGTTCCTGTTCCCACGTCATCCGAAATGAGGAATATCATAAAAAGTATGGACAGTTATTTAGACGCACATTCCAATGGTGAAATGAATAACAAAATGTTTGACATTGAACAATTTGATGCTAAAAAAGACAATGCAAAGAAAAATATCAGATTATTTTCCCAAAACTCAATAAATCTTTTGTTTTTCAAAAACTTGAAAATTTTGTATTAAATTCATTAAGTTCTTGTGGATGTTTTTGTTTCATTGGTTTTTATTAAATACATGCATATATATATATATCTATGTAAATAAAATGTACCCTAATAAGCTTAATTTTGTTGAATATATACTTTTTTTTTTTTCTTTTCAATATTCTTTAACACGAAAAAATATTTCAGTCTCGCCAGTTTTGTGTTAAATGATTTTCACTGTATATCTGTTGCACATAAATCCCTTTCTTACATAAAATATAAATGTATGTATAGAATAACTATATAAATTGTAAAGGAAGTTTAATTAGCAACTATGAAATCTTAAAAAAGTACATAGTATGAAATTTATAATGGCAAACATTAAAAATAGATGAAAGTAAATAAAATTTAAATTATAGAATGTACTTTATAAAATTAATAATAAGTAGTTAAAAATATTTTTTTTAATTACTTAAAACATGGAAGTTATTTGGCAGAGATTGTTGGATATAAAATTACTACTTCAAATTTTCAGATTACTATTGTTCATATTTAAAGTCTCAACTTGCAGTCTTAATCCACACAACAACCATTATAAAAATCACCCGTTATCATATTCCAAAGATCAGCAGCATATATTTTTTTTTCAAAATTGTGCATAATATTAAATATTGGCTTTTGATAGTCAAGTTGATACAAATAAGATGAACTGTTTTTATGATTTAAGACTAGTAGTTTATTCTTCCATTCACTTATTACAATATTTCATTTTTTATGTGCTCGGCAAGATTTCAAGAGCTTTCCGGATATTTTTTTTTTGTTGAGTTTTTACTATACATACATTTCAGCATTTACATCGTCAAAATTGCACAGACAGGTACTTGAAGTGAATTTACTTTTACAGCTAAACACAGGAACTGGAAAACAAAAAAAGTACTTATTCGAAGATTTCTTTTCCGTTCATGAAAAAGTTCATTACACAAACATGCATTCACACTGCACAAGCATGTATGGAAATTCTTAATACATTTAGTAATCCTGATAATTGATTACGCATTTAGTAAATAAATCAGAAAATATTTTAATGTATAACAAATAAATAGTAAGTAGCTAAGCTTTTAGTTAATAGTTAGCTTTTAGAAGTAGTTAAGCTTTTATAAAACAGAGCATAAACACAGTTACGAAGATATTTAATGTTATAAAGTTATGTAATTTAGTAAATTTCAGTTGTTCACCAAAGCAATGAATTATGAAGTTCCTTGTATATCTTTATAAATGAACTTTATTGCTGTTTTAAGCAATTAAACAACTGTTCAAGTTATTTTAATCATTTTGAAATATATACAGTAAAATAAACAATAAAATGTATTAATATATTTGTTAACGTTGATTTTGGTACGAAAGTCTGCAGAATGCTTCGTAGTTTTTAAGCACATAGAGGCACTGCAATTCTTATATTTGATCTGAAATTTTCTGCAATTGTTTTTTTTTTTTTTTTTTTTTTTTTTTTTTAAATTTAAATTGATTGCTGTATTTGCACACATACAATTTTTGTATAGTGGCTTCAGATCAAGGAGGTTAGAATAGAAGGAGGGAGGGTTCGCAGTTTCCTCCACTATCGGAGAATGAAACTCCACGGAACAAGCGGCGTCCATGTTTGTCACTTCAAAACATTGCAATACGGTAGTGAAACGTACGTGTTTGTAAGCTGTTCTATGCATGAATTTTCCAGTAAAAATATGTTAAATTTATAATGAAATGCTTCGCTATTGTTAGTTTTTTGTTTTAAAGTTATAAAAGTGATATCTGTAATTTACTAAGTACAGAAAATCATTAAGAAATATTTCGAAATCTAAATGCATGTGCATAACATTAAAGCCTTTACAAATTATGTTTCTGCATAATATCAAGAATTTGTTTAGGTTTTATTAGCAACTTCTCTGGTATACTTTCCAATTGTTTCTTTAAGAAGTGATATTTCTGATTTATTCGCAATATTATTATAATTTATTAAAGAATCATTTTTACCTGAAATTAATAGCAGATAATTATCTAAAAAAATGGTAACATGTTGCTTTTTTTTTAAATGAAAGTTTTAAATAGATTCTTTTCACAATCAACAACCCTATATCAACAAGAAAATAAATCTTAATAAAATAAAACAGATTTATGTGAATTCAATGATTTCAGTTTATGCGCGTTTCATATTTATGAATCTCAAAGAAATTACCTTGAATTAAACTGAGTTACAGAAATATACCTATATAAATTTTTGGATATATCTTTTCACATGTTCAATTGTGTAAATATTTTACTTACGTTTATCGCTATACTGCCCAGAAATTTGTAAGCTTATGCAAAAACATTTTAACAACAGAACAGTTTATCTTGATCAAATGCACAAATTATATTCGTAACAGTTCACAAAACTTACGAATGAGTAATAATTAATACATAAGGAAAAGCGTTGCTTTATTTAACACCTTTACAATTCATAAAAATAGTAACAATTGATTTCTTACTTTTCATGAAAATTATAAAACGAATTATCTAAGCGTTCAAATTATACAGCAAGCATATAATCCTAGCATATATCATTGTATGTTAAGGAACGAAGATACCAGCTGTAAGCAAAAGCATTAAAATGTATTGTATTTAACATGTTTCGATTATTATTAAGTCTTTTTTGTCACATCTGGAAAGAAAACAACATGACATTGTGACATTTTTTTTAACATATTTATGAAATTACATAAAAAAAAAAAAGAAAATACTTACGAGTGAACAGTAATCCCAGGAATATTTTTCGAAAATCTATTTGTGCATCCATATGCAATATAAGCAGACATGCTTCAAAAAGAAAAGGAAAAAAAAATGTTACAATTACAGACTTCCTTGCACAAGTCACAGTGATAACAGTAACATGGCCGCCAAGCTTCACCGTTTGAGTTGAACCTTCTTCTATTCTAACCTCCTTGCTTCAGATGTGGATAAGTTTTTCTAACACTTTCGTTTGTTTTACTGGCATCGCTGAATTTTGCGATGAAATGCAGCACATTTATTGCCAAGGAGGTTAGAATAGAAGGAGGGAAGGTTCAACTTAAACGGTGAAGCGTGGCGGCCATCTTCCTGTTATCACCGTGACTTGTGCAAGGAAGTCTGTCATTGCAACATTTTTTTCTTTTCTTTTTGAAGCATGTCAGCTTGTGTTGCATATGGATGCACAAATAGATTCTCGAAAAAAATTCCGGACATTACTTTTCACACGTAAGTATTGATTTTCTTTTTTTATGTAATATGGCAACTATGTTAAAAAATATCACGATGTCATGTTTTCTTTCCAGATGTGAAAAAAAGGAGTTAAATAATCACAACATGTTATGTAATATAACTACAATAAAAAAATGTTAAATATATTTTAATGTTTCTGTTTATAGCTAGTATCTTCGTTCCTTAAGATACAATGATATATGGTAGGATTTAAATTGTATAATTTGAATGTTTTAGGTAATTCCTTTTATAACTTTCATGAAAAGTAAGAAATCAATTGTTACTATTTTTATTAATTGTAAAGGTGTTAAGTAAAGCAATGCTTTTCTTTATATATTAATTATTATTCATTTTTTTAAGTTAAGATAAACTGTTCTGTTGTTAAAAATTTTTTGCATAAACTTACAAATTTCTGATCAGTATAGTGATAAAATTAAGTAAAATATTTATTGAACACGTGGAACAATTGAACATGTGAAAAGATGTATCCAAAAACTTGTATAGGTATATTTCTGTAATTCAGCTTAATTAAAGGCAGTTTCTTTGAGATTAATAAATATGAAATGCGCATAAACTGAAATCATTAAATTCACATAAATCTGTTTTATTTTATTAAGTTGTGAAAAGGATCTTCTATTTAAAATTTTCATTTAAAAAAAAATGCAACCTGTGACTATTTTTTTAGATAATTATCTGCTATTAATTTTAGGTTTCCTAAAAATGCAGAACGAAGAGCAGCTTGGATACGAGCTGTTCGAAGAGAGAATTGGATGCCAACTTCCTATTCACGACTTTGTTCGGATCATTTTTCTGAGGATCAGATTGACAGAACTTCATTATGCTGTGTAAGACTGAGAGAAAATGCTGTGCCTAATATCTTCAAAGCATTTCCACTTCACCTGCAGAAGGTACATTATTCTGTTATTATTACATAGAATAAGGAATTAAATAAGAATTTGTGTACATGTTTATCTCTGAAATGATATTTGCAAAAGATCAAATACTTCTAGTAGTCTGATTTCAGTAAAAACTAGTAAAATGATATTGGTCTAATGAAACTTGCAATGGCATAACATGCAAACTTATCATATGTGGTTATATGTGTCATTGTGGTAATGATTTCCAAAATATCTTTCATTCAGACTTAATGAAAAGATAATGTTACTTTAATTTAAAGAATATTTCAGTAAATTTATAAAGCATTATTTCAAAACAAAAATAAATTGACATTAAATCATTGTTTGGAAAATGAATTATCTTATTTTTAGTTAGTGTTAATTTTCATGAAATTTTTAAACATAATATCATTTTGCATGTTAATTAGACTACATAAATATTACAAGACACTTATAAAAAGTTTATTAGAAGTAAATCTGCATTAGTCATGCTTTAATAAATATCTTTTCTTTTCTTTCTTTCTTTCTTTTTTCTTTTCTTTTCTTTTTTTTTTTTTTTTTTTTTTTCTAGACCAAAAAAACACGAAAAGTTCCTGCAGAACGTCTTCTTGAGGATAAAAAGAAAGAGGTAAGTTAGTTTTGAATTTAATGTTACCAGCAGTTCTTTTGTTTTCTTGATAAAATGTATTTGAAAGTAAAATATTTTGTATTCAAAGAGAATAAAGCAACTTTTTGCGTGAGAATTATCATAATAAGAAATGTTTAGAATCAACAATAACCTGTCCCTTAACCAACAGAAATTTTTTCTTTTTTGATTTGCTACTTTTGGATATAACGTTGTGCTTTATGCAAGAATTTCTCTTCTAAAGCTTGAATAAAGTTAAAAGCTTAATGCAAATAATTGCTGGAAAAATTGGTCATGACTATTTTAGACGAGGACAGTTTTTTAATAAGAAAAATGAAAGAATTAATGCTTTCTGGGGAGTTGGCCATTTGTCTGAAGCTTAAAAAAGACAAATAACAGATTTCTTCTTGACAAAAAACTGAAAATGTTCTATAAATTTTATTATTTTACCAATTTAAACAGTGCCATTCCTGAAATGAAGCTTCGGCAACAGTCGCCAATTATTACTGATTAATTCTAAAGTACACATTCATCTGTAATGGGCACTGAATCATACTGTTTTACCAGTCAACTGAATAATATTCAAATAAAAAATAATAATAAAAAATCTGATATTCATTCAGAACACATACATTCATACAGATTCTTTATTATTTAATTTCTTTAAATATAATACAGGGCAATAATATTTGGTGGCAACTATTTGAAAAGTGATTTGCAGTTTATAGTTTTTAACGCAAAATGGCAAAATGAAATTAATAGTCCTTTAAGGCAAATTGCCCCTTTGGACTATTAAAGAATGAATGATACTATTAAAATGAAAGCAGGAATACCTTTTGTTATTTTTATGTAATTTTTTATTTGCCATACATCTGATTGATTTTTTTTTTCCAAGGAGCCTGTATTATGTGAACCACAAACTAGTGCAACGTCTGTTGAATATTCTCCATGCAAGCAACAGCTGAAGCGAGAGCTGCATAAAGCTGAAGAATTAAATAGTGTCTACAGAAAGAAAATTAAGCTGTTGCAACAAACTGCACGTAAACAGAAAAGGACTATATGCAATTTGAAAACTGTATTAAAAGATTTAAAAAAGAGCAGGATAATAAATGATGATTATCTGGACATTTTAAGAAAATCAATTCCTGTTAATGAAGAACTTCTTTTACGGGAATTAGCAACGTGTGGGAAAGGCCAGTTACCAAAACATTACAGTAAAGAATCAAAGGCTTTTGCTTTAACTCTTCATTTTTATTCACCTAAAGCATACAAATATGTTAGAAAAACATTCAATTCATGTTTGCCACATACCAAGACTCTAGCAAACTGGTACAAATCTATAAATGCAGCACCTGATTTTACAACTGAATCTTTGAATGCATTAGATAATAAACTTAAGAGTACTTCATACCAATTGCTTTTTTCATTGACCATTGATGAAATGGCCATACGTAAACATGTTAAATTTGATGGCCAAATTTATCATGGATACGTTAATACAGGTATACAGAATGATGATGATTCCCTTCCACTAGCTAGAGAGGCATTAGTGTTTATGCTAGTGTGTATCAATGATAACTTTAAAATCCCAGTTGGATATTTTTTAATTGATGGCATTAGTAGTGAAACTAAAGCAAACCTTGTGCTTCAGTGTTTAACTGTATTACACAATGTTAACATAAAAGTTGTATCATTAACATGTGATGGTTTATCTTCGAATTTGAATATGCTAAAACATTTAGGTTGCAGATTTGACAGTTCAGATTTCAATACTATATTTAAGCATCCTGTTAACGGGGATGATATTGTAGCTTTTTTAGATCCTTGCCATATGCTCAAATTAGTCCGCAATACCTTGGGAGATAAAAAATGCATTGTTGATGAAAATGAAGGCCTTATTGACTGGAAATATATTACAGCATTACAAGAATTACAAGAGACAGAAGGACTTCATCTAGGTAACAAACTGAAAAAGCAACATGTCAGATTCTTTCGGCAAAAAATGAAAGTTTCTCTTGCAGCGCAGCTTGTAACGATCTTAAGTTTTACTAACGTTTATTTTATTTTAAATCTTTACTATCACTTCTTATTTTCTACTTCCGGCCAGAATTATAAGCGTTAAGGTTTTTATGCAAAGTTTGTCTGGCGAACGCCAAGTATTTAAGTTGAGGCCTTTTGCCAAGCGAGAGAGAGGAAGCAGTGAGTCAAAGCAGGCCGCTTACCTTAGAAGTTACGCAGTTGCTGTTTGCCTTCCAGGCCAGAGGTTTTAATCCTCTTGATAAATTCAAACGTATTGTAGTGTTCACAGGCTCTGTGCTACATACGCTTCCTGTTATTATAAGGCCAATCTTCCACGTGTATTATTCTAAAGTTAAATTAGAGTTTAGTTTTATTTTTATACTTTTACGTTAGACCCCGAGTAGCGGGTCGGTGTATTCCGAAGTACGGAAGTTATTGTATATAGAAAAAAATAAAGGGTTTTGTATACCCTTCGTCTGTATCCTGTCTACTTACCACAATTAGTGAACGTAGCTTTAGTAAGCTCTCTGTTCCGAGTCAGGTCCTTGTATGTTTCCGAAGAAGGTAAGAAGGAACATTGAACCTGATAAGCTTTTTAGCAAATCTGTTGCTGATGCCATTCAGTTTTGTGCTGAGGTTTTAGATTTAGATACATTCAAAAATTCAACAGCAACAGTTGAATTCTTAAGAAAAATTAATGATTTATTTGACATTCTCAATTTAAGAAATTTAAAGCAGACAGGATTTAAAAAAGCTGTGAATATACATAACAGCAGTTTTATTCTCAAAGCTCTTAATGACTTGGAAAGGTATTTAAGCAACTTGAAAATTAGTGTAAATGGAATGAAAATTACTGAATCTAATAGAAAAACTGGCTTTCTAGGTTTTTTGGTATGTATTAAGAGTTATAAAATAGTAATACAAAAGCTGGTAACTTCAAATCAACGCTTATTAATATACTTACCATCATATAAATTTAGCCAAGATCACATTGAAATGTTTTTCCAAATGATTCGTATGCAGGGAGGATGCAATAATAACCCTACTTCATATCAATTTAAAACTGCGTACAAAAGACTACTTGCACAAACTCAAATAAGTGATTTTATCAATGGCAATTGCAGTCCACAAGAAAATATAAGCATTCTGACTGCAACCAGTACGACTGCATCTGAGAAAATAATAAATATGACAACTGATAGGTTAAGAGCTATGGATGAAACAACATATATATCTTGGGATATTGTCAATTCAGATCATGATTACGTGTTTAATCCAGCAATATTAACCAGATGTTCGGAGCATATTGTTTATTACATAGCTGGTTTTGTTGTTAGGAAATTATCTTCAAATATTAAATGCGAGATGTGTTTAAATGCACTTACATAAAAAAAAACCTATTTTACAGCATTCGCTTGTATCATTTAAAAGCAGGGGCAAATTAATTCATGCATCCCATGATGTGTACTTAATATGTAAAAAAAGTGAATCTGTTTTTCGTTCCTTTAATAGTATTTTCAGTAAGCATGATTCAATGAAAACACCTACAATTTTGACAGCGACGATTCAAGTTTTGAATGCCCTAAAGGGTAATGATTTATTTCCTTTACTAAATGGCCATATGCACGATATGTCTCCACTCAACAATCATGTAGTCCATTTAGTAAAAGGCAATAATAGAAAGTTATTTGCGTGTTAGGTATATATATTGGGGGAAAAATAAAATAAATGCTGCCGAATCAATTCGACAGATGTACACAAAAGCTGTTTTATTCAAAGGGCAGTAGAAAAAATAATTACATGTGATATACACTCTTTTGCAAAAACATAATTTATGGAAACAATTTTGCCTCTGTTTTGGGATGTATATGCTGAAATACCTCCCATTGGATATAAAAGCAGAAAGGTATGTAAATTTATATGCTTTCATAGTTATTTATTTCTGAGTACAATGCACATCTCAAAATATGTTAAAATACTTGTCAATGTTGTATGTCATATTTAACCATTTGCTTATTACATATAGAAATCAAATTTGGTACTTTTCCGTTTTGCCGGTGCAAATCTCGCCAAGCAGACTTTATTGGCGACAACATACAATGTACACAAATAAAAAGAAAATTAACGAATGTTAGTTCTAAGAATTTTTATTTTGAAGGCATAAACATTTTAATAATATCGTTTAAAATTTTGTAAAAAGCCAATAAATAAAGACAATAAATTTGTAAAAAGACGTTAATTAAAGAATTTACTATGCTTTCATGGTTCAACATCCTGATTCACCGGTTCATATCATTTGACCCCAAGTGATCTCATCTCACGTAAACTATGTTACAAAATTCTAATTCTCTCAGTAAATATCTACATTAATTTCAGGTTAAATCTTCATTTGGAATATAAGTTTAAATGCAAGAATTATTTCAATTTGTACGAATAGCTCACTTGGAAATTATGTAAAACCGCAGTGCTTTACTTTGCTAGTGCATTCTCTTTAGAATTAATGAATTTAACCCTTGACTTTGCCTTTTGTACATTTTCCCCTTCGGGTGAGTAGTGTGATTGCATCCTAATTGACTTAATTACCACGAATGGCCTTAGGGCATAAAATTCAACTAGCTGATAAAAATTCTATGTAGTTGTATGCTAGTATTGAAGGAAACAATCAATCTGATAAGAAATGGCTGCGACTTGTTTTGAAAATTGAGGCGTAAAAGGTTACCAGCAAGTATATTAAGTTTGGCATCGGTTGTACTATTTTTGGCAAATTTATTGCCTGCGCCGGCAAAATTAAAAAGTACCTTAAATTTTGTATGTATGTAAGGTTTAGTAAATAAGCTGAAGTTAAAAAAAATACTTGGTTGCATGTTTCTAGAAATGATTAATATATATATATATAATGAATATTTTATTATACTTATCTACTGTTTTATGAAGAAGAAAGTGTTGTAAATTAATAAAAGGAATTTGCTCGTAATTTTGTACGTAAACTTCTCAATTTTCTTTAAAACATCATTTTTTCACTTAATTGCCAAGGATAGAATTGAATATAATTTATTTTTTATAAACATCTTTAGATACCTTTGTAATCTATCAGGAACAGCTGTACTGTGGTATTGTGATGATTTTAATAAAAATTGGCAAAACTTTTTTCACTGCTGAATTTTTTTATTCAATATCAGACAAAGACATTTTCCCATTATGCGTAGAAATTTTCTGATCAGGAAAGTGTTACAAATAAGTTAGAATAGAATTTAAATAAGCTTGTAATTTTTTTAACTTGGAGATGCACTGAGCTGAGCAACCATGTAAATCCATCGTCGCTTAATGAACTGTCACTTTTGACATGTATTATGCAAATCTATTTGCTGTTTGTTTTTATCTCTATTTGTTCAGCATTTTAGATTTTCTGATTCCATGAAGTTATTTCCTTTACCGTAGCTTAATGAAAATTAACACTTTTCTCAGGTTTCCACAGTTAGTCTTCCCTTCGCCTAAAATATTTCTAAAAATTGATAAAAGTCACAATGTGTTTTCTAATTGAAATTAAGAATTATTTAAATTTTTAAACTATGCCAATAAGTGCTTGAAAAAAATGAAATACTATTTGCATCAAGTATCAGTCTCCTGAAATTAGCTATTACAACTGCTATAGCCAATAAATAATATGTGAATTTCTGTTTTAATGTATTACTAATAAAAGCTGAAGTATTTAAGCATAGTAAAATAAAATAACTTTCTTTTCTATACCTTAAACTTTGTATATGAAATGATTCTTTAATAAATTATGATAATATTGTGAATAAATCAGAAATATCACTTTTTAAAGGAAAAATTGGGAAGTACACCCAACAGGTTGCTAATGAAAACTAAGCAAATCCGTGAAATATGCAGAAACATCATTTTTTAAAGGCTTTAATGTTATGCGCATGCATTTAGATTTCGAACTATTTCTTAATAATTTGCTGCACATAGTAAATTATGGATATCATCTTTCTTACTTTAAAACAAAAATTCAACAATAGCGAGGCATTTCATTATTAATTTAACATATTTTTACTGGAAAATACATGCACGGAACAGCTTAGAAACACGTACATGTCATTGACGTAATGCAATGTTTTGAAGTCACAGACATGGACGCCGCTTGTTCGGCGGAGGTTTCATTCCCCGATAGTGGAGGAAACGGCGAACCCTCCCTCCTTCTATTCTAACCTCCTTGTTTATTGCCAAGTATCACCTTCCAGATTTTTCATACTGTTAATGTATAACATCAGCAGTGAATTATTCTCCTCTTTCCTCAAATACACTACGGCGATAAACAATAACCATTAACTAAAGATTTTGCGTAAATTCCCACTCATAATAATTCAAATTGCGAAAATCTCAGCACCTAAACACACTATTCAGCAGCACAATTCTTTCGAAAGCGCGCCGTAGTAGTCAAAAGTGGCGTAGGCGACTAGCGTCTCAAAACAGGGATGGCTGTGAACGGCTCCCTATGAGAAAATCTTTTGAACAAACTGCGCATGCGCCGTTTCTTTTTATTGCCAACAAATGATGGTAAACCTACTGTAATTTCTCGCCAGCGTTTCGCGTTTCATTTGAATTAGCGTAAGTGTTGTCAGTGAGATTAATAACAACGATAATAAAAAAAAGTCATTTCAAATGTTTACGCAAGGAAATATTTTTTGCTCTTTTTTCACACTATATATGCTATCATCGATAGAATTCAAGAACTTTTAGTAATTAGGTCAAAATTAATTTTAACGTGTAAATTTCAAACTCACAAATTTGAGTACAGATTTTCATCAGATGTCTGAAGGCAGTTACTATATTTCAGTACAGCAAATCCTGGAATATAAAAGAAAACAAATTTAATTGAAGTCTATTCTTCAGCTTCATTCTAATTCCTATCGATACATCTCTCTAAAACAGTTTATTACAGAAGTTTCAGATGTAAAAGAAGTTCATAAAAGTATTGATCAATGAAATTATTTTAATGGTCAGTGAAATTGGTTGCAGTTTCAGACACTGTTGCAGAATTCTTATTACATACAATTGCTGTTTATTGTGCAATATATAATAATATTGAAACTAACTAAAGTGCTTGCATAGATTTCTGCATCTTGGTGGAAAAAATGGAACATTAGTGGAAACAAATTATGTATATATTGATACTGTAAAATTTGGGTGGTTTCAAAGACCCAGCAAAAAATATGGTGGCATTGATATCAGTTGCATATTTACTTTTCCAAGCTATTATAACTGAAAAGTACGAAAAGCATTTCATCTACACCATCAGCTTCTTACAAAAATAACTGAGGCTCATCTCAGTTATTTTTGTAATATAGTATGTGAATAAACTTATTTTTCTTAAAGGTTATTTTTTATCGACGGACCAGCTTCACTGCTTCGTTTTTAATTATTTTATTTAGAAAAACATCATATACAAATATTTACAGTGAAGCAAAATACAATTTAATTGTGAGCTTCGGTTACAAGTAATTGCTCACGTCAGACCGGTTAGATTTCTTCTTCAAGTCTGCTGCCTCAATCGTAGGAGGCGATAATTTGGCGAGATTCGTTGGCGTAAAATGCGCCAACATCCCGCCCGGCCTTGCTATGTTCACATGCAAGAACTTAACATAAATTTAATTATGAAATATCAGTATTAAAGTTTCAGTTATTCATGTAAACAAGTATAAAATATGTATAGAAAAATATAAAATAAGTAAACAAAACATGAATATAAAAATTATTGAGAAAAATAATTTTCAATATAATTACTAACAACTGAGTAACATAATTCACAACTTGCTAAACTTCAATAGGCAATACAGCTATTTTATTAATTGTCCTTTTAAAGTCCCCTGTTTTGGTACGAACTTTTACAACACGGACTTTTCCATCAGAACCGTGGTACAATGATGTTATTCGCCCTAAAAGCCAATTGTTAACTGGCAGAAAATCTTCTTTAATCAAAACCATTTGGCCGATCATCAGATCATTTTTTTCAACCATCCATTTTGATCTAGATTGTAAAGTATTCAAGTAATCAACTTCCATCTTTTCCAAATAAGTTGTATAGTTTTTGTAGTTTTTTGCCAACGACTTAAGCGGTTTTCCTTTAAATCCGTTAAAAACGGCCCAGAAATTGGTACAGAAAACTTAAGTACTTGGCGTTCGCCAGACAAATTTACATAAATAAGTTAAAGCTTTTAATTCTGGCCGGAAGTAGAAAATAAGAAGTGATAGTAAAGATTTAAAATAAAAATAAACGTTAGTAAAACTTAAGATCCTTACAAGATGTCGTTTACTAATTCAGCTTCTAAAGGGTATCTGGGTGGATTATAGAAGGCTGTGAAATAAGTGTTTCCATAAGCTTGAAGAAACACGGAGACAGTGACATACTCTTGTCCATTATTTCTGTACTGCTTAATCATGCATGATTGGAGAGAGTTCTTTACGTATATCGCTACCCCCCCCACCACGGTGACTGAGTCTATCTGTGCGATAGCATCTGAAATTCATTATGTTAATACTAATACCAGGATTTGCATGTGTCTCTGTTACCATAGCAATGTCAACATCATTGTTTTGAATAAAATCGGTGAGTTCCAATAATTTTCCATGAATGCTTTAATCATTCCATATCATCACGTTTAAAGGCGCTTTTAAATTCCTATTTTTACCCATTGTTAGAAGATTTGGAGGGAATGTTCTCTTGATTTATTTGCGATAACTGTTTGACCTGTTGAGTAAGTTGGAAGCCTGCGCTTTTGATGACGGTCACCAATTCCACCAGATCAGCGAAGACTTTTTTAACCTCGGTGAGTTGTTCTTGATAGATTCCAGCTGAGAGAGTCTTAGCATAAGATTTATTTTCTACAACTCTGTTGCTGAAAACTTTCTCCTTGACTATTTTTGGTTTAGGGAACCTTTCGCAACCGCGAAAACTTGACGTGTGTTCTTTTCCGCAGTTTACGCAGCATAATGGTACATCTGGTTTTCCTTTATCAGGACAATCTCGAGAGAAATGATCCTTAGCACATCGGACACATTTTGGAGGATACTTGCAGCCTTCCTGAGTATGATTAAAGCCTTGACATCGGAAGCACTGCAAGGGCCCCTGACGTCCTTTATACTCTTGGATTTTAATTTTTATGTCACAAAGAAATTGCTCATGATAAATCTTCTTTGAGTCTCCCGACTTAGGCAACGTGATAATGAACAGAGGTAGTTTTGTGACAATACCCTCCCTGCGGCGGGTCATCTGTTTAACATCCTCTACTTTGTAGTGTAATTCTACAAGATCTCTTTTAATATCCTCAGTTGGAGTTCTGTAAGTTAGTCCTCTCACTACAACTTTTAAGTTGCGCTCTTCTGGTAGTTTAAATGAGTGATATTCAACTCCTAGATCATTTAAGATTTTTACCATACCCCTGTAATCATCGGGGGATTCTGCAATAACTTTAATTCCATCTGGAATTTGTCAACCGAAAAATTTTAATTTATTTCTGTGAAAAACTTTACTAATTTCTCCCTAGTTCAAATCAGTCTCCCTAAGAGTAATGGGTGGGATTTTAGTACGAGGTGAATTTACACTATTACTTGAGGTTTTAGCAATATTTGTAGTGTCATTTTGAACACTATCTGCATCATTTGTGTCCATATCTTGATTATCTATATGAGTTTTGTTAATTTGCTCTGTGATTTTAGTAACTGAGCTATCTGTGCTTGATTGTGCATTTTTATCTGAAGCAGTGGTGACATTGGACGTGATAACTTGACTATCACTTAACTTTTGCTTTTTACACTGCACTCTCTGATTTCTAGTCCTTACTGTTTGATCTCCTCTACGCCTGTTTTGTGTTTCGTCTTCTGAACTAGTTTCTTGATCAAGCGTTTTTTCATTATCTGAGTTTAGGTGTGAGAAATCATTAACCTTGATTGGGCTTCTGTCCCTATCATTATCCTCTAAAGTTTGACTCGTATTTCTAATATCCACTAAGGTATTTGAGTAAACTTTTTTTTTAAAGGTTATTTTTTATCGACGGACCAGCTTCACTGCTTCGTTTTAAATTATTTTATTTAGAAAAACATCATATACAAATATTTACAGTGAAGCAAAATACAATTTAATTGTGAGCTTCGGTTACATGTAATTGCTCACGTCAGACCGGTTAGATTTCTTCTTCAAGTCTGTTGCCTCAATCGTAGGAGGCGATAATTTGGCGAGATTCGTTGGCGTAAAATGCGCCAACATCCCGTCCGGCCTTGCTATGTTCACATGCAAGAACTTAACATAAATTTAATTATGAAATACCAGTATTAAAGTTTCAGTTATTCATGTAAACAAATATAAAATATGTATAGAAAAATATAAAATAAGTGAACAAAACATGAATACAAAATTATTGAGAAAAATAATTTTCAATATAATTACTAACAACTGAGTAACATAATTCACAACTTGCTAAACTTCAATAGGCAGAACAGCTATTTTATTAATTGTCCTTTTAAAGTACCCTGTTTTGGTACGAACTTTTACAACACGGACTTTTCCATCAGAACCGTGGTACAATGATGTTATTCGCCCTAAAAGCCAATTGTTAATTGGCAGAAAATCTTCTTTAAATAAAACCATTTGGCCGATCATCAGATCATTTTTTTCAACCATCCATTTTGATCTAGACTGTAAAGTATTCAAGTAATCAGACTTCCATCTTTTCCAAATAAGTTGTATAGTTTTTGTAGTTTTTTGCCAACGACTTAAGCGGTTTTCCTTTAAATCCGTTAAAAACGGCCCAGAAATTGCTGTTATAGGTCGCCCTATCAAGAAATGACCTGGCGTCAGAACTTCGAAACTTTCTGAATCACTAGAAAGAGGAGTAAGCGGTCGCGAATTTAATATTCCTTCTATCTGAATGACAATCGTTTCGAATTCTTCGTAAGTGAAATGAAAATTGCCAATCGTACGTTTAAGATGGTACTTCACCGATTTTATCCCAGCTTCCCAAAGTCCACCGAAATGAGGCGATTTGGGTGGAATAAAATTCCAATCTATATTTTCTTGCGAAAAACGATTAGCTAATTCTTTGTCTGGGAAATTAATGAGCTTATAAAATTTTTTCAATTTTGAATTCGCTCCAACAAAGTTAGTAGCATTGTCAGTATAAATTTTGAAACATTTGCCACGTCTACTTGTAAAACGTTTAAGTGTTGCAATTAAAGCATCGGAAGTCAAATCTGTTAATGTCTCAAGATGGATGGCTTTTGTTGCGAAACATATAAAAATACAAATATACAATTTATTCAGAATACCTTTACGTTGATTTTTAATTTTCACTAAATAAGGGCCACATAAATCAATACCTGTAATAGAAAATGGAGCTGAAACATTAACTCTTTCACTAGGCAAATTACCCATAATTTGTGAAGAAATAGTGGGCTTACTTTTAAAGCACGTTACACATTGATGTACTGTTTTGAGTGCGAGACTACGGCCACCTAAAGGCCAAAATTTCAAGCGCACAGCATTTAGCAGACCTTGGGGTCCAACATGAAATAATTTCCTGTGTAAACTTTCAAAATAAATTTTACTTAATCTTGAACCCTTAGGTAAAATAGGAGGATGTCTTTGAGAATATGGCACTGAAGCATTCTTCAGCCTTCCTCCTACACGTACTATTCCTTTGTCATCAAAAAACGGAAATAAATTCGAAATATTACTTGGCAGTTTCTTTCCTTCAAGGAGAACTCGTTGTTCATGCTTAATCAACACTTCTTCGGCTTCTCTTACCTCCTCCACTGACAGTGGTCCTGTGTTTTTTACCTTATTCCTGCAATTCAAAATAAACCTGAAAATATAAGACAAAACATGGTTAATTTTATAATAATTGTTTGAAAGTTCTAAGAGGTCGTCCACAATAAAATGTTGAGAGCTGTCATTTAGCAGGGCTGTCTCTTTACAAGTCTCATCTTCAAAAGGAATTTTCCTTTCTCGCCGCAAAGTTTCTTTTTCGACTTGTTCTATGGTTTCAATCTCAGGAATAAATGGTTGTAAGTTCTTGAAACTGTCAGGCTGCATCAAGAATTCTGGACCTGTCCACCATCTAGAATCTGTCACCAAGGGATCAGCATTCATTCCACGTGAGAGAAGATCGGCAGGATTTTCTTTACCTGCACAGTGATGAAAAGAGTTGGGATCTGTCAAGCTGGTGATTTCGTTCACTCGGTTTGCCACAAATTGCTTCCATCGGGTTTTTGCACCCTTTATCCAAAAAAGTGCAATCTTGGAATCTGTCCAATGGTATTCAACAGAAGATCTTTGCAGATTCACGATTCTCTTTACCTTAAAACTAAGACGAGCTGCAACTAGAACACCCAATAGTTCTAATCTTGGTAAGGTTACACCGTTTAATGGAGCCACACGACTTTTTGAAGTTAGGAGTTTCACCGATATTCCACTGAGTGTCTTCACCTTCAAATATATGGCAGCGCCATATGCCTTTTTACTTGCGTCGCAAAAACTGTGTATTTCAACAGTATCTTCCTTTGATACAGAATCATTGACCAACCTAGGTATTTTCAAATTTTCTAAGTGATGAAGTTCAGCACACCACTTCTTCCATTCCTTTTCAATTTCCTTTGGTAAAGGTTCATCCCACTGAATTTTTTCATTCCAGAGATCTTGGATGAGGCATTTAACTCGAATGGTGAAAGGCGAAATTAATCCTAAAGGATCAAATATCTTCCCTATTGCTTGAAGTAAGAAGCGTTTCGTATTTTTGTCCATAGAAAGAAATTCCAAAAGATTTTTAGTATCCATAGTTAAATAATCTTCGTGCGTCTTCCAAGAAAGTCCCAAGATTTTAGTTTGGTGTGCGCCCAAGCTGAGAGTAGCGTCTGCAGGATAGGTATCGAATTCTTCATTCTTCCATTGCTCCATTAATTCAGCATTATTGCTAATCCACTTCCTGAAAACCATTCCAGCCTCTTCCATAATTTTCTTAGCATTTTTAGATACTTCATGTGCTTCTTCAAAATCCTCACTTCCAGAAATGAGATCATCTACATAAAAACACTGGTCTAAAATTTCAACTGTTTCGGGAAAATCTTCCTTGTATTTTTTAATATGATGTCTAATAGTAGCTGCTAACAGGAATGGGCTCGAACTGACCCCGAAATTTACTCGATTGAAACGGTAAATCTGTAAATCGGGCCTTTTATCAACACTTGGATCATCACTACTCCAAAGAAAACGAACTGCATCCTTATGTTCATCAGAGACGCATATCTGCAGAAAAGCTTGTTTAACATCTGAACAAAATGCAATTTTGTTCAATCTGAAATTAATTAGTAAATCCAAAAGATTTGGATTTAAGTTAACCCCTGGCCACAAGCAGCCATTTAAAGAAAGTTCATTATTTTGATGACTACCCGCATCAAAGACGATCCTAGTTTTCGACGTTAAACTACTTTCTTTCCGCACAGCCTGATGAGGCAAATAATATATAGGCTTGTTTAAAGCATTTTCTTTTGTATCAGGATTTACGATGCTGATTATGCCTTCTTTTAAATAATCACAAATAATTTCACGGTATTGTTGATGTAACTCAGGATTATGACTAAATCTTCTCCACAAATTCTGAAAACGCTGCCGCGCCAAGGAATAATTATCAGATAATTCTTCATAATGTTTCCTAAAAGGTAATTGTACTACATAACGTCCATTTTTAAATTCAACGGTGTCATTAAAAATTTCCATTGCCTCATCCTTTTCATGCAAAACTGGATCATCACGAATACCGAGTCTCTCTAAATCAAAGAAAAGTTTTAAAGTATTTTGAAGAGAGTCATTTTGCACAAGAAAACAATGTCCCTGATAAGAAGGTTGCATTTCGTTAAGCTTCCCGCATGCGATCCATCCGAATTCAGACTCTTTAAATAATAAATCATCATTTATTTTATACGTATTATTTTTCAAAACCTTAAAAAATAAATCAGCACTTATAAGGGCATGTACCTCTGAAGCTTCATAAAATGATTTATCAGCTAAATTTAAAAATTGTGGAATTTCTACCTTCGAAATATCTAACGTAGTACACGGAGTTAGTCCTGTTATCTTATTTACAATCAAGAATTCAACTAGTTCATTAAAGGTACATTCTTCATTTGAAATAAATGTATTCACCTTCCATTTAATATTTTGAATTGATCCATTAAGACTTGTAACAGGCATTTTAATTTTCTCCCTTTTTATTCCTAAGCATAGACTTATTTTATCTGTAAGAACACATATATTAGATGCGCTGTCTAAAATCGCACGGATTTTTATTCTTCGATTATTGGCGTCACGGACATAAATCTCTGCAGTAGAAAAAAGTACACTTTTTCTTTTTTGTTTATTCTTGTTACTTAAAACACTCAACGCTTTCAATTCTGAGTCACCTTTTCCAGCGGCGGCATCGAGCTCACTTTTGTTTTGTCTAAGTGGCGTCACCGAGCGACAAGGAGTCTTCGAATGACCTTCATTAACCATGCATATTAATTTATTGTGTTTTTCCCCGCAAGCGCATTTAAATTTCGAGAGACACTGACTTTTCTTATGATTTTGCCTTAGACATAATTGGCAGAGTTTATGTGAGCGAATTAATTTTAATCTTTCATGAACACTTAACTTTAAGAATGTATCGCAAAGGAAAATAGGATGAAAGCTCCTACACACAACACAGTTTTTACTTTTATTTTCATTTGTCAAAAGAACCTTCGATTTATGGGAAGGAGTGGAATTCTTATTTATATTAACCCTACTTCCGGGTGTAATATTTCTATTTATAGATAACAAAACTGATTCACGCTGTTCCAAAAATCTAATAAACTCGTCAAATGTTGGAACTACTTTCGATTTGTGAGATAATTCAAAATTTTTTCTAGATTCTTTATCTAGTTTTTGAAGAAGCATATTTATTAGAAAAACATCACATAACTTGTTCTGTTCATATTTTAATACTTTCAAAGCGCGTAAATTCTTTTGTATACAATCAATCATACTTCTGATATCTTTCGCATTTTCGGATTGAATCTTTTCAAAATTTAAAATATTCTGCACATGAATGTCAACAATGAGACGTTCATTATCATAGCGAGATTCTAAAGCATTGTACAAAGATTCAAAATTATCAAAGTTACTACTTAAATGCTTAGCATCATTAGTAAGACAAGATCTTAGATAATACAATTTCTGTGAATGACTCAGCTGAACATTATTTGTAATTAAATCATCAAATTGAGTTTTAAATGAACTAAATTCTTCATATTTTCCTGAAAATTCAGGCAAAACTAACGCTGGGATTTTAGTTTTGATTTGAAAATTTTCATCTACATTACTTTCAGTAACATTTACTGCTTTTGCAGAATTTAACTTATTGTAAGAATTAATGAGAATTTCAATTCTTACCTCCAATTTTTCCAGACGATCATCACATTGGTTTAAGTCGTAATCAATTTTGGTCAGATCATCATCTTTCATTTCACTTTGTGCGTAGCACGCACTTCGTAGTTCATCAACTTTCTTTTGAAGAACTTGAATGTTTTTTAGTTTAACTTTAAGTTCAACTAAGTCCACATCATTATTTGCAGTTTGCACAAAAGTTTCGAATCTAGTTATTTTCCCCTTTAGGGATGCTTTGCTTTTCATTAATATATCCATACCGCTGAAGTAGGCTCCAGGGTCGACGGAGCCAGATGAATAAACTTATTTTTCTTAAAGGTTATTTTTTATCGACGGACCAGCTTCACTGCTTCGTTTTTAATTATTTTATTTAGAAAAACATCATATACAAATATTTACAGTGAAGCAAAATACAATTTAATTGTGAGCTTCGGGTACAAGTAATTGCTCACGTCAGACCGGTTAGATTTCTTCTTCAAGTTTGCTGCCTCAATCGTAGGAGGCGATAATTTGGCGAGATTCGTTGGCGTAAAATGCGCCAACAGTATGTACGTATTAGTAAAAGATGCTGTGAATGTAATTTGCTGTACAAGATAATAAACATGAGTGTTGTCAGGATTTCTAAATATATGTTTGAACAATTATGTACAAAACATTCCTTCAAATTCACTTGAAAGAAATGAGGAAACGAAACTGAAAAAATTCAAGAATCAGTAAAAAGCAACTTTGGATGATATTTTCTTAATGCTATGTTTAAAATCACAATTTCTTAAACTGTTTGTTTTAAGTTTACATTTATACTTCTTGCAGGGTTAAAGTGGCCCTAAATCAACATAATTTATTATGTTATAAGTAATGAAAATTTGTCATTGTACATTACTTATATAAAGAGAAACATAAAGTGACATAGTATGTTAAGTTAGGTTTGTAAAGGTAATTTAAATATTTTCATTGTGCAAGACTTGTATGCTTAAGAATTTTTCAATCTTGGTGTTATTTATCGTATAAAACATCACAATTCAAATTAAAGTACTATTTTGTGGTATAATTCCATTATAGGGGCCGTAGCAAATTGCAGCAAAAATATATGCGCAAAATCTAACGAAAGCGGCGATTTCACACCACGTAAATTTAAATAGTTCTATATTTGTAAGTCACCGCCCACACGATATATTGATTAGGGAATAAGCTGACTGCGATACTACAAGGCCTGGGCTCGAATTCCGGAGAAGCATGGTTATAACTGCTGGTTCCTTCGTAGATTTTTCCGCACACCCCTATTGGTTTATTAGGTGCCTCCATAATAAAGTGACCACCACCTGGCCTTAGTTGTGGCCAAGCTGAAGGCCCGCCGTTGGGGGGGGAATAGTTGTAAGTCGCCATTGAAATACTGGTTTATTTTTTTAATTCTTTTTTGATGATGATATGAATCTACATTTGGGAATTGCCCAATGACAAAATGTCTGCAATAGAATTTTTCCAAAGAAAAGACATCATTCATTATAGAATATTATGATCGAAAAACCACGAGTTGAAATTATGCTTTAGCGGTAACTCAATAGCGAAATGGAGGTGCAGGAATGAACCTGTATTCTGAAGAGAGGATTAAGAAGTCAGATATTGGATCGAAGGAACGAAAATCCCCTTCCTTATAACTGATAGGCAGGCTCACCTATTTTTGGTATCAAGAGATGACATCTATTGAATTTTGTGAACTCCAACTGAAGATGAACCACAATACAACTGCAGACTGGAAGATATGCGTGAGGTGTGTGCCATAGCTTTTTTAATTTCTCAGCCTAAGTTGAAATTCGGCGGATGTGGAAAAAATTATGAAGTAGACGAAAGCCTTTTCAGTAGAAGCAAGAATAACATTGGACGTGTTCTTCTGCCACAATGGGTTTTCGGTGGATTGTGCAGAGAATCAAAAGAATGTTTTAGTCGCTATTCCAGATCGATCGGTGAAAACCTTATGGAACATCATAAAGGTTTGGTTTGGTTTATGTGATTAGAGCAAACCCTCGAGGGCTATCTCCCTAAGGGAAGAGAGGCCTACGTGGAGGACTTTCTAAGGGAAACTGGCTTGTATACACGTTACACATAGAGAAAACCATTAAATTGTCCATACAGCCAGCCCGTTCGCGGGATTCAAACCTCAGACCTAACTACCAGTGTTCAGCGACTTTATGGCTCGGCCACTGATGTTCGAACATCATAAAGGAAAATGTCACAGAAGGAAGCATTATTTATACTGACTGCTAGAAATCATATAAGTCGGATGAACTGCGATATGCCGGCGATGAACATTTTACTGTCAATCACAACTAGAATTTTGTGGACCCCGAAACGGGGACCATACGCAAACAATACAGCGACTGTGAGGCAGTGCTAAATGGCGTAATAAACACCATCGGGGCACATTTCAATTCTTATTTGTCCGAGTTTATGTATAGACATTTGCACCCAAAAAAAAAAAAAAAAAAAAAAAAAAAAAAAACTGAAATTTTTTCTGCGATGTTGCAGGATCTTAAACATTTTATGCCTCCCGTTCAATTTCACTTATTTTTAACATTTTTTTTTAATAAATTAATTAGCAAAAAAGTGCAATATATGAAGTTAACCTTCCATCAACTTAAATTAATAATCTTAGATAGTTAATTACAATAATGCTTTCTTACAGTTACAATTAGCCGTTTGTTTATATTAAATTATAATAATAAAGTGTATTATATGAAAGTAAACTTTCATCTAAATTAAAATAATACTCTTAGATAGTTATTTTTTATTATTATGCTTTTCTTGAGTTAAGTTTACCATAATTATTTTGGCATCAACAATAGTTTTGGCGATTTTTTGCGGTTTCTATAACGGAATTGTACCATATTTTTAAATGAAAATCTAGTTATTTAAGTCCTTTGTATCTATAAAAATACATACTGCAGTTATTTACTTAAGTCATAAGGCCCTTTTCAAAAGTTTATGTCTAATTTAAAATAATTAGTTAATGTCAACTTAATCATATATATAATTATTGTAAAATCGTGGTGTTTAAAATGCTTTTCGCTACTGAAAAAGAGTGCTTTTGTTATAACTTTATAGAATTAAAAATCTCTCAAAGTAGTATATTTATAGTTTAAAATGTTTGTTAATAAAAATTTATTTATTTACATGATGTTTCTAAGAGTGAAATAAAAAAAGAAAGAAAAAAAAAAGATTGTTTGCTTATTTATATTCATGAAGATATATTTCTAATACAAGTAATAATAACTTTTGAAAAATGTTTCATGATTCGGGTAAAGTCTGGATATAAGGGCCTTTATAGCAGTCGAAACAATGTCGTTTCTTTTCAAATTGTATGTGCCATGTTCAAATGCATGATTTATGTGAATTCAATCACAAATTTGATTCTGCTTTGATCTGAGTGTTTCATGATTTTTTGCTGTATTGAAGAAAATTTTTTGGAAATTATTTAATGGCATTAAGGTTCTTTAAATTAGTGTGTTCAAGATTCGGCGTATATGAATCTATTCATGCACATTATGTTTCTGAGAATAAAATCAGAAAACTGTTATCATCCTCCTTATTTATAAATATGTTGGTAATTTCAAATGTAGGTAATAATGGAACTCTGATGTAAATAGAATTATTATAAAAAATGTTGTATGTTTCTGACAAAATTTGAATGTAAAGGGTTTTTATATCATTTGATTAGTCCCTTTTCAGGTTGTATCTGCCATGTCCAAATGCATAATTGATGTG
The DNA here is from genome assembly GCF_044657685.1 of Stegodyphus dumicola. Classification (NCBI taxonomy): domain Eukaryota; kingdom Metazoa; phylum Arthropoda; class Arachnida; order Araneae; family Eresidae; genus Stegodyphus; species Stegodyphus dumicola. The sequence continues at coordinate 150,832,006 of NC_140768.1, forward strand.
AATTTAATCACAAGTTTGATTCTAATATATGGAGTTTTTCTAATTTTGAAGAAAGTGTTTTGGATATTGACTAATAGCATTAATACTCTTTCAAATAATGTAGCTATTATTTAATGTAGAGTTTATGTGAATCTATTCATGCATGTTGTTCCTGAAAATGACATCAGAACATTAAATACCTCTTTATTTATATTCATAAAAAATATTTCAAACCTAGGTAATTATTTATTACTATTGTATGTAGAGCTAATATAAAGTGTTTCGTATTTGTGTTAGAAGTTGGATGTTTGAAGTTTTTGCTTTGAAAATTATTTCAAACCTTAAAAACTATGTCTTTAGTATTACAAAGTTTGCTTTATCTAAGTGTAATCGTATAACAAGTTAGGATATATAATTTAGATCTTTTATGCTTGTTCTCAGCATTAAAAATCAAGTTATGGTTATATGCCAAAAAAAAAAAAAAAAAAAAAAAAAAAAAAAGAGAATCTTTTCAAATTATGTGTCTAACATTCAGATGTTTGATTTAAGTCAGTTTATTTGAAAATGAAACTGAAGAAATTTATTACTTGCTACTATTATTAGTATGCGGTGTAGCTGAAAATCGAGTAAAAACATTTTATGATAAAATTTTTGTATCTGAAACTGCAAGATAATTTTCTTTTTTCCCTTTTTGTAATTTATTATGTACTTTTCTTTATACCATTCTATTAAAACTTGTTATTGAGTTCTTACATTTCCTTATTTTTCAAGTGTTAGAATACTATATGAAATTTTCCTGCAGTATAATTGATTTTTTAGTAAAATAAAAATTTATTTTTGATTTGTGCAATTTTCTTACTTTATGAAATCACAAAACTTGTTTAAGAACTACAAAACTCGTTTAAGAACATCTTATTACAAATAATGTTTAAACATTTAATACTTCTAAAATCTAAATTTATAGGTGATGAAAGCATAAATGAAGAAGTACGTCATACTCAATTAATCACACTACATAAGAGAAACATTTACGAAAGTCAGTAAACATGTATTGCCACTATTTCATTATTTTTTTTTAATTTGCATTTTTAAAATTCTCTAAAATGGGACATAAATAATATAACGATAGAATAAAATGACTGCATAATAAGTATATAAAGCGGTTGAAATCTGATGTAAGAAAGTTAATTTTATTATATTATGCAACGATGAATTTCAGTCATGAAGTTGGAAGGTTTGTTTAGAAGGAGATTCTGATATAACCCTAGAGCTTCTGTGGAAATTTCTATTGTTGGTCGTGAGGTATCCCTCCTTAAGGCAGATATCTGTAAAATACTTTTCCATAATCCAAGTAATCCTAATCCCTTAGTTCTCAGTGAAGGTATTCCTTCTGTTAGGTAGCTAGCACACATTTCATCATTCTCAATTAAACTAGCAAACCTCTTTAAATGTAATAGCTTTTTTTTTTTTTTTTTTTTTTTTTTTATAGTTTGTTAAAGATGTCTTCAAACCAATCCATAATAAAATTATTACTTTCAGGTTAGGTTAACTTCATATGGACTATCTGCCTAAGGGAAGGGATGCTTCCATGGAGGACCTTTCTTAGGGAAACTAGCACCCAAAATATTTATTTTTATGACAGGAATTTCTCTTATTTTGTTCTCAGAAGCACTATCATAATATTCGAAAAATGTCTCTTGGCTCGGAAACTGAACGATGATGATGGCTCGGAAACTGAACGTGAATGTTTTCACGGAAAGAATTTTAATATTTAACTGTTCAGTTTTCATTGTTCGCTATGAACTCTGTCTAAATAGCAGATCTTTCATTTTCAGCATTTAAAACAGTTATCATATGCGTGAAAAATATTATTTATATATAAAGTGAAAAAGGAACCACTCTCACATTCGAATTTTCCGATAATTGATAGAAACAACGCCAAGTGGCGCATAATAGCCAAATGTAGTAGCCCAATGATCATTTGAAAATAAATACATTTCACGATGTCCGTGAGCATGCGCATAACAGGCCTTCCGTAAGGAGCCGCTCACAGCCATCCCTGTTTTGAGCCGCTAGTGGGTAGGCGATATTTCCGTGGCGAAACTAGTCGATATTTCCGTGACGTCAAAAATTCGAAAAGTGGGGTAGGGTTTGGAAATACGCAAGCTGGACACAACTTGGCAGATCTTTTTAAAGGATTTCAGGCAATAAGGGCCCTGGGAATACTCCGGCATTGTACAGTTGATCTATAGGTGGAAGGACGAAGATTTTACGCTGGAAAGAATTGATGAAGAACTGGTAAGAGAAGAAAGCCGACTTCGCCAGGTAAATGCTGATTTAAAAGACAGCAAGGTAAGTGTGTTTAATGCTATTAGTTCAAATGCAGGGAAAGATAGAGTTGAAAATAAAACTAAATCTAAGACAAAATGGAAATATGAGAATAGGGCCTTGTTTCAGATGTCATAAATTTGGACACTTAATCACTCAATGTAAAGAAAATGTAAGTAAAAATCAGAAGCTTAAATAGACGATAAAAATGGACAGTTTAAAGATAAAGAATTAATGTTAGAAAATTATGTAACAACTACAGATAAAGGAGGTAACGCAGATAAATTTAATTGGATCGTAGATACTGCAGCTACAACTCATTTCTGTAATAATAGAAATTTAATGACAAATTTCGAAGAAATAAACGATATACGTATGTCTTTAGCTGTAGGAAATTGTGAAAGTAAAGTACTAGGAAAGGATGTCATCAAATTTGCAGTAAAAGTAAGCAATCGAATAAATTGGATTAAGTTAGATAATGTGTCATATAATCCAAATCTTAGAAGAAATTTACTATCGGGAGCAAGGTTAAAAAAGGCAGGTGCTCATTTTGTGATTTCAAAAGGGAAGATGTGGATATACTTTAATAATTGGGATAGATTATGCTACGCTACACGATATGACGGACTTTATCACGTAAGACTATTTAGATATGCAACGTATAAAAAGGAAACTCGTTACGGTACAGAAATTGGAAAGTTAAATAAAGTAGACGATGCGATGCTATGGCATCGGAGATTTAGCCACGTAAATTTTGATTATATTAAGAATACTAGTAAGAATCAAAGCTTGAAAAAGTTACCAGAAACTGAAAAACCAGTGGAGAGGTGCGAACCGTGTATTATTGCTAAATCTAGTAGAATAACTTTTAAAACTGTTCCGAAGAGATCGGATAAACCATTACAGTTGGTTTATTTAGGCTGCTATCACACGTCAGTTTGTTTCTGAAGAACATCTGTTTGGAACAATTTTTCTGCTTTGTCACAACAGCCAATCACCATAGATCGCTTTGGGGTTAACACACGGGGAAACTGGTTTCCCATTACAAATAAGCTGATAGCTGATTGGTTGAAAACGAACAACTTGCAATTTTTTTGGAAAGGAAGGAAAAAGTCGCACGTCTTTCAATAATAAACCAGGCACAAAAACTGTCCGAAACATTTATTTGTGTGAAACAAACGCCGTGTGGTATGGGCCTTAGACGTTTGTGGCCCACTCCCAGTTCCATTTAAGGGTGGGAGTAAATATTTCCTCGCTATTGTGGATGACTAAAGTAGATTAGTAACAGTGTATTGTATGAAAAATAAAAATGAATCGTTCTACAACTTTAAGAATTATCATAGGCAAATGGAAAGACTGACGAATCTAAAATTAATAAGTGTATGCATCGATAACGGTGGGGAATTCTGTAACAGGCAATTCGAAGGGTACTTAGCCGAAAATGGAATTACTGTTGAATGCACAAACGCGTATACCCCAGAAGAGAACGGTGTATGTGAACGTTCTAACCGAACGGCATTAGATGCAGTTAAAGCTATGCTTAATGATGTTAAAAGGGGAAAAGAATGGTGGGCAGAAGCTCTTGGCTGTTTCGTACATACGGGGAACAGAGTATATCACAAAAGCAACCGAACTCCTTATGAAATGTTCCTAAATAGAAAACCTAGTGTTGTTTATTTTAAAATATTTGGTTGTAAAGCCTATGTTGGCATGCCAAAACAAATTAGAAATAAATTACAAATGAGGTGCAAAGAAGGAATCATGGTAGGATATGCGAAGGAAACTAAAGGTTATAGGATATGGCTACCAGAAGAACGCAGATTAATAGAAACCTGTAATGTAAAGTTCGATGAAAAACTGAATGCAGCAAATGGCATCCTGGACCAAAAATCAAAAACTAAGTTTAAAAGACTAGAGCAATCTGAGCTATTAGCAGAATCAGATTAAGAACAGGAAACTTCTGAGAAGAAATAAAGTTGTCAGATGACAAATCTACCCCGAAAGAAGTCTCAGCTGGCAAAGAAAAGCAGTTAAAAGGCCAGACGGAACACGTACAGACATATATTATTATGTAGACGGAACGGACACCTGTTTTAGATCCTATAATGATATTGAAAAGTATTGTGAGGCAAGAAATATTAAATTTGAGAAAGATAAGTTTGATTTTAGTGGAAAAAACGAATAATCGGGTAAAGTTAATTTTATAGAACAGGAGACTAGCTCCGTGTCTGAAGAGGCAAATTCCGTAGAAATGCTATCCCACAAAATTTTAAAGAAGCACGAAAATCAGTAAATTAATAATAAAAATAAGTAAATCGAAGAATGGGATAAGGCAATGAAAGAAGAAATTGACATAATGAAGAAAAGAAAGTTTTGGGAATTAGTCGAAAAGCCAGAAGATAAAACTATGCTAGGAAACAAATGGTCTATAAGAAAAGAATCAAGTGGTTAGATACAAAGCACGTTTAGTAGCACAGGGATTCAGGCAGAAAAGAGGTGAAGATTTCGATGACGTTTACAGTCCTGCAGTAAAATTTTCAATCATTAAGAATATTTTTCACTATCCTGGTATGTTTATATGGATGGACTAACTGTCAGTTAGATGTAAAGAACGCATATTTATATGCAAACCTAAATGAGAAAATGTATATGACCACAACAGAGGGATTTATTGAAGAGGAAAATAAAGTGTGTTTATTACACAAGGCCATTTACGGTCTACATCAAAGCGGCCGTGAATGGTTTTGTGAATTTGAAAGTACTTTAGAAAATCTACATTTTAAGAAAATACAATGGTGTAATTGTGTTTATAAGAGTTCAAATGTAATTCTCTTGTTATATGTAGATGATATTGTGATTTTTAGTAAAGATCAATATACACTCAAGAGCCAAAACATTATGACCACCTGTCAATAACGAGTTGAGCCACCTTTGGCGCGCAACACAGCTTCAACCCGCCTTGGCATGGATGCCACAAGTCCTTGATAGATGGCCGGAGGCAGATTGTAACAGATGTTGTAGCAACGGTCACGCAAATCCGAGATATTGCGAATTGGTGGTCTTTGACCTCTGAGCTGCCGTCCCATGACATCCCAAATGTGTTCTATCGGATTGAGATCCGGTGAGTTAGGCGGCCAGGACATTAACTGGAAATAAGCATCATGTTCCTGGAACCACTCCAACACAATTGTAGCCTTGTGACACGGGGCGTTGTCCTGTTGGAGCATTCCATTTCCAGCTGGAAAAACTGAGGCCATGTAAGGGTGCAACTGGTCCGCAATGATGCTCAGATACCCTGTAGCATTCATGGTCTGTTCTACCACAACCACGGGTCCCAGAGATGCCCAAGAGAACGTCCCCAGAGCATAATACCGCCTACACCGGCCCGTGTATGACCTACTGTGCATTGAGGGAGCAATTGTTCTCCTGGAAGCCGGTGTATCCTGATGAATCACCGGCGTGATGAATGACAAACCGTGATTCATCTGATCAGGAAACTCTCTCCCACTGATCCATGGACCAGTCGCGATGTTCCCCGGCCCAGCGCAGGCGCAGTTTGCGATGACGCTTGGTCTGCAAAGGCACACGAGTGGGACGTTTGCTGCGTAGCCCCGTATCCAACAGTGTCCGCTGAACTGTGTGCTCCGATACTTTTCTACTTGGCCCTGCATTGTATTCAGCTGTCAGCTGAGCCACTGTCTGGCTCCGGTTTTGCTTCACCATGTGAGACAGTCTCCGACGACCTTTTTCTTTCATAGCGTGCGGACGTCCAACACCATGTCGTCTACTGCTGGTTTCACCGTCATTCATCCACTTTTCATACGTACTAACAACTGTAAATCGCGAACAACCCACGAGTCGTGCAGTTTCGGAAATACTTGTTCCGAGCCTTGGAGCCATTACAATCTGCCCTCTATCAAAGTCCCTAATGCTGTTATCACATCTATAGACGAGCGCGCTTACCCGGGACAATTCCGAGAAACGAGATTCTAGTAGCACGGCTTTAAGCGGCAGGCTTCCGAGAAATGTTTCGTCTAGCTAGGAGGAACGTGTTCCGGCTACGAGCAACATTTTAAAACATTTTCCAAAATGTTCCGGCTGGAGACGTGTTCCTCGAACGTTTAACCAAAACGACGAAAGGTCAGCTTCTGAAGGATCACGGGTAACTTTCAATATGGCGATGGCTCTCACTGTGAAGTGATGGACGGTGGAAATAGAGGCCGATTTAATTATTACTGTTTTCTTGTAATACAACTGCCTGAGTCATTTTTTAAATGTGTATATATTCATTAAATATATAATCGTGGAAATTTCAGAGTTGACAGTATTTTACGACGTTCTTGCATTTCGGATTCGTTTACAAATTGTTCGTAGCCAAAAGTTCGCCAAATTTGTCGTATTTCGTGCTGATCGTGTATTATAACACTGTTATATAATAGAATTTTATTTCTTAAATTTAAGTTGAATAATTTTTTAAAATCCGTTTGTATATGCGCGGCTTTTCTCCTAATTACTTATCTTTTAAATTGTTAACTGCATAATCAGTGACACATTTGAAACAGCATAAAAGATGCATAAAAAAGAAAAGCATAGCTTATGTAATAATGAGAATACTCATTAAATTTGTCTATTATTTTCATGTTATTAATGAAATACTTTTTGGATTATAAATACATTAGAAATTATACTTTTATTGTAAATGCTACATATTGAAACATTGAAAATTTTTGGATTTATTATTATGCATGATGAAAAACATTTGTATATACATTCATTAATATAAATCTTATTCATTACATTAATACTAATAAATATATATTAACAACTTCTAAAACATCGCATCTCTCTATCTGTATGTAAATATATGACTTATTAGATGTGTATATATATATGTATGTATGAATACAAAAATGAACATTGCCAAGAAGTTTATTTGAAGTTACTTTTAATTCAGATAACGATTATGTAATTGGCAGCAACTATAGTTATCAGTTCTTTGCAAATTATTATGGGTATGTAATAATCAGTTGAAAAATAATTGATGAGTATTTGAGTACTAAAGAGTGTACACATTTTGTTATTGGGTTAATTCATAATTATATCAAACGTATGATCTACGTAATAAAAACATGACTAATAAATAATAAGAAATGTAACAGCTGTGCATTTATAACATTCGATTACTTAAAACAGCGCACAACTGATTATCACCTTCATGTCTGTTTACATAATGAATTGCACTTTCCAATTAAGTGCACGGGCCTACTAGTGGCCGAAGCGTCGTTGAACACTGGTAGTTCTGTCTCAGGTTAGAATGCCGCGAACGGGCTGGCTACATGACGTTTCCTTGGTTTGCCCCATTTGTAACTGGTATACGAGCCAGTTTTAAAAAAATCTTCTAAAAAGGGATCCCTCCTGTTGTTATCCCTCGAGGCTTTGCGGTAATCACATAAAACCAACTGAGCCCACCAGCGGCCGAGCGGTAAAGTCGCTGAACACTGGTAGTTCGGTCCGAGGTTCGAATCCCGCGAACGGGCTGGCTGCATGGACGCTTTCGTGGTTTTCCCCATGTGTAACGTGTATACGAGCCAGTTTCCCTTAGAAAGTCCTCCCCGAAGGCATCCCTTCCCTTAGGCAGATAGCCCTAGTGTGCTTTGCTGTAATCTCAATAAAAAAACCATAAAACAAACTCATGATGTGAACACCTAATTTCTAGAGTTGGTATAATTAATGTGTTTTAGGTATATTACCGAGTGTTCTATGGGACAGTACACAACTCGCACATGTTTGATTGCTGATGTATTCATATGCTTTATTTGATCTTCATTTTGCTGAATAGTATCTGCTGGCTGTGAGGAGGTAAATATCAGCTATATAGATTTTTGTCATTTGAATGGACAGAACAGTAATTATGAGCCATAAAGTTAGTCAGAAAATGCTTTCACCAGGTCACAAATTTTCCAGTGAGCCATCAAATTTTCATTGAAATGCAGACAACAGAAAATACACATAAGCGATGTGTGATAAATAGACTTATCCAGCACATGTTTTTAAACTATTCTTAGTGTATACAGAATTTGGCTATTACTGATGTAATTGATTGCTATAACCAGAAGTGTGTTTATCTGTTACATGAAGTGCCAGAGTGGAGATCAAAGTGATTAACTTGATAGCCATCACCTTTCTATTATCTTCCATTACTAACAATAAAGTTTAAAACGAAAAGCGTGTGAGCGATACAAAACAAAACGAAGAAGCGAATGTCACTTGAAAGGAAACGTCACTTTCGCCAATCTGAGCGATAACTGATTCTTGTTTGGCTTTCAGCCTGTTTGCCAAGTGAAGATGGTAACCCTATTTCGCCAAAGACCGTTTCTCAGAACTGTTGCTACAAACGTTTTGTCCCGGCAACAAACAGCTAATGTGATAACGCTTTTAGATCCGCAGCGTTTCCCATCACACACAGAAGTAAGTGAAAGAATGATTCTTCAGCTTGCTTGCTTAAATGCTAATTGCTTATGCTTATATTAGCCCAGTTGTGCTTTAATAAGCTATATTGATCTAATCCCCTAAGAACAATCAGAATGTCAACTATCAGCTAGTTCCCAGCCGGGAAATCGGAGCGGGTAAGGAAAAGAGAGCCATCGGCCATAGTGACAAAGTCCAATCATCAAAGTAACTTAACTCTGACCCCTGAGACAAGAGTAATAATCACGTGTATGGAGCTATGAAGAAGCAAAAGAAATGAAAATACATGAAATGTGCATAGGATACAGTGTTGGACATGTAATAAACAAATGAAAGTGAAGTAATGTACGCATAAAAATGTGTTATTTACGTATTTGAAAACGAGTGGGCTAAGTGACAAAATTGTGATCCCTCATTCTGTGAGCCGTGAAAGGCCTGATATTGTAGTCCTCAGGAATGCAGACATAGTTCAGTACAGCATTAAAGTTTCCTTTACTGTAATTCAAGCCTTTGTCAAAGAACTTGCTGTTAAGTTTTTGCAGATATTTGTCAATATATTCAACTTGTAAATCATCGTGCAGGAGTTTGTTACGGATGTAAAAATGCGCTCTTGTCATGGTGCGTAAGATTGTGTTTTGAGTCACCTGCAATTTGTTGATATCTGAGCTCGTAGCAGTCGCCCAGACAGGGGACGCATAACACATAATTGGTCTTTTCCTTCTCAGATCTAACTGCGAGCTGCGCTCTAGCAGTAATTGTTGAGCAATTCCTCTGGTCTTGTTTGCAATGTAATTGACATGCGTACTCCACGTGAGTCTTCGATTCAAGTAAACACCTAAATACTTGGCCTTGTTTACCATCGGGACACGTTGGCCGAATAGGTAAAGTGGCTGAACTGAGACCAGTATTTTCTTCCTTCTAACAAGAAGCAGCTGTGATTTAGTCGCATTGATGGAAATCTTCCACCTGGAGCACCACTCCTCAATGTCCATAATTATATCCTGCATAACAGAAATTGCCCTGTTAGGCTGAATAGATCTGACCGCTACAGCGGTGTCATCCGCATAGCAGGCCAGCAATGTATTTCTGTTGAGTTTATCCCGCGGGAAATCAGCCGCATAGAAAAGATAGAGTACTGGGCCAAGACAGGACCCCTGGAGGACGCCTGCAGCGATAGTTTTGTATCCAGAATGACTTTGCTTGCAGCTAACAGTAAAGTAACGATTTTCAATATAAGATCTGGTGAGTAAGATCAGTTCTCTAGGCAAATTCATCATTATCAATTTATATATTAAGCCCTCATGCCAGACACGGTCAAATGCTTTGGCCACGTCCAGCATGAGCACTGCAGTACAACTCTTATGATGCAGAGCAGAGCCGATAAATTCCACAAGCCTAATCAGTTGTTTAGATGAGCAAAGTTCGCTCCTAAATCCGTACTGATCTTCCGGAAGTACCTGTAAATAAGGCTGGAATTTCCTTAAAATTATTCGTTCAAAGATCTTGCCTATATTAGAGACCAAGCTTATGGGCCTGTGATTCTCCGCCTTAGTGATGTCTTTTGCAGGCTTCGGTAGTAGGAAAACTTTTGTGTACTTCCAGCAGTCCGGGAAGTAGCATAACGTAATGCATATATTAAAAGTGCTGGAAAGTCTTGTGATTCCACCTCGCGGGAGGTTCCTGAACATTAAATTTGTAACTCCATCAATACCTGGGGCTTTCTTGGGGTTCAATTTGGAGAGAATATCCGTAACTTCTCTTGGATTAGTTAAACCATCGGCATTTAGAAACGTGGGAGCACCTAGCCATTCTTCTACTTTCATTCTGACTTGGGTCTCAAAGTGAATATTACGAGGTGTCTGATTGGGAGAAAACTGCTTTTCAAGATGTGAAGCGAAAATCTGACATTTGTCAGTATCTGAATAAGCAGTCACGCCGTTGGCAATAATTGGCCTATCACACTGATGCGTCCTCTTTAACATTTTTGTAAACTGCCAGAAGGCATCACTGTCTAAGTTTAACTCCTCCATTTTATCATTCCAAGCCTCACACTTTAATTTATGCATTTCGAGCTTAATATGCTTACTGATCCTATTTAACTCCGTTTTAATAATTGGGTCCCAGGTGATATTATACCTTCTTCGCAGCCTGTTTCTTTCGGCTATGAGAGATTTGATGTACCTTGGAATCTTAGCGATTTTACAAGACCTTTGAGTAACCTTGGTGGCCTCATAGTAAGAGTGATTAAGACATGTAGTAAACTTATCAATCTCCTTGTCAATATCAGAAGGGCTTTTCATAGCACCTAATTTAGGGAGCCTCACTTTCACAACATTGTGGTACATTCTCCAGTCGGTATGGGTCTTAACATTCGTATAATTAATACTGGTGACCCCTAGTGTAGCAATCACAGGAGAATGATCAGAGCTTAAGTCTTCTCGAACCTCCAGCACCATATTAATTCCTGTATTAGTCAAGATATCTAGAATATCAGGAGTGTACCTGATGTTGCTGGGCCTGAACGTCGGCACTTCAGGCGCAAATATACCAACTGGGTGGTTACAGATAAACTCTCTCAGTACTTTACCATTGTGATTGGTGCTGCGGCAGCCCCAGTCTTTATGCTTACTATTGAGGTCGCCACCAACAATCATTATTGAGGAATCCGGAATAATATTTTGTAACATTTCCTCAGTTAGCCTATTAGTAGGGGGGTTGTAGATTGCCGCAAATAAGGTATCTCCAATCTTAGGCAAGCTAATAGAGGCAATCACAATTTCATAGCCCTTGTCTCTTTCAGTCGAAATTAAACAAGATGAATATTTACAATGAACGTAGATGAGTGCTCCACCTCCTCTGTGATGTAACCTATCACATAGGTAGGTTCTATAATTTTTGATGCTAACTCTGTCTCCTGGGGTGATGTGCGTCTCGGAGATCAGGCAAATATCAATGTCGTTCTCATACATAAAGTCCTCCAACTCATCTTTCTTTCCTCTCATGTTGTTAGCGTTCCACACTAACATCTTGATTGGCCTAAAATTATTATCTTTCCTGTCCATGATTGGGTTCATTATTGACCGCGTTGAAACTACTAGCATTTGCGCTAGGAGCTAAATTTACTTGTAGAATGCCGGAAGCCTTAATAGCCTGAACAAGGTTTTTAAGCCCTTCAAAAATACTTCTAGCTTCATCTAAAGTATTCATTGTTTGTCCGCCAACAGCGGCGACATAAGATTTATTGATAATTACTCTATCACTGAAATTCTTCAAAGACGGATTTTGAGTATTTATTTTGGGAAAATTCGGGCAACCCCTGTAGTTGCTTGTATGATCTAATTGGCAATTTATACACTTAGGTTTATCTTCTCTTGGCTTGGGGCAGTCTTTTGAATAATGATCCCAGCGCATTTCATGCATTTCGGGTCATGCATACATCCTGCCTGGGCATGATGAAATGCCTGACACCGAAAGCATTGTACCGGCTCTTTCCTTCCTTTGTAAGCTTCTACTTTAACATTCAGCAAACATAATTTAGCTATATTATGTATCCCTCTCGCTTTTTCATTCCTCTTCAAAATAACTAGAAACAGGGGCAGATTAAATTTTTCTCCATTTCTGCGTCTTACTAATTGCGAGACTCGTTCAACTGGGAAGCCTCTATCTATCAGTTCATCAGATATCTCTGAGGTTGGCGTGTCGATCGGTAAGCTGCGTATAACAACTTTAACCTTCTTGTTTTCGGGTAAAATAAATGAGTGATATTTCACTCCTTTGACATTAAGTAATGCAGTTAAACTCTTATGAGTTTCTATACTGTCAACTTTTAGCTCATAGTGGTCTTGAGCTTTCATTATACCTGATTTTAGCTTAATTCCTGCATCTTTAAACATTTCCTTATATTTTTACCAGGAGTATTTACCATCTTGTATAATAATCGGGGGAGCTTTATTGCTCACTTTATTTGGATGTATGAATTTATCCGCATCCTGCTCATTATTTTCGGCAGAATTGGTACCAGTTTCATGATCATGAGCATCACCTATTAGCCCAGCCGGGCACGTGACCTCATCTGCAGCACCGATAGGCAGCACCATGCCGTCTGAGACGTACTCTGAGACTACACTAGATGGCGCCACATTAGCGTGGGCTGTATCCATATTATCCACGTCTGGGGCTGTATCCATATTATCAGAAGTTGTTTCCGTGGTCGGCTCAGCTGTCGAAACTTCTGAGAAAACAGAGGAATCCGTCAGAGTAGGCTTTCGAGAGGGTTTTCTTAGTCTTCTAGTAAAATCTCCTTTAGGACCTAAGTCCGTGTCGGAGCTGTCTTCATCCAGTGCTTTATATTTTTTCGACTGCTCTTCATCTGAGCGCGCAGGACTGCTGGCTCGTCTGACATTAGTTTTGTTGATTCCAGTTATTGAAGAATCACTGTCATTAACTTTAGGAGCAGGGATGTTTGGTTTGGGAAGAGAAGTAGAAGAACGATCAGCGTTCAGTTCTCTGTCAATGAAAAGTTTGAGGCGTCGAAGGAATTTAAGGTCTCGTGCGTCCTTAGATGAGAGAGATCCATCAGCTTCTTTGATGCATTCTAAGTTGGTAATCTCAGAGGCAATAAAATCAATCATTCGATCCATGGTGGAGCGGAAGGCAGAAAATGAAGCAGCGGAGAAAGCAACCAGAGTCTATTGCAATGCCGGCCTACTGTTACAGCGGCATGCACTCTGATCAGGTATAATAAAAGAAGAGTTCCAATATCACAAAATCTGGAGCGAGCAGATGTACGTCTTACATGTACGACAGTCAAAACTCGAAATCTCTGAGCACGTGGCCACGCAAGCGCGGCGATTAGGCCTAGGACAGGATGATGAAATCGAAGAACCGGATCTGGTGGAACGAGCACTCGCAAGCGACGTGCTACTCTCACGAGGGATACGACCGATTCTTCAGACTCTCCAGCAGCAGTTAAATACCACTTCCACCTGATTACGTGCCTTCCACGTCATCCAGGCGCGTTCATCGCAAAATGTAGGGCTGGTCATAATGTTTTGGCTCTTGAGTGTAGTATAGATAAAGTAAATTCACAGCTGAGTAAGTTTTTTATCTTAAAGTATTCGGCAAAACTAAAACGTTACTTGGAATTGAATTCTTAGAGAATGAGAATGGGGGTTTATATACATCAGCAAAAATATATCGAAGAAATTTTTGAAAAATTTAAACATTTCCAGATATCAATAGCTTCACTTCCCATAGCTAAAGGCACTATTCTTACAAAATTAGATTGTCCATCTACAAGTGCAGAAATTGCGGAAATGCATATATTACCCTTTAGAAATCTGTTGGGATGTTTAGTTTTTGTAGCTAACAGGACAAGGCCTGATATTACATATGCAGTGAATATCTTATTACTATTTCAGGAGAATCCTGGAATTAGGCATTGGGAAGCATTGTCTGGTTATCTCAATAGTACTAAATTATATAAGTTAAACTTATCGAAGATTAAACATCTAAATTTGTATTGTTATTCAGATGCTGATTATGCAAGTAATAGGGATGACCGCGTGTCCATGGGAGGATTTATGTTATATTTAGAGCAAGTACCGGTAATCTGGAAAACTCTTCAACAAAAATGTGTAAGTTTATCAACTATGGAAGCAGAGTATATCGCCTTACCGGAGGCAGAGAAGGAATTAATGTAGACGAAAAATGTCTTACAATATGAAATTTTAAATTTTAATTTGAGAGAATGTAAACTATTTTGTGATAACAAGTCTGCCATTGATTTTTCTAGATCGCTATAGAAAATCGCCGAACTACTACTTAGTAAGCACATAGACATAAAATATCACTTTATTAGAAGACTAGTAAATGATGGAGTGTTTGACATTCAATTTTGCACCAGTAAATTAAATACTGCGGACTTATTAACAAAAGCGTTGACTGCCGTTAATTTAAGGAAGCTTTGTTTAGATGTTTTCAATGTTTAAAGACAATAAGTGTTTCGTATAATAGAATTGCATTATGAACTACTGTAATTATGTGTGTTCCGTCTTTTTGGTAGATAGGTGGCGCTCTTGATGCGCGCCGATGAAAAATATATCACTTGACGCTTGAACATGAAGAATGACGCATGTAATATTTATTTGATGCTTGATTATGTTTCATGGCCGCCATAAGCGGAAGTAATATAAGTTTATCGTTAATAAATGTTATTTCTATGTTCCGTGAACTCTTGAAATTTTGATTTGAAATTCTAATGCTCTCCCAACCTTGACTCCTGAAACGAAACGATCTTTGAATTTATGACTCATGAAAAGAGACACCACATACATTTTTTTGGTGTCTGAAACCCGCGACAAGGGGAATTACCTTTTGAAAGGTAAGAAATTTGATTTATTTGTTCTTGGTATCGATCTTTGAAAAAGAAACATAATGGATGATTTAGCAAAAGAGAAAAAGAAACGTGCTATTGTACGTAGTAAAGTTACTACACTTCTAAATAAACTTGAGAAATTATTATCAGAAAAATTAAGTAAAGAACATCTAGAAGATTTAAATTCATCATATGAATTGTTAATTGAATACCATGAGAAACTTAAAACTCTTGACTCAAAGATCGATGCTCTCATAATTGATGAAAAAGAATATGATAACGAACTACTTGTATGTGAAGAGTATGATGAAAAAATTATAACGTTTAAAGCTAAGATTGTTAGTAAAGTAAAGAAAATTAACAGTAATGAAGTTGTTGAAAGAAGGATAATTACAACTAGTAATGGTATTAGTAGTACTCTGAATGGTAATAATGTTGTTACAAGTAGTGCTTCAGTAAAATTACCTAAATTAAATATTGAAAAATTTGCTGGTGATCCCAGTAAATGGCTCGAATTCTTTAATTCGTATGATAATGCTATTCATTCTAATCCAAGTTTATCTAAAATAGATAAGTTTACATATTTGAAAAGTTTATTATCTGGTTCAGCATATAATTGTGTTTCTGGTTATGCTTTATCTGAAGAAAATTATGATATATGTGTTAAAAGTTTAGAAGAGAGGTTTGGTCGTAAAGATGTTATTATATCAAAATTCATGCAGATGTTGTTACAGTTAGAACCAGTTAAAAGTTCTTCAAATGTTTTTGAGTTAAGAAAGCTCTATGATCAGTTAAAAATCTGCGTTAGAAATTTAAGTAGTTTAGATGTTACTAGCGGTTCATACGGACAGTTATTGAACCCAATAATTCTTAAATTGTTACCTGAAGATTTAGCTCTTGAATTCCATAGAAAAAGAACATCTAACCAAAATATAGAAGTAAGTGAATTAATAGAGTTCATTAAAATAGAAACTGAATGCCGAGAAGCAAGTATTTTGATTAATAGCTCAAAAGGTAATAAATACACAGGGGTTAATCCTAAACAAGGGTTCAAAAATTATAAAGTCAAATCACAAGCTTCTGCTTTTAACACATCGGTAAAAATGTTTTGCATGTTCTGCAAATCAAACGAACATACATCTGCCGGATGTTTGAAATTTTCCGACGAACAAAAACGAAAGAAATTAAAACATGAAGGTCGCTGTTACAGATACTTTCTGAGATCACATTTGCGGTCGTTTTGTCATTCAAAAATACAACCATGCGAAAATTGTAACGACAAAAATCATAATAAACTTTTCTGCCGTTTGAAATCGAAAGAAATGGAAGATGTTAACTCCGCAGATACGCAAAATAAAACTTTAGTATCTACTTCCCACTGTAACACTCTAAAACCTGAAAATAGTGTGCTTTTACAGACATGTTCTGTTATTGCTCAAAGCAAAAATAAATCGAGAATCGTAAGATTATTAATTGATTCAGGTAGTGAACGAAACTTCATCACAAGTTAGCGCGCGATTTAGAATTGCAAGTCATTAGAAAAGAATTTCTAACAATTTATTCGTTTGGAAATCAGCGCGGTAACTCGCAAGAATTTGATGTATATAGTCTAAAAATAAAAAAATAAAAACGATGATCGCTGCCTTGTTGTAGAAGCTATAGGGATAGAATTAATATCATCAATAGAATTCCAGGCGCCATCAACATATCAAAACATTAAAGAATTTATGACTAAAAAGGGCTTGGAACTTTCGGGTACAAGTCCCGTTAATGAGAACATAAATATTCTGCTTGGCGCGGAGCATTTCTGGTATATACAAACAGGAAGTAATTCAATGATAAATGATGGTTTGTTTATAGTACCGACCATATTCGGATACACAGTGATGGGTAAAGTAAAAAATAATAATACTCGAATTAATGCGTTGTTTTTATCTGCCGTTGAAGGAAACACATTTGATTTGCAGTCATTTTGGAAATTGGATTCGATAGGAATTGAAAATGAAAACAAAACATTTTCGGAAACTGATTTGGATACTATTAAGCATTTTAACGACAGTTTAAAATTTAATAACAGCAGGTACGAAACAAAACTCTTTTGGAAGGACAATAAATCACAACTCGCTGATAATTTTTTCGTTGCTAAACAACGATTTCTAGGACTTACGCATAAATTAAAGGGAAATGATTTCCTATATAATGAATATTATAATATAATTAGAGAACAAGTTGAAAGGGGGATTGTTGAACAATGTAAGTTTATTGAAAATGAACCTAACTGTTATTATATGCCTCATAGGTCCGTTATACGTGAAGGAAAAGTAACAAAAAGAATAAGAATAGTTTATGATGCCTCTTCTAAGTCTGAAGGAGCTAAATCGTTAAATGAATGTTTGATATCAGGCCCTAATTTAAATCCTAACTTGTTGGATATAATTTTAAAATTTCGCGTACATAAAGTTGCATTTTGTGCAGACATAGAGAAGGCTTTTCACCAAATTCAAATTGATAGTGAAGATAGAAATTTTTTAAGGTTCTTATGGTTTGATCATTCTTACGACAATAGTGACAATAGTTTAGGCTTTAAGGTTTTCCGAATGTGCCGAGTGCCGTTTGGAATGACAAGTCCGTTTATTTTGTCCGCCACTATCAAACATCATATTAAGGGTTATGAAAAGAAATATAGCAAAGCTGTTGACATGTTAAATATGTTGATGACCTTATCCATGGAGCAGACTCCGTTGAAGAAGTTTTCTCATTATCAACTGATGCAGTTAAAATTCTTCAAGACGCTGGTATGAACTTAAGAAAATTTGAATCAAATTCCGTATCTTTAAAAAATCGTTGGCAAGATATTGGTTTAATTAAGAAGGAAGATAATTTGGATAAGAAAACGTTAAAGGTGCTGGGAATAATTTGGGATTTGGATGAGGACACATTGAAATTAGATGTACAAGAACTTTTACAACCAGTTGACTGGAAACACGTTACAAAGCGAAAGGTATTACAGATTGTGGCAAAAATTTATGACCCAGTTGGATTCATTGCACCCTTTGTTATCAGAATAAAATTCTTATTACAAGAGTTATGGGAATTGGGTATTGATTGGGACACAATTTTGCCCAGTTATTTGAGTGAAAAATTTAAAACTTGGTACTTTGAAATTGAAGTTATTCTCAACTTGTGTATTCCTAGAAAATACATATTAAATGATGAATGTGTAAATTTCGATAAAATAGAGCCTTTTGTCTTTTGTGACGCCAGCCTCAAGGGATATGGAGCAGTTGCATATTTTCGTGATCCTGATTCTTGTTGTACGTCTTTTGTTCTTTCAAAGAGCCGTGTATCCCCACTTAAAAAATTAACCTTGCCTCGTTTAGAACTTATGGGAGCCATTATTGATGCAAGAATAGTTAAATATTTAAGGAAATTATTTAATATCCAAGAAGATAATGTATTTTGTTTTAGTGACTCTAAAATTGTTCTTCACTGGATCAGGGGTACCGCTGATAAATGGAAACCCTTTGTTGCTAATCGTGTACGTGAAATACAAGATGTTGTATCACCTTCGCAATGGAAATACTGTAAGGGAAATGACAATCCGGCTGACATAGTTTCACGTGAATTAAGAGCTTCTGATCTAGTGGGAAATAAACTTTGGTTCAATGGACCAGCGTGGTTAAAAGAGAAAATTTTACCTTCATCATCTTTTGATCCTTTGATCGAGCCTATGGTGGAAGAGGTTCAGGTAGAACAGCGTCACACTACTGTTCTGTTATTAGCCAAGAGGCTGAATTTGAATTGACATCCAGATTTTCATCCTGGAAAACATTGAAACGCGTAACTGCATGGTGTTTAAGATTCTGCCACAATATTAAACCTACATCTTTAAAACTCAAGGGTTTTTTAACAGTTCAAGAATTGGATAAGGCAAGCAATTTGATTTTTAAAATCATGCAAAATTCCGAATTTAGAGAAGAAATTAGACTTTTGAAAGCAGGGAAGAAATTGAATCTCAGCAGTAAAATCCTGAAATTAAATCCTTTTCTTGATAGAGAAGAAATCCTTAGAGTCGGTGGTAGACTCTGTAACTCGAATCTTTCAGAAAACACAAAGTATCCAATCATTCTTCCCAAAAGTCACCAAGTTACTGAATTGATAGTCAAACACTTTCACAAAGTGAACCTTCACGGAGGAGCCACATTAACATTATCTGCTCTGCGACAGAAATATTGGATCGTTAATGGCCGAGAAATTGTAAGGAAAATAATTTGGAAATGTATAAAATGTTTTAAAAATCGAACAAGCACATCCAGTCAGATAATGGGCGACCTACCTGCTTCTCGCGTATTGCCGGAGAGAACATTCTCGAATACAGGACTAGATTTTGCAGGCCCCTTTTTAATTAAAGCTAGGAAAGGAAGAGGAGGAACGAGATATAAATGTTATGTTTGCCTTTACGTATGTTTCACCACAAAGGCCATTCACCTAGAAGTGGTCAGTGATCTAACAACTGAAGCATTCCTAGCATCTCTGAAAAGATTTGTGTCACGTAGAGGAAAACCCAAGAAAATCTTTTCAGATAGAGGAACCAACTTTGTTGGGGCTGATCGAGAATTAAGAAGATACATAGATACACTTTCCTCTGAGGAAGCATTTCAAAACTATCTGAGCGGTGAAAATATTCAATGGATCTTCAATCCTCCTGCTGCCCCTCACTTTGGAGGCCTTTGGGAGGCTGGAGTGAAACAAATGAAGATTCACTTAAAGCGAACTATTGGGACCCAGGTTCTGACATACGAAGAATTTCACACCTTAATTACACAAATCGAGGCGTGTTTGAATTCAAGGCCAATAGTTTCCATCTCATCTGACCCTGAAGATTTTAATCCTTTAACACCTGGATATTTCCTAATTGGGACTACATTAACATCAATTCCTGAACCTGATCTTACAAATAATAAGCTAACCCCTGCTGAAAGATTGAAATTGACACAGCAAATTTTCCAGAGCGTTTGGAAACGTTGGTCTAGAGATTATCTTTCACAATTACAAGGGCGTACCAAATGGTTGAGGGATAAACCAAATTTAGCCCTCAATGACTTAGTCTTGATAAAGGACGAAAATTTGCCTCCATTAAAGTGGCGACTTGGACGAGTAATTGAACTATATCCTGGTGCTGATGGAAAAGTTCGTGTTGTGAAACTAAAAACTTTATTGGGCGAAATGAAGCGTCCTATACATAAACTTTCCCGCTTACCATTGAGTGAATAAGACTCTAAAAAAAAACCATTAATTGTATATTCATAATTTGTGTCTTTATTATTATTATTAATTCAATTATGTTTCAGATTCAGAGAATGGACCACAATTGTGGATTATGGTAATTTAGCAGTTTCATTATTTTGTTTTCCTTCTAGAGATTGTAAGTATGTTTTATTTGTAAAATTTTGTGCTAAATT
This sequence comes from Stegodyphus dumicola, assembly GCF_044657685.1. NCBI lineage: Eukaryota > Metazoa > Arthropoda > Arachnida > Araneae > Eresidae > Stegodyphus > Stegodyphus dumicola. The sequence goes on from NC_140768.1 coordinate 150,852,619, forward strand.
TAATGTTGTTATTCAATTTAAATTTGTCATTATGCATTTTTATTTTATATGATATACTGTTGAACTTTGGAAAACTTGTTTGAATCTAAAATTGAAGATTTTTATAATAATGTTGTAATGAACCAATGTTCATCGGGGCGGAGTATGTTCCGTCTTTTTGGTAGATAGGTGGCGCTCTTGATGCGCGCCGATGAAAAATATATCACTTGACGCTTGAACATGAAGAATGACGCATGTCATATTTATTTGATGCTTGATTATGTTTCATGGCCGCCATAAGCGGAAGTAATATAAGTTTATCGCTAATAAATGTTATTTCTATGTTCCGTGAACTCTTGAAATTTTGATTTGAAATTCTAATGCTCTCCCAACCTTGACTCCTGAAACGAAACGATCTTTGAATTTATGACTCATGAAAAGAGACACCACACTGTGTAAGTTTCGTTTTTGTGTTTGCATGAGGAAAAGAGGGCCGTTTGTTGGCTTTAGTTTTTCCTTATGCAAATTTTGATCGGAGGTAAGCTAACGTAGTTACCGCTGATTGGCCGATGACATCAAGATCGGTGGGTTGGCCGAGTATTATATGTACGCCGGTATCGGCGAATGTGTTATTATGAGTTAGCATAATGCTAGTTTTCTTTCATTCAAATGATTTTAAATGTAAAGGCTACAGTGTTAGCTTATTTTATTTTAATTTACCGAATAAAGCATGAATTTTATTTAGATTATTCTTAGCTTTATTTAACGGAAGCAAAATATGCTTTGCCTTTATCTCCACTGCAAAAACATAATACGTTTATGCATGCGCGTTTAATGTATAACCAACGGTATAAGCTAAGCTAAAATTATCTAATTATCTATTTCAGTTAATGTTGCAATAAAAATAGATAAAGGCATATCCTTTGTTTCTCTAACCATTCTGAAATCTGTTTATCAATTTCACGCTGCTCTGCGGGGGAAGGGGGAACGTCGGGGCGCGCAATGAACTGGAAGGAAGTTGATCTGTCAGCACTATCCTTATCTTCAGGGCAGATGTTTTTATTTTATTCGGCTTATAATGCCTTACTAAATGTAGTATTTCATCTCGATGTACTCCGTCTTTGATAGGATTTAAATCAAATTCCTCGTCATTATAAATATCACGAATACACATCAATAGTTTTCTGGTTGCAATTTTCTAATTTCAACTGTGCGTAATGTATGCTTTACGCATGTGCGCGTTAAAAGAAATGTTTAATAAAGTAAACAAATAAATATTAAGCTTTTTTTTGTAAATTTTGATACCCTTTAGATCATAATTGCTCTTTATTTCATAAATTACGGTTTCATATTTTTAATTGCACAATTTCTGCATGCCATCTTACCAGATTTAAATTGATGATCTATAATCCGGAAAAACCTCTAATCCGGAATCGCCGAAGTCCCGACGAGTCCGGATTAAAGACTTTTGACTGTATTTATTTGTTTACTGTATTAAACATTTCTTTCAATGTTAGTTGTTTAAATTGCTTCGTTTTATGTGCTAATACTTTCTCTTTAATTCTATAAACAGACATAATTTTCTTGTTCAGTTACACAGTTTCGCTGTTCAAGTCCTGTTACTGCTGTGCCGAGAATACCGACTAACTTGTCAATCGAAATTTTTTCGTTTTCACTAACATCTCTGTCACTTTCTTCATTCATTTATCCATTTTTTGCAGCAATTCCACTTTTTGTTTGATGGACATCGAAACATGCTTTCGCTTTGTAGATACTTTGGCAGCTCCAGAATCGGAAGCTCTTTTTGACATAATCGAAAGTTCAAGCTTACTTTTTATAAAATTGCTCTAACAGTCTGCAAAAAATAATAAGCCGGATACAATTAGAAGATTAAGGAACAACGCAATCTGCAACATTAACTGAAATAGATAATTAGATAATTTTAGCCTAGTTTATACCGTCCGTTATACATTAAACGCGCATGCGTAAACGTATTATGCGCTTGCGTTAACCCTACGCATGCGCAGAAAGTTTGTAACTTTGAGGTCGGGATTATGGATGTCCGAATAAGGACTTTGTACTGTATTTCACTGCCATAATGCAATGTACGAGTATTAAAAGAACAAACGGGGAGATGCCGCTTGTTAGGTAAGGTTTCATTCCCTGATAGTGGAGGAAACTATCGGGGATCATAATTAAAAGAAATTAGATAAAATTGTCAAGTAAAACAGATTTATTGATGTATATGTAGTGCCGATCGCTTGGAGCTGTGATGAAAACCAGATGCCGTGACGTCATTCTCTCTACGAGCTCCGAAGGCGCCAAGCAAAATTAGGGGAATTACCGTTTTGAGATGATAGACGATTGACGTGGGAGCAGAGACGCTGCTTCTGTTCAAAAAGAACTTTGACGAATCATTACTTGTTTAATTCTCTTAAATGTTAAATTTATGTAATAATCGTTTGTGTAATTAAAATCTTTCGTTAATTAATTTGTTCATCGTTTAAAATCCCCACAAAAATTTTCTCAGAAGTGGGATAGCAATTAAGCACTCGAAGGAACTGTAATTTTACCTGCTTTCCTGGATTACTACCGGTTTTGAAGATTTACTGTTGCTGTGCCGGACTGTTTTACGATGTATAATGAACTGTGTTTCGAACAAAACCCTCGTCAAACTCCTAGGAATGTATGCTGATTTACCTGAAATTAAACTGTAAAGAGTTGGTAAAAATAAAATATAATTGGTTTAAATTTACTGATAATTATTATTTGATAATACAAAGGTATTATCAAATATCTATTGAATAGAAAAATGTGATGAAATATTAAATGTAACAAGTTCTATTTTTAAAAGGCAGATTTGTTCATCTTTAGATTATGGTAACTTGGCGATTTTTTGGCGAAAATGTGGCGACCAACTCTCTTACAGCAACCCTCTATTTTTTTTCCCGCCGCCATTTTGTCTTCACGAAGTAAAGACATGTTTCTTTTCTTTTTATCTACTGAACACTTCTTCCAACAATCTGCTAGCCGAATTACACTTATGCTAGAAATTTTATCTAACAAAACTGCTTAATCATGACAAATATTCACTGCAAAATTGGGAAAAAGTGCACAATACCATACTCCTTAAGCGTTTTTCAAAATAACACATACACATAAACCATGTACACGTCGACTTATTTTTACTTAAAAAAACATCCCAGAATTACACAAAAATGGCATTGCGCACACTCTTCGCTATATCCATGTACACTGCTTTTTTTCTCATAAATTAGAAAAATTTCACGAAAATACATGACAATTTTCTGAATATTTAAACCCGGTAAAAAGAACATATATGAAATTACCTGATCGCGAAAAAGTATATACCCTTTCCAAATATGAACATTTCCACATATAAAATAAATAAAATATCCAAAAACTTTTACCTCTAAATCATCTATTACATTATACACATCACCAACGAATTCATACTGTAACTATTACAAATACTTAGTGTCAGATATTTAAATTATTTCCATGCACGTTTACTTCAACTAAAACGTATAGCAAATTCCTACAAACATAAAATTCACAAAATAACTATCATTTAATTAAAATATAATTAAATACAAAAACACTACTTAAAATATAAATAAGCACATACATTAAATTAATAAAAATTAGCTTACAATCCTAATTACTTTAAACTAAATCATTGCTAATAACAATTTTCCCAATAATACCAAATTACTTTACTTCCTTCCACCTTACATTTAGAACAATGCATAAAAATAATATCCTCAAATAATTAAAAATACTAACTTACCTAATCTTCTTCAGAATCTTGCTTACATGGTGGATACACTTTTATTATGTATTCAATACAATTATTGAAAGATTTTTTCTGCGAATTTTTCCTCCACACTTCCTCCGCTAAATAAAAAGCAAAATTCTCTTTATCACAATGCCTCGGAATGGCGCTTTTTATAGCACTCCACGTGCCCTCTATTGTATTGGTATGTGCACCTGTTTCCGGATCTTTAAAATAATATTTGTGGTTCACAGCAAGATGTTTAAAACCTTCATCTTCCAAACAGTCATACGATTTTTCACTTTAGAGAGCGCCATACAATCCCAAAATTATTCAACCCTACTTCACACAACACACAATGAAGCTTAATACAAAATAATACAGTCAAAAGTCTTTAATCCGGACTCGTCGGGACTTCGGCGATTCCGGATTATCGATTTTTCCGGATTATAGATCATCAGTTTAAATCTGGTAAGATGGCATGCAGAAATTATAAAATTAAAAATATGAAACCTTAATTTATAAAATAATGAGCAATTATGATCTAAAGGGTATCCAAATTTACCAAAAAAGAAGCCTAATATTTATTTGTTTACTTTATTAAACATTTCTTTTAACGCGCGGATGCGTAAAGCATACCTTACTCATAGCCGAAATTAGAAAATTGCAACCAGAAAACTATGTGATTTGTATTCGTGATATTTATAATGACGAGGAATTTGATTTAAATCATATCAAAGACGGAGTACATCGAAATTAAATACTACATTTAATAAGGAATTATAAGCCGACTAAAATAAAAACATCTGCCCTGAATATAACGATAGTGTTGACAGATCAACTTCCAGTTCATTGCGCGCCGCGACGTGCCCCCCCCCGCGCAGAGCAACGTGAAATTGATAAACAGATTTCGGAACGGTTAGATAAACAAAGGATATGCTTTTATCCATTTTTTGTAGCAATTCGTTTTTTGTTTGATGGACATCGAAACATACTTTCGTTTTCTAGATCCTTTGGGAGCTCCAGCATCGGAAATTCTATTTGACATAATCGAAAGTTCAAGCTTACTTTTATAAAATTGCTCTTACAGTCTGCAAAAAATAATAAGCCGGATCCAATTTGAAGATTAAGGAACAACGCAATTATCAACATTAACTGAAATAGATAATTAGATAATTTTAGCTTTTACCGTCCGTTATACATTAAACGCGCACGCGAAAACGTATTCTGCACTTGCGCAGATGCATATGCGCAGTCGTAAATGTCTTGCGCGCACAAGTAAAACGCCTATGCGCATGCGTCAATGCGAAAGATTTTAGCTTTGAGGTCCGGATTATAGATCATTCCGGATTACGGGTGTCCGAATTAACGACTTTTGACTGTATACAGCTACAGATATTTTTCCAAATTCCCCCCTTTTCCGATTAAAGAACCGTAATTCGTCCATTAATATCACATGATCTCTCATTTCCCTCACACAAAATAATGCGTAATCGGAACTGAGTACTGCTCACATTATTACCAAAGTCCCAGGTAGTAACCTTTATCGCCTCCAAAATGTCGCCAAACTACCAGTTACCATATTCTAAAGATCAGCCGGCAGGTGATTGTATAGCATGTAGGAATTGGTGATGATCTTTAATGGTCCTAAAGTAATATTAAAGTCAACAATAAAGTATATTTTGATGTATGTAATTTTTCGTCAATGATTGCATAACATTGCACTTTAATATTATAAAGTATGCTTAGATTGTTTTCATGTGTGCTATTATATTATTGCAAATTATTTCTTCATAAAATTGTATGTTTCTGCAGTGAAAAGTATGTATGCCATTATGAAAGTTATAGGAAAACATGTACATGTATTGCACATATAGCAGGAAGGCAAGATAATAATTGTGATTGTCAATCATCATTTGCTTGTATCTGTCAAGCTGACTATACAGACTATAGTAGCCAAAGATAATTTGTAGAAAGTGTGTACCAGAGATGAATACAGTTAGTAGATAATCATTCTTAACTAAATAGTAAAATTTAAATACAATAACCCCTTATTTCATTTTTTATAAATTTTCTTATTATGATGATGTGATTTCACAACCATTGACACTCTCGTGTTGTTAAATAATTCATTCAGCACAGAACAACATATCATTTTATTGGTACAAAAATAATAAAATATTTTGTGTGTATGACCATGTTATGATGTAAGATTTTTCAATACTTGAATCATCATTTTAAAGATTTTTATAAAATGATTTTAATTTCAGGCATTGGCACAGTGAATGGCAGCTGAAAAATTTTGACTGTTGTTTCTGGAAGTGAAATGTTAAGATGTAAGTAAATGTCTGAGTTACAGTTAATAATACTGTGAAGCACTAATTGTATGCTTTGCTAATGAAGTTAATGAAAGAGGTGCAATTTCAAATACAATTGTTTCAGTTACAATTATTACAGATATTATTTAATTTTGTAATAATGCTAATTAAATATATAAATTAAGAAAATGCGAAAATTAGTGCATAAGCATACTAAGTAGCTCAGAGTAAGATTTATACTTAATTTATAGTAGGCACTTATTCACACATACGATGACTCGCACACTGATATAAATTTGGTGTGCTTTTATACTATTATGACTCTTATATTCAGATTTGAATCAGCATCTGCCAACGAATTCAGTTAATCAGGCATTATTGACCTTATTAGTTTCTTGCAGATGTATGAAATTCGGAAACATTTTGAGATTTAGTGTAGTTGTTGTTTGCTTTTCAGGATTTCGCGTAATATCAACCAGAAACATTACCTCCATTTTAAAGGTCAAAGAGATAAAATTAAAAACAAAAAATAATTAGTTAATATCATATCTAAAATGCTCTTTTATTACACAACTATTATTTAAAATGGGGACAATATTTTGATAATACTTCTATTTACTTTTCCAGTATATGTTATTGAAGCCATTCAAATCCCATTTGGGCATTTTCAAGCATACTAGTTGTTGAGTATTATGTCTGACTGTAAACACAAAAGCAAAGTACATGTAATTATTATGGAATTTAACCTATCTTTCCTTCAAATATTTCTTTAAAATTACAGGAGGCAGGGATACATTTGAGCCTTGATTAACAGTCTTAGTGTAGTCGCCATGACAGATAAGAAAACAGATGAATAAAAAACCACCCATAATCACCAACATATAATGCAAGAATTTGAAAATAAAAGATTGCTTAATAGCATAATATAGCATAGTCCACTGTATATTAAATATAAAAATTATAGAACTGAAAATTTGATACATATCATCTTTGCTTATTATTATATACATTGAAAATAAACAGTGTGCTTCTGCAACAGAATGAATATCACGTGTCTTGAAATTTTTTGTATACATGGAGCTTTATTGTTCAGTACATTATACAAAGATATATAATCTTTGTATATATAATGATTATCAGGTCTGCGCAGAAATTTTAAATGGAAAATTCTTGTGTATAGATTTAGTTGATATTTCGTATCTTGTGTACAGATTTAGTTGTTATTTTGCAAGACATGGCAATATTTCAGACTTTTATTCTAAATACTGTGACAAAACAATTGTAGTAGATTACATTATGTAGCTTATACTAATAGCTTTCATACGTATGTATGTAATATTTTGGCATGCAGGCACAGCTTGACGATATAACTACATCATAGTCCGGGCATTGTTATGGCTGAGTAGAAGGCTGCAAAATGAAAACAAAGAAGGATTTAGCTTTTTAGATCCCCCACCTTTAATTACAGCAGATCATTTTGCCTTTAGATGAAATTCTCAAAATTACATATTCAATATTGATTTAAACTAAGTAAGATTAAATTTATACATTAAGTCATAACTGTTTTAACAAAGGAAAGAACAAGATGGGACGAGCAGCTGCAAGGTCTTGTAGCAACGGTAGAAGAAAGTAGTCTGACAAAAAATGGCACGTGCTCAGTATTTATACTAACGGTTATATGGCATGCCAGAATGTTCTCGAAAGTACTTGTCTAGGGTGAAGATCCTGAAATTGCGGAAAGTTAATTATAGGTTGCATGCTCGCATAGAGCAAAGCCATCTTTTTTTTTTATATTTTACATGTATGTAATACATATTCTTTGTGTCTTGGTGAATACATTCTGCCTCACTAGCAGGTAGAAACTGACGATCAAAAGACTGATGAATATTTAATAATTTTGATGAAATGGATGAAACTTTATCTATGAAAGTAAAATAGTTTAAAACGTATTAACACGTTGACTGCCATGGGGGTCACCGGTGGCCGGTACTCAACTTGGCTACAGCGCTGTGGGGGCCACCGATGACCGACGATGCGACCAATAGTAAAAATACATAATTGGAGTAGATATTGATACTGATAAATTTTTAAATAACACCATTGTTACTATAATGGTTTGAAGAATAATAAATCACAAAAACTTAAATAATAAATCGCAAAAATTATCTACAGCGCCTCGAGGGTCACCGGTGACCCCCACCACGAAAAATACATTAAACACATTTATATAACTCATCTTCCCTAGATAATATTTCAACATATACATCGCATAATAATAAAAAAATCATATTGCTGTCATGGGAAAAGCACGTAAAATGCACTCGGTAGCCAACGTGTTAAATACGGTTTTCCAGAATGTTTCCTAGTATAGTTTTTAATCTCAGACTAAATGATGCACATTATATTTAGTCTGGAAATTCATGTTCTTTTGTCATAAAGTATGTTTTATTGTAATTCGTCTTATATTGTAAAGTTAAATTTATGAAAATATAATGAGTTAAAAATGTATTGCGGATATTAAATTAGATTTTAATTATATGCAATTTTGAAATTTTAGAGATCTTGCTTCCCATAATTATTTTTAATGTTTTTATAAAATTCTTAATTAATGCTATTATGCATGCATTAGAAACTGAAATGAAAGAATACTCAGGGATATTATTTGGTTGTATTCTGTTGTTTCTCAGTTCAGTTATTCTGCTTTCAAAAAATTACTCGAGGATTCTCACGAATACCAGCTCAAACAGTTCCGAAGTATTTCTGCAGAATATATGTAATTAATTAAAAATTGTATCTTTTTGATAATATTTTTTTAGCCTTTACAAGTTACTGCCAAAGTTGTTTTGTATATCAGAAATCTTCGAGGGGATTAGTGTGTCTCGCATAGTTATCCTGATGCCACACTATAACACTGAAATTGGTAGATGTATAATTGAATGTTTAATAAAAAATGTCTAATTCCTCTTTTATGATATTTCAAGAATTAATACTACTGAAACAATAAATATTAGTACATTAACATTTTCTTAATTTTCATTGTGTATTTGTTATGATACATGTATTAACGTCATTACAAGTTAGCACTTGGTAATGTTTGTTTCAACAATATAGGCCTTGATGAAGTGCCACAGAGATTATCACTCAAAGAATGGGTGCAGGCCAACCACCAACACAAGATATTAAAAGAACAATGAAAATGAAGATTTAACTATAAAGAAAAATCTGAGTAAGGTACTCATAACACTTAATTGTTTCATATTATTGTAAATTTATGTGAATATTCCTGTATTCTGTTTATTTTGCAGCTTATGTTATTGTAAATCCATGTATATGTTTTCATTTTTTTGCTCTGTTATGCATTTCATACAATAATTGTTTGTTGTACATATTAATTATATGTGTATATTACATCATTGACTTACTGTATTTGAAATTTAATAAACCTTTTTTTACCCTTCAGTAGTCCTTTTCCAGAAAACCCTGAACATTCAAAACACCCACATCCCTAATCCTCGATTCTAAATAATACTTGAGTTTAATTAATTCATATATTAGTAACGAATTTGAAAAATAATACAACAGTGACATATTTTGAGATTTAAAAAGATACTGCTCAATTGGATATTTTAAAATGTTCTTCCTTTTAATACAGAACATTTTCTTAAGGATTTAATTTTTAGTATTTGAATATTGTATTACTATATGATTAATTAGTATTTGAATATATTGTGTGTGTGTAATGAATAAGTAAGGCAATGAATACATTTTGAATAATAACTTCATACGAGGAAATATAATCTGCATGAGTTAAAAAAATAATCTTTAAATGCTATTTATGAGATTATATGGCTGAAATCTGTAACCCATAAGCAGTTAAAGCAACCCGCCCCCAAAAAAGAAGACATTGTAAATAGTTTCCTCCGAAACTTTAAATATTTAAACATTACATGTCCTTAAATTTCTAGCAAATTTAAAATATGTTTAATTATAAATTTAAAATACTCATTTCATTCAGTTCAACTACTGGCCATTATATGAAATTTTCCTATATTATTAAAATGTTGCTCATGGATTTTGCAAGATGAAGACAACAATGTTGTGCCCTTATAAGTAATGATGATATAATAGCATGAATTAGACTTCAGCATAAGAAATATGGAATTATACATTTTGTGCTTTGTTTAATAATTAGCTCACTTTCAAAAAATTTATATCATACAGTAAGTAGTATTCATAATTTTTTTCTCATTTTCTTGATATTTCATTGAAGTATTAAAATGTTAATTTAATTAGTACAGTCAAAAGTCGTTAATTCGGACTCGTCGGAACTTCGGCGATTCCGGATTATCGATTTTTCCGGATTATAGATCATCAGTTTAAATCTGGTAAAATGGCATGCAGAAATTATAAAATTAAAAATATAAAACCGTAATTTACGAAATAAAGAACAATTATGATCTAAAGGGTATCAAAATTTACAAAAAAAAGCTTAATATTTGTTTACTTTATTAAACATTTCTTTCAATGTATGTTGTTTAAGTTGATTCGTTTTTTATGTGATAATACATTCTCTTTAATTCTATAAACAGACATAATTTCTTGTTCAGTTACAAAGTTCCGCTGTTCACGTCCTATAATTGCTGTGTCGAGAATACCGACTAATTTGTCAATCGAAATTTTTTCGTTTTCAATAACCTCTGTCACTTTCTTCGCTATCGGAAGCGAATTATAATGACGAGGCATTTGATTTAAATCATATCAAAGATGGAGTACATCGACATGAAATACTACATTGAGTAAGCAATTATAAGCCAAATAAAATAAAAACATCTGCCCTTAAGATAAGGATAGTGAATTCATTGCACGCCGCCGCCCCGTTAAAGATAAACAAAGTTTAGATAAACAAACGTTAAAGTTTAGATAAACAAAATATATGCCTTTATCCATTTTTTGCAGCAATTCCACTTTTTGTGTAATGGGCTCCGAAAGATACTTTCGCTTTGTATATCCTTTACATATTAGTAAATATATATCGAAAATTCTATTTGACATAATCGAAAGTTCAAGCTTACTTTTATAAAATTGCTCTAACAGTCTGCAAAAAATAATAATTCGGATCCAATTCGAAGATTAAGGAACAACGCAATCTGCAACATTAACTGAAATAGATAATTAGATAATTTTAGCTTAGCTTATCCCATCCGTTATACATTAAACGCGCATTCATAAACGTATTTTGCGCACACGCACACGCAAATTCGCAGCGGTAAAGGTCTTACGCGCATGCGTCAACGCGACGCATGCGCAGAAAGGTTGTAGCTTTGAGGTCCGGATTATAGATCATTCCGGATTATGGGTGTCCAAATTAACGACTTTTGACTGTAATACCTAATACTAATGTCAAATGCATGTATTATTATACAGAATGGGATTCTGACTGTAACACTAGGACAAAGTGATATACATGTTAATTTTTCACCAAGTTTCTGTGTTATGCTTTTTGCTCTCCACACAGTATTTAGTTTTAATTACCGTAATTTCGCACGTATAGTCCGCACCATCGTATAGTCCACAGACACGATTTTATATAAAAAAAAAATTTAAAAATTGTCAGATAGTTCGCGGACTATACGTCCGAAATTACGCTTTTTTAATACGGCAATATTCCCATGCTTTTTAAACACATCCTTTTGTTTGCGCAAATTTCTCACCGCTTTCTTGTCCACTTCAAAATAACGGAGTAAAATCCTAGTATACGGTGCAGCCTTGGCGCGACTTTGAAAATTATCGCCAACACCAAAAATGATCCAAAGAACGTCTATATATATACTATACACGCATAGTATATATACTATATACATAGTATATACTATGTTTAACTATATATTTTCTTTGAATGACCCGTTAACTACTCATCGTATATGTCCCATTTTTACTGCTCATCATAAAGTCGCCAAAAGTAGTCAAATCCCGTGTGCACCGGATACTAGGATTAAACCAATAACGGCCCGCTTCTCTATTTCCATCTTTTTCAGTTTTCTCAACTACCTCTCAGCAGTAAATCTCCGGCGATGTTTCATCAACGTTAGCGAAGATGAAAGACAAAATACGAAAACAAAATACTGTGCAACGTGCTATCCTCGTGATAAGTGGTAATGAAATGTGACCTTCGACCCCACTCACTCGGTGTTGCCAAACCACGCTATAAGTAAACGAATCACGCTTTTTTTCGTACTCCAGGTACTTGCTACTATGGCTCCTAAAAACCGAGTTGACGCATCAACTACTTTTCCCCCTCCCGGCAGTTGTGCTAAAGCAGTGCGAAGGATACTTGGAATCTCACGCTTTTTTTATATTTGATCATCGGCAGTTCACGACAGCGTGTTTTTTAAATCTCAACAATTTTAACCGTAGCGAATGGGCTGGCTGCATGGGCGTTTTTGTGGTTTTCCCCGTGTGTAACGTGTATACGAGCTAGTTTTTCTTAGAAAGTCCTCCATGAAGGCATCCCTTCCCTTAGGCTTTGCCATAATCATACACATCATAGCTTTGCATGCATGTTGTATACATTATATATATGCATTAAGACCAAATTTTGGCAAAAAGTAGAGTTGTCACAAAATAATCACAAAGTCTAACGGAACGTACTCATCACAAGTTCGTCATACGTACTTGGCGGGGGGGAAATCAAATTTATGTACAACTAAAATTTCTGTAAGTATTTGCCAGTCTTAAAGAATTTTTTGGGGGAATAACAAATGTATCAATTTCTTATTAATTGTTTGTTGATAATTCATTTGTTGATAATTCCAAAATATTTAAAAAAAAATAAATTATTTCTTAACTTTCTAAGCCATCTAATCACAGACGAAAATATGTGTTTCTGCAGATATTTAGGAAATAGAAATACATCCACAGTTACATAATATGTAAAATATATTTCTTTTAAATGCTTGGAATATTTGAAGAAATATCTAAATTCAAAAAAATGGTAAAATACGTTTCACTTGCAAAGATTCTTTGTTATTTATTTGATTATATCCCCATTAATAACAATGTTAACCCCCCAGAATAAAAAATATATTGTTTATGTACTGACGTCTTGGTTTGTTTCCCTTTTATCATGGGAAACAAACCAAGTCACTTAATCTATGATCAATGACAATAGCTACCTTTTAAATACTTTTAATTTTGCTACTTAAAATTTTTCGTTTCAAAATAATATTTCTACACAGCTTTTAAATAATTTTTAATGCAACAGAAATCTAAATAACATATTTTCCACTGCAGTAGAACCAGGAATCTACCAGGAATTATTGATCAATAATTCTACCAGGAATTATTGATAAATAATCCGATGAAACAATTGATACAGGCATACAGAGATAAGATCTAAATCATTATTACAAAATAATGTGAAGCAGTGTTTGCATACAAAATGTAAGATGTAATACTTATGAAATTCTGCACATTCCTTTGGAACTGTACAAATTTTCGTCCAGAAAAAAGACTGAAATTTAGGATATATTAATTGAAATTTTATTCATTATACTTTTAAGGAATAAAAACAATTCAGGATTTACTATATGTTCCATTCATATTTACATAAAGAAACACTGAGGAATATAGCAAGTGCTTGTAAATAACACTGAAATTTTACAATTCTTTAATGCTGTTTATTAAATCCTTTGAACTGAGAAAATAAAAGTGCGAATATGCGCTAACAAACTAAGCGAGAAAATCCAGTTTACATTACTGAATTATAACATGTAAACAAATTACATCTAAATAACGAATTATTATGCACAACATATGTTAACAAATATTAAATGCATTGTTATTGACAAATTAAAATGAAATATATATTAGAAAAATAAGCAAGTGCAATCGGTATGGACGTTAAAATAACTAATAAACAAAGTTCCATAACATTGTCGTTGTAAACATCACTCGAACACAATCGATAGCCATGGAGATCACGAATAAGCTAGCGTAGTGTTGCTTATGGCCCTAATAGTCCCCACGCCAAAGGTACACCATTAAGCATGCGCAGTAAGCGAAATTCGCTTAACACTGTTCAACTCAATGTGAGGTCTGCCATTACGCATCCCGGATGCCATCGATAAAGTACTGCAGGGACAGGATTTCGCTCGTTTCTGTCGGGCATTCCGAAAAGGCGAGATGGGACAGCCTTTCAACATCCGTGGCGAGCTCCTGAAGTGTTTTGGTAGGCTTCTGTTGACGAGATTTTAATTGAAGCCTGCTGTAGTCTTTTAAACATTTCTCGCTAAAGCGCAGCTCCAATGCGCCGGACAGAGCTTCGAAGTCAAGTCCTTGGTTTTCAGGAAGCATCTGCAGGATATCGGCTGCGTCTGCTCTCACAGAAGCGGCGAGATGACAGGCCTTAGTTTGGGAATCCCATCCATTCGCATCCGCAACTATAGAAAATTGTGTTTTATACACTTGCCAGGAGGTCTTCCCATCATAACTGGATAGCTTCAGAGAGGGACGAGGAGGCACAGGTAAAAATTTGAAACTATCAGAATTGCTCCCTGCCGTCGCTACAAACTTCTTTAAAGTATCGACTTCTTTCGCAATTGCTGAAACCCTGTCATCAATGTGTTGCTCTACCGCAGAAACTCTTTCTTGAATTTCTGCAACTTTGTCTTCAACTGTATCTATTCTTCCTTCCATAGCTTCGAACTTGTTTTCTATTATGCAAGTAATTTCTCTCTTCAATTCCTCTTGACCTACTTTCATTTCCTCTTTAACAGATTTCATCTCTCTTCTAACGGATTCTTCCATCTTTTCCTGACTAGCTTCCATCTTTTCATGACCAGATATTATCTCCTCTTTAACGGAATCTTTCATCTTCTCTTTAAATGGGTCACTTTACTTAACCTGTTCCGCCAGACCGAGTTAATGGCACTACAGGGTTAGGAAGTCATCCTAGTCATTGCTAGCAATCTGACGGTTAGGCCGCCTTTCTACATTTTACTTTAATCTGTAGTTTCTTGGATATAATTATTTTCATTCACTTGCTTCATCTCTAAGATGCCCTTGTTGCAGTAATAGTCCGTGAACAGTCTATTCACAGGATATGTGATGTAGTCGGAAGGAAAGAACTGCTGTCGAAGGTGCTCTGTCAGAGGGCAGGAGAGCAGGTAATGAAGTGCGTCCGCGTCTTCCCCGCGAAAACCGCAAGAACAGTTGACGTCCTGTCTGAGGAAACGTCTGTAATACGCTGGGAATTTCCCGTGGTTGGTACAGGCTTGGAGGAAGAGTCGGTTGCATTTCAGCCTCTTGAGAGAAGGTATTGGGAAGATGTTGTAAGTAAATCTTCCTGTCTCTTCTTCCTGCCATCGTGATGACCATGTCTCTTGAAATGCTGTCTTGAGGAGCCTTTTTGCAACTTCTGCGGAAAGCGGAACTTCCTTGTCAATTTCTGGTTTGAGAGCTGCAGTCTTAGCTAGTTCATCCGCTCGTTCGTTGCCTTTCTGCCCGGTATGTCCTTTTATCCAGTTGATCTTTAAAGGTATGGAAGAGCCTAACGTCAAGAAGATCTCTCTAAGTGCTGCCGTGTGCGGATGTTTTGGAGGAAAGGAATTCAGCGCATTCAGAACGCTCATGCTATCTGTGAAGAATGAAGTGTGAGCTGCTGGTTGCGTACCTAACCATAGTGCTGCTTCTTTGAGTGCTAGGGACTCGGCTTGGAAGACTGAAGCATGATTGCTTAGACGGAATTGTGCTTGATAAATTTCTTCATTGTTCGAAAAGACCGTGAACGCTGCCCCTACTCATCGTCCTGAAATTTTTGAACCGTCAGAAAAAATCTTTCTTTGTTGTCCTGAGGGTGGCGATTTGCACCAGGAAAGGATGGGTAGATCTCCTGGGTGTAAGTCAGGGGATCTTGGAAGCTTTCTATGCTGGCATAGGATAGATGTAAATCTTTTTTAGTGTGAAGGTCCTCTTTGTAATGTAGAAGTCGATAGATTGATCTTTCTAATTCTGCTTTTAGGTCGAGTGGGAGCGTGCCAGCTAAAACCTGAAGTGCTGCGGTTGATGTGGTGCTATATGCACTGGTGATTTTTAACAGGATTACTCGCTGTATTTGATGTAGTTTTTGACATATTCTTGCTGTGCCATTCATCCAGACTGGGCAGCCGTAGAGGATCATGCGTTCAATTGCATTAAGGTATAGATGTTTTAACAGGTGCCCCTTTTGGCTCCACTTGTCTGTGATTATCCTGTTTAGTTTATTGATGATTCGATGCGTCTTATCTCGGACTTCCGTAAGATGTGATACCCACGTGAGCTTCTTATCAAGCGTGAATCCGAGGTATTTAATGGTATCCTGGCGTCGCAGTGGATGCCCTTCCCACTTTATGCGTGGTGGATTCGCGTCTATTTTTGAACCTTTTGGAAAGACTATCATCTGTGTCTTTTCAATACTGAAACACAGTTTGTTGTCTTGACTCCATTTTGCAAGCAATTTGAGTGCTGCGTCTGCTTTACGCTCTATTGTTGTCCTATTGCCTCCGTCTATTATGAGTATAATATCGTCGGCGTAAGCTTGTATCTTGGCATTGTCTCCAAAGTTGATGTTCAGCGCTGAGTCTGCAATTATGTTCCACAAGATGGGTCCGATATTAGACCCCTGTGGGGCTCCTTTGTGGTAATTCATCGTGATATTTAAGCCGTCTCTTTTGTAGGTCACTTGACGTTCTGTGAGGTAGCTTGCGATCATTTGGTAAAGATTCTTTGGACATCGCAGGTCTTTTAGTTTTGTTTTGAGCGCTGGCCACCATAGTTTATTGAATGCGGAAGCTACGTCAAGCGATATTATACACGTATGGAGGTTATTTTGTCTGTTATTTAAGATGATGTCTTGAACATGGTTGAGGGCGTCGGTGGTGCTCCGCCCTTTAGTAAACCCGAATTGGGCGGGGTTTAATAGTTTGTTTTTGACCAGGTAATACGTTAATCTCTGCGTAAGCATCTTGTCAAGGACCTTGCCCCACGCTGAGAGTAAGCAGATAGGTCTGTAAGAACTGGGTATGGACTTTGGTTTTCCCTCTTTCTGGAACAATACTAGCTCTGCGTTTTTCCATTCCTTTGGAAAATAACCTAATTCAACGCACTTGTTAAAGAGTGCTAGAATTTGTTTGTCGTCCGCGAGCCTAAGCTCTTCAAGGGTTTCAATCGTGAGGCCATCCAGCCCAGGAGCTTTACCTTGGCGTGTTGAGTTTATCGTACGTTGCATTTCTTCGAGTGTGAAGGCTGATCGTCTTCCGAGTTTGAAATCTCGGTTGATTGGGATCGGAATCTGCATGGTATGTAGAGTCCTCGTTGGGGTCGTCTTCTGGAAAATGGAACCTCATGATTTCTCTAATTGTATCCTGAATTGTGCTCGTCATTGTGCCATCTTCTTTTTGAACTGAACCTATCTGTAATGGATCCATGCTCTTCCCTTTAGCTAGATCGAAGCATGTTCCGAACGGAGAGCTAACAGTGATTTTGTTCCATGTCATGTCCCATGCTTTTTTCTTTTCTTTATACATCTTTTGCCGGTACTGTGCACGTACCCTCTGGTACAGCAGCCTGTTATGGGTCCTTTCCTCTCCAGTTGTTTTTTGGAATCTTTTCCTTGTTGCTCTGACCTTTTTCCTGAGAATAGTGAGATCTTTTGTCCACCATGGACAGGTGCGCGATCTTGGTTTCGAGTTATGTGAGAGAACTGTTCTTTGATAGATCTCGTGAAGACTAGTGGTAACTTCTCTTACATATTTATCGATTTCTTCGATAGTTGTCAGATTTCTAGGGTCAGCTAAAGATTTTGAGACATACCTTTTGAAACTTAGCCAGTCAGTATGTCGTACATTGATTTTCGATCTTCTCCATGTTGGGTAATGAATGCTGGAGACGTCAAAATAGATATTATTATGATCGCTATTGTTTGCTTCGTCCGTTACCTTCCAATTATCGATCCGGGTTCTGTCTTAACTTATGATAAGTGTGAGGTCAATCCAGCTGTTGCCACTTACTCCTGCGAAGGTTGGCGTATCCCCTATCTCATTGACTATCGATAGTCCAGTGCTGGCAATGAATTCGCATACTTTGAGGCCTCATGTGTCCGTATTATGTGAGCCCCGTAGGGAACTTTTGGCATTGAAATCTCCGGTAATTATTGTAGTCATGTTACTATTGTCCTGCATAAACCTTTCTAGGGTTGTCTGGATTGGTGCAATATCTTGCGATGGAGGACAGTATACCGTGATTAGTATAAATCTTGAGTCACTGCCTACTGCAAGTGCTATAATCTCCGGAGAGCTGAAAAGTTCCAGAACTGGGAGATTTGAGTCTGCTATAATCACTGCAGTTATTGCGTCTGTTCGAGAGTAGAACTTCCTATATTTTGTGGGGAATCCGTACAGTTTGTTCTGTACTGTGTACGGTTCCTGGATACATGCTACTTTGAGTTTGTCGTTCCGTTCAAAATTTATCTTTAAGTTTTCTGTTGCACTCCTGGAGTGCTTAATATTAATCTGGATTATTTGGATACTATCCATAATTTGTTCGTTGATTTAGTCTTTCGAGCTCTTTTAGGTAGCATGGACATTTCTTATCTCGGCTATCATGT
Organism: Stegodyphus dumicola; assembly: GCF_044657685.1. Classification (NCBI taxonomy): domain Eukaryota; kingdom Metazoa; phylum Arthropoda; class Arachnida; order Araneae; family Eresidae; genus Stegodyphus; species Stegodyphus dumicola. The sequence goes on from NC_140768.1 coordinate 150,871,352, forward strand.
TGGGCATCGAGGCCTGTATTATATCGTTTATTCACCTTTGTGCAGTTGACACAGCTGACTGTTTTTTGGTCACAATTGGTCTTCTCGTGGTGTGTGGAGCCGCATCCGGCACAGACTTTATCTTCCTTGCAATATTTCGCTGGGTGGTTATACCCAAGGCATTTGACACATTGCGAAACCTTTATAAACTCCCTTATGTTATATCTTGACCATTGTATGTTCAACTTCGTTTTCATAAGGATCTTGAAAGCTACTGGGTCTATAGATAGAACCCAGTGCTGTCCAAAGCGGGCCTTCATGGTGAACAGAACCTCTAATTCACTTTCTGCTAGGTCGGTCTCTTTCAATGATGCTTGGCCAGCTTCCATCTTTTCTTGGAATGCAGCAAAAGCAGTAATTAGCTGCCTAAATTGTTCCTCCATCCAGTGGCGTAGCAAGCGTAACTGGCGCCCGGGGCAAAATAACTTTTTGGCGCCCCCCCACAAAAAAAACTTTCAGTAATATAATGTATAGAATATATTCGTAATAAGAAAATAATGCAAATAATAATAAAATGCTGAATCTGCCATAAAATACTCAAAAATATATAAATATTAGTCACTACCTAACTGCACTAGCCTTGGATTCGGAAATGCATCTGTGTCGGCGGAAAAATCTGACCTACGATGATCTAGAATTAGTTAAAAAGGTGTTATTTATTTTACATATTTATATAAGTGTTTTTAAAAAGTACAGTTTTTAAACAATTAAAAGTTTAATATACATTATAGATAAACAGATATGTGGCAACTTACCTACTACAACTCAACTCTGCCAGTCTGATAACCCATAGCAACTAAAAACAAAAATAATATTTGTTCCATTCAATTGTTATAATTGTTTAACGATCTGTCTCAAAAAATTGTACTACCATAATTGGTGACACGCATTTATTAGGAATGGCAGCCTTCAATGTTGCACAAGTATGGAGTTTATATGTCTAAATTCTGAGCAGCAGTAAGTTATCCAGTGTGATGAGATGCAAGTAAGACATTCACCTGTCATTTCAAGCTTTTTGCCGCATTCCGGTGAGTCAACATATTTCTGTCATAATTTCAGCGGATATATGTATCGTCTGCTGCATTTGAGCCTCCAATTTCTCTGATTTCGAGTACCAAGAAACATATTCATTATTTTACATATACATATTCATTATTTTACTATATACATATTCATTATTTTTCTATACATATTATTATTGTGCATATTTGATTGAGCTAAAGTGGTTGACAACGATGCTGCTTCGCAATTGGCGAGAGTGGCAGTTAAGCCACCGCCTTTTTCTCGCCGAGACCCATCGTTATGGTTCATTCAATTGGATGCGCAGTTGAGTCACATTACTGCCGACGAAACTCAATTTTATACAGTGATCGCTGCGTTAGAATCAAAGGTACTGCAATCAGCTCATGAAATAATTTTGAATCCATCGACGACGGACAATTACAAATCTTTAAAAAAAAATTAATTTCTGTTTATGAAGAATCCGAGACAGTTAAAATCGAACAGATGTTGCATGATTTACGGTTGGGTGATATGAGGCCTTCTCACTTGCTGTCTAAAATGTCAGATTTAGTCGCCGGTAACCTAATGGATAACATTCTTAAAACATTATGGATGAATAGACTCCCATCTAACATGCAAACTATTTTAGCGGCCAGTAGCGAGCCACTTAAAAATCATCCCGAAATCGCTGATAAAATTCACGAGATGGCCATTCCAGCGCAAATACACGCAGTGCAGGCTCCTGGTCTAGGTATTGTGGTGTTACAAGCTTATATTGATGATCTGTCCAAACAGGTTGCTCAATTAGTAGTCATCCAAGCTGAACCTTTTCAGCGCAACAGCTTCGCATCACGTGGTCGAAATACACGCTGTAGCCAACTGAGGAAACGTTATCAAAGCCCTCCTCCAAGTCATAATAGTCATAATACAGGGAAGACCCAATCCTCCTAGTCCCATGACCATATAATTATGAAAGGTCGACCCCCTCAAGACCAAAAAAGGAAAGAAGAGAGAAAAAGAAGCTAATTATCTAAAAATAATTGGAGGTTAATTAACAAACTAAAAATAAGGAAGAGACATACAAACAACGAAGCACAACACCAACATTCAAAATTGAAAAACTCCACGAGCAAACAGAGTGGCTGAAACTCTCAAGAAATATTCATTCACATGAATTTTCGGAACAGGCACAGGCGGTCCAAAGCCATCGAGGAATTCCCAATTTAAATAACCTGCAGAAGGTCAAACCGAATTCCCTACAGTATTACTTTAATAGCATATTATTTGTAAAATCATAATTCTATTTAAACTATTAATTTATTTAAAAAATTTACTTTAATAGTCCTACTGCTATCTGAATTCAAATGTATTAATTATCCTTAATAATCATAGAAAAGAAGCTCCAGGACTGCCAATAACCGAAACTGGAAAAATTTAAGATTGCCATGTATCATATTAAAACCCTAGTAATTACTCCATTAAGAACAGAATATAAGAAAAAATTTTAAAACTTTAAAATTTCAGAACATTTTAAAATCAAAAACTACAATTAAAAATATAAAAATTCCATAAAATTTAAAATTTAAAAATCAAAATCCTAAAACTCAAAACCACTAATTTCGATAATTTAAATCTGGTAATCCATCAGGATTCTCAGCATTTGCAAAGCCATATCTATGTAACAATCAACTGCATCTCTTCGAAATACCGCATGTACAAAACATCCACAATGCATTAAATAAAACACTACACAGAAAAATTTCAAAATTTTCGTAGTAAACCTATAAATACTCATAACTGAAAATATAATACATATAATCAAAAGATAAATATACACAATACTAAACAAATATTCCAAATTCAATATTAGAATTGATCAAATCCATTGCACATTTAGAATATGTTTTTACGATTTTCAAGTTCCATGACTTATCTCCCAAACATTTCTTTCTCAAATTTTCCAGTAAGGAACAATGATTCAAGAAGTGATCTGCGTTACCAACTTGATAGCAATGACCACACAAGTCTGAATTTTGTAAATTAAATCTCGAAAGGTACGCGGGAAATCTTCCATGCCCAGTTAAAAACTGGTTTAAATCAATATTACTAATTGGTCGCATACCATTTTGAATTTTAATAGACTTCAAAAGACCCACGCACCTCTCTGATTCATTCCATCTAGTAGTATTCCAAATATCATTATAAAAATTGTTCATGTTTCTAATTGCATAACTTCTCAAACCAGAAATTTCTGTTTATATTCACAATCATCATTAGTGGTCGGCCTCTTTAGCCAGCACGTCGGCCCTTTCAGTTCCAACAAAGCCAACATGTGATTTTATCCAGTGTAAATGAATGCACATATTCTGCATCAAAAATTTCAATAGACATTTAATATCAAATATTAATAAATTAGTAGGACGGGCCGAGGTCAAGGATTGAAGAAAAGACATACAATCAGTATATATATGAATAGAATTAACACAAGTCAAAATTTCCTTAACCCACTGAAGGGCTTTAAGTAAAGCACAGCATTCCGATTGAAATACAGAATTATAATTATTAAGCTTATATTTTTTATTTTCAATTTCAGTTCCATAATGATAAATCACAAATGCTGCACCCAATTTATCATCTTGCCTGGACCCGTCAGCATAAATATCCAATTCTCCGACTATTGGGAGTTTACAATCAAATTCAAAAACACATAAACCAGAAGGATGTACCAAAATATTATTAATTCTTTCAAACATATGCCTTGTAATCAAAATATCTTTATACAATTTAAAATCAAGTCTACCAGTTCTAAACAAAAATTTTTCAAAATATAATTTATATAAAATTGAAAGAGGCGGCGTGCCGGCTAGAACGCAGAGCACCTCAGTTGAGACAGTACGGAAACATCTTGTAATCATTAAGCACCAGCTCCTCTGTATGGCATCGAGTTTGTTCCTCAACCTGACCAATCCCCGGCACTGGATCCCCAGGCACCAATTCCATAGAAAACTCTAGGGATAATTACATTATTCAAAATATCTTTAAGAATGCATGATTTGTTACAAAGTGTCTCACTAGTAAAAGGATCTCCTGTAAAACATTAACATATCATCTGAGAGCCGATGAATTGTTTTAAAATGATCTGCGAAGGTCAACTTGCAATCAATCTTGACTCCCAAATATTTAATAACATCAACAAACTTTATTCTTTTTCCTTGATATCTAAATTGTGGAGCTCTCACTTTGATCCCAGCCCGAGGGAAAATGATTGCAAAAGTTTTTCTAAGTTGAATTCAAGACCCTCGCCGATTCTCCAGTTTTCCAGTTTTAACATAACATTCTCAAATGATTTCTCGAGTTTTTCCAATGATGCACCATACATCAGAACAGCAAGATCATCTGCATATGCAATAAAGTTAACATCACTGGGGAATTCCAAAATAAGAAATTTGTTTAATATGATATTCCAGAGCAGGGGAGCACTGAAGGAGCCCTGCGGACAACCAATGAAAATCTCTAGTTCTATCTCTGCAGTCTCATCCTTAAAAGCATTAAACAAGATTTTGCGATTGTTAAAATAACTCCTATAACATTGAATCAAATTCCTTGGCAATTTAAGGTTAATCATGGTTTGTAAAATAGAGTTCCAGCACACTGAATCGAATGCAGACGAAATATCCAAGGACAGCAGCACTACGTGATGCGAACTCTTATTGCTTTTAATAAAGTCAATAGTATCATATAATGCATCATATGTAGAACAGCCAGTTGTGAAACCATACTGTCGCCGACTGAGTATCATTCTACTATTCAAGTAAAACTTCAATCTCTCAACCAAGATTCTTTCATACACTTTTCCAAAAACACTCAAAAGTACAATTGGTCTATATCTGTCATTCTGCTTTGGAATTAAAACAACTCGACCGATTTTCCAATTTCTTGGAAACACATAAAATTTAAAACAGTAATTAAAAAGCAATATAAAAATATCCAGATATGTAAAAATTAGAATCTGAACAAATATAGGATTAAAACAGTCCGGGCCCGGAGCGCTTCGACGCCTTATTTGTTCAACTGCACTTCTGATCTCTGCCTCTGTAATTACAGCGTCATCCAATGGCAATCAGAAAGTCTATCCTCATCTAATGAAATATCCTAAGGTGCTCCCAATTTGAGTGATTGCGAAAGCTTCTGTCTATTGAGTTCAATCAAACTGTCAGCGTGCTGTGGATTATATAGAGCAACAGCACGTCTCACTTTTTCAGAGGCAATTCGATAAAAACCATCATAATAATAAAGATTATTAAGAAAAAATTTCTTCTTAGTTTCAAATTTTGTCTTCCAAATTAGACGTTTATAAGTTGCCAATTTTTTTTTATATGCAATTTTCCTTTCATTACGTATATATTGTCCGTTAAATTCAAAATTTGCGAACTTTTCCTCAAAGCACGTATCCGGCGTCGCATACAAGTAAGTTGTGGAGTCCACCACGAAATCTGCCTACTTCCCTTTTGTTTTGTTCGTAACTTCTTTTTAACATCGATAGACAGATCCTCAAAAATTTTTCAATACAATTTTCAATTGTATCAGAGTCCTCACACTTCAATAAACTAATTTAAATTTCTGCATTATCGGAGCAATTTTATAACAATACCTTGTAATCCGGTGGACATCTCTTGTTAAAACAATCTTAGGAGCACAATGAATATTTTCATCATAATTCAACTGCAAATAACGATGATCACTAAGACTCTCATCCATCAGAACTTGCAGAGCTCCAGAATTGATAGACAAACCTGGTGAGGTCATAACAAGATCAGTCTATACCTCACCGATGGTAGATTTGAAAGTTGCAGGAAAACTCAAATCATTTAGTAAAATTATATTATTAGAGACGATAAAGTCAAAGACCAATCGCCTTCTTGCATCAATATCTCCTGCGCCCCAGCTTGGATGTTTAGAGTTAAAATCACCGGTAACAATGAATTTATTATAATTTTTCATGACCGGGTATTTGTTTTTACCACCACAAATTTCGAAACAAGGCAAACAAATGCCGCCCACCGTGTCGTTATAACGACCAGGGAAACGAGAAGGGCCGTTGCTTGAAGTTGTGAACGACAGCGGCTGGAATTTTGCACGCCTTTTTCTCATCGAAAAGAATTCGGGCTTAAGTTTCTTGTCGTTCTTGTTTTTTGATGTTTCTGTCGTTCCACCACATTTTCACGAACAAAAGCGCCTTACCAAGTTACAACTTTATGTAGCAAATGGAACTCCTATTCAAACTTTTGGTGAACGCCTGATATCTGTTGATTTAGGATTGCACCACAACTTCCAATGGCCATTCACTATTGCTACTGTTTCAAGTTCTATTATTGGCGCAGAATTTTTTCAAAAATTTTCTTTGCTTGCCGATCTTAAAAATCGCCGTTTGATAGATTCCACAACCAACTTAACTTATCCGGGAGTAATTCGCAATAGTCAAGATTTGAGCATTAAACTGATTTCGGGTAACTCCCCCATGGCATCAACTTCTCAGAGAATTCCCTACAAACACGCGCCCAGTTATGGGTATTTCCGAACCCAAGCAGGATGTATTACATTATATTGAAACTACCGGACCTCCGATTGCCGCTAAACGAAGACGCTTAACTCTGGACAAGCTTAAAGCCGCCAAAGAGGAACTTCAATACATGATGGAACAGGGAATTTGCCGTCCTTCAAAAAGTTCTAGGGTCAGTCCGCTCCATCTAGTTCGGAAACGAAATGGTAACTGGCGCCCGTGTGGCAATTATCGCCGGTTAAATGCAGCTACAATTCCTGATCGTTACCCAATTCCTCACATTCAAGGCTGTATGCAAGTTTTCGAGTGAAAAGCTATTTTTACAGCCATTAATCTTGAGCAGGTGTATCACAAAGTGCCCGTTAAGCCAGCTGATATTCCAAAAACTGCGGTTATTACGCCTTTTGGACTATTTGAGTTGCCGGTCATGACTTCGGCAATGCTGCTCAAACATTCCAACGCTTCATGAAGCAGGTGCTAAATGGCCTCGACTTATGGTGTACCTTAAAATGGTGTACCTTATTTTGATGACGTCTTAATCGCCTCCTCTTCAGAGCAAGAACACCTTTCACGTTTGAGAACAGTTTTTGAACGTTTTCAAAGGTACGGTGTCAGTCTTAATCCTTCCAAATGCGTTTTTGGCCAGTCAAGAGTATCCTTTCTTGGTCATGAAATTTCCTCTGATGAGATTCGACCCCTTCCAGATAGAGTCACCGCTATCCGCGATATGCCTGAACCATCTACAGTGAAGGACTTACGACTTAAGAAGATTTCTTGCTATGCTCAATTTTTATCGACGTTTCTTACCTCATGCAGCAACCATACAAGCACCTCTAAATTCCTTTTTGGTTGGAATCAAGAAAAACGATAAACGTGTTATAACCTGGACCGCAGAATCTCGCGAAGCGTTAAAAAAATGCAAAAATGATTTAATTTCGGCAACAAATTTGCAGTATCCTTCCGCATCTAAATCATTATCACTCTATGTTTATAAGGAGAGGGACTCCCGCTTTCCTAGCATGCTTTCGTGGTGTAGTGGTTCTACACGCTGGGCCGGTACTCCAGAGGTCCGCGGTTTGATTCCCGGCGAAGGCGATTGCTATTTTTTCAATCTCTCTTGCTTCCAAATAACCTAATGTCTCTACAGTGGCGCCCAAAATAAAAGGGGTGTTGAATGAGGATTCTCCACACCCAGGATTTGGCGATTGCGGCCCCTAAAAACCCCAGTCGCCCTTTAAAAAGGGGAGTTTATAAGGTATTTCTCCCGCTTTCCTAGCGTGCCTTCATGGTGTAATGGTTCTGCACGCTGGGCCAGTACTCCAGAGGTCCGCGTTTCGATTCCCGGCGAAGGCGCTGCATATTTTTCATCTCTTCTGCTTCCAAAAAATAACCTAATATCTCTACACGTTGACGCATCAACGACAGGTATAGGAGCACTTTTAAAACAAAAAGGTCAAGAATTATGGAAACCACTTTCATATTTTTCTAAAAACCTCTCACTAGCACAAACCAGATACAGCACTTACGATCGCGAATTATTAGGAATTTATGAAGCTGTCAAATATTATCGGCATATGCTATAGGGACGCGTTTTCATGATCTTCACAGATCACAAATCCTTAATCTATACTTTTCAGCAGCGTTTGGATAAAGCTTCTCCTCGTCAAATGAGACACCTAGACTTCATAGGGCAATTTTCAACAGATATCCGTTATATTGCGGGTTCGCAGAATATTGTAGCAGACATCTTGTCTCGTATTGAAGAACTAGCCGTTCCTTCGCCAATAAACTTTGCTGCCCTTGCGGATGAACAACACCGGGATTCAGAACTACAAACCCTCTTGAAAAGCAAATCTTCCACCAATCTCAACTTGCAGCCTATGCAGCTGTCACCTGGAAAATCACTTTATTGTGATGTTCAGGATTCAAGATTTCGATCTTATGTTACCTCCGTGTTTCGCCATGCCATTTTTAGTCAGTTACATCGTCTGTCACATCCTGGCATTAAGGCTTCAAGGAAACTGATATAGCAAAGTTTCGTATGGAATAGCATGCAAAAAGACATAGCCAACTGGACACCATCATGCTTGGAGTGCCAAAGATCTCAAATTGTCAGACACACCACCAGCCAACTATTATTATTATGTATTTATTATTATGTATACATTTTTCTTACCTTGAAAATTTAGAAGCAAATTTATCATTTACTTCATCAAAGTAGATCCTTTCAAATTTTTCTCTTTCCACACTTAAAAATGCTAGATGACTTAGGGGATCTTGTCCCACCGTTGATTGTAAATATGTGAAAATTTATTTTAATTTGCTGAACGAACGTTCATAGTAAGTAGTATTTAAAGTGCGACTCTTAGGTTTGGAAAAACATATTCCCTATAGATCTGCAGTGGAGTTTTAGGTTCTGTTTCTTTTCTACTACGGAGTAACGTCATGCAATCACATTCACTGCTCAAAACAATTAGGGTGTATTGTGGGTTCGGTATGAAATAACCATATAATCGATAACATTTTTGAACAAAAGAAAATAGAAGAGATTATAAAGGAAAATTATAACGTTTACAAAGTTGGGAATATGCAAATTTAGTCTGTGACGTCGAAAACTATGCGTTTTAGATAAGGAGTAAGGAACTAATGCTTTTTGTAATAGAAGATTAAAAACAATTCACATGCGTTGAATGCTTCGTAGCAGTGAATATACGACATCTCAGCAAGATGACTTAGTTGAATCAGTAGCCAGGAAGGCCATCAGACGTTTACAGGAGAGTCAAACGCAATCCATTGTAGCGGAAGCGTTACGAATCTCAAAAAATGCCATTTCCAGATTATGGAATCGGAATTTGGAAACTGGATATATTTGAGAAATTCGGGACAAGGTCGTGTTATCGTTTTAAAATAAAAAGCGAGAGATATACGTGCATTTCGTTTAAATATATATCTCTACTTTGGAGAAATAAAGTGGTCAGAAAGAACGTTTTGGTTGATGTACTGCAAGCATTTTATTACACAAATCAAGAAAATAAATAATTAATTATATTACAATAGTTATTAATTTTAAATATATTTTCCAGAAATCGATCAAAATAAAAACTGAAATTTTCCGGAAAATCTTGTTTGGAGACCATTTGGCGCCCCTGTACGAGCGGCGCCCGGGCATCATGCACCCCCTTGCCCCCCTCTCGCTACGCCACTGCCTCCATCGCTCTAGTAACTGGCATTCAAATCCCACCGCTGCCACCAAAAATTGTTGCGTGCGTACGGGTTCGTTACGAAATGAATGCACAAGTCCGATGAAAAATGAACAAAAATTTATTATTATCACAACAAATATGATTAAATGTCCTCAAATAATCGTGCAGTATCACAATATATCACAGTAGTTATCTTCTAACTATTCAAACGTTCAAAAGAACTTAATTCAAAACAGCTAAAGAAAGCTAATCTGCGAATTCGATACAGTCAACAAGAGCAGTTTTCTAAACTATAAACTAAATAACTACCACGAACTGAAGGGTTTTCCTCCTTTTATAAGATTTTAAAATCGCGCACGAGAATTTTCTAGTACTTTCTCGAAATCAAAAAGAGATATTTATTAAATGTTACATGCACACGCTTTTGTATTTTCAATTTTCCGGCTTAACTTTCTTTTAACATTCATCACGCGCTGCACTGTGCGGGAAATAAAACCATTTAATTTACAATTCAACTAACAATACCAAATCCGTAACAATATGCACCATATGCATATAGATCTGAACTAAATTGTGCATGTTTTTGGGTTGTACTCATTCTGTCAAAGATTTAAAACGCATGCCTGTACATGTTGAGTAATACTTATAATAATCTCTTTAAATGAAATTAATTGTATTAATGTACTTATTAAAATTAAAATCTGTGTTTTAATGTACTTTAGTTAAATGAAATTATTGTAGTAACATTGATTCTAAAATGTTTGTGCATCTGAAACTGTTATTTTCAAAACCTTGTATGCAACTCTATTCTGATTAATCTGGAATGGGAACGGTATTCATGTATTTCTGTCAACTAGCTGCAAGTACTTAATGTATCAATGCTTTAGATGGCACTCATGTCTATATGTGTTTAATATTGCTTTATGAAATTCAGTAATTTTATTTCATATACACATTATTCTTGATAATGAACTACATCAGTATCTCACACGACCAGCCATAAAATTTTGTGCATGTGATTCTGATTAATGTAGCATGTGGATAAAAATGCCTAGCTGCTGTGTAATTAAGGGGTATACTTAATAAGCTTGCTCTTTTGCCTAACTTTATATGCATGTAATGATATTTTTAATTCAATCAATTAAATTCTAATCATATTCCTTAATAATGTGTTGGCGATTCTCTATCTAAATTGCAAGCCTGTTCATAATTTTTTGTCGAAGTCCTTTCGATCTTATAAACTATATTAACCTCTTGGCGCCCGCCAAACTCATAAATCTATCATATTACATAAAGTCCTTATAGAGCACTCTGATGAGAAGATAGCGTCACCTCGTGGTCTCAATTAATACTGCTGATTGCATAAGCATCATGATGCACACATACCTATAAATAGGGCTTCTCGATGTACAGAAGGAACGCTTGGGAGATGGATGCTAAAATAATCGTATCACTTTATATTCCAAAATTTGACTCATTCCTGTTGTCCCGACTGCACAACACCAATAATGTATGAGAATCTACATTTCATGCATATATGTTTAAAAGGTACTTTTCCGTTTTGCCGGCACAAACGATAAAGCCGCCAATAATGGTACAACTGTTGCCAAACGGAATATCTTCGCTGGTAACATTTCACGCTTCATTTTCAAAACAAATCGCAGCCATTTCTTATCAGATTGATTGTTTCTTTCAATGTTGGCATACAACTACATACAATTTTTACAACATCGTTAAATTTTATGCCCTAAGACCATTCGCGGTAATTAAGTCAATTAGGATGCAATCATGCCGCTCAGCCAAAGGCGAAAATATAGGAAAGGCAAAATCAAGGGTTAAATTCATCCATTCTAATGAGAATGCAGTAGCGAAGTAAAGCAATGCGGTTTCACATAATTTCTGAGTAAGTTTTCGTACGAATTGAAATAATTCTTGCATTTAAACTTATATTCCAAATTAAGATTTAACTTGAAATTAATGTAGATAATTACTGAGAGAATTAGTTTTTTGTAGCGTAGTTTACGTGAGATAAGATCACTTGCGGTCACATGATATGAACCGGCGAATCATGATGTTGAACCATGAAAGCATAGTAAATTTTAAATTAATGCATTTTTACAAATTTATTGTCTTTGTTTACTAGCTTTTTACAAAATTTTAAACCATATAAAAATGTTTATGCCTTCAAAATAAAAAATTCAACTAACATTTGTTAACATTTTTTATGTGTATACTGTCGCCAATAAAGTCTGCTTGGCGAGATTTGCACCGGCGAAACAGAAAAGTACCGTTTAAAATTGTATATATACCTCATTGTGCTTAGTTCTAAAATTCCACATTCTGCTTATTTAATTCTAAAATGTTTGTGCATCTGAAAATTTTATTTGAATGTATATTTATTAATATTATAAATATACATTTAAATTAAATGTATAATATGCATTTAATATTATAATGTTAAATGCTTATTTATTAAACACATAAATAAAAATAATTTTTTTATTTATTTTTATTTATGTGTGCAACTCTATTCTGATTAATGTGGAATAGGTGTGGTGGTGGTGTGGTGTATTTAATTATGGCAAAGCACACTAGGGCTATCTGCCTAAGGGGAGGGATGCCTTTCGTGGAGAACTTTCTAAGGGAAACTGGCTCGTATACACGTTACACATGGGAAAAACCACGAAAACACCCATGCAGCTAGTCCGTTCGCGGGATTCGAACCTCGGACCGAACTACCAGTGTTTAGCGTCTTTACCGCTCGGCCGCTGGTGGGCCTAATGTGGAATAGGAATGGTATACATGGATTTCTGTCAACTAGCTGCATGTACTTAATGTATCAAGACTTTAAATTGCAATCATGTGCATGTGTGTTTAACAGTGATAATATTGCTTTGTGAAATTCAGTAATTTTATTTCATGTATACATTATTCTTATTAAACTACATCTGTATCTCATATGACCAGCCATAAAAATTTTGTACATGTCATTCTGATTAATGTGGTATGTGGGTAAAAATGCCAAGTTAGTTAGTTCTAAAACTTGTATATTTAAGGACTATACTTAATAAGCTTGCTTTTTTGCCAAAATCAAGTTTAGTAATGATACAAGAACATCTTTACATGGAGTTACCAGGGAAAAAAAAAAAAAAAAATAATATTAATCCATGAATCTTTGGTTTTGTTCAACGAAAAATACAACATATTTTACTTGTGTCACTGGCAGCACTATCTGAAATTGATCCTTTAAACCTAAAACACAGCATATATATTTTTCACTGAAAGATACCTGGACTTTCTAAATAATTTAAATGTTCCTATTCAGAAGAGGAAGTGAAAAATGTACACCTGCAATGCTAAAAAATGATGTCTTAAAAGAGTATGCTTCAATTTTTTTTATTAAGTTTACAAAAAGCTTCAAAAATCACTATTCAGCATGGAGCATTTGATTTTGCGATGTAGAGAGACTGCAGGAGCTATAAAGTTATCTGATTCTAAATAAAAGATTCAAGCTAAACTTTTTCAGTCAGCCTAGGAATATGCTGCTCTAAACTTCCGATGGTCATCAACAAGCACTGCTCAAATAACAAATTTCTGCCTAAATGATAATGAATTAAGATTAGATTTTTGCCCTAAAATGTGCAGACGAAGTGTGCTAGTTCTTTGAAATAGTCCTGTAGTTTTTAGAGTTATGAATGAGTGATCATACAGTAATAATTAAATGTTCCGTACTTTTACATTATCAATGTCATTACTTTGCAAAACTGCCAGTCTTTAGCGGCTGCTTTTCCATGAACTTAACGTGAGGAAAACTGTAGTCATTTTCAGAAAAATGGCAGCACACTGAAAATTATAAAATGGCAACAAATTATTGATACTAAAAACCTCTTTAATGAAATAGTAAAAATTACATAAAACAAACATTTATACTGAAACACTTAAAATTTTCTAAAACAATAACAAATTAACTAAATTAAAAATGCAACAAACATCCATAATAAAACACTTAACTTTCTGTTTTCCCAACCTACTGTCTGTGTGCAAAGCAATCTGTTTTAACTTACAAAAACGTCAGAGAACTGTAGAATTCTCAGTATTGCAGAGCAAAGCTGATACTGTTCTCCATGTACACATCTACCTGTATTAACTTGAGAAAATGTTACAGAATTGCACAAATGAATTTCATGAAATATGCACTCTACACCTTCTACTAGTAAACAAAACACTATATTTTTAGAAAAATGCTATTTTTTTCATTAGCAGGTGCACAGTGGCATTACAAGTCATTACAAGAAAAAAACTCCAAACATTAACCACAACAAACAGAAAACACGAACAAGACGCTCCAACTTCAAACACGCACAAATTACTATGACTATTATCCAGATAGATGGCAAGATTAGATGCTTACAACGCATGTGGAACCTCAGTGGATTGCCAGATATATAAATTTTTGTCAAATTATGTGTCGCCTACTTTGGCTGTATAGCTATTTTCCTGATGACTCTTTTCAAGGTTGGGCTGATAATGTGATAGCCGCTATAAAAATAAATAATTTATTTAAAGCATTTTATGTTAAAAAGAACACAAGGCAAGCAAAACTGTTTACTTCTTAGTTTCCCAATCTTTAATAATTTTAAAATCACATAATATTTGACTTTGAAATAACAGACAAAGTATTTCATGCTCATACAAATGTGAACATATATGATCTACTTTTTGCTATTATTATTTTTTATTTTGTTTAAAACATATTACAGTACAGAGTTTGAGATTCGGACGTCCAATATCCGGAATTATCTAAAATCCGGACTTCAAAGCCACCACAAACTTCTTTTTTTTTTTTTTTTTTTTTTTGCGTGTGTGTACTTTACGCATGCACATTTGATTCCCCCTGCGCATGTGGAGAGTCCCGTTTCTTAATTTCACTTCGGCACTAAATAAGTACCTCTTTATTAAAGAAACAATCATTTTAGCATAAATTTGCATGATCAATAATTTGGCTTTGTAGCTGCATATCTGCTTTATTACACGCCTACTAATATTTTATACCCCTGACGCCAAACTGGCAAATCATTATTTATTATATTTTACTTTCATCACCGCATGTTTATCAACACATCACAACTTGAGTAATGACTGATGTAGCAGGCCAAAACAAAATTTTTATATTAATAATTAAATAATAAAGAGTATGGTAACCTTTTATGTTGACATTATGCTTGGCGATGATTACAGATTTATGCTAAATATGCTAAGAAATGTTCACAAGAAAAACTAAAAAAAATTTCTTTCCATATGCTAAAAATAAATTTTGTTAATGATACACATAAACCAAAATATTACATTTAATGCTATTTGAATTAAGAACAACTGATTTGTTATTCACATAAACCTGGAACCAGTGCCTAAGCTCGTATGATCGTGCCGAGCGGCGAAATTTAGGGAAGACCAAGGAAGGCACTTAGTAGCTGAATTTAGAACCCGCAGAGACTGCAGGCGATAAGATTTCTAGCGCTGGCACTCAAAAAGCCTTAAGTATATGTGAGAATTTATTTACTCAGGATTCAGGTAAGCCTTAAGCATGTGCAAGGAATAGGCGTAATTATAATAAATAACTAATACAATTCAGGCTTAAAATAGTCTCAGTGTGTGATAAAAGCACGATAAAATTTAGCGGAACAACTTGTCTTCAGTTGCCAATTTCATGATACAGAGCCAAATATGTATAGTAAACGATAGCTAAATTTTATGATGATAGCCGTGAATCGGAAGGTTTTTGGATATCACAAACAAAAAATGCAATTTTGTAATTAACGGATTTTGTAAAAAAATGTGGAGAAGTGGTAATAAATGAAGATAATATAAAAGAAATTTTTCATTCTGATGACAATGCTACTGAATCATCAATCAATTAATGGATGATGAAATCTGTAGTATGGTTCTAGATCCAGAAAATACCACTACCAATAGTGAAGACAGTGGCAGAGAGGTTATTGGAAAGGGAAAAAATTTCGATTAACAAGTTAGTCAGAATTCTTGACACAGCAATTACAGACTTCAACAATGGAACTTTGTAACTGAATAAGAGCTATGTCTGTCTATAGAATTAAAGAAAAAGTATTAGCACAAAAAACAAAGCAACTTAAACAATTTGAAAAAAATGTTTAATAAAGTAGGCAAATAAATATTAAGCTTTTTTTTTTATATAAATTTTGATAACCTTTAGATCATAAATGGTTCATTATTTCATATTACTTCTACATGCCATCTTATTAGATTTAAACTGGTGATCTTATATCCAGAAAATTCCCAAATCCGGAATTGCGGTCACGACGAGACCAGATCTCGGACTTTGTACTGTATTAAAAAAAAATGATACACAAGCATTTCAAACGACAGAATTGAGACATTGACGAAAGATATGCCCATTATTACTGAACAGACTCTATAATAATCACTTGTGTGAAGACCAATTAATTTTTCATAGCATTTCCCTTTCTATAGCATAAACTACAGTTATTGCATCCAGAAATTTTGTCTCAGTTCCTTTACATAGCATAAGAACGCTTTCATAAGGGTGAACTAAAATATAACACAAGCAATTTCCCTTAAAAGTATTAGAGGAAACTTCAAATTTCTTATGACCTACAGTAAGTAATTAACACCATGACTATGTTAGGTATGGGAAGAGATGAAAAAGTTTTTTCCATCCAAGTAAACACCCATTACACTTGGCACACAATTTGAGGTAAAATAATGGGTACTTTTCTGTAATTAGGGCAGTATTCAGAAATGTATGTATGTATGCCTGTGTTTATGAATGCCCCATGTGCATATATATTTAAATAAGAATGAATTAAAGCTATTTGCACATACATTTAGATACATAGATGATATTATAACTTTCAATAATAATTCTGCTTTTGAGCAATTCAAAATTTACCCAAATAGTTTAACACTTAATAAAACGGATACGAATCAAGATATTATTGAATACCTAGACCTGCTAATTATTAAACACAGCAAAATTAAATTATATGATAAAAGAAGGAATTTCAATTTTCCTGCTATTAAGCTAATTAATTGGAACTTTAATCTCTAGAAAAGTAATAGAAAACACATTTCATAGCCAAATAATCAGAATAAAAAATATATATACTGAAATATAATATTTAAAGGAAGAAATAATAAAGCTAATTAATGTTCAAGTTGATAAACAAGTACCAGCAAAATTTATTAATTTATATATTAAAAAGGCAGGCATTAACTTTACTTTATAATTTTTTAGCTCTTTATGGTATGATAACATTACCTTAAACCTTAGCTGGAGGGTAATGGAGGATATAATGGAGTAAAGGAATTACCTTGTATATTTTTATTGTAAATGAATTTGTAAATATGTATATTTAATCAATACTGGATTCTTTCCTTTTACTAATAAAGGGCCAACTCTTTTCAAAAGTCTCAATTATAGCCCGAATTGAGTGAAGATTTTAATCTTCTTCTAATTTTCCATACTTTAGCCAGTATTTAGTAGTTTTGATATACCAGTTGGAATCAAGTTTATTAAAACTTTCGGCACAGCTTTAGTATTAGTCCTTTTTGGCGAGAAATTTGTTTGGCGACATTTTGGAGCGATAAATGAAAAATTATGATAACCTTGGTAACCCTAAATACTGAGCTTCAAACATGCCGCCATTTCTGTCCACGTAACTTTAACGAATTGGATAGGTATCAGAGCTTTGATGGCAGGAGGGATAAATTGTGTGTTTTTCTTAAAGTTACTTTTGTGTTAGGAAAGCACAACATTTAAAATATTTTTTAAAAAGCCAAATTTTTGATAGTTAAAACTGGTGCTTTTAATATTACATCACATGAGTCTTGACATTTTTTCATATGTCAATTCTGCATATTATTATAAACGCCCCCCCCCTCCCCAAGGAAAAAAAAAAACACATTTTCAGTAGCATGAGGTAAACTCTTGGTGTTTCCTTTGCTAAGGAGATCAAAATTACTATGGTCTAAAAATACTTGTATACCTCATATTAGAACTATACGGATGTGTAATTGCATGAATTCATAGGTTCAAATCAGGTTTCATTATTGCTTTTATAACATTTTCATAATTTGTCTGACTATAAAAAATATAATGTTGCTTAGATTATGGAATATATTACTTATAATTTAGAGTTCTCAAATTTTGTAAATCTTACAACCTAACAGCTGTATATGAATAACCTTCACTGAGTATTATTACTTTCATTAATAGTATGTTGACATAACAGTCGACTTTTTATTTTAAATTTTATGCAAATTTTCTACATTACTTAAACATTTTATCTAACAGAAATCTGAATTTTTTGTAATAAAAACTCTATAATAAAAGTAAGAGTACAATTTATATATAAAAATTTGACTACATGGCAAGCACTTAGATACTGATTTCAATGTCTTTAAATGTTATTATCATAAAGTTTAGATATATTCTTATTAAATTAAGATATACTTTTATTCTATTATAAAGTTTAGATGTACAGAACAGAAGGCACACTTTGTACTTACGATTCGGTCAACCACTTGTGGCAAGATAACTTATGATAACAATTAAGTTCAAATGTAAAATTTAAATTCAAATAAATTTGTAGCCCAAAGGCTGCACAAATCAATTTAATGCAAAGTTGGTTAAAAACTTAACTGGCAGGGAATTCAACTATCAGCAATTATAATGCAAGGCTGAAGACTACAAATCTTTTCTTATCTAGCAACCTATTAATGTGGCCTCAAAAGGCAAAACACGGTTTGTTTTACAAAATAAAAACGTCATTTGGATTCTGGTGAGAAAACGGATGGAGGAAATTGACAGTAAAGATCCCAAGCATAAAATAACTCTGGTTACAAAATAAAGGAACGTTACAATATACTTTGTTCCCTGATTAATTATTCAGTATATGAAATAGTGTAATGCTTTTTTTTTTTTTTCATCGCATACAAATTATTTAGTTTATTTAAATGCTTTCCAAAACTGACAGGATTTTGCAAACATATTGACCATATTTTTCGACCTATAGATGCAACACTTCTTCTCTTCAGAAGTAAGATTTAGAATTAAGAAATAAGAAAATAAGAGAGAATTATGAATAGAAAATAAATACATATGCTGGCTAGCAGAAGAAGGATGCCTTCATAAATACTTTTTAAGACAAACTGGCTCAGATTCACATTACATCTACGGAAAACTACTAAAACTCTCATATAGCCAGCCTGAACTACCACTGTTCAGTGGCTATCACTCCACCACTAGTGGATTCCAATGACTGTTTGAATTTTTCACAGAAATCATCATTTACGATGATTGTTGTATTATTACCATTGGTACAAAATTTACTCATTATGATAATTTAATTTTAGCTTTTAAATTATAATCATAAATTACTGTTGAAGATTTGTTAACAGTAATCATAAATTACTGTTGAAGGTTATTTGTATTGTGAAATATGTTATGAAAAATACAGCTTTATTTTCGTATATCACGTTTACAGGTTAGTTTTACATCTATATGCTCATTATATGTAAATTTTTACTACCATATGCTTAATATTTTGTTTTGTCTGCTAATTTGAATTTACATGCACTAAAAATCACGTTTACGGCTCGGCTCATCCCTTGGTGAGTAAAAATTGCAACGGCGCCAACGGGTTCTCTGCGGATGAAAACCCAAATTTTAATAAAACAAATAGCAGCTTGTCACTCAACTTTACTTACATTATTAGTACCATCTATATTATTTGCAGAACACACATCACTTAGGAAATACTTTTGCAGACCCCAACACTAATATGGCAGGTAAGTTAGAATTAAAACTTACTATTTACTTGCTTTTAAGTTTTTTTTATGTAGTATTTAAGTATTTTCTAGATATGTAATTATTTTTTAAGTATATATTTGTTTTTTATAAATTATGAATTAGTTCTTTTTATTTAGTTTCTTATTGGTTTTTATAAATTATGTCTTGTTCCTTTTAAGTTTCTTTTTGATTTATATGCATATTCATGTCGGGGAGGTTTCTGTAGACAAGGGTTTATAAAATGCATTAATTTCTAAATTTTTCTGGAAAATTTAATTTTTTTAAAAAAATTCAATTTAATACTAGACTTTACATTGCTTATTTCTCAAAATACTTCATTAATGGTAATTTTCCTTTTAGACCTTTAATTTTTAATTGCTAATTTCTCAAGGTACCACTTTATTGGTATTTCTTTTGAACATTCTTCACTATGTATTTACATTTGGTTTTGACTTTTACCCTTGCCTGCACGAATAATGAAACACGAATTGAATGATTGAAGAGTTAGGTTTGGAGGCAACTTCCCCTTGATAAGTCTGTCTCCTGCCTGCTCAACAATCATTCACTTATGCATTTTTTTAAAAAAAAATAGATTAATTTTAATTTGCTAAATTGGTAAATTTATTTTCATGGTTTGGTTTTGCACTGGATTTACTTAAGCTATCTGAATTTAAATGATATTGTAGATTAGTTCGAAAATTAAATCTTTTATATATTTGCACTTTTTTTAATTTTAGCTTTAAATTTATTTTTTACGTATTTACATATATATGTATGTGTATACATACATTTCTGAATCTATTCTCAATAACAGAACAGTAAAAAATAATGTTCTTTTAACAATTTAAAGATTAGGTACAAATATATTTAAAAGTATTAATGCATAAAATGCTGGGGGACTAGTATAAACTCTATACATTGACTGTTCTATTAACTTTTACTCAAAGACATGAGGCTTTTCTTCGGTGCAGATAAATATTTCTTCTTCCCACCAAACGATACTTTACATAATTCATGACGTGCATGAGATTATCACATTCCTCACACCACACGTCAGATTTCACTATTATATGAATAAGCATATGCTTCTTTAAATAACACTTTTGCTTAATGGCATATATGATGTTATTCTCTTGCGTGAATAAGCATATGCCTGTTTAAATAACCTTTAAGACTAAATGGCTTTTTACATACCTCACATACATGAGTTTTCTCTCCTATATGAATAAGCAAGTGCTTATTTAAACCAGTCTTTCGTCTAAATGATTTCTTACATACCTCACACACATGAGGTTTCTCTCCTGTATGCATAAGCATATGCTCGTTTAACTTAGGCTTCTGCATAAATGATACATTACATACCTCGCATACATAAGGTTTCTCTCCAGTGTGAATACGAATATGACACCTAAAATAACTTCTTGATCTAAATGAGCTTTTACATACCTCACACACATGAGGTTTTTCTCCCGTGTGAATAAGCACATGATCATTTAAAGCACGCTTTAGTCTGAATGATCTGTTACATACCTCACAAACATGAGGTTTCTCTTCTGTATGAATAAGCATATGCCTCTTTAAACAAATCTTTTGTCTGAATGATCTGTTGCATACCTCACAAGTATGAGATTTTACTCCAGTATGAATCAGCATGTGCTTAATTAATTGATGCTTTAGTTCTAATGATTTATTACAAACCTCACACACATGTGGTTTCTCTCCTGTGTGAATAAGCATATGTTGTTTTAACTGACTCTTGTATCTAACTGCCATATTACATACCTCACATATATAAGGTTTCTCTCCTGTGTGAATAAGCATATGCTTGCGTAAAGTACCTTTAAGTCGATAAGACTTGTTGCATACGTCACACACATAAGGTTTCTCTCCTGTATGAATACGTATATGCCCGATTAAATCATTCCTTTTCCTAAATGACTTGTTACATACCTCACAAACATGACGTTTCTGTTCTATATGAATAAGCATATGCCTCTTTAAACAAATCTTTTGTCTGAATGATCTATTACACATCTCACAAGTATAAAGTTTTCCTCCAGTATGAATATGCATATGCTTAATTAATTGATGCTTTAGTTCAAAAGATTTATTACAATTCTCACACACATGTGGTTTCTCTCCTGTGTGAATAAGCATATGTTGTTTTAACAGATCCTTTTGTCTAACTGCCATATTACATACCTCACATATATAAGGTTTCTCTCCCGTATGAATAAGCATATGCTGGCTTAAAGTACCTTTAAGTCGAAATGACTTGTTGCATGTGTTACATGCATAAGGTTTCTCTCCTGTGTGAACACGTATATGCCTGTTTAAATCATTCCTTCTCTTAAATGACTTGTGACATACCTCACACACATGAGATCTCAGTGCTGAGTAAATATTCTCTCCTGTGTAGATATCAATGTATTCTTTTAAATTATTCATTTTTTTCCGTAAAATCCTAGTATACGGTACGGCCTTTTCGAGACTTTGAAAACTGTCACCAACACCAAAATGCCGGGTTTACTGCTCATCATAATGTCGTCAAATCCCTACTGTACTGTATACTAGGATTAAACTGCTTTCAGTATTTTGCGCGAATACTCATGTGATTAACTTCATAAAAATATGAATGCAACTGTACATGAGGCTGATGTTATGTTTCGTATAAGCATGCCAGGATTTTCAATAACACTTCATAAAAACTAATTTCGCATATTTCGGATAAAGTATGGTGCACACACCTATAATGATGAATTTGCGATATTACGCCATAGTCCTAAATTACGATTACATGATGTTTTGATTTTTCAAGAGTTCTTAGGCAGCGCTTAACATTCTGATGATATTATTTAAAAGCCACATTCGATCGTACACAATATGACAATATGCAAAATATTTTGCTGTACAGAATAGAAACTGTATATTAAACTACTACAACACTTGCGAGATATTGTTCACAATGTTAATAAAACACGGTAAAGCTTTTTCGAAACAAAATCTGTGTTGTGTAGTAAGGTTCTAATTTAGCTGCTTGTGGCACAAGCGCCTAGACATTGGGTTCTCATCTATCCCAGAGCTCCCCACTCTCGGCTGCTCGCCAGACGTCATTTCCGTTTGAGAAGATGTAAATAAGTTGGGAGGGGGGGTTGAACCAAAGATAAAGTGGTTGTCGTCTTTCTCAGATCCGTATTATTCCATGCAGCTCTTAAATATCGTGTCCCCTCAAAATATACATTTTTAAATGGTTAATGATGGTTTTTTACTTCTGTTGTTATAATGTTACCTATAATATTAAGCAGATAAGTTTTTATGAGTAATATTATAATGAAATAATATATTTCGAATGATATTTTATTTTTTAAAATTACATTTCGGAAGATGTTAGGTGTTACATCCAATAAATGATTTCAGTAAAATAAAGATTATTATCATTTTATTGGCTCTGTGAGATGACTGAGAAGTTTTATGCACTCCCAGAGTCACCAAAATTAACAAACTGGTGTGGTGTAATCTAAATTCAAATGACTTCAAACTGCATAAAAATAACAAAATGTATAATTTTTCTATTTTATTTATAATGATGTTCTAAGGAATTTAAATGCTATTTAAAATCTGTAGTATTGTTAAGGATGTTATGAATAAGGACAGCAGTTGTGTCAAACTAAAATGCTGAAAGCGGTACGTAAATAGATAAAGAAAAATGTCTTTAAAATATAGTTTGGGAAAAATGAATATGTTAACTGTGTTAAGTTGTGAATTCATTAACGCACTTCATGTACTATAACTAGCACTGATAAAGATAAAGTTTTCTTAATATCGATAAACAAAGTACATAAAAACATATTCCTACATATCATTAAAATATTAGTATTTTTCATGAATTCCAGAGAAAATATGCTAATGAATAATAAATACCATGGTCAAGAATTACCTAAACAAACAGCAAAAAAAAAAAAAAAAAAAAAAAAAAGATTCCCTACCTTGATACATAAGAAAGGAATATCACCATGTAACACATTGTTCACTTGTGTCAATATCATAGGCATTTTCTTCAGATTCTCCATTAACAAGTTGTATCTGTTAAAATGCCCCTGAGGCAGAAAAACAATCATCTGCTGATGGGACAGGTGCATATTTAAAACATAGAGATTCACAGGATTCGTAACGATATCAAACATGTTTTCACAATGCTTGAACCTACACCTTTTTCAACGTAAATATTGAGACACATTTTTCATCACATCAAATGCATACAAAGAGGCTACTAAATTTAGATTCTGTTTCTCCAGGGAAGCTTGTATTTGAGAGAAATATGAAGCTATAAATGTGAGACTCTTATTTAGAGATGCCTATTTAAATAACGCCTAAGCATTTTAATCGAAGAACATAAAAAATATTGACAGCATCTGTGGTTTTGACAAAATACTAGTCATTAGGGCCAACCTTACTGTATTTTCTACCCACGAAAGCATACAGAAAGTAAAAATCTCTTAATCACCCTTCACTGAAACCAGAAATAAATGAATAAAGATAGAACATTTCACAAAGAAATCTATAAAAAGACTTCAGTATTTGGCATTCTGTGCAATCACCCTACCTCCACCTCTTAAAAACGCTACTACTCGCCAAAATAGCAAGCTCACGCTACCATATTCCTCACTTTTTCAAAACTGGATTTACAGGCAACAATATATCAACTGCAATCTCTCTAAAGACTTTTGCTCTAGCAGGTAATTCTAAAAACATCCTTTTTACATTAGAAATAAGTTTGGAACTGTCTGCGAACAATTCATGAAACTTTTCGGCAAGCTGTACAGGGTGTGCATTTTAGATACAGTATTTTGAGAAACGCCCCTGTAAATGCCTCACCTTTTTTATACATCTCATCATTCAGGAAAAAAATGGCATAGTCATGTTTACTTCTATTAAGACGAAATAAATTCTATTGATGAAACTTGAGATATACCGAAACTGTTGGTTTCTTTCTACATCTGCTATCAGAAGGAATATATCTGATATTTTAGGGTGTAAGGTTTTAGTTGCAATGTTACATATGAATTTTACCACAGCATTCATTCATGAAAATAAATTGCTGTCCAAAATCACACTTTGGATATCCTAAACTGCACCAATGTAAGCAGTATGTCAATATGTTCTTCTTAAAATAGATTTCTAGGGAATTTATCACTTTCAAAATATCATTTTGCAGATGGACTTTTAACTTTCCAAAATGTCATTCAATTCAAATCATTCATGAACTACTTATGACATGACATGCAGCTGTAAACACCAGTAAATGTTTTGTTGTTTCATTGGCATTACACTTCCTCTTAATTGTATGTTTTTGCTATGCTACAAAATAAAATTTTTGAGCACTAAGTGGTTTTTCTGGTGCTTATGTATCAATAAAAGTGTCTATTCCAAATTCTTTTGAAAAATTGTTCATTTTCCCTATCATTAAAAGCTCTTTCTTAAGCTTGGCAGTATAGCACATAAGGCAAAGCAAAGAAAGAAATGAAACTGAGAGAAGAAATTTTGACAGAACCTAGTCATCACTCTGGCATTCATGCTGCTAAGTTCGTCAACAATAACCTTCCTGAGAAGGAGCATTTTATACATTTATTTTTTTAGGTAATTTCTAATTATCACACCCCACCACCACCAAAAATTATAAATTTGTTGCTAACTTTGGAGAGAGATGTTTATTTGAGTACTTTTGTGTCTATTTTAATAATGCATCTAGTGCCACCTATTTCTTTTTTTCTACAATACACACATACTCCTTTTTTTTTTTTTTTTTTTTTTTTTTTGCTACTGTTTGATTTTTTGGACACAGCATTGGAATCAAAATTTTAAAATTAAAATATAAAAAAGGTAAAAAAAAGAGGTCCATAAAGCCTTTAACCCTTTGATGGGCGGCGAGACGGCTTTTTTTATCAGTTTTTATCTCCAAGATGATAGCTGCAAAATTCTGTTTAAAATACATACAATAATACCTTTCAGTTTCCTAAATATATAACAGATGGTGGCACTAGTAATTCATAGAAATCATGTATGAAAAAATTCTTTGCAGGTCTAATTTTGAAGCATTTCTCGTTTTAATTTCTTATGCAATTTAAATCATTTGGACAACTTTTGGTATTAGAATGAATACAGTCAAAAGTCGTTAATTCGGACACCCATAATCCGGAATGATCT
Organism: Stegodyphus dumicola; assembly: GCF_044657685.1. Taxonomy (NCBI): domain Eukaryota; kingdom Metazoa; phylum Arthropoda; class Arachnida; order Araneae; family Eresidae; genus Stegodyphus; species Stegodyphus dumicola. The sequence continues at coordinate 150,897,207 of NC_140768.1, forward strand.
ATAATCCGGACCTCAAAGCTAAAAACTTTCTGCCCATGCGCCGCGTTGACACATGCGCATAGGCGTTTATGCTTGCGCGTAAGACTTTTTATGTCTGCGCATATGCGTGTGCGCAAGTGCAGAATACGTTTTCGCGTGAGCGTTTTATGTATAACGGATGGTATAAGCTAAAATTATCTAATTATCTATTTCAGTTAATGTTGATGATTGAGTTGTTCCTTAATTTTCGAATTGGATCCGGCTTATTATTTTTTGCAGCCTGTAAGAGCAATACTATAAAAGTAAACTTGAACTTTCGATTATGTCAAATAGAATTTCCGATTCTGGAGCTCCCAAAGGATCATACAAAACGAAAGTATGTTTCGATGTCAATCAAACAAAACGTGGAATTGCTGCAAAAAATGGATAAAGACATGAAGAATGTGACAGAGAGGTTAGTGAAAACGAAAAAATTTCGATTGCAAGTTAGTCGGTATTCTCGGCACAGCAATTAACGGGACTTGAACAGCGGAACTTTGTAACTGAACAAGAAATTATGTCTGTTTATAGAATTAAAGAGAAAGTATTATCACATAAAACGAAGCAACTTAAACAACTTACATTGAAAGAAATGTTTAATAAAGTAAACAAATAAATATTAAGCTTTTTTTTTTTTTGTAAATTTTGATACCCTTTAGATCATAATTGTTCTTTATTTCATAAATTACGGTTTCATGTTTTTAATTTTAGAATTTCTGCATGCCATCTTAGGAGATTTAAACTGATAATCTATAATCTGGAAAAATCGATAATCCGGAATCGCCGAAGTCCCGACGAGTCCGGATAAACGACTTTTGACTGTATTTTTTTTCTTGCAGATAAAAAGTATTATTTGAATTCATATATATATATTAATTAAAAATGGTTGAAATGAAAAGGTGGGACAAATTTGTCCCATCACTCATGTAGGAAATACTGCTACTAGGGGACAGGACTATTGAAAATGTTTTCCGAACATTTGTTCCATTGTGATTTTGTACTTTCGGTTTAATATTGTTACGAATTTGGTATTTAAAAAGCTAATGTTAGTTCAATTATAAATTAAATGGTTTTATTTCTCGCGCAGTGCAGCGCGTGACGAATATTAAAAGAAAGCTAAGCCGGGAAAATTAAAAATACAAGAGCGCGTGCGTTAAATAAATAAATATCTCTTTTTGATTTCGAGAAAGTACTGGAAAATTCTAGCGCGTGATTTTAAAAGCTTATAAAAGGAGGAAAACATCTCAGTTTGTAGTAGTTGCTTAGTTTGTTGTTGTTTAGAAAACTACTGTTGTTGATTGTAGCGAATTCGCGGATTAGCGTTCTTTAGCTGTTTTGAATTACGTTCTATTGACATTTGAGTAGTTAAAAGAAAACTACTGTGAGATATTGTAATACTGCATGATAATTTGAGAAAATTTAAGCATTTTTGTTGTGATAATAATAAATTTTTGTTCATTTTTCATCGGACTTGTGCATTCATTTCATAACGAACCCGTACGCACGCAACAATTTTTGGTGTCAGGAGTGGGGTTTGAATGCCAATAACAAGAGCGATGGAAGAACAATTGAGACAGCTCATTAGTGCTTTTGCTGCATTCCAAGAAAAGATGGAAGCTGGCCAAGCATCATTTAAGGAAGAAATGAAATTGGGCCAGGAATCCGTTAAGGAAGAAATGAAATTGGGCCAGGAATCCGTTAAGGACGAAATGAAAGCCGTTCAAGCTGGTCAAGAAGAAATGAAAAGAGAAATTACTTGCATAATAGAAAATAAATTTGAAGCTATGGAAGGCAGAATTGACGCAGTTGAAAATAAAGTTGGACATATTGAAGAAAGAGTTTCTTCGGTGAAAGAAGAAATAGAAGAAAGAGTTTTTTCGGTAAAAGAACAAATTGATGAGAGAGTTTCTGCAGTTGCCAAAGAAATGGATACTTTAAAGAAATTCGTAGCGTCGGCAGGGAGCAGGAGTGATGATTTTAAATTCTTACCAATGCCTGCTCGTCCACCTCTGAAGCTATCCACATATGATGGGAAGACCTCCTGGCAGGTGTATAAGACACAATTTTCTATCGTGGCGGATGCGAATGGATGGGATTCCCAAGCTAAGGCCTGTCATCTCGCCGCTTCTCTAAGAGCCGACGCAGCGGATATCCTTCAGACTCTTCCCGAAAACAAAAGGTTAGATTTCGAAGCTCTGTCCGGCGCCTTGGAGTTGCGCTTTGGGGAGAAGTGTTTAAAAGACTACAGCAGGCTCCAATTAAAATCTCGTCAACAGAAGCCTACCGAAACACTTCAGGAGCTCGCCGCGGATGTTGAAAGGCTGTCCCATCTCGCCTTTTCGGAATGCCCGACAGAAACAAGGGAAATCCTGTCCTTGCAATACTTTATCGACGGCATCCGAGATACTGAAATACAGAAAGCTCTACGAATGGCGGATGTAAAAGATTTAAAAAGTGCTCTAGTGTACGCCATGAAATTTGAGGCAGCCCAGCAAGCCACTCGTCGAGACCGCTACCCAGTTAGAGCTGTGCGAGTCCATGAGCCAGTGGATCAACTGATGGCTCGTTTAGATGATTTAGCCAGACAAGTCGAAGATTTGATACGGAGTAGGAGCGAGAAGAAAGTGGCTCTAAGGTGTTGGAGATGTGGTAGTGAAGGTCACCTAAGACGGAATTGCAGAACACCCCAGGGTACGGAATATAAAGCAGATGATTTTACCAGACAAGTCAGTGGCTTGAGACGGAACAGAAGTGAAAAGAAACTAATTCTAAAGTGCTGGAACTGCGGAGTTGAAGGCCACATACGAAGAAAGTGCAGACCCCGAGGTACGGAAAATAAGACCATTTCCCAGCAACAATGCAGTAAACAAATTAGTGACCATATCGAGGAACGGAGGTTGCCAGATAGTGAAAAACCTTGTTTTAAAGCTCTTAAAATTTATACAGTGAGTGGCAACAATAACGGACTGTCCATCAATGGGAATATCGATGGAGTTCCTTGCAGTATGATCATTGACACAGGAGCTAATGTTACCATCATTAGGAAAGATTTAGCTGAACAGTTTAAAGATAAACTTATTTGGACGCCATCCTGTGTTACCCTTCAGACTGCGTCTGGTGACAAGATCGACATACCTGGGAAGTTAAACGTAAACATCACGTTTGGAAGTGCCGCCTACCATCACACGGCATATGTGGCGGATATTACAGATCCATGCATACTCGGATTGGACTTTTTAAGGAAATACAATTTTTCCTTAGACTTGAAAAACAACAAACTGCTTTCAGGATCTGAAGACATGACTATCCATCCTAAGAAGGGATCCTCACCTGGAAATGCCGACGCTTTGTCCGAAAGAACCAGCTCGAGAAACAGTCGAAATCATGCTAGGGTCGAAAAGAAACACCAGACTACCAGCTATTCTCCATCTCAGATGCTCTTCGGTCGAGACCTTCGTCTGCCTTGTGACCGCCTGTTTCATCGCCGTACGGATGCGCCTTCATCGCCTGAGGAACACATCCAAGATGTCAAGGCCCGTTTTGAAGTGATGCACCGTTCCGCACGAAAGCGAGTGAACTTGGCGACGGAGAAAGTGAAGACCAGATACAACACGAGAGCTGCTGGACATAGATCCAACGAAGGAGACAAGGTGTGGTTGTGGAACCCGATTCGACGAAAAGGAGTCAGGCCTGATTTACAGTCACCTTGGGATGGTTCGCACACAATCCTAAACAGGCTAAATGACGTCATGGTTCGGATCCGTGAGTCTTCGAACTCTTACGACAGGTTAGCTCATTACTATGGCCATAGTACGTAATGTAAATAATTGTAAATAGTATCAGACCATGTTCCTTTTTGTTTATAAATGTGTATTTAGTATTTGATTTGTATTTAGTATTTGTTTTGTATTTAGTATTTGATAGCATTTGATTTGTTTTATGTATTGCATTTATTGTTCATGTTGTTTATTATAGTAATGTAATGCTTATTAATGCATTTATGCCACAGTTGTAAGTTTAGCTTCCTGTCCAGGGATTGTACTGCCCGGGACGTGCAGTCCTTGGGAAGGGGGCAGTGTTACGAATTTGGTATTTAAAAAGCTAATGTTAGTTCAATTATAAATTAAATGGTTTTATTTCTCGCGCAGTGCAGCGCGTGACGAATATTAAAAGAAAGCTAAGCCGGAAAAATTAAAAATACAAGAGCGCGTGCGTTAAATAAATAAATATCTCTTTTTGATTTCGAGAAAGTACTGGAAAATTCTAGCGCGTGATTTTAAAAGCTTATAAAAGGAGGAAAACATCTCAGTTTGTAGTAGTTGCTTAGTTTGTTGTTGTTTAGAAAACTACTGTTGTTGATTGTAGCGAATTCGCGGATTAGCGTTCTTTAGCTGTTTTGAATTACGTTCTATTGACATTTGAGTAGTTAAAAGAAAACTACTGTGAGATATTGTAATACTGCATGATAATTTGAGAAAATTTAAGCATTTTTGTTGTGATAATAATAAATTTTTGTTCATTTTTCATCGGACTTGTGCATTCATTTCATAACGAACCCGTACGCACGCAACAATATTCTGAAATTTTTTTGGTAGGTTTATGGTTATTTCTAAGATATCACAAACTATAATAATCATTTGAGATATGTTGATTAATTTGACCACTTAAAAATGTCTATATCAGACTGAGAGAAAAAGTGTCAAATGGTGCCACAGAATTTTTTTTCATTTCCTTGATGTTTGTGTAGTTAATTCATTCATATTGTGTAAACAGTTACCCGCAGAATGAGAACATTTAAAATCTCTAAAATTGTTTAAAATGTATATAGCTGGAAATTTACTGAATATGAGTTCTATAGAGAAAAAAATACCAGAGTCCTGTACATGTAAAGTAATAGTAAAATTAATATAAGTTAATTTTACTAAGACATAGGTCATCAAATGAATTTTCAATATAATGTAATTTTTAAACAATGAAAATTTTAAGAAGAATGTTGCCCCTGAATATTTGTCTTGTTATTTATCATAACTGTGAGAGGAATATTTTGTACTGATGTCCGAATTAAATTTTTCATTATTTTTCTTCTTTTTGTTTGTTTAAAGGTTCTTTGCTGTACAATTTTTTTATTAGCTGGTATGTTTACAGTTGGAGGTTCAAAGTGTGGTATACTCGTATTTATTGCAGATTTATAAATTTTCTCCATTTTAGTTACTTCATTAGGTGTTGTTATTGAGTTTAGTAAGCTTGTAAATTTATTCAGCAGTGCTATTTTTCTTTCTGCTAATGTCAAAGTTTGTGATGTACTTTGCATTAATTCATTTACTATTACTATATCATTTGTGTCGTCTATTATCAATGAAGGATCATTACAGGAATCATGAACTGTATCTGCTGGACTGTTTTTCTGCATCTGGCATAAATAATGAATATGCTTACACATATTCCACTTAATTGAAGAATCTATACATGTGCACATATATGTGTTTATGCATACATTACATTCAGTACACTTCAATTCACAGTTACCCTCACTGATCACTTTTTGTATGGTATACAAGTCTAAATTGTTTTCTGATGAAATAATCCAGCCACTTTCATTTTGTATAATTTGTGATGACAGTGTTAAGCTGGTTTTTTATCTGTTTTTTAAGTCTAATTTTACTTGTCAATTTTCCTTTATTTGATGTAATGATTCTATCAAACATTTTATCCCTAATAAATTTCATAATTGCATGCACAGCCTTATCAAATCTTTTAACATTTTTTCCATGTAAATAAATATATGTACTTTAATGTTCGATGCATTCTTTCAATATGTATATTCGTATTTAATCCACAATGAACTCTGTGACAATAAGCCCAAGTAGTTGCATCTTTTAAATAATGTCTTGAAAAATAATTAGCAAAATCAAGTGTATCGGGATCAGTTTTCAAGTAATTTAACACAGCTTCTGCTGCAGTATTAAAACTCTGTATACACATTCTTGTAAAGAAGTGCGGAGAACCTGATACTCTTGGGCTTGTTTTTCTCTACCACTGATTTTTTTTAAATTCTTTCGCCATGCACGGTCAACATGCCATGCACAAAAGAGGCGTTTTTCACGTGTGCCCATCTCTGAAACCTATACATTAAAAAAAGAATCAGCCATATCTGACATGAAAACTTTTGGTTGTAATGTGCCAATGATTTGCTTGATTATTGAGAAGAATATAGACAAAACTGGTTGGTCACTTCGATTCGAATGCACAAGGAAATCCTTCTGTTAAATTGTTGACAGTTAATAAAACTATAAGCTCAAAGCCATATGCATTCATGCCATGAGTGCCATCTATACATACAGTTAGTCAATGAAGTCTGCGTACATCAAGAAAAGTAATATCAAATCCAAATTTATGGTGCGAAAAGAGTAGTTTCTTAAAGTTTTTTTTTTTTTTTAATATTTAGTTTCAATAAGAGACTTTGAAATTATTTAACTGTAATATTTTCATATCTAATAATTTATGCACACTAAATTTTAAAAGATAAGTGGTCAGAAATCAAAGCCAATAAAGTTTGCGTACAACGCGAAGGAGGCGGGGTATTTCTTATCTAACTTTTAAACTTCAAACTTGAGAATGCAAAGAAGGTTACACTTTCAAGGTCATTGACTTCCAAAGCAAATTTCACGTTGATTGGAAGTTGTTATTTCTATTTTCTTTGACGAAAATGACAACCAATAAAGAAATTCCTTTAGTTACGAGACAACTAATTAGCAAATTGAGAGATGAAGATAAAACTCTTCGTTATATTGGTAAAACCATTGGAAAACCATTTTCTAGTGGGCAAAGAATTATTCAAAACTATCTTGACACTGATAGTCTTGCTTTAAAACCAAGATGTGGGAGACCGAAGAAGCTAATGCAGAGGGAAAAAAGAAAAATTCTTTTACGAATTAAACAAAATCCTAAACTTTCTGCTGCAAGCATTGCAAAAGACATTTTTTTAACTAGCAACAAGGAAATTTCTCCTGAAACTGTACGAAAAGTGCTGCGAAAGGCTGATTATCATGGACGCAAACCTATATCTAAGCCATACATTTCCGAGACAAATAAAAAGAAAAGAATTGCTTTTGCCAAAACATATTTAAACTCTTCGCAGGACTTCTAGAACAATGTAATTTGGTCAGATGAAAGTAAATTTACAATATTTAAAGTTAATGGCCACCCTATTGTATGGAGAAAACCAGGAACAGAACTGAATCTGAGAAATTAAAATCCAACTGTCAAACATGGAGCTGGCGGTGTAATGGTATGGGGGTGTATGTCGTCGAAAGGAGATGGAAATTTTCACATTATTGATAAAGTCATGGATAAGTATGTTTATCTGGATATTCTGAAGAAAAATCTACGAGACAGTGCCCGAAATTTAAACCTTTCTAATACCTTTATTTTCCAACAAGACAACGACCCGAAACATAGAGTTAAAATCGTGAAGGAATATCTCCTCTATCACACTCCAAGACAATTGTGTACTCCTCCACAGTCACCAGACCTCAATCCAATCGAACATTTGTGGGCAAAATTAGAGAAACGAATTCGAAAGCACAATATTACATCGCGAAATGAGCTAATTAGTAAATTGCAGAAAGAATGGGCGAAATTTATGTCGGATGACACTTAAAAACTAGTTCAGTCAATGCCCAGACATCTGCAGGCTGTTTTGAAGAATAAAGGATATCCTACAAAGTATTGAAGTAATGTAGAAAACTTATATTTTACTTTTTTTTTTTTTTTTTTTTGAAAGTGCACGCAGACTTATTGGATGGAATTTCTGAGTTTTTTGAAAAAAATTTAAAAAGTATTACACTGATATTATTTACTTTTTATTTAAGCTTACAATTTTAGCTAATAGAAGAAAAATATGCAATGATTAAAAAACATTTTTCTATGCTTTAAGTGTTTTTTTTAATTTAAAATTTAGTTTGTACACAGACTTTTGTAGCTAACTGTATGCAGTCTGAACTAAATTTTTTTAGCATTTCACTTTGTGATTATTGTCATCATATTTGTCATTATGATGAGAATAAAATCTTCATCGTTAAGGAATGTATGTGTTGGGGATATTACACCTTGTGCCTTATAATATAACATGCATGAAATCGTGAACTAAGCATTTCATTCACCCACATGTCAACCCTCACATAGTCATTACTATGCTTTAGCAGACCAGCGGTCGAGCAGTAAAATCGCTGAACACTGGTAGTTCGGTCCGAGGTTCGAATCCCGCGAATGAGCTGGCTGCATGGGCGTTTTCGTGGTTTTCCCCATGTGTAATGTGTATACGAGCCAGTTTCCCTTAGAAAGTCCTCCCTTCCCTTAGGCAGATAGCCCTCGTGTGCTTCGCCATAATTAAATACACCAACACCATTATTATGCTTTACTGCACTGGAAGCTAATTCAAAACTTCGTTCAATGTTTTGCAGATCTTTTTTTTGTTATTAGATGCAATCGTTCGAGGCCAGAATCAGATATGGAATCGTGAATTTCATCCAAAATTGCATCAAATGGTACTTTAGCAGCTATTTTTGATGCAATAAAAGTTCTATTCTTACTTGAAAGGAAAAGATGACTCATGTCATTTTCATGGCCTACATGTGTTTTCTGGAAATATGCATAGTATTCCTCTCGTTTTGATTTGTCCAATTTTATTTTCGCAGGACAATAAGCATTAATTTTTTTACTGCCCAGTAGCTTTATGTGTCGCTTTCCATAACTCTGTGAATGAAAATGCCCTGAACGGTGACATGTAAAATATGTAACTGTACCAGTGGCATTTGGTTTTCAGATACATGTATTATAAATTTCGACTTTATTTTCTAAATCATCTTTCCATTCATGAAAACTTTCATAGGATTCAAATTTTAATTCTGATGTTTCAAGTTTTACATCATGAACTTGTAAAAAGTGTTCATTTATCAACTCATTTTCAAAATCCCCTTTACACAAAGAACATTTATACTGTCTCTTAGTTGAAATGTGATCACCATTACAACTAGAGTCACATATTTTGAGTTTGGATGTTTCACATACTTTTAAATTTAGAGACTGCAATATGTGTTCATCCGTTGGATGGCATTTTATTACATGCCTTTTCAAATTAAATTTGGAAAAAAAGAATTTCCCACGTCCGCATGGAAACTTGTTTGATGTAATCATATCCGTAGAAATATCCGAATTAGTTTGATTATTTTCATCAGATTGAACATTTGGCTCTAAAAAAGGCCCTTTATTAAAGTGATCATTTGGTCCTGAAAAGGACCGTTATGTTTTAAAATGATCAGAGATGTTTGATCAAATTAGCTTGTAAACACTCGACTACGAAAATTGCAATACGAGGATTTCCGTTCACTAGCTATTCTATCATTTGAGACCCCTCCCCACAACCGGAAATGACATACTGCGAGCGAAGAGAGTGTGGAACTCTGGGATAGATGAGAACCCAATATCTAGGCGCTTGTTGCAGTCTGTACTTGGCACAACTTTAGTATTAGTCCTTTTTGGCGAGAAATTTGTTTGGCGACATTGTGGAGCAATAAACGTAAAATTATGATAACCTTGGTAACCCTAAATACTGAGCTCAAAAACATGCCGCCATTTCTGTTCACGTAACTTTATTGAATTTGGTAGTATCAATAAACGTAACAATAAACGTAAAATTATGATAACCTTGGTAACCCTAAATACTGAGCTCAAAAACATGCCGCCATTTCTGTTCACGTAACTTTATTGAATTTGGTAGGTACAGAGCTTTGATGGCAGGAGGGATAAATTGCATGTTTATCTTAAAGTAACGTTTGTGTTAGGAAAGCACAACATTTAAAATATTTTAAAAAAGCTAAAATTTGATAGTTAAAACTGATGCTTTTAATATTACATCACATGAGTCTTGACATTTTTTCATATGTCAACTCTGCATATTATTATAAACTCCATTCCCCAAGGGGAAAAAAACCACATTTTGAGTAGCATAAGGTAAACTCTTTGTGTTTCCTTTGCTAAGGAGATCAAAATTACCATGGTCTAAAAATACTTTTTTGCCTCATATTAGAACTATAGGGATGTGTAATTGCATGAATTCATAGGTTCAAATCAGGACAAAAATTATTGCTTTTATAACAATTTTATAACTTGACTGACTATAAAAAATATAATGTTGCTTAGATTATGGAATATATTGCTTATAATTTACAGTTCTCAAATTTTGTAAATCTTACAACCTAATAATAGCTGTATATGAATAACCTTCACTGAGTATTATTATTTTTATTAATAGTATGTTGACATAACAGTCGACTTTTTATTTTAAATTTTATGCAAATTTTCTACATTACTTAAACATTTTATCTAACAGAAATCTGAATTTTTTGTAATAAAAACTCTATAATAAAAGTAAGAGTACAATTTATATATAAAAATTTGACTACATGGCAAGCACTTAGGTACTGATTTCAATGTCTTTAAATGTTATTATTATAAAGTTTAGATATATTCTTATTAAGTTAAGATATACTTTTATTCTCTTATAATGTTTAGATGTACAGTTAGTCTAGTGCAGTTAGTATTTAGTCTAGATCGGATTTTGTTGACAATCCGCCATTTTTTTCCGATCTTGAAAGCCGGTATACATTGGCGACCGAAGTTTGTCGCCAAATCAAAAAATCGCCAGAAGGACCAATACTAAAGCTGTTCCCTGTACTTCTTTTTAAGTTATACATATGCTCACAACAATAAAAAATAAAACGTTTAATTACTTTTCGATCACAACACGCTTCACAAACTAGTAGCATTATCAAACGTAAATACCGAGCTTTAATGTTTCCACCTTTTAGCCACTAGATGGCGTATCAGAGCGCTGGAATCGCGGATTCTCTTAATAATACTTTCATAAATAAAACTCAAAAATAATACTCTTTAAATTTTCCCAAAACAATATTAAAACCAAAATACATCCTTTAAATACCAAATTTAAAATACATTTACACCAAAATAATACTTTTTAAAATTTTCAAAATAAAAACACTATTATTAAATCAGTAATTATAATTCAATAGTAATAATATCATTTGCATCGCCAATCTTTTTACTAATTGTTTCTGTTTGACTTATTGTGACGAGAATACGAGTGATGAAATCGACACGAAAATACACATTTTTGTGCACTCTTGATTAGATTTTCGCAAAACACGATCAATCACCACACAAGCACAAAGCTCTCGAGAGTAATACAGAACGGCGTAGACGTAGGGAAAGATTTCCAGCCTCAAAAGTAGGTCAAAGGTAAGAGCACATTTGATGAACGACGAACTTTCGATGGAAACACAAATCACGCATCACAGGGGGCAGAAGGATGCTTCTCTGGACGTAAAATAATCTGAAGAATAACAGAATACAGGTAACAGAAGGATGATTCTCTTGAAGCAAGAACGCCTAGAGAAAAATGTAGAAACATAGAAGTCGCACAGCGGCAAATTCATCTTAAGTGCGTAACATTTTATAAGTATAATCCTTGGGGTATCTTTTTTTTTAGATAATCCCTTTGAAGGTGGGATCCTATCGGCTTTCTGAAATGTAATTTCTCATACATTATTTGTTTTGTGCAGCCGGGGCAACAGGAATGAAACAAATTTTGGAATATAAAGTGGTAGGTTTATTTTAGCATCCATCTCACAAGCGTTTCTTTCGTACCTTGAGCAGAAGCCCTATTTATACCTATGTGTGCGTCAAGAGGCTCCTCCAATCAGCGATATTAATTGAAATCACGAGATGACGCTATCTTCTCATCAGGAGTGTTCTAAAGGACTTAATATATGTAATATGACAGATTTATGAGTTTGGCGATTTGGCGGGCGCCAACAGGTTAATATATTTTATACTAAAGAAAGGATTTCGCCAAAATTTAGGAACAGGGATGCAATTTAGGTAGAGAATCGCCAACACATTATTAAGAAATATTATTAGAATTTAATTTAATCAATTGATTTAAAAATATCATTACGTATATATATGTGTGTGTGTGTGTACTTTACATTTAATTATAAGGACATATATATATGTACTTTACATTTAATTATAATTTATTTGATATATATATACATATTTACGTTTGGTAGTATTACCGATTGCAATAAAAAGGGAGGTGTACATCTAGATGATATAACGGACCCATATACAAAATTTCAACGTTCTATAACTAACCGTTTTTGAGTTATGCAAAATGCATACATACGTACTTACACATCACGAAAAAAATCCCTTTCAAGTATCAACTTAGAGTCATAATCATTAGTCATAAGTATGAGCTTAGAGTAAATGGGATTACATTTAACAATAAGTTTTTTTTTTAAAAAAAAAAGAGAGAGAGAGAGAGTCCTTCATTGTGTTCGTACGTACAGTCGGTCACAAAAGTATTCGAACACCGGTACCCTATTAGAAAATGACAAGATGGCGTTTTTTTTTCTCTTTCTCTCTGTGTGTCGTGTTATTCCATCCTAGGTTTTCTTCTCCCCCCCCCATCTTGGAAAAAACTGGAAAAAAATTGGTTACGATCTCTTTTTGAATGGGGAGATGCCATTTTGAGAAAAAGCTGACGACCCTATCTTGGAGAATGAACATGACTGCTCTACACACCCTTTCACTCTCTCTCTCTCTCTTTGAATTGGGAAGCCATTTTGGGAAAAAGCAGACGACCCTATCTTGGAGAATGGAAATGAACGCCTCTCCCTCTCTCTTTGAAATGGGAAGCCATTTTGGGACCCTCTATTCTTGGGGAAGGAGAAAAACTGAAGTCTGCATTTCGCTGTCTCTGAATACGGAAAGGCCTTTTGGGAAAAGCGGACCCTCTTCTTTTGATCTTGGAGAACTGGAAATGAACGCTCTACACGATCTCTCTTTGAATTCAGAAGGTATTTTGGGACCTTCTAATGTTGGAAAACTAAAATGAACGCTCTACACGTTCTCTCTCTCTCTTTCTCTGAAATGGGTAGCCATTTGAAAACTCCCTAACTTTGGAAAAAAACAGAAATGAACGCTCTACACCATCTCTCTTTGAAAATGGGGGGGTGTCATTTTGAGACCTCCCTCCCCTAAACTTGAAAAAAAAACTGAAATGAATGCTCTACACTTTCTCTCTTTGGACATGGGTAACCCTTTGGGGACCCTCTCCGCTTGGTAGAAAAAAAAACAGAACTGAAGTGAAGGCTCTACACAATCTCTCTTGGAATGGGATCCATATTTCGGGAAACGTGGATCACCTCATGCTGGAAAACTGAAGTGAACCACCAAGATTGGACTCTATATAATATTTTTTTTTAATTGACATCATGACCCTCCTCCCATTTGTTATTAAAAAAATTGTTTTTTTTGTTTTGGTTTTTATCCCATTTCCGATGTGATTTCAGAAATGCAATTCCATAACAGTTCAATTTCATTCGAGGTTAAATGATCTAAACAGTCTTTGACCCACCCATCCGTATGATTATTTCCTTCTCCTTCCTGTTGCACCAAATTTTGTATGTCCATATAATCATTCCATACGGGAAGGGCTGTATCCTCGCAAGGCTGTCTTGAAACACTTGGAGTCTCTTTGGGATGAGTGGAGGGATCTAGGATGTCTGGACCCGGCTGCGATTCTACCTCCATGATTTCTGGACCCGTTGGAACTTGTTTACCCGGCTGAAATTCTACCTCCATGATTTCTGGACCCGTTGGAACTTGTGAACCCGGCTGTGATTCTGCCTCCATGATTTCTGGACCCGTTGGAACTTGTGAACCCGGCTGACATTCTACCTCTACGATGTCGGGACTTTTTGAAGCTTGTGGACCCGTCTGACATTCTACCTCTACGATGTCGGGACAGGTTAGAGAAGAAGAAGAAGAGGATACTGGAAGAGGTTCTGTCTGTGAGGAGTCCGAAAGAGGTTGCCTGTTTGAACAAGTCGGGGAAGAAGAAGAAGAAGAAGAAGCTTCTGGATTCTGAAGCGGATCTTGCACGCCAGGTAGGTTCCGGTAAGTCGACCGTTTTTTAAGAGGTAATTTTTTTTCTTCCTCCTCATCTTCAATTGTGATGACTTCAATTTCATTCCGTTGCCGGGTCGATTTTGTTTCGGGCCATGACGACGGTTTGGTCCAGCTCCTCTTATCATCTAAGGAAGGGATGGGTAAAGGTGGCGGAGGGTTTTCTTCTTCTTTTTCTTGAAACATCATCGGCGATTGGAAAGAAATCTCCTCTTTCAATTGTTTCCAAAGCGAGTACGAGCACCGATCGACGAGAAAGAGACTCTTCTGGGTTGTGACGATGAGATATTGCGTTTTCGGGGGAACGACATAGTTTTGAAAAGGTCTTAGAATATATTTCTTATATTTCATCCTGTCGCTGACTTTAAAACTTCTTTCCTTCAGATTGAGGGACGATGATTCGTAATAGGCGAGAGGAGCGGCTGTGGTTTGAACAATATGAACTTCGTCCTCAGCCGTCGTTCTCACTCCAAACGTAAAATATCGTTTCGTGAGAAAAATATTCTTCCACCGAAAACTCGTGCGCGGATCTGTATATCGCCGGTCTGTTTGAATGGGCCGTCTCAAAGCTCGATCCATCCGATTCCAAGAGAAGGGAGATTCCTCTTTCGTTTGTTGCGATTCGAATAAATTTCTGTATATATTCTGAACGAGCAGGTTGGAGGATTCGACATCTTGGTTGAAAGAAACGATCGCTTGATGAGGTGGTAAATGCGGAATAAATGTCGCACAATGACACGCCAAAAAAATTTTCAAGTTGGAGATTTGCTTTAGCGTCTTCAAATCCTCCCCGTTCGAAATCCGTTGAGTTGGAAAAACGTCTAATAGCGACATGGCTCCCAATGGAAAAGAAATGATCTCGCCCAGTACTCTCGTCTTTTTATATATCTATATAGACACACACAGACACACATAGAGGATCTATGACGTCCGTTTTATTTGTTTTTTTTTGTTTCTCTCTCTCTTCTTTCCAAGAAATCTTATCTCCATGACCTCTTTTTCTTTTCTTAAAAAGATGAATGTGTGTGGGAATGAGGAAGTGAAAGTAATAATTTAATAAACAAAAAATTATCCAACCATGACCTTCTTCTTTTTTTTTTCAAAGTCACCCTTTCCAATCCAAGGACGTCCAGAGATAGAGGAAGCAGGGAGAGAGGAGGAGGAGGGAAGGGAAGGTCACACTCTCTTTCTCTCTATAAATAAAAGGGGAGAGCCCCAAAGTCGTATTTTTGTCCAAGTGGATCATGAGGAGGCATCCCCAGCTCACTACGTGTATTCCTTTCAAATATAAATATGTTGATCTTTCCTTTTATATCATCCAAGGAGTCGTTTACCTGAAAGCCTCCGATTTTTCAAAATGTGCGGGTTATTATACCGTGGGGAGTTATCAAAAGATGCGGGACGAATTTTTGTCCGACGAAAACGTGTTGATGGCTCGTGACATTCCACCTTTGGATGCACAAATTTTGTTAATGAAACAAGCCAAATATTTTTACACGTCCCACTTTCTAACCGTCTCGCAAATGAATAGGATTATGGATCGTCTTGAGAAGACAAAAGGGATTCTCGTTCATTTTAGTGAATGGTTGCGCAAATGTTTGCACGAACCTCTCTCGATCGAGAAGACTGGGAAGAATACCTATTATATTCTTCTCGAGGACTCTCCTCCTTCGTCTCATCATAGAGAGGCCACGACTTTTGAAAAAATCCTCGAGCAAGAAAAAATAGAATGGTGGAACAACTACCCCATCCCTCTCCCCGAGCATCAAGAGGAGCCTGTTCAAAAGAAAAAGAAAAAACCTTTCCAAAAGCCTATCCTCATCCTCCTCGATAATGATGGGGATGAGGAGAAGACTGTTCAGATTCCTCTCAGTTTGTCAAAACCCGTCGAGGATGAAAAACCTCTCCCTTCCTCAAAACCCCTTGAGGAAGAGAGACCCCTCGAGAAGGAGAGATCTCTCCCATTGTCAAACCTCCTCGAAGATGAAAAACCTCTCCCTTTCTCAAGACCCATCGAAGATGAAAAACCTCTCCATTTATCAAGACCCCTCGAAAATGAGGGACCTCTCGATTTGTCAAAACCCCTCGAGGATAAGGGAACCAAAACTTCTCTCTCTTTCGAAGAGGAGGGACCTCTCAATTTGTCAAGACCCCTCGAGAATAAGGGAACCGAAAATCCTCTCCCTTCTCGAGTAGTAGGAGGAGGAGAGACCGCTTTATGTCTCAAGACAGGACCCCCCTCTATCTCTTGAGGATCCGAGGGAAACGATTCCTATTGAAAAACCATCTATCGACGATCCCCAGAAAAGGTCTTCGGAGGAGATTAGACTTCCATGTAGAAAACGAATCTGCCACAATCATCATCATCATAATAATAATAATAATATACCCCCTTCTCAACAACAGAATCCTACAACATTTGCAGATAAATGCATTCAAACCAATCCCTTTATAGTAACCCTTTTGATTGGAGAACCCGTGCATTAGCCTCGAAAAAAAAATGAGATTCTAGACTGTTTCTATGACCAGAATGTTAAGCCAATAGATAGGTCTAGCTCAGAATTTTTCTTTTAAAAGAAAATAAATAAATAATCCAAAGACTATTCGTAAATATAAATGGTAAAGTTTCGAGTCGGCTGGAAAAAAATTTTCAGAGCTGAGAAAAATTCTCCAACTCAAAAAAAAAACAAAAAAAAACACCTTTTTGTTAATTTTTATCATCTCTTAGACATGATAAAAATTAACGACCCTCTTCCCTTTTCGTCTGGGAATGTTGTCTCACTCTTTTGAAAAACAAATCGTGATTCATTCATGGAATGATTGCCATTAGAGAAAGGATGAGTCATGGTCTATTTTTAGAAAGGGTGAGACATCCTTCCCAGACAAAAAGGGAGGGTCATTAATTTTTATCATGTCTAAAGACATGATAAAAATTAACCAAAAGTTTTTTTTTTTTTTTTTTTTTTTTTTTTTTTTTTTTTTTTTTATCTCAGCTTTGAGAAATTTTTTTTTCTCCCAGCCGATTCGAGACTTTACCATTTTTTTAAGAAGGATTTCTCCCTGATCTATTATTTCAAAATTCCAAGTTTCGCTTCAGAACCATCTATGCTGTTGAAGAAGTAACGTGATATATGTATTTTTTTAATGAGTTCTGTCAAGATTGAATTGTGCAGGATCGACCTTGCGAATTTCTTCTCTGTGTCTTTAAATAATAATGATACCGAACCGCTTTTTGTAGAGCGCAATGGAAAAAACCTTTTGTATGGTTAGGACAATTCATGTGTTCGATCCCATTGTATTTGAGAATCTCTTGCGTCGATTCCGAAATGTAATAAATGGATCTTTGCAACCATTTCTCTAAAAACCGCCGTTTCATTTCTCCTCGCACCCAAATCATGGAAAAAGGTTCCATCAACATCGTTAACACCCATGGAAAATAACTGTACGGAATTTCTCCTTCGTACCACGACAAGCCGTGATAATAATCACTTGCCCACACAGCGGTTCGTTTTTCTTTCTCGGTGAGCATTTGCCATGGAAACGGGGGTTTAAAAACAAATACCCCTCGAGAAGTACCGTCCAATGTGACGTAAGCCAATTCTTTCACAATAAAGGCTCCTTGAGAATCGTAGAAACCTACAAAGTCGAGCACGAGTTCCATGTTTTTTATTTCTTTTTCTTTCCAAGGTGACCTTTATTATTATGATGATGGATGTGTATTGAGATACGCACGATATTATTCAAAAAACAAATATATATACGAATGTGACCTTTCCCAGAATTCATACGACCTGTCACGTGCAACCTTCTCTCTCTATATATATATATAAAAGAGGAGACGGCGAGAGAACGCTATCCATTTTTTCCTTCAGGACACACAGCGAGAGAGAGAGAATTTTGTTTTCTTTTTTTCCTCAATTGAAGAAGATGGACATTTTGAGTGCCAAACCTCTCAAAGATTCCTACATTGTTCTGGACATGGAATACTTTCACTGTTATGATCCAAAGACGGGAGATATATGTTTCATCTTGAAAGAACTGGGCTACATCACTTGCGATTTAACCTTATGCGGATCCATGATTTTTCTCCCTCCTGTCCATTACGATGACTTATCGTCCCGCAATCAAGCTGTGGTCAACCAGACTACAAATAACCGACACGGCCTGCAATGGACCGAGGGTCGTCTTTCCTACGAGCATCTTCCTACGATCCTGAAAATACTGACCGAAAATGTGGAGGTGATCTACGTCAATGGATACGATAAAGCCGAATTTTTCAGAAAGCTCTGCCAGCGATCCGTTTACGAGTTTTACATCCCAGGGAAAACCGAGTGGCGGAACAAGTCGAAATGCACGCGACACCAATATTTCCAAAAGATGATTCATTGTGCCGAGAACAAGGTGAGAAATTTTCGATACCATTTGATGGAGGGTAGTTACGTTTTCCGGAAATTACATTGTTACCCCTCCGAGAGCAAAGCTGTCGAAGACGAAGAGGAGGCGGAAGATTCTCCCCAGGAGAACTCGTGCGACGATGAGGAGGAGGAGGAGGAGGATGAACTTTCTAATAATAATAATAATAATAAATGTCTAAGTTGGGATGCTTTAGAGACCCAAGAATATTGGTCTCAACCCTTATCTCACCTAGACCTGAAAGAGGATCCTCAAGTGTACTCTTTGTGGTCCTCTTCTAAAATTTGGTCTTGGAGAGAACCCTTGAATGTTCATGAATGAAATGGTATGTAAATCCCTAGAGAAAAAAAATAGAAAAAACAAGTTCTTTTTTTTTGTAATATGTTGATTTCTTTCCAATCCCATTTCTTTTCCATAACTCCAGCCCAATCGGCGAGAAGAAGAAGAATTTTCCATGTTACACAAGACGAATCTTCCAAGTTACACAAGACGTAGAAAGATTTCACAAGGATTTATAAATCACACGCTCCCACATGATATATGTATAGAGAGAAAAAGACCCTCTGTTCTCTAGCCAATACGTCAAGACTTCCCTAAACTAAGAGAGACCATGAGTACCGAGGAAACCTTAGCAGAGCAAGTGGAAAGACTTTCAAAGAGATTAGAAGAGTTAAGACGGGATAGATTTACAGTTCCGCCGACTAAAGAGGAAACTATCATCGATTTCAACAAACCGCTGTACTTTCATCCTCTACCCCAAAGAATGAGACGAATGGACTCGCCGTTGAACAGTTCCAATGAGAAACAAAATGCCACTTACTTGAATAGTCAATTTCAACACATGAATATTTCATAAGTATTGTTTTGTTTTTTTTCCCTAAAGCGTAGGGAGATCGGATCAGTAGTTTTTCCCTTTTCATCGTCGAAAAAGATTGGGAGGAAAAATCTTTCTCAGCTCTCTCAGAAAAATTTTTCAGCCTTAAAAAAAAAAAAAAAAAAAAAAAAAAAAAAACTTTTTGTTAATTTTTATCATGTCTTAGACATGATAAAAATTAACTCTACCCCCTTTTTGTCTGGGAATGTTGTCTCACACTTTCTAAAAATAGACCATCACTCCTCCTTTCCTAAAGAATAGAATTCCAAGAATGGGATCTGGTCTATTTTTAGAAACGGTGAGACCCTATTCCCAGACAAAAGGCGGGTAGAGTTAATTTTTATCATGTTTAAAGTTCAGGGTCCATTCATCTTCTTATGTGAAAAGGTGACCCTGACGAGATCGAGATAAACAAGTCCTGTGAGTTGTTTTGTAATCTTGACGCGATCCAAGAAAGACTTTTTTTTTTTGAAATAGGCGGGGGGTGGGGAGAGAAAATATTCTCACGACCCTCAGATATCTTTTCATAAATATATTTTTTATCAAAGTGTTTCTTTCATTCCGATCCTTTTAAGAGGTTGGAATGACCCTGACATTTAGATGGGGTCGCGATCCCAACAGATGTCGCGCGAGTATAAAAGTGTGTGTCCTCCACGAGATTTCTTCAGAGAACAGAAGAAGACGTGAACTGAGCTGGTAAGTCCCTTTGATCCTATGAATATGGTTATCTATAATCTCGATTTGATTCTTTGTTTCTTTTTTTAATAATCATAATAATCATAACTTCATTTAAAAAGAACTCTCTTCTTAACCCTTTGAAAAGAAAAATGTCTCTTTCAAGACGACGACTCTAAAACGTTTTATTGTTTTTCCCCCTTTCTAGATCTTCCCTGTTATACATATATACCTTTTCGATTCTTTTTTTTTGCTCCTGTTTGTGGAAGACATCACCGTATTCATCGCCATGGCGTGTTCAGAAAACTTTATCGTGCTCGATCTAGAGGGTTTCCAGTCCTACAACCACAAGAAGGGTGAATTTACCTACGTTTTAAAAGAATTGGGCTATGCGACAAAAGATTTTTTGACCGTGGGATCGTTGACGTTTGCTCCTCCTCACCCCTTCCACCAACTGAGTGAAAAAAACCAAAAGACGAATGCCTGGCTGACGAGAAACCGGCACGGACTTCGTTGGAACGAGGGTCATATTCCCTACAACCATTTAGGACGCATTCTCCAATCGCTCACTCACAGCTTCTCCACGATTTATGTGGTGGGATGCCAGAAAGCTAAATTCTTTGCTAAAGCCTTGGATTATCAAAAACCCGTGACGGAAATTTATGTGCCAGATGGAATCATTTGGAAGTATCGGGGAAAATGTGCCCGACATCATCAAAGGATGAAATATTTCCATTGTGCCGAAAACAAAGTGCGCAACTATCGATGGCATATTACGGAAGGAGATTTTCATATCAATCACGTCTATCCA
Source organism: Stegodyphus dumicola (assembly GCF_044657685.1). Classification (NCBI taxonomy): domain Eukaryota; kingdom Metazoa; phylum Arthropoda; class Arachnida; order Araneae; family Eresidae; genus Stegodyphus; species Stegodyphus dumicola. Next base: position 150,918,050 of record NC_140768.1, read on the forward strand.
GACGGAACGGAGAAAGAGGAGAGGATTCAGGAGGAAGCAGACAATCCTCTGCAAGCTTTTGATAAGGCCTACGATCAGTTAGAGAAGGATCCGTCCCCAAAAGCGTACGATAACCTCATCCAGAAATGGGATAATCTGTCCTGTTTCCAAGTGATGGAACATCCGGATGAGCATACGCCTTTAAACTTGATGGGCTCTTCTACTTCGTCAACTTCCTCCAATAACTCGAGGAAGACGGAGGGCTGGGGAGACATACCTGAAAATATTCCCGATTACGATCCAGCAGCCTGTTGGGACGAACCTTCCAAAGAATCTCTTGAGACCCCCAAAATATCTTCAGAGGATCCAAAGACAAAATCCACTGAGTGTTGGGACAATGAACGGACGACTCATGATCCAAAATCCACTAAGACTATGTCCACTGAGTGTTGGGACAATGAACAGACGACCCATGCTCCAAAATCTACTGAGACTATGTCCACTGAATGTTGGGACAATGAACGGACGACCCATGCTCCAAAATCGACTGAGACTATGTCCACTGAGTGTTGGGACGATGAAACCGAAAAGACGACAGAGAATTGGGATGACCGTTCTCAAAAGTATTTGAATTGATATATACATAAACTCAGGAGAAAAAAAAATAAAGAAAAGATTTTTAGAAATAAGTAGAGAAAGGTTCTCCGCTTTCCCTATATTTATGGAAATGGACTGAGGAGAGAGAAAGAGAGACGAATCAGGAGACCAAAAAAAATGGGTCTTGGAAGGAATGAGTGCAAATGCATTCGATTCCTTCCGAGACCCATTTTTTTTGGGTCCCTCTCTCATCCAATCTTAAAAAAGAACTTTGTCCTATTTTTCTAGGTCCATTCAAAAAGAAATGAATCTATCCATAAATTTTCTTAAAAGAAAGAAAAAAACAAAAAGATCCTTTACCTCTTGACGGTCCAAAGTCGAGAATCTTGGAAAAAGTTATCCACTCTCTCCATCCAGTCAAGCTTCTCTATAGAAAATCTAGTAGGTGCATCTGCATTCTTGAACACCCGGCAGTTATTATTGGACGCGAAACGTCGAATGCTGAAATAGTTAACAGTGAGCCCATTCTTAAAGAAACGGGGATGTTTTATTCATCCAGTCGAGTGCGGAAAAATTTCTGAGAGCCGGAGAAAAATTTCTCTGACTGAAAAAAAAAAAAAAAAAAAAAAATACCCCCTTTTAGTCTGAAAATTGATGTCTTCAATTTTTCGAAAATTGAAGACATCAATTTTCAAATTTTCAGACTAAAAAGGGGGGTAATTTATTTTTCAGAAACTTTTCCCAGCCGACTCGATGTGAATAAAACTTTACTGTTTGTTAAGAATGTTATTTAATGGATCGATTTCAACCTATCGAGTTTCGCTTGAGTTTTAGATGTGAATAAAACTTTACTGTTTTTTTAAGAATGTTATTTAATGGATCGATTTCAACCTATCGAGTTTCGCTTGAGTTCCGGCCGTGCTGTGGGCAAACCTGGATACAAGTTTTCCCCTTTTGGAATAGAATTTCCGTCAAGGTAGGCTACTTTTCCTCTTTTTGCATTTTTCATGTCATTTCATTTGTATTACAATATACTGAAAACGGGCGTTCAAACTGATTTCTAGGCTATTTCTATACAAATGGAGCTCGATCCAAGAAAGAAATGATGTCTTTTTTTTTATTTTGTGGACTGCCAATTTGTATTGGAATATACTGAAAACGGGTGTTTGAGTCGGTTTTCAGTATATTTCAATACAAATGGAGCTGGATCCAAGAAAAAAATGATGTCTTTTTTTTATGTTGTGGACAGCCAATTTTGTATTGGAATATACTGAAAACGGGCATTCACGTCGGTTTTCAGTATATTTCAATACAAATGGAGCTGGATCCAAGAAAAAAATGATGTCTTTTTTTTATGTTGTGGACAGCCAATTTTGTATTGGAATATACTGAAAACGGGCGTTCACGTTGGTTTTCAGTATATTCCAATACAAATGGAGCTGGATCCAAGAAAAAAATGATGTCTTTTTTTTATTTTTTGTGGACAGCCAATTTTGTATTGGAATATACTGAAAACGGGCATTCACGTTGTTTTCAGTATATTTCAATACAAGTGGAGCTCGATCCAAGAAAAAAATGATGTCTTTTTTTTTTATTTTGTGGACAGCCAATTTTGTATTGGAATATACTGAAAACGGGCGTTCACGTTGGTTTTCAGTATATTTCAATACAAATGGAGCTCCATCCAAGAAAAAAATGATGTATTTTTTTTTATTTTGTGGACAGCCAATTTTGTATTGGAACATACTGAAAACGGGCGTTCACGTTGGTTTTCAGTATATTCCAATACAAATGGAGCTCCATCCAAGAAAAAAAATGATGTCTTTTTTTTATGTTGTGGTCAGGCAATTTTGTATTGGAATATACTGAAAACGGGCGTTCGAGTCGGTTTTCAGTATATTCTAATACAAATGGAGCTCCATCCAAGAAAAAAATGATGTCTTTTTTTATGTTGTGGACAATCAATTTTGAATTGGAATATACTGAAAACGGGCGTTCGAGTCCTTTTTCCGACTATTTCTATACACATTCCACTATATTAAAATGACGTCATGGTTAAGTCCAAACAGAGTCGTCCTCGGATAGAGTCGTCTCCGGACAAAGTCGTCCCTGGACAATTTTATACCGAATTTGTATAGAAATATACTTAAAATGGGCTTGGAGGGGGGGCGGAGTCCAAACAAAGTCGTCCCCGGACCATCTTGATGACCAGACATATTGCCTTTTCAACAGCCCGTATTATTCTGAACAAAAACGTGGAATACTTTTATAGAAAAGAGAAGAATTGAAAGTGAAAGTCAAAAAGCAAAATGGGATCGGCTGGGAAAAATTTCTGAGAGCCGAGAAAAAATTCTGAGTCAGAAAAAAAAAGAAAAAATATATAATATATATATTATATAATATATATATTATATAATATATATTATATAATATATATTATAAATACTTTTTGTTAATTTTTATCATGTCTTCTAGACATGGTAAAAATTAACTCATCCCCCTTTTGTCTGGGTATGTTCTCTCACCGTTTCTAAAAATGGACCAGAACCCAGTCTTTTCTTGGAATTTAAAAGGATGAGTCATGGTCTATTTTTAGAAAGTGGGAGACAACATTCCCAGACAAAAGGGGGGTGAGTTAATTTTTATCATGTCTAGAAGACATGATAAAAATTAACAAAAAGTTTTTTTTTTTTTTTTTTTTACATCTCAGAATTTTTTTCTGAGCTCTGAGAAATTTTTCCTAGCCGATCCCATTTCGTTTTTCGACTTTCACTTTCAACTCTTCACTTTTCCTATCCACTGTCGTTGGAATTGTGTTCACTGGAGGCTATTTCTTTTTTTGCAATCTCGCTTTTAGTTTTCTCTGAGATTCTTTAGAAATGGCTATACAAATTTCACCATCTATATAGAGATGATGTCCAAACAAAGTCGTCCCCGGACCATCTTGATGACCGAATATGTATAGAAATAGTCTGAAAATGGGCTTGAGGGCCGGTTTCTGGACGATTCATCTACAAATTCGGCCGCATCCAGAAAAACAAAAATACATAATTTCTTTTTGGGTGGACAGGAGATGATAAATTTCTTTTCTCTCTCTCTCTCTCCCAATATTGGAGGAGAGAGTGGCCCAAGAAAATGGGTCTTGGAAGGAATCGAATGCATTTTGAAATGCACTCATTCCTTCCAAGACCCATTTTTTTGGTCTCCTGATTCAACTCTCCAGTCTATGGAATAGGGAAAGCGGAGAACGTTTCCCCTTCTTTAAGCGACTGGAGACCATATCGCATCATCATCATCATCATCATCATCATCACCATCATCCTCTTTCTGATACTTTTCAACGAAGGCTTGATGTCTCTGGATGATTTTGGGGAGATGATGGATCCCGAATTGAGTGATGAAAAAGAGAGGACTCTTTTTCCTTTCTTGTTCGTCTTGCACAGTCTCTCGGAGGGTGATATACGTTTCCCCGTCCTCCTCAATTTTCGTCAGAGGTCTCATGAATATTTTACACATCCAAGGGAAGAGCGACTTGTTATGCAGGGATTTCGAAGCGACGAAGGCCGCTTCATTCGAAGTGAGGACAATCTGGTTCGGTTGACCCCATTCTTTGGAGTAGCTGTCCAAATCGCCTAGTCGAAGAAAATGGTGTCGATTAGGAAAAATCACTTGGAGAACACTCGTCGTATGCGAGACGTTCGTAGGCAAGAGAGTCAAGATATCTTTGGCATTCCAGTACAGGAATCCTAGATCCACATACGCGTGCACGTAATAGTCATCGTTATATTCCAGTTTGAGCAGCATGGCTTTCGTATTTTTTTTTCCGTTCTCAAGGCGAAACACTCGTCTGATATGAACAAGAGCTCGCTGGCGATCCGTTTATATAGACTCCTCAGAGAGAGAGGGAGAGAGAGAGGGAGGAACAAGGTTGATGAATTCTAAAATAAAAAAAAATGATAAAACATGAGTGTTTGTGAAGGTCATAGAGAGATGATTATAGAGTTGTTTTATTTTTTATTTTCTCAAAAGAAAAAACCAAAAGGGCCCCATTCCATACGACATGGCCTTTGAGAAGGTGACGGGGTCATGTGTCTACAAAGTTGATAAACTCTAGAATAAAAAAAAAAGCTGTCATCACGTAGCTCTCGAGAAGAAAATGACAGGGGTCTCTAGGAGAAGATCATAGGTAGTATACAAAGGATGGTTGTTTTTTTTTTCTTTCGTTCCTCTCAATCCCATGACCTTTGAAAAGGTGACGGGGTGTCCTTTAGGAAAAAAATAGAAGGTTATAGAGAGAGAGAGATAGACAAAGTTGATTTTTTTTTCTAGAAGTCAACCGTCACGTCGCCCATCACGTGGTCTTCTCGTATATATAGAGAGTCGAGTGGAAGACAGACTCTATTTCCCAGAGAGAGAGACTGCTGTGCGTATCCATATTTCTACTCAAGATGATGATCCGCGTCTTATATAATGATATTGTGAGCATTCGCTGTTATGTGGATGACGGAAGATTGTTTTGGAACGCTACGGACATTTTGCCTCTGATTCATACTTCCAGTAAAAGAACCTGGGACATTCTCTCCGTGTTTTTCGACGAACACCACGTCTTCAGGAAAATAAAAGATCTTGAGAGTCTCGGCAGTTCTCAAGAGGGATATGTCCTCTCCAGCGAAGAAATGTTACATCTGGCCGAAAATAATCCTAAAAATAATCAGCTTCTGGCCTGGGTGTATAGCATTTTAACTCAGCCGCTGGTTCGAGTCGTACCCAATCAACCCGTTTACCGACTGCTCTATCCGGGGGAGAGATTTCCCTTCATCACCCTCTTTAATCTGGGAGTGCGCTACATACCGCCTCATCCAGGCATGACGGACTCTTCTACTTACCCTAAACAATATGCCAGCGCTTATTGCCAGACAGACCCCCGTCAAGAAAAGGTCGTCGAGACTCAAACGGATCCTCTGGTGGTCTCTTTAAATGTCACTAAAGTTATCACCTTCTAAAAAAAACAACCACCACCACCCAAAAACAATTTGCTCCTCCTCCAAATTTTTTTTTTATCATCTCGAAAGAAAAAACAAAATCGCTTCTTTGGAAACTCAATTGGAGGCGGATCGGAAAGCTTTTGAGAAACAAATCGAGACGCTCCAACAAGAGCACAGGAACGAAATGCGTTATTTTCTAGCGGAAAAAGAACAATATGTGAATACCGCTCGATTCGGAAAAGAACATTCAGTCGTGGATTTGCAACGACAATTGGAACGCCTTACATGGGAGAAAGAAACCCTGCAGACTGAGTTGGAGCAGCTGAAACGGAATCACGAAACCTTACAAACTCAGTGGGAGCAATTGAAACGAGATCACGAAACCTTACAGACACAAATTCGAACGCACGAGTCTGAAAAAATACAATGGCAGAGGCAAATAGTAGAACAACAACAACAACAACAACAACAATTGAATAATAATAATAATAATATCGAGTTTCCAAACCGTTTGATGAACGAATGGCAAATGCTCCACCAACGCTACGAAACAGGACTTGAAGAATGGATGCAACGAACGGAAAGTTTAATCCGCCCTTTGCAAATGGCTTTACAAGAAACGATCGAGCAACTGAAACTTCCTCCTTCTTCTACGACTACGGTCATTGAAACTTTACCGCTCGAATCGCCTCCTTCTCAGCAGCTCATGATCGAGTCGTCGCAATCTAAATTAGAGCAATTACAAGAAACCCTCGACCAGTTTTTAACATCGTATCAATCGGAACAAAAACAGCACGTCCAGCAATTGAACGAGGAACTGAAAGGACAATTGACCCTTTGTCAAAACGAAAAACGGATATTGGAAAAGCAGTTGGAGCAGGGTCAGAAAGAACGAACCGACCTCCTGCAAAAATGGAAAATCGAGTCCGAAACACATTTCCAGGAAGGTATTCAACGCGTTCTTGACACGCTGCAAAAGAAAAATCCTCATATCGAGACGATTCTTCGAGACGAAATGGCTAAACAAATGAAGGAGTTCCACGAAACGCAGTTTATGACGTTTTTACAGACGATCCTTCCCCCCTCATTTTGGAAACCTTTAGGTGCGAACCAAGATTGGAAAACGTTTTTCTTCCAGCAAATTCAAACGTATATCCAGTATTTACAAAATTGGTAAACCCAGCTTTTGAACCAATTAACACTTCTCGGGAATGCTTTAAATCAATCGCTAACGCCCGACAATTTAGCTCATACCATTCTTCACAGTCTCCCTTCTTCCTCTAAAAGCATGATGGAAGACACGACCCTCTTGCAACGATTGCACGATCTTCAACAATCGATTGAGAACCAGAACGAAGCGAAGGAGGTCCTACAACAAATCCAAGCTCAACTCCATCGGGATCGTAGCCAAGAACATAAAAAATTACAGCAGAGTCTAGAACATGAAAAACGGCAACGCGTCGCTTTGGAAAAGAAACTGGAGGTCCTGAAAACGAATTTGGTAACTCTGATACGGACTAAATGGAATGAGTATTTTGGGGCCACGGATTACGATCAGATTCTCGCGGAACTCGAAAAAGTATTCCATTTCAAAGAAAATCTAGAGAGGACCCTCGAAACGCAATTGGCGCAACTGAAAGGTCATTTTCCCGAAATACCGGTCGTTCAATTCGATAATTTGGCGTCGAGCATGATCGAATGGGCTCGACAGGTCGAGAATCGCAACGATTGTGAAGTCGAGCTCCGTAAAACCAAAGAACAACTTTTTGAATTCAAACAGAAACTCGATCAAGTCGAAAGTAATTATACGAAATGTAATGAGTACCTTCTCTACGCCAAAACGAAATTAACCACGTTCCTAAAAACGATCCTTCAGAATGACCCTAGTGATCAAAGAGAAGATTGGCCGCAAGCTGTTGTCCATCAACTCCAAAACGTCATTCACGAGCATCGACAATTTCAAGATCTCGTTTATAAACAAATTGTCACGCTTCGAGCCCAGTTTCCGAACATACCGGATCCCATTGAAGAATTGGCGAATTCGGTGATTTTATATTTCGAGCAGGAACGAGACCTATATCGACGGCAGTTGGAGGAACGTCCTCACATCACCGAAGTGAAAGAACCCACTACTGTACCGGCCATTACGTATCCTACGGATCAAGTGGAGGAATTACAGCGGGAAGTGAAAGATTTACAAAACCAACTGGAAGTGTCTCGGTCTCGAAACCAAACTTTAGAAAACCAACTGGCTAAAGTTCTCGTAGCTCCGCAGGATGTAGAAATGTCCGATACTTCGAAATATAAACGAAAGCACGTATCGACGGTCGACGAAGACTATGTTAGAGGTCTGTCATTGGATTTACAAGAGGCCAAACACGCTTTAGATCGATGTCTGGACGAAAAAGCCCACTTGCAAAAGGAATTGGAACACATTAAAACCGAACCAACCCCTTCTCCCTCCGTATCGTCCGATTTCAAAATGCTCAGCGACCTGTTTTATCAATTATACGTGTCCTATTTTCGATTACGATTTGATGTCGTGTACGGAAAAACCGTTTTTTCGTCGGAGGAATATATTAGATCCGTGCTGAATAAATTGGATTTCGTGGATCGAAGCATTCGATCCAATATGACTGTGAAAGAATGGACCGATGTTTTATTGCAATACATCAAATGGGACGTACAAACTCTGACAGGAGGGTTAGATTGGCAGGGGTCGCATACAGCCTACATTAAAGATGAATTCTTAACCTATTGCATGAATCAAACGATTGAAATCATTGACCGGTACGCGAAAGAATTGAGGAAACAGACCGAGATGTTTAGAAGTCCATAAAATAATAATAAAGGGCAACTATGGAATATTCAGAGTTAATCGATCGTATTCTTGCGCACCCGATTTTAAAAGCGGGGATTGACGAAATGGTTGAAAATAACCCGAGAACGTTAAACCTCGTGAGCCGCGAATGGAAAAATATATTAGCCAACAATCCTCAGTTTCAAGAGTTTCAAGCTAAAGCGATCCCGTTCCAGCATCCCGTAGAAAAAGGTTATATTCAGATTGAAAATATTAAAGATTTCAATCATCATTATAATATTCTCGTAGCGGGGTATTGGGTTCTCTGCGCTACTAATTATAAGAGGAATCTGAATGCCCATTCTTTCATATGTAAACTCTGTCCTCCTCTGGTGGACATTACCAAAGCCGTGGCCGCCGATCATTCCCAAATGCTGATTTCAGAACAATGTCGGTTCTTCATTGAAAAATGTAGACCTTCTCTCTGTAAAGCGTGTCGGCAAATGAGTCAACGAAATGATCTGAATTCTCAGATGTCTCAAAATCAATGGTGTTTACGCAAAACCAAAGTGTTTGATGGAACGACCCTTTTAAACGTGTTTCAAGAAACCCTGGACCAAGAATTTGTGAATAACGATATGTTTATTGGTATTTTAAATATTAAAATTAATTCGCGGTACTTTTACGAAACGGACGCTTTGTATTGTAGAGTAGGAGGCATTTGTAGAGATTCTCTTTCAAGAAGATGCTCTGAATATGATCGAAAAACCCGTGTTTCAGTTAAATATTTTAGAACCTTCTTCGAGAAATATTATTAACGAAACCATTTCCACTACCTTCGATAAAGAGAAAATCAAAACTGAAAAGGTGGATCCAGACCAGGTTCCCATCAAAAGCAAGATCAATCCAGATCTGTGCAAACCATTCAAGAAAGAGAAGCCTAAGAAGGAGGCTGAGGATGTAAAAGGCAATGAGGATCCAGTCTATTTAGGTGAGGTTTCTGCCAGTTCTATGAAGAACAAGTTTAGTAAATTTGCGTATAAACCGTACGCTCTCAGGTCTCGTCGTGATCTGGATGATCTGGATTAGAAGTTTAAAAAAAAAAAAAAAAAAAAACTTTTTGTTAATTTTTATCATGTCTTTAGACATGATAAAAATTAACTACCCTTTTTGTCTGGGAATGTTGTCTCACTTTTTCGAAAAATAAACCGTGACTCATTCTTGGAATGATTGCCATTAGAAAGCATGAGTTATGGTCTATTTTTAGAAAGTGTGAGACAACATTCCCAGACAAAAAGGGAAGGGAGTTGTTAATTTTTATCATGTCTAAAGACATGATAAAAATTAACAAAAAGTTTTTTTTTTTTTTTTTTTTTTTATAGATCTCAAAAATTTTTTCCAGCCGACTCGATCAACAAGACCATCATTTTTTTTCAAGAATGGGTTCTCACTTATCTATTTAAGCCATTCAAGTTTCATTTCAGATCGTTTAATGCTGTGGTTTGTGTACAAGCTTCTACATGATGAAAACAGATTCTGTGTCAAGGTATATTACCATTTTGTTTTTTTTTCCTTTTTACATAATAGATATTTTTCTGTACTGACTTTTTAACCCCCCCAACCAAATCAATTTATTTCTCCAAATCTTTTCGCATTTAGCAAGTTAGGAACCGCGTATCAGAAAACTGCATGGCATTTTTCATAATGAGATTATCGGGCAAATCCTTTCTCGTCAATTGTTTATTTAAAGCCGTTTCTTTGGGATACGTGATGCATTTGGATTGATAGAGATACGAAGATCCTGTTTCTTCTCCCATCACAACAATCGGTTCAGGGTGACAAATATCTTCTAACGTATAAAACCCAACCCCTTTCTTGTACGCGACATTCGAAATGACGGTTTCGGGAACGAGGTCTAAATTGGGTAGTTTATGAAAATCGAATAAACAATGCGCCAGCAGGAAATTGTAAAAAGGAGAGAATTCCGTTTTAGGGTCGACAAAGAGACCTCCATTCGCCATGTCACATACCTTTATCTTGTCGAAGAGCGTCGCTACATTTGAATTATTAATATAGTGATATAAACCGCAAAGACGTTGCTGAAGCGTGCTCTTGAAATGCACCATCATTTCTTCTTGCATCTTCGTGGTATTGTTCACGCCTAAACCAATTTCGTTCGTGTTGCCAACACTTAAATTCCGTAGCAGTTCGTAATGGAAACGCCCATCAAACACATCCATGGCGTTATTGCGTTTCAAGTCGGTCGGGTCTTGAGAATACAGGTGGTTGATATAGTGCTCGATGCACGGGTTGAGTTTAAATGTGAGATCGTCCAACTGGACGTCGTGTAAATCGGGTCGGAAATGTTTATCCAGGAACTCGCGCGTCGGTAAAATGACAGTATTTTTCGGAAACGAGAAATTTTCCTTCACAATCAGGAAAGGTCCAACGACCTTGGTATGCGATTCCGATTCCATTCGATGATAATAAATTTGCAATCCATAAGGATTTCGAAGATGGTTCAGGCAGAGAATATTCCGAAACGCCGAAATATTGTCCGACCCACAAGGAATTTTTCGATTACTAAAAATACAATTGGATTCGTTCATTGTCTTGGTTTCTGAAAATCCGGCAAGGGTCAAGAGACATGCGATTTTTTAACAAGTCTGGAGGCAAAGTCGCTAAACAATTTAAACAATTCGACATTCCTGTCAAACGAGCAGGGGAGGTCGCTAAAGTCGTCGCGAAGAATAAACCCCTTCAAAAAGCTTTTAATAAAGTGTTTAGTAAGAAAGCTCTTCTGACCGCAGGAGGGGTGACGGCCGTCGCGCTCGGTTCTCAATATGTCAACCAATACATTCGGGACAATTCGGGCTGTTTTCTCTACAACGGAGGGGACATGGTTTGTAAACTTAAAGAATTGAGTTGTTGTCAACCCGAACCTGTTCACGGGATCGAATCGTGCACGGGATTTCCTATTCAGCAATGGAATGCGTGTGAAGGGTACGACAACGAGAAAGAGGATACGTGTTGTCGATTATGTGATTGTCAATATCACGATTGTACACCGACGCAAGAATTGAAATGCCGTCGACCCACGATCGGAGAAGCTTTAACGCATTTCAGTCAAGACGTGACGGGTTCCATCACGAGTGGTATTTTGGATGTTTTGGGTAATATACCGTACCTAAAACCAATCTTGTTGGGAATCGTTCTTGTCATCATCGGCCTTATTATTTGGAAATTCGTATAAGAAAAGATGGATATCGTTACACTTCAATCCTTAAAGACTCCTATCGATCACCTTCTTCATCATAAATATCGTCCTCGACTGAATACCGTGGTACCTCAATATATCAAATTTCATAAATTTCCGCCCTTCACGAGCCTCGTCACGCTCGAACTGGTGCGCGATCCAGAAGTACGGGAAGCGGTGCGAGACTATATTCAAACGCTGTTTCGAGAAAAAGAGAAATACGGCTATTTGTATTTTTTGAGTGAACAAAACCTCGTACTTCCATTTACAATTCAATGGAATACAGAATTGGTCGTGGATCCATTGAACTTTTTTACTATCATTACGGAAATAGATCAGATATCCGACCAGTTCGCTCACCGGGGAGATATGACGTACGAAATAACTCGCGTTGAAATACTCTATTTTTTAGTGTTGATTGTGAATATTCAACTCAATTGGATCACGGTCGATTATTTGCTACGATGTAATCAGATGTATGATTACTTGATTGCTGCTCCTAATCGAATCTTGACCAATTCCGAAATGGAAAAGAATACAATATGATCTCCAAGTGACGAAATGCTTCTTCTTCAACCCTCCTGAGCGATCTGAAGTAAAACTTGAAATGTTTAAATAGATAAGCGAGAGTCCATTCTAGAAAGAATTTTGAGATGTCTTGCCAATCGAGTCGGCTAGGAAAAATTTCTGAGAGCCCAGAAAAACTTCTGTAGATTTAAAAAAAAAAAAAAAAAAAACTTTTTGTTAATTTTTATCATGTCTTAAGACATGATAAAAATTAACTCTCTCTTCTTTTTGTCTGGGAAGGATGTCTCACCGTTTGAAAAAACAAATCATAACTCATCCTTTCTCATGGCAATCATTGCAAGAATGAGTCACGGTTTGTTTTTCGAAACGGTGAGACATCCTTCCCAGCCAAAAAGAAGAGAGAGTTAATTTTTATCATGTCTTAAAGACATGATAAAAATTAACAAAAAGTTTTTTTTTTATTTATTTATTTATTTTTTTATTAAGCTCTCAGAAATTTTTTCCAGCCGACTCGATTCACAAGACATTTCAAGATGACATCATCGTTTCAAGAATTGTGTATATCAGTGGATAACTTTCGCACTTCTTGTGAGTTGAGTTCCTAGCTGAGCTAAGGGAATCACCATTTCTCAATCTACAGATATTTGTTTCGTTTTTTTTTCTCTTTACAACAGAACACATGGAGAGGAAACTGGTCGTTCCATAAATTCAATTCTTAACCGGACAATATCGAGAAATTTTCGAGCTTCCCGACTTAGGCGAATGACGATCGGGGACGATGAATTTCTTGGTACAATGATACCTTCTTCTTCTTCGGTTTCGACCGTTTCGGCCGAAAAGCATATTTTATGTCGAGCCAAAGTTAGAGCCAATTGAAAGAGTTTCAGATTGCCGTACCTGATTTCTGGATCCGTGGAACGATTCTGATGATAAAACTCCAGCCATGATTGAACCAGGTAAGGTAGATGAGCATAGGGTTTAGCAAGTGGAACTGGTTTTTCTTCTTCGATTTTGGTCAGACACCATAAATCATGAGGAATGGAAGCATATCGAACTCGGTGAAGCGCATACTGACAATCGTATTCGTAACTCTCGAGAAACGTCAATTCGCTCACATCTGTGACGGGATGGAACAGACACGCCGTGTTTCTATTAGCAGGTTGTTTCGGATGAGATTCGAGCATGACATAACTTAAACATAAGAAAGCCTTTTTGTATTCAAACCCGATGACCGTCGAACAGAGTACGACCGGTTGAAGTGGATACGTGGTTTCTGGTTCGTAAAGAATTGGAATCCAGTGCACGGTCGTGGGGATGGCTTGATATTCCATGTACCGCTGATACGGTGATCGAACATATAAAATCGTTTCCGGTTCAGAACCGTTGACGACGAGTCCAATGCATTTCCCGTTAGGATTCGATCGAGTAGCATTTTCGAACCCGATTTGAAACGGGTATTCGATCAAGAGTCCGACCTTCTCAAGCGAATTTCTCTGATCGTACGTATTCAAAATATCTTGGACAATATATTGAGGATGGTGCTGATACGTCCATTGTTTTTGAATGAGCGCCGTACTCTTATTGTACTCAATGGGAAACGGGATGGGTTTCTCAGGATTCACGGACGGTAAAAATTCAATAAAGGAAGACGGAAAAGCCGTTCGCGTTTTCAGAGGATCGTAATAAACGTCCGGTAGATCTTTCCATTCGTTGATGAAATTATGGACGAGGTCGTTCTCGTGATGGACCTGGTTGGACAAAAAACAAAGACGATACCTTTTCCCTCCGTCATCTTCTGGTAAATGTAATCTGGGCCCGTTATCATCATCAAAGTAATGTCCTCCTGGATACGGTATATCCCATTCGTCTAAATATAGAATTGTATGATTATTTTGGGAGCGGTACACGTTTTCGAACACGGGATTTTGTAAATACCGTTCGATCGTTTTAGGATCTTTCACAAAAAATGGTGTGGCGAAAAGTTTGAAAAGATTGTGGGAGGATTCCGATGAATTCGGGATCGTGGGGAAAATGACCCGTTCGTTTTCTAAAAGAAGGATCCATGATGCATTGCGTTGAAGAAAAACGGTACACGACAAATCCGACATTTTACAATAGGCGGCTAGGGCGAGAACGAGTGGTTTCTGACTCGGGACGACTTTATCGAAATGAGCGAGTTTTCGAATCACAGAAGGTTGAAGCCGCATATGGGCTAAGGGAAAAAAAATCGTATCTTGAATCACATTGAATCCTCCTAAATGCAAGCCATGAAATTGGCTGTAAAGTGTAGCGTATTTATGAATATTCATTATCCTTTGTTTTTGAGAGGGTCGGATTAAAAAAAGAAGAAAATAGACATCTGAGAAAGTATCCGCAAGTGGAAAAGCTTACGATGAGCCGATTTTATAGTTGGCGTAGTATCCGAACTGACATTCGCTAAGGGGTCTAATAAAATCTAAAATCCATGGCTAGAGAATAGATGGGGAAAATCTTTTATGCTTCTGATAAAAACCGCTCGTTGTAAATCCAGAATCCATTGGTTAGAACAGATGCGGGAAATGTATTTGGAATTCTAATAAACAGACCAAACTGCCTTGAGTATCTGCAAGTAAAAAATCTTACGATGAGTCAATTTTATAGTTGAAGTAGAATCTTGGATCCATTAAGGATATTGATAGAACTTGTATGTAATTAGAGAGAAAGGAATGAACAAGATAAAATGAGTTATGAATCATTTCTCCGATCCGTTTTTGGATCTAATTATAAGACATTTATGCCTTTTATTCATACTATTCAGCTTTACTGTTTATTTGTCATTACATTAGTAATTTGTCTGACCATCTACATGATTTATGAAACACAGCAAGATAAATATTAGGAAAACTATGTTCCCCCTTCATGGTATTTGTTTTTCAGACATATATATTATGGATTAAGTTATTTCTTTATCAATAGCGTCAGATCCTGGCACCCATTCAAAAAAATCATTAATAATAATTTAATATCATTAATAAAATTTTGAAACCTTCTAGTATAAACCTTTTTATCAAATTTTTAGTAAAATAAAAAAGATCCTAAAATCCTTACCTTTTAAATCTAGTGTGTCCCATAGGACAAACCGGTTTGGGACTATGGGACACACTACATTTAAAAGGTAAGGATTTTAGGATCTTTGTTATTTTACGGTCAAGGAAAATTTAAAAGTTTTATGGAATCCTTATATTTTTTTTAATCAATTTACTTTTTAGGTACCAAAAAAGGATTAGATTAAAAAATATAAGACGAAGTGAAAAATAATAGATAATAATTAATAATGAAGGGTAGGAATCAAGATGGATACTGAGGAACCTACAACTTTATCTGAAAGGAAAAGAAAAAGAAAAGCATATTTGAAACATTATTGGTCACTGGAACGAGTAAAAGAAGCAAATCGATGGAGAAAACGAGAAAGGCGAAAAGATCCAAACGTTCGATTCAAAGAAAAAGAATACCAACGTATGAGACGATGGAAATGTTGGGATAACGCTCTTCCTAAACATAGACATAAGCCTGACAATACAGTATTCAAACAATGTCCGTCGATGGAGGAATGTCAAAATATTATTAAACGTATGAATATTTCGGAAGGAACACGAGCTAAGTATGAATTTTATTTTAATGAATTCTATGATTGGTATCAAAAACATGGTGACGGTATAAAATATCATTATAAAAGAGCACTAGAGATATATGAAAAGTATCTGACTGAGGAAAAGAGGAAATCGTATAATAAAATAAAAAATAAAATCGTATTTTTATACCGTTTGCTCGGTGAAAAAAGGGAGCGCTCGAACCAAATTCATATTAAAAGATGTCAAGGTCCTCTTCTTACATTAAATGATCTCAAAAAACTTAGAAAAATAGTTATAGATCGCTATGAATATGAAGAGATGGCTTTATTTATTCTTGTCATTCTTGAAACTGACTTAAAAGCAAACGAAATTTTAAAACTTCTGAACGAAACAGATCTTCGACGACATTATGCAGAAAAGAAATTGGCATCGTCCAATATATGGGATCAACGTAATCGGTTTTTGTATGAATTTTTGGCTTGGGTTATTGCCGGCCCACTTTTCCCTCGATCATTAGATGGTTGCTTAAGAAAATTAAAACGATTCTTTCGAAAGTATTTTCCGTATCGACCCTTTAATCCTTCCTATACCATCATTAAACGTTCCATGAAAATTGCAAAATATCGTAAATATATACGAGAAGAAGCTAAAAAAGAGATGGAATCAGTAACACAAGAGTCTATTCTTTAAAAAACTTTCAAAAAATATAGGGATCATTGCTTTTATGGATTGAAAAAGATAACCAGATTGGATCTTCAAAAGCACTTCGTAATCTGAAGTAGAACTCAAAACACTTAGATAGGTTCAAAAAAAAATAGGATAATCATTTCTTTCTAGTAAAACGAAAAATAATTAAGAAGGAAAAATCTCTTACCTTTATTGAAGCATTTGTCGTAACGTAGAAGCTGCGTTGAAAGATGTTACCTCTTCAGCAGTACAGACTGATCTGTAGGGAATGTCGGATTGTTTAAATAGATAAGTGAGAGTCTGGATAATTAAAAAACCATAAGGATCAAATCGATTGAATTGGTAGAAAAAAAAAATCTCTCTTTTCGTCCGAAATTGATGTCTTCAATTTTTCGAAATTGTGAGACATCATTTTCGGACGAAAAGAGGGGTAATTTCTAATTGCACCCAATGTAAGATAGAGTCACGGTTTGTTTTTTCAAAAAATTTGAGACATTTTCAGACGTACATTTTTTAATGATCCAGTTCATTACGGATCCCGATAAAACCGAGCTATATTCCTATGCACACACTGAGGTTTTCCTTGAATCATAGCCTTTACTTGTGGAAATTGACACATGCATTCATGCTGATTGAACCCCCTATAGATAAATGTACCATTTTGACAAACGTCTTTCGCCAATTCTCCACAATCCGGTCCATTGTAAAAAGCTGGATCCGTACAGTAACACGACCACTGATAGAATCCATTTTTTTCGGTAAGAATAATCATACCCCCTTTTTCAGTTTCACACGGGTAAGGATTCAGTTTGGGCATACAGAGTCCTCGAACACATTGCATTTCTTCCCCGTTTGTGCAAAGAAAATCACATGTATCCACACACCAGACTTTTTCTCGTCGACAATCTTTAAGCGGTATAGATTCGTTCGTGGGGATGGAATCCGATTCTATGACAGAAGTACGAAAGAAAAATAGAAAGAGACCAAACATCATCAAGAATATATACATTTCAGCCATCTTTTTTTTTCTTTGGAAAAAAAAACAAAAGATAAGGATATGGAAAGACGAGTTGATCAACACGAAGAACGTCGATCTTGTCGTCGAACGGCTCTTCAGTCTAAAATTAATACTTGGCGAGATGCTTGTACGGCATGCTTTAAAATCATGGATGATTGGGCCACGATCGATTTTAAAAAATTCCATTTCATATTTGAACGATGGGTCTCGATTCTCAATCGTATCTTGGAAAATCCAATTCGTCGATTGGACCGTTACGAAATGTCCATGTATTATTGTGAAGAGCCAGGAGGACCCAAAGAGGTTATTCAGTTATATATTAATGAAACCGAAACCGAGGAAGGAAAAACTTTCATAGATAACGATGAGTCACTCATATTCATAAACACGTTCAAGATGATGGACGGGCGTAACTTCAATCCAAGAAGAAATATACCAACAACTGCTTTTATTGACATCTTGCCCACTCAAGAAGGAAGAACAAGAATGATCAGAGTCAGCTAGAAAAATTTCCCAAAAGCTGAAAAAAAAAAAAAAAAAAAAAAAAAAAAAAAAACTTTTTGTTAATTTTTATCATGTCTTCTAGACATGATAAAAATTCATTCTATCCTCCTTTTCGTTTTGAATGATGTCAACATGTCTCTAAAAATAGATCTCTAAGAATGAATCATACTTTTCTTGAAAATCTATTTTTAGACACATGTTGACATCATTCAAAACGAAAAGGAGGGTAGAGTTAATTTTTATCATGTCTAAAGACATAAAGACATGATAAAAATTAACAAAAAGTTTTTTTTTTTTTTTTTTTTTTTTTACTACTGGAGAATATTTTTCTCAGCTCTCAGAAATTTTCCCAGCCAACTCGATTGACCAGCCATCACCATTTTTTTACAACAATGAACTTTCAATTATTTATTTAAACCATCCCAGTTTCACTTCAAATCAGTCTGTGCTATGACCTGAATACAAGCTTCTGTTCAGGTATGTTAATAATATTTTTTTGTTTCTTTGGCTTTTCGCGTTTAGTTTATGTAATTCGTCTTTCGCTATAGAGATCCAATATTTTATAATGGCAATTTTGATTTAAGATGGTCACCATTTTCGCCATTTTCCGTAGCGCTTGATCTGCTCGAGTGTCCATGTTGCGTCTATCTTCATAAGACATATCTAAATACAGCTCATTGGCGTTCGGTTCAATATTTAGGTGATACACTTCATGATTGCGTTCTTTGTCCATGAGAAACTTGAACACATCAAATTCATTTGGCCGGCGATCGGATTTGAACGGTTTCAGGACTCTCGGACTGTAAAGTCGTTTCCCCTTCGGATCAAAGACGAAACCCGGACAAGGTCCACCTTTTTGAGAACGAACTTCCACCTCGTCCGGTTCGACATCTTCTTCGACCTGTCGGCCATTGTCGGAACGATACTGTAATTTAAACCGTCGCCAATTGTCAATAAACGCGTCGAGAGTATCCTCCGATTCTGGAAAATATTGTCGGTAAAGCGTTTCGGCTTGAGTTTGTTCTTCGGGTAATAAATTGGCATACTCCACATATTCAGTGAACAATTTCCGGAAAATAGGATCTTTCTCACTTAAATAAGTGGCCATTTCATCCAACGTCATTTCGTATAACTGTTCGACAAAATTCATGATGGAAGTGCTTTTTTCTTCTTATTATTATTATTGAATTTTCAAAGCGGACATTATATCTTCCATTCTCTCACATTGATAGCGGTATTTTAAATATTTGAAAGATGTGATGGCCATGAGCGCTAGAAAAATGACGAGCGTTAAGACCGTGAAATGAAATTTAAAGTGAGTTTCTTCCTCATGCACAATCAACACGCAAATGGAATAGAGTAATCCGCCCGCTAAAGCAAAGATACCGAACGGTTCTAGCTTCGAAATATTCATGGGGATCCTAAAAGCGACTGGGCAACTCTCAAGTTAGTAAATACTTTATTCCAAAATTCTTCGTGAATAGCGAGCGAATTTTCTAAAGAGGCCTGGAACGTTTCGTACTGAGGCAGAGTTTGAGCAAACGATAAAATACAATCTTTGGGATTCTGCATCGGCGTATGAACTAACCATTCGCGTAACCGGTTCCACGTCTCGGGCCAACATTGAATTTCTTGGTTGAACCGATCGGCAATCGAGGGACCGAACGTTTCATTCAAAAACCAAGAAATGCAAGCTACAGTTTGTTTCATAATCGTTTCTGAATTCATGGTTCCTTATTTTTAAATATTTTTTTTTTCATTTATTTCAGAAAAAGAAAAAGAAGAGCAAAGAATGAATCATTTAGACGAATTGTTTCAGTACCTTCTCCAACACAAGAAAACAATTGTGTTTGGGAACCTGTGTCGATTACCCTATGTGATCAACGATTACATTTCCAAACATTTATCCCACCTCACCATTTTTGTCATTTGTCCCTTTTATACGTACCCGTCTTCCCCTCATGTACGTGTGATTAAACCGGAAGAATTGAGCACGAACACGTGTGATTTATTATTCTACATTGAACCTTTTCCGCATGCCGTTTTACACCACGACATTAAAACGGCTCAACACCTCGTCATTTTAACGAGCCACATGATTTTTATCGATCGATACCATACGTGTTCCTATTTATCCTATTTTCATTTCCCGGGAAGTTTAGAAAGGTATATGGGAAAAACCAAACAGCTGATGGATTTGGAACAGACGTTCCTTTACAAAACGGATCTACCCGAAGTTAAAGAGTCCAAGAAAGCTCTTTCGATCGGTCCTAGTCCTACCCTGGATCGATGGATCAGTCCCGAGAATCCCGATCCGACTCCCTTAGAAAACATGTCATGGATTTTAATCGATCTCACGTCCTTCCGGAATACGTCGTCACTGTTATTTCATTTTTGGACAGCTTTTGATTACATGCTGAATCATATCGATCGCATTGAAGGCTGGCAATTGTGTTTTAAAACGTCCGCGGAAGCTCGTGCTTATAAGAAACTCGTTCAGAAATGGATCGATTATCTTTGTTGTAGGGAATTCCAGCACGGGAACGTGTTACAATTGAATGAAATTCTCTCCCTCACGCCTTTTTATCGAGCAGGGACGGTCGATCTTCCCATTATTTTAGAAAAGAAACGATTCGGACCTTTGGAATATATTCTTTGCACATCGGTTCAAGATGCGTATCGAGCTTCTATGCGATATAACTTAGATCCTGTCGTCGGATCCGTGTTTCGATTGAAATAAAGTCAGAATGAATGATCCTAACGAGGATGATGTTTCGAAGGAAATTCCACCTCTTGGAACACCCGAAGTTATTTATTATGACGATATTCTACCTTCACAAATTCAAAACCAAGTCGACCTTCCCGACGATTTCGAACTTCAATTTCCTCTCCACACGTATGCCAAATCCGATGTAACCACTAGCCCTTACATTATTCGACCGTCCGTTTCTCCTTCTTCTCGAAGTTCGAGTCCAAGTTCAAGAAGAAGTCCAAGAAAACGCAGTCCGAGTCCAAGAAGGAGCAGAAGTCCAAGTCTAAGCAGGAGCAGAAGTCCAAGTCCAAGAAGAAGAAAAAGTCAGAGAAATCGTAGTCGTAGTTTAGAAATACGTCATTCTAGAAGAAGTCCTGTAAGAAGAAGTCGTTCGGCTTCCTTTTCATCGTCTGCATCTTCTTCTTCCTCTCCTTCCAATATCAATCGTAGAGGAACACAAAGACCCATTCGTAGAAGACCTATGAGAAAACGTCGAGGATACGTTCTTGGATCTCGAACCGTTCGTGTGGGTCCTAATCGATTGCTTCATAAATATGGTAACCATTCCATTACGTTTGTGACCGAAGGTGGGGCCCACATACGAAATAAGAAAATTCCCAATAAAGCTTGTCGATATCTATTAAGTCATTGCTCACGACGGCATCCAACAGCTCGAGATCGATTGCCACGACAAGCTCGTATTGTATTGAGAAAGAAAAGAGCTTAAACACAACGAGTTGAAAAAGAAACAATATCCAAGCAATTCAACAAAATAATAAAGTTCACTTACCAAAATGTGTGTATAATAGACTTTAACTGAAGCTCTTTCGAGGCTGGTATCCAAAGCACAGACTGATCTGAAACCAAAACTCGAGTAATTTAAATAGTTAAGTGGAAATCCTTTTTCTGGTTTTATCGATCGAACCAACTGGGAAAAATTTCCAAAGCTGTATTAAAAAAAAAAAAAAAAAAAAAAAAACTTTTTGTTAATTTTAATCATGTCTTCAGACATGATTAAAATTAACTACCCCCCTTTTGTTCAAATGATGTTAATCTGTTGTCTCGATATGTTTCTAAAAATAGAACATGACTCATTTCTTTCTTGGAAATTTATTTTTAGAAATATGTTCGAAAAGATGAGACATCATTCCCAGACAAAAAGAAGAGAGAGTTAATTTTTATCATGTCTAAAGACATGATAAAAATTAACAAAAAGTTTTTTTTTTTTTTTTTTTTTTACTACCCAACTTTTGCTTCTCCTTTCTACCTCCCCCCCCTTTCGTTTCACAGTATATAAACAGCTGGAGCTGAGACGATTTTCTCATTTCATACTGAGGACAAGATGGATCAGGAAAACACTGTAACCCTGGAGCCTTTGACATTACCCTTGAAGGATCGTCTCAAGTACGTGTTGGATGAAGTCGTGCTGGAAGAATTTAATCAATCTAATTTGTTTACGACTAAAACCACCGTTCAGTTGAGAGTTTTAAAAAGAATAGCTAATATGATGATGTTTCCGTGGACCTTGATTCAAGATTTGAAACCTCTTGTACCCGTGCATCGATACTGTTTAAATACCATTTGGCGTTTATGGATGGATGTGCAACAGCAGTTGGTACAAAATAAAACCATCTCCACGCCAGATGAATGAAATATGATCGAGAAAGTTTTATCTAAAGACTATTCTAGATCGACCGATCTAATAAGACTTTCCAACATCTTATTCAAACGACAGGAAATACCTAAGATAGAAGTGTATAAATTATTTGCCGTAGACGGATTGCTGGGCGAGGATCTGCAAAAGTATGTTTTTAATCTACAGTACGGAGAAGATGAAAAAACACCTTTAAACGAACAAGAAGCTCTAGATTTTAAAGCAGTTCATGCTCGAATCGTCCGTTGTTTATATCACGAAGTTTCCAAACGATCGGAATCTCTTCTCTACGTGGATGTGATTCGACGTACTATAGAAGAAATAATAAACACTACACCTTCTACCATTGATGAAGTAAGCGAATGGGGTGCATTGTATTTAAAGTATCTTGGAGAGGATCTATTTTCAAATATATTTTACGAAATTAAAGTCTGGAAGACGAAAGAATTGGAACAATACCAGGCGAAAAAGAATCAACAAGAAAATAATTCTCAAAAGAGAAAGAATGTGAGAGAGGATCCTAAAATCAAGAAGAAAAACAGAAATAATATGTCGGACCCTACTTTAGCTTCGAGTGATTATTTCGACCCTTCAATTGTCGATTTACAACCTGTTCGTTATCCTTCTCCCAAGAGTCCACCTCCATCGGAAAAGGGGGAAGAAGATCCTATTTCTCCCGAGAGTTCACCTCCATCGGAAAGGGAAGGAGAAGATCCTGTAGAAGCTTCCTTCGAAAGACTAGAGTGTGAAGACGAAAATGTAGAAACTACAAGTAGTGAACAAGGCAAAATGAACCCCTAGAGACTCGGAACATTTTTTCCATGGCTCTTTAATGGAATATAAAGAGTGGACAGTCCAATAATACATTGAAGGTATGTGGGAGACTATATATATATTTTTTTGGAATAGATTTAAATACTTTAGATGCACAAATATTAGACGAAATGAACTTGTTTTTGTCCTTTACAAGAAGAACTACTAACCATGATAAAATGTTTTTCGGATAGCATCCTTTCCAAAATATTTTTTCATCAGGTTCCATCCTCAACTGTAAAAACTGATTTTGACAAGATTTTATAGATAAGATAGTTCATTAAAAAATTTTTTTGAGAACTGGTTTTTATCGATATTCCATACGCAACTGTAAAAACTAAAATTTATAGGATTTTATAGTTGAGACAATTTATTTTTTAATTAAAAAAAATTTTTTTTGGAACTGGTTTTTGTATATGTTCCATACGCAACTGTAAATACTGAATTGAATCTCATTTTATACTTGTTACTATATAAAAAAAGAATCCTTTTATTTTTGTTGTTAAAAAAGCAACAACATCGAACTTCTTTTCAATATATAGGAACAAAGCCCTCCTCCAAGATGAAATGGGATTCGTTTCAAAATAGAAATGAATATACTGTCACTTCTTACGATCTCGATCACGCTATTCGGTATGCTCAAGAAGCGACTCAACTCTATATTTACGAACAAGCTCTTCAAAGTCGGTACGCTTTTATTTTTAAACATACCACCTTCCAAATAAGAAAAGCCGACTCCAAACGGGATTACTACATACCTAAAACCCTCGATCCGGAACAATGTCACGTCGTCGAAAAATTTGTTTTTACGCAAACGGGATGTGACATGATTGCGTGCTTCCCTTTCCAAGAAAATTTAGAATCGTGTTTCCCGGAAGATGAACCGCGATGGATTCGACTCGGAACGGGTTTCAGTTTAGCTTGCCAACCCGCCTGCGATCGTTTATATTCCAACACGCAGCAGAGTATGGACACGGAATATCGAAATGGAAAATGTGTAGCCGTAAATCTCGCCAAGAAATTATTAGCTCTCTTGCCCGAACAAGTTTTCTTTCAATCAAATCATCCTTCTCTTCCTCGTCATCATGCCGGCCTCAATCTCGTCGAGGGTCATTTACGACTCAACCAGCCTTATTGTGAAGCGTACGGTCTTGTTTTCAACGGGTCTGATTGTGTGACGACGACGGGGCAAGATATTGGCGAATTTTTCTTGGGAAGCAGTATCTATCGATCTATTTCCACTCTGCAAAAAAATCATACGTTACCACCATATCCTCCTCATCTTCCCGACTTTGTACAAAACTGGCCCAAGAAACATGTGAAACGGTCCTTGGTTCATGAATTGGCGATTGATGTAGGGATCGATATCGGATTAGAAGCCGCGCAAAAAATCCTTGAAAAACGGATGCCTAAACTCTTAACCAAATAGAGTATGCAGTCTCTTCCCATTCAATCGGCCATCCTTCAAGCTGTCGTTCGGACCCAATTAAGTACGCTCGCAACACTTTCCAGAATCGCCGCGACAGGATTCTCGGTTACTTCCAATGTGCTGACGGGTATAAGTATTCTGTCCGCCGTACTCGATATATTGGATCCGTTTCATTTCAATAAAGTGCTGACCGCTCGAACTCTTTACGATATCGACTGGCGATTAGACATTCAGTTTTATCAATCGGAAACGGACCATGTTCTAGAAATCACACCCGATCTTCTATGGGACGTGTTAGAAGAAGATGCGAGCGATCGATACCTCTTCTTTGCCGAGAAAGTGCAAGAATATTTAGATGCTATCCATAAAGTACCCATGACCGATCGACCCCAAACGCGAATGTCATTTCTCCAAAAATCACGAACAGACGAAAGAGCTTCGAAAAATTGGATTTATTTCACGATAATTGTTTATTTGTTAACAGGATTCACCTTCCTATTTCAACCCTACATGCATTACTTATGCGTGACCATCTTTTTCCTATTTGTGTTTTATTTTTATCGTCATTCTAAATGAAAGCTAAAGATTTTTGGAGGGGAAAAAAACGAATGACTTGGAGGGAGAGTAACTAACCAGTGAATAAACTAAAAAATCAGTTAGTACTTACAAATTACAAGATGTTTCTTCTTTCACAGCACAGAGTGATCTGAAGTGAAACTTGGAGTTTAAATAGATAAGCAAGAATCCCTTCCAGAAACAATTTTGACATGTCTGGTTTTGTGGATCAAGTCGGCTGGGGAAAAACTGTAAGAGCTGAAAAAAATTTCTAAATGATTAAAAAAAAAAAAAAAAAAAAAAAAAACTTTTTGTTAATTTTTATCATGTCTTTAGACATGATAAAAATTAACTACCTCCCCCTTTTGTCTGGGAATGTTGTCTCACACTTTCTAAAAATAGACCATCACTCCTTTCTAAAGAATAGAATTCCAAGAATGAGTCCTGGTTTGTTTTTTCGAATGGGTGAGACATCCTTCCCAGACAAACAGAGGGGACAGTTAATTTTTATCATGTCTATAAGACATAATAAAAATTAACAAAAAGTTTTTTTTTTTTTTTTTTTTTTTTTTTCAGCTGTGAAAAATTTTTTCCCAGCCGACTCGATGGACAAGATACCATTTTTTAATAATGGACTCTCGTTTACCTATTTAAGCTTTCCAAGTTTCGTTTCAGATGAGTCCGTGCTGCGGATACTGTTCTCCTGAAGATCTTTCAATAATACCACTTTCTCGGATAAAA
Source organism: Stegodyphus dumicola (assembly GCF_044657685.1). Taxonomy (NCBI): domain Eukaryota; kingdom Metazoa; phylum Arthropoda; class Arachnida; order Araneae; family Eresidae; genus Stegodyphus; species Stegodyphus dumicola. The sequence continues at coordinate 150,943,959 of NC_140768.1, forward strand.
TTCATCACCATTCGCTTTTTTAGCATAACTTAGATAGATATAGAGAAATTCCTCGTTTTTATGATCTTTCGGGTAATACTCATTTCCATTTTCGTCTCGTGCATATCGGATGTAATTCGTCTCTGGCTTTTCCCGAATTCTATCCTGTATATAATATTCTTTTCCAATGCTGGATTTAGGATAAATCTCTCCTCCCCTCGCATTGACAGCATACGTTTTCACATTTACATCCAATGAATTTAACGGGTATTCTCCTCCATTGTTTAATTTAGGATAAAATTCGTCTCCGGAATTGGATTTGGCGTACCGACGAGGAAGCGCTATATATTCATGACCCCGATATTCCACAGCGTAATATTCATTTCCATGCTCGTCTTTGACAAAAATAGGTCGATTGTCATTATCGAAATAATACAGCTCCTGTTTAGGTTTTTTAGGATCTTTTGGATATCGTTCTTTTCCAAATTCATCTATGGTGTAAACCGAAACCATGTTTTTTTCCTTTACCGATCTTGATATTTACATGAGTTACCTCCGATTATCCAGTTATCTTTTGATACATCTTTCGAATCCAGTCTTCAATCGATTGGCCCGTCGTTTTGAGATGTTCGGAATTATGAACGGTCAAATAAGCCATGTAAGCAGCTAGACCAAACGTGAGGACTAATAAAAATAAAAAGGTGAGCCGGTTCGTTAAGAGGGTGACTGCGACTAGGATGATGCTGATATAAACCGTAGAGTAAAACAATATGCCTTGACCTAAATAACGATCCATTTTTTTTCTACTTTATTCCATTTGAATCAACGAGTCGGCCGAGACCGGATAGTCATCGGTCGTGACGGGCTTTTCGGTCATTTCACCTGTGTACAACAACGTCATGTCAGGATCGGGGAGGGCTTTTAATTTTCGGTCTTCCCAGTAAGCTGAACGAGGATGCGTGACGAGAATTCTAAAAAACAATTTCATGTCGCGCTCGGTCCAAATTTCATAGACTGAGGTAAGGAGGGGAATACCTTCGGGATGCTGCGTCGCATCAAAAACAGCTTCTCGTCCATCTATTTTATATCGCGCTCCATGTTCCGGTATAATACGACTCAGCTCTTTTAAACTTCAAGTCGAAGGGTTAATCCAGCCGGTAAAATCCCTTCATAGGCTTCTTCTTTGGGTACGCATACGTGATACCCGTACGGAGTGGCTCGAATTCCTTCTGTGGAGGAAGAAGGACAAAAGACAAAAGGTTGACGCCAATTACAAGTGGCGTATAATACGGAATCGGGAATAAATCGTCCCGATCGTATGCGATGGCCTTCACGACACGTTTCGGGAACACTATAAGTCGAAGCCTGTTTCACGAATCGCTGCGACCAAAATTTCAAACCTTGCCGTCGAACGCGTTTCTTTCGAATTTTTCCCTTTTCGAAAAGACACATGTGAGGAGAAGTGGGTAAATAAATAGCTGTTTTCAATTGTTTGAGGAATGGGTACGGCGTGCAGTCGAGATGAGAACAAATATTATAGCCGGGAATATAAACTTCTTCGTTGGTTTCGTCACAAGAGGTACGAGGTTCATGATCAAGAGTCGTCCAGGGCCGAATCCAATTCGCAACGATCGATAAATGATCGAATTTAAACACATCGAGATGCCGATACTGAAATGCGCCGGGGATGCGCGGTCGACATTCATTTCCGTCAAAAAATGTTTGAGGAGGACACGTTTGAATTTCCGTCCGAGCGCAATCAAAATATTGATCGCTCGTATCGCCTATCGCGAGTTTCGACGATGACGACTTATCCTCACAAGCCCATTTAACCGTATATTGATCCGACACTCGATAGCCTGGTTCTAGAACCGTACGTTTTCGGGTTGGATCACACGTGTAAGCTACAGCTCGATCCAAGGATGTTGAAAATGGATAGGACGGGAGATGTTTCGTATACTCGTGAGCGGGAACAACAGTTTCTTTTGAGCTCGGTTGAACATTTTCACAGAAAAGAGGCGGTTGACATGTTTGGGACGTTTCGTCGTACACCATCGGTAAATGGAATAAGGCATCGCCGGTCCATGTATCCCAGGAAAGAGGACAGGATATAGTGTCGCGAACCATTCCGTTTTCACAAACCGCGTAACCCGGAGAGTACAGAAAAGATCCTTTTTGGACGATGGGGAGAGGTCGTTGCGTATTATCCGGAAATCCGTCGCAGAGATCAGACACGCATCGCCGATAATGTGTCGAATATTTTTCTCCGGGCGAACATCGAATCATTTTCGGTCGATGGCCACGACACTCGATATACGTCACCTCGTCAATCGGAAAATGTTGACCGTCTTCACAGTAAGATACGAAATGTTTTCGCGAAGTGCAAGCGTCGTAGTAGAAAAATGTCTTGGGCGGACAGGCGATTCGAATCGGTTGTTCGTTCTGGCATTCGTAATAAAAACGTCGATTGGTTGGATCGGGTAAAAGCGATCCGTCATGCTGATCGATGCAGGGATTTACAGGAATGCAGGTAGAAGGAGAATGTTCTTCTTGACACATGAGCACGTCTAGAACACGACCGTGCCGACATCGATAATAATAATACATCATGGACTTTTCGCGGGGTACAAAACTCTGCGATCGTAATAAAAACAGGTAGAGGTTTTTCCCCGTTGCGGGGAGCTGAGTATCATCGGGCTGTCCAAAACATTCATCTTTTTCCCAAATCCGTCCTTCCGCGAAATAATATTCGAGTGGGAGAGGAAACGTCCATGTTTTTCCCGTGGAGGTGTGAAATGAAACCTCGTTGTCGTTTGAGGTCTCGATCTGAAATTGGAAACGCGTCGTTGTCGTCGGAGGAGAAGAAGGAACTTTCGGGGACGGGACCGAAAAATTATAGAAATACAAGTAGCAGCATAAACCCAAAACGAATAAAAGTATGGCGAGCATCCAGCCTTTATTCATAAACGAGATGTGCCAATTATGGAAAGAGCAAAAAATTCCGAAAAAGGACGCAGCAGCGTGTTGTTCCAAACCGAATTATCGACATTTTTTAAAACAAGATCGCGCGTTGGATGAAATGCCGGCTCTGTATCGTGAATGTTTATCCTGTCAACAGAAAAGAAAGATCTTGGGGCGATAAAAAAGTAAGTCAGAATGGATTCGTATCGTCTAACCCGACGTTATTTTCGTCAATTGCAACGGCTTCACTTCCTCTCGCAAATGCGGCAACGCGATTGGTATCATCATATCGTCATCCAATACGTGATGGATCCCCAAAAAGTACGCCATTTCACATTTTTCATCCGGCTATGGATACCCATACAGAAGAGTCGCTGGTTTTCTTTGGAAAAAGTCGCTTGTTTCTTACGTTTATGTTGAAACGGATCGTTCACCAAGGTTTCAATGCCGAACAACGGTTACAACCGAACGCGTTATTACCTCTCAAATCGCTCGACGATCCCGTCTATGAAACACAACGCAAGGCTATTCAAAATATTTGGGAGGTCGATGCTCATTGGTATACTACGGAGAATAAAAACGATATTGCCGTGAAGAATACGGCTCCTTTCATCAAAACCGAACCTTAAGCTCTGTAATTTAAAATATCCATCGGATGGGTGAGATGATTCGGATACGACACGATTTCAATCGTATGAGGCCATTTTAGCATGTATTTATAATGTAAAAGATCGTGCCGCTTCAGCGTATCGAGCCGGATAGCTGAAATATAGGTTTTTTCTTCGCTGGTTTTCTCGTACAAATAACAAATACCTTGATCGACGAACACGTAAACGTCTTGAGGAAACAGTTGCAGAAGCGACTTGTCCTTGGAAAAGTGTCGAATCACAGTATAATGAGAACTCGTAGGGATCGGAACCGGTTCTAATTTATAAAGAAGTAAAGAAAGAAAAATGATACACCCGAGCGCGATCATTCTATGCTATTTCTAGTGACTCTCTTGAATCTTTTTTATAAACCCAATCTCCGGATGCCTTCTATTCCTCCCTCATCATCATTAGCCTTACCAGAAATTTCAACCGAGACGTATTGCCCTTCCCAAATCTTTCAGTGTCCCGATAGCCATTGCGATTGTTCTCAGCTCTGTGAAACAAATCCCACGTTTTACGAAAAACTCACTCTTTCTGATAAAACATGGAATCATCTCGAACCGGGTACTTATTGTATTCCCCAAGGAATTCGGACCGCTTGTCTTTCTTCCTCGGAAATTCCTATTTTTTCGGCCTCGGGATGGCTCTGTGCTCCTCATTCCTCTTTCACCCATCCCTGTCAACATCCAGAAGCCCGTGATCCTTCTCTCAATGTTTTAATAGATCGTCGAACCCAACAACCCGCTCAAGAAGTAGCCGATTATTACGAAACGTTAGAAGATGGATCGTTCCGATACCAATGTCAATGCCATTCTTTAGATCGACGAGGTAATCGAATGATTCAAACATCTCCGTGGGTCTGTTCTGTCGATTACTGCGTTCGAGATTTGTGGAACGTGCCCGGACTAGGATGGGACGCCGAACGACACGTCTGTGAATGTGGACCCTACGTGCATCGAGTTCTGGGCGATCTATCTTCCCCCTGTGTTTTGGAATATACATACATAGACGAAACGCATAGGTTAACGGGAAAACGAGAATGTATGACCGACCAATCTGTTGAATTCCGACCGATTTATTGTCCAGAGAATCAGTCGGTTTTACGGTTCACAAAACGGGTCTTGCGAGGCAACACAGCGTACGATTATGTCATTGTACATGGAACAAGTGTTCCTAAAATTTCGAGAGGTCAAGAATGACATCTCATTTCAAACGAATCGAGAAAAATTTTCAAACGGACCAAGAATTGAGTCGGTTTGAAAAGGAAGACGAAAGCGCCAAAGAGGAAGGATGGTCGAAGAGACAAACGTTCGCCATTCATTTACTACTGGTAACGGCAGGTCCTACGATTCTTTTCGCTTTACTGGGCAACGTATTGAAGATTCATTATTATGTCGTCTGTTTAATTCTATTATTTTACTTTGGAGCTCTGGCCTACTTGATACGATACCGATTTCAGTGGCTATTGCAAGCTTTTAAAGAAAGCCAGAAATATATTCGTTGAATATGGGACTTGAAGAGTGGATTATATAAAAAAAACTTTGAAAAAAAATGAAGAGGGAGAAGAGGAATAAAAAAGGAAGAAGCAATAATTTAACCATGGCGATGGATCCTGTACTTATTCATCTATCTCCCAAAAATTCTGAAGGTAAAGAGTTAGATTTGGAAATATGGATAAACCCCGATGATACGGATGACAAGATTATAGAAATACATCGTCATAATCGCAAAGACAAAACGAAAGAATTTGAACCCTGTTGTCAAAATCCTTTTTTAACTCCCGCTATCCTCCAACGTAGAGAAAATGAAAAGAATAAGACGATAGATAAAACATTAGAATTGACCAAAGAAGCCATCCACATGTTGAAAGGAGTCTTTTCGGGAAATGGAGAATTCAGTACAATGGAATTTGATGCATCGTCCACTGAGGTAAGAGCTGATTTTAGACAGCCGACCAAAAAACCTGAAGTTGAGAAAGCAACAAGTTGTCAAGGTCGTAAACATAAGAAAAGAGTTAATAAAAAGAAATAATACATTTAAAAAGACCTCCCCATCCTTCTATGAATTTCTTGAACAATGAACTGTTTTCACGAGACTCAATCCACATCTTTGCTGGATCTAAAGAGAATCTTGAGAGAAGACATGGCTTAAACTGTTTCCAGAAGAGTTGAAGTGCAGGCTTTTTCAACAGCACAGAGGGATCTGAATCAAAAATTGAAATGCTGAAATATATAGAAGAGAAATTCCATTCTTAAAAAAAAAACTGGGATTTCTTGTCAATCGAATCGGGTGAAAAAAAAAAAAAAAAACTTTTTGTTAATTTTTATCATGTCTTTAGACATGATAAAAATTAACTCTACCCTCCTTTTTGTTTTGAATGATGTCTCACCTTTCTTAAAAATAGATTTCTAACAATGATCATGTTTTTCTTGGAAGTCTATTGTTTACAAACATGTGTAGACAACATGTTGACATCATTCAAAACGAAAAGGAGGGTAGAGTTAATTTTTATCATGTCTAAAAGACATGATAAAAATTAACAAAAAGTTTTTTTTTTTACTGAAGAATTTTTTTCTCCTAATTCTTAAAAATATTTTTCAACGATATCTCGATACCTCTACCTATTTTATTCCCCCCCTCTCTTAGTATATAAATGGTTGAAAAAGAAATCGGGGTTCATTCTGTTTCGTAAAAAGATAGCGAACACATGGCAACGGATAACTTAGTCATTTCATGTGAAGAAGATCCCTTTGAGGATATTCCAGATACGGAACCCACTTTTTATGGACCATTTTCACCCGTTTTTAGAGTACCGAAAAAGTCTTCTCCTTCTCCAACTCATTCTTTGGAAATACTGTCTTCTCCTCCCTCGTCATCCACTCATCAGTGCTCTAGAAAGAAGAAGTCCTCACAGACCAAGCTCCACCAAAAAATTGTCTGTGTGTTGGCTGTCACCTCTGATGGATATACTCTTACGAACTGCGTCCGGTTTATAGCCAGAGACCTGAAAACACATACAAAGGAATTTATTCAGCAATTGAATGCGGATCTGGAACGACTTCATATTGAAAAACTGTACGTGGCGAATGAACCCACTCGAGAAAAAATTCATCAAAAGGTACATCTCAAGTTTTTATGGACTGTTATTTACAAACCTCAACATCGTCAGCCACAGCAATGTCCATCTTGTCGATCGAAATCTTGTCATCGATTTATGGCCATGCTAGCGCTCCAACAATTAGTGAAATTTGCTGTTCATAAATGTATTCATTGAGTGGATAGGTAATCAAGGAATTTTTCTCTCTTTTTCCTTTTTTCAGATGATCCAGAGAAACAAATACTCTACTTCATATGGTTTAGTGGTAAAGACCTCATCAGGACAGGTGGTGATGATTCATCGAAAAATGCCATACTGTTTTCAAAATTATTTAATTCAGCTTTTAAAAAATAAACGTATCGAACCACCCTTCGATTTGGAAAAAATATCGGTGCTTCAAGATGAATTTGAAAACCATATTTATCCGACTCTCCATCCCAATTTACAAGACGATTATGATCGGTACAAGGCTAAATTAGCTTATGAATATGAATGGGATTTTCCGCATGGACAAATGGATAAAAGACGCTTCAAGAAAGACGACGACCCTCGATTCAAATGGTTCAGAGTCGCGTATCAGGAATTTGAAGAAGAGTCCGGCTACCGATTCGCCTACCAACCCTCGGACGTGGCTCAGTATCCCTTAATCAAACTAGAATTTACGGGATTAGATCAATGCATTTATACACAATATTTTTTTATAGTCGAACATCCTAAACATTTACGCCGTAATACCTACTTTGATAATTATTCTCCTTTCCAATCTCAAGCTGCTTATAGAATGGCTCTCGAACGCAATATCGGGAGTATTGATGATCGGATGGTCTATCGGGGTTACTTAATTAAAATCGAAGAGGCTCTAAAGTATCTAACACGTCAACAGGAAATGAAAAAGGACGGGAAGGATCAAGAGTTGCTATATTTTTAGAAGGAGATAAATGGAATCCACCCGATTCTATTTGTTATTTAGAAAAGTAAAAAAAATGGAATAAGATCCCTTAGCCACCCCGCATTTCCCATTTGAAGAATCCATCCTATCTATTCTTTTTTAAATGTCTCGGGATGTCATCCGACGCATTCTCTCCACCAAAAAAAAAACGAGTTCCTCCCACCTACCCCAAAAAGAAGAAGAAGAAGAAATTTCCCATGAGTCTTTTCGAGAACACTCCTTCCCCTCTCTCTTCCTATATATAAAAGAAACCGAGAGAAAAGTTGTCTTTTTTTTTTCCATCTCGTCCTCAGGAGAGAGAGAGAGAAAACCAAATGCCATGGAGTGGTTACGGCGAAAGTCTTTTTCCCTCGCGATTCGTTTCCGTTTCGCCAAGACAATTCCCCTCACGTTTTACTTGGGGTCGGGCACGCTCTATTTTCGAGGATCGGAACTCGTGACTTGCCTTTCCCAGCAAGGGACTTGGATGAGTTCGAAAAGTCAACGGACTATTCAGCAATGGATCTCTCGAGCCCCTTTTCGCCCTTACCGATCCTTAACGACGGATCTCTGGATTGATACGTCGGACCGCCCTAGCCGGATTCTCCGCTATACCCCTTTTACCACCTTCAATTCCCTGGAAAGACTCCTCAACGATTTGGGTCCAGACGCTCTCCTCTTTTCGACCTGGCTTCAGAGTGTGATGAGAGAACCTCTTCAAATCCAAGAAGATTCTCAGACCGGGGAAACTTATTTTAGTCCCGTGGAGAACAAGGTGATGGACTTTCAGTTTCAAAATTTATCGGAACTGTTTCAATGTGCTTTATGTTTTTATTCTTCTTAAAGAGGAGTGGGGGGAAAGAAAACCTAAAAATTGTAGAATAATCATAAAAAATAATTTTGTTTTTCTTTAAAAAAAATATTGAGATAGTCCAATCTTGTGGAGGAGGTGGAAAATTCAAAATTATTATCTAAAACAGATGTGGCGGTCAGTCCATTTCGATCCACGGAGGAGGATATGTGTGAGATTCTCTGATCCATAGAGAGTTTCAGAAAAAAAAACTGCGAAAGTTTCCCCTCTATCTCCAAAAAATGGGTATCCAGGTTGAATGCACAGTACAGACTGATGGGAAGCCGAAACTCGAGTTCCTTAAATAGAAAAAAATGAGAGATCCTTCTAGAAACAATTTTAGATGTCTTGTTTGGATGAGTAAGTCGACTGGGAAAAATTTCTCAGGGCTGTGGAAAAAAATTTTGAGTAAAAAAAAACACTTTTGGTTAATTCTTATCATGTCTTATAGACATGATAAAAATTAACTCTCTCTTCTTTTTGTCTGGGAATGATGTATCACCGTTTCGAAAAATAGAACATATCCCATTCTTGAAATTCTATTATTTTAGAAAGGATGATGAGTGATGGTCTATTTTTTGAAACGGTGAGACATCATTCCCAGACAAAAAGAAGAGAGAGTTAATTTTTATCATGTCTATAAGACATGATAAAAATTAACAAAAAGTTTTTTTTTTTTTTTTATTCAGAAATTTTTCTCTGAGCTTTGCCAATTTTTTTCCCAGCCAGCTCCATCCATAAAACAACACCTCTCAAAATCTTTTCTCACTTATCTATTTAAACCACTCGAATTTTTTTGCTTCCAATGAGTCCACGCATCTTGGCCTTTCTTCCACTCTGCTCTGAGAAAGATAGGATAGATTGTTTTCGGTGGACCGTCCTGTTGACGCTTCCAATTTATATAGAGAGCTATATAAAGATAGGGTCCCTCCTAACTCCCTCTATTATGATTATTAGTCTTTTTCTTTTTTTTTCCCAAGAAATATACAAAGAATGATCCACTGTTTTTTTTCCGTTAATGAAAAACAAATATGCTTCTACCTTCCGACTTCTTTTTTAGTACCTCTTTAGGTGTCTCCTCCTTCTGGATCTTTTCCTTCTCCTCTCTTCCTCGCGAGTAGGGAATTGAAAATGCAGAATGAAAATGCGGAATTGAAAATGCAGAATTGAAAATGCAGGGAATGTTCAGGATGCAACGCTCGTAAAGACTCCATTTTCTTCCTGGAGAGGGCGTCTACGGCAAACACCGTCTTGTCATGAAATTGGAGTTGGTAGTAAAGAGGTCCGTGAATAATATACACGGAGCGAGCTCGCAGTCGATAGGGAATCATACGATACCCGTCGGCTTCTGATTCCATTTCCCATCCATAAAGACGGATAGAAGCTTCTCCGGTTTGAAGAATATGAACCCACTCGGGTGAAACGTAAAACAGTTTAAAAAAAGTTCCAGCATCGACGGCGATCACATTTTCCCATCGCAGATAAGCGTGTAAGCGAAAGGTTCCTGCCTCCATCATCGATTGGAAAGCAAAGTGCTTGAAAACTTCGATGGACGAAAAATAATGCAGGATTTTTCCATCGTAACAGGATAAATAGCTCATGGTTTCTTGGACGATTTGTTCCATACGCTCCGGGTCCCGAAACCATTCTTCGAAACGGGAGAGAGGTTCCCATTGATCAGCTACTTCGAGATGACAGACGGGCGTGATTTCCACCAGGGTAGGTAGAACTGCAACAGCATCGGTCGACATTTTAGTTTTGCTCGGTTGAGAAGGAAGAACGAGAATGAACCCTGTAGGCAGAAAAACTCGGATCTATATAAATACTAGAGGAAAAAAGGCGGGGGGGGAAGGGAAGTTCTTCCTTCCTCCCAAACAATAAGAAAAGTGGGTGGAAAGAAAAAAATCATTTCACTCTCAGGAAAAAAAAACGAATTTTTTTCTTGTCAACATGTTGTCTAGACATGTTTCTAAAAATAGATTTCCAACAAAGGTTCATTCTTTTCTTAGAAATCTATTTTTAGAAAAGAATTGACATATCCTTCAAAACAAATTTCTTTTTTTTTCCCTCCCTCCAGCAGCCAACTGGATGGGCAAGCGTTTCGGGTCAGATCAGTCCGTGCTGACATTATTTTTTTTTAAATACAATGGAATTAGTATAGGAATGTACTAGAAACTGACCCAAGGTTGAAAAGAAAATATCAAAATCAATACTCACTTCTTGACGAATTCTTTTTTCCAAAAACCTGTTGAAGAATTCTTGATGGGTTATCCAATCTCTAGACCTGTCTGAAGGGAATTCAATCTAAGGTGAGCGCGCATTTACCTGACGCGAAACTCGGAATATCTGCATAAATAACAAAACGTCCATTCTTAAAAACTCATCGTCTAGTCCATTGAGTTGGTTGGAGGGGGAGAAAAAATTTCTAAGCAATAAAAAAAAAAACTTTTTGTTAATTTTTATCATGTCTTATAGACATGATAAAAATGAACTGTCCCCTCTTTTTGTCAAGGAAGAATGTCTCACCGTTTCGAAAACGAAACCAAAACTCATCCTTCTCATGGCAATTATTCCAAGAATGAGTCACGGTTTGTTTTTCGAAACGGTGAGACATCCTTCCCAGACAAAAAGAAGAGAGAGTTAATTTTTATCATGTCTAGAAGACATGATAAAAATTAACCAAAAGTTTTTTTTTTTTTTTTATCACTTATTTTTCCAAAGCTCTGAGAATTTTTTCCCAGCCGACTCGATGATCCAAACAAGACAGATCCAAATTGTTTCTAGAAGGAACTCTCCCTTCTCTATTTAAACCACTCGTGTTTCCAACTTTAGTTCAGTCTGTGCTGTGAATTCGACCTGGATACATACTTCTCCCTTTTGGAAAGAATTTCTGTGAAGGTATGCGAACATTTTTCTCAGCTCTTAGAAAAATTTTACCAGCTGACTTGATCGACGAGAGACATCTCGAACATTCTGTTATCTGCGGAAGTCGTTTCATTTTCGTGCAGTCCATGCTGTGGACTCACCTGAATATCCATTGCTCCCTCCCCCTTCTGGAAAGAGTCGTAGCTTTTTTAGATCCTCGTCGCTCTTTTTACGTTTCGTTGGATATCTAGGACGAACTTTTTTACCTTATTCCTTTCAAACTCTAATATTGAGGTTGGAGAGCCGTCATGGAAAATCAGCCATGATCCTGACGAATCTAAACCGACTCCTTGAAAGCAGAGCTATGTCATGTTTTTTTTTTTTTTTTTTTTTTTTTTTTTTTTTTTGATGACAGATTTCCAAGCTCCGAGTGATGAGAAATTTAGAAATTTTGCAGTGTTAACGGAAAGGAGGAGACAGAAACCTGGAGAATGGAAATGAAGCTGAGAAAAAATGCTAAGAGCTCAGGAAAAAAAAGCTCTTTCCAGGAGGGAGGAGAAGCGCAATTCTAGGTTGAGTGCACAGCACACACGGATCTGAAGTTGGAAACGCGAGGGGTTTAAATAGAGAAGCGAGAGTTTCTTCTAGAAACAATTTTGGATGTCTTGTTGTTTGGATCATCGAGTCGACTGGGAAAAAAAATTCTCAGAGCTCTGGAAAATATTTTTTAAGTGATGAAAAAAAAAAAATTTTTGGTTAATTTTTATCATGTCTTCTAGACATGATAAAAATTAACTGTCCCTCCTTTTTGTCTAGGAAGGTTGTCTCACCGTTTCTAAAAATAGATCATGACTCATTCTTGGAATAATTGCCTTGAAAAAGGGTGAGTGCTGGTCTATTTTTAGAAAGGTAAGACATCCTTCCCAGACAAAAAAGAAGAGAGAGTTAATTTTTATCATGTCTGTAAGACATGATAATAATTAACCAAAAGTTTTTTTTTTTTCAATCTCATCTAGAGAATTTTTTCTAGCCGACTCGATCGACAAGACATGACATGACCATTGTTTCTTTTTTTTTAATAATGGACTTTCACCTATCCCTTTCAACCCTCCGAATTTGGCTTTGGATCCGTGTCCTTGCTTCCACATTCAGAGCTCTTTTCTTCAACATTTCGTTGCAGGGAAAGAATCAATTCTCTCACGACGTTTAGATATTCTTTCAGAATGCTAGAAAACTCATTCAAAGAAGAAGTATCTAAGGGTGGAGTTGCCGGTTGAGGAAAATTCACGAGTCTTGGAATCGGATTATGCGAATCCGTCTGTATGCCAAACTGTAAAGGTGAACCACCCGCTTTAGGAGAGCATATAATAGTAAGATCCATCTTTTTCCAATTTTTGATTTGAATATACTTGTTTCTTCTTACTCGGAACATTTTCCTTTTTCTTCCTCCTCATCCAGGAACTGAATTCCAGGTGGAACGGAAGCATTTGTAATAAACTGTTGTTTCTTGGTTCCACACGCCTGACATTTTCCCGTGACCATCGGCCGTCGATTTTTCGACATGCGATAGTGGACGTCGACCGTATCGGTCTTGGTTCGGCATTTCACACACCAAATGGAATACGAAACAGGTTCCGCGTCAGAATGCTCCATTGCAGTAACACACTCTTTATTATTTTCTTCTCTTTTGAGAGAGAGAGAGAGAGATCTTAACCAGAAGTGTAGATATAAAATTTAGGATACGTTTCGGATCCGTCCGCTCTTTTCGCATACCCCACTTCTTCACAGAGGTATTCCGTTTGCTGATCCGCTCTTCGAGGATAAAACTCGTTTCCCCAAGCATCGCGAGCATAACGAATTCGATCGCCGGCCGTTAAACAATATTCGACTCCATCCGCCTTTTTAGGATACATTTCATGCCCCGATTCGTCTTTGGCATAAGGGAATAAAACAGACGTATAAAGCGAATACTCGTCCCCATTTTGAAATTTCGGGTAGTATTCTCGTCCAAAAGCCGTTCGGGCATACCGTCGAGGAGCTAAAATGTATTGGTTTCCGTTTAAATCTACCGCGTAATACTCATGACCATTTTCGTCTCGAGCCAAGATAGGATTTCCTTCAGGATCCGTAACGTATAATTCGTAATGAGGATGTTGGGGGTCGGTCGGGTATCGTTCTTTCCCCGATGCGTCTACTCGATAAACAGACATGCTTAGTTCTCGTCGCCTGCTCCTTCCTTCCTCCCACTCGAGACCCGTTGAGATGAGGGTATGAGGTTGATATCTATAAAATGGGTTGACCCTTTCAAACTATTCTATTGTTTAAAGACGGGTGGGTTAGGAAAAAAAATATTAATAAAAGCAAATATCTGAACGGTTTAACACAATGGGTGAATGGAAAAAGGAATAGTTCTCTCTCTCCACTCACAGGATGGTTTCTTCTTCTTGAACGGCTCACACTCAACTGAAGCGAAACTCGGAACTCGAAATGTTTAAATAGATCATAGAGTCCATTCCAGAAAGAATCCGGAGATGTCTTGTCCAGCCAAGTTGACTGGGAAAAAAATTCTCAGAGCTCTGAAAAAAATTCTCAGAGTTAAAAAAAAAAAAAAAAAAAAAAAACCTTTTGGTTAATTTTTATCATGTCTTATAGACATGATAAAAATTAACTGTCCCCTCTTTTTGTCTGGGAAGGATGTCTCACCCATTCGAAAAAACAAACCATGACTCATTCTTGGAATTGTTGCTATTAGAAAGGGTGAGTGATGGTCTATTTTTAGAAAGAGTGAGACATCCTTCCCAGACAAAAAGGGGGGTTCATTAATTTTTATCATGTCTAGAAGACATGATAAAAATTAACCAAAAGTTTTTTTTTTTTTTTTTTTTTGAGTAACAGAAATTTTTTACAGCCGACTCGATCGATAAGACGTCCCCATTTTTTATTTAAGAATGGATTCTTGTTTATTTGTGTAAGCATTCCGAGTTTCGTTTTAGATGAGTCTATGTTGTTGAAGAGGAAACATGTGTACCCTCATTTTTTTTCCTATCTGATTTCTAAGATGAATTCAGTGAGTTCACCTTGACCTTTTCAAATTTTGTTTATTTACTTTTAGCCCAGAGGTCGACGGATAAATCATTCTGATTTTTTATACATTTTTTTTGTGTCCCTCTCTCTCTTTCTAAGAAACCTATCTCGTTCCAAGTCTTCTCGAAGTGCTATTGGTTCGTTTCGAGACGAGGTCATTTCACATCCCCCCCTCCTCAAAAAGTATATGTATATAAATTAAAGGAAGTGATTTTCTATACACACACTTCACCTTTTTTGAGTGGTGTCACGATGAGCCTATCCAGTAGAGAACGTCTTAGGGAAAGAATGCGTGAACAGAAACGACGCTGGCGAAGCAATTCAGCTAATCGAGAGCGAGAACGAATACTTCAAAAGGAACGTTATGCTGTTCTTAAAAAAAACTCCCGACCGCGAAAGAAACATCTTCCTCCCAAGCAGTGGGAAAGCTATACGAATTTGCAGTATAAGGATATGTGGTCCGAAGAAGCCTATCAAAAATGCATTCGACAATGTAATAAAGAGCAATACAATTTTCTGATCTACGTTCTCGTCCGTTTGTACACCTATTACGCGTTACCTGAATCAAAACGTCCCCCTCCTCTGGATATTATTGTGCAAGGATCTGCCGGAACGGGTAAATCTTTCCTGATCCAAGCTTTATACCAAACTCTGATTCGAACGCCTCTTTTTAGCGAAGCGTGCTCGGTTCTCAAACTCGCACTTAGTGCTCAAGGAGCGGTCTACATTACGGGAGATACTTTGCATCATGCCCTGCGTCTTCAAATGAACGGGACTTTTGTTCGACCTCTGACCCAAGAGACTTTAGACTATTACAGACCCCTGTATGCTCCTTTACGGATGGTGATTTTGGATGACGTTTCCACAATCGGATCCAATTTATTTTCGCGCCTCGACCAGCAACTTCGACAATTGTGTCATGTGCCGGATAAACCGTTTGGGAATGTGCATATGATTAAATTCGGAGATTTGCAGCAGCTCCAACCGATTCGCGACACGCCCATTTTTTATTCTGAAGGGTGGTGGACGCCTCAATTCACGCTCTACTATGAACTAGTCGAATGTATGCGATTCTCTCTGGATTACGAGGAGAGACTCGATCGTTTAACGAGAAATCACTTTTTAGAACCGGACGATGTGGCATTTTTCCAGTCCCGCGTTTGCAGTTTCGACGAAATTCCTCGCGAAGCTATTATTCTCTGTTTTTCGAGCAAGGATGCAGAGAAATATAATATGAAACGTCTCCAATCCCGAGGGACGTACTGTTCGTGTCTGGCTCGAGAGGTGATTTATTCCGAGAGCGAAAAATTGCGGAAGAGGATGATGAAACGGAGTCAACATTTACATCGATCTCAGATGGCGAATCTCGAATCCGTCCTCCATTTACAAAGAGGAGCGCGATATCAATTGACTAAAACGCTCGACAGATCCAAAGGATAGATGAATGGAGCGATTGGAACACTACACCAAATAGACCAGGATGAAGACGGAGTTGTGACGCGTGTCTGGCTGCAATTTTCGAATAGTCTAGCTCCTATCGATCGCGTCTCCATTCGTATCGACACCTGTTCGACAAAAACACTCGCATTTTATCGCGAACAGTTTCCTTTGATGTTAGCCGAAGCGATTACGGCTCATAAAGCCCAAGGAGCCACCTTTCCGTCGATCGCAATTTACATGCACGGACCTTTTAATCGATTTCAGCAATATGTCGCTTTTTCTCGAGTGACTCAACTTCAGGGATTGTATATTCTGGACCAGTTTCGTCCCCGCATGAAATTGGCGAGAAAGCAAAAATACGAGGAGGAACTGGAGCGATTGCAAAACATGTCTCGGATTCCGTATGATATATCGGCTCGAGAAGAGAACCAAGATCCGTACAAGTTTCTCATGAACCTTCTTCAATGTGGGAATCGTCTTTCCTTCCATCTTTCCAATAGAAACATCTCCCAAGAAAAAGAAGTCGTCAAACTAGAAGAAAAACCTTCTTTCCATGTAAAACCTGTTATAAAATGTGAATCTTAAATCTTTTTTTAAAAATTCAATAAAAAGAAATATTCTCCATCAAAACCCCTCCATTCTTTCAAAGCTTCACAAAACGCTCAACAATGTCCACACAAAGGGAAGAGAAAAATCGATCTCAACGGTCCACACAACATGTTGACTCCTCAAAATATGTCTCTCCCAAGTGACAGGATGCTTCTTCTTCAACGGCTGACACTCATCTAAAGCCAAACTGGGAATGCTTAAATAGATAAGCGAGAGTTTATTCTTTAAAAAAATGGCGCTGTCTTTTCAATGGAGAATCGAGTCGGCTGGGAAAAAATTTTGAGAGCCGGGAAAAAAAATTCTCTAACTCTAAAAAAAAAAAAAAAAAAAAAAAAAAAAAAAAAAAAAAATTGGTTAATTTTTATCATGTCTTCTAGACATGATAAAAATTAACTCTACCCTCCTTTTGTCTGGGAATGTTGTCTCTCCGTTTCTAAAAATAGACCAGAACCCATTCTTGGAATTTTATTCTTTTTAGAAAGGATGAGTGATGGTCTATTTTTAGAAACGGTGAGACAACATTCCCAGACAAAAGGGGAAGGTAGTTAATTTTTATCATGTCTAAAGACATGATAAAAATTAACAAAAAGTTTTTTTTTTTTTCAGAGTTAGAAATTTTTTTTTCCTGGCTCTCAAAATATTTTCCCAGCCGACTCGATTCTCCAATTGACGACACAGCGCCATTTTTTTAAGAATGGATTCTCGTTTATCTATTTAAGCATTTCGAGTGTCACTTCAGATGAATGTCAGCCGTTGAGGAAGAAAAACGCAGATTCCCATTTTCTCATTTCCTTCAGAGAGAGAGAGAGGCCTAGATTTTCGAGACTCGATGACTTTTCAAGCACTTTTTGTTTAAGATATTCGACTTCATATTTGTCTGACGTTCAAGAGTATGATCTCTCGTGGATGGATCTCTTCCACCTCATTCTCTTTCCAGTCGATTTAGAAGGGGAAGGGGAGATTTTTTTCCCTCATGGAGGATGTCTCCTGAATACCGTTCAAAGAGTCTATGGAGAAATTATATGGTCAGAGTCACGGATTTCCAGGGCAATCTGCTTCTCAGCTAAAAAAAAAGGATCTCTCTTTCCCAGTCTGTCTTCGATTGCCTCGTTAACTGTGAAACCCATCGCTTTTCCGATTTTATGGTTCTCCCAGTATAATCAGACAGTCGGTCACAAAAGTATTCGAACACCGGTACCCTATCAGAAAATGACAAGATGGCGTTTTTTTTTCTCTTTCTCTCTGTGTGTCGTGTTATTCCATCCTAGGTTTTCTTCTCCCCCCCCCATCTTGGAAAAAACTGGAAAAAAATTGGTTACGATCTCTTTTTGAATGGGAGATGCCATTTTGAGAAAAAGCTGACCACCCTATCTTGGAGAATGAACATGACTGCTCTACACACCCTTTCACTCTCTCTCTCTCTCTTTGAATTGGGAAGCCATTTTGGGAAAAAGCAGACGACCCTATCTTGGAGAATGGAAATGAACGCCTCTCCCTCTCTCTTTGAAATGGGAAGCCATTTTGGGACCCTCTATTCTTGGGGAGGGAGAAAAACTGAAGTCTACATTTCGCTGTCTCTGAATACGGAAAGCCCTTTTGGGAAAAGCGGACCCTCTTCTTTTGATCTTGGAGAACTGGAAATGAACGCTCTACACGATCTCTCTTTGAATTCAGAAGGTATTTTGGGACCTTCTAATGTTGGAAAACTGAAATGAACGCTCTACACCTTCTCTCTCTCTCTTTCTCTGAAATGGGTAGCCATTTGAAAACTCCCTAACTTTGGAAAAAAACAGAAATGAACGCTCTACACCATCTCTCTTTGAAAATGGGGGGGGTGTCATTTTGAGACCTCCCTCCCCTAAACTTGAGAAAAAAATGAAATGAATGCTCTACACTTTCTCTCTTTGGACATGGGTAACCCGTTGGGGACCCTCTCCTCTTGGTAGAAAAAAAAACAGAACTGAAGTGAAGGCTCTACACAATCTCTCTTGGAATGGGATCCATATTTCGGGAAACGTGGATCACCTCATGCTGGAAAACTGAAGTGAACCACCAAGATTGGACTCTATATAATATTTTTTTTAATTGACATCATGACCCTCCTCCCATTTGTTATTAAAAAAAATTGTTGTTTTTGTTTTGGTTTTTATCCCATTTCCGATGTGATTTCAGAAATGCAATTTCATAACAGTTCAATTTCATTCGAGGTTAAATGATCTAAACAGTCTTTGACCCACCCATCCGTATGATTATTTTCTTCTCCTTCCTGTTGCACCAAATTTTGTATGTCCATATAATCATTCCATACGGGAAGGGCTGTATCCTCACAAGGCTGTCTTGAAACACTTGGAGTCTCTTTGGGATGAGTGGAGGGATCTAGGATGTCTGGACCCGGCTGCGATTCTACCTCCATGATTTCTGGACCCGTTGCAACTTGTTTACCCGGCTGAAATTCTACCTCCATGATTTCTGGACCCGTTGGAACTTGTGAACCCGGCTGTGATTCTGCCTCCATGATTTCTGGACCCGTTGGAACTTGTGAACCCGGCTGACATTCTACCTCTACGATGTCGGGACTTTTTGAAGCTTGTGGACCCGTCTGACATTCTACCTCTACGATGTCGGGACAGGTTAGAGAAGAAGAAGAAGAGGATACTGGAAGAGGTTCTGTCTGTGAGGAGTCCGAAAGAGGTTGCTGTTTGAACAAGTCGGGGAAGAAGAAGAAGAAGAAGAAGCTTCTGGATTCTGAAGCGGATCTTGCACGCCAGGTAGGTTCCGGTAAGTCGACCATTTTTTAAGAGGTAATTTTTTTTCTTCCTCCTCATCTTCAATTGTGATGACTTCAATTTCATTCCGTTGCCGGGTCGATTTTGTTTCGGGCCATGACGACGGTTTGGTCCAGCTCCTCTTATCATCTAAGGAAGGGATGGGTAAAGGTGGCGGAGGGTTTTCTTCTTCTTTTTCTTGAAACATCATCGGCAATTGGAAAGAAATCTCCTCTTTCAATTGTTTCCAAAGCGAGTACGAGCACCGATCGACGAGAAAGAGACTCTTCTGGGTTGTGACGATGAGATATTGCGTTTTCGGGGGAACGACATAGTTTTGAAAAGGTCTTAGAATATATTTCTTATATTTCATCCTGTCGCTGACTTTAAAACTTCTTTCCTTCAGATTGAGGGACGATGATTCGTAATAGGCGAGAGGAGCGGCTGTGGTTTGAACAATATGAACTTCGTCCTCAGCCGTCGTTCTCACTCCAAACGTAAAATATCGTTTCGTGAGAAAAATATTCTTCCACCGAAAACTCGTGCGCGGATCTGTATATCGCCGGTCTGTTTGAATGGGCCGTCTCAAAGCTCGATCCATCCGATTCCAAGAGAAGGGAGATTCCTCTTTCGTTTGTTGCGATTCGAATAAATTTCTGTATATATTCTGAACGAGCAGGTTGGAGGATTCGACATCTTGGTTGAAAGAAACGATCGCTTGATGAGGTGGTAAATGCGGAATAAATGTCGCACAATGACACGCCAAAAAAATTTTCAAGTTGGAGATTTGCTTTAGCGTCTTCAAATCCTCCCCGTTCGAAATCCGTTGAGTTGGAAAAACGTCTAATAGCGACATGGCTCCCAATGGAAAAGAAATGATCTCGCCCAGTACTCTCGTCTTTTTATATATCTATATAGACACACACAGACACACATAGAGGCTCTATGACGTCCGTTTTATTTGTTTTTTTTTGTTTCTCTCTCTCTTCTTTCCAAGAAATCTTATCTCCATGACCTCTTTTTCTTTTCTTAAAAAGATGAATGTGTGTGGGAATGAGGAAGTGAAAGTAATAATTTAATAAACAAAATATTATCCAACCATGACCTTCTTTTTCTTTTTCTTTTTTTTTTCAAAGTCAACCTTTCCAATCCAAGGACGTCCAGAGATAGAGGAAGCAGGGAGAGAGGAGGAGGAGGGAAGGGAAGGTCACACTCTCTTTCTCTCTATAAATAAAAGGGGAGAGCCCCAAAGTCGTATTTTTGTCCAAGTGGATCATGAGGAGGCATCCCCAGCTCACTACGTGTATTCCTTTCAAATATAAATATGTTTATCTTTCCTTTTATATCATCCAAGGAGTCGTTTACTTGAAAGCCTCCGATTTTTCAAAATGTGCGGGTTATTATACCGTGGGGAGTTATCAAAAGATGAGGGACGAATTTTTATCCGACCAAAACGTGTTGATGGCTCGTGACATTCCACCTTTGGATGCACAAATTTTGTTAATGAAACGAGCCAAATATTTTTACACGTCCCACTTTCTAACCGTCTCGCAAATGAATAGGATTATGGATCGTCTTAAGAAGACAAAAGGGATTCTCGTTCATTTTAGTGAATGGTTGCACAAATGTTTGCACGAACCTCTCTCGATCGAGAAGACTGGGAAGAATACCTATTATATTCTTCTCGAGGACTCTCCTCCTTCGTCTCATCATAGAGAGGCCACGACTTTTGAAAAAATCCTCGAGCAAGAAAAAATAGAATGGTGGAACAACTACCCCATCCCTCTCCCCGAGCATCAAGAGGAGCCTGTTCAGAAGAAAAAGAAAAAACCTTTCCAAAAGCCTATCCTCATCCTCCTCGATAATGATGGGGATGAGGAGAAGCCTGTTCAGATTCCTCTCAGTTTGTCAAAACCCGTCGAGGATGAAAAACCTCTCCCTTCCTCAAAACCCCTTGAGGAAGAGAGACCCCTCGAGAAGGAGAAATCTCTCCCATTGTCAAACCTCCTCGAAGATGAAAAACCTCTCCATTTATCAAGACCCCTCGAGAAGGAGGGACCTCTTCCTTTATCAAACACCCTCGAAGATGAAAAACCTCTCCATTTATCAAGACCCCTCGAAAATGAGGGACCTCTCGATTTGTCAAAACCCCTCGAGGATAAGGGAACCAAAACTTCTCTCTCTTTCGAAGAGGAGGGACCTCTCAATTTGTCAAGACCCCTCAAGAATAAGGCAACCGAAAACCCTCTCCCTTTCTCAAGACTTCTCGAGGAGGAGGAGGAGAGACCGCTCCATGTCTCAAGACAGGACCCCCCTCTATCTCTTGAGGATCCGAGGGAAACGATTCCTATTGAAAAACCATCTATCGACGATCCCCAGAAAAGGTCTTCGGAGGAGATTAGACTTCCATGTAGAAAACGAATCTGCCACAATCATAATAATAATAATAATAATAATAATATACCCCCTTCTCAACAACAGAATCCTACAACATTTGCAGATAAATGCATTCAAACCAATCCCTTTATAGTAACCCTTTTGATTGGAGAACCCGTGCACTAGCCTCGAAAAATAAAATGAGATTCTAGACTGTTTCTATGACCAGAATGTTAAGCCAATAGATAGGTCTAGCTCAGAATTTTTCTTTTTAAAGGAAAATAAATAAATAATCCAAAGACTATTCGTAAATATAAATGGTAAAGTCTTGAGTCGGCTGGAAAAAAATTTTAAGAGCTGAGAAAAATTCTACAACTCAAAAAAAAAAAAAAAACTTTTTGTTAATTTTTATCATGCCTTAGACATGATAAAAATTAACGAACCCCTTCCCTTTTCGTCTGGGAATGTTGTCTCACTCTTTTGAAAAACAAATCGTGATTCATTCATGGAATGATTGCCATTAGAGAAAGGATGAGTCATGGTCTATTTTTAGAAAGGGTGAGACATCCTTCTCAGACAAAAAGGGAGGGTCATTAATTTTTATCATGTCTAAGACATGATAAAAATTAACCAAAAGTTTTTTTTTTTTTTTTTTCATTAGAGAATTTTTATCTCAGGTCTGAGAAATTTTTTTTCTCCCAGCCGATTCGAGACTTTACCATTTTTTTTAAGAATGATTTCTCCCTGATCTATTATTTCAAAATTCCAAGTTTCGCTTCAGAACCATCTGTGCTGTTGAAGAAGTAACATGATATATGTATTTTTTTTTAATGAGTTCTGTCAAGATTGAATTGTGCAGGATCGACCTTGCGAATTTCTTCTCTGTGTCTTTAAATAATAATGATACCGAACCGCTTTTTGTAGAGCGCAATGGAAAAAACCTTTTGTATGTTTAGGACAATTCATGTGTTCGATCCCATTGTATTTGAGAATCTCTTGCGCCGATCCCGAAATGCAATAAATGGATCTTTGCAACCATTTCTCTAAAAACTGCCGTTTCATTTCTCCTCGCACCCAAATCATGGAAAAGGGTTCCGTCAACATCGTTAACACCCATGGAAAATAACTGTACGGAATTTCTCCTTCGTACCATGACAAGCCGTGATAATAATCACTTGCCCACACAGCGGTTCGTTTTTCTTTCTCGGTGAGCATTTGCCATGGAAACGGGGGTTTAAAAACAAATACCCTTCGAGAAGTACCGTCCAATGTGACGTAAGCCAATTCTTTCACAATAAAGACTCCTTGAGAATCGTAGAAACCTTCAAAGTCGAGCACGAGTTCCATGTTTTTTATTTCTTTTTCTTTCCAAGGTGACCTTTATTATTATGATGATGGATGTGTATTGAGATACGCACGATATTATTCAAAAAACAAATATATATACGAATGTGACCTTTCCCAGAATTCATACGATCTGTCACGTGCAACCTTCTCTCTCTCTATATATATATAAAAGAGGAGACGGCGAGAGAACGCTATCCATTTTTTCCTTCAGGACACACAGAGAGAGAGAATTTTGTTTTCTTTTTTTCCTCAATTGAAGAAGATGGACATTTTGAGTGCCAAACCTCTCAAAGATTCCTACATTGTTCTGGACATGGAATACTTTCACTGTTATGATCCAAAGACGGGAGATATATGTTTC
Source organism: Stegodyphus dumicola (assembly GCF_044657685.1). Taxonomy (NCBI): domain Eukaryota; kingdom Metazoa; phylum Arthropoda; class Arachnida; order Araneae; family Eresidae; genus Stegodyphus; species Stegodyphus dumicola. The sequence goes on from NC_140768.1 coordinate 150,967,271, forward strand.
ATCTTGAAAGAACTGGGCTACATCACTTGCGATTTAACCTTACGCGGATCCATGATTTTTCTCCCTCCTGTCCATTACGATGACTTATCGTCCCGCAATCAAGCTGTGGTCAACCAGATTACAAATAACCGACACGGCCTGCAATGGACCGAGGGTCGTCTTTCCTACGATCCTGAAAATACTGACCGAAAATGTGGAGGTGATCTACGTCAATGGATACGATAAAGCCGAATTTTTCAGCAAGCTCTGCCAGCGATCCGTTTACGAGTTTTACATCCCAGGGAAAACCGAGTGGCGGAACAAGTCGATATGCACGCGACACCAATATTTCCAAAAGATGATTCATTGTGCCGAGAACAAGGTGAGAAATTTTCGATACCATTTGATGGAGGGTAGTTACGTTTTCCGGAAATTACATTGTTACCCCTCCGAGAGCAAAGCTGTCGAAGACGAAGAGGAGGCGGAAGAATCTCCCCAGGAGAACTCGTGCGACGATGAGGAGGAGGAGGAGGAGGATGAACTTTCTAATAATAATAATAATAATAAATGTCTAAGTTGGGATGCTTTAGAGACCCAAGAATATTGGTCTCAACCCTTATCTCACCTAGACCTGAAAGAGGATCCTCAAGTGTACTCTTTGTGGTCCTCTTCTAAAATTTGGTCTTGGAGAGAACCCTTGAATGTTCATGAATGAAATGGTATGTAAATCCCTAGAGAAAAAAAATAGAAAAAACAAGTTCTTTTTTTTTGTAATATGTTGATTTCTTTCCAATCCCATTTCTTTTCCATAACTCCAGCCCAATCGACGAGAAGAAGAAGAATTTTCCATGTTTAACAAGACGAATCTTCCAAGTTACACAAGACGTAGAAAGATTTCACAAGGATTTATAAATCACACGCTCCCACATGATATATGTATAGAGAGAAAAAGACCCTCTGTTCTCTAGCCAATACGTCAAGACTTCCCTAAACTAAGAGAGACCATGAGTACCGAGGAAACCTTAGCAGAGCAAGTGGAAAGACTTTCAAAGAGATTAGAAGAGTTAAGACGGGATAGATTTACAGTTCCGCCGACTAAAGAGGAAACTATCATCGATTTCAACAAACCGCTGTACTTTCATCCTCTACCCCAAAGAATGAGACGAATGGACTCGCCGTTGAACAGTTCCAATGAGAAACAAAATGCCACTTACTTGAATAGTCAATTTCAACACATGAATATTTCATAAGTATTGTTTTGTTCTTTTTCCCTAAAGCGTAGGGAGATCGGATCAGTAGTTTTTCCCTTTTCATCGTCGAAAAAGATTGGGAGGAAAAATCTTTCTCAGCTCTCTCAGAAAAATTATTCAGCCTTAAAAAAAAAAAAAAAAAAAAAAAAAAAACTTTTTGTTAATTTTTATCATGTCTTAGACATGATAAAAATTAACTCTACCCCCTTTTTGTCTGGGAATGTTGTCTCACACTTTCTAAAAATAGACCATCACTCCTCCTTTCCTAAAGAATAGAATTCCAAGAATGGGATCTGGTCTATTTTTAGAAACGGTGAGACCCTATTCCCAGACAAAAGGCGGGTAGAGTTAATTTTTCTCATGTCTAAAGTTCAGGGTCCATCCATCTTCTTATGTGAAACGGTGACCCTGACGAGATCGAGATAAACAAGTCCTGTGAGTTGTTTTGTAATCTTGACGCGATCCAAGAAAGACTTTTTTTTTTTTTTGAAATATGCGGGGGGTGGGGAGAGAAAATATTCTCACGACCCTCAGATATCTTTTCATAAATATATTTTTTATCAAAGTGTTTCTTTCATTCCGATCCTTTTAAGAGGTTGGAATGACCCTGACATTTAGATGGGGTCGCGATCCCGACAGATGTCGCGCGAGTATAAAAGTGTGTGTCCTCCACGAGATTTCTTCAGAGAAGAGAAGAAGACGTGAACTGAGCTGGTAAGTCCCTTTGATCCTATGAATATGGTTATCTATAAACTCGATTTGATTCTTTGTTTCTTTTTTTAATAATCATAATAATCATAACTTCATTTAAAAAGAACTCTCTTCTTAACCCTTTGAAAAGAAAAATGTCTCTTTCAAGACGACGACTCTAAAACGTTTTATTGTTTTTTTTCCCCCTTTCTAGATCTTCCCTGTTATACATATATACCTTTTCGATTCTTTTTTTTTTGCTCCTGTTTGTGGAAGACATCACCGTATTCATCGCCATGGCGTGTTCAGAAAACTTTATCGTGCTCGATCTAGAGGGTTTCCAGTCCTACAACCACAAGAAGGGTGAATTTACCTACGTTTTAAAAGAATTGGGCTATGCGACAAAAGATTTTTGACCGTGGGATCGTTGACGTTTGCTCCTCCTCACCCCTTCCACCAACTGAGTGAAAAAAACCAAAAGACGAATGCCTGGCTGACGAGAAACCGGCACGGACTTCGTTGGAACGAGGGTCATATTCCCTACAACCATTTAGGACGCATTCTCCAATCGCTCACTCACAGCTTCTCCACGATTTATGTGGTGGGATGCCAGAAAGCTAAATTCTTTGCTAAAGCCTTGGATTATCAAAAACCCGTGACGGAAATTTATGTGCCAGATGGAATCATTTGGAAGTATCGGGAAAAATGTGCCCGACATCATCAAAGGATGAAATATTTCCATTGTGCCGAAAACAAAGTGCGCAACTATCGATGGCATATTACGGAAGGAGATTTTCATATCAATCACGTCTATCCAGACGGAACGGAGAAAGAGGAGAGGATTCAGGAGGAAGCAGACAATCCTCTGCAAGCTTTTGATAAGGCCTACGATCAGTTAGAGAAGGATCCGTCCCCAAAAGCGTTGGATAACCTCATCCAGAAATGGGATAATCTGTCCTGTTTCCAAGTGATGGAACATCCGGATGAGCATACGCCTTTAAACTTGATGGGCTCTTCTACTTCGTCAACTTCCTCCAATAACTCGAGGAAGACGGAAGGCTGGGGAGACATACCTGAAAATATTCCCGATTACGATCCAGCAGCCTGTTGGGACGAACCTTCCAAAGAATCTCATGAGACCCCCAAAATATCTTCAGAGGATCCAAAGACAAAATCCACTGAGTGTTGGGACAATGAACGGACGACTAATGATCCAAAATCCACTAAGACTATGTCCACTGAGTGTTGGGACAATGAACAGACGACCCATGCTCCAAAATCTACTGAGACTATGTCCACTGAATGTTGGGACAATGAACGGACGACCCATGCTCCAAAATCGACTGAGACTATGTCCACTGAGTGTTGGGACGATGAAACCGAAAAGACGACAGAGAATTGGGATGACCGTTCTCAAAAGTATTTGAATTGATATATACATAAACTCAGGAGAAAAAAAAATAAAGAAAAGATTTTTAGAAATAAGTAGAGAAAGGTTCTCCGCTTTCCCTATATTTATGGAAATGGACTGAGGAGAGAGAAAAAGAGACGAATCAGGAGACCAAAAAAAATGGGTCTTGGAAGGAATGAGTGCAAATGCATTCGATTCCTTCCGAGACCCATTTTTTTTGGGTCCCTCTCTCATCCAATCTTAAAAAAGAACTTTGTCCTATTTTTCTAGGTCCATTCAAAAAGAAATGAATCTATCCATAAATTTTCTTAAAAGAAAGAAAAAAACAAAAAGATCCTTTACCTCTTGACGGTCCAAAGTCGAGAATCTTGGAAAAAGTTATCCACTCTCTCCATCCAGTCAAGCTTCTCTGTAGAAAATCTAGTAGGTGCATCTGCATTCTTGAACACCCGGCAGTTATTATTGGACGCGAAACGTCGAATGCTGAAATAGTTAACAGTCAGCCCATTCTTAAAGAAACGGGGATGTTTTATTCATCCAGTCGAGTGCGGAAAAATTTCTGAGAGCCGGAGAAAAATTTCTCTGACTGAAAAAAAAAAAAAAAAAAAAAAAAAAAAAAAAAAAAATACCCCCTTTTAGTCTGAAAATTGATGTCTTCAATTTTTCGAAAATTGAAGACATCAATTTTCAAATTTTCAGACTAAAAAAGGGGGGTAATTTATTTTTCAGAAACTTTTCCCAGCCGACTCGATGTGAATAAAACATTACTGTTTGTTAAGAATGTTATTTAATGGATCGATTTCAACCTATCGAGTTTCGCTTGAGTTCCGGCCGTGCTGTGGGCCCACCTGGATACAAGTTTTCGCCTTTTGGAATAGAATAAAACTTTACTGTTTTTTTAAGAATGTTATTTAATGGATCGATTTCAACCTATCGAGTTTCGCTTGAGTTCCGGCCGTGCTGTGGGCAAACCTGGATACAAGTTTTCCCCTTTTGGAATAGAATTTCCGTCAAGGTAGGCTACTTTTCCTCTTTTTGCATTTTTCATGTCATTTCATTTGTATTACAATATACTGAAAACGGGCGTTCGAACTGATTTCTAGGCTATTTCTATACAAATGGAGCTCGATCCAAGAAAGAAATGATGTCTTTTTTTTATTTTGTGGACTGCCAATTTGTATTGGAATATACTGAAAACGGGTGTTTGAGTCGATTTTCAGTATATTTCAATACAAATAGAGCTCGGTCCAAGAAAGAAATGATGTCTTTTTTTTTTTTATTTTGTGGACTGCCAATTTGTATTGGAATATACTGAAAACGGGTGTTTGAGTCGGTTTTCAGTATATTTCAATACAAATAGAGCTCGATCCAAGAAAGAAATGATGTCTTTTTTTTTAATTTTGTGGACTGCCAATTTGTATTGGAATATACTGAAAACGGGTGTTTGAGTCGGTTTTCAGTATATTTCAATACAAATAGAGCTCGATCCAAGAAAGAAATGATGTCTTTTTTTTTATTTTGTGGACTGCCAATTTGTATTGGAATATACTGAAAACGGGTGTTTGAGTCGGTTTTCAGTATATTTCAATACAAATGGAGCTGGATCCAAGAAAAAAAATGATGTCTTTTTTTTATGTTGTGGACAGCCAATTTTGTATTGGAATATACTGAAAACGGGCATTCACGTCGGTTTTCAGTATATTTCAATACAAATGGAGCTGGATCCAAGAAAAAAAATAATGTCTCTTTTTTATGTTGTGGACAGCCAATTTTGTATTGGAATATACTGAAAACGGGCGTTCACGTTGGTTTTCAGTACATTCCAATACAAATGGAGCTGGATCCAAGAAAAAAATGATGTCTTTTTTTTATTTTTTGTGGACAGCCAATTTTGTATTGGAATATACTGAAAACGGGCATTCACGTTGTTTTCAGTATATTTCAATACAAGTGGAGCTCGATCCAAGAAAAAAATGATGTCTTTTTTTTTATTTTGTGGACAGCCAATTTTGTATTGGAATATACTGAAAACGGGCGTTCACGTTGGTTTTCAGTATATTTCAATACAAATGGAGCTCCATCCAAGAAAAAAATGATGTATTTTCTTTTATTTTGTGGACAGCCAATTTTGTATTGGAACATACTGAAAACGGACGTTCACGTTGGTTTTCAGTATATTCCAATACAAATGGAGCTCCATCCAAGAAAAAAAATGATGTCTTTTTTTTATGTTGTGGTCAGGCAATTTTGTATTGGAATATACTGAAAACGGGCGTTCGAGTCGGTTTTCAGTATATTCTAATACAAATGGAGCTCCATCCAAGAAAAAAATGATGTCTTTTTTTATGTTGTGGACAATCAATTTTGAATTGGAATATACTGAAAACGGGCGTTCGAGTCCTTTTTCCGACTATTTCTATACACATTCCACTATATTAAAATGACGTCATGGTTGAGTCCAAACAGAGTCGTCCTCGGATAGAGTCGTCTCCGGACAAAGTCGTCCCCGGACAATTTTATACCGAATTTGTATAGAAATATACTTAAAATGGGCTTGGAGGGGGGGGCGGAGTCCAAACAAAGTCGTCCCCGGACCATCTTGATGACCAGACATATTGCCTTTTCAACAGCCCGTATTATTCTGAACAAAAACGTGGAATACTTTTATAGAAAAGAGAAGAATTGAAAGTGAAAGTCAAAAAGCAAAATGGGATCGGCTGGGAAAAATTTCTGAGAGCCGAGAAAAAATTCTGAGTCAGAAAAAAAAAGAAAAAATATATAATATATATATTATATAATATATATATTATATAATATATATTATATAATATATATTATAAATACTTTTTGTTAATTTTTTTCATGTCTTCTAGACATGATAAAAATTAACTCATCCCCCTTTTGTCTGGGTATGTTCTCTCACCGTTTCTAAAAATGGACCAGAACCCAGTCTTTTCTTGGAATTTAAAAGGATGAGTCATGGTCTATTTTTAGAAAGTGGGAGACAACATTCCCAGACAAAAGGGGGGTGAGTTAATTTTTATCATGTCTAGAAGACATGATAAAAATTAACAAAAAGTTTTTTTTTTTTTTTTTTTTACATCTCAGAATTTTTTTCTGAGCTCTGAGAAATTTTTCCTAGCCGATCCCATTTCGTTTTTCGACTTTCACTTTCAACTCTTCACTTTTCCTATCCACTGTCGTTGGAATTGTGTTCACTGGAGGCTATTTCTTTTTTTGCAATCTCGCTTTTAGTTTTCTCTGAGATTCTTTAGAAATGGCTATACAAATTTCACCATCTATATAGAGATGATGTCCAAACAAAGTCGTCCCCGGACCATCTTGATGACCAAATATGTATAGAAATAGTCTGAAAATGGGCTTGAGGGCCGGTTTTTGGACGATTCATCTACAAATTCGGCCGCATCCAGAAAAACAAAGATACATAATTTCTTTTTGGGTGGACAGGAGATGATAAATTTCTTTTCTCTCTCTCTCTCTCCCAATATTGGAGGAGAGAGTGGCCCAAAAAAATGGGTCTTGGAAGGAATCGAATGCATTTTGAAATGCACTCATTCCTTCCAAGACCCATTTTTTTGGTCTCCTGATTCAACTCTCCAGTCTATGGAATAGGGAAAGCGGAGAACGTTTCCCCTTCTTTAAGCGACTGGAGACCATATCGCATCATCATCATCATCATCACCATCACCATCGTCCTCTTTCTGATACTTTTCAACGAAGGCTTGATGTCTCTGGATGATTTTGGGGAGATGATGGATCCCGAATTGAGTGATGAAAAAGAGAGGACTCTTTTTCCTTTCTTGTTCGTCTTGCACAGTCTCTCGGAGGGTGATATACGTTTCCCCGTTCTCCTCAATTTTCGTCAGAGGTCTCATGAATATTTTACACATCCAAGGGAAGAGCGACTTGTTATGCAGGGATTTCGAAGCGACGAAGGCCGCTTCATTCGAAGTGAGGACAATCTGGTTCGGTTGACCCCATTCTTTGGAGTAGTTGTCCAAATCGCCTAGTCGAAGAAAATGGTGTCGATTAGGAAAAAAGACTTGGAGAACACTCGTCGTATGCGAGACGTTCGTAGGCAAGAGAGTCAAGATATCTTTGGCATTCCAGTACAGGAATCCTAGATCCACATACGCGTGCACGTAATAGTCATCGTTATATTCCAGTTTGAGCAGCATGGCTTTTGTATTTTTTTTTCCGTTCTCAAGGCGAAACACTCGTCTGATATGAACAAGAGCTCGCTGGCGATCCGTTTATATTTGTATTGGAATATACTGAAAACCAACGTGAACGCCCGTTTTCAGTATGTTCCAATACAAAATTGGCTGTCCACAAAATAAAAAAAGACATCATTTTTTTCTTGGATGGAGCTCCATTTGTATTGAAATATACTGAAAACCAACGTGAACGCCCGTTTTCAGTATATTCCAATACAAAATTGGCTGTCCACAAAATAAAAAAAAGACATCATTTTTTTCTTGGATCGAGCTCCACTTGTATTGAAATATACTGAAAACAACGTGAATGCCCGTTTTCAGTATATTCCAATACAAAATTGGCTGTCCACAAAAAATAAAAAAAAAGACATCATTTTTTTCTTGGATCCAGCTCCATTTGTATTGGAATATACTGAAAACCAACGTGAACGCCCGTTTTCAGTATATTCCAATACAAAATTGGCTGTACACAAAATAAAAAAAAGACATCATTTTTTTCTTGGATCCAGCTCCACTTGTATTGTAACATACTGAAAACCAACGTGAACGCCCGTTTTCAGTATATTCCAATACAAAATTGGCTGTCCACAACATAAAAAAAACACATCATTTTTTTTCTTGGATCCAGCTCCATTTGTAATGAAATATACTGAAAACCGACGTGAATGCCCGTTTTCAGTATATTCCAATACAAAATTGGCTGTCCACAACATAAAAAAAAGACATCATTTTTTTCTTGGATCCAGCTCCATTTGTATTGAAATATACTGAAAACCGACGTGAACGCCCGTTTTCAGTATATTCCAATACAAATTGGCAGTCCACAAAATAAAAAAAAGACATCATTTCTTTGTTGGATCGAGCTCTATTTGTATTGAAATATACTGAAAACCGACTCAAACACCCGTTTTCAGTATATTCCAATACAAATTGGCAGTCCACAAAATAACAAAAAGACATCATTTCTTTCTTGGATCGAGCTCTATTTGTATTGAAATATACTGAAAACCGACTCAAACACCGGTTTTCAGTATATTCCAATACAAATTGGCAGTCCACAAAATTAAAAAAAAAGACATCATTTCTTTCTTGGATCGAGCTCTATTTGTATTGAAATATACTGAAAACCGACTCAAACACCCGTTTTCAGTATATTCCAATACAAATTGGCAGTCCACAAAATAAAAAAAAAGACATCATTTCTTTCTTGGACCGAGCTCTATTTGTATTGAAATATACTGAAAATCGACTCAAACACCCGTTTTCAGTATATTCCAATACAAATTGGCAGTCCACAAAATAAAAAAAAGACATCATTTCTTTCTTGGATCGAGCTCCATTTGTATAGAAATAGCCTAGAAATCAGTTCGAACGCCCGTTTTCAGTATATTGTAATACAAATGAAATGACATGAAAAATGCAAAAAGAGGAAAAGTAGCCTACCTTGACGGAAATTCTATTCCAAAAGGGGAAAACTTGTATCCAGGTTTGCCCACAGCACGGCCGGAACTCAAGCGAAATTCGATAGGTTGAAATCGATCCATTAAATAACATTCTTAAAAAAACAGTAAAGTTTTATTCACATCTAAAACTCAAGCGAAACTCGATAGGTTGAAATCGATCCATTAAATAACATTCTTAAAAAACAGCAAAGTTTTATTCTATTCCAAAAGGGGAAAACTTGTATCCAGGTGGGCCCACAGCACGGCCGGAACTCAAGCGAAACTCGATAGGTTGAAATCGATCCATTAAATAACATTCTTAACAAACAGTAAAGTTTTATTCACATCGAGTCGGCTGGGAAAAGTTTCTGAAAAATAAATTACCCCCCTTTTTTGTCTGAAAATTTGAAAATTGATGTCTTCAATTTTGGAAAAATTGAAGACATCAATTTTCAGACTAAAAGGGGGTAATTTTTTTTTTTTTTTTTTTTTTTTTTTTTTTTTTTCAGTCAGAGAAATTTTTCTCCGGCTCTCAGAAATTTTTCCGCACTCGACTGGATGAATAAAACATCCCCGTTTCTTTAAGAATGGGCTGACTGTTAAATATTTCAGCATTCGACGTTTCGCGTCCAATAATAACTGCCGGGTGTTCAAGAATGCAGATGCACCTACTAGATTTTCTACAGAGAAGCTTGACTGGATGGAGAGAGTGGATAACTTTTTCCAAGATTCTCGACTTTGGACCGTCAAGAGGTAAAGGATCTTTTTGTTTTTTTCTTTCTTTTAAGAAAATTTATGGATAGATTCATTTCTTTTTGAATGGACCTAGAAAAATAGGACAAAGTTCTTTTCCAAGATTGGATGAGAGAGGGACCCAAAAAAAAATGGGTCTCGGAAGGAATCGAATGCATTTGCACTCATTCCTTCCAAGACCCATTTTTTTTTTGGTCTCCTGATTCGTCTCTCTTTCTCTCTCCTCAGTCCATTTCCATAAATATAGGGAAAGCGGAGAACCTTTCTCTACTTATTTCTAAAAATCTTTTCTTTATTTTTTTTTCTCCTGAGTTTATGTATATATCAATTCAAATACTTTTGAGAACGGTCATCCCAATTCTCTGTCGTCTTTTCGGTTTCATCGTCCCAACACTCAGTGGACATAGTCTCAGTCGATTTTGGAGCATGGGTCGTCCGTTCATTGTCCCAACATTCAGTGGACATAGTCTCAGTAGATTTTGGAGCATGAGTCGTCTGTTCATTGTCCCAACACTCAGTGGACATAGTCTTAGAGGATTTTGGATCATGAGTCGTCCGTTCATTGTCCCAACACTCAGTGGATTTTGTCTTTGGATCCTCTGAAGATATTTTGGGGGTCTCATGAGATTCTTTGGAAGGTTCGTCCCAACAGGCTGCTGGATCGTAATGGGGAATATTTTTAGGTATGTCTCCCCAGCCCTCCGTCTTCCTCGAGTTATTGGAGGAAGTTGACGAAGTAGAAGAGCCCATCAAGTTTAAAGGCGTATGCTCATCCGGATGTTCCATCACTTGGAAACAGGACAGATTATCCCATTTCTGGATGAGGTTATCGTACGCTTTTGGGGACGGATGCTTCTCTAACTGATCGTAGGCCTTATCAAAAGCTTGCAGAGGATTGTCTGCTTCCTCCTGAATCCTCTCCTCTTTCTCCGTTCCGTCTGGATAGACGTGATTGATATGAAAATCTCCTTCCGTAATATGCCATCGATAGTTGCGCACTTTGTTTTCGGCACAATGGAAATATTTCATCCTTTGATGATGTCGGGCACATTTTTCCCGATACTTCCAAATGATTCCATTTGGCACATAAATTTCCGTCACGGGTTTTTGATAATCCAAAGCTTTAGCAAAGAATTTAGCTTTCTGGCATCCCACCACATAAATCGTGGAGAAGCTGTGAGTGAGCGATTGGAGAATGCGTCCTAAATGGTTGTAGGGAATATGACCCTCGTTCCAACGAAGTCCGTGCCGGTTTCTCGTCAGCCAGGCATTCGTCTTTTGGTTTTTTTCACTCAGTTGGTGGAAGGGGTGAGGAGGAGCAAAAGTCAACGATCCCACGGTCAAAAAATCTTTTGTCGCATAGCCCAATTCTTTTAAAACGTAGGTAAATTCACCCTTCTTGTGGTTGTAGGACTGGAAACCCTCTAGATCGAGCACGATAAAGTTTTCTGAACACGCCATGGCGATGAATACGGTGATGTCTTCCACAAACAGGAGCAAAAAAAAGAATCGAAAAGGTATATATGTATAACAGGGAAGATCTAGAAAGGGGGGAAAAAAACAATAAAACGTTTTAGAGTCGTCGTCTTGAAAGAGACATTTTTCTTTTCAAAGGTTTAAGAAGAGAGTTCTTTTTAAATGAAGTTATGATTATTATGATTATTAAAAAAAGAAACAAAGAATCAAATCGAGTTTATAGATAACCATATTCATAGGATCAAAGAGACTTACCAGCTCAGTTCACGTCTTCTTCTGTTCTCTGAAGAAATCTCGTGGAGGACACACACTTTTATACTCGCGCGACATCTGTCGGGATCGCGACCCCATCTAAATGTCAGGGTCATTCCAACCTCTTAAAAGGATCGGAATGAAAGAAACACTTTGATAAAAAATATATTTATGAAAAGATATCTGAGGGTCGTGAGAATATTTTCTCTCCCCACCCCCCGCATATTTCAAAAAAAAAAGTCTTTCTTGGATCGCGTCAAGATTACAAAACAACTCACAGGACTTGTTTATCTCGATCTCGTCAGGGTCACCGTTTCACATAAGAAGATGGATGGACCCTGAACTTTAAACATGATAAAAATTAACTCTACCCGCCTTTTGTCTGGGAATAGGGTCTCACCGTTTCTAAAAATAGACCAGATCCCATTCTTGGAATTCTATTCTTTAGGAAAGGAGGAGTGATAGTCTATTTTTAGAAAGTGTGAGACAACATTCCCAGACAAAAAGGGGGTAGAGTTAATTTTTATCATGTCTAAGACATGATAAAAATTAACAAAAAGTTTTTTTTTTTTTTTTTTTTTTTTTTTAAGGCTGAAAAATTTTTTTGAGAGAGCTGAGAAAGATTTTTCCTCCCAATCTTTTTCGACGATGAAAAGGGAAAAACTACTGATCCGATCTCCCTACGCTTTAGGGAAAAAAAACAAAACAATACTTATGAAATATTCATGTGTTGAAATTGACTATTCAAGTAAGTGGCATTTTGTTTCTCATTGGAACTGTTCAACGGCGAGTCCATTCGTCTCATTCTTTGGGGTAGAGGATGAAAGTACAGCGGTTTGTTGAAATCGATGATAGTTTCCTCTTTAGTCGGCGGAACTGTAAATCTATCCCGTCTTAACTCTTCTAATCTCTTTGAAAGTCTTTCCACTTGCTCTGCTAAGGTTTCCTTGGTACTCATGGTCTCTCTTAGTTTAGGGAAGTCTTGACGTATTGGCTAGAGAACAGAGGGTCTTTTTCTCTCTATACATATATCATGTGGGAGCGTGTGATTTATAAATCCTTGTGAAATCTTTCTACGTCTTGTGTAACTTGGAAGATTCGTCTTGTGTAACTTGGAAAATTCTTCTTCTTCTCGTCGATTGGGCTGGAGTTATGGAAAAGAAATGGGATTGGAAAGAAATCAACATATTACAAAAAAAAAGAACTTTTTTTTTTCTATTTTTTTTCTCTAGGGATTTACATACCATTTCATTCATGAACATTCAAGGGTTCTCTTCAAGACCAAATTTTAGAAGAGGACCACAAAGAGTACACTTGAGGATCCTCTTTCAGGTCTAGGTGAGATAAGGGTTGAGACCAATATTCTTGGGTCTCTAAAGCATCCCAACTTAGACATTTATTATTATTATTAGAAAGTTCATCCTCCTCCTCCTCCTCCTCCTCATCGTCGCACGAGTTCTCCTGGGGAGATTCTTCCGCCTCCTCTTCGTCTTCGACAGCTTTGCTCTCGGAGGGGTAACAATGTAATTTCCGGAAAACGTATCTACCCTCCATCAAATGGTATCGAAAATTTCTCACCTTGTTCTCGGCACAATGAATCATCTTTTGGAAATATTGGTGTCGCGTGCATTTCGACTTGTTCCGCCACTCGGTTTTCCCTGGGATGTAAAAGTCGTAAACGGATCGCTGGCAGAGCTTTCTGAAAAATTCGGCTTTATCGTATCCATTGACGTAGATCACCTCCACATTTTCGGTCAGTATTTTCAGGATCGTAGGAAGATGCTCGTAGGAAAGACGATCCTCGGTCCATTGCAGGCCGTGTCGGTTATTTGTAGTCTGGTTGACCACAGCTTGATTGCGGGACGATAAGTCATCGTAATGGACAGGAGGGAGAAAAATCATGGATCCGCATAAGGTTAAATCGCAAGTGATGTAGCCCAGTTCTTTCAAGATGAAACATATATCTCCCGTCTTTGGATCATAACAGTGAAAGTATTCCATGTCCAGAACAATGTAGGAATCTTTGAGAGGTTTGGCACTCAAAATGTCCATCTTCTTCAATTGAGGAAAAAAAGAAAACAAAATTCTCTCTCTCTCGCTGTGTGTCCTGAAGGAAAAAATGGATAGCGTTCTCTCGCCGTCTCCTCTTTTATATATATAGAGAGAGAGAGAAGGTTGCACGTGACAGGTCGTATGAATTCTGGGAAAGGTCACATTCGTATATATATTTGTTTTTTGAATAATATCGTGCGTATCTCAATACACATCCATCATCATAATAATAAAGGTCACCTTGGAAAGAAAAAGAAATAAAAAACATGGAACTCGTGCTCGACTTTGAAGGTTTCTACGATTCTCAAGGAGCCTTTATTGTGAAAGAATTGGCTTACGTCACATTGGACGGTACTTCTCGAGGGGTATTTGTTTTTAAACCCCCGTTTCCATGGCAAATGCTCACCGAGAAAGAAAAACGAACCGCTGTGTGGGCAAGTGATTATTATCACGGCTTGTCGTGGTACGAAGGAGAAATTCCGTACAGTTATTTTCCATGGGTGTTAACGATGTTGATGGAACCTTTTTCCATGATTTGGGTGCGAGGAGAAATGAAACGGCGGTTTTTAGAGAAATGGTTGCAAAGATCCATTTATTACATTTCGGAATCGACGCAAGAGATTCTCAAATACAATGGGATCGAACACATGAATTGTCCTAACCATACAAAAGGTTTTTTCCATTGCGCTCTACAAAAAGCGGTTCGGTATCATTATTATTTAAAGACACAGAGAAGAAATTCGCAAGGTCGATCCTATACAATTCAATCTTGACAGAACTCATTAAAAAAAATACATACTCGTATATCACGTTACTTCTTCAACAGCACAGATGGTTCTGAAGCGAAACTTGGAATTTTGAAATAATAGATCAGGGAGAAATCCTTCTTAAAAAAAATGGTAAAGTCTCGAATCGGCTGGGAGAAAAAAAATTTCTCAGAGCTGAAAAAAAAAAAAAAAACTTTTGGTTAATTTTTATCATGTCTTTAGACATGATAAAAATTAATGACCCTCCCTTTTTGTCCGGGAAGGATGTCTCACCCTTTCTAAAAATAGACCATGACTCATCCTTTCTCTAATGGCAATCATTCCATGAATGAATCACGATTTGTTTTTCAAAAGAGTGAGACAACATTCCCAGACGAAAAGGGAAGAGGGTCGTTAATTTTTATCATGTCTAAGACATGATAAAACTTAACAAAAAGTTTTTTTTTTTTTTTGAGTTGGAGAATTTTTCTCAGCTCTGAAAATTTTTTTCCAGCCGACTCGAAACTTTACCATTTATATTTACGAATAGTCTTTGGATTATTTAATTATTTTCTTTTAAAAGAAAAATTCTGAGCTAGACCTATCTATTGGCTTAACATTCTGGTCATAGAAACAGTCTAGAATCTCATTTTTTTTCGAGGCTAATTCACGGGTTCTCCAATCAAAAGGGTTTCTATAAAGGGATTGGTTTGAATGCATTTATCTGCAAATGTTGTAGGATTCTGTTGTTGAGAAGGGGTATATTATTATTATGATGATGATGATGATGATTGTGGCAGATTCGTTTTCTACATGGAAGTCTAATCTCCTCCGAAGACCTTTTCTGGGGATCGTCAATATATGGTTTTTCAATAGGAATCGTTTCCCTCGGATCCTCAAGAGATAGAGGGGGGTCCTGTCTTGAGACATGAAGCGGTCTCTCCTCCTCCTCTTACTCGAGAAGTCTTGAGAAAGGGAGAGGATTTTCGGTTCCCTTATTCTCGAGGGGTCTTGACAAATTGAGAGGTCCCTCCTCTTCGAAAGAGAGAGAAGTTTTGGTTCCCTTATCCTCGAGGGGTTTTGACAAATCGAGAGGTCCCTCATTTTCGACGGGTCTTGATAAATGGAGAGGTTTTTCATCTTCGATGGGTCTTGAGAAAGGGAGAGGTTTTTCATCTTCGAGGAGGTTTGACAATGGGAGAGATCTCTCCTTCTCGAGCGGTCTCTCTTCCTCAAGGGGTTTTCAGGAAGGGAGAGGTTTTTCATCCTCGACGGGTTTTGACAAACTGAGAGGAATCTGAACAGGCTTCTCCTCATCCCCATCATTATCGAGGAGGATGAGGATAGGCTTTTGGAAAGGTTTTTTCTTTTTCTTCTGAACAGGCTCCTCTTGATGCTCGGGGAGAGAAATGGGGTATTTGTTCCACCATTCTATTTTTTCTTGCTCGAGGATTTTTTCAAAAGTCGTGGCCTCTCTATGATGAGACGAAGGAGGAGAGTCCTCGAGAAGAATATAATAGGTATTCTTCCCAGTCTTCTCGATCGAGAGAGGTTCGTGCAAACATTTGTGCAACCATTCACTAAAATGAACGAGAATCCCTTTTGTCTTCTCAAGACGATCCATAATCCTATTCATTTGCGAGACGGTTAGAAAGTGGGACGTATAAAAATATCTGGCTCGTTTCATTAACAAAATTTGTGCATCCAAAGGTGGAATGTCCCGAGCCATCAACACGTTTTCGTCGGACAAAAATTCGTCCCGCATCTTTTGATAACTCCCCACGGTATAATAACCCGCACATTTTGAAAAATCGGAGGCTTTCAGGTAAACGACTCCTTGGATGATATAAAAGGAAAGATAAACATATTTATATTTGAAAGGAATACACGTAGTGAGCTGGGGATGCCTCCTCATGATCCACTTGGACAAAAATACGACTTTGGGGCTCTCCCCTTTTATTTATAGAGAGAAAGAGAGTGTGACCTTCCCTTCCCTCCTACTCCTCTCTCCCTGCTTCCTCTATCTCTGGACGTCCTTGGATTGGAAAGGGTGACTTTGAAAAAAAAAAAAAAGAAGAAGGTCATGGTTGGATAATTTTTTGTTTATTAAATTATTACTTTCACTTCCTCATTCCCACACACATTCATCTTTTTAAGAAAAGAAAAAGAGGTCATGGAGATAAGATTTCTTGGAAAGAAGAGAGAGAGAAACAAAAAAAAACAAATAAAACGGACGTCATAGATCCTCTATGTGTGTCTGTGTGTGTCTATATAGATATATAAAAAGACGAGAGTACTGGGCGAGATCATTTCTTTTCCATTGGGAGCCATGTCGCTATTAGACGTTTTTCCAACTCAACGGATTTCGAACGGGGAGGATTTGAAGACGCTAAAGCAAATCTCCAACTTGAAAATTTTTTTGGCGTGTCATTGTGCGACATTTATTCCGCATTTACCACCTCATCAAGCGATCGTTTTTTTCAACCAAGATGTCGAATCCTCCAACCTGCTCGTTCAGAATATATACAGAAATTTATTCGAATCGCAACAAACGAAAGAGGAATCTCCCTTCTCTTGAAATCGGATGGATCGAGCTTTGAGACGGCCCATTCAAACAGACCGGCGATATACAGATCCGCGCACGAGTTTTCGGTGGAAGAATATTTTTCTCACGAAACGATATTTTACGTTTGGAGTGAGAACGACGGCTGAGGACGAAGTTCATATTGTTCAAACCACAGCCGCTCCTCTCGCCTATTACGAATCATCGTCCCTCAATCTGAAGGAAAGAAGTTTTAAAGTCAGCGACAGGATGAAATATAAGAAATATATTCTAAGACCTTTTCAAAACTATGTCGTTCCCCCGAAAACGCAATATCTCATCGTCACAACCCAGAAGAGTCTCTTTCTCGTCGATCGGTGCTCGTACTCGCTTTGGAAACAATTGAAAGAGGAGATTTCTTTCCAATCGCCGATGATGTTTCAAGAAAAAGAAGAAGAAAACCCTCCGCCACCTTTACCCATCCCTTCCTTAGATGATAAGAGGAGCTGGACCAAACCGTCGTCATGGCCCGAAACAAAATCGACCCGGCAACGGAATGAAATTGAAGTCATCACAATTGAAGATGAGGAGGAAGAAAAAAAATTACCTCTTAAAAAACGGTCGACTTACCGGAACCTACCTGGCGTGCAAGATCCGCTTCAGAATCCAGAAGCTTCTTCTTCTTCTTCTTCTTCCCCGACTTGTTCAAACAGGCAACCTCTTTCGGACTCCTCACAGACAGAACCTCTTCCAGTATCCTCTTCTTCTTCTTCTCTAACCTGTCCCGACATCGTAGAGGTAGAATGTCAGACGGGTCCACAAGCTTCAAAAAGTCCCGACATCGTAGAGGTAGAATGTCAGCCGGGTTCACAAGTTCCAACGGGTCCAGAAATCATGGAGGCAGAATCACAGCCGGGTTCACAAGTTCCAACGGGTCCAGAAATCATGGAGGTAGAATTTCAGCCGGGTAAACAAGTTGCAACGGGTCCAGAAATCATGGAGGTAGAATCGCAGCCGGGTCCAGACATCCTAGATCCCTCCACTCATCCCAAAGAGACTCCAAGTGTTTCAAGACAGCCTTGTGAGGATACAGCCCTTCCCGTATGGAATGATTATATGGACATACAAAATTTGGTGCAACAGGAAGGAGAAGAAAATAATCATACGGATGGGTGGGTCAAAGACTGTTTAGATCATTTAACCTCGAATGAAATTGAACTGTTATGAAATTGCATTTCTGAAATCACATCGGAAATGGGATAAAAACCAAAACAAAAAAACAATTTTTTAATAACAAATGGGAGGAGGGTCATGATGTCAATTAAAAAAAATATTATATAGAGTCCAATCTTGGTGGTTCACTTCAGTTTTCCAGCATGAGGTGATCCACGTTTCCCGAAATATGGATCCCATTCCAAGAGAGATTGTGTAGAGCCTTCACTTCAGTTCTGTTTTTTTTTCTACCAAGAGGAGAGGGTCCCCAAAGGGTTACCCATGTCCAAAGAGAGAAAGTGTAGAGCATTCATTTCAGTTTTTTTTTCAAGTTTAGGGGAGGGAGATCTCAAAATGACACCCCCCCCCCATTTTCAAAGAGAGATGGTGTAGAGCGTTCATTTCTGTTTTTTTCCAAAGTTAGGGAGTTTTCAAATGGCTAACCATTTCAGAGAAAGAGAGAGAGAGAAGGTGTAGAGCGTTCATTTTAGTTTTCCAACATTAGAAGGTCCCAAAATACCTTCTGAATTCAAAGAGAGATCGTGTAGAGCGTTCATTTCCAGTTCTCCAAGATCAAAAGAAGAGGGTCCGCTTTTCCCAAAAGGCCTTTCCGTATTCAGAGACAGCGAAATGCAGACTTCAGTTTTTCTCCCTCCCCAAGAATAGAGGGTCCCAAAATGGCTTCCCATTTCAAAGAGAGAGGGAGAGGCGTTCATTTCCATTCTCCAAGATAGGGTCGTCTGCTTTTTCCCAAAATGGCTTCCCTATTCAAAGAGAGAGAGAGAGAGTGAAAGGGTGTGTAGAGCAGTCATGTTCATTCTCCAAGATAGGGTCGTCAGCTTTTTCTCAAAATGGCATCTCCCCATTCAAAAAGAGATCGTAACCAATTTTTTTCCAGTTTTTTCCAAGATGGGGGGGAGAAGAAAACCTAGGATGGAATAACACGACACACAGAGAGAAAGAGAAAAAAAAACGCCATCTTGTCATTTTCTGATAGGGTACCGGTGTTCGAATACTTTTGTGACCGACTGTACGTACGAACACAATGAAGGACTCTCTCTCTCTCTCTCTCTTTTTTTTAAAAAAAAACTTATTGTTAAATGTAATCCCATTTACTCTAAGCTCATACTTATGACTAATGATTATGACTCTAAGTTGATACTTGAAAGGGATTTTTTTCGTGATGTGTAAGTACGTATGTATGCATTTTGCATAACTCAAAAACGGTTAGTTATAGAACGTTGAAATTTTGTATATGGGTCCGTTATATCATCTAGATGTACACCTCCCTTTTTATTGCAATCGGTAATACTACCAAACGTAAATATGTATATATATATCAAATAAATTATAATTAAATGTAAAGTACATATATATATGTCCTTATAATTAAATGTAAAGTACACACATACACACACATATATATATACGTAATGATATTTTTAAATCAATTGATTAAATTAAATTCTAATAATATTTCTTAATAATGTTTTGGCGATTCTCTACCTAAATTGCATCCCTGTTCCTAAATTTTGGCGAAATCCTTTCTTTAGTATAAAATATATTAACCTGTTGGCGCCCGCCAAATCGCCAAACTCATAAATCTGTCATATTACATATATTAAGTCCTTTAGAACACTCCTGATGAGAAGATAGCGTCATCTCGTGATTTCAATTAATATCGCTGATTGGAGGAGCCTCTTGACGCACACATAGGTATAAATAGGGCTTCTGCTCAAGGTACGAAAGAAACGCTTGTGAGATGGATGCTAAAATAAACCTACCACTTTATATTCCAAAATTTGTTTCATTCCTGTTACCCCGGCTGCACAAAACAAATAATGTATGAGAAATTACATTTCAGAAAGCCGATAGGATCCCACCTTCAAAGGGATTATCTAAAAAAAAAGATACCCCAAGGATTATACTTATAAAATGTTACGCACTTAAGATGAATTTGCCGCTGTGCGACTTCTATGTTTCTACATTTTTCTCTAGGCGTTCTTGCTTCAAGAGAATCATCCTTCTGTTACCTGTATTCTGTTATTCTTCAGATTATTTTACGTCCAGAGAAGCATCCTTCTGCCCCCTGTGATGCGTGATTTGTGTTTCCATCGAAAGTTCGTCGTTCATCAAATGTGCTCTTACCTTTGACCTACTTTTGAGGCTGGAAATCTTTCCCTACGTCTACGCCGTTCTGTATTACTCTCGAGAGCTTTGTGCTTGTGTGGTGATTGATCGTGTTTTGCGAAAATCTAATCAAGAGTGCACAAAAATGTGTATTTTCGTGTCGATTTCATCACTCGTATTCTCGTCACAATAAGTCAAACAGAAACAATTAGTAAAAAGATTGGCGATGCAAATGATATTATTACTATTGAATTATAATTACTGATTTAATAATAGTGTTTTTATTTTGAAAATTTTAAAAAGTATTATTTTGGTGTAAATGTATTTTAAATTTGGTATTTAAAGGATGTATTTTGGTTTTAATATTGTTTTGGGAAATTTTAAAGAGTATTATTTTTGAGTTTTATTTATGAAAGTATTATTAAGAGAATCCGCGATTCCAGCGCTCTGATACGCCATCTAGTGGCTAAAAGGTGGAAACATTAAAGCTCGGTATTTACGTTTGATAATGCTACTAGTTTGTGAAGCGTGTTGTGATCGAAAAGTAATTAAACGTTTTATTTTTTATTGTTGTGAGCATATGTATAACTTAAAAAGAAGTACAGGGAACAGCTTTAGTATTGGTCCTTCTGGCGATTTTTTGATTTGGCGACAAACTTCGGTCGCCAATGTATACCGGCTTTCAAGATCGGAAAAAAATGGCGGATTGTCAACAAAATCCGATCTAGACTAAATACTAACTGCACTAGACTAACTGTACATCTAAACATTATAAGAGAATAAAAGTATATCTTAACTTAATAAGAATATATCTAAACTTTATAATAATAACATTTAAAGACATTGAAATCAGTACCTAAGTGCTTGCCATGTAGTCAAATTTTTATATATAAATTGTACTCTTACTTTTATTATAGAGTTTTTATTACAAAAAATTCAGATTTCTGTTAGATAAAATGTTTAAGTAATGTAGAAAATTTGCATAAAATTTAAAATAAAAAGTCGACTGTTATGTCAACATACTATTAATAA
This sequence comes from Stegodyphus dumicola, assembly GCF_044657685.1. Lineage (NCBI taxonomy): Eukaryota > Metazoa > Arthropoda > Arachnida > Araneae > Eresidae > Stegodyphus > Stegodyphus dumicola. Next base: position 150,988,476 of record NC_140768.1, read on the forward strand.
AAATAATAATACTCAGTGAAGGTTATTCATATACAGCTATTATTAGGTTGTAAGATTTACAAAATTTGAGCTTTTTCTCAAAATGGCATCTCCCCATTCAAAAAGAGATCGTAACCAATTTTTTTCCAGTTTTTTCCAAGATGGGGGGGAGAAGAAAACCTAGGATGGAATAACACGACACACAGAGAGAAAGAGAAAAAAAACGCCATCTTGTCATTTTCTGATAGGGTACCGGTGTTCGAATACTTTTGTGACCGACTGTACAGGCGCGTAACCATCGAGACTCAAGGCCTCCGCACTACTTTATGACGTCACAGTCGTCGATCCTCTAAAAGCGAACATCGCCCGATAAGAACTGTGCTCCCTCCCGTATTTCCCTAAACTTTGTTTTTATATATACGTTTCATTCCGATGCTAGTCAAAGAATAAATTAGCAGTGATATTTCAATTGCAATAAATATTTTTATATTTTATGATTTCCAAAGAAAATTGAAAAATAACATGAGAATTACCTTAAGCAAACATAAAGGGAAAAGTAAAGGTTTAAACAGAAATAAACAATTAAACAAATTTCATTCAAAAAAGACTTTATTCAAAATTCCCTTTTTATTTTAAATAGATTAAATACAAATCATATACACAGATAATTAATCATAAATAAAATTCACTCATGTTGTTTAGGTTATGCATATTATTTATAAAAATGAACAGAAAAATTACTTGAATAAATATTTGAGGAAAAAAATAACAAAGGCGAAAATATACAGAATTTTTCCTAGGTTTAAGAATTTCCTTACTATTAAATTCTCAAAATGAAATAGCAATATTCATATGCATTACAATAGAATCAATATTCAGTTTGTAGAATCAAAATACTCAATATTGTCTTACATTTAAAATAATGTATGTGGATAAATTACATTATGAACAATTTGTAAAAAGATAAAAAAATCCACTGCAATTTTTACATTCAAAATAAATATTAATAATATTGTACTTTAACAAAATTAATTTTTTTTTTTTTTTTTTTTTTTTTTTTTTTTTTTTTTTTGTCCACTGAATAAAAAAATAAACCAATTATATTTCATCTTATTCTATTTTGTAAAGTTAATTGATTTAGAAAGTGAGTGGCTCATATCTAAGTATAACATAAAGGAGATGAATGAGTTGTAAAGGAAAAAAAAAAAGAAAGAAATACACTAGTGCATTTTATTTTTCATAATCTGAAATATGCATCATGTTAATGTGAATAATTTTCTTCTTTTACTGCAATTTCTTTTATCATTTAAATTTTGCAAATGTGTGTCATTTTTCACTTTACAGTAATTATTTAACAATATATTTGTTGAAGACCAAAGGATCATATTTATTATTTTGTTGTTAGAGTGTCCCAATTCACAGTTTGTTTCTTCAAATAGTTCTTCATTTAATATGATATTGCTTGTAATTGAAATAACAACATTACGCTGATTTGATGAATTTAAGAAAAGGCATTCATATTCACTACACAGTTTTTTAATAACAATATAATTAACTAAGACAATATTTAAAGCACTGTCATTGGGACAATAAAGTCTACCCCTATCTAGATTTTTGAAGTAATCAAAGTATGCATGTTCAATTGTTTTGTCTCTTAACATTTTTTTTTCGCAAAAATTACATACGAACAGCTGTCTAATGCTTATATTATACTGACTTCCTGATAATTGCCTATACAAACCAAATCGAGACTCCAAATTATCAGTCTGAAATTTGCCAGGCAATATGTAATTAAGATTTAGTTCAGAAGTACAATATGATGTTACTTCAAGCAATGAATAGGTACTTAATTTTAATGCAGAATGAGTTTCTTTACTGAAGATGCCCGTATCACAATTGAATTTTTCCCAACGCTCTAACCAATCTGAAAAATAATGTAAAAATATTTTTTTCTCATCATTTTCCGAATTTGTTAGCGGGTTTTTATATACATTGTTTAAACGCATGCCTTTGTTAGGCGATTTAACGTTAACTATATTCCACCATATTACAAATATTTTAATAAAATCAGATGTGTCTTGGAAATGTGCAATATTATTTTGTTTACCTATTTCTAAAAGGCCATTCTTTACATAATCACTGAAAACTTGTAACACAAGTTTAACATTTTGTTTCTCAAGATAACACCTTTTAGGTGAGGAGAGGGATTTAATGCTTTATATGATAAATTAAAACCATATTTTACCAAGGAGTTAAATTCAAGTTTATGCATTTTTTTAAGTGCATTCCATGATGCTGTTTTCAAAGAGGTTTGATTAATATCATTAAATGATGGGAAATACATACATTTTTCACCTTTTTGATTGACCCAGTTGTTACGAACACATTTCAATAAGTGAACAGTATCAACTAAATAAAAAAGAGGTCTAGAATTGCCACAGGGGTGAGGATATACGATTCGTATTTGGGGAGGTGAAACAAAGAATGACATACATTTTCTGTTAATAGAATTATTATCCGTTACGACACATATTACAAAAAAACCAATTTCTTCTAAACCAATAATAATTTTTTTTACAATTTCATGTATTATTTCAGCATTTATTTTATTGGTCGGCAATATATGAATGACATCTTTGTATTTTGAACTTTTGGGCCACTTTTATAATTTCCTTTATACCCGGGAACGCAACAAGGATGAGGCATTCTTCATTCCTGTTTGGAAGCTTAGCTTATATACTATTTTTAATTAATTACCAGTCCTGGAACAAAATAACAACCGAACCAAAGCGCCCGAATACAAATGAAGCAAGTTAACGCCGCGCGAAAACATGTTTGGAGTCTCGGCGGTTAGATCGAGCTCTGTGACGTCACGAGCTTTCAGGGGAGGGAGTGCGGAGGCCTTGAGTCTCGATGGTTACGACAGGCGTCAGCCCAAAAAGTAATTCACGTGGATTCCTTAATCGTCAAAACCGGATATTTCCGTTAAAATATGATACCCAAAAGTTTTCTCGATTACAATAATTACTACCATTTTATTTGATACAAGGAAGTAAGGAACCTATATTAACCTACATATTCTTATATAAACAATACCTAAGTGCAGTATATAAATATTTCAAATCAATAAAATCTGACTATGGCACGCTCAAGGAAAAAAAAAAAAAAAAAAAAGATGAATCATCTAAATTTTCAAATTACAAACATAAATAGCAATAGTAAAAAGCAAATACAAAATAACGCTTCACGCTATCAAAATTGCTCATTTTCTTAAATATCAACAACTAAATAGTATTTCAACTAAAACACATAATGTAAACAAGAGTTTTCCCGATGCCCAAAAAAATTCAAAATTATCTCTGAAAAATATGAGCGCATTGGGACGCAACCGTATCATTCGTATTCGAACAGCTACCGCATCATTTGTATTCGCATAGAAACCGCATCATTCGTATTCGCATAGAAACCGCATCATTCGTATTCGTATAGCAACCGCATCATTCGTACTCGAACAAACCGCATCGTACGACAGATGCGAGTAACGAACAGATACAAGTAACGAAATGAATTTGTGAGTACCGAATCGGTACTTCGAGTCAACCGATGTACCCGTTACTCAGTAACGAACACATGCGGTTTGCTCCAGCTCTACTTTGGACGGTAGTACGCAAGGAGGTTAGAATAGATGGAGTAAGCATGACGTCACAAAATTGAAGCCGAGGAAGGATGGACAGCGTGACGTCACGACTGATGAGCCAGCATGGCTGCCGTGTAGCGTAGGGATAAGACGAAAGCTTTGTTTATAATTGTATTAAAACTGCTCAGCCAGATAAAATTGGTGAATGTAGTGAAGGATGTCAATCATTCCCGCTGCTACGTAGCTAATTTCATAAGTAAATGCCATAAACAGGTATTTTAGTATTTCTGTTATTCTGACTTTATTGCTACTCGCTATTAGTTCAGCATTGCTTTGTTGATCGTTTCGACCTGATTTTGAGAAATATGGATAGATGTGCTGCACCAAATTGTCAAATCATTCTAGAAATAACTTTAGGATGTTTTGTTTAGCAAAAAATGGAAAAAGACGAAGAAGAAGTAATTCTCTCTGTTCGAGATCAACGGATTTCGGTCGCAGGAGCGTGTTTTTGTGAAGTAAGTGCAGCTTCGTATTTTTTCATAGCATATGAGAAAAATTCCCTTATTATTTTTTTTTCAAAATGTGTACTTTCATTTAGCTGTCACTTATTAACGCTGAAATGATATTACAAATATAAAATCAATTGTGGAATGTGTGTGCATTTGTGCAGCAAAATATCGCCAATACTGTTTTTTACTGTTGCTAATAGTTTATACTGTTTGTAAAATTGTATTCTATATTTCATGTAAGCTTTGTCTCGGTTGGGATTGTAATAGGCGTTTTTTTATTTAAATTTTACTGTACGAATAGTGTATTAAAGGTCTATGCTGTATTTTGATTCTGATGTATTGTCGCCAAATATATCAGTTGGCGCCAGTCTTAAAAATTGGTAAGTATAACATAAATTATAAATTGTTTAGGTTATTCTGTATAGTGAGGTAAATATATTCTGTGTCCTTCAGGAAGCTTCATAAACTTAATTATTTATTCTTAATTTTGTCCTATTTTCATATAAAAGTTAAAATTTTTCACAAAATTTCATTCTTAATAGTGTGATTAAATTCATTTAGTACATGCAACTGTAATTAAATACTAGTGTTTTTGATTTTAATGTTAAACTTCATACATGCTTTTGTTAAATTTGAAGGTGCATTTTGAAGAAAACCAGTTTGAATGTTCTAGGAAAGATGGGTTTAAAAAACTAAAGCCTTGTTTAATGTGCCTAATCCAACACAACTGTTGACTCCACAGCATGTAAAAGGCATTGGGTTTACCAAACTACCATTCAATGATATCCAGTTTTTAAAATGTATGTTTTTTTAAGTTTTATAGTTTTCATAAGAAATGTTTCATATTAAAAATGGACCAATTTGTTTTATAAATAAATCAAAATATTGAAATTCAGGCATTATATGATTTAAGCTTTAATTTCAGTGCTTAAGAATAGATTAAAAATTGAAATTTTTAATAGATAATAATTCATAATACTGTTTAAATTTTGCTGTTATATATATATAATTAAATGTGTATTTTATTATAATAATCATATTTAAAATGAGGCATAAAAGCAACCTCAATTTGATATAGTTTTTGATTAAAATTACTGATTTCGAGGCCTATCAGACACAGATCTCATTTCTTCAGATTTGCCCCGAAAAAAGAGAAACCTGTATTTGATTGCCTTCAAAGTCTACAGAGGTTTGTTCAAAATCAGGATTAAACTAAAATAACTTTTTTGCTTAATTTTAAATTTTACATATATATAGGAATATGCATTAAGTAAGCAAAAGAACAGTATTATTGAAAGTAATAATTTTGAGTAATATAATAATATGGTAATGTATGTTTTAATGTCCTATATGTCTTGTCTAAGTCCTCGCTTTCAGAAGTGGGGCTTCATTGTTTAAATAATGTAAAGTCCTTCACCTATTATAAATTTCAGATTTTACATAGAAATATCATACAAAGTAAATTTGCAGTACTCAATTACATTATTGTTTCCATCATTATTGGATTAATTTGAAGTTAGTCATTAAGGTTAAGTATTTATAAAATGTTTGTATTTTGTTCACAAAAGCTTCCATCATGTAGCAGTTACTTTTATGTTATGGAAGATATCAAGCTCTGCTAAATCAAATTTACTTTTGTGTGACCTTAAATCTTAAGCACCAATCGTAAATTTGTTTTGGCATATTTTTAAGAATTTGAATGAAAAATTTATTGCTACTGTGAAAGAATGATCAACTGATGTTTACCTTACTAATCAATGTCTTACAGTGTTGTAATGATTCGCAGGATTTTTCATAATGTGATGTTGCATATACGTTTTGATCTTATCAAATAAATATAAAGAATGTATTCCTAATCAGATATTTCTTCTTACGTAAGATTATTATCTATCATGATGTGATGCTTAGGATTTGTTTTTAGAAGCCAAAACACTATTTTTTGAGATGCTAAAAAAAGCAATGTATTTTATTTATTTACTTACTGCTTTAAAACAGGTTTTGAATTAAGGCTTTCCCCTTCCTTACAGTATGCACATAAAACTCACTTAAGCTATATTTTTAACATATTAATGAGATATATGTAAATAAAATATGTCTCTTAGGGTAGCTCCTTTAATAGGGGGGAAAACTGAACGAAAATGGTATACCTTAAAAACATTTTATTGAAAACAAAAATACTATCATAACAGTGTCGGCTAAGATTTATTCAGATGGTTTTTTTGCATTTATTCTGGCATTTCCCCATAAATTCATATAAATAAAATTTCAGTTAAAGTAGGTCTAGCATTATATCATTCTATACAAAGCTGTTGACTTTATGTATATTCTATATAAAGGTGTTGACTTTAATGGAAAAAATCCAGTTACTGTGTTTTAATAAAATTTGATTATAATGGAATGACTTGCACTGTGTTAGAAAAAAAGAGTGAAAAATAACAATTTTTGTTTTATTTTCACTATAAGTACAAGTATTTTGCATATGTTTGTTATCAAAAGATGTAGATTTAAAGCTAAATAATACTTTTGTTTTTATTTATGCAAATTAATTAATAAGGATATTAACTAATTATAGAATTATTGGTACTCTTCTGTTATCGGGACCGGATTCAGAAATCTCTATATGGATGTATATTGAATGTATGTATATATGAACCATGCATGTGTGTATACATACATTTTTGATTTCCATCCTGATAACAGAAGAGTACTGAATTATCATTAAATACTCAGATATGTGTAATAACATATTAACAACATTGTTTCATGAGAAAATAGTAAAATTTAATTAATTTTAATAATTTTCTTGTGCCATTGCTTCAAGGAATGAAATTTGAATTTAACAAATATTCACTATTTCTATAAAGCAAATATAAAATTCTCTACTCATATAAAGCAAATATAAAATTAAAATTTTAAATTTTATGTATGTTTTTTTCACTTGTTTAATTCATAAATTTACCAGTTTTTCTATGTACTGCATAAAGTATTTTCTCAATAGCAAATGTATCGGTAAATAGTGTCTAAATTTTGTGTGGAAAGGTATTCTTTTTATTTTTTATTTATTTATTTATGTGTGTATTTATTAATTTTTAAAATTTCCTTTTTAGCTAAATAAAGAACAAAAATAGTATTTTTGATATGGAATTTTTACATTGCTAAATTTATATAAAAATATATTTTTAAAATATAGATTCCCACAGCCATTAGAGCATTGAAATAGTTTTTATAGCATTCTGCTAAAACATCAAAATTTAAAGGTGTATATCTCAAATCAGTATTTAAAATCATAAAGCTTTTAGCTACCTTTTTCTGGATATGCACACAAAATAACATTTTTAACCAAATTGTTGCAATAATAGACATTCGATTCCATGTGAGCAAACTTCAAACTGCATATTAAAAATGATAAACAAGACGTAGATTAAAAATGAAAAACAAGAATTATTATGCAGACAAGCTATTAAATTTTTCAGAAGTTTAAAATGCGAACTTGCTAGATATATTAAAGCATCAGCATGTATTTATCCACTTATCATATAAAATTTGCTTACAATTCTAGAAAAGTAACTTTTGATTCAGAAAAGCTTTAGAAACTTAAAAAGTACTTAAGTTTTCTTCATACAAATTTGTAGCCACAGCTTTAATGTTCTCTAAATAATTTAACATGTAATGTAACTAAAAGTAATATGCTTAACTCCATCAGTACTGAAATGGTATAGTTAAGATATTAAGAATTATCATACAAGTACTGTATTGAAAGGCTTATAATTTTTATATAATACATGAAACTACCTTGAATTATAAAAGAAAAGTAGTTACATAAATATGAAAACGTGATTTCAAACCCATTATAACCTCATGGAAATTAAGAATACAGCTGCGGGAAATCTCTTGTCAAAAAGTACATTTTGAGTTGTCTAACATTATGCATGTATGTAAAAGTATAAACTGAAAATTCAGAAGTAAGTTGACAAAAAAGTGTTTGTAACTTATATATGAATTTGAAGTATATGTGAAAATGTTTTAAAAACGCATCATGAATCATATGAGAAATTCGTCATTTTAAAAAACTACGAGAGAGAAGTCACACATCTCTATATGAGTGCGAAAAATCGGAACTTAAGATTCTCTAAAAGGTCCTCTAAAATGTTAAATAATTAAAGTTTTAACTAATACGGCTAAAGAGCCAAAGATTGACCCCCAACCGAAATTGCAACCCTAAAGGGTCGCAAAAACATGGCTGACGACTCACACATATCAGTCGTGACGTCACGCATCGTGACGTATCATGGCTTCATTTTCATTGCATGGGAACATACGGGGAAGGCTTACTCCATCTATTCTAACCTCCTTGGTAGTACGTTCTTTGGCCAAGCTGTGCAAAGAGGTGATGAAGATTGGGATGCGTTTCTCGGTCGCCGCTTTTTCGGATGGCCCAAACTGGCCTTTTACTATCGATAGGCAGCTTTTTGCCACCGATAATGAAATGGCCGTTGTTTATCGATTACGAAGGTTTTAATGTTTGGATTCGTGTATAAACTTTGTCAGAAGGAAAATTAATATCGCGAAACCTTGCAATTTAAAGGAATACTTTGCAGACACGAAGTAGAAACTGTTAAAAAAATTTGCTTATTATTATAGAACCATTCGATGATAAGAGTATGTTATATATCATACGAGTTATGAAAGTAAATGTAAAGATAATGTATGTATGTATGTGAAGTAAATAAAATCCTCTAGAACGCAAACACTTTATTTGGTTATCTAGTTGAAAGTTTGGCCATTTTGTTCTTAAGTATTTATCAACATAAATTTTTATTAATTTTATTGCCTAAGATCTGGTTGATGTTTCCAGATCTGGTCCAAGTTAAAAAAAGAAAAAAATGTTTATAGACGTTCATATTCATTAATTTTGTTGCATAACGTGTAATAGAACTCTGTTTGATTTTTATTTGGTTTCATTGACAGCTATTGCATGCTTTTTTTTTTTTTTTTTTAAATAGCTGATGCTTTACAAAACCTTCCATACTATATTAAACATTAAACTATGATAGATTTGAAAATTTTTATTGTTTCTTCAGAAACTCAACAATTGCCTCAATGACTACTGTATTTTTCATCCGGTCTTATTGTATAAATGCAGTCTGTTGATTTGAAATATAATAATTTAACAGTCAGTGTGTAAAGAAAATCCATTCTTCAGTTTTATAACGAGCAACGTTTTTCAAAATAATCTTATAATTAAAACAGGTTTTCTGAAGTGTATTTATTTCTTTAGTGATGTATAAGTCAATGCTACTTAGCTTGTATAATATTACATTACTGTCTACTTTGACTGGTACCAGTAGGCTAGCAGATAAGATAGCTGAACATTGGATGTTTGATCCAGGTACAAATACTGGTGAATGGGATAGCTGATTTTCCTGTTTTTCCTTATGTAAATACAAGTCAATTTCTCAAAGAAATACCTTCTCAAAGGCATCCTTTACCTAAGGTACATAGCTCTTACTGTAGTTACCTTGTTTTGTGTAACTTAGCATAGCCGTCAAAACCTTAATAATTTTAATACAAAATAACAAAAAAAAATTTTTGCTACCATATTACCATAACAAATTTCACAGGATGCACCAAACTGTGTCAACCATGTGTATGCGCATATAACAATTCTTCAGTTTTTAATAAGCAGCATCACCATTTTTGTATGTTTTTTTTTTTTTTTTTTTTTGTGTGTGTGTGTGTATTTATCCAAGTTACAATGATTTTTATAACTCATTTTTATTTTTATAACAAATCATTTATAAACAAATCATACTTTTTTAAATGTGAAATTAATTTTAAAATATGCACTTGTGGAATTTGTCTGCAATGGATGAAATAGTGGTGTGAATAAAATTCTGAAAAATAAAGCTGTATCAAATTATAAAGTTACAGAAGAATGGAATTTGCTATGTTAGTTGAATTTAAATTACCCGGAATCTTTCTCCCTTCGCTGTTGCTATACCACCAAAAGAAAGACAATTATGAACAGCATCCTGCAAACAAAACTTACTTGTAGCAAGGTTTATTGATTGATTGGTACAGACTAATGGCATATTTGTTACCAAATGAATCTAAAGCAAACCAGTATGAAGGGTAGTTTTACAGGTTAACTTGTTGTCAAATTAGCAACTCTGTAAAAGGGATCATCCAGCTGTACTGACACTACATGCTCTTTCTCATAGCTTGTTATTTGGTTGTAACAGGCAGTTAAGATAAAAACACTTGTAACACTGCTTAATTTTTATGTATGGTAGCCCAGTTACATGACTATAACATTTTTCCACTACTTTTTTTACACTGTAATCTTGGTTTAGAAAGTTATTTACCAAGATTTTGGGATGTTGTATAGGAATATCATATGGAACAACTACAGCCAAATGTATTGTTTCAGAAGAGAGTATATACTCTTACTGAATCTTTTCCTGCACTTATTGTTTGATTTGATATTTCCTGTATAGTGGAATGACCATCATGACAACGTAGCGTCCTGTAGCTCTTTCTATATAATTCCATTCAGATATTCACACTTTTATTTTTGTAAGTTAATGCAGAAGACAATACATATTTACATCTATTTCTGATACTTCCAATTTTAAGGAATAATCATGGAGTCTATACTGTTACATAGAACATGCTAAAAAAATACTTAACAGGGAGTTTAACATTATTCATGCAACAAAGGAGCTGAAGTTTATCAATGACCAGTTCCTAAAGCATTGAAAGATAAAAGTCAAGGAAAAAAATTCTCAGTTCATAGTGCCAAAGTATTTTGTTAATATTGATAAAATTCAATTAAAAAAAGATTACTCATGTTATTATGTAGAATTGATGCTAAAATTCTATATTAGAAACAAGTATCGATTAATTGTGTTAGGTAGAATTAATAAACAGTCGGGCGGAAATTTATTAAATGCATAAAACATAACAAAAGCCAGGGCTGTATTTATTCCTCCATTTAAAAAATTGTGGCTTTTCTATCCAACTGTCTTCAAATCTGTAAATTCAGAAAAAAACTCTAAAATTGTAAATTTTTAGAGAGAAGCATTTCCATCCTCAAAAAAATAAATGTTAAAAAAGAATTGAAATACAAAATCTGTGCATTTTATGTAATATTTTTTGTAACAAAAACTTAAAAGAAATATTTTTATTCTATTGCATGTCCAGTGATATTAAAAATAGTTTTAAATTTTGATTTTAACTTGAAGATGCCCCAGTATCTAAAATTTCTCTGAAACTTAGTTTGAAAACCTCCAAACTACTCGAAAACTTCAAATTATGTGAAAAAAGAAATGTAGATGTAAACAGCAGTGATTAAAAAGTTTTAATGACCAAAATATTTTCATTCCATCAGATTATTTGTTTATTTTGAAGAAGACATTGTAGAGACATTAGGACTTTTTTGGAAGCTGAGAGACGTGAAAAACGAGCAATGCCCTCTCCGCGACTAGAACCATGGACCTCCCGAATATGTGCTGAGGCATGCTACGAAGGCAGGAGAAATACCTTATAAAACAATCCGATAATGAGATAACAAGTAGAAGATAAGAATTTTTTTCTTCTGGAAAATTTTAAAAAAAAATTCATATTGCATATATACAAGCCTATACCATAAATTATGAGTATATAAAATTCTTGGATTATCTAATGTGGGGAAGTAATAAATGTAAATTTTTCAATAAATGAATAGATAAAAAACGGCCTTAAACAACCTCATGTTTAAATTACTTGGAGAAATTAATGCCAACAAAAACATTATTATTGAAACAAATGTAGATAATAAACACAAATTGCCTAATGTATTTAATTTGAATATCTGAATCACAGAATTTTCAAATAGAAAGGTTTCACTAAATAATGACCAGGTAAAAGATAAGTTATTATGATGGAATTAGCCTTTGGGTATCGGAAATGGACATGTAGTTGAAGAACGAAAGCTTGCTTTAAATTACAGAGATTTCTAATACATTAATTTAATATATTTTTAAAAATATTTTAATAATATAATACTTTTCTAATACATTTATTTTATTATCCAAAATTATTTTCTAATTAACAGAAAGGTACGGCGTAAGTTTCAGTGATTAATTATCAAAAAGGCTTCTTCTGAATGGTTTAATAATAATAATACAAAGAAATAAGCTTATTTTACACATGCCTTATGGCATAAGAAAAGGAACTTTTGAAATATATTAAAAACTAAAAAGATTTACATATACCATAAAAATGATTTTTAACTCTAAACAAAATTACTGGTTATCGTTTCGGAAACAAAATTCAATACTTGCCCATAGTAAGACCAACTTGTGAAAGTTTTTTTGCCAAACTGCAAATCATTGTGTAAGGAAGAAAATTTCCAAAAGCCATTTTGAAATTTTTAATAATATGACTAATAATCACAAGATACTACTTTTTGATCCATAACATAGGATGTTTGAACTAACTAAGAAAAAACTTTAAATTGCATCAGTATTATAACGAGCTAATAAATTTTAAATCACAAAATACAGTGAACCATATGTAAGACAGCCAGACACAGCTGCTATACAAATATTTCTACGGAAGTGGTTGTCTTAGGGAGGGGATAATTGATGCCAATGTTGTTAAATTACCACTTTTGTCATCCTGGTCCAGTTTTCTGTCTACACATTTTAAATCTGAAATAATGCATTCAGCACGGCATGCACACTGGGTGTAAGGAAAGAGGAGCAACAGAAAGAAACTGGAGAGTATGGTTAAATGATAAAAACCAAATCCTTAATACCACTATTGACAGAAAGAGACTAAAATGCAAATAAGAAGCAAATTTCCTTAAAAGCTAACAATGAAGAAGGATTAAAATTAGAATCAATGGTTAAAACCATGGGATTTTTACTGATATAAAACATCAAATGCCAAATGAAGTGGTGTCTCCCCCCCCCAGTATAATTTTTCGATGTGGAGAAATGGAAAACATGATTTTTTTTAACTAGCAATCGTAGGCAATGCAGACTTTATTAATTTTTCTTTGAACATAATTTTGTGTTGTTCAGTACAAAATTTAGGTCACGCATCTCTGCTGTTTGGGGTAAACTTAAAAAAGAACTCTGTGAACATAATTAAAAAAAAAAAAAAAAAATACGGGTCACTAAAATAAATAAAAATTCAGATTCTTTTCTTGTGTTCTAACATATGTAATTATTACTTCAGTAGATTCTAATATTTATTTTATAATCATGCATTATTACTACTTAGGCAACAATACAGACATATATAAATTTTCACTATTTTTCACTGTCATTACATGCACAATTGCTGTTTTTTATTAACAAGAGAATTGAACAAAGCATATCAATACTTTTGTATCAGCAATATGAGTAAGTTTCTGTTTATTAAGACTTTTAAAGTTCTCAAGATGAATTAATTCGAATAATGGAAATAATTGACTGTAGCATAGAGATTTATTCATATTGCGTCCACTCTCGTATACAGCAAGAAAAAAAAATTAAATATGAAGAGCTGTCCTTATCAATTCCGCAAGATTTTCCATATACAATCTTACCACAATTCCACATAAAACGTAAACAAAGTATCGAAGTTTCGTAATCGATTACAAAGCGCAAAGCTATCAGCTATTCATCATCGATGGGAAAAGGACAGTCTGGGCCATCCGAAAAAGCGGCGACCGCGTTTCTCGTGGGACACGTTATTAACCGGACCTCTTCTCGCTCCTCCCACTAAATGGCACCCTCGCAATGGTTATAATGAATGTCAATCACGCATGACGTTCAGATGAAAAGTTTTGGCTCCGGGTTACTAGAAGAAGAACTTTATGTTTGTCATAGTAATGAAGAGCAACTGAAATGTCGCCAATTTGTCGTGATTTTGGGATCTTCGCGCATTTTCTTTGTTCTTTACTCAAATTTTTTCTTCTTTGTTGTTCGTATGCAGACAGAAATTTTCCATAAGCTAATCACTAATTTTAATGCTTTAACGTATTAAATGTTATTTTATAAGGAGAAGCATTTACAGTATACTTTGAAATATTTTTTAATCACTTAATACTATAACAATAATTCGTATCACTGAAATAATTTTTCAGTATTTCCTGAATTAAGTTTTTATCAGGATCATCAAATGTCTTTCGATATGAAGCATGGTTTATTAATCTTTGAACAAATGTAGTTTCAAAATATTAGTCCTAATTTCATTTTCTATTATCTCATAGTTACAGATATTTCTTTTATAATTTTGAACTTACGTTATCTTTTCTCAAATAAAATTCGTAAATTGTGAATGATCAGAATAGCTATTACTCTACACCGATTTCAGCAGGTTTTTATAACACAAACAAGTATAATAATAAATGTTTAATAATTTTAATTTATCTTAATTTAATTTGATCCTGTTTTTATATTGTAACAGATATGCAACAACAAAATATCCTTGATTCAACTTACTTATGTAAACTTGTCATTGTGATATGTAAATTATACTTTATAATTGAGATTTTCATCAAATTTCTATGCACCTCATACAATTAGTTAATAATAAGTAAATGGTGTATCATGTTGTATATGAATATGGTTAAACCTTGTAAAAAATTAAGAAATCATATTGCATAGTTTCAAATTATAAATAAACTGTTTAAATATCCTTTAATTAGCAAATTAAAATGGTTTGGATAGATTTATATTTAAACAAATTTAAATTCTTAAGGGGGATTGTTGACAAATGTCTTCATATTCTTTTAACATTAGCAAATTTAGAAACACAGTATCACATGAAAAAAGCTCAGTGAAGTAATGAAAAAGTCTGCTGCTACATAGAATACATCTTCAAAATTCTGCTACAGTAAAAAAAAGGGCATGCTTTATCCTATTATTAATAAATATTTGCCGAATATCACTTTTGTTTTTTTAACGTTTTTTTCGATTAGTATCAATATTGAAAAATAGAGGGCACCACTACTCCATACGGACTGATTGTCAATTTCTATTTTGGGGAACATTTAATTTTTTCTGCATTAAAATATAATTTTTTACTTCAGGGAACGAAGTAACATTCACCATCATACAATTCATTCATTAAAATGTCATTCTTGCGCAGAAAAATATGCATGTACATCAATTTTGTCTAAAACTTAGCAAACCTAAAACGTAATTGCATCTTTCGCCAAGCAGGAAACTTGGCGAACTTTTTCACGCCATTTGTTGTCGATCGTCTCCAGCTTTGCGTCTGCAGAGCTGAACAGGTTTCACTCATGTACTCTCTATTTTTGCCCTCTTCCCCAAGCAATTTAGGACGAAACATTGAATGCTTTCAGTAGCCATTTGCAGAATCAGTGGAAATGTTTACTTCCTAGGTCCTTCAGCTAACGAGTCACTCATTGAACGAAAAATTTCTCAAGCGCAATGTTTGTCTGCTAAATATAATTCAAATAATAAATTATTTTACTAATACCATTAATAAATAAATATCATCTCAGGGTTATGAGAGAACGTCGAAAAATCATTCGATATTTTTTTATGAAGCGTTAAGATTACCTTTAAAACTCAGTTACCAAGTTGAAATCATTCTACATAAAAACTTGAATGCTGAACTGATATTTATTTTCGGGTAATTTATAGAACTTAATCATAGAAACTGGAGGCCTTCAAATTATACGTATATTTTCCGAATAATTTCATCATATATTAGGTCAGCACTTCACACTGAATACGTTGAAATTAAGCATAACTGAAACGCTTTTAAAATAGTCTCCAGATATTAGGGATAGTGTGATATACGCTAAATTTTGCCTCTTCAATAATTCTTATAATATGGCGCTTCTTGTTGAATATTTCAGTATTATTTCGTGCATCACATAGTACAAGTTATCTCATTGCGGAAAGGATGGCATAATTTGATGGAAATTTAAAAGGATGGAAAATTAATGGAAATTTCTAAGGATAAATCGCAAAATTCTGCGAATATTTCGCAGCCGACGAATTTCACTTACACTTCCAAAGAACTTGTCAGATAATGACGCATCATGTTAAATTTATTTTCAAACAGCCAAGCTTTGTCAGTACTAACAGAACCGTTATAAGCGATCAAGATCTTGATTTAAGCTGATAGCACAATTTAATAAGTTTACGTCACATCAATAAGTTACGTCACCTTTTTATTTGATATCGGTTATCATGGTTGATTTGGTTTATTTATTTAATTATAGCAAAGCACACAAGAGCTATTGCGTAAATGGAAAGATGCCTTCCTTGAGAACCGCTACGAACGGCAGAGCGGTAAAGTCACTGAACACTGGTAGCTCGGTCCGAGGTTCGAATCCCACGAACAAAGCGGCTGCACGAGCGTTTTCATGGTTTTCCCAAGTGTAACTTGTACACGAGCCAGTTTCCCTTTGAAAGTCCTCCACGAAGGCATCGCTTCCCTTAGGCAGATAACTCTCGAAGCTTTGACGTAATTACGTAAACCAAACCAAACCTTAGTTAAGGACTTTTTAAGTGAAACTGGCTTGTACCCATGCTAGAATCACGAAACAATCCATTCAACCAGCCCGTTCGTTGCTATTCGAGCCCTTCGAACTACTAGTGTTCAATGGTAGCAGCTCCTCACCGGTACCGCTCGGCCGTCGGTGAGCTAGTCTGCTGTTATGTAACATGGTTAAATTCGAAAATGGATTCTTCAAAATGTCAGCAAATATTAAAAGCCTTTCGAAATTTCCATAGAAATCTACAGAAAATTCGTGATTTTTTTTTAATGGTGTAAAATTACTAAAAATCCTTAAATTTTGCAGAAATTCCTGCTGTAATAAAGTAGGTCTTGTGGAAGAATTCAAACAATGAGTAATAACTTTACTTTAGAGGCATTCTTTGAATCATCGAATATTAATTAATGTTAAAGCAGATGAAAGATCTTTATCTGGGTAAGTATACGTACCTAAATTTCAATGACCATTTAAACTTCTCACTGTACATATTAGATCAGGGATGGGTAAACTTTTTCGGTCGCGGGCCAAAGATCGAAAAAGAAAAAAAAAAAAAAAATTTGAAGGGCCAAGATAAATTTTTCTAAAATTTTAAAAACAATATACAAAGTACTACAACTTAAATATGTTCATGAGATGAATGAAATTGCCATTTCATGTTTAAAAGTTCCTCATATTGAGGTTCGAAAGGAGATGTACTAATTCTAAGGAACGAGGCTAAAATGTTCGTCGGTCAGTCTGCTTCTGAAATAATTCTTTCTAATTTCACAGTCGAAAACACTTGTTCACATGTATAAGATGAAGAAAAACCTAGCACTGATTTTCTGGGGATGAGATAATAGATTTTGGAAACTTATTTTCGATATGCAAAACTCTAATTTTGGCAACTTTGGCTCAGTTAGAAACAACCGCTCGAGATGATTGTTAGACTGTAACTCAATTTATTCCAGCTGAAAATCTGACCTCACTGCTTCACAGTTTACTTCAAAGGCATGGTAAAAATATCCAATTCTGTTTGAATGATACTGAAGTCTTTAAATCTGCTTTCGAACTCAAAACGCAGTTATTTCAAGCCATCTTCATAATTCTTTCGATTTATGTTTTGCAGAACAAAAACGGAGAAAGTATTCATCAGTCCTTTAATAAAAAATAATAATATTTAAACAAATTAGAAAAGGAGATGGATATTTAATATATCAATATATATTTCTTTTTATTTGCCACCTTTAAATTCTATTGCCGGCGGGATATAGGACCTTCCGGCGAGCCGGAGTTGGCCCTCGAGCCGTGGTTTGCCCATCGCTGCAATAGATGAAAATACGTGTGGATAATATTTTCATATGTTATCAATAATTTTAGTAAGATATAAAATTTTAAGCAATATTAAAAAATAAATTATGATGTCTATTTCTGCTAGTTGCAGAATTTTCACCTTAAACCTTTAAATGGACAAAGAAATTTTTTTCGCCTTCTGGCTATCGAAATCCAAAACCTTAATTAATAAATATTTTGTGTACATCAAACTTTTTCTGTACAAGTTCTTGGAAAAATCTTGATAATACCAGGGATAATAAGCTTTTTGTAAAAAATTATACTGAATAGGTCAATATTGCGCAATAATAAGTGAAAAGAGCCTTTACGTTAAATGAATAAATTTATTATGTTCTTTGTTATTAAATATGCATTTACCTTTTTTATTTCCTTGTACGAAGTAAAAGAAATATTACTATTATTAAAAATTACTATTATTAAAATTTACTATTATTAAATTATGTACGAAGTAAAAGAAATTAATAATTTTGACTATTTTTTGGGGTGACTTTTGCCACCCGTACGTACAGAATAAAGTACTCCTCCTCCGGAGGTTTTCTAAAAATGCAACTGGCTCGTATCCACATTCCCGTCTGAGAAAATTCACGAAAACTCCCCTGCAAGAACTTCTCTGAGGATCTGAACACTAGTCGATTTAGCAATTTTCAGCTATTTTACCGTTTAACGGCTAATGAGTCTCAAGAATTATTTTAATTACTAAACAAATGCCAGGCCTTTTACCATCAGGTCATTAGGCGACGAACTCTCCAATACTTTTTAACAGTGAAATAAAAATCATTTATTGCAGAACACTCGTCCAGACAAGCAGCGGTCGTGCCTTGTTCAGAGGCATAAGCATTCCGTACCGTGCCCATGCGCATAGGTTAAAAATCTGTTCTCAATGCTTGGAAAGGCTGTCAGCTGAATTCATTTCCTATAAAGTTTTAGGTATTGGTGTATGTGCTTACGGCAAAGCCTCAAGGGCTATCTGCCTAAGGAGAGGAATGCCTTCGTGGAGGACTTTCTAAGGGAAACTGGCCCGTATACACGTTACACATGGGAAAAACCACGAAAGCCCCATGTAGCCAGCCCATTCGCGGGATTCGAGCCTCGGACCGAACTACCAGTATTCAGCGACTTTACCTCTCGGCGGCTGGTGGGGCCTTATACACTTTTAGGAGCGCCTTGACTTTGCTTAGGCTCGAGAGTACACTTCCTTACCGTTTGCACTTTTATAGGAGTACCGAAAACATTATTACAGTTAATGATGTGCGTTGTATTTTTGTTACCATAAGATTTAATTTATATACAAAAATGTAGTGAATTTTTTTTCCTGGAGAGAGAATTATTTTTTCCAGTTCGCTAACTTCGTAAATATGTATAAATGTTTTTAATAAATGTATTCTTTATTTAAAACCATTCATATTAAAGGTGTTGTAATAATTAATTCATTATTTCATGTTCATTACAGGTCTACCAACAGCCGAGCGGTAAAGTCGCTGAACACTGGTAGTTCGGTCCGAGGTTCGAATTCCGCGAACGGACTGGCTGCATGAGGTTTTCCTTATATGTAACGTGTATATGAGCCAGTTTCCCTTAGAAAGTCCTCCACGAAGGCATAACTCCCCTTATGCAGATATCCCTCGAGGATTTGCCATAATCACATACACCACCACCATGTTCATTACATATCCTTTCTCTGCAGATGCAGTCTTCGAAGGTGAGACAAATCAGCTTTCGCAAATAGCAAAAACGTTTAGGAGGTAACATAATGCACAGTTAATTCTCGATATTTGTAACCAGTCTGAAAAAGTAAAATTTACTTTTGAAGTTAGATAACTATAGATTTAGAAGAGAGAAATGGAGATACGTTATCTTTAAATTGAATAATATTACTTTGTGAATATTGCCCGTTTTTTCATGTGTAACATGTTTTGTACATTTGTATGCAATTAGTGTTTATCAGAGAACGAAGTTTCATTTCTTACACACTTGTATTAAATTCAGCGATAACACTGAATGCATTTTTTCCTTAGAGAAACACAAAATATTAGACATGGAACATTAATATGGAAATAACGTATAAATTTGCAAAGGAAGTATTTTCTGCAATGTGTAAAAAATCAAAATATGCTATAAAATATCAATGATAATGAACAGAGAAAAGCTTTACATTTGGGTCGAGATCGTCTTGTAATTTAACTTGTTTCGGTTTTTGTACTAAATTCATGAATTCAGCTATTTATATAATCTAAGCACTTAAAATTGCTTCTGATATAACAGCGTCTTTGCAGGATTTTATAATTTTATTATTTCATGAAACAGGAAAGCCATCAGCATAAAGCTCCATGCAAATGTTTTCGTCTGGCATTATTATTCAAAGAACACAAAGGATAAATTTCACTCTTCCGTGTCACTCATGCGCTTCATTCAACAAAACAAAACCATAAGAACCTAAATCTCATTACGGCAAGAGAAAATGATGTCATTGGAAAATATACCTAATCATAAGTACGGATTTTTCCCATGCGTGTGGCGCGGTACGGAAAGGCTTATATGCTGTCCGGAATCATACATCACGTGTTCAGGTGAATTATTCAATTTAAAACTAGCAAATTAGGTACTAAGATCATCCTGAGCGGGGACTTGGTGGGTGAAGGTTCACCGTCTGAGATTGTGCCTGCTTCCGATCTGTCTCTGCGAGTACGTCCGTTCAACGTGGTTTGCCTGTGCGAACACGTGCCTTGCTTATCTGACTGCATCAGCATTTTTTAATGCTATTTTGTGGTTTGTATGATTTGTGAAATGCTGAAACGCTTTCACTAATTTTTTATTTTCGATTATTTTTTGGCCTTTTGAGTTTTATTATGAAATTTAATACCGCGTGTCTCGCCAAATAGCCTAATTGCTGGTTACTTGTTTTCTGCCATTTTATGTTATATTACGCTTTACTGCGCGATTTAAAATAATCAGATAAATTTTTCTCTGTTCTGCACGACTTTTTTGGATTTTATAACACACGTAGTTACCCCCAAGCTTTCACTTCAGGTGACTGTAAGGAGCCTCGTGTGTTCTCCGCCTACACATCCGTCTGTGGAGAAGGCTGTCGAGCCAGGGCTCCATTCCGGGGTGTAGGACTACTGCCTTATGGGCGTTGGATTTCTGGATTTCTCTGCGTTTTGCTTTGGCTTAGCGCGACCATGGAGAGGCTCGTAGAAAGTTACAAATTACAAATACATAAGTTGGAACAACTCAAATCGGATAAAGGTGAACTAACAGAAATTGAAACGAAATTCTTAAATTTTTTGTTAAACTCACTAGAAATTGTCAATGCACTACTTATTCAAAGTAAAACTGACTCAGTTTTAAATCATGATAAAACACAACCTCAAATTCCAACCACAAGTAAAAATTATGAGGAAAATGAGAGGGCACGTAGCCCAATTAGTATACATGATAGCACAATTGTAACTGATGATGAAAAAACACTTGATAAAGATTCTAGCTCTGAGGACGACTATCCACAACGTTTTGGAGACAAAACAGTCCGAACAAGAAATCCCAGACAGGGTATTAAGAAGATCAAATTAGACAATTTCACACAAATCATTTCACCAGTTATAACTCATAAAGATAACAATGGTACTAATGTACCGCAGGAAAATTCACAGAGTACTAGTCAGGAATCTGTCATTCCTGAACAACACACTACCTCTGATAACAATGAAATGGACACCACTAATGCTGAAGATCAGCAAAATATCACAAATGATAACAACGCACAGGTTAAAACACCTAAAAAGAACAAACTACCTCCGATAATTCTCAAAGAAACTAAATTCAAATATAAAGCGTTAACAGGGTTATTCCATCAACACAAATATAAGTTCATAGGACAGAATATTAAGGATGGTGTTAAAATTATTACTACTGATTCTGAGAGTTATAAGGGAATTGTTAGGATCTTAAAAGAGATGAAAGTGGAGCATCATTCGTACATTTTGCCAGAGGATAAGAATCTCAAGGTAGTAATTAATGGACTACTTCTCACGACTGAAATTGAGGAAATTAAGGATAATTTAACAGAATTAAATTATCAGATAATTGAAATAAAACAAATGTCACGACGCAGAGGCGGTGAAGTTCAGAAACTTCCACTTTTCCTGGTTACCCTACCTAAAAATGAAAACTCTAAACAAATATATCATGAACGCTATTTATGCGACCTCAGAGTCAAAATCGTAGTAGAGGCCGACAGGGACCATTACAATGTTTTCGATGCCAGGGTTTTGGCCACACTCAGGCTTGTTGTAATTATGAACCGAAATGTGTCAGGTGTAGTAAAAATCATTATGTAAAAGACCGTCCGGACAAAAATAAGAAAGATGTTCCCGTAGTCTGTGTAAATTGCGGTGGCAACCACACATCTAGTTTCAAAGGATGTGAAAAATTTCCGAAAAATAAAACAGTAAAGCCTAAAACTTTTTCTAACAGAATAGTTGAAGGTAAATCTTTCGCAGCTGCTCTTTCAACATGTATCTACACAGATACAATTACTGAGGCCAAAAAAGTCTTCACTGATCTCGCTGAACTGGTTTCAGCAATAAAATCCGCTGGTTTTTTTCCAGCTCACACAACAAGTTAAGGACTTGAACAGAAATCATCAAGAAAGCAATCAACCCAACAATACTGATAATGGGCCCGCACAGAATTAATAGAGCTCCTACCCAAATCATGATTTGGAATGCTCATAGCATCTTAAATAAAATCCAGGAATTTCATAATTTCTTATTGACCTATGATATTGATGTTGCTCTAGTCACCGAAACGTTTGCGACACCATGTTTGAATATTAAGATCGCAAATTACAACTGTTACAGGTGTGACAGACTGAGTCACCGTGGTGGGGGGGGGCGCTATCTACGTAAAGCACTCCTTGCAATCATGCCTGATTAGCGAAGATAGAGGAAACGGCTACGAAGCTGTTACAGCTTCGGTTTTGTTACCAAATTATGGCATAATTTATTTTGTTGCATTGTATAAACCTCCACACACTCCTATAGATGAGCATAAACTCGCACAGTTACTGCCCAATTCGAAACATATCATCTTAGCTGGCGATCTCAACGCGAAGAATGTAGAATGGGGATGCAGACGCACCAACAGAAATGGAGAACTTTTACTTGAATTCATTAATAATTATCCTATATATTTTTATGCTCCAGCTGACTATTCCTATCTTCCTGATGACCCTAGAAAAGGAGACATCCTGGATGTTATTCTTACCACCACTTCTATCCCGATTTATCTCGATGTGAAAGTTGAATTAACTTCGGATCACGTGCCTGTTTTAGCTACGCTTGGTACGAATAAAAACACTGATGAAAGGTTTAAAATCTCTACAAACTGGAATAAATATCATAATTACCTCATTGAAAATCCTCCGGCTATTAAGCACCTTAAAACAAAATTTGATATTGATTACGCAATTGATGTTCTCGATAATAGCATACTTAGTGCATATAACAGGGCTACTAAGAAAATTCCCGCTGATAAGTACAGTGCTAGATTGCCTAATAACATTAGAAACCTGATATCACAAAGAAACAAACTACGCAAAAGATGGCATATTGCCTGGGATCCTAGAATCAAAAAAGAGTTAAATAAACTCAACAGAGAAATAAAGAAAAGTATTTATAAACATAGAGATGAGTCGTGGAACGCAAAAATTGAAACATTCAATGAGCCGAATAATGAATTCTGGTCTTTTGCAAGGAATCTTCGCGGCAAAAAGCCGAACAATAAACCAATTTACGGGGATAATACTATAGCCGTCACCAATAAAGACAAAGCCAATGTAATGGTTGATTATTTAGAAAAGCAACTTGTTCCTAACCAAGATCCGAGCGACCCTTTATTTTCTTATGACACAAGGTATTTTATTCAAGACTGGATTAACGGCCCGGGACCCAAAAACAAGACTAATTATACTTCACCTAATGAAGTTAAGGAGATTATCAAAAGAATGAAGAATAGAAAAGCTCCCGGTTTTGATAACATCACCAACGTCGCTATCAAAAACATGCCTATTAATGTTATCACGAAATATGTCAGCATTTTAAATGCCTGTCTTGAGAGAAATTATTTCCCCGATAAATGGAAAAATGCTAAAGTTATTTTATTACCCAAGCCTGGTAAAAATGCTATCTCCCCGGAGGGTTACAGACCAATTAGTTTACTGCCCGGTCTGGGCAAAATCTACGAACGAGTTATCTATAAGAGAATCGAGCCTTAAGATACCTCCTGAACAGTTTGGCTTCCGCAAGAATTTGTCTACGACCAAGCAGCTTGTCCGACTGTGTGAATACATCGGTTCTGCACTTTTCAAACATCAGAGTGTCGCCTTACTCATGCTAGACGTGGCGAAAGCTTTCGACCGCGTCTGGCATGAGGGGCTTATTCTCAAGCTTATTTCCTTGGATTTTGACAGAGACCTGATCTTACTTATTTATTCTTTTATTAAAAACAGAAAATTCTTTGTCAATATTGGTAACGACAACTCTGATCCCAGAAGACTCAACGCTGGTGTAGCACAAGGATCAATTTTAGGACCTATTCTTTTTATATTTTATGTTGCTGATTTCCCTAAAATATGCACTGACCCAAATTTTTACTTAGGATGTTACGCCGATGACACGGCGCTTGCATATACGTCTCACAACCAAGAACTTGCCATTTCTAAATTGCAGGATAAAATTCCAGAAATTGAGCAATGGTGCACAAAATGGCGCATAGCCATCAATGCACAAAAATCCCAGCTTATAATCATAGGAAAAGGGCACTCTAGAAGTCCTTTTGTAAATAAACTTAAAATCTTTAATGTCGAAGTTCCGCTTGTGAACAAAGCTACCTACCTTGGTGTTGTGTTAAACAATAAATTCACATGGAAAGATCATATCCAAAAAGTCAGAGGCAAAGCAGTTGCGGCTATCAGAGATCTTATTCCATTAATTGGAAAAAATTCAAAACTCGACTTACGAAGAAAGAGGCATATTTATACTGCCATTATTCGGCCTATCTTTTCTTAAGCGTCTCCAGCCTGGGCGACTTATTCGAAAAATGACCTCAAGAAATTACAGATCACACAAAACAAATTTTTAAGACAGATCACGAATGCTCATTTTTATGTTTCTAATGAAACTCTTCATAGAGATTTAAAAATAGAGAATATCGAGAATTTCCTCAATAATGCAAATCGGAAATTTTTTGATAAGGCGAGAAACTGCTCGCACATGAAATACTTTAAAGTTTCCGACTATACCGTGTTTCCTGAAAATGTCAAAATCAGACCTTTAGCGGCCTTCCTCACCAGGGACACTAATTTTCCTACTTAATCAGTCTTTTCATGCAACATCATCTTTTCTGTATATATTGTACATAAATTTTCGTATTGCAACTCGAACTCTTTTGTATTTTGTATTGTATATGCTCATTTATTGTATTTATTTTATGTAATAAAATTGTATTTGCTAATATATCATGTTTTTTCTTAGCATACCTATCATGAACAACTTTAACTCTGACACTCCACACCTTGCTGCCTCTCCTGGTCTTGGGCTTTAAGTTCGATTCTCTGCTTGTGGCGTCCTGTGGTCACCCCCTCTTTATCTCATTTCCTATTGCCTCCTATCACTCGGTCCAGACACTTTTATGTCATGTGCCCCTCGGGCATACTTGTCATGAGCCGGACACGTTGCATCAAATGCAATATTTCGGCATAAATTGTAATGAATGAATGAATGAAGGTACTAAGATAATCAATCATATTCGGCCAAACGTTCAAAGTGGGCCAAAGCGGCAGATCTGGGACATTGTAAGTTCCAAGGTCCTTACAGTTCATTTTACTAACCTTGGTAAGTTGCACAAAACACACCCCAGGGCTTATCACCAGAAACGATTCGATAATGAAGAGAGTGCGAGAAATTCAGACTTCAAATCATAGGCTCCGCAGTGGATGGCGTTGGGCCAATACCTGTTTATATATTTTAGCCATCAGGTGTGCCCGTCTTTCTTTACTTGTCACTTGCATACTTATCGCTTGTTCTAAATTTAACTTTAAATTAATAATTGAAAGTTAATTTAACCATACAACGACATTACGCAGAAAAGAGCGGAAAGAAGGAAAATAAGATGGAGATAAACTTTAAACCTTGAATTGAAAAGCAAATGCAAATTAGCTAAACCAAGTACAAAAAAAAATTATACAAAATGTAATAGATTTAAGTGTTATTTTACTGTTTCCTTCTCTTCTAGCATGCGCGCAGAATGAAAAGAATTGTACAAGCTCCTTTTGTAGGTTAGTTCTTAGTTCATGCAAGAAAATATTTTCCTCTCTACCTTTTAGATACTTTATACATAACAGTAAAAAGTATATTACTTCCTTTGGGAGAGGAGCAGAGGGCAACAAAACAACTTTTTCGGTAAGCGAAAAGACTTTTTGCTTATCTCTAAATGCCATGCAGGTATCCTGAGGCGGAGAAGGGGCAATTACGAACAAATAGAACTTGTAGAGAAATGCGCGATTCCTGTTTTCAATTTATAATGCTCCAATCAGAAGCTACTTCATGAACTGAAAATACTCCATAGAATATACGTGATCCTATTTCTTCACATTTTCGTGATCAGATTTTGCATTCTTGTTTCATTCTTAGCCTTTATATTTTGGATACTGTATTATTATTACTTTGCTTCTATACTTCCAAAATGGGTAGGCGTATAGGTGAAAGTAGTCGTCGGAGAGTTCATCCACTGCATTCATTAGCTTCAAAAACTCAAAGACTGCGCCGTCTGAAAGAAAGAACAGCGTCTCAGTCACCGATGAATGTAGATCTTATAGAACAGTATGTTTTATGTACCCTTTTCCTCTTTTTTAAATAGAAGGTTTTTTTAATGCATCTCTTTAACATTTATTAATTATTGATGATTGTTGGCGTATTTGTCATGTACTGATTTTTAACGTTAACAGAGACGAAACTAAAGCAACATTCTTCAATATTAGCTCTTTATAGCAGTTCCACTTTTGTGCCAAAAAAATTTGTTATTTGAAATTTTAAAATATAATCAGTGAATAATGCATTCATCTTATTACTTAAGTGAATTAAATTCCACAGATGTACATACAGATAGCCAACAGTATTCACCAGTGGCGTAGCTAGGGTGGGGCAAGAGGGGACATCTGTCCTCGGGCGCAGCATCCAGGGGGCTCCAAATTGATGCTACGAAAATTTTTAATGGTATGTTTTCCATTCTTGGCACACAGAAAGGGGCGCAAATTCTTCAGTTGTTCCCGGGCGCTGAAAACCCTAGCTACGCCACTGGTATTCACGATTCGTTTATAAATAAATATATCCGTATGAGGTTAACCTGAAAATTATAGTGTTTGGATATAACAGCTTCAATCCTGATTAAACTTAGGTAACAAAGGGTATTCGAGAGGCTACTCGAAACTCTATTTTCTAAAAGATTTATCATGCTTATCATCACGTAAAATGTGTTTTCAAAGTTATAAAAGTTTCTGAAAATAAGATAGATAATTTTATAAGAAATATTTAAAAAATAATATTATTAGGTGGCTCTGGCTAAATAATATTCTCAATTAAAAGACAAATTTTTCGTATTCAAGCAAATACAAAAAAATAGAAATTTTTTGCAGAATTCGCAGAGGTGTTTAATATTTTAATGGGAGACAGTCACAAATTCGTGGGTGTGTGTAATTATGGCAAAGCCTCGAGGGCTATCTGCCTAACGGGAGGGATGCCTTCGTGGAGGACTTTCTAAGGGAAACTGGCTCGTATACACGTTACACATGAGGAAACCACGAAAACCTCATGCAGCCAGCCCGTTCGCGGGACTCGAACCGAACTACCAGTGTTCAGCGACTTTACCGCTCGGCCACTGGTGGCTCAAACGTTGGGAGTTGAAATTGTTTTACTGCAGGACGTCAAAACACTAAATTCTATTTTGTAATTACAATTTGAAAATCTCGATTGGTAGGCTTTGAAATATAATCTGAATTATTAAATTTATATGCAATACTATATCTTTGAATTTCATAGATTGGGCAAATACAGTATCTTAGGATACTCTGAGCTTATATTTGATATAAGCTCATATTTGATGTAGGCTTTAAAAAACCTTTATCGATTTCGGAAAGGCGTACAGGTACAGGTCCTTCTTTGTTCTTAATGAAAAGGGAACTGTACCTGGTTGCCCTCAAAATCAGTCGAGATTTAATTAAAATATAAGGTATTTTCTCCCTTCTCTCAGCATGCCTTCGTGGTATAAAGGTAGCATACTCGGCGCGTATTCGAGATGTCTTGTGTTCGAGTCCCGGCAAAGGCACTGCTCATTTTTCATGCCTCCTGCTTCCAAAAATAACCGAATATCTCTACACTGGCGGCCGAACTAAAAAGGGTAGTGAATGATGATTCTTCGCCCCAGAAAGGGAGATTATATAAGATATTTTCTCCCTTACCTCGGCATGCCTTCGTAGTGTAACGATAGCATTCTTGGCGAGTATTCGATAGATCTCGGGTTCGAGTCCCGGTGAGGGGACTCCTAATTTTCCATGCCTTATCAGGACTTAGTAGAAAGGGCTAGCTCATAGAGCTTTTCCCCTTGAAACAGGAAGTGAGAAGCGATACATAGTCACGGTGACATTGTCGGCGGAGATGCAATTCACAACATAGGAATTACATTTTTAATTTTAAGCACCAGTCAGTGCTGTAGCTAGGGTTTCCAGCGTCCGGGGACAACTGAAGATTTTGCGCCCCCCTCCTCTTTGTCAACAGTGGAAACATTTCATTATAAAATTCCTTAACATCAATTTGGCACCCCCTGGGCGCTGCGCCCGGGGACAGATGTCCCCCCTAGCTACGCCCGTGGCACCAGTACTTAAAATGAACTTATGTAAAAAATAGTTATACTTTGGAAGAGATGATGTTATTGCTGTTACAATAATTGCATTTTACACTGAACATTAAAAAAGTTAATAATATTTACTCATTTAAAAAATAATATGTAAAATAGGTTCGCTGTTGTAAAGTTTTCGTGTAAATACTCATTTAAAAAATAATATGTAAAATAGGTTCGCTGTTGTAAAGTTTTCGTGTAAATACTCATTTAAAAAATAATATGTAAAATAGGTTCGCTGTTGTAAAGTTTTCGTGTAAATACTCATTTAAAAAATAATATGTAAAATAGGTTCGCTGTTGTAAAGTTTTCGTGTAAATACTCATTTAAAAAATAATATGTAAAATAGGTTCGCTGTTGTAAAGTTTTCGTGTAAATACGAGCCAGTCTATTAGATTTGTGTGCTTTGCAATATTCCAAAATGTTTCATATATATATATTGTTTTCTTTGTCAAAATTCTGGCTGTTAAACTATATATAAATGAGTATTATATATAGATGCGCATTTTCATACTGGCTACCTTTCAGTAAAAGAAAATAAAATATTTTATGTATTGCACCCTAATATTTCTTGTGACCAAAATAGTTTTTCAATTGATAGGTCTTTACTCGTTTAATACCGAATATTTCAGTACAAAATTATTCACTGAAGGATGAGTAATAGAAATTTGTATAATTTAAATGTAATTTATATAACTTAACCCCCAAATTATCTTTCTTGATTATCTTTTAATAAACCTGAATGATGAACTAGATTATTTGCTTTCATTAGAAAAGTTTTTATGTTTATTAGATTATTAGAAAAGTTTTGGTTTAAACAGAATGCGAAAACGTAGATTTTAACAGTATGTTTATATTATGTATAGTTAAAGCTTTTATAAAGAATGATAAATAATTTAAGTGCGTTTTACAAGCATTTGTAATTGCTCCTCATCTTTTGTATAGTCTTTTTAGTGCTAGCTGTCGTGTTAAAATTTGTCAATGTCCTTTTCATCGCTCAGTTTTTCTTTATGAAATCAAGAGGCTCTTATGTTCAAAATATTACTCTAATAAATTTCCCTAAACCCCATTGAAATCATAAAATTATAATCTGCAGCTTTGCACTGTATATATTTTTAGCTATATTCCAATTTTGATATCAATGCTCAGTTTTAAGAACATTTATAATCTTTTTCATATTGTTTGTTGTCACTAATTTAATTTCGATTTTCTTATCTACCAAAATGTACTCTTTTTGTCAATTTTTTTTCTTAAAACTTTAGATCCATACAATCTATTTGGTAGTCATTGTATTTTTAATTTCCTTTGAGTGTTTTCATGAGCTAGCTGAAGTTCAGCTGAAGGCTTTGCGTAGGCTTACTGAGCCTGTGATTTCACCTTTCTACGATACGCAGATACTCGTATGTGTAAAAGCATTCATTCAGCTGATATCGCATACAGCTTTTTTATCGCACTGAAATAATCCAAAATAGAGGCTGAAAATAAGTTCACGAACTTTAGTTCCTTTGGTGATAAAAGTGCTCAGATTACTTAAGAAGTAGGTACTTAGCAGCTAAGAGGAACTGAAATGGATAGATCGTGAAAATTATTTGGTACGACATCGAATGTCAAGAGAAATACTCTGAATTAGCCCTTCTATAATACTCTTTGTTCTATAGCTTTTATTGTAATTTCACATTTCCAAGGGAACATTTTTTTACTCTAGCATTGACTAAATCAACGAATTATCTTAATTTTTGCTGAGTAATTTTATCTTCTTAATCATAATTTATCGACAAGTTGTTGAGAATTCCTTGGAACATTTTTAGGGAATCTGGCTCATATTCCCGTCACACATTGCAGAAACCCCAAGAAATTCTACGCAGCCAGCTCGTTCTCCTGGAAGCGATCACCAGTTTATAAAACAGAATTTTTTTTCTTAATATGTATTTTCTTAATATGTATAATATAAAGTACATATAACAGTTTAATTGCCTTTGTTATAAATACGTTATATCAATAGAAAACGAAAAAGCTGAAAAAATGATTTTGAAGTTTAACTTTATTGCATTCAGATTAGATCTAACTGAATACATATACGCATTTTTTATGAGCATACATATATAGCTATATGTAACATCGAAATCGCATTTCTTTCCCATTTTCTTTTTTAATCTTTTATTTACTATTTTGCTTGCGTGTAATACACTGCTCGACATTGAAAATGCAACACCAAGAAGGAGTGGTCAGAAAGTGATGAAATTTGGAAAAAAGACAGAGACAGCAAGCAGCCATAAGTGATCTTTATTTCAAAATGATAGTCAGAATACAGAGCGAGAACGGCGTCGGCTCAATAGGTTAGATCACCACTGTAGGGGCTTCTGACCTAAGGTTATACCTATCAGAATAATGCCCATACAGCGGAAACAGAATTCCATTACGCAAGCCAGGGAACGCAGCGAGCAATCCGGGGACATTTATTTAAAAAAATCTTAAAGTGTTACCGAGTCACAATTTTTGTATACATAAACGTCTTTGCACTTTCATGCTGCAATGTGCTTTCAGAAGAGACTGAACATAATTGCATAAAGTAATGTAGGACCGCCGCGGACAGCGATGCACGAAGAAACACGTCTAGGCATACAGTCAATAAGAGGAATGGTGTTCTGAGGGATGGCTCTCCATTCCCTTTCAACTATTTACCACAGTTCGTCTTCTGACCGAGGCAGGGTCAGAGTCTGCAAACGGCGTCCAATCACATCCCACACATGGTGACAGGTCAGGAGAGTACGGTGGCCAGGGAAGCATCTGTATACCTTGCACAGCATGTTGGCTGATGCGAGCACTGTGTGGTCGGGCGTTATGCTGCTGAAAAATTGCATTAGGCAGACCCTGAAGGTAAGGGATTGCCACCGGCCGCAGTATATTATCCAAGTATCATTGGGCCGTCATAGTGCCCTGAATACGAACTAGAGGTGACCTGTAATCGTAGGCAATAGCGCCCCAAACCATTATGCCACGTTGTCGAGCGGTGGGGCGTTTCACAGTTACTGCCGGATGAGATCTGTCTCCACGTCGACGCCACACACGTATGCGGCGACTGTCATTGGATAAACAGAAGCGTGACTCATCTAAGAACACGACGTTTCGCCATTCTGTCATCCACATCCGCTCCAGTCCGGCACCATTCTAAACATGAAGATTCTAAACATGAATAATGAAAGTAGATTTAGAAGATTCGACCAGATATTGATGGAAAACTCTAAATAATCTTTCAACAGAAGCGTGACATATACGGAAGAAAAATATAGTACTATTTTCAAGAGATGTTCATCCATACAAATTTAAAAGAACGCAGAAATGATATTCAAAACATGGTCGATTAATTCATACAGTGTATTTTATTTTCACACTTTGTTATGCACCTGTCAAACCTCCTCAGAATAACAGTTTCAAGAAAGACAAAACATATTAATACATAAATAGAAATAGTTTGATGCATCTGAAAAGTTTCCTACAGAATAATGAACTTAAAAATAAACAAAGTGAAAATACTCTCAGTTTTCTAACAAACACATATATGAAATCAATGTACTGTATCTGCTTTTGGATGCAGTATGCACTTAAAGTTTTGAACAATAAAAAATAAATAACAGTGACATAGTGACAATGTTAGTATCCTTTCCAGAAACTGAAAGCCAAGATTTACAAAAACAATACTGTACAATTTCGGAAGTATTTTTTAAAATATTATTTAAAAGATGGTATTGAAATATATGATGAAATATGTGGTTCTAAAGGTGCCTGCAACAACATGTAACTTAAAAAGCTCAAAACCATTATTAACTAATCTAATTGTTTAATATTTTCTAATTTATCGCACTGTTTAAAATATTTTAACTTGATTTTCGTTTTAGGGGTATTTTGCTGCTATGCAACCAACCACGCTTTTTGGTACTAGCGTGGCGGGGCATCACCTGTGATGCAGTATGCGTGTGTTTTTGCCATCTAATACGCTATTCTTATGATTAATAATTATTTCAATAAAAAAGCCGCAAAAATACCTGGCATGTGCATAATGGAAAAGTAAAGAGTTTTGTTTAAAATTTTTTGTTGATGCTGGAATCGGAGAATGATAGCTTCAAAACCAAGCTTAATAATAAAAATTGCCGTATAGTTATGACTTGTCACAAAAAAATCGCCATATGTGTTGAATCAAATATTTTAAAGAAGTCCCATAAAAGTTAATAGATTTGTTTTTCAATTATAATTTCCTTGCTTCATCTACCATTAATCTCTTGTAATATATTTTAAAAAAATGAGAGAGACACTTAAAATCTTCTCAAAAGTGCCATTTTATTTATTCACAGGCCGGTTCCGAAACCTGAAGCATTGATCTTGCGTATATTTCATGACTAGCTTTAGTATATAAATTCGATTTAATATCGATTGGATTTAGTTTCGTCAGCTGTATTTGCTCCGTGAAAATTTGGGCTAAATAGCTAAATAGAAGCACGTTATTTAATATATTAATTTCTTCATAATCCATTTTCTTTCATTTTCACATTGCTTCTTCATTTTATTTTTAACATAAAGGAAGTTTGTGATTTTTTTTTTACTTCTTTATTGAATGGTTTTTTGATGCTTAATTCAGCTTTTGAATCTCAATGCAAAAGTATTCGGTTTACAATGTTACATAGTTTAGAAAATGACGCATAAAGATAATAACAGCAGAAAAAGAGAGATATTCGACTTCTCTAAGATGAAACCTTGATCCAGAATGATTTAAATATAATTTAGTTTTATCTCTATTTGCTGCTATAAGTTTTGGCCAAGTTTGAAATCATCATTTATTAAAGTCTTGTATAAGTGTCCTGCGTCATTAGTTTTATATGAGAATTATATGACTGCAATTAATTTTGAAATGACGCAGTTCAGAACGATTTATTTTAAGTAATTACAATTTTATGTTAAAAAGATTAAATTGCAAATGCTAATAGGTATGTGTGCAAAATTTCGAGAAGAAACAGTAGAAGTGGTCAAGCATTAATTTCAACATTTACAGCAGCAACCAGATAGAGAAACCAGTATAATTAAAACTACGTTAAGTTACTAAACTCTTAATTAATTTTAAAAGTTTCTTCTATTAAAAAATTATTCCTCTAATTTTTAAAACTATGTAATTATCTAGTTGTTTCTTTTGGGAAATCTAATTGCAGCTCTTCTTATCTAGCTTCTTTTGTCGTTAAATTTGCCTACGCCTCGCATTAGGTAACTGACTGAAAATATTTGGAACACTGAAATGTATAAAACTGATACATCAAGTAATATGGAAAATTTCATGCCTGTTAGGATTTTCTGAAAGTTATTAGCAATAATAAAGCCGGAGATGTTTTATTTTTTAAGTTGTAATTTTGCTTTTATTATTCAGTTATCATTAACATATCTGAATTTATTTTTCTCTCCCATAGATCTTCAAATCTAAAGCCAGTGGACACACTGCAGGTTAATGAGGACAGCAGAAATGATCTTCAATCAGTTGATGATATTGTAGTTCAAAGTGTAAGTTCTAAATATGAATCACATCAGGATCAAATAACGGAGGAAATTTTACCACCTTTGCTCACTGAATTTCATGAAGAACGTAAAAGTCAGGACTTGCCATCAGGCCGCTTTATCTGTAATATAGCTCTTGTCATAAATCAAGCCAGAAAGGTAGAAGAGCACACATATAGTTGCAAATTTGGTGGGAAATATGTATTCTCGAGCGTTAAATATACTATAAAAAATCATGCAATTTCGAACCATAAGGAACCAACTCAAGAGATAGTAGACGCATTAGTACAGGAGTTACAAAATTCACCAAACCACGTCTTCGGAAAACACGATGCTTGTGGGTCTTTCTGCAAACGGAAGTTTGCTGACCCTGATGAATCTGTTTTTGAGACAATGGAGTCTTCGGGTATGCTGCAAGCAATAGAAGTAGAAATTGGACGTGTTTTAGTAGCATGTTCTAACACACTAATCTGGAATGCAACAAATAACCCTGCAGAAAATTTTATGAGCCAGTTGTGCAAGACTTCGGGAGGCAAAAGAATCGATTTTGCAAAAGCAGGAAGCATAAATAGAAGAGCAAACATAGCTCTTATGGCCTTTCAAAGTCCTGCACAACAATGGCAGAGTCGTATTTATAAGGCAGTATCGAGCAGAAGTCCTCAAACGCCTTTACACAGATTTTTAAATTCCCGAAAAAAACGACATTTTGAAAGAATGAAAAGGCGCAGATTATTTGATCTTGAAAAAAAGAAAAGAGTTCAGAGGAGACTTTTTCACCTTAAAAGTGGAGGAGATAATCAATATGGTATTTCTGCTGAGAAACCAGACATATCTACAGAAGCACTAAATATTCTTAAAAAGAACTACATGTCGTCTATTCAAGTTCTGCGTAAAGACGAATTAGAATTAGGAACTAGAGGGCAAATCCTATCAGAAAAGTGGAGACAGGAAAGATCCAAAAGAATATCTTCTTCTTATTTCAAAGAAATTGTAACCAGACGACATACAACGCGAACTGCCAACCTAGTGAAAAGAATTGTGTATGAAAACACGACAGCATGCGAGGCAATGCAATATGGTTTAGCTAATGAAGCTAAAGTTCTGGCGCAATATGAACATGACAAACAATTATATGTTCATAGATGCGGATTATTTATAGATCCCGCAAACCCTTTAATGTGCACTTCCCCTGACGGTCTTATTGGAGACATCGGATTAGTGGAGGTAAAATACCCGTACTCAGCTAGAGATTCCACTAATCTTAAGGAATTCTTTAAACAGAACAAACAGCAGGGATTAAAATGGAATGCAAATGGTTCATTTTACCTTCCAGATACTCACAAATATTACTTTCAAATTCAAGGTCAGTTGAATATTACTAACCGAAGTTGGTGCGATCTTTTTTATTGGTGCCAAGGAGACACATTAACTGTTAGAATAGAGAAAAACGAGAAATTTTGAAAAAATATTCTTCCCAAACTCAATTCATTTTTCTTTGACTGTGTGTTACCCGAAATTTTAGATCCCCGGGCTACAAGGAATATGACACTTAGGGAACCATATTATATAATAGAAAAAGTAAATAGTAAAAAAGGACTGAAATCGAGAAAGCTAAATACAGAAAAAACTGAAACTAAACTCAAACATAAGAAGACTAAGAACAGAAGAGTTGTCTCTACAGATGCATCTGAAAGTCAAACCAATACATCCCAATCTAAACGAATTAGAAAACCCAAAATTATATTTGATTTATAAAAAAAATTAGAAATTAAAAAAAAAATAATGCTGTGAAAATACTTCAACTAAGCTCTCATGCTGGGAATGAACGATTTTTGTTCTCTGAAACTGTTTTTTCCGCTTTAGTCGCAGACAGCATCTAGACATTAGTGTATATATGTATATTTATATAGAATATATATATATATATATATTAGTGTATATATTATATATGTATATTTTGCATTTATATGTGTATATATGTTTATTTTTATGTATTTATAGTTTCAATTTCAGAGATACCAAAGGATGCTCTTTCTTTCGCTGTACGTATTTACTGTGGAAAAAGGCCATTGTAAAATTTCAGTTTTAAATTTATTCATTAAAACTACTGCAAAAAAATTCTCTTTTACATTAGCATATCTCTTTACAAATAATTTTACAAAGAAAAGATATGCAACGAAATTAACTCGATTTCTATGATTGATACCTTGGTGTAACTTTTTCCAAAAAACATAGAATTTATATTCCTATCAATAAATTATGAATTATTTCTCTGTGTAATCTGATTAACATGTTAATACCAGAATTTCCCTACCCGTACGTCAATTTTTAGTAGAATGTTCATATTTTAACGAACTTCGAGTGTTTCAAAGGCTGTAACTTGTCTCTTGACCGTGAAAACGGGAACGAGGCCAGCATGAATTTGTTTCACTACCTGAAAGGAGATAGGTCTTTTTCGCATAATTTGATTTTATTTTGATGTTTCATCTTATATTTTAATGCCTTGTGTTTTAATATATCTCATATTTTATGATTTTAGTTCCGTTTACATCTAATATCATTACCTCAGAACAAGAATATAAAATTTGAAAACTCCTATTTGATGAAATATTGTACTGTCACCACGGAATCAGATCCTGCTAAGCGAGTCAAATAGCAAAGCAAGTCAAAAATTTATTTCAAAATTTTACTGAGTCAAAAAATTAGCAAAAAAAAAAAAAAAAAAAAAAAAAAAACAGAATAACATCTTGTAAATGTATGAAAAGTATAAATCTGTCTCTACTATTTTCAGTTTTTAATTACAGAACAGATGGATAATTTAATACAGCTCAATAAATATTGATATATATTTTTGTATTTCTTTGGGTAGTTAAAATGAAAAAAGAGAGTTTACAATAGAAAGATACTATATATAACGACTGAATATTTAATTACTGAAAATAGCTGATTGGTTTGGTTTGGTTTTATTTAATTATGGTACTGCACTCAAGGGAAATCTGCCTCAGGGAAGGGATGCCTGCGTGGAAGACTTTCTAAGGGAAACTGGCTCTTATACACGTTACACTTGAGCAAAACCACGAAAACGCCCATGCAGCCAAGAGATGCCCATGCAGCCCATGCACCCTTTCAAGAGATTTGAACCTCAGATCAAACTACCAGTGTTCAGCGCTAGTGGGCCAATAGTCGATTGATTGAGGGAAAATCGATAAAATTTGTTAAGAGAAAAACTGGGAATAAATTATATGTGGAAGTTTATTTTCAAACTGCCTAAAGATGAAAAGGTTAAAATTCTGAGATAAAACAAATTTAAGGCAGAATTTATACATAAATCCGCAAAAATTGCGTCGAACTGAAATAATAACAGTATACTTATAGCATTTCGAATTCTTTGACATAATGTACTATTTTTCCCATGTAATGATGTGGTATTTTCCGATATTAGCTTCTCTCTCTTAGAAGGTGCTCAGCAATGCTATTCCTGCATTGAGAAAATAGCCCTTATGTGGTTTGCTTTGTTCAGTAAAAAAAAAAAATTTCAATTTTTTTCCTTTTGACACAGGAAGTTTGAAGTTTTTGATTTGACACAGGATTAAAAATCAACTGCTGTTTAGGAAAAATGTTACTTTCGAAAGTGCTCCCTTTCGAAATGCCGTATGGTTTTTAGCCATCAGTTTTATTAGTATTAAAAAATTACATTCTAATAATTTCATTGAGCAGAATATTTTGCATGGTACTTACGAACGATTAGAAAAGAATAAGAAATTTGTGAAACAGACGATATCATACTTTACTCTCTTTTTTGCTAGTTTTCAGGTTAGGTTACACACATAAGGAAAAACACACGCAAGAGTTATCTGTCTACTTGGAGTGTGTGGGATTATGGCAAAGCCTTCAGGACTATCTGCTTTAAGAGGAGGGATGCTTTCGTGGAGGATTTTCTAAGGGAAACTGGCTCATATACACGTTACCCCCACATGGGGAAAACCGCAAAACCCCATGCAGCCAGCCCGTTCTCGGGATTCGAACCTCGGACCGAACTACCAGTGTTCAGCGACTTTAAAGCTCGGCCCGCTGGTGAGCCCTGTTTAGTAGGAGAGATGTCCATGTGGAGGACTTTCTAAAGGAAAATGGCTCGGAATTCTGCACTGGCTGCACGGAAGATAAAAATATTCTTAATTCATTTTTTAAAGATGATTTAAATTTGTTTCACGAGTTAAATGGTCACTGAATTTAATAAAAACTAGTTTTCAATCATCAAACTAGCTTTAATCAAACATCATCAGATGTTTATGGGTGTATGTGATTATGGCAAAGCCTTGAGGGCTATCTGCCTAAGGGATGGTATGCTTTCGTGGAGGGCTTTTTAAGGGAAACTGGATCGTGTACACGTTACACACCGGGGAAAACCACGAAAACATTCATGCAGTTAGCACGTTAGCGAGATTCAAACATCGGACTGTACTACCAATGTTCAGCGATTTTACTGCTCATTCGCTGATGGGTTCATCAAATGTTTAATTTTGCATTTAAGAAATAGTTCTGTATTATCAGCATAGTGTTCTGTAATAGGTAGTTTTGAAATCAAATATAATAATAATGATATTTTAAAAGGATGGAGTTAAAATTTTTCTCCAGAAATAAAGGAAGATTTTTTAAATTTATTTTCCTCTGTCATTTTTACATTCTTTAATGTCATTTGATTATACCGAGAGGAGTGAGAAGTTCAGAGGCTGCCCAGGCAAACAAACTCAGAACCAGCCCCGGGCGATGAATGTTCTAGTTATGTCATTGCTCAGATATGACATATATATCATCTTCAATCTCTGATTTTTCATTTAAATTGAATAAATTTACAGAATAGAATATAGATTTTCTAAGACAATCTTCTACAATTCCAAAAGATTTCGTTTTCTATGAAGACGATAGCCTAAAAAGAAATGATATTCAATACCAATGTTTCATGTATATTTTTAGAAAGACTGGTCATTTTCAGAAATGGTTTTTTTAAAGTAATAAACAAAAACAAAAGGTTTAGTAACAAAAAGTTTGAGTAATACGATTCAGCTACATTTTTATTTTACCTCTCTTACTACTTTTAATTTGGTAAAATTTTATAATATTCGATGCTTAATTAACAAATCAAAATTCCTAAATAAGACAAAAATTAGAATATTACCAGTACAACACATTTGCTTTCTAAAGGGACCTCCTCCCCCCCCCCAAAAAAAAGAAAAAAAAAGCTTTGATAATTAATAATTGTTATCCTGGAGTTTTTAATCCTATGGAAAAGCGAAGTATTGCAAATGAAAGTTATTAAATTTACAGAAGGCAATGAAGAGCAGAAGGTATTAATTAATTCATTATAGCGCTTAACATTACACAAGTAGTAATATTTTCTGTGACTATCCCCGAAATTATTTTCTTTCTACTTTGAAAAAAGCCTATAGACCGGTATTCGTAGGTTCAAGTTCCGCTATTTTTGCTGGAATATCACACTATTTGTGCGACGTTGTCCAGCCAAAGAACATCCATACATATTCTTTGGCCCAGCTCAGTTGATGTAGTGCCCTGGGGCGCATGACTAATAGTGTTTTCTGGAAATGGTTCTCCAAGGAGAGAGGCAATGATGGGTAAATGAGAGGACAGGCCTGGGAAGTAGTATTCATTGCTTCAGGCGTTGCGTTATTTAAATCTTATGCGGTGTTGCTATGGTTACCCGAGTCATTAGCTTCAACTCTCTTTGGCAAAAAATTCCAAGCACCTGGCCCCAGCCAAAGAATATGTATTGTGTACGTGGATATTCTTTGCCCAAGCTCTTGTGATGTCATGCAGGGACGAACCGAATTTCCGGCGGCATTTTTGCGTGCGAAAAAAGTGAGCCGAGGCCATTTTACAGCTGAAACGGGCGAAACAATGGACCACGATAGAATAATTTGCCATATTTTTGAAAAAAAAATAAATAAAAATAAAAATCAGCTTCAGAAACGTATTATTCATATATATGGTATTATAAAAAAAAAAGGTGTAATTCGAAATAGTATCGGAATTAAACATCATAAAAATCACTCTTGCAATGACACAATCATTTATAAACTTAAAAAAAAAAAAAAATCTCTCTTGTAATGAGAAATGCATAATTGCATGTAGAATATGTTGTTTCTTTGCATATAATTGTACTTGTTTCGATTACACAGTTTCCAATAGCATGTGCAGACATACATGCTGCTGTCATCTCAGAAAATCAGCAGTGTAATTACACTGACACATTTTAATACTTCTGCAACACGTATTCCATTAGAAGTAAATAATCAGTTTCTTTCGATAAAGTGATTGATGAGTACAACTCAATATATATTCAATCAACAGTATATTCAAAATTAAATTCTGCACATGTTAATAGTATGTCAGCTCAAAAAATGATGGAACACCTAAATGCCATTGAATATTTATTGCAGATTGGCCAACTCCCAAATACACAGGATGAAACTTCAAATAAGAACAATTTAGAACCTGCAAATAAACTTTTAACTAAGCAAAAATGCTTTTTTTCAGTTATGATACAAAACCAAACAAAAAAGATGAAAGTTCAAATCCCATTAATTCTGAAACCATAAAATTGAAAAAAAAAAAAAAAAAAAAAACCATTCATGAGCCAGCTACTTGTGATTGCTTGATTACTGATCCTTATAATGATCATTTATAATTTAAAAGGGAGGCTACAGATTGGAAATTAAACTTTAAATGTACCCTAGTCTTTATAGTTTCTACATATAATTACTGACATTTGTATGATTTTGCTTTTTGTATGCAATTATTTTAATGGGTGATAATATGTGATATCCTATTAATTCACAAGTATGGTAGATAATTATATATGCATCATGGTGAAAAGTTAACATTAATGTTTCTATCTCTATGTCCCAAGTTTGTTTTGTTATTTTTATGTCATTAGTTTGTTTTATTTTTATGTAGCATTTGTTTAAAGTAGTTTCAATGATTATAAATTATATATATATTTTTTCCATTTGCTTGATAGTATATGGAAGTATATTATGTAATATTGAAATTCTAAAAGTAGTGGTTAAATCTTTGATAGTAGCAGCAAAGAAATTTTAAAATAATGAAGTTTTATTTTTGTATGCCATCTCTAATCATCTAACTGAGTTATCTGACTTTGAGTGAATATTTTTGGATAATATTCTATTTTTTTATATGAATAACTATAAGTCTTTCTGAATTATGTATTGAATAATGTTCTTGTTATCATTTCAATTATCTGAAATCAGTTTATAAGTGACTGAAATGTACTTTTTACTCATTAATATGCATGGTTATCTTCAATTTTTCCATAAACTAATAAGTACTGAGAAAGAGTAGCAAATTGCTTGAGTTTAAAAACTATAAATAAAACTGATAGTTTAAGAAAATATCAGAATTTACTATTCAAAGTAATTGCGAAACATCATGTGAATGTAGTTCACTTTATATTCACCATACAAAAGGTGTGATTCATCTTTATAACCTCAATATTATAACAGCTATTCTAGAAATATCTGCCTTGGGCAGCAATATTTTTAGA
This sequence comes from Stegodyphus dumicola, assembly GCF_044657685.1. Classification (NCBI taxonomy): domain Eukaryota; kingdom Metazoa; phylum Arthropoda; class Arachnida; order Araneae; family Eresidae; genus Stegodyphus; species Stegodyphus dumicola. Next base: position 151,030,502 of record NC_140768.1, read on the forward strand.
ATTTTGAGAAGCACTAAGTAGCAAAATTTTCAGGAGGAGACAATGGGCTGCAGAATTTAGGATTGCATCGGGCAACAGAATTTAAAACTGGCAGCAAAATGCCTAGTTCCAGCCCATTTTACAACTAATGTAGTTACTAAGGATACTGGGTTTCATATATGCCAGATGAACTGGGTTACTAAGGATACTGGGTTTCATATATGCCAGATGAATAATGCATGTCTTATAAATACTGTTTTAATAATGGAATAAATTGCATACAACATTATTAAAATAATTAAAATCTAATTTCATATTAAAAAATTCATATTATTAAAATCTAAATTCATTACTGAAATTAAACTGAAGATTTCATTCAACTTTCAGTCTTCTACTGAAACATTTTGAAGTGTTGAGAATATTTCATCATGCTATCCTTTAGCTTTTCTGATATCTAACTTTAGAGAACATTGTAAATATAAACATCCACTTTCTAATAAAGAAATGTCCTACTTTGATTGTTCTTTCCTAGAATTCAGCAACAGAAAGTATCCTGGTCTTGCCTCAGGGAGTTCATGTAACTATACAAATAAAAGACCACTTGACATAGGTAAAAAAAAAATTAATGCTAAATTTTTACTTAACATGTCATTTTTTCCAGAGTTGCAGTTTTCAAATTATAGAGGCATTTTTTAATCTACACTAACAAAGGCTGATACTAAAATTCCTATAGTGAAATATTGTGAAAACATTAGCATATTCAGTGAGGCATAGGAAATGTGAATTTTTAAATGTTGGGTATTAACTTCATAAGCTTACGTGAAAAATAGGCATAATAAAATTTTAAACTTAATCAGCATGCAATTTTCATAATAGAAAAGGAAAATTATATTCAATTTCATAAGTTATTTTACCTTTTATTTATTTAACAGTAACTTTTCTCCAAATAAGTTATACATTAAAGAGACTATTAAATTTCTCACAATTCTAATTGCACATTTTTTTTTTTTTTTTTGGCAAGAATTCAATATTGTAAAAATCTTCATTAAGAGGAAAAATTAATCAAATAATAATAAAATTTCATTTTACATTTATTCATCTTATGTATGAATTTTACTTACATGGTGATAGCTTCATATCCACAGATTCAGTATGACTGGGGGGGAGGGGATTACTAAATGGTTTCATAAATTACAAGTTTCAAAATGTTATCAGAGTAACAATTCATACCATAGCTGAAGTACAGAACTTCAGACATGTACACTACTGTCTTCCCATACATCCGCATAATTTTTTGGACTGATGTAGCTAAAATATAGGAAATTAACATGTTCACTGCCAAACTGTACCTGCATTCTCAGTTTACAGGAAACCTTTGTATTAACATTCCCCCCCCCCAAAAAAAAACATAAATATGTTAGTAGGCAATTTCAGTTATATGTATTCATTCAAGAGAAAGAAAGTACTTAACTTATCTTTATTTGATGACTCATACTTTTTTTAGACTCTTCCATTCTTGCTTCTAGTACTCAACCTGCACATAATAGAAATATGCTATTGCAACTGTCTTGTTTTCTAAATTCTAAAAGCCAATGGCTTGAAAACTACTAGCATATTAGAACATGCAAAATAAAATGTTTCTTCTTTTAACACTTTTGCCATGATGGATGAGATGTTTCATCTTCCAAGATTATCCGTTGTGCACTAGAGACAAGATATCTCACCCTCTACCCAATAATTTTTTTAATTGCTGCAACCATTCTTGTGACTTATTTATAACCTTTGCATATCAGTCTCTAATATTGTTTTCATAAAATTTCTACAAGATGGCACTAATCACAACGTTTTGAGAGCTTTGGCACAATTTTCATATCTGCAGAACTTGTTATGTTTGATACACATTTTACACAATTTTTGCATTTTTTGAAACGAAAAATGAATAAACAAAATCTTCTTTTTATTGACAAGCCAATAAAATATCTCAATTTATTTGATGAAGAGCTTGTTGATGAAATCGATTAAAATGGGAAAAGCAGTTGTAAACTTACTGACTTGTTTCCTATTCAAGCACCAAAGCTCTATCTTCGAAGCCATGGTGATGGCTTTGAAGATAGAGCTTAAACATCGCCTTACACACAAAAATAGTAATGGTGGCTATCCACATTATTGGTCATGCGAACAGTACATCACTGAGATATGTATCCAATGGCATTCTATACTAGCAAACCAGATGCTGGGCCCATATGACAAATGCAAGCTATCTACGTTCATTCTCCTCAGTGCTTCCATGTACCATCATGATGCTGTATGCATAACTGTGATTTATCTGACAAGACGATGTGGTACAACTCCTGTATCCAGCGTTGTCATTCATCATACCATTGCAGATGAACCTGTGTCTGCTGTAAGCATCAAGGTAAGCAACAGCAATGGTTGCTGTGCTGACAGTCCCTGATGCTTCAGATTTCAGCGTGAACACTTGTCATCCTACATAGAAACCACATTCTTTTCCTAGGAAACATGATGTTGCTGTACAATCCTGAAATGCTGAGATGATATATCTGTTCTCATGGGTGCTAGTGGATTGGAGCCACTGAAATCCTGCATGACATTTAGTCTAGCCCTCCTGGACCCATCAATTCCATATTAGCTTAATAATCATAGCATCTCAACCAGTACTATCATGGAACAATAAACCACAATTCTGTGGCAGTCAAAATTTAACAGATGCTGATAGAAGTTTCTTCTTTTTACGTGAGGCATAACATAACCTTAACACAAACCAACCACCAACATTAAAATGAAATTTCTGAATGAGAAACTCACCATGCAGTCTTTCTATTCATACATAATTCCCACACAAGTCTTTCTATTCACATACACACAATGTAGATTACTCATACCTACTTTATGTACATGCGCTGGAATGCTTATCATTTGCACCTCCCAGCATACAGTATTTTTCATGCAAATCTCTCATTGGTACATGCAACCTTCATGGTGCAGCAATCTTAATGGCCGCTGTGTATGTGTGTGTGTATATAGAATATATATAAGTAATTCAAAATGTTCAAATCAGACACAAAATTCATAATTTGCACTAATGCTGCAAATTAACTAAATAACATATTTATAAAGATTAAAAATAAGATTAAAGAAAATTATCTCTGAGGAATTAAAGAAAATGAGAATCTTATGCAAAATTTAATATATATAAGCAAAATACATAAAATACATCAATTGTTATTACAATATTATATAATACTGACAATTATTTATTCATTCATTCTTTCATAACAGTGACAACTTTTTTGGCTAATCTTTATTGTACGGCACTCCCTGGTTTTTCTTAAAAAATCGCCAAGGGTTTGGTTTTTTACCAAATCTGGAAGCTTTGCTGTACCAAACATATTTTTGGAAGCCCTAATGTTGATAATGCTGTGTTAATTTGTTCTGGGTACCATCATTTGAGTATGTGTGCTAACGTTAAGTATGGCTGAAGTAAGTACAAGGATGAATGTTGACGGGTTATAGTATGATGAAATTGTAAATTTGAGATTTTTGTATAGGTTAGATGATGGATGAAAGACATTTTATTTTTGCATGAAAGCTGGTTTAATTGCTGAGAGATATGAATGTCCTATGTGTAGCATGATATGAAATTGTGTGAAAGGAAATATGTTGTTTGAGTTATCGAAACGAAATTTACAGCGCTGTTCCTAGGCCATTGGCTGCCTGTGTACTTTCCTAAGATTGTCGCCCCTCAAATTAAAAAAGTGCTCAATACTTAATAAAATTTTAGAGTCCAGCTGCCCATCAGGAACGGCCCAGAAAATTTATGTTACAAAAATTAAAATTGTTATTTTATTATCATTCAAAATTTATATTTTTGGTTATTTATTCCTCTCTATCTGTTAAGACAGCATTTTGATGCCATCTTGGATTTGGCAAGTTTTTTTAAAAAATTGCCAAGGGTACAGTACAAGTAAATTTTTAACACTTTTTTTGGAGGAGGTATTTTATAAGCATCATTGCCAAAACAAGTTTATTATTGGTGCCTTTCATTCTAGGTCACACAAAACTAAACTTGATTTAGCAAATTTGAAAATGATTCAACCTTGAAACATCATTAGAAATAAAGGTTGATCTTTACAATATGGTAACTGGTAGTTTGGCGACATTTTGGAGGCGATAAAGGTTACTACCTGGGACTTTGGTAATAATGTGAGCAGTACTCAGTTCCGATTAAGCATTATTTTGTGTGAGGGAAATGAGAGATCATGGGATATGTCATGTGATATTAATGGACGAATTACGGTTCTTTAATCGGAAAAGGGGGGAAATCGGGAAAAAATCTGGAAGTTTTGTATTTGGCTTTATTCTGTGTTGTGTGAAACAGTGTTCGTGAATTTTTGGATCCCATGGCCGTAACTAAAGTGAATTCGAAATGGGTATTTATGTATGTATTAATTTAATGTATGTGCTCATTTATATTTTAAGTAGTGTTTTTGAATTTAATTATATTTTAATTAAATGATAGTTATTTTGTGAATTTTATGTTTGCAGGAATTTGGTATACGTTTTAGTTGAAGTAAACGTGCATGGAAATAATTTAAATATCTGACACTAAGTATTTGTAATGGTTGTGGTATGAATTCGTTGGTGATGTGTATAATGTAATAGATGATTTAGAGGTAAAAGTTTTTGGATATTTTATTTATTTTATATGTGGAAATGTTCATATTTGGAAAGGGTAAATACTTTTTCACGATCAGGTAATTTCATATATGTTCTTTTTACCGGGTGTAAGATTGAGAAAATTGTCATGTATTTTAGTGAAATTTTTCTAATTTATGAGAAAAAAGCAGTGTACATGGATATAGTGAAGAGTGTGCGCAATGCCATTTTTGTGCAATTCTGGGATGTTTTTTTAGTAAAAATAAGTCGATGTGTACATGGTTTAGTGATATTTTAATTAAATGATAGTTATTTTGTGAATTTTATGTTTGTAGGAATTTGGTACACGTTTAAGTTGAAGTAAACATGCATGGAAATAATTTAAATTTTTGATACTAAGTATTTGTAATGCTTGCGGTATGAATTCGTTGGTGACATGTATAATGTAATAGATGATTTAGAGGTTTTTGGATATTTTATTTATTTTATATGTGGAAATGTTCATATTTGGAAAGGGTAAATACTTTTTCGCGATCAGGTAATTTCATATATGTTCTTTTTACCGGGTTTAAAGATTGAGAAAATTGTCATGTATTTTCGTGAAATTTTTCTAATTTATGAGAAAAAAGCAGTGTACATGGATATAGTGAAGAGTGTGAGCAATGCCATTTTTGTGCAATTCTGGAATGTTTTTTTAAGTAAAAATAAGTCGGCGTGTACATGGTTTATGTGTATGTGTTATTTTGAAAAACGCGTAAGGAGTATGGTATTGTGCACTTTTCCCCAATTTTGCAGTGAATATTTGTCATGATTAAGCAGTTTTGTTAGATAAAATTTCTAGCATAAGTGTAATTCGGCTAGTAGATTGTTGGAAGAAGTGTTCAGTAGATAAAAAGAAAAGAAACATGTCTTTACTTCATGAAGACAAAATGGCGGCAGGAAAAAAAAAGAGGGTTGCTGTAAAAGAGTTGGTTGCCAAAAAAACGCCAAGTTACCATAATGTAAAGATCAACCGAAATAAATACAGGCATTTCCTCTGCACTTTTCTTTATACAATTCAGAACTCTTTTTTTTTTGCTAATATTTAATTTATATGTGAATTCCTTGTAAAATACATTTTAAAGATTTTTTAAGAGATGCTTTAAAATTATCATCAAATGTTAAATCTTATCAGAACAGTCATTACCAACAGAAAGATCTGCTTATCATAAATAGTCATACTGTGGTTTAGAGAAATAGTTGATCATCAAACATGTTACAAATAAGTGAATCATAGCAATATTGGAAAAAAAATACTACACGGTAAATAGCATTTACCTAACTTAAAATATGCAAGCTGTCTGTATATCCAGTCATAAATATTCCAAAATATATAATTAATGTAGATACACTGAAAAAACACACAAAAATGTTTGTCTTCTTAACTTTCAGCATTCATTTCTTGTTTATAACTCTGCTTGAAAAGGAAACATTCAATTTTATTTCTGAGAAGCATAACAGAATGAGAAAAAATTAATATGCAGAATTCAAAATATTCATTTACTTATTTACATTTGACAGAAAATTGCAAATACGTGTCGAAACTGGCTAATATTCAGTCTTTTCATTTTTATTTATTTCCTAAATTATTATTATTAAATCAAACATTAATTATCTATCAGGAAGCAAATTTAAAATAATAAATACTAGAACAAAAGCATAATAAAATCATTTAAATTATAGTTTAGCTTTACAGATGATGAAAGAAAAATTTCTTATATTATATTGATGGAGGGTGTACAATGTGGTGTGCGTTACTCTAATGTAAGTATACCTAACCTAATTTAATTATGCAATATCAAATTTCAATCAAATATAGATTTCTGCAATCTAGATTAAAAACAACTGCTGAACAACAGACTGAGTTAGTACATTGCAAACCTACACAGCAGTAATAAAATAAAACATTACCCTCTATATCAGGGGTCTCCAAACTACAGCCCGTGGTCCAAATTTGGCCCACGAGCCTTATCAATTCAGCCAACCAATTTGTAAATAGTTTTATAAAATTTAAAAGAAGCAAGATACCATACACAATAACTATTTTATATAACAAATAATCGATAAATATATTTACAGTCATGCATGTTCTTTCTAAAGCATATTATAAATATTATACTACTGTTTCTAAATTTACAATGAGTAAAATACAGCCAACACTCTATTATAAAATTTGTCATATTTTTTTTATGAGAAAAAAGGTTCCATACCCACTTTCATAGTAGAATTCTAGATTTGTTCATAAAAATTTTTACCAACAATTTTGTTTAAATATTCAAAAAAAATTTTTTTAATGTATATGTTAAAATTTATCATTGCATTTTGAGCCCCCCACAAATATGAAATGCCTATGAGAGAGTTTTCATCTGATCAAAATGTGATGCTAAATTGTTACAACAAGCAAGGAAATCCACTTATAAGTAAAATTACATCGCAAACCAAAGAAATCTTTGATATGCTGCGACAAGATTGTTTTTGCAAACGTTTAAACAATTTTAAGAAATTCATGTTAGGTGAAACAACATGAAATTCTAAAAACCCCATTTCTTCGGATTATCATAGTAATATAGATTCAAATTCATTATATTACATCACCACGGAGTGATGAATTAACTACGTATTGGCCGTCAAAAGACAGTAAAAAAGGTAATATGTCCTGCAGGCTAAAGAAGTTTGGAGACCCCTGCTATATATGAAGCAAATTCATAACATATAGAATGCTTTCATATTATGTAAAAATTACTAAACTGACAGTGCTGATTAATGATAGCTTTCATTTTAATTTTAAATGCTATTTCTGAAAACAAACGTACATTGTGTGCATAGAATAAACACATTTTATAAGAAATAAAAGTTAACAAAAGAACACATAAAAAAAATCATGATCTCTCTAATTGATAAAGGTCAAATAAACTATGTTATTAAGTGCTTTAAAAATATCGCATCAGTTTACCTAATTTTTAACTGTAAATGAACAGAAAATTAAAAAACTACACATAACAAGTAAAAATTAATCTGATTATCAAATAATACTGATTACAAGCAATCACTACATAACAAAGAATTAACAAATAGAAAGAAATATTGTCCAGTTAACAAACAGTTTATGAATAACTAGCTTTTACATTTACATCGCTTTTAAATAGCATTTTTGTAAAACAAACTGCTAGTTTACGAAAACTGCTGGAGACAAGATAATTCTTAAATGCTATAATGATAAAACTTAAATATTCAACAGATAGCATTAACTTCTTGCATGTTAAGGGGACATGTGACATGTCGACTGGCAAAATGCAACTATTTCGAGACGAAAGTTATTAAGATATAACTTTTCTCAAAATAAACTTATACACATGATTCATTTTTTTCATTTAAAATGCATAGATTACAGATTACAGAAAACACATAAAATATATATTAAATGCCTAATATTTTTAAAAACAAGTTGTTTAATTTCACTTACCTTTGACGAATCTCATCGGACAATGTGCTAGTTCGGTACACTTTTCTTAAAAGGTACTGCACCAATCGTCCTCAAATCGTGCATGGTAGTTAAAAATATATCATTTAAGAATAATAAGCAGTATTTTACATTTTACTTAAAAAGAAAAAATATTAAAAATAAATTAGTAAAATGCTTTGAAAAATCACAAAAAAATTAGTATTAAATTATTAATATATCCAATACTAATGCTCGTAAATTTTATATCCTGCATAGTTTCAAAGAAATAGTAATGATAAACAACTATGGAAAATTGGCACCTTCCAGGTCGAATAGTTTTCAAGAAAAATGTACCGAAAGTTAAGAAAAACACATTTTGAGAAAAACGAAAAAAAAACATTTAAAAACTAATAATTTATAAAAAAATATCATTTTAATATTTTCCTGTACCATAATCATCTTGAATTGACATTTCTACATCAAACTGTTTTTGTTTTATAAATTTATTTTTCTTTCTGGCCATTTTAGAAAGCTTTTAGTAAGCGAGCTGTCCCTCACGAATTCTAAGACAATCTATTTTTCTCAGACTCTTTACCATATAAAACCCTGGTTGCATTCCTAATAATTCCATTACTTTACTCCGGCTTTGTACACCATCATTAAAACATATTATGGCATCGAACAAACCCAATTTTAAGGTGATAATACTCACAAAAACAGTTTTTGGTATGCGTATCCAGATGCAATTATTAAAACTTTCATTGGGGTTTTGAGTTCGTCCGTGTAAGCACTTTGACAGCAGTTTTTTGTCAGACAGACTTCTAAACACAGCATTTCCACTTTTATGTCAGCATTTCCACTGTTATCTGCAACTGTTTCTTTTACAGCTTTCAACATGGATTCTTCAGCAATTTCTGATAATACAGGTAACAAAATTTTGTTATACTTCTGAAAGTCACTTGGCGGAGGGGGTAAGTTCCTAACAGCGCAGAATGTCTCTGCAGCTTTCTTCCCTTTACCAATGCAACGCATTGCATAAGTAAGGCGTAAATTAACATCGTAGCATCTTTTAGATTTTTTAGATGTCACACTACTCGTAGAATATCCACATGCAGTACACAAATACAGTAAACTTACTGCAAGTCCTCTGCGGGAATTACTTTGGTCTATCACATCAAAAGAATCACATTTCCCACAGTTCTTACATTTTGCAAATGCCTTCAATAAATGCAATAATGTTTCTGTTTCAATTATAAAGTTTCTACTCTTCTGAGACTCTAAAACTCATCTTCGCCATTAACTATGCCGATTTTGTACTCAGATGCACTCATATTTAGGGAAGACTTACTTACATTATGGGTAACATCTTTCACATATGTATGTTGATTTCCGATATATTTTCTCTTCCCGAATGATTTTTTTCTCGGCATTTACTTATTTAAAACTTTTATTCACTACGATAACACAATAAAACAATCAAAAATAAACACAGAAAGCACGAATTTAAATGAAAAAGAATGAAAAGAATAGCGAAACACAAATTAAACAAAGCCAAGTTGTAAATACGAAATTCGACAATTATCCACTACACAGCTTAGTGAATAAGCCAATTTAAAAACGTGTTGCCAAATGTCTTTCAAAGAATCATATTCTGACCAAGGAAGTAATAAAAACTGCTAAAACATCTGTATGTGCAAGTGATAATAAACAACGATAAAACATCTGTCCCTTTAAACTTGTGGGCGTGCCAGTGCTTGTTTACATTTTAAACGAGAGATTTCGCCCTTTTAAAATTTCGAAACATGCATAAATTATATATTTTTGGAATCGTCTGAGTCTACTTTATTTTTCTAGAGCAAAATTGAAAATTCGAAAATTTTTATGTCGTTTGTCCCCTTAAGAAGCAAATCTTGTTTAATGTCTCCTCCTATATGAAATTATGTAATTTCCTAATTTCAAAATATTCGGTAACTGAAAATGTTTCAACCAAAAATTAAATAACACGTCTAAATATCAGTATAGCGTGAGCACTTTCACTACTAATTGCATTGAACACACATGCTAGGCCAAACGATCTTTACTCACCATAAAAGTTTTATTTATTCGAATTAATATGATTAAAAAATTTTGATGAAAAGTACGTAATATGGACAATATAAAAATACTAACCCCGAATAAAAAGAATCCTTACTTACCAGAATGCGTTTCTTATACTGTCACGTTTGTTTTACTTGCAAATATTTTGTTACATTGCACAAATTCATAATAAAAATATGGTGCCAAGAGTTTGTATTTTAACATGAGCGAACACTTCGCCAAAGATAGCAACACATAATTCTGACGTCAGAAATCCAGGGCAACGGTCAGCGCCATCTATTGTCAAAAGGCAGCATTCGTAATTCTCAAAACTTACTCTTAACAAATAAGTGTGGCGTTCCGACAGATACTTCAACTTCTATTCATGACATGGCGCCACGTGTAAAATCCAGTTCTTAATCGGAGCAGCAAAGCGACATCTTTACTCACTCAGACTTCTCGTCACACAACGGTACGCGAAGGTAGCATGAACTGTGTTCCGAGCTCTGTGTTGATCTCTGCAATGTAATTTAAATTGTAATTTAGTATTTAATATATTCTTTTGTTATAGGAGATTGTCTACTCTTATTTTCTTTAATTATATCATGCATTAAGCACACACGACCACCAAAAGTGGTGACCTTTTGACTGAGCACGCTACTGACAATTGATTTTCAACGACCCTAAGCCACGTGCATCCAAGGCATTCTGAAGAACTGACTAAAAATAACAACGAATATGGACCTTAAACGTATGCTACAACGTACCCCTTCAATTATTTCTAGATGTATTGATATATATTGCTTGTGTTTTTTTCAAAGTCGTGCATATCATCGCAAGGAGCTTCAGCAAATCATCAATGTGATCTGTTCCGTTCCGCTGACTTCGCCAGTCGTGCAATAATTCTTCGATCATTCAACTTTTGTGACAAATGTAATACAATAGTGATTTTCGCTAAATGTGCCACATCAGTAACTTTTGTACAACGTGCTACGGCAAAATTCTTTTCTCAGTGTTCGAAAGTAGTGAATTGTTTTCCCATGTGCTACAGGAGTGATTTCCTTTTTTCCTCCGAAAGTGCCTTAGCAGTGTGAAGTGGTGATTTTGTGCGTGCGCAATACAAAATTAACGCATCATTTTTTTTCTCAAATAAGGGTTTCTTTTCAAATACATTTCGGTAAAATATTATTTGTGTGTGTAATTGCTGACCCTGTATTATTTGTGTGTGTATCGTTACGTAATTTTTTCTGCCTGGCTAAAATATTTATTGTTATCACGGCAAAATATCAATAGTGTATCCTCTTGCTACAATATTTGTGCTGTTAAGTGTTTATTAATTAAAGTGAAAATTATCTATCAGTATGCCCGACGATATTCCACCAGAGCCACAAATCACACGTGTTGCGGTGAAGCCACCGCCTTTCTGGAAAAATAATCCATCATTGTGGTTCGCTCAGATCGAAGCACAATTTTCTATCGCTCGCATTAGTGAGGATTCTACAAAATTCAACCATGTAGTTGCAGCAATTGAGTCTGATATTCTGAATTCAGCGCATGACTTAATTCTCAAACCACCTGATTGTGATAAATACTCCAAACTGAAACAGCGGCTCATTGAAATCTATTCAGAAAGTGAATCTTCAAAAATACGTACTTTACTACAAGGACTTGAACTTGGAGATCAGCGACCTTCATACTTGCTGTCACGAATGCGTGATCTGGCAGGAAGCCATTTTAGTGACGACTTGTTGAAGTCACTATGGCTTTCGCGTCTCCCTAATAACATACAAATAATTCTTGCTGCTTCCAATGAAGATCTAACCCGTTTAGCAGCAATGGCTGACAAAATTAATGAACTTGTTACTCCAGCTTATGTCAGTGCTGCTAATGCTGCACCTTCCAGTTCATCCCTCGAACAACAAGTGGCTGAATTGACCAAAAAAGTATCTGAACTCTCTACAAGTCTTCACGCTTCACGGAGATACAATCGATCAAATCAGGGCCCACGTAATAAATTTCGTGCCTGAAGCAGGAGTCCATCTCGTCTTAATACTCGAACGCAGTACAAAGAACCCACAAGTGGCATATGTTTTTATCATATGCATTTCGGCTTGCAAGTGTGCCCCTCCATGCACTTTTGTACAAGCGGGAAACTAAATGGGCGGTCTTCTGCTGGCCAACAGAATGTCCGCCACATCGACAGAATAGTACTGGCTGATCGTTCAACTCAGTTATGTTTTCTAGTAGATACTGGAGCTGACATATCGGTGCTCCCGAGAACTAAAACAAATGCTCACCAACTTAATAAACTTGTACTGTATGCAGCCAATGGTACCCAAATTGCAACCTACGGCACCAAACTATTGACACTTGATTTAAACTTGCGCCGGACTTTCAACTGGCCTTTTATTATTGCTGATGTAACACAAGCAATTATTGGTGTCGACTTCTTGACACATTTCCACCTTCTAGTGGATGCCAAGAATAATTGCTTAATTGATGCTACAACTCAGCTGACATCACAGGGCCAAGCTTGTCACATATCAAACGTACCTACCAACATAAGTGTTTTATCGGGCAGCACACGGTTTCATCGGTTATTAGCAGAATTCCCTGACATTTTAAACCCATCCAAATCAGGGCAGCATACTCATCAGCCAGAAGTGTATCATCACATTGAAACACATGGCCCACCTGTATTTTCCAAGCCTCGTCGTCTTTCTCCAGAGATGCTAAAAGCTGCTCGCAAAGAATTTGAATTCATGCTAGCACAGGGAACTATTCGCCCATCTAAAAGTCCATGGGCCAGTCCACTTCACATGGTTAAAAAGTCTAATGGTGACTGGCGGCCTTGTGGAGATTATCGTCGACTTAATGCCATCACAGTCCCTGACAGATATCCAGTCCCACATATCCAAGACTGTACCCATCTTTTTCATGGAACAAACATATTTTCTACCCTCGATCTTGCCAGAGCATATCATCAGATCCCAGTGCATGCTGAAGATGTGCCTAAGACTGCAGTGACTACACCATTTGGTCTCTTTGAGTACTTATATATGCCATTTGGCCTTCGCAATGCTGGCCAAACATTTCAGCGTTTCATAAACCAAGTACTGTCTGGTCTTGATTTCTGCATCCCATATTTTGATGCTATCCTGGTTGCATCTACAGATGCGGAAGAACATTTTCAACATCTGCGTCAGATTTTCACTCGCCTTAAGGATGATGGATTAAAACTAAATCCTTCCAAATGTGTACTTGGTCAACCCTCAGTTTCCTTTCTTGAATGTCTTATTACCCAGAATGGAGTCAAACCTTTACCGGAAAGAGTCAAAGCAATTAACGACCTACCCCAGCCCAAAACCATCTCTGAACTGAAGCGTTTTCTAGCAATGTTAAATTTCTACCGACGCTTTCTGCCAAATGCCGCAAAAACACAAGCCTGCCTACATGAGTTTCTGAAGAATAGCAAAAAAAACGATCAACGAGCTGTCCCTTGGACTGAATCTGCATCTGCAGCATTCGTGCAATGCAAACACGATCTGGCAAATGCAGCCACACTTTCTTTTCACTCACCTAGTGATCAGCTCTCTATAATGGTAGATGCATCTGACACGGCCATAGGAGCAGTGCTTCAAGCCCATACCACTAAAGGACTTTCCCCAATGGCATTCTTTTCCAGAAAACTTACTACTGCAGAAAGGAAATACAGCACATATGACAGAGAGCTACTTGCTGTGTACTGTTCTGTTAAATACTTCCGGCACAACTTGGAAGGACACGACTTCATCATTTTCACCGATCATCGACCAGAGGGCCGTCTTAAGGAATTCGGCGCCCATGGGCTACTAAAAATAATGCGCCCTTTTTCCTAAGAAAATACACAGAATGGCAAATGGGAGTCGGAAAAGTTATACTAAACAAAAGTGTCAGAACTAGAAAAAAAAAACTATTTATTACTTTTATAATAAACTATTATCTTTATTGTAACTTTTCTTTAAAGTCACTTATTTAAAGGATGGGTATAAATGTTACCCAGATTTGAGAAGATTATCTCAATAATGACAGTTCCGATCAGTTTTTAGTCTAATCCTTAGAACTTGATCGGAACTATTATATGATTCTCCATCAGTGCATAACATAAACAAAAATAAAATTTAATTAAATAAAAAAACCATTTAAGAACAAAAACACACCTTAATCTAAACAAATGTAACTTATATATTTACTTTCCTAGCTTTTTCTTTGGCGAACTGATCAATAATATCAGTAGTACTTAAATTTTCAAATAAATCTCTTTCAATAGACAAAATACTATTGAGAATACTCATTGAGTTTACTCTGTCCCAAAGAAGATCGTAAGTAATTTTTTATTCTTTTGATTGCTGAAAATGATCTTTCGCCACTGCAGTTTGTTGTGGCGATACTTAAAAATGTGCGCAGTGCTGTGATTACGTTTGGAAATGTAGATTCAATTCTTAACTCGATTATTGTCTTTAAACTTAGTTCTGCGATATATATATTTTCGGTATTTTCCAATAAATTCACATGTTTAAAATGTAGGCATTCTTCAATAAAGTTGTTTTCTAAATCATTCTGATATATTTCGCATAACTTTACAGCATTATTTCTAATTATGTCTTCATTTATATTTTTTAAATTAACTAGAAACCCAGATGTTGAATAAATGTCAACATATGCACATTTTCTCTTTTGTACATCTGCTAAAATTTTATCAATAATAGCATAATATGTTTTTATGCGGAATTCGTCATTTGCATCAAGTTGCACTTCTTCCGACGTATTTTCGTCGAACTGTCTTTTTCTTTTCCGTAACCGTTTGTATTCATAAAAGCCAGATAATTTTATACCTTCTGATTTGTAAAGGTTAAACGAATCTATATTTCGTTTCGATTGTACAAATTTTTCTAAAGAAGCATATAATGAAACAATGCATTCAATTGTAATATCAACTTTTTGAAGCGATATATTAGTTTTATCGATGGTTTTTAATATTTCACTCCAAAATGCTATCATAATAGCAGTTTCCAATGAGTTGAACTCATTTAACAATCCCTGGGCTTCAACTTTTGTTGCAGGCTTTTGAAAATTATCTTCATAAAGTTTAGTTAAAGCATTTTTAAAATTTTCATAGCCCGAAACCACTACTTTCACTGAATCAGCTCTTGCTGACCAACGAGTGTCGCTTAATTTTTTGGGAACTTTATTTTTTGCTGTTAGCGTATTTTTTAAAATTTCCCATCTTGATCTTGATGCGGCAAAGAAATTGTATAAGTTTTGTAGAAACAAACACAATTTAGTTGCTTGTATGCAGCATTCAGCTGCCGATTGTCCAATTAAATTTAAAGAATGTGCCGCACAGGGCACGTAAATGGCAAGATTATTTCTAGATTTAATGCGTGCTTGGAGGCCGTTATATATACCCGACATATTAGAGGCATTATCATAAGATTGTCCTCTACAATCTTCTAAACTAATATCTAAATCAGATAATAGCTTTAAAATACAGTCTTGCATTTCTGAGCTCTTATGGCCAGTATTCTCCAAAAATTTTAAAAACCTTTCAATGGGTGTTCCATTTTTATTGACATATCTTACGACAATGGTTAATTGATCCATATGGGAAATATCGGGCATCGAATCTACTATAATAGAGTAATATTTAGCCTCTTTTAGTTCCGTGATAATAAAACATCTAACATTTCTGCCCAATATTTTTAGAAATTCATCACAAATATTTGCAGATAAATAAGAAATATTCCCAGTACCTTTATTTGCAAAATTAAATATATGTTGTTGCAAAATAGGGTTAAATTTTGCTAAAAGTTCTAAGCACCCTAAATAATTCCCGTTATGTTTATCACCAATAGTTTGATTTTCTCTCCTAAAAGCCAAACCCCTTGAACTTAAAAATTTTATGACTTCGATGATACGTTCTAAAATATTTTTCCAGTAATTCGTATTTTTTTCCATTGATATAATAGAATAATTTTTGAAATATTCCCATTTTTCTGTAGATCTGTTCACAATTATACGGGTGTTTTCTTTATGAAGGGCTGAATTTTCATGGTCCGAAATTTTTTCACTGTGTTTCCAATCGTTAAAACCTGCACTAAATGGATTATTGGCACTACCAAACAGTTTGCAAGGGATGCAATATACTTTTCCTGAAGTATTTGAATATAAAAGCTAGTTTCTTTTTTGTTGTTTTCCATTTTGTAAACGTCTATAAAATATCATTTTTGTAGCATATTTGCTCTGTGATTTGTAGACCACTTTAGATGCAGAAAAGTCTAGTTCTTGAATATCTACCTCTACGTTAGATATGTTCTTCATTATATCTATAATTTTATCTTCGCTTAATCTTCCCCATAATGCTGGATCAGTATAATTAACACTCAACATATTACTAAGTTCATCTTCATCTAAATATTCTCTTTCTTGATCTTCTGGCTGTGGCTGTTCCATGTTTGTTGTTTCTGGTCCTCTTCTTTTTCTTTCACATTTGATTGCTGGGCATTATTGTCATACTGTTGTTAATTTTTTTCTTTTCCCTCTTTGTGTTGCTCATCCTCTGTAATATCCATAGAAAGTGTTTCGCCTTTTTTAAAGAAATTTGTTAATGTAGGCATTTTTTCCAAGAGAGCTTTTTGCCTCGCCTCTTTCTCTTCTTTTAATTTACGGTTGGCGGAACAGATAATTTTTTTTCGTTTATGTTCCATGGTTAGTCTTCCTACATAATGGAATAAAAAATTGTTATAAAATTGTTAAATATGTATATATCATTATTAATTAATTTTTAGCTAACATATACACTAGTGGACAAAAAAAAACGCATAATCAAAAAAATGGCATCTAGCAAGATAATATTTATTAATTTTAAAAGGTTAAAAAATAAATTGGTTTTTTTCTCATTTTATATTTAAAAATATATTTACTTTAAGGTATAAAGAAATTAGGTAGTATATTGAACGGTTTATAAAAATCAAAGTGGACAAAAAAAATGCATATTGTTTAATTAATACCTTGTATGCCCACCCTTTGCTTTATAAAGTGCTTCAGCTCGATCTGGCATACTTTCGACCAACTTTTTGCAGAAATCCGGATCAATCCTGTCCCATTCTTCATGCATTATCCTTTTTAACTCATCAATGTTTTTTGGCTGTCTTTCCCTTATTCTTGTTTTCAGGTGAGTCCAGAGATGTTCTATTGGATTCATATCTGGTGATTGGGATGGCCAGCTTAGCACAATAATCTTCTTATCTCTGAAATATTCTCTTGAATGCATTGAACGATGCTTTGGATCGTTATCTTGTTGGAATTCATATCCATTAAGACCCATTTTTGAAGCTGACAATGCAAGACAAGAGTCGATTATCCTAGTATATTTAAGGGAATCCATATTTCCCTCAATGATCGTTAACATTCCAGTGCCATTAGAGCTAAAACAACCCCAAACCATAATATGCCCTCCGCCATGTTTAACAGTAGGCTTTAAATTTTTCAAATTATATCTTTCCCCTTACCTTACGACGCACATATCTTCGTCCATCTGATCCAAACAAGTTTATCTTGGTCTCATCTGACCAGATTATGCTATTCCAATGCTCTTGAGTGTAATAAACCCATTTCTTAGCATGCTCATATCTGCTTAAAACATTTTCAGGACTTAAATATGGTTTAGAACAGGCAACTCTGCCAGGCAAACCTATAGAACACAATCCACGACGAATTGTTCTAGATGAAACACATTTTTCTTTTTCTGTCATTTAATATATTTTTCAATTTATTTGATCCTAATTTAGGATCTTTTGAGATATTTTGCTTCAAAAAAGTTAAATCACCTGATTAGAGTGACAACTTTCGGCCAGATCCCGGTTTTCGAGATGAAGACCCTCTTATAATATATTTTTTTTAACAATTCTGGAAATTGTTGATTGATTTACGGAGTTTTTTTTTTTTTTTTTTTTTTTTTTTGCTAACTCCATTTGGCTCATTCCAGACTCGTGGAAAGGCTCAAATTGAAGCTTTCCACGAGTCTGGAATGAGCCAAATGGAGTTTGGTTTTCCCCATGTGTAACGTGTATACGAGCCAGTTTCCCTTAGAAAGTCCTCCACGAAAGGCATCCCTCCCCTTAGGCAGATAGCCCTAGTGTGCTTTGCCATAATTAAATACACCACCACACCAATTTGAGCCTTGTCTTCAATTGATAATTGCTTTGATATGGATGCACTGAATCATAGAATTTTTTTATGTTTTTTGGCGGGAAAAGGCAATTTTTTCAATATGCATTTTTTTGTCCACTTTGATTTTTATAAACCATTCAATATACTACCTAATTTCTTTATACCTTAAAGTAAATATATTTTTAAATATAAAATGAGAAAAAAAAACCAATTTATTTTTTAACCTTTTAAAATTAATAAATATTATCTTGCTAAATGCCATTTTTTTATTATGCTTTTTTTTTTTTTTTTTTTTTTTTTTTTTTTTTTTTTTTGTCCACTAGTGTATGTAAAAGGAAAAGCACTTACCTTAGGAAGATAATAATATAATTTAATAATTTCCACTTAATTTTCAATTTTCACCTTATTCAGTCGACAAATACTAAAATTATATCAATTTTACTTTTGTCGTGCAATCTATATTAAGGTACGCATCAGTGACCCCTTTATGTTCCTATCTTTTATCAGGATTGTTAAAATAATACAATTTACGTTTAGATAAATGAATATGCCCTGGCGACGCGGTGAGTATACGTAGGTGGTCTTATATTAACTCCAGTACAGCTCCGACAGTTCAAATGCGACTGAAACAAAAGTACGATCGGTAGGGTGTTACTCCTATTTCGCGTTGCCCTTCTCTATCTATCGTTTTTCAGCACATTTGGAAGAAATAAAAATCAGTTTAATATTTTAAGAAGTGTTTTAATTTAAAAATAAGTAAAAACTAATAAAATGAAAAATAAATTTTTACTATATCGCAAATAAAAAATTGCCGCCTCAAAAGGCTTGCGCCCTGGGGCTATAGCCCATTTAGCCCTGTGGTTAGGGCGGCACTGGACCATTAACCTTCGCTTTTAAGCTTCGACATCTGGATTTCATCGCCCAGTTTAGTACAGATATCAGATATGTCTCTGGTACTGATAATTGTGTCGCTGATGCCTTGTCTCGGGTAAACAATATCAACCTCACTACCCCAGATTTCTCTGAAATTGCAAGCTCAATTGCATGATGAGGAACTCAAGAACCTAATCTCAAACCCACAAACCTCCCTTCAGTTACAACCGCTGCACATTGATCCAACGCTTAAATTTTACTGTGACATAGAGAACAATAGAATACGTCCCTATATTCCTGTCAATTTTAGACGTGAAGTGTTTAATGCCTTGCACAATTTGGCACATCCTGGAATCCGTGCCACCAAAAAGCTGATCGCAGACAGATTTGTCTGGCCAGCGATGAATCAAGACATCACATAATGGACTCGTTCATGTATTAGATGTCAACGGTGTAAAGTATCCCGTCACACTCACAGTCCCATTCAACAATTTAACCTTCCAGCAAGACGCTTTGATCATGTACACTTAGACTTGGTTGGCCCATTGCCTCCTTCAAATGGTTACACTTACCTCCTCACTTGTATTGATCGGTACACAAGATGGCCTGAAGCCATTCCTATTGAAAATATATCCGCTGAAACTGTAGCTCGAGCATTCATCTCCCAGTGGCTTTCAAGATTTGGCATGCCTACCACCATCACTACTGACCAAGGCCGACAATTTCAATGTCACTTGTTCGCATCCCTCACCTCTCTTCTTGGCATTCGCCATATTCGCACAACACCATACCATCCATCTGGAAATGGGATGGTGGAACGCTTTCACCGATCTCTCAAACAAGGTCTGAAGTGCCACAGTAGCACACACTGGACAGAAGCCTTACCCCTAGTCTTGCTTGGTCTTCGCACAGCATTCAAAGAAGACATTGGTAGCACTTGTGCCGAAATGTTATATGGTGCAACCCTCCGTCTGCCAGGTGAATTCTTTCACCCAGAATCTACTCCAGTTATCGACCCTCCAACATTCCTTCAACGTTTACGTGAGACCATGAGCAATATCTCGCCAACCCCAGCATCTTCGCATAACCAGCCAAGCTATTTTGTACATCCTGCGCTTAAGATATCTTCGCACGTATTCGTGCGCAACGATGCAATTAAGCCAACTTTAACACCTTCATATGATGGTCCATTCAAAGTTGTCAAACGAACACCGAAACATTTCACCATCATCTGCAATGGCAAACAATCAGTGATTGGAATCGATCGTCTCAAACCAGCATTTCTAATGCAAGATCCAACAACTTCCTCATCAACATCACTCCCGGAAGAAAGCTTACATCCTGTTAAAGAGCAACCTAAAACTACCAGATCTGGAAGAAAGGTTAAATTTAACCCAAAGTACTTATAACGTACCGATGGTACTTGGGGGGGAGTACTGTGGCGTTCCGACAGATACTTCAACTTCTATTCATGAGATGGCGCCACGTGTAAAATCCAGTTCTTAATCGGAGCAGCAAAGCGACATCTTTACTCACTCAGACTTCTCGTCACACAACGGTACGCGAAGGTAGCATGAACTGTGTTCCGAGCTCTGTGTTGATCTCTGCAATGTAATTTAAATTGTAATTTAGTATTTAATATATTCTTTTGTTATAGGAGATTGTCTACTCTTATTTTCTTTAATTATATCATGCATTAAGCACACACGACCACCAAATAAGTTACTTTTGTTTTGGATAAGTAATTATCGTTTCTTTTAGAATTTTCTGTTCAATAGCTCATTTTAATAATTAAACATATGTTTGATTTGGATCCCATCAGTGGCCAAGCAGTAAAGTTACTGAATACTAATAGTTTGACCTGAGTTGGATTCCAATCGAAAGGCTTGGCTACATGAGCATTTTTGCAAATTTCCAATGTGTAACTTGGATACCAACCAATTTCCTCTAGAAAGTCTTCCACAAAAGCACTCCTCCCTTTTGACAAATAGCACTCACATGCTTTGCTGAAGAATTTTCTGTTGAATAGCTAGCTTTATTTATAAAGCAAACTGAGCTATGTTTGATTTGAGATTAATTAAAAAATGAAAGGCAACTAAAAGCTAATTATCATTGATTTTAATTTTTCTCTTCAAGTTAAACAGCAAAATACAATTGGTAAGTTAATATAGTATAGAAACTAATACATAATGATCATACTGGATATTTTCTGGGCACTTGATATAAGAAATACAAAAATAAACTGTTGATTGACTCCATAAAAATAAACAGATTTAAAGATTTTATTCCAGTTATTGAAAAATTAGTATATATATTGATTAAATCTGTGCAAATTAAAGATTAAAACTTTAACGTGCAACTGATTTAATAGCAGAGTAGGTAACACTGATTTCTTGAATTTATGGGTTCCTGTGCTAGGCGAAAAAATGCTGACATCCTTAGCTATTTATAATTCATTCTAAGGTAACATTAGATCTCTGTATAGTTAATTTTCTTTTTAAAAAATGTACATTAAGGTGGTAAATAATGATTTAATGTTTCTACTGGGTTACTAGAACTTGTATTTTAAGGTTATTTTAGTAATGAAGATCAACTCAAATATTACCAGTTTGTCCTGATAGTTTGTAGATGTATTCTGTTCCTTTCAAAATGTTTGTTGATCATTTACTTGTAAGATAGTTATAAAGTATTTTCTCCTGTCCTTCCACATGTCTTCATGGTGTAATTGAAAACAGACTCGATGCATATTCGAGAGTTCCAGGGTTCCTGTGAGAACATTGCATATTTTTCACACCTCCTGCTTCAAAATAATCTAATGACGTCACATAGTACTTAATTGTTCAAAAGCTAGTCAATAATTTTAATGCTTTTACCATTTTGTAGGGAGAAACATTTATATTATAATGTGAAATATTTTTATAATCACTTTAAATTATTGAAAAATTAGTAATTATATTTGTTATTTAATAGCTGATTTAATAACAGAATTGTTAGTGCTGTGGTTTCGTTAATTTTGGTTCCATTTCCAGCTGAGGAGATGCTGATGTCCTTAATTATTTATAATTCATTCTAAAAAAGCATTAGATATGTGTATAATCAAGTTTCTTATTCAAAAATGTACATTAAAATGCTAAATAATGATTTAATGTTTCTGAGTTAAATTATAAAAATAATCCAATTTCTTTGTGATGATCTTGCATTTCATTATTAGCTTAAAATGTATTATGACATGGATATGTATTAGTTTACTACTCACACATTTAAAAAATTAAATACCTTAAAACTTCCACAGACTGATATAATTAAAAGTTCAAGATAGTGTGGTATCTTGATATTGTGCTTACATCAAAATTTTAACTAAGCTTTACACATTTGAGCAATATAATCACAAATTAGATAACTGGCCTAAATTTCTGTAACATAGCATTTAATGATTATGAAAAAGAACACAATGACTTAACTATCTAAAGATAAAAATTACCTTTATGGCTGGTATTCTACTTAGGATCCAGAAAAACCACAAAACCACCTTTACGGCTAGCCCATTTCTAATTATTTCAATGTGCTTTGAACTACTAATATGTGGATGGAGAACCCCAACATACTGATTTTTTTTACTCAAAAGACTTCTCCTTATCTAAGCAATTAAAATTTTTCTAGAAGACATATATTTCATACATAAAATATCAGTAAATGAAACATTTAAGTTTTTTTTTTTTTTTTAATTTTTTATATATATATTAGATTTACCTAAAACATTTTAATGAACACTATATATTATACTTAGGTTCAAGTCATAGAATATCTAAATATTAATTCTGATTATTGACTTAGTCCCACACGTAGCTGAGTAGCTAAGACTTCTGAATGCTGGAAGTTTGATCATAGGTGAAAATACTGGCTGTATGGTTTTTCCTGTGTGTAACGTAAATGTGAGCCATTTTTCCTTAGGGGAGGCAGATAGCCCTCCTGTTCTTTGCTGTATTCAAATATCCTAATCTAAACTTTTATTAATTTTTTCCATTTAGTGAATATGGCAGAGATAGTTATAATTCTTATGTATTACAGTGCAAAAATAAATTCATGTTAATAAAAATAAACAAATAAGTTTCATCTTTACCCTCCCCCCCTGTATGTGCGTGTGCATGCATAAAATTTTGATTTTTCCTTCTAAATTTGTTTTTGCGTTTAATTATTAAACTTGAAATGTCAGTTTAATGCCGCATGTGTAACTCAAGTGCATTTTTATCCAACCACAACTTTTTTTTTTAACTGCAGTGTGTGCACAAAACTTATTTCATTTTACTTTAGATTCACTAGAATTTTTATTCGATACTGCCATTTTACCTCTGCAAGATGATTGTTTTCAGAGATAATCAAATCTTGAGCTTATGAGAAAACAAATCACTCGCGGTAGTTCTAAATTTTTTTTAGCTTAAGGAACAATGTAATAAAAAACATGAGCATTTCTTAATCTTTTACTTGAATCTTCATTGGGCAACATTTTGTTATTCTATTGAAGTATTTATCATCCTTGCTGCATAATACAGTCAAAAATCGTTAATCCGGACTCGTCGGGACTTCGGCGATTCCGGATTATAGATCATCAGTTTAAATCTGGTAAGATGGCATGCAAAAATTATAAAATTAAAAATATGAAACCGTAATTTATGAAATAAATCTAAAGGGTATCAAAATTTACAAAAAGAAAAAGCTAAATATTTATTTTTTTTATTTTATTAAACATTTCTTTCAAGGTAAATTGTTTAATTTGCTTCGTTTCATGTGATAACACTTTCTCTTTAATTCTATTAAACAGACATAATTTCTTGTTTAGTTACAAAGTTCCGCTGCTCAAGTCCTACAATTGCTGAGTCGAGAATACCGACTAATTTGTCAATCGAAATTTTTTCGTTTTCAATAACCTCTGAGTCACTTTCTTCACTATCGGAAGTGAATTATAATGACTAGGAACTTGATTTAAATCATATCAAAGACCGAGTACATCGAGATGAAATACTACATTTAGTAAAGAATTATAAGCCAAATAAAATAAAAACATCTGCCCTGAAGATAAGGATAGTGCTGACAGATCAACTTCTAATTCATTGCGCGCCGTGTCGTTTCCCTTCCGCAGAGCAGCGTGAAATTGATAGACATATTTCGGAATGATTAGATAATCAAAAGATATGCCTTTATCCATTTTTTGCAGCAATTCCACTTTCTGTTTAATGGACTTCGAAACATACTTTCGCTTTGTAGATCCTTTACATATTAGTAAATATATATCGGAAATTCTATGTTACATAATCGGAAGTTCAAGCTTACTTTTATAAAATTGCTCTAACAGTCTGCAAAAAATAATAAGCCGGATCCAATTCGAAGATTAAAGAACAACGCAATCTGCAACATTAACTGAAATAGATAATTAGATAATTTTAGCTTATACCGTCCTTTATACATTAAACGCGCATGCGTAAACGTATTATGCGCATGCGCACATGTATATTCGCAGCCGTAAAGGTCTTAAGCGGACGCGTAAACTCCTATGCGCATGTGTGAACGCGACGCATGCGCAGAAAATTTTAAGCTTTGAGCTCCGAATTAACGACTTTTGACTGTAATTGCCAGTTTTCAGAAGTTATAATTCAGTGTAGTGTAATATTTATTTTATCTTTCACATTAAAACTTCAAAAATAATGAGCATCCTTTTTTATATCTTTATTTAATTTTGATTTTTATAATAATTAAGAGATAGAATTCTTCAAAGGAATATAACTGCAATTTATTTTAAAATTTATTAAGATCTATAAAGAAGGCAATACAAGAACATGTCATATATGCATAAGAATTTTGGTCCTTGTTCAGTAGCAAGAGGTTTAGAAAAGGAAGAGAACGTTCTGACTGGCTTCCCAATGTAATCTATATATCTTCAAGATTTTGCCATCAAGTAACTTCCTGTATTCTAAAAATTATGTCACCTGTAATTCACCAGGTGACTAGTCCTGTGTTTTAGACACCATACACTGACAATACTGAAAGAGAATTGTCATTTCATTAAGCTCCAGACTTTGAATGCTGTTTTCAACTTTGAATTAACAATTTATTTTATTAATTTGATCTGAAGTGCATGAAATCGGGAAATTTTATCTTATATTAAAATAAAAAAAGAAAAACAGTATTTTTATTTGCATGCATAGAAGACCTGGGCAGTTTGGAAACATACACTAAAGTTTTAGCATTTTTCTAAAATATGATTAAGTAAAAATAACCTCGACTTGACAATATGCTGATTTAATGAACAATTTCATGAATTATGTCACACTTTGATTACTATTAATTGTTTGAAATGATATTTTTGCATCCTTAATTGACAAACTTAATGACTATAGCACAGGGAATTAAAAAAATTACTGAATTTAATTCAATGAACTTTTCATTAAGTCACTCGTGGGCAAAATTAAGAGAATTTGCAAATTATGTTTATTTTTAAGAAAAGTTTTGAATCTAAGGTACTAATTATGCAAATATTCAGAGTCGAATACGTAGTCGTACATGTGAGTATCTGCGGAGCTCCGATCATGAAAAGAATGTCAGCACACGAGGGATTTTCAACAATTCATTACAATACTGGATATTAATCTGCATTGTGATTGCACCTGTATATATTTGTGTATATTTGATATCTCCTTTTTTAATATCTAAATTATATTACACTTCATTTGTATTCTTATTTCATCGCCCCTTTGCTGTATATCAGAGACTTCGAGGATTTTTTCATCCCTCCATTTCATGTGTTCTATAACCACTAGTTGGCACCGCTTTACACTAAATCACCTATCTGCATGTTGGAAAATTTTTTATCACCAGTTCGGACTAGCGTCCACTTCTGCGATGGAATCAAAGAGTTAAATGCAATGGTAGCCACAGTAATTTGCTATAGAGTTTCGCCGATTACGGTGTGTATGTATAAAGCCAATGGCCTAGAAGAGTTCTTCCAGATTCGGGTAAAAACCAGTTAGTTACATGCCTGTTTCAAAGCCACGCTCGGCGATTAACGGTAGATTGTCGCCAGATCAATCAGAAGCGGAGGTAGTTAAAAAGCTCAATGTGACACCCAGGGTCGTCAGCAATTTATGGAAACAGTTTCAGGACTTTGAAAAGTTCGACCAAGATCCACAACCAAGGTCCAAAGCCGACCAAAATCCACAACGACGATTGAAGCTCACTATTTGCCTCTTTCAGCGCTGCGACACAGAACTGCTACAGATTCACAACTCTCACCTGAGCTGTATGCTGCCGCTGAAATCCCAGTTTCACGGTTTACAGTTGTCTGAAGGCTTCATGACATAGGGCTGTATGCCAAAAGACCTGCTGTTTGCGTTCCGCTCACTTCAATACACAGACTTCAGTGCGTGCTTTTTACACGAGCCGAGATATGCCTGGCCATTGATTCTTATAGTTTCTGCATCTGGAAAGAGCCTGGAACACGATACCATCCCTCCCTCATCATGAGAAAGCATCAGATCATTACGGTGGTGGAGGTGTAATAGTTGGGTAGGTATTATGCTGAACGGCCCCACACCCCACTTCATGTGTTTGACAAAGGCTTTCTGATTTCTATGAGGTATAGAGAGGCAATCTTAGATCGTATGTTTCAGGAGCGCAGTTGGTCCGGTGTTCCTGTTAAATGGATGACAAAGCTCGTCCACATAGGGCTCAGCTGGTCAACAGTAACCTGGAAAGTGAAGATATTTGCCACCTGGCTAAACAACGCAACACCTAACTGAAATAATATATCCCTATAAAGCATGTCTGGGACGCTCTTAAGAGGGCAATTTCCCCCCCTCCAAGAACCATCCTGGAGTTGAAAACTGTCTTGTTGCAGGAACGAGACCGACTGCCGTAGGGGCTCTTCATCTGCGTCCTGTCTAGTATGCCGTCACGATACACGACCTGTCTGGCTGTAGAAAAGACCATACCTCATATTAGATCTTAGAAAGATGTTAATTTATTTTACCGATGTTTATTTAGAGCTTTATTGATAATCATGAGACATAAAATGACTTGGAATGTCACATTCCTTTCTCTGTTATAAATGTATATTCATAGTGTAATTTTAAAATATTCATATTCAGCGATTTTAAGTGATTTACAATAAATTTGACAGATGAACTCCTGTGTAAGTAGAAAGTTTAAGAAACATTAATGACGTTCTCCTATATTTATGTCTTTATTCTAAACAACGCAGCACCTAACTGAAATAATATATCGTTAGTTTCGCTTTCAGGATAGTTCTAAAAAATTAAGTTATTTCAACTTTTTTAAAAATTAACAGTATTCAAGATCTTACCTGTTTTAGAAGTGATCCTCTCTACTTCTCAAGGTTCCATATGATTTCGATCTTGTGCGAAAGTGATTTTCAGTACCGTTATTAGTCTTAGAAATATTTTGTTCTTTTCAGAGATGGACGCAACTAGAGAGTTTACTGCATTTTGTTTTATTCCGTCACAAATAAGGTGATGAACGATTTCATCACGTTTGAATATTTGTGAATGATTTCATGTTATGCCCTGTTAATTAAATAAAGGGAAACATTTTTAAAATTATTTCGTGTGATATTTGAATATGATGCAAATGTTATGCCATTTTTTTAATCATATTTAAAGACAATATCCACATTTTTTTTAAAAGCTAACTTTTAACAGTTACCGTTATTGAATCTAAGAATCTCTAGAAACTATGCATTTTCGTCTCACAAATATAATAAACAATGTAACTATTCAATAACAGACTGACAATACTTTTTATAAATTTTAAATAATTCGTACATTTATCAGTTAACCAGATTTTTAAATCGCTATAATTTAAACACATTTTTTTAATATGCTTGCCCCTTTTTTCATTTTTGGCATTGCGAACTTGGTATATAACATTATTCGAATTATCGAAAACAGTTTTAAAAAATTATATTTGAGAATGCAGGTCATGATATAAAGAATTATCGCATTTGGCCTTTGCCTGTTCTCATGACTAGCACGTGCAGCTGTCATGAAGACCAAACATTAACTTATTCTTGTTGATTTTTTATGGCAGTTTATGTAGCACCGATGTGCGTAATAAAAAAAACTGCCCACTAAATTATTCATAAGTCAAATGAAACAGTTTACGCAGTTCTTTTTAAGCTGTACAGATATTGAACTATGCACGATTAGCTAAAAAATTATTTTATTTGAGTAATTGAGTTTTTGCATGCACTTTAACACATTGACTGCCATGTACATCATCGATGATTCATAGCGGCCTTAATTTTCGGAGCCATGCTCATCGAGTGTGACTCAAATTTTGTATTGTTTAAAGCTGTGTGAGTCATCGGTGCTTCACAAATGGATCAATTTATATGGTTAAAATTATTTCTACATTCAGAAAGTTGTTCGTATTCTTGGTTTCGGCTTCTGGAAGCTTTTTTTCATAGATTATTATCTGATTTTAATATAGATTTTGCTGCAACAAGTAATCATTATTTATGAAGTAAAACACGAAGTTATAATTAAATGGGATTGTGTTGTTTATTGAAAGAATACAAGACTAACGATATTTTTTAAGATGTTTACACATTCACTAAGTTATTTATTTTTGGTTATGTATTATGTTTTATTATTTGTATTGTAATACAGTATTTGTCTAATTTTACCAATTTTTCCTATTGAGACATAGAAATCTTGTGTTAATTTACAATGAACTGAAATGTAATAAATTTATTGTTTAAAACCTGTTATCTGTTTATCTATTTATTAAATATTCATAAAATTATATTCAGATTAGGTACTGAACTGATTTTTAGGATAAAGGAGACACGAAACCACTAGAATTTAAAAAAATGATCCGACAGACTATTTTACCAGATTTTGCTGTGGCACTGTGGTAAATAAAGATTACACACCCACGTGTTAAATAAAGATTCTTTTTAAGTACCCTAAAAAACTTTGATTTTAGAAAACATCAATTATGTCCGTGAAGTATTAGCAAGTTTGTTATATTTATAATACCGCTGCCATGGCTGAAGCCATGGCATGCGAGTCCCCAATGAAATATATCATTATTTCGCTCTTTATTATCCATTAAAATGGGGGTATCGCCTCAACCAGAGGTTCATTGTAGCCCAAATAAGTCTGTAGAGTTAAAAAAAAAAAGGTGAATTTGAAGATTTAATAATGTCCTTATTCTTCAGAAACACAATTTGGGTACAGTAAAATTAAATAATCATGTTAGAAAATTAATTTCTTTAAAGTTGCACAGTAAACACCACGTGATGCGAGGTGGCCAATAGCGAGTGAAGGAGTCATAAGACCTCGAACTAAAATTTTCACTGAAAGCAAAGTCTTTGCTTTAAAACACTACACAGTACTAAATAAATTCTTGGTTAAATGAAAATAATAAGTAAGAAATATAGTAAGTTGTAATCAAAGTCCATAAGCTTTGTGCATAACGTAAACTGATCTTGAGTAATAAAGAGTAATAAGATAGGTAAAATAAGTAGAAATAAAAAATATACACCGTACACTACCACCATAATGCATTATGATGTATAGTTCGCGGTCTTTTATCTGTGGGTTCTTTAATGGCTAGGTATTGTCAGTTTTTCAAAGAAGTTGTGTGCTGTAGTTAGTATTTGATCATGAATCGGGAGAATCTTTAAATCCTTATGGATTTGAGCGTTTCGCACAAACCAAGGTGCATTTGTTATGCTACGGAGAATCTTATTAGGTAAGACGGTTTTTTTTCTAGCGGTCAGTTTATCCGGCAGTTGCCCATGCAGAAACTGCATAGAGTAAAATTGGTCTGATGAGAGTTATATGAAGATTTCTCTTAGTATTCATATTTAATTTAGATTTCCTTCCAAGCAGGGAGTAAAGAGACATAAATGCTGCATTAGCTTTATTATTGGTACACTGGATATGGTCCTTGAAATTTAAAGCTTTGTCGACGTACACTCCTAGGTATTTATATGAGCTTGCTACTGGAACAGATGAATTATCTATTTTAATATTGGAATTAACTGGAAAATTTTTTCTGTATCTGCGATATAAAACAACACAACATTTATCTGCGTTAAGTTTAATTTTCAAAATTTCACAGTATTTGTTGATTAGATTAGCTTGCATTTGGAGTTTGTCAAGACCATTTTGTGGATTTCTAGAGCTGGTTAAGATAACTGTATTGTCCGCATATTTATAAATACTTGAGTGTAGTGGAACAGGCATGTCATTTATAAAAATATTAAAATATTTCGGTCCTAAAACAGACCCTTGAGTTACGCCTCGGAAAATCTCTTTCTTGATGAGAGAATTTCTACACATCTTTACTTGAACAAAGCGAGTGCGACAGCAGTGATAAGAGTGATAAGAGAGAAAGTGCGACAGCAGAGATAAGAGTAGGTAAGTTTAATGAAGCTATTAGGCAGAAGGAAATTTGACAATTTGTGGAGTAAGCCAAGCATGCCAGACTCGGCAAATGCCTTCACAAAATCGAGAAAGCATGCTGCTACTCCATTCTTTTTTCTAAATTCTTGGGCGATAAATTCTACCAGGTGGAGTATCTGATGAGTAGTACAGTGTCCCTTTCGGAAACCAAATTGGTTCCTATCAATGCCAATTTGGTAAGTCTTGTACTGATGCCACGTTCAAAAACTTTGCAGAGAGCCGGTAACAGGCTGATGGGTCTATAATTTTTGGCATATTTAAGGTCTTTTCCAGGTTTCAAGATGTTAATAATTATTGAATGCTTCCACTGAGAGGGAAAATAGCAGTGACGAATGCATGCGTTGAAAATATTGGTGATAAGTACTATACATCTGTTAGGCAGTGCTTGTAGCCCTTCATTTGAGATATTATCAAAGCCTTGGCTTTACGCTTTATGATAATTTAGTGGCTTTATTATGGCTTTTAATTATAATAGCATTTTCGCCTCCTCTGTTGTGGGGTCTATCCTCTCTGATAGCAATGAATTCTGAATCTGTCACAAGCTCGAAGATGTGTTTCATTGACTAACATGACATCAATGTTATGTTTTTGGAGGTCGGAGATCATCATTCGTTAAGTGGTGTTCAACCCAAAGGCCTTTACCACTTCATGTTTATCCATCCCCTAAGGACCTGTAAAAGTTATTTTTGGAGGTAAGAGATAAGCTGAGGTTGTTGCTTACGGATACCGTTAGCATTGAAGAAATTAATTTTTTAAAAGCTTTTGGTAGCTGAAATAAGATTAGGAATATTATGAATCGGCTTAAAATTCATAATCAGTATTTGACAGATAATCTAAAACGGCCATGCCGACCTCTAGTTTTTCAAATATTTCTTTAGCATTTTTAAATTTTTAGAAGAAATCTTTAATTTGTAACTTTAACCTCTCATAAAATCCTAGGTTTTCATCTTTGGATGGCTGTTGCCAAGCAGGACTACGTTTAGGGATATAATTCGGATTGAGCGCCGGGAATTCATTTTTGTCGTAATGGAATTGATTCTTCGTCGCTTCTATTTTGGCTTTAATTTCTTCAATCTGTTTCTGTATATTAAATGGGTGCTTAGGGCAACCTTTAAAAGAAGAAATGTGATCTGCTCCGCAGAGGGCACAGACTGGAGATTTATCTTTATCATATTTTGTTTGGGAGCAAGTATAGGTCTCGTGAGGTTTTGCACATTTTAAACAGCATGCTTTGTATTTGCGGCGATCCCGTGTATGCCCGTACCGCTGGCACTTATGGCATTGCATGGGGCCAGGGCGAGATTTGTAAGGTTTCCACGAACACGTCGAGTCCTCTTAATTTCTTTATGTCATATACAGCTTTACCTTCTTTATTGCGGGTGCATTCAGCTAAGTATACAGGTAAATGGATAATTTTCCCCTCAATAACATGAGTGATTTGACGGTTTTTTTGGATGGGTATTTCCATTTCTTTTATTTCAGATTTGATACGTTCAATACTAGCAGTCTTTGGCAGTTTCTCGATTATAGCTTTAATGGGTTTCTCGATGTTCATTTTAAAAGTATGGTATGGGAGTTCAAGTTTATCTAAAAAATCAGTGAGCATTCTGTAATGTTCAGAGTCGTAAACTCTGATGGAAAGAGTTCCACCGGATAAATTTCCGCGGAATTTTTTGATTTGTAACTTTTCTTCAATAGCATCTTTTAATTTGTCCCAGTCGCCTGCAAAGCAACAAGATATATACTGGTAGAGAGCTTATAGCAACCTCCGACTGGTTCCAACATTAGTGTCACGTGACTGCTGGTCGAATTCCGAAAGTCCGGAAATACTTTACATTCATTTCTATGGGACGATAGACGCCTGCTCTGCTTGGTCACATAAAATTTAATAAAAAATGGTTACCCGCTGCAGCGCCTATGGATGTAAAGAAAGTTTTGTAAAAGGGGGACCTGTAACCTTTCATAGCTAAGTTAAAACTGCATGATTTATTATTTTATTTCCAATATTTTTGTCATTTTACTATCTCTGTTGAATTGGTTGGAATGTTTCAGCCATATTGTATAAGAAAATTGCCGCTGTATATGACATTTTCAGCATGTATTAATAGCATCAAAATGTAATAAATACTGTGATATTATTTACTGGAATCACCTTTTACAAATAATTGCATTTTATGTTCTTTTTCCGTGTACTCCGTTGAAATAAAAAGCTGCGCCAATTGGCGCTAACCTTTTTTCGCCAAATCGTACGCGATTTGGTTTCATAAACAAGTACTGCCTGCAATTAAAAAAAAAAGAAAGAAAGAAAGAAAAATGCTATTATTATTAAATTATTGAGATAAAATTGTGCGATATGTTTACTTTGTTGAAAAAAAAGAAAAGCTAATTCAAAATCTATAAATGAGCTGAAAATTTGTATACTAGTATATCTTAGCTAATAATGCATGAATAAATCCTAAATTTTTTTAATTTAGCTAATGCATAAGAATGATCTGGTAAAGCAGGAATAAAGTGGCAGTGAATTCGAACTTACTAAACATTATAAGGAATAAAATGGTATTAACTCGTTAATGTCAACAGATTGCGTATACTTAAAAGTGCCACCTATTTAAAAATTAATCACTTCAATATTTGATTGCAGAGTTTTTGCTTTCATAGTAATATTTGTTTAATTTAAGATTTTTTAAAAACCTTTTCCTTTAAAACTATTTTTTAGCAACATAAATATATCATAACTATAGAATTTTCTTTAATTTATGATGAGGATTACGTGTGTATTAAGATATTTAGTAGGAGTTAAATTAAAAAAAAAAAAAAATTAAAAAAAAAAAATCTTGAAAACAGGCCTTAACTTTTTGTTGCATACAAACAGTATATATATATATAGTTTGTCAAAAAAAAAAAAAAAAAAAAACCATCAAAACTATATCCGAGTGAACTTTTGCAGGTTTGAATGAGGCTTTCATCATTATATCTTTACTAGTTTTTACTTTCTATTCATAAAAGCTTTTTTTTTTCCTTTTTTGTGAAACAGTCAGTTTATTAAAGCCCTGTATTTGTTAAAATAAAAGCATGTATTTTTAATTTGTAGTTTGTATTTTATTTACACTGTTTTATGTATCTCTATATATCTATATAATTTATATATCTATAAAGATTTCCATGGTTTTACAAGCTAACTTTTTTTAAAAAAATTTATATTATCTCAAAAAAAAAAAAAAAAAAAAAAAAAAAAAAAAAAAAAAAAAAAAAGGTCAAATTTCTCATATCAGAGCCTTATATAGGGTATTGTATTTCATAAAGTTCTTCATGTAGTATATAATAATGTGTAGTTTCTATATTTCAGCCAAATTGTGTGTTTTTGTTTTAAAAAGCTCATTACTTATTCACGTATCAAAAATAGAAAATTTGGAATATACTTGACTACCAGTTTGAGTAGGTGATTTTTGGTATTTGTTCCCGATATATTTATAGTAAATACTATATTTAAATGCACATTTTCGTAATCTGTTTATTTAATTGGGTTAGAGGAATAAAATATAATATGTATTGTCATGTTTGAATTTATAATTCTGTAATAAAATTTTATTTTGGAAATGTACATTTTACAGCTGATGTGCAAAACATGAAATCTTACTAGATTTAATGTATAGCAGCATACAGTTAAGGCAGTAGCTTCCAAGTTTGCATGAAATTATTTTCTAGACATTGCTAAGTTTATAAGCACTTCAATATGCAAGTAACTGGGAAAAAAAAAAAAAAAAAAAAAAAAAAAGGCATTTACAATCAGTGAAAGATTTTTTTAAAACTAAACATTTTATTTACTATCGTAAATTTCCAAAATGCAAGTACTATTGGTAACACTGAAAGGTCAAAGGTAAATGATATTGTTCCGAAAACTATTTCTGACTTTAAATTAAGTAAAATTATGTTTACTTAAATATAAGAAAGTAAAATATTTTTCTGTGATAAGATTTCAGTATAATTTATCTTTTTGTATCATAAACTATATTATAACTTTGGATAGTAATAGTTTATAGTTCCAGCTGAAAGTTAACAGTCTGTAAGGATATATTTCATGAATAGCATAAATACATACAATGTGATTTTCTTTTCTCTTTAGGATGCAATGCATTAAAAATAAACGAGATTTTTTTACCTTCTCAAATATTATAACAGTAGTTCAATTAATTTTTAAACATTATTCAAAATTAAAGTTTCCTCTCAATTTTTTATTATTTATTTTAGATTTTCTTCCTAAAATTATTTAACCTAAACATCTTAAATAATGGCACAAATAATTTAAAGCGATTATTAAAAATATAGATAAAATATTCAGGAAAAAAGGGGTTAAGTTATATGTAAAAATAATTGTAAAAAATCGAATAACCTAATTCGAGGCCGTTGTCTGCCGACTGCCAGCAAACGGAAATAAAAAGCACTACTAGCCATATCAGAAGCGCACAAAACTGGCGATAAACAGCCTAAGCTATCACTCCCCAAGAGCGCCAAGAGCTTAAGTCACGTGGTATATGTTGGAGACATCCTAGCAGACGAATTCTCTGTGGGTGAGTCGTCTACCTGTTATATGAAGTCGTTGCTGCAAAGTCGCTAGGACAGTGGGAGGGGGATATGCCCTGCCGTTTTTGTTGGGGCTATAAAATCACCCTGCTCATTAGTAGAATCCATATTGTCTTCGAGATTTAATTCCTGAAATTTGTTTTTCTGTGCTGGCTCATTAACCTCTGCGTTTGAAAGAGTGCGTTTATGTGTTATGCGAGGTGTAGTAAAACCTTTTTTATCCGTCATGCTTTTCTTACGCTTAATTTTAGCGTTAGTAGATTCGGTAGATTTATTAGTTTCCATAGTAGCTGGGAGTAATTAGTGGGTTCATCCTCAGTTTGAGTTCAATAACGTACTGGCTTAGTGCTGCGATTTGATTTTTGAATCATTAAGATAAGCTAATTATTCATCGGACTCATTGGGAACATCTCTAAGTGAGTAATATTCTTCCTCTAATTTTTGCATAGTAAGCATAAGATTAGATGGATGTAATTCTATAGTATGATTTAAACACCATTGCTCGGTCCTTCTGAAAGCCTCTTCTCTCTCCATGATAATCTGTTGATCCGTTCACCTAACCAAATGGCTAAGATTGAATGAAAAACATACTTATCAGCATACTTCTGGGACTTAATAGCCCTTCTGTGCTGTTATATTTATTTTGTGCTCCAGAAAAATATTGTTTATAAGCAGGTTACATTATAACATAAAAATCAATTTGTGTTAAGAATCACTGAACTGTTGTCTCATCGTACGTACCAGGACCACCAGTATGCTTGACTGCGATCAATTTTGCCCCTTCAATCTTCTACGAGATTTTCCTTCTCCTGAATGAACTACTACAAGTGCCACTTCAGCATTACTAGATAGACCCTGGTATGTCATACCGAAGGTATCATATGGCCAAAAAAATTCTGCTCAATTTATTTGCAAAATAAGATGGAAAGGTGGGAAAGAGCACATGTGGTGTAATTTTCTTTAATTACCCTAAAGAAATCACATATAGTGCAGTCAAATTGTCTTTCTACTATGACATTAATATAAATTATTTTACGATATGAAGTCTAACATATCGTATGTCTTTAAAAATTCTTATGCCTTATGTAACTGCCAGCCATTTAAACATATATACTTGCACTTACAAACATGTTTTGAATAAGACAAATATTCATGTTTTTGTATTTTTAAATTTAAAATATCAGTTTTAACTCATGAAATTATAAACCTATGAAATTAATTTTGTAACACTTGCATTCTTTGATTTTATTTCCAAATATCAGTTAATAATAATCAGTAAAATGACTTTCCTTTCACATGTACTATTGTTCATTATTTTAAAAAAAAGAAAAAAAAAAAAAGTAGGTTATTGGTTAAAAAAAGATATTCAAAATGTTTTGAAAATGAACTCATATAAGTATTCGAATACTTTGAAGAAAGAGTCAATAAAAAAATAAATAAATAAAATAAATTAATAAAATAACGGGACATTCAATACTCATAATGGTTAGATATCTTTTAGCTAAAGTTACACTTTTCACATGCATTTATCTATATTTTTTGAGTAACTGTTGTTCCATTCCTTCATAAGAATAGCTTTAAATAGAACTTTTGAAGAAATGTTACATTTACTTATTCTTTTCTCCAACTCACTCAATACATGTTCAGTTTGATTTAAGTCTGAAGACTAAATGAAGGAAGAAGTTGTGATAACTTCCGGACAGTTGTATGAAAACCACATGTGAACGTTTAGGGCTGCATGTTTAGAATCATTATCCTGATAAAACATGAATGTATTTTGCATTCCAATTTTCTTGCAGATGCTTTCAAATTTTCATAATAGTTATATACTGATCTATATAATTTTCCACTATAAATGATACAAGATTCTAGTAAAATTGGCTGCCTTTGGCATCTAGAATACTTGAGAATTGTGTAGCGACTATTCATTGGCCCTTAATTAAACCTCACTGGCGAATACTAACAGGCACGTAACAATACGGCTGTACGTAGTAAGATTTCGTTTAAAGCAATGACGTGGCCAGAAAGAAGACATGCATTACTAAGCTCTTCCACGGAAGTAACTTCCGTAAAAGAAAAAAAAAATGACGTGGTCATTAATTTTCCCTGAGACTTCTTATTAAATACTAGTTCCACCTCGTTTATATAAAACGGGATTTTGAAAATTCATTTTGGTAGGGAGTTGTAGGTGGGAAACAAGAAAATACAGGAAAGTTTAAAATTTAAAAAAAAAAAAAAAAAAAAACCCTACAAAGGTAAATTTTTCATTCCAGGAGCAGCGAGAAATATACAAACCATTTTTCTTCCAACTTCGTGCTTAACAGTATGCAGAACCATATTTAGACTTAATAAGGTCCTAAGCTATTTGAGATATGGGGCCCTTTATAAGTCTGTTATACGGTACAAAGTCCGTAATCCGGACTTGTCGGGACTTTGGCGATTCCGGATTATAGATCATCAATTTAAATCTGGTATGATGGCATGCAGAAATTATACAATTAAAAATATGAAACCGTAATTTATGGAATAAAGAGCAATTGTGATCTAATATGTATCAAAATTTGCAAAAAGAAAAAGCTTAATATTTATTTGTTTACTTTAGTAAACATTTCTTTCAATGTAAGTTGTTTAAGTTGCTTCGTTTTTTGTGCTAATACTTTCTCTTTAATTCCATAAACAGACATAATTTCTTGTTCAGTTACAAAGTTCCACTGTTCAAGTCCTGTAATTGCTGTGTCGAGAATACGGACTAACTTGTCAATCGAAATTTTTTTGTTTTCAATAACGTTCTCTATTACTTTTTTCGCTATCGGAAGTGCGCGTGGGTAAACGCTTTACTGGCTTTAAGTGCATGCGTAAGTTTGTGGCTTTGAGGTCCGGATTATAGATCAGTCCGGATTACGAACTTTGTACTGTAATATATTTTAATATTATTTATACTATATCTTAATTTTTGCCACCCCTCAAGAAAGTGGGGGCCCTCAGCTATAGCTCGTGTAGCTTATACATAAATCTGATCCTGACAGTATGCAGTAAGATTTTAAGCTAATAAAATTTAAATTAGGAAACACTTCTACAGAACAGCAAGCAGCAGATTGCTTTCAAAGTTATGAAATCTGACATAAAAAAGTGTAGATTAATCTATACAATATGTTCAACAAAACAGTAAACTACTTGCAGAAAGTCTGCACTCATAGCATTCTAAACAGAGCTTCAAGTAAAATCAGGAAGGCAAAACAAAGTAATAGAAATTGATGAAAGCTTTTTTACAAAGCAAGTTGAACACTGATTTTGTGTTAAATAAAAATGTGTCAGGTTTTCAGAGTTCCACAGGAACAACAACCAGAAATTTGGTAGCATCTCCCTAACTTTCACAGTCGATGAGATAATATGTAAATACTGCAGAATGTTTTAGTGAAGAAATTGAATAGCCACAAAATGTAATAACTACTACTGAAATATAAATGAATTTTTCTATAAAAAATAAACCTTTATTTATTCCCCCCTTTTTTTAAGCCTGAGGTTCTTAAAATACCATTTGAACTTTACCTATAACCAAGAACTAGCAAGTCTGCTCTAGGAACAGGATTTAAAAATTTAAAAACCTTGCTCCACAGAACATCCCAGCTGGTTTTTTTTTTTTTTTTCTTGAAATAAAATAGCAAGTAATTTCCTGTGATAAGAGATAACATATCATCATTACAGTCATTAAAATAACTCTGATTTTTTTTCTATTATGTCATTCCCAATTAATGATTTGAGCTCAACTTAATTGCAAAACAAATATTAGATACTTATGCTTCATAAAACAGAACTCTTAGTATCTAAGCCTGAATTTAAACCAAAGTTTTCCTAAAACACCTACACTAATGATTTCAAAAATACTGATAATTCTTATATTGATTTAAGAATATATAAAATGGAAAATTTATTGGAATACTGAATGCATAATTCACTTCAATACATAATTTATCTTCTTTTAATATGTTACATTATTAAAAAAAATCATATATACAATTTCATTTTTTAAAAGTATGTACTATACTTAAGAAAGATCTCTCAAATGATGTTGAATTTTAATGATGGCTGTTACATTTTTCAGTCAGTTGTACACTTCTATCAGAAGCAACTACATTCCACCCTTTTGTAGTTCTTTGAATACTGTACATATATTAATAAAACAATTTGAAGGACCGAAGTCCATAGCTATCCTATAACAGTTAATATGCATATATGATACAAGCTTTTGATCATCCAAGGTGACCTTGGTGTATATTACTTTGAATAATCAGTATATCATATAAAAAAACTGAAATTTATTAATTCTTGAAACTATTCTTAGCATAAAGAATATCAAAATTTTCTCAGTATCTTGCACAGAAGATCACCCACCCTGTGAAATTCCTAAACAAATATGAAGTTAACTGAATAATATTACTACAAACTGAACATAAATTTCAGAAGTTTTTTCCCACCAAAATATACTGAGGAATGGTTACTTGCCATTTTATTTACCATGTTCACATTCTAGGCGCCTAAATAAATGTAATGAATTAATAGAAAAATCAAATTAAAATTTAGTTCAAATTTACATGGATTAGATTATTGAACTATTTGAAATTCAATTCTGTTGTAAAATATATTAATATTTAATTCTTATATTCTTTGGCTAATTCCATTTTTTAAATCTTCATATAAAAATTACTACAGATATACTACAGATTAAGACAACTCTGACCAAATGAAATTTAATAACATCAATAAAATGTAACAAGAAAAAAGTACAATTCAAATGAAATAGAATTTAAAAATTCTGAAAATTATTAGAGATTGAGGAAATGGAATTTGCCTAATTTAAGTTTAATTAATTAAATACATTCCATTTATTTCTGAGAAACATTTTCCTTTGTTAAGACTAAAAATTAAAAAAAGGAGAGTAGGCAGCAATGAATTATTCTTCCAATATCAAAATGTCCTAATGTCCATATTGGCTTATAGTTATCCATATATAGTTATCTATTAAATGAAAGTCCACAAGAGACATTCAGATAAATTTCTAAAATTACTACACTCAAAAGTCTTTAATCCGGACTCGTCGGGACTTCGGCAATTCTGGATTAGAGATCATCAATTTAAATCTGGTAAGACGGCATAAAAACATTAAAAAAAAAAATTTGTTTACTTTATTAAACATTTCTTTCAACGCGCACATGCGTAAAGAATACATTACGCATAGTCGAAATTAGAAAATTGCAATCAGAAAACTATTTGATGTGTATCTGTAATATAATGATCAGAAATTTCATTTAAATTATATCAAAGACCGAGTACATCGAGATGAAATACTACATTTAGTAAAGAATTATAAACCAAATAAAATAAAAACACCTGCCCCTGAATATAAGGATAGTGCTGACAGATCAACTTCCAGTTCATTGCGTGCTGTGATGTTCCTCCCCCCCCCCCCCCGCAGAAAGGTGTAAAGTTGACAAACAGATTTCGGAATGGTTAGAGAAACAAAGGATATGTCTTTATACATTTTTTGCAGCAATTCCACGTTTTGTTTGATGGACATCAAAACATGCTTTCGCTTTGTAGATCCTTTGGCAGCTCCAGAATCGGAAATTCTTTTTAACATAATCTAAAGTTCAAGCTTACTTTTAAAAAATTGCTCTAACAGTCCACAAAAAATAATAAGCCGGATCCAATTGGAAGATTAAGGAACAATGCAATCTGCAACATTAACTGAAATAGATAATTAGATAACTTTAGATTAGCTACGTGTATTTAATGTATACCGTCCGTTATACATTAAACGCGCATGCGTAAACGCATATGCGTATGCGCAGAAAGTTTGTAGCTTTGAGGTCTAGATTATAGATCACTTCGAATTATGGACGTCCAGATTAAAGACTTTTGACTGTATTCTTATAACAGAAAAAGGGTGGTCACTGTATGCTGCAGAAAAGCTTCTCGAACAGAAAGGTGATGATAAAGAAAAACTAAGTTATTTTATGAACTTGAGCATACTCTCTATAGTCACACTTGGAAATTTTCATTTTTGGGTAGTTAATATTCATACCCAGAATTTAAAAAAAAATTTTTTTTTGGGTCAATAATGAAATTCTGAATTTAGTTTCAGTATTGCATGATAATCAAAACCAAACACTTAAATGTCACTAACATATTTAATGAACTTTTGTCATTATGCAGAATTAACACACCGATTTTTACTTGAAAGAAATGCTAAAATTGCTCAAACTTTTTTAGTATGATTAGTCTTCATACTAAAAAAATGCTGGATAAATAGCTCAACCACCATACTCAAATAAAAACTGCTATTGACTGGAAACTTGCTTTTACTAGAAAATCCACGAGCATAGCCTTTATACTTTAATATCATAAATTACATGAAATAAATAAAACTATTAAAAACTAAATTCCATATTTATTCAAATTGGTAGGACCATCTGCTTCTACTTTTTTTTAATCCTAAAAACAAATAATTATTAAATGATATGCATGGCTGGAAATTTATGAATACAGCAAATGACGTACTCTTTAATAAATTCATTTCACATTTTGTTTCAATTGATCGATTTACTAGGAGAAAATTTAAATTATGGACATATCCCATATAATTAGCAGAATTCAGTAGTTAAGGTCAAACATTTCACCAATCTGTTTAAGCCTTGAATTTACCAATAATGATACTATAATTAAGGCCCTTTTTATGAAAAGTTAACTACTATGCAATCAAATAAAGCATATTAACCTGCAAAACAAGGCACAGAAGTCAACCTTGAAATCTGAAAAATAGCAAGACTTCTGGGAGAAAGTAGAGATGCTTACGCTGCGTGGCAACATTAAATATATACTGATTTATACAGAAATATTTTAATGCCTTTATTTTTTAAATTGCTTCCAAATGAATTCGTTCTTAATTATAGCCAAAAAATTAAAGATTAAAATTGCGCTTAAAAAGGTCTACTAGACTTTTCGAGAAATGAAATACTCAGCAGAGAATGCACAGCTTATGTTAATTATAATTCTGAAGAGAAATTCTTTCAATTAGAAAAGCCACTACCTTTCAAATTGAAACCTTTTCCCGATTGCAATATTTTAAGTTTAGAAATGAAAAGGCAGATGTTATTTATGTCTGGATAAAAGGTACAGAGTTAAAAACTGCAAGCAAAAAGTAAAATTAGTTTCTATAATTAACAAACATTCAAAAGTGAATTGTTGGGCATTAAAATAACACAAACAAGAACTAATTAACATACTTATTCAAAAAAGGTACAAAGAGCAAATTCTATATAGATTAAATAAAAATAATATTCACAGGAAAAGTGCACAGCAAAAATGGATGAGAAAAATACACATGTAAGAATAAATTTTCAAACTGATACATATTTAAACGAACTAACTACATACAGAAATGGCATTTTTCTTGAATCATTAAATTTGGCACATAATCAGATAAAATAAAAATTTTCACACGTAAAAAGCAGACTTTTATCCTAGACTATAAAAAAAATTCAGTAATTAAGATCAGAAAATCTTTAACCAATCTGTTAGGCCAAGAACTTACCCGCATTAGTTTTAATGAATGTTCTCAACAAATCGCATCTCAATCTGTGAAATAAACTGTGTTAATATGCAAAACAAGATATTAAATAATACAAACATGAATTGACATATTTATTCAAAAGAGGCATAAAGAAGAACAATTTTTACGCAAACTAAGTAAAAACGGCACATTTACTTGAGATTTTCTCAAAAATTTACCAGCAAAAATTTGACGAATCTCTACATGACCTAAAGAAAATATCGCATTCAACTTGAAATGAGTTCAGTCAGAAATTTAGCAGCACAATAAAAAGAGACATGGAGGGAAAAAAAAAGAAAAAACAAGAATTAATTTTTATATCTACTAAAAAAAAAATGCAAAATGAGCAGCAGCAGCAGCAACACAAAACAAAGCAGACAATTAAAAATAGTCATTTTATTGAATCGATCATTAATAATGAAATTCTGGGCATACCACATAATAAAAGATAAAGTACAAATTTTCATACATAAACAGCAGATTTTATCTTACAATATGATTCAG
Organism: Stegodyphus dumicola; assembly: GCF_044657685.1. NCBI lineage: Eukaryota > Metazoa > Arthropoda > Arachnida > Araneae > Eresidae > Stegodyphus > Stegodyphus dumicola. The sequence continues at coordinate 151,073,976 of NC_140768.1, forward strand.
TAATTAAGAGCAGGTAATATTTTACCAATTTGCTAGGCCAAGATCTTACCATCATTGGTTCTAATGCATTTTTCAACAAACAGCATTACACATCTGTCAAATAAACTGCATTAATCTGCAAAACAACACATTAAATTAATACAATTAATTAACATATTGGCTCAAAAAAGGCATAACGAAGAGCAACTTCTACACAAATTCAGTAAAAATGGCACATTTACTTGAAATATCCTCAATCAAAAGTTTACTAGTAAAGCTTTTACATGTGTTAGAATTTTCGTGGTTACTTAAAAAAAATGGAAACAGTAATCTCTACATGACCTAAATGAAAATGACGCACTTATCTAAAAGCACGGTAATCGGCTAGAAATCTACCAGCACATAAAACAGAAAATGAGCATGAAAAAATATACACGTGCAAAAATTACTTTTCATATTTAATAATAAATACAAAATATAAAGCAAACACTTACCAGAGAAATAGAAACCTTGGTTATTTGACGAATAACCTGAAATTTGCCATTGCGCACATCTAAAAACAAACAACTTCAAATTAATCAAGCAAAATGTGTAAATTTGGGAAACAAGGTATTAAAAATTTATGGTAGAATTTTAGCATACTTACGGATCAAAAACATACCGCTCTTCAACCACAGATCCAGAAATAAGAATGAGCCGATGACGCGAAATTACTTGGCGAGAAAGTTATTAGTAGATCTTCATGCAACCCTGAGAATCTCGTAACTCCTCCCATTTTCCCCCCTTTTTTTCTCGTGAAGATAACCTGTCAACAACGAATTCTGTTTCTCGTTAAGTGTGATGCATAACGAGTGAAGTATGAAAACTGGAAATCTGTTTAGAACTTTTAAATAAGTTGAGATTTTTAAAGACTCCTAACAACTCCATATGATATTGTAGTATATGTTATATAACTGCGTAAAAAAGTCGCATTTGTTGGAAGTACATACCAAACTTTTAATGAAATATTCCTTGATGTGTTATGGTATCAGCGTAATTTCACGAAATACATAACCTAACGCAGAGTATCCATTAATATTTTTCTAAAGATAGTCACATGTGTTTGTGCTAAGATACCAAAGACTACTGCAAAGCATCCAGCAAGTACTTTTTGTAAAATTTCTGTTAAACAAGCCATTTTCCATCCATTCAGAGCACAGCATCATGAGATTGTAGCACATTTCATGCTTAACTGTGTGATGAAGCAACTTCGTATGTACTAGCTATTTATCAAGTCACACAGGATGAAAGGGAATATTTTAAAGGAGTGCGTGTAAAATCTCGTAGTAGTGCAGCCTTTTGTGTAAGGTATCTAACGAGTCATTTGAACCAAAACAGGATTTAAACATGCAAACGATTATTCCCACTGGCGACAAACCGTACTTTTGTGAAGTGTGTAATAAATTATTTCGACGAAAAAGTGATTTAGACAAGCATAAGCTTATTCACACAGGAGAGAAACCTCATCCATGTTATGTATGCAACAGGTCATTTAGATTAAAAGGTGATTTAAACAAGCATGTGCTTATTCACACAGGAGTGAAACCTCACCTGTGTTATTTATGTAATAAGTCATTTAGATTAAAGGGTGATTTAAACAAGCATGTGCTTATTCACATAGGAACAAAACCTCATATGTGTGATGTATGTAACCAGTCATTTAGAGAAAAGAGTAATTTAAATATGCACATGCTTGTACACACTGGGATCAAATCTTATGTATGTGAAGTTTGTAACAAGTCATTTAGAGTAAAGTGTAATTTAAACAAGCATATGCGCATTCACACAGGAGAAAAACCTTACGTTTGTCATGTATGTAACAAATCACTTAAACTAAAGTGTGATTTAAAAATACATATGCTTATACACACTGGAGAACAATCCCATCTTTGTGAGATATGTAGTAAGGCATTTAGGTTAAAGGTTAATTTAAAGAAGCATATGCTTCTTCACACTGGAGAGAAACCTCATGTGTGTGAGGTATGTAACCGTTCATTTAGTCAAAACACTAATTTGATCAGGCATAAGCGTATTCACACAGGAGAGAAAAATTATGTGTGTGAGTTATGTAACAAGTCATTTAGACAAAAACCTCATTTAACAAAGCACTTGCGAATTCACACAGGAGAGAAACCTCATGTGTGCAAGGTATGTGGAAAGGCATTTAGTCAAAAGGATAAATTAAATAGGCATATGATTATTCACACAAGAAACAACGTTGATGTATATAATACATAAACTGTCATTTAGACAAAAAGTGCTCTTTAAATAAGCAGAAATTTATTCACTCAGGAAAGAAGTGTTATTATTTAATATTTTTATCAAATCATTCAAATGAGAAAAGGATTTGAAAAAACTTATGTTTATGTATGTAGGTGAGAAGCCTCATGTCTCGATGAAAAGCTTCATTAAGAACCTTTCTTTATCTATGTAGTAAGGATCTGTCCTTGCAGCACAGAAGCCTCGCTATCTGAAGTATGTAATGTGTCATTAAATTATTAAATTCCTAATAAACCATTCCTCTCCTTACAACAGTTTTGTAAATAGCCCAGATGTCTTGCTTTTTGTCAGTCCTTTAACCATTGCACTTTCAGATGTTTGCCTTTCTCATCAGAAGAGAATCTTCCACATAATTACTTCTTAAATGTTGAGAATGGCCAGGAATCTGATACTAATTTTTCTAGGTTATGTATACAGTTCTATGGGTATTATTCGGTTTTGAGGGCCGCAAAAAAATCGCCAAACTATTGTTGATGGCAGTGCTGCCAAAAATAATTGCGGCAATCCTAACGCAAGAAAGGAAGTATAATAATAAATAACTACCTAAAAGATTGATGTTTTAATTTAGAGAAAAGTTAATTTCATATACTTTTTTATTATTTTAATTTATATAAAAAAAGCTAAACATGACTGAATGGAAGCATAAGAGTAAATAACTATTATAATTTATATAAAATTTGCTAAACATAACTGAATGAATGTCTGCAGCTCTATTTCGCTACCAATTTATCGCTAAAGCATAGTTTTATCTCGTTGGTTGTTTAAACATAATTTTCTATAACGAATGATGCCTTTTCTTTGAAAAAATTCTCTGTAAAGTGCAGAATCGGCCAGTTATTTGTTTGGCACATTTTACAGGGGTAAAAACAATTGTATTTTTGTCGATTTTCTTTGCCTTTTTAAGTGAAAATAGGTCGATGTCTACATAGATAAAGTCAAGGGTGTGCGCAGTGCCATTATTGTGCAATTCTGGGATTTTTTTTAAAAGTGAAAATAGGTCGATGTGTACATGGATACCAAGTATGTGCAATTAAAAATGCATCAAGCAGTGGGTGATTCTGCACTTTACCCAAAATTCTGTTGCAGACTTTTCGTCATGGGCAATTCCCAAATTGTTAAATCCATAGGATATCAAAAAAAGGGGTAAAAGTATATTTTAGGGTACCACTTGGCGATTTTTGGCGGTACATGGATACCGAGTTTGTGCAATGCTTTGACTTGTTATTTTGGCATGTGTAGCAGCAATTTTCGGCAAAAAAAATTGCTGCTACTCAAGCCAAAATAACAAGAATTGCACAAACTCAGTATCCATGTGCACATCCTCCTATTTTCACTTAAAAAGAAAAAAATCCCCGAATTGCACAAAAATGGCATTGTGCACTCTCTTGACTTTATCCATGTACACATCGACCTATTTTCACTTAAAAAAAAAATCCCCGAATTGCACAAACTATGCTTTACGCACTCCTTTGAGTTTGTCCATGTACACATCGATATATTTTCATGTAAAAAGTCAAAGGAGCACCCAATTCTAGAGGCAAACGAAAAGTACATAACCTCAATAAGCTACATTTTAAACCAAGCAATAAATAACATGAAAAAGGAAAAACCTGTAATGTATTTTAGCACTACACAAAGCAAAAATCCCCTTACCTTATTTAGAAATTCGTTCATCTTCAGTCTGTGGCACACAAAATTCCTTAACAGCATCCAAAAACTTTCTAAAATTATCTGAACTACAATTCGTATATCCGCGTCACCACAGAAATTTACAAAAATAAGAGTCAAAAATATACTACGTAGTTCCAGACTATGGCTACTAAGTAAACCTTCATTTACACAATTAATTCACTCAATTAATGCACTTTTCCGCTTTCGTTCCAAATTGTACAGAAACTTCAAATTAATCCTACTACATTCAGCCATTGTACCATCCAAACAATGAAACAAGCAATGTAGTTCCTAAGACACACACACCACAAAAGCCTTTGCAAAATATCCCATGATTTAAAATTTCCCAGAATAATGCAAACGGTTATGTCATAATAAGGTTTCCATAACATTCAACTACTCAGGTTGTAAGGATCCTAAGTTTTACTAACATTGATTTTATTTTAAAACTGTACTATCACATCTTATTTTCTACTTCCGGCCAGAATTAAATGCTTTAACTTGTTTATGCAAATTGTCTTGCTAATGCCCAAGTATTTAAGTTGTGGCTTTTTGCCAAGAGTGAGGGAGAGAGAAGGATCTTTTTAGGAAGCAAGCCGCTTGCCACTGCAGTTTTACGAGTTTTCACTCGGTTGCTAGTTGCCTTTAAGGCCAGAGGTTTAGCCCTTGTGATATTTGAGAACGTATTGTAGTTTCAGCAGCTTGGCATATTACATACGTACCCTTTTAAATAAAGGCCAGTCTTAGTGCTAGGCATTTGTATACTAATTCAAAGTTAGCTTTTATTTAGTAGTTTTATATTCTTACGTTCAGACCACAAGTGGTTGGTCTCTGTATTCCGAAGTTCGGAAGTACCTGCAAAGTATTGAAAATAAAGGGTTTCGTATACCCTTCCTGCTTGTGTCATCTGTTATACACAAATCTTGAACATAGCGTGAGTAAGCTCCCTGTTCTTATTCAGGGCACACCATATTCCCAAAGCAAATCAAGAGAAACACAAGTCCTAATAAGGTTACGAAAAACGATACAACAACTTGGCAATAAATGAAACAACAACTTCGTGATAATACAAGGGTTACCTTAAAGTCATCTCTAACCCAAAAAAAGATTTGAAAATTAAACTGATATTTCAGTGGCATCTTAATAGAACTATATAAACTTACGCAATCCGAAATCAGCACATATGCTAGATTTGGCACGTTGTTAAATGGGCAGGTTTGCTAGATTTGGTGCTTTTGCGTATACATATTCGCTGCAATTTTTTTACAGTCCTCAAAACGGAATAGTACCATTCTATGTTGTTTTAGGTTTAGATCAGTTTCCAAATTTTGCTAATGCTACAGCAATAGCATGCATCTATTTTCATTGTTGTATGAAATATTTTTCATGATGATTTTATATACAGTCAAAAGTCATTAATCCGGTCATCCATAATCCAGACCTCAAAGCGACAAACTTTCTGCGTATGCGTCAACACATGCGCATAATACCTTTACGCATGCACGTTTAATGTATAACGGACAGTATAAGCTAAGCTAAAATTATCTATTTCAGTTATTGTTGCAAATTGTGTTGTTCCTTAATCTTCTAATTGGATCCGGCTTATTATTTTTTGCAAACTGTTAGAGAAATTTTATAAAAGTAAGCTTGAACTTTTGATTATGTCAAAAAGAATTTCCGATTCTGGAGCTACCAAAGGATCTACAAAGCGAAAGCATGTTTTGATGTCCATCAAACAAAAAGTGGATAAAGGCATGTCGTTTGATTCTCTAATCATTCTGAAATATGTTTATCAATTTCATGCTGCTCTGGTGGGGGGGGGACAATGCAGCGCGCAATGAACTGGAAGTTGATCTGTCAGCACTATCCTTATCTTCAGGGCAGATGTTTTTATTTTATTCGGCTTATAATTCCTTACTAAATGTAGTATTTCATCTCGATGTACTCTGATATGATTTAAATCAAATTTCTCGTCAATATAAATATCACCAATACACATCAAATAGTTTTCTGGTTGCAATTTTCTAATTTTGATTATGCGTAATGTATGCTTTACGCATGCGCGCGTTGAAAGAAATGTTTAATAAAGTAAACAAATAAATATTAAGCCCTTTTTTTTTGGTAAATTTTGATACCCTTTGGATCATAATTGCTCATTATTTCATAAATTACCATTTCATATTTTTAATTTTATAATTTCTGCATGCCATCCTACTAGATTTAAACTGATGATCTATAATCCGGAATCGCTGAAGTCCCGAAGTGTCCAAATTAAAGACTTTTGACTGTACAAATTACTTTTAATACATGGTTTAACTTTTCATGTGTAAGCAAATCAGTTAGACTTAAAGTACATGGTTTAAAAAACAGTTAAAATTAGAATATACTATCTCGTACAGCCATTGCATGAAGATAAACGGATATTGGACGTGCACCTAGAATATGTGAGAAAATGAGATTTCAATTATTACCAGAGTTCAGCTGATGTAGCCATGGGTAGACTGTGGTGCGTTAGTTTTTTTATAATCATAGGCCTGTTATATTCAGTAGATAACAAATCTGATGATATCATAGATCAAGGGATAAATAGATCAATAAAAAAAATGGTGGGAATTTAGGAGTTGTTTTCTGTTATGTGCCAGACATTCCTTGTTGATCACTAGTTCTAGACAACCTCTAAAGATAGACAGCAGTGAGCTTCGAAAACCTCAGTGTAATAATAAATGATTCATCAGATTTTAAAAACACTACCTTTTCATAAGTAATATATATACAATAATCAATTTAGGGAAATGAACTAGAAGCTAAAAAATTACCTCGCATTAGACATTTTATGAACGTTGATCACATAGCACACTTCCAAATGGCTATTCATTTCACATTTTTTGTACCCCGAGTTTCCATACTGCATCATCTATCACAGTTGAAGTCTTCCATTGGGCAAACATTAAGGAGTGCATCTTTGTACATGATGTACTGGTAATACATTATGTACAAAATGTACCTGGTGCTCACATAGTATTTTTGTACATAATGTACCTGGTGCTCACATAGCATACACAGCAAAACATTTGTTGTACGTAAAGAAAATTTGGATAATTTCTCCTTCTTTTCTTGGATTCAATCAATATTACACTCATGTCCATAAATTAAGGATAATGCAAGATCAGGCAAAGGAAGAGTTAGAAGCAAAACAAATTTGACTTATTTGTAAAGCTTATTTATTAAACAAAAGGTAAAGAGCAAAAAAAGATGCTATATGTTTGATATTATTAAAAAAATTAGCGATTTTTTTCTCTCTGGAGCAAATTACAAAAAAAAAAAAAAAAAAAAAACCCTATTTACAAAAAAACCAATATTACATGGTTGGTATGATTGTTAATACATTGTATGTCTCCCAGACAATGCAATACAGTCCGTACAATGCCTAGGCATGCTGAGTATCAAATTATCGATCTGATCTTGGGGGATATTACACCACTCAAAAAGCAGTGCTCTCTGAAGTTCTGGTAGACATGTAGGAGGAGGTTGACGGGCTGCAACTCGTCAGCCAACCATGCCCCACACGTGCTCGACTGGATTCAATTCCGGTGAGAATGCTGGCCAGTCCGTATGGGTGATATCCTCCGACTGAAGGCATTCGCTTACGATGTTTGCACGGTGAGGACAGGCGTTGTCATCCATAAACACAAATTGTGCGCCCATGGTGCCCCGAAACAAACGTACATGTTGTTCCAGAATGACGTCACGATAGATTTGGCTTGTCATGGTTCCAATTTGAACATGCAGGTCAGTTCTGGAACTCAAGAATAATTGCACCCCAAATGAGCACTCCTGCACCACCGTAACAGTGTCATTCAATGATGTTTTCTTGGTGGTAACGGGTATCCGGAGCTCTCTATATGAAAGTCCGACGAGAATCAGACTGCAAGCTAAACCTGGACTCGTCGGAAAACATCACACAAGCCCACTGTTGCGGTGTTCACAATGCATGCTTTCTACTCCAGGTTAACCGCAGGCGACAGTGAGTTGCAGTAAGTGGAACGCATCTGACAGGTCTACGAGCATATAGACCAATCTGCCTAAGCCTTTGTACACGGTCTGCCTTGAAATTGCCGTACCAGTGGCTGAAGAGAGCTGATGAGACAGGTCTGAGGCTGTGCTCCGCCTGTTTCTTCTGGCAGTAACTGCCAAATACCGGACCTCATTAGGCATTGTAACTCTGGGGTGACCTGTGCTGTAACGTCTACTCACATTACCATCATCTTAGAATTGTTGACAAAGCCTGGAGATGACACTCTGGGCAATTCCAAGTTCGTCTGATACTTCCAGTTGGGTACGCCCACATTCCAGACGGCCGATAATTCTACCACCTAAAAAATCATCCAAATGCATCCCTTTATGTCATAACTATTCGATTATTGCACTGAAATGCTTATAAAGCACCTGCGAACAATTTTACTTCTTTGCCTGTATTTCTTATATATCACTCTCTTACACTCTCGTCATTCTGACATACCATCGGTGTCATCTGGTTACTTCCTGAAATTTGCATATTATTCTTGAAGATGTGTGTAGTGATTTTACAGGTGATATATTTATTTTAGAGTTCGATTTCCACGTGACTCCGAATTATCCTTAATTTATGGACATGAGTGTATATGCATAATATTTTCAATGTTAGAATTTTTAAATCTGATAAATCATTTACAACCTCCATGTTTAATGTTCAGTTGAACAAATGCCCTAAACAATGGCACCTGTTCAACTGAACATTAAAAATGGAGGTTGTTTTTTTTGGGGTGGGTAGTTTAATTTATTTGATTACTGTATAGTAACTTGGCTTAGGGTAGAGATACTTTCATGGAGTACTTTCAAAGAGAAATTAGCGTATACAATCAAAAGTCGTTAATCCGGACTCGTCGGGACTTTGGCGATTCCAGATTATCGATTTTTCCGGATTATAGATCATCAGTTTAAATCTGGTAAGATGGCATGCAGAAATTGCAAAATTAAAAATATGAAACCATAATTTATGAAATAAAGAACAGTTATGATCTAAAGGGTGTCAAAATTTACAAAAATAAAAGCTTAATATTTATTTGTGTACTTTATTAAACATTTCTTTAAATGTAAGTTGTTTAAGTTGCTTCGTTTTATGTGATAATACTTTCTCTTTAATTCTATAAACAGACATAATTTCTTGTTCAGTTACAAAGTTCCGCTGTTCAAGTCCCGTAATTGCTATGCCGAGAATACCGACTAACTTGTCAATCGAAATTTTTTCGTTTTCGCTAACCTCTCTGTCACCTTCTTCATGTCTTTATCCATTTTTGCAGCAATTCACTTTTTGTTTGATGGACATTGAAACGTACTTTCATTTTGTAGATCCTTTAGGAGCTCCTGCATCGGAAATTCTATTTGACATAATCGAAAGTTAAAGTTTACTTTTCTAAAATTGCTCTTACAGTCTGCAAAAAATAATAAGCCAGGTCCACTTCGAAGATTAAGGAACAACGCAATCATCAACATTAACTGAATTAGATAATTTTAGCTTATACCGTCCGTTACACATTAAACGCGCACGCAAAAATGTATTCTGCGCTTGCGCACACGCATATGCGTAGTCTTAAAGGTCTTACGCGCACACACCTATGTGTTTACGCGTGCGCATGTGTCAACGCGGCACATACGCAGAAAGTTTTTAGCTTTGAGGTCCGGATGATGGGTGTCCGAATTAACGACTTTTGACTGTACATATTTCATATATGTGGAAAACTATGAAAACACTTGTGCAGCCAACCCGTTCGCCAGAATGTGAACCCAGGTCGAATTATCTGTATTCAACTACTTTACTGCTTGGCTGCTAGCGAAGCCAGATCTAGACATTTTATCACCTAATAGAATAACTGCTGCTTGCAAATTATGCCTTCCAGTTCCTGCCAAAATTCTAAAAATTTTGACACTCCTATGTCTTGCTGCCCATTGCACTCATACAGGTTGCCCTGGCCACCGATGAGCCTTAAACGTAAAGGCAACTGGAATGTAATACGATTACACTTGGTTTCAGACCTGTATGGGGATGCATAATGCATGATATAATGTGGCATTTTGTTGATGCAGACCATGGATGTGATTCTTGATGGAGTTGATGTATTAAGATTCATCTGGAAAAAATGAATTTATAATACTTATCCTTCTATTTGCAAAGTTCTATGCACAACTATAGCTGTAGTCACTTATAATGTTCTATCGAGAGTTTGGTTAGGTTATTTGAATATGGCAAAGCACCTAAGGGCTGCTTATTTTTTCTACCAGAGTTAGCTGAAACAATGGTCACTTTTAAAAAAACTACTTTAACTTTTTTTATGTAGCATCTACTTAGTTCTGAACTGAAGAATAATATAACTGTAACAACCATATTATGTTATCTTAATGAGTCAAACTAGTGAGTTCATTGCTTAAGCATTCACCAGCTTTAGGGAAACCAGATCAAGTAGGATAGTGCTTTTTCTTTCTTTTAATATAATTAAGTATCAATGTGCTTTCAAAATGATAATTCAAATTGTGACAAAGGTACCTATTGATTATTTACTATATCTCAGATTTTTAGAGGTAGCTATTTCCCAGCAATGATGTCTGTGCGTTTTCTTTGGCGGTAAAGTTCCAATAAATAGTATTTAACTGTAACAGTCATGTATAATCATATCAGACTTCTGATAATTGTGTATGTAATTTTACATTTCATGTTTGTTAGCCATGTTCTCATGTTATAAATATGGGTTTTTTGATTTGCTAAAAATAATGAAAACAGAAAACTGTTCGTTTTTTCTAGTTTCAGTCTGCTATGTCATGGGATAGTAAAAATCTCATAGAATGAAATAATAATCATTCCAAAAGCATATTGCAAAAGTAAAGCTCTGATATATGCAAATAAATCATTATGTGGAAGAAAGGAAATTGGTTTGAGGGAAGCACAGCTTATTAATTTTTGTTCATCACAGTTCACAAAGTGTATAACGTACTCAAAATAATTCTAAAATGATGAATTTTGGTACTTTCTAATTTTCTGAATCTCACCAGAATGCTGTGAAAAAGTATTGATGGTCTAAACCATGTTGCGAAGAAAAATTAATGTGGCTACACATGTCACTAAAAATCATTTATGTGGCAACCCAAGTATACACATAGCATTCTCCCAGACAGCACGTCTCCAGATATTTTCACCAGTGTGGTTGCAGATTATGATCCCTCCTATGGCATTCAGTACTTCAGCATTGGAGTGGACCACATACTGCAGTTTCTGTTGTCTCTGGTAAAATCTTTGGCAACGTAGCTTTCTGCATGCATACAACATAAAAAGCATCACATGCCTCTCTTTCTTTTCTCATTTTAGGATTCTGGTGCCAAAATTTTGCAATTTTTCTGATTTTTTTTATTTTTGTTTTATTAAAAAGATTTATCGGGAGAACAACGGTGAAAAAAAAGCCTAGAATTGTGCGTGTGTTGTATTGAAGAATGTAAAACAATAAGTGGTGGTGGGTGCATCATTGAAATAAATTTAAAGATATGCAAACAAACATCCCTCTCCTAACTCACCAACAAGTTTGCAAATGCTCTTCAAAGTTGCCAATGAGTTCATGACTTTTCAGTGCCAATGAGTTCATGACTTACCACATCTGTGGTAAGAATGTAAATTCCATATATTTTATGGCTGTTGTTAAAGATGGAATTAAACACAGGAATTTTAATTTAAATATAGGAATTTTAATTTAATAACTTATATTTAAACACAAAAACTTATTTCTATGTTTCCCTTAATGGGAAAGCAAACATAAATATTGGTGCAAAATGTAGTTTAAAATATTAATGGTAAATTTAAAATACATTCAAAATGCAATTTGTCACACTAGATCATCCCCATCTTTAGGGGAAAAAAAGGTAATGATGTAGAAATAGATAATGGAAATGACGCTGTGTATTTTAAAATATAAATAAAAATTTAGGATAATCCAAGGAATGTTTATGTATCTAAAAGAATATTCCTTACTACCTTATGCATACTAAAGGTTACTGATAGAATTAACTGACAACAGTTACTTTTAAAACAAGAATAATATTAAGAGCGATTCAAAGGTTATATTTAATTTAATGGACAATAGGCATATATATTTTGCTGTCAATTGACTGGCAAATGTTATTCAGTAAAGGAAAAGATCCCACGTGTGCTTTCTCTATATCACTACTTTGATCTAGTCCATCATTAACAATATTTTTCCTGGGATTCCATCTCGGGGAGAAACTGAGATAAATTTAGGTGTATAATTGTAAGCTTTGTAATCTTGTTCTTAAAAATGTAGTTGTATCACGATAAAATATTAATAAACTATGTTAAATATCATTTTCCAACATTCCATTAGCAAAATAGAATATGGATATAACCCTCTCAAGCAAATGACCCATTTTCCTTCCTTTGTAATGATCCGGTATTTCTCAAGTGTGTATTGCATAAAGAAAAAATATATTTTAACATATGAATTAATTCAGTTGTACATAAAAATCACCTCTGACTTCTTAACTGATTTTTTTAAAGGATTAAAACATAACCGCTGTACTCCATAATCCGATCCGATCCGAACAATTAATTATTGCTGGGGTAGCTATTTCCAGCTCTTGAACAGATGCCTGAAGGCACATGATAGTAGTAAGTCTGACGTGGTGGAGTTGTGAGAATGAGGTGATGGCAGAAGGGGGGCGAGCAAGATGCTGCAAGCCTAGGAATTAGGCCAGACAAGAAGACGCGAAAACATAACATGACATGACGAGTTTGTACGTTTATTAATATAAACATGCCATGAAACATGACATGACGAATTTGTAAGAATACAAACTCTCAGAAGCATACGCTTATTAATATAAACATGACATGACGAGTTTGTAAGAATACAAACTCTCAGAAGCATACGTTTATTAATATAAAGTTAGAGTGACAAAAATGCAATTTGTAAAATCAGATATAATTAAAGAAGTTTCGATAAAATAATGAGAAAAGTATTCATAAATGCTATGTAAAATACATACAACTATATACAAGAAGATTCTACTTTATGTAGGAAAGTTCAGATCTCTAGCAAGGTGGGCTGCAAGCGGACGTAACTCTTTATCTTCTTATCAAATACTTTTAATTTTATCATGTGAGGGCATGTAACTGCTTTCTGGAAAAGGCTGGAGTTTAAACGATGAAGATGCTCTATGACAGTTTCAATTTTCAAATCCTTGTGTAATGTCTTATTTGATACAAAATAATGCGCATTCGTGAAGGTGCGTAGCAGCTTGTTCTGTGTAATTTGTAATTTAGATATATCCCTGTCAGTGGCGAAAATAAGGGTATGCAAGGAATGCCGTCGCATAGGGGCCCTTTAAATGTCCTGCTGAACTACATTTACGTGTTTAAACTTTAAGACAGATTCCATTACATATATATTAATTCATTTTCCCTTGATGAGTTTGGAATTATAATTTCTATAAAAGAAGATTAATCATTATTTTTATATTTTTTATCTTGTATTTTTTTCCCCGTTTGCTTTTTATTTTTATTTTTAGAATTTGTACTACTATAAATTCTTATTTTAATTTTGATATGTTTTGATTTTGTGTTAAACCCCTTTTATACGATTTTTAATATTAATATAGTTGAGGAATAGCCTTGATTTGACTCCAATTTACTTTTAACTTAATCTTTAAGTATATGTAGATAATAGAATTCGTTTTCTTTTAAGTTTTTAAGGGCCCCTCTACCTATATGATGCAGTAACGCAATTCTCTGTATGACGCAGATAGGAGGCCCTTGGAAGCACCTGAAATAGCTAAATTCAAGTGTTTGCAAAAGTTAAAATTCCAGCATTCGACTATGAAATAATAACTTCATGACCTACCCCAGTTTAGGGATAGCAGTGAGAGGAAAATAGGAAAAGTTTCTTTGTATTCCTTAGTCTCAAACCTGAAAATTATTAAAAGCGACCCCCTAAAGGAAAGGTTTCTCCTTTTGCAATCCCAAATCAAAAAGCGGTGGAAGTGGAAATTAATTGTAACTATTTACTATAAAGTATATTAATTTGTTTCTGTATAATTCGCATTATGGTCGAATAATAAGTAGACATATTTTCTAAGTATAAATCAAAGAAGTAACTAGGCAGGATTCTGGTACTTTGGAATGAACTTTGCAAGTTAAGAGAAATTGTGGTATATTATTTGCAGTTCGTAATTTTCATAATATGTCATTCCGGTAGCGTTTAATTTTGTTCATATATTGAATCTCTTACTAGCTTTTCCAATAAACGCAAGTCCAAAAATCAGTCCTAATATTCAATTTGAAATTGTATTTATTAATGTGAATGATTCTTAGAATTTAATATAACATGTATTTCGTTGGTTCGCTATAAACAGCGTATAACTTTTCAAATTGTTGCCACCAAATAACCTCACCCCGTATTATTTTTAAAGAAATTAAATAAGGAAGAATCTGCAAGTTTGAATGTATAGTTCTCGTAATGTAAAAAACGATGGTACTTGCAATGTGTACAGTCGCACCAAAGGGCAAGGTAAGGGCAGAAACATTTTGGATTTAGAAGCACGACTGACATTACAAAATGGCAAAGTTAAAGGCTGATCGATTTTTTTTTCCACTGTTTTTTACATTAATAAGCTGGAGGGGAGAATCATTCGTAAGTATCAATTGATAACTACAGAATACATGCTTTTCTTTCTTAAGGACTTAAAATTATTAACGTAAGTTGAGCAGTTGCGGTATGAAAGGACTTTGCCCCACCCCCATGTTGAAATGCTGTTCTAAGGAAACGCTAAGAATTTATGACACCACATTTGGAAAGAAGAGATTTCCCATTCGGCTTAGGAATCTTTCAATGAATTCAAGGTCCGAGAAAAAGGGGGGAAGTTTTACGACAGCTACGAACACACAGATGCTCAAATATTAAGCGACAAAATATTTCAGTTACCGTATTTGACGGCGTATAAGACGCACTTTTTTTTCCTAAATTTGGTCTCAAAAATGTTACCTGTGTCTTATACGTGAAGGTAATTTCATTCAATAATTGTTTATTTGGCTTTTACGAAACGTGAGAACTAAAGGAAACCACGCTATTGAAACTTTTTTTCCTTGTGTGTGGCCGTCTAAATAAGGGTGCGTCTTATATGCCATCAAATACGGTAATTTCCGGCGTAAATTTAATGAACATATCGAAATTCATTACTTTTTCACTCATGGCGGTAGGGAATCGATGAATATTTTTACTTGAAATAATGAGTAAATAAATATTTATCCAATTTTTCATATCAAAATTCTCGAAATATTCGCACGTTGCAGATAAAATACAGGTTAGCAATTCTTTCAAATCCCTAATCGAGAATTAAATCTGAAAGCACAGAACTCGTTTGAGGATTCACTTGATTTGCTTTAGAAAAGAGAAGAGCTGTAGTGTTTCTTAACGTGTAAATTACTGATCTACCAAAAATTCACACTTATCTGTAAAAGATAATTCTGAAGAGATTAAATTTGTTTTGAACGTAATATATTAATCTCTCTTCGTTTGAAAAAAAAAAATCATAAATTACATTTTTTTTAACAACTTGAAACATTTAAGCGTATAATTGAGTAATGCGCAATAATTTGTACGTTATTTAAACGGAATTGAATTATTATATAATAATAAAGCACTCGATTATTTGCCCAGGAGGAAGAACTCCTTCATGGAGTACTTTCTAATCGTTATTTGAAATGAAATTTTACGATTTACTTTACTTTTGCTTTTAATTTACTTTCCACAGCATTCAGTACGTGAAATCATCAATAATAATACAATAATGAAAATAAAAATGGCATCACACAACTAAAAGTATATACTACTTCGTAAATTTCGATAAATTAATTACTGAAAATATTAAACATATCAATGGTAGCGTTGCCCTAATAGTTTTAAGTTTGTAAAGTTGCGCGCTTCCAACCTGCACGCAACAAAGTGGTGACTGCTGAGAACTGGAAATAGACCAAAGTCTTGAGAAGGGTTTAATTCCCTTTTTATTCAACTTTAGAAATTACAAATGCGTGCTCTTGACGCTCACAAACTACGCCGACCCGGCGGTAAAATAAAAATAAGAAACTGAAAAGAGATAATAACAAGTGACTAACTACGAGGCTCTCTAAACGTGACTAACCTCACCGCGTTCTAAAATACCGCTGATAATTCAGCAAACTCTGAATATTACGTTGAAAGATTAACAATTTGCCGAGGCAAGCACACAGGCCGAAACGCGTGGTTCTTCAATTTCTAACTAGCCACCTCCACACTCGTGAAGCAACAAAGCACCCTTTGGAACTCGTTTCCTTTCTATTTAACTCAGAATACTTCCGCTGATAATTTGAATCCTTGCGCGTTCTACTAAAATTTACATACTCTGGCATTGGCAGTTCCAGGGGAAAGTAATGCTTGACAGGAAAGATAGTTTAAACTTAAAATAAATGTTAGTTAAAATAAATAAACCCTACAAGTTGCATTTTAACATCTGAAAGAACGCGAATTTCATTGCTATTTTCACTACACAAACGAATGGAATATTTCAGAAAAGAATGCTCTCCCGTTATTGCAATATTTCAATAATTTTTGCAAATTAAAAAATTTAATTAACACGTTTTAATAGTAAATGATGCGATTTTCACTCATAAAATCCCTTTATACATTCATTTCGTCTCTCTTTCATTTCTCTTTTCTTTCATCTCTCTTTCGTCTCTTTTTCATTTCATTCTCTTTCATTTCGTCATCACTGCATAACTTTTCTAAGACATAAATAGCTTCCGTTAACATACGTTCCCATGCATTATATTTGTTTTTTGTATTTTTGTCATTAATAAATTAATAATTAAGATAAAAAATTGATACTGCTTAATTTATAAGCAATGTAGACTGGAAATCTGAGGTCATTAATTTATGAGACATAAATAGCTTTCTAAGACGCAAATAAAACATAACAATAATCATAAATATTAATGCTCCTAAAATAAATCCGCCTTTCCTAACTGATCCACCTGGGGTAAAACAAACCTATTTTCATAAATGAAGTTTTGCGCATTTCTCTACGAAGTACGCAAAACTTGTTTCATACAATTTTATTTTTACTAATTATGAAGAAACTTTCTACTTGTTTTCTAAACAAATATTTATGTGTACTACTTTTAGAATCCATGCAACAGAGTGCGAGTACTCATCTTCAAATATACGTTAGTATCAATAAGCTTAACTCCAAATTATTAAACATTTGTGGGACCTTGAAACTTGGAAGGGAATCATCATATTTTGCTACAGTGGGTATTTAAATTTAGATTAATTTTAAAATTTCCATTTCGTATTACACACTCATTTTCAAAGCTCTTTGGATACATATCAATAAAATTTGTTTCTACCTGTTTATGATTTCATCGTAAGCTTGCGAAGAATTTCCTAAAAATATTCGAATATTCATAATTTTTACTGTTAAATATTTAATAATTATACATTAACTGAAATGCATTTATAGTACAAAGGAAATGTAGAAAGATATTGCAGGTGATGTATTATGTATCATTGGAATATGACAATAATAATAGTACAATTTGACTGAAAGAAAAAAAAAAAAAAAAAAAAAAAAAAAACAGATGTTTCAGCGTTTTTTAAAAGGGAAATGGGCATCTTTACAGTAAAGTTTTGGATGAAAGTTTTCCTATGACTCAACTTGGGGAGACACTGGAAATTTATAGTGGAGGCGGGGTCCCTTTCTTCGTTAAACAGCTGTATTGAAGTGTGAAACGCTACTCCCTCAAGTATACGTTCTTGTAAATTGGCTGATGACTCAGAACAGCAAACTGAACTTAAACTTGCTCTTATTCTAATGCCATTTCTCTAGTCTATGGCGAGAACAAACAGAAGTTTTTCTTTATAATTAAATTTCAAAGTGATCTCAAATATAATTCTTCATTATAAAGGTAAGTTATTGATTTGTAATATCTAAATTAATCATAAACTAAATTCTTATAATTTAAAACTTGCTAAAACTTCAATTCAGCTAAAAGTTTAATCCATTTATCTGAAAAATCCAAAATTATCTCCATTAAAAATGCAAATGTCTACTAATATTAATAACGTATTGTTATATTAACATGAAATATTCTTATGATAAATATGAAATATAAATATAATGTATGTTTCCATACATTAAGAAACATCATAACGGGCCAAAATTAAAAACAAAATTTTTTAAACACGTCTTGCGCTATAGTGCAGGATCGTTCAACCAATCAATCGGTTCGACAATCGAAAATCAGTCGACTTGAATGGAGCTCATCAACATCTAAAAAGCATTTCTGTTAATGTGCAAGATATGAGAAACAAGTTGAAAGACATTATGAAAGAAGCTGAGTTTATTGCAAATAAATGGGGCATAGAAAATTAATTTGAAAAATAAAAGAGAAATAAAGAACCTAAAACACTGTCATTGTTAACAAATACAGAAATTATTAATAATGTTTCAAAAATACAGAAAACATATAAAGAAGACTTGCACTGGAAGTACAACTTTTATTATTCATAAATACTTTGAGAACAGAAGTCCAAAATTTGAAATCCTTTAAGGATGTAGTTAAATTAGCAATGGTAAAATATTATGACATGACAAGTAGTTATTCGGGAGTGTGCAATTTACTTATATTGTATTTATCATTACCTGTAACCACAGCCACGAGTGAGGGGTCATTTTCACTACTGAAACTAATAAAAACATATTTAAGAAACATATATAAGAAACAGCATGGCACAAGATCGGTTGTCAAAGCTTTCACTATTGAGCGTTGAAGCTGAGTGGCTGAGAAAATGGACGTCCAATTACTGATAAATAATTTTGCGGACATGAAGGTTAGGAGACGCAAATTTTAAAAGAAGGATTTTTTTCTTTATGATGAATTTTGGCCACCAATATTATCATTACACTTATTGAGGGAGGAAAAAATTAAAGAAGAAGAGCAGTATGGACTGAGGAAAATTAAAAGGAAACAGTAAAAAAACTTTATCATTTTTTTAGCATATTTTATAAAAATCATGTATTCAAGTAGTTTAGTGTACCAAAAGGTTTTTTAAAAAGACAGAAAAAACCTTTAACATACATATTTTCTACAAAAATTGTATGTTCAAATAGTTTATGAAGTTTATGATAAATATGTTTTATATTTAACAAATGTATCATTTACATTATAAGAGTTCTTATTTATTACTTGTATATTATTGCATAAATTATGTTCGTAAGCTGAGTATTTCACTATACGTTAATGTAATAGCTTTTCTATACGTTAATTACTATACGTTAATTTAATTCTTTTATAAATTATATTGTCTGTCAGTTTATAACTAATTATTTATAAGTTTGCTAACTTAAGCGAAAAAAACTTAGGCGCAGATTTTATATAAAAATTTAAAACATTAGCATGTAAAACTTCTTGGATTTTATATAAAAATCTCCGCAAATCTAGGCTTTCTTCCCTTTCTTAATGCTATACGTCGACCTGTTCCTTTTTTTATATAGACTTATTCATTTATTATCAGTATGCATCTCAGTGAAAGGAGAGAAAAATCTGTCTCTCGCACTCACACAAAAAGTTTTAACTAACTGAATTAAAAACATCTGACGTCAAATATCCAGAAAAAAGCAAATTTTCACTTCACCAGTTGGTCAAGGGAAATTTTCCTTTTTATTCTTTCTTCGTGTTACGTACCTTTCAACTGGTTCCCTAAGAACGTGCTTTTATTTTTTAACAATTAATCCAGATGTGATAAAAATCATCATGAAAACATTGCCTCCTGGAATCCTTGATTTTCTTTCTTTCTTTTTTTTTTTTTTTTTTTTTTACTTTTTGTGGGTTTTTTTTTTTTTAAAAGGACATTAAATTTATTGGGAAAGGGGCCCAGGAAAATTTTTTGCATAGGGGCCCAAGAGTTCTAGTTACGCCACTTATCCCTGTCTCTAATTGATGCCCACCATGGAGGTAGGAAGTAAGATGGAGCGTAACCATCGAGACTCGATGGTTACGGGTAGGGTACGCAGCCGGTCCTTCAGAACGAAATGCTTCGAAAACGGCTGTCTTGTTGTCTAACAAATCCCTCCAAAAACGTCTGCTTCGCCTTTCAGGAAACGCTCTAAGATGGGCCATTGCCTAGAGCGTTATGTTCGCCTCCCCTTTGGAGTGATCATGGAGGTAGGAAGTAAGTGGTGGAGTGATCATGGAGGTCGAACCTTTCTTACCTCCATGGGAGTGATGGAGAGGTCATAAAATGACGTCCCCACTAATGAATGACAACTTGTTCACTACTTGTTAGTTTTTGAATCTCGGAACATTCTGATGCATTATAGCTTGCATTCTTGTAAATTCTTGATTATTCGACATGTTTTACGTGTTTACTTTTTTCACTATTTAGTTTTATTTCTCTTTTTGGTTACTGGTAGACCAGTTTATTTTGGGAAATTAAATGTTAACCCCTTTTTCACCGAACATGTTTTCTTGATATTTTAAGTCTATATATATATTTGGAATAATAATACAATATTCCAATAATACAATATTCCTGAGGAATGTTTCCAAAATTTATTATACATATTTATATTTAGAACTGAATTTTGTTTTTCAGAAATCGAACTAATCCTCGTAATGATTGATCTTTTGATCATAGGATTGATCAAAGAATGATTTTCCTAGTGAACATTTTTCAGAATTTTAAAGAAATTTCTCGAATTTTGGCGGTTTTCTAAAAAAATTCAGTAAGTTAAGCTATTGTGCATTTTCTAGCAATATGGAGTTTTAAATCAAAATTTTATTGACCTGAGAGAATGCATTTCTAAATCAAACAGAAATTTAAGTGAATTTGATGTCTTCTTACGCTAGCCTAGAAAGAACTATTTTTTAGGGTTCAAAGACAGGATTTTCTCGCTTTTCCGCATTTTACAAATTTAATATATGTAATAAAATATAGAATCCTTTTTGATTCTCACAGTTAAATGAATTGCAACTTTTTTTTAAACTTTTCTAATATTTCTGCTCGTACGTGACTAAGTTTGATATTGTAGAACTCCAACTTACAAATTACATCATGACATTAAAGTATCTCAAAGAACAATTGAAATTAGGGTACTGAAATGACATAGAATATAAAAATGGTTATTGTCAATTTAAATAAATTCCTGTTTGCCAATTTTCATTTAAAATTTTCCATTATTTGCAGCCTTACAGTTTTATTTAACCTTGAGATTACCATATACAAATTGTATTAGGACCTCAACATAATTTCGTGGAATAATAGAAGTGATAATATGAAAAGGCTAGTGGCTTAAATACCAAAAGCCAAACATTTGTAATTAAATAAATAAACAAAAATAAATACTGAATACCTGTCCCTTTTTTTTATTTTTAATCATATAATCGACAGTATTTTATTATCTAGAAATTATTTTTTACTTTAAGTATTTAACTAAAACTATGTAACTTTTTCAGTGTAGTTTATATGAACGAGATAATAAAAATGTTTTACTAATTCAGTTCACTGTTATTAATGAAATATGTCACCAAATTTCTATTTCTTTTCCCAGAATTATATATAAAATGTTTTGATTGAATATGATTAAATGAGTTTTTCAATTGTACTCTTTTATATATCCTAATATAACTTAGCAGAATATTGTTTACCTTTAACAAATTATATCTAGAGGAATTAAGTTTTGAAGAAAGATAAACAACGAGATCAGTGGTTTCATTTTATGCTTTATGCATCTATTTATATGAAAATGGAATCTAGCTATTGAATTTATGATTTGTATATGAATTGAAAAATAACATATTGATAAAACTTTTCAGGACATTACAAACTGATATGTTGTAATAAGGATATTAGTATGTTAATCATACTTCTGTGGAGAAAAAGGCAATTTATAATTACTAGGCTACGTATCCGAATGTTTTTATTATGATACGGTTTTATCAAACTACGGCTCTTTGGTTCGTTAAATATGGCTTAGGTCGAGCAAATGCCAGTTTCATTTATGAAATACTCGTATTATTCCAAATGAAACAGAAATCGTGAAACGATACAAACTTAAAACTGTTTTACATTTTAAGTTATATGTATGGACATTTTAAACACTTTCAAAGAGCGTCATTTCTGCACTTTCCGGCCGTGGCGGTACTGTTTTCGGAATAGATTAAAGACTTTATAAAATACAAACATATTAGCACCAAGCAATTATAATGATATAGCTAAAAATGTTATTGAATGGCTCTACGTCTATGTTTAGTTGTAATTGCAAGAAGCAAAACATATCAGATGATCCAATCCGCATTTAAAGAATTAAATGAGAATATCATATGTGCATTTATATATGTATGCTGGGTCGGATAATAGTTGCAATGGAAAACTAAACTGTTTGTTTATGCAATAGCCCTACTAAAAGCTAACAACCTATTTTAAATAAATTTTGAATACTGAATACAGCTTCTCCGCAGGGTGTTCTTTCCCGTCTTATTTGTCTTAGAGGTCAAATTAAAGGAATATCGTTTAGTTCTTTTTTCCAGATAACTGTCTTATTTACACGAATAAAGAACCTTTCACATTCTTGTAAAGAAATACGTTTTTTATTACTTAATTTACTACTATTAAAATTATTCGAATAGAATCTAAATTTTATTTCTTTTCGTTAACCCTCCTCCCCCCCGAAAAAAAAAAAAAAAGAAAAAAAAGAAAAAAAAAAATTGTTCGGTTTTCTATCTGGTAAAAATAATGCCCAGATACAACATACGAAAAAAAAAAAAACTATATTTTGATTAAAATGCAATTTTGGCATGCGCAAGAAGCGCAACAATCTATATAAATACGTTTCCAAAAAATTCTGCTAAAATATTAAAAGTTGTATTTGTTGAGCATTTATTAGTTAGATTTGTAACTGCCTACTCAACTTTTGGTTTTCATAACTATAAGGTATTTTTTCCCGCCTTCTTAGCATACCTTTGTGGTGTAATGGTCAGCACGCTCGGCGTGTATTCGAGAGGTCCGTGGTTCGAGTCCCGGCGAAAGCATTGCTCCTATTTCACATGTCCTGCTTCGAAATAACCTAATGTTTCTATAGCGGCGCCCAAACCAAAAAAGGTGGTGGATGATGATTCTCTGCCGCAATGATTTGGCGATTCGGTCCCCTAATCCCCAGTCGCCCTTTAAAAGGGGGAGTATATACGGTATTTTCTCCCGCCCTTTTAGCATGCCTCCGTGGTGTCAGTACGCTCGGCGCGTATTCGAGAAGACCGTGGTTCGTGTTCCGGGAAGGGCATTGCTCATTTTCATGTTTCTTGCTGTTAAAAAAAAAAATGTAATGTCTCTACAAACCTTCCATTCATCAGAATAGTAATAAAGTCATGAAGCATAGGGGGTAGGGGGGAAAAGGGAATTTTAAAGAAAAGATTATTTTTACAAAATGACTCAAAATTTCTTGAGACAGTATAAGTAGTTATATAACTCAAATAATTAAATATTTGACCTCTTAATTTTACCAGTATTTCTGCATAGAAATAAAACATAATTAAATATCGATAATGAGTATTATAGATAGTGGAGCACATTGAATGAGCTTTACAATATTTTCAAAAGCAGCCATTTTGACAAATGACCAGAACTGTCGGGAATCGCTTATGAATGTCACTTACACGTTTCATAATGATAAGAATGTTATAAAAATAACGGTTATGCTATATCAACAACTTACCGATCTTTCCAAAGTGCTTAAAAATACTGTTCCAAAAATTGTATTTAGTTCATTCACGGTGTTTAATCAAAAGCTCGTCGTCGATTTTTGAACTACTTCTCGATAAGCTATTGAATTCAAATTTTGTACACACACCGTTTACGGATGATAATAATTCGATTTAGAGTTTTTAAAATTTAATGTCGAAGAAATTTTTTGCACATATTTCCATTTAAAGAATAAACTAAAAATCTCAAAATTTTTAAGTTTGCATCATTTTACAGAGCGTAAAATAGCTTTTGAAATAAAATTTGCATGAAATTCGTAACCTAATTTCTGATTTCGGGGCAAATTTTGTTTTAAATTTATATATCTTTGCGATTATTTGAGGTAAAAGGCTACTTGGAAGTAAAAGACTGAACCAAAAGTAATAATAATAATAATAATAGTTTTATAAGAAGAATCATCGGTTCTTAAATTACGAAATTAAATAATTGAATCGCATTGTCAGACGTATAAGATTTATAAATTTATCAAGAGAGCCTCACGTTTTTATTATTTGTGATATAAATTTGTAGAAGAATTTTTTAGAGAGAATTATTTAATCTCGTATTCCCATTAAATTACACGATACATTACTTTTGAAACAAAGGGCGTTAGCCGAGAAGGTCTATTAACTTCATTTTGGCATTTTGCGTTCAAAACTATGTCAGTTCACTTTTCAAACTGTTGCTACTAAATATTACAGCCCTGTATTATATTTAAAGAAATTAAATAATGGTTTTGGTTTATTAGATTACGGCAAAGCACTCGAGGGCTATCTGCCTTAAAATTAAATAAAGAATAATCTGCATAAATATATGTATGTTTCTCGCATTGTGATAAAACAACGGTACCTAGACCCATCCAATTTTGAATAACGTACATTTCCACCCGAATATGGGCATCTCGAAGCCGAGATTTGGAATTTGTTTTATTATCTGTTTCATATTTCGTAAAACTTCAATGAATTTTTTATTAAGAAACTCAACGATTTCAAAGGCAACATTGTATGCAAAATAATAATATAAAAAAAATATCTCCAACGGGCGAGACTGTGTATCGGAAATTCTAAAGATATGCTAATTTAAAATTTATTTTGCGGTATTGCTGTTTAACTGAAGTTTTATAGTTTAAGTGCGAAGAACATGATATTTAAAAATAAAGGTAACCCACAAACCGTTAAAAAAACGCCCCTTTGGGCGTAATGTAAAATCAGAAAGATTTGCATTTTCAGATTTTTATGTTTGCATTTATTATTTTTTTATTTTTCTCGTTTTAATTCATTAATGCTCTTATAGGTAAACGTTCATTTTGTAAAAAATTCTATTTTTTATTCAATAACTGCTCTAAAACGGAAATTCTTAAATCCCTTTATGTATGCATCCACTTTGTAACTGGTAATAAATTTGTTTCTTTAGAGTCAGAGTAAGGCCTTTATCCCAAAACATCAAGAAGATTTCTCCCCACGCTAATGAGAGCCATTACCCATTGTCGTCAAGATTGCATGGACCCTTGTCCCCTGATGCATTGGGGGTTGGAAGACATACAAAAATACGGGCTAGTCGTTTTTGGCGCTTTTTTTTCGATAATACAAAAAACAAGAGACTGTCCTTTTTCGAGGGTACATTTAAACTAACAAAAATCCGTAACGAACCGTTAAGAGACCTGCATAAAAGAACGAGAAAATCCGTTAAAGGGTTAAGCATTCACAATTGAGCAGCCATCAACATTACTACGACTCTATAACTGAAGTTCAGAGCTTAAAGTTGGCAGACTGCCCCAAAACATAGATTACGTCATTTAACGCTCTGAGAGGAGAACACAAGCTAATAAAGAAAAGAAAATCATATTAATCGTTGCATCTCGTGACATTCGGAGGTATAAAATATACAAGATCAAATATAAGCACAGTTGTGAAGATTTCATTACCTGGTTGAAAGAATTTGAAATAAATACTCACACATGTTGGATACTCCGCAAAAATATCCATGTGAAATATTACTTAATAAGATGAAGAAAGAAATACAGTCAAAAGTCGTTAATCCGGACTCGTCGGGACTTCGGCGATTCCGGATTATCGATTTTTCCGGATTATAGATCATCAGTTTAAATCTCGTAAGATGGCATGCAGAAATTCTAAAATTAAAAATATGAAACCGTAATTTATGAAATAAAGAACAATTATGATCTAAAGGGTATCAAAATTTGCAAAAAGAAAAAGCTTAATATTTATTTGTTTACTTTATTAAACATTTCTTTCAATGTAAGTTGTTTAAGTTTTGCTTCGTTTCATGTGATAATACTTTCTCTTTAATTCTATTAAACAGACATAATTTCTTGTTCAGTTACAAAGTTCCGCCGTTCAAGTCCTATAATTGCTGTGTCAAGAACACCGACTAATTTGTCAATCGAAATTTTTTTGTTTTCAATAAACTCTGTCACGTTTCTTCGCTATCGGAAGCGAATTATAATGACGAGGAACTTGTTTTAAATCATATCAAAGACGGAGCATATCGAGATGAAATACTACATTTGGTAAGGAATTATAAGCCAAATAAAATAAAAACATCTGCGCTGAAGATAAGGATAGTGCTGACAAATCAACTTCCAATTCATTACGCGCCCGCCGCCGAGCAGCGTGAAATTGATAAACAGATTTCGGATTTCAAAACATACTTTCGCTTTATATCCTTTACATATTAACAAATATATATCGGAAATTCTATTTGATATAATCGAAAGTTTAAGCTTACCTTTATAAAATTGCTCTTACAGTCTGCAAAAAATAATAAGCCGGATGCAATTCGAAAATTAAGGAACAACGCAATCATCAACATTAACTGAAATAGATAATTAGATAATTTTAGCTTATACGTCCATTATACATAAAATGCGCACGCTAAAACGTATTCTGCACTTGCGCACACTCATATGCGCAGTCGTAAAAGGTCTTACGCGCACGCGTGAACGCCTCTGCGCATGTGTCAACGCGGCGCATGCGCAGAAAGTTTTTAGTTTTGATGTCCTGATTATAGATCATTCCGAATTATGGGTGTCCGAATTAACGACTTTTGACTGTATATAATAAACATCTGAGTCCAAATGCTATCTTTACATAAAACTATGCATATGAGAAAAATATTTACACCAATTACATATGTAAATAGAAGTCAGCACTTTTTATTGCAGTCTATATGAAAAAGATGTTCTATAATAATAGCCAATGCAGAATATTATTCAAAGTGAACTTTACTAATTTGTATTCGTTTAGTGTGTTCAATTTCACATTTACTAACTGCTCGCTCTTAAATGTACTGAGGCGTAGCTAGGGTTTTCGGCGCCCGGGGAAAACTGAAGTTTTTGAGCCCCGTTCTGTGTGCCACGAATGGAAGCACTTCATTCTAAAGTTTCGTACCATCAATTTAGCGCCTCCTGGATGCTTCACCTTGCCCCACCCTAGCTACACCACTGAATGTGCTGTCTACACAAGAAATACTCATCAAACAGAATGAATTTATGAATTTAGCTTATTCACAACGAATGCATTCAATTTATTTACATATAGCTTTTAATGTTAACAATGGATATAATCAAATCATACACGACATGAATTCTGAATCTTACACTTTCAAAATCAAAAGAATGCAAGCACTAAAAGAAGAAAACACTGGATTCATTGTAATGCTTCCAGTCCCTTTCAGCTCAATAAAAATAAAACTATACACTTGAATTTTCTTGTTATTAAATGCATAATGTTCGAGGCTAATTGTAGCTTGAGTCATTTTCTCGATGTAAAGGGCGATAAGATGCCGTGAACATCAATCCAAATATCAATGCGTGATAAAAATCGCGAAAGTGAAATGTCGGCGATTAATTAAACTCATTAAACAAAAGCACTATGAGATTTTCTGCTATTACGCCAAACATTTATAACTGCGAAACAAAGGCAAATTAAAACGTAAACAGGTTACGTTCATGGACCTTATAAGAAATAGACTAACCCAAACGGGTTTTCTCCCTCGTCTGAGGCGTTGACCAGGAATAAATAGAAGGGCTAGCTCATTTCTTTGTTCGACTCCTCGCCGACGCGAGCCTAATGGGGGGACGTAACAGGCAATAATCTGACGTCACTGTGATGCCACCTGTCCTGATTTCCCGCGTTTAAAACAGTAGTTTCATTGAGCTGCGAGACGATTTTCTAGAGGTTACATATCCCAAATTAATTTTAATAATATATATATATCTGTTTTCTAATAATGTATATATTTAAAATAATTTATATATATGTAATTTTAGTCAGTTTTTATTTTAAATTCTATATTGTAAAGTATCGTTTACGTAATATGGCTTTTTGCGCTGCAGTAACGTGCCGTAGCACTTACAGAAGTATGAAAGGATGAGATATTTTATTTCATGGGACCAAAGGATCCAAATGAGAGTTTGCTTTTGACGAAAGAATGGATACACAAATGTCAAAGAGAAGATTCTATTAATGTGAAGAACGGAAAAATCTGCAGCGAACATTTTCTATGCAGTGTTTATGAAGATGATAGGAAAAATCGCTTGTTTGGATAGCCACAAAAAGAAACTGTTGAAATGGAATGCTGTGCCGAAAGTAAATTATGATGACAATAATAAATCGAAATTGATGATGACAATAATAAATCAAATTTTAATGATTTTGAAATAAAACTCACAAATGAAAATGTAGATCATCCTGAATGTTTAAGGATAAACAAGAATGCATTGATAATTTGAAGAACAAAATAATATCCTTAGAAAATTGTATTAAAGTATTGAAAAATAGAGAAAAGAAAAATTTTAGAATGTTTGTTCAGCGACAAAGAAGGTGAACGACATCTAGACAGAAATTGGTATCAGAAATTAAAATCTCAAATAGCGAAATTAGGGGGGGGGAGCACCAATCGGAGAATTTGGAAAAATGTCTAAAGCCTATTTTTATAAAGACGCAGATTAATGCATTACTGAAAAAGAAGAAAAAAATCAGGTGGACTAATAAAAATATTTCACGTTGCATCGTCATAAGAGCTCTGTCATCTTAAAGCTATGATTTTTGGAAAGAAAAAAAAAATAAGAAAAAAATTGGAATATCTTTACCTAGTATTATCAAATTAAAGAAATGGTGTTTATTTTATTTTTTAGTGTGGTCCAAGAATTCAAAGTAATGTTCTTACTCTAAAGAAGGAAAGAGGCGAATATTTGTATTCTGTAGAAAAAAATATGTGTTCTCAGTTTCGACGAAATGCATATAGATTGAAAACTCTGCTATGACTCTAAACTGGACTAAGTTGGTTCTTTTCAAAATGTGCAGTTTATTTTAATCAGAGGTCTCATTTCGCGCTCTGCCTCAAATTACTGAGAAACCGCGTTTTAGATAGAGGATTTGTTTTAGAAGATGTAACTGTTTTAAATTTTGATATTATTAAAGAGGTTTTAAACAGAGATTGGGAAGAAATCAAATTGTGTCACAAACTAAAACCAAATTATTTAATGGTCAATTGAAACGAGAGACAAAAAGTCGCTCCAGAGAAAACATTATTTTCAAAAAGTACCCCAAAAGGTATACTCTACCCCGAAGGAAATCAGAAAGCATCTGACTTCTATGAGTTAATCGATAATATCTTCGGTATTATGAATAGTACCAAGATAGTACCAACGAGAATAACAAGTATTTAACAAACTAATTTTGTTAAGTACTTGTTAAAGTTATTCTTATTGTATCCTTTGTAACTAATTATTGATTAGATTTTATCTAGAGTGCTAGATTAGCACTCTAGATAAAATATAATAGTATAAAACATCAAAGTAATTGGCATAAAAAGACCTGCTTCCTTTACTCACACTTTTGAAAAATTAAATAACTGTTTTAGGTACTCTGAATAAAGCTATTTTGTCAAAATTAAGGTAACAATCTTATATACATTTATTTAATTGTAATATAAATATAAGTATAAATTACAAAATTATTTAAAAAATATCTATTATATTGAATCGGAAGAGAATTATAACAATGTAAAATTTACAATTAGGCAAAAAATCAAACGTAGGTTAGCAGAAATGTTGCCATATATGTTTAAACCTATGTCAATGTAAAGTTGTTTTTTGAGTAAATTTAAATAGCTGCTATTATAGTTATCTTAGAAGCAGTATAAAAATTCTCTCAGTTAGCATGCAAATAAAGAAATGATTAGAAATAAACGTGGATTAAATAAAAAAGCATGCAAATAAAGAAAGCAAGTTAGCATGCAAATAAAGAAATGATTAGAAATAAACGTGCATTAAATAAAAAAAACCTGCAAATAAAAAAAAAAAAACCCACGGAACTTTATGTTAAAAGAGTAGCACATTTTATCTATTATTTTAAAATTGAGTAAGCATTATTAAATTTTTTAATGGTTCAGTCTAAAATGCATAAAGCAGTAACATTGCCTCTTCCAAATTATAGCTATTTTTCACACACAACTCATTTTAAACGCTGGTTCAAAAACGCTAATTTTCAAGCTGTGAATTATATTGGCGCGCTCAGTGTCATCATGGCTACGTCATCACTTCTCACTTTCTGCTTCAGGGGGAAAAGATCTATGAGCTAGCCCTTCTCTTCTAAGTCCTGGGCGTTGCCGGCTGTCACCTTGATCACATCCGGAGGAGTAGGGACGACTTGCAGAATTTAACATTGGTTGCCTATTGCAGTGTGTATAATTGTCAAGATAAAGCTAGTTGTAGCGCCTCATTTCACAAATTAGAATTTCTACATATTTTCATTTTTGAAATTGAGATTGATTTTTAAAAATTTAGCATATTTATCAAGCATAATTAACGTTCCAAATAATTATAAAGCTAGTGCATGATTTCAGGGCTGGATATTTTTTTTTTAGCTTTTCCTATGCTGTAAGAAAATTTGTAAATACTTCTTTTAGAAAATAATATTTTAAATATGAACTAATAGAAAATTTCAAACAAGCAATTTTCTCTTGCAATTTTTATGCTTTTTATTGGTGTAAATAAATAAAAAATATTAAAATATTTAAAACGAATTTTTGAAAGTTTTGTTTAAAATTCTAATTTGTGCTGCTTTTTTAAAATTATAGATGAGTATTGTACTATGATTCTAAACTAATAAGTGGACTGTATAGCAAAAGAACTAACTAATTTATTTACAGTAATTAACTATTCAGATCTAATACATGCTCTGGCATGTTGCTTAGCGGAATCCCAGATGGCAAAGTGAGAGTTTCTCTCCCTATCCAATAGGTGGCGCTGTATTCTAACTTAACATGCCGCCGCCCGTTGAAATTACAAATTTCAACATGCAAATTACAAACAAACATACAATTTAACAATCCAAGAAAAAGTAATTCTACGCTACAATATGAAAGATGATAGATAATTTCATCATGAATATAATATAAAATAATGCAACATTTTAAAAACATAAACATTCACTATGCTAAATTGAACTTATTCTTAAACAGTTACATTTTAATATAAAGCACAATTTTCAATAAGAACATAATAATGTAAGCTAAGCATTATTATCCTGGATAGGTAATAAACAAATTTTACTAATACATCGAATATACACACCATTTGATGTTTTCACTTTAACAACTCTGGCCTTATAATCTTTACCAGGTAAAACTTCTAGAATTCTAGCTAAAGACCATTTAAATGGGGGAAGATTATCTTCCTTTAATACAACTAACATACCTACCTTTAAATTTTCTTTATTAATAAACCATTTGGTGCGTTGTTGTAGATGATTTAAATAATCAGTTTGCCAACGTTTCCAAATAACTTGAATGAACTTGGTAATAACTTGCCATTTAGAAAGTCTATTATCTGTAAGATGAGACAAATCTGGTTCAGGATATGAAGTAATGGAACGTCCAATTAAAAAATGACTCGGCGTTAAGGCTTCAAAGTCATTCGCATCTGCTGATAAAGGTAAAATTGGACGAGAATTGAGAATACCTTCAATCTGTGTGACAACAGTCCAAAATTCTTCTAAAGTTAATTTATAACTGCCGATTGTACGTTGAAGATGATATTTGAATGACTTAATACCTGCTTCCCATAAACCACCGAAATTTGGTGTTCTAGGTGGAATTAGTTTCCAATTTATACCTTCAGATGTTAAGAAATCTGCTATATCAGAATTAGATTTAAGGACTAAGCTATGCAACTTTTTCAGTTCTGATTTTGCACCAACCATATTAGTACCGTTATCTGACATTATGGTATTACATTTTCCACGTCTAGCAATAAATCTTTTAATAGTAGCAAGTAATGAATCTGTGGTTAAATCAGTTACTACCTCTAAACGTATTGCTTTAGTAGCTAAACATATGAATATAGTAACGTACACGTTTGCATAATTACCCTTTCTCTGATTTTTATACTTAATGAGAAATGGACCAGAAAAATCGAGTCCACAAGTATTAAATACAAACCCTGGGTTAACTCTTTCACCAGGTAAATTTCCCATAAGTTGTTCACATACAATTGGTTTAACCTTAAAACATGTTACACATTCATGTACAACCTTTCGAGCTATATCTCGACCATTAATAACCCAAAATTTACTACGAACCTGATGCAATAGTGCTTGAGCACCAAGATGTAAATATTTAACATGATAATACTGAAAAATTAATCTAGTAAATACATGATCTTTTGGCATTACATAAGGAAACTTTTGGTTGTAATTAAGATTACTGTTGGCAAGTCTGACTCCTACTCTCAAAAGAGAATCATTATCTAGAATGGACATAAAAATGTTAACTTACTTTTGGAAGAAACACAATTCTTATTTTTTAAAGATAAAATATCCTTGCTAAAATGTTGTAACTGTACATACCTGATCATGATTTTCTCAGCATCATCCAATTCTTTAACTGTTAGAGAACCTATTAAATTTTTTCCCTTACAATTGGCTATAAATCTACAAACAAAACTTAACACACGAATTATACGAATATAGTTATTACTAATGTTAAGAATATGATCTAAAACAAGGGAATTAGAGTTCACATTTAGGTTAACTATGTCATTATCCTTAAGTTTGAGTTCTTTGACGTATTCCACATTATCCATATCAGATGAAATTAATTCACAAGGATTAGTCAAAAACCTCTCCTTAGTCAAGAAAGTTGGTCCACACCACCATAAATCATTATGAAGAAGATCTTTAGGTCCAGCTCCACGTGATATCAAATCAGTTGGATTATTGTGAGTGCTAACATGGTACCACTCATGAACCGCACTCATGCTTCGAATAACAGATACTCTATTAGCAACAAATGTCTTTAGTTGATAAGGTTACTTCTTAATCCATGCTAACATTATTGACGAATCAGTGAAGTAATACACCTTCACTATAGGCAGCTGAATGGCCTCTAGTATTCTTTTCATTAGTTTTACCAACAGAACTGCACCACAAAATTCCAAACGAGGAATGGTAATTGACTTCAGAGTTGACACATGAGACTTGCTGCACAGAAGTCTTGATGAACATTCATTTGAAGATGACATACATTTCACATAAATTGCAGCACCATAGGCTTTCTGACTAGCATCACAGAATCCTATAATTTCTATTTGTTGTAATCTATTGGTTAGAACAAATCTAGGGATGCGATAATCGTTGACTATTTTGAGACTATGCAGAAATTTCTTCCATTCTTCAAAGTAATTTTTAGGAAGAGGTGTATTCCAATTTAATTTTAGAAGCCAAAGGTTTTGTAGAAATATTTTAGCTTTTGTCGTAACAGGTCCAATTAAACCTAACGGATCAAAGAGGCGACCTATCGTTGATAAGACATCTCTTTTCGTGCCTGTTTCTTTAAAGTCAGGTATCTTTAAATCGTAAGAAAAACAGGGAATGATCTAGCAATCATGAAAGAAGTTCAAGGGCTGAAGAAGATGAGACGGACATGCGTTGGAAGATATTTCAAATCACATAAGATTTAGAAAGGAAAATAATCCATAAAATCATTAAGGTTGGAAGCATAAAAATCTGCTCAGTATAAGTTTCATTAATTCAGTACATATAATTTACTGTTGGAAAACGCTTTCCTTAGTAAAGGCTAAAAGCTAAGAACTGGAAAATTTTTTTATCTAGTAGGAGAAAGATGTGACAAGAAAGTGGGAGGCTAAAGTAGTTTATAACAAAACTTTTAAGGTTATAATTAAAAAAAAAAAATACAGAAATTTGTTAAATAAAAGAAGTTGACTAGAGGCCATGCAATATTCCTTTAACAAATACCAGAAGTAAAATTTTAAAATAATCTAGAAATTTAAGTATTTCTTTAAGTTCTGTTTTGCAAACATATGTTGGGCATAATGTTAATTTGCACGTGTTCTAAAGCTGAGCATAAGTTGGAAGTTTTATACGAGATTTTTGGGGGTGCTAATTCTTCATGCTTATATAGCAAGTGTGTTAATAATCATTGGTCTTTTCCCAATGTATTAAAAAAAATGTAAACATCTACTACACATTCTTACCTGCATGAAAAAAAAATGTTTTCCAAGTGATTCATTTTTCCAAATTCCTCATTACATACATAAATTGCACACATCATGCATTAGAATTATCAAATAGTGTAGTTGAATTTAAAATAATAAAATGGCAATAAAGGTGAAGAAATAAATGGGCCTAAATAGATTGTAATATCAATGAACATTTTTAATGACAGAGATTAACTTAAACATAGTTGCGTACAGCAGAGAAAAAAGGGCGAAAAAGTAAGAATGGTATACATATACATACATACGTAATAAACAGTTACGTCATCATTCATCACCGCGCGGATAAACGCGAACGGCGCATGCGTCAGGAGAAGCTCTCTTAAGCTAAACGTCGTATTATAATTTATGATACAACAATCCCCCTTTCGACGTTTGGCGGCTGAAAAAAAAATAAACATTAATCATTTACTGTTATTCCAAATAATTTACAGCACTTAGAATGTTTCGAAGCAGTCAATGTTTTTGTCAGTACATCAGCAGGCATTTTCGCTGTTGGCACATATTTAACGTCTATTTCATTTCTTTCATAAATTTCACGAATGAAATGATGTCTAATATCTATGTGTTTAGTGCGTGAGTGATAAACAGCATTTTTCATAAGCTTTTGTGCACCTTGATTATCACAATATATAATGGTTGGATAATCAGCAGTAAAATTTAATTCTTTAAGGAAACGACGTAAATAAACTGCTTCTTTGGCACTTTCTGAAAGACTGATGTACTCTGCTTCAGTACTTGATAATGCGACAATTTGTTGCTTTCGTGATTCCCATGTTATTGGATTTCCAGCAAACTTGAATAGGTAACCTGTATACGATTTTCTAGTATTAACATCAGACGCCCAGTCGGCATCGGTATATCCAATAAGTGCTTTTCCAGTCTTTCGAAATTTTAAACAATAATTTTTAGTTCCTTTTAAGTATCGAAGAACGCGCTTTGCAGCCAACCAGTGTAATTTTCCAGGATTGTTATTAAATTGGCTCAGGTGACTGACGGCATATGTAATATCCGGCCTAGTAAACACAGAAAGATACATAAGCGAACCAATTAGACGGCGATAAGGTACATTGTTCATTTCTTCCTTTTCAGTTTCAGAAGGACACATTTCTTTACTTAATTTTATACTAGGATCTAAAGGAGTTGCTACTGGTTTTGCATCTTGCATATTAAACCTTCGTAGAATATTATCAACATATTTCTGCTGAGATAAACTAACAGAATTATTATTTACATCTTGATTAAATTCTATTCCAAGACAATAATGAAGTTTGCCTAAATCTTTAACATGAAATTCTTTAGAAAGATAACCTTTAAGTTCAGCATATAAATCATAGCTATTTGTTGCTATTATTAAGTCATCAACATATAAAATTAGAATTAACTCACCTTCAGATGTTTTCATCCTGTATACACACTAATCTGATTGTAATGGTTGTAATCCAAAGTTTTTGAGTTTTTTGTCTAATTTTTCATACCACTGTCTTCCACTTTGTTTCAAACCATAAAGAGACTTTTGCAAAGCATAAACATAATCAGGATTATTTTGGTCTTCAAAACCTTTAGCTTGTTCCATGAAAATTTCTTCTTTTAAATCTCCGTTAACATAAGCCGTAACAAAATCTAGTTGATATAACATAAGGTCTTGTTCAGCACTGTATGCAATCACAGTTCTTATAGAACTTGCTCTGGCTACTGGAGCAAAGGTTTCATTAAAATCAATTCCAGGTTCCTGTGCAAATCCTCTAGCAACCAATCGAGCTTTTCTCTTTTGAACTGTTCCATCTGCATTATATTTCGTTCTAAGAACCCAGCGACATCCTATTACCTTTTTGTTCTGTGGTCGCTTTACTAATTTCCATGCACCATTTTTAACAAGTGCTTCATACTCACTTTGCATAGCCTTATGCCATTCTTCAGCATAACTTCCATTTAATGCTTCTTCTAATGTCGGATTTGTATCTTCTTCAGCAATTTGTGCTTCTTCCTTTTCTATGTTTATATTGTTGTACTCCTTTTTTGGTCTTCCTGGCTTCCCAGTCTTGACTTTCTTTGGACGACCTGCCCCCCTTTTAATCTGCATTTCAGGTAGTACTTCGGAATCAGAATCTTCATTATCAGATGATTCAGCAGATGCTTCTGCCATATTTGAGGGGTCTTCTGTTATTTCATCAGCCGATATTTGATTTACATTCAGAGGTTCTTCCTTCTTTTTATCAGGAATATTTTCGAGAAATAAAACTTCTAAATCTTTATCATAATTAGTACAGTTTTCAAATTCATCAATGAATCTAACATCTCGGCTTAAAACGATTTTTCTGGAAATTTTATTCCACAGCCTGTATGCTTTCGATTCATTTGAGTATCCTACAAATACGTGTTCTTCTGATCGAGGATCGAATTTCCCTTTAGACCTTTTATTAAGTACAAAACATTTTTGTCCGAATACTTTGAAGTGAGATACAGTTGGCTTGATGCCAAAAAATAACTCATAAGGTGTTTTGTTTACTCCCAGGCTTCGATTCGGGCAACGATTACGAATATAAACAGCACAGTTCAAGGCTTCAGCCCAAAAGGATTGGGGAAGATCACTTTCTAGTAACAAACATCTGGCCATTTCAGTTAAAGTGCGGTTCATGCGTTCAGCTCTCGAATTCTGTTGAGGAGTCATTGGTGCAGAGAATTCTCGTTTAATCCCACATTCTTGAATATATTTATTAAATTCTTCTCCGTGATATTCGAGACCGTTATCAGTCCGAAGGATTTTTATTTTCTTTCCTAGACGATTTTCGACCGCAGCTTTGTATTTAATGAATGCATTTTTCACTTCATCTTTAGTTTTAAGAAAACTGACACTTCGACATAACGCGATTTGTCGTCTATGAAAGTAACAAAATAACGCGAACCAGCATGGGATGGGACTCTCATAGGTCCACACAAATCTGAGTGAATCAAGTTCAGTAATTCATCACTTTGAAATTTTGATTCTTTTTGAAAAGGTTGCACAGTTTGTTTACCTCGGATACAGACTTTGCAGTCTTTTAGAGATTCAGTGTTATTAAAATTTAAATTTCTAACCATGTTATCAGACTTAAGTCTTTTCAAATCAGACTCATTTAAATGACCTAATTTAAGATGCCACTTTACAAAATCACTTACCTGTGCTATTGCAGCTGTTTCAGTGCTTGGATGTATATAATAAAGGTCACCATGACGAATAGCCTGCACTAGTATAGATCCATTTGGTTCTATTATTCTAGCATGTCGTTCTGTAAAAATCACTGAACGATTATTTGCAGTAGCTTTAGATGTTGACAGCAAATTACATTTTAATTCCGGAACACATAACACATTTTTGAGCGTAAGTTTAATTGTCTTATTTCCGTTAGGTACTGTAATAAGGACAGTTCCAATTCCTGTAATTTTTGCTGTTTTGTCAACTGCTAACTTTATGGTTGAATTCGTTCGAGGGTAAAATTCTGAAAATAACCTTCTGTCATTGCACATGTGAGATGTACAGCCACTATCTAAGCACCATAAGGATGTCTTCTGATAAGCATTGTTTACTGCTAAACTAATCTGCTCTTCATAATTAGAAGCCATCATAGAACCTTGATTTCCCTTATTTGATTGCGCATATTTTCTATCAGCTATTTTCTTTCTGCATTCAGATGCCTTGTGCCCAATTTTCGAGCAGTAATTACACTTCAAGTTTCGAAAATTTCTTTCAGCTGGAAAATTTTTGTTTGAATTTACCTTCCATTTTTCATTTTTCTTCTGTTCTTGATTTCTTCTTTTATAATCAGTATAGTATGCATTCTGTGAATCTTGAGACGTTTTCCCTTTTCTTGCTTCCCATTCTTCTAACATTTTGATTTTCAAAGATTCGGGACTAGGTAACTGATCTCTTGATTCGATGGCGCATCTAAAATTTTCAAAATTTTCTGGAATACTGTAGAGCAGAAGAATGGATAATAAATCATCAGCTATGTCAATTTCCATTTGTTTAAGCTTATCAACTAGTTCGAAGAAATTATTCACATGTTCAGACATCGTTTCGCTTTCCGCCATTTTTCTAAATAAAAGCTGTTTTAATAATGTAGCCTTCTTCGCAGGTCCTTTCGATTCATATACGGCTTTGAGTTTATTCCACACAGCTTTTGATGTCACACAATGCTTTATATGACACAGTTCACTAGAATTAATAGCAAGAATTATATCTGCGCGAGCTTTTTGATCAGCTTGGAGCCATTTATTTTCGTCTTCGATTCCTTCAGCAGGTTTTAGCACTTTACCGGTTGCATAATCCCAATGGTCGTTTTTAATCAATACTGCTTCTATTTGTAATTTCCAACTGTCAAAATTATCTTTTCCGAGCTTTTCTGTAATAGTCAAATGCGACATAATGTAATACAGTCTCTCACAGCCAAAAACCAAGATTGAACAATATAAAAATAGGCTTAACTGAACGCTGATCAGTTCTTACCGTTGATTAGACGTAACAGTTCTTGCACTGAATTAGGCTTAAGAGTTCAATGCTCAAAAACTTCAAAATGTTCATTTTAAAATAAGTATTTTGCTAATTAAGGACAGTTGAAACGTTCCTGGGCCCATAACCATTGAAGAAATAAATGGGCCTAAATAGATTGTAATATCAATGAACATTTTTAATGACAGAGATTAACTTAAACATAGTTGCGTACAGCAGAGAAAAAAGGGCGAAAAAGTAAGAATGGTATACATATACATACATACGTAATAAACAGTTACGTCATCATTCATCACCGCGCGGATAAACGAGAACGGCGCATGCGTCAGGAGAAGCTCTCTTAAGCTAAACGTCGTATTATAATTTATGATACAACAAAAGGGACAATGTGCTTTTATTTATTTGCAACATGGCGTCATTATGGAGACACTTGAGTCACACCCATATTTACTGCCCAGTTCAAACTTTTTTCATGCTTCCCATTCTCATCGTAATTTGCTCTGAAGGCATGAGATTTAAGTTAAATTTGAGATTTTCCTTCAGATCATGCATATTCAGGTAAGTACACAGTATTCAGGTAAGTACACAGTATTCAGGTATATACACAGTAAGCTAATAACCTCATGATTTAAAAATGAAATCTGCTTTTTCTACCACTGCAGGAAACAAATGAAGAATAATTTTTGAATAAATATTTGATTATTCATTTGCAGTGGAGTAGCGAGCATAA
The DNA here is from genome assembly GCF_044657685.1 of Stegodyphus dumicola. Lineage (NCBI taxonomy): Eukaryota > Metazoa > Arthropoda > Arachnida > Araneae > Eresidae > Stegodyphus > Stegodyphus dumicola. The sequence goes on from NC_140768.1 coordinate 151,113,566, forward strand.
CTGGCGCCTGGGACAAAATACCTTTTTGGCGTCCCCCTTCCCCGAAAAAAAAAAAAAAATTATATGATAAAAATCTTGTTTGGGGACCATTTGATGAAAATCTTGTTTGGAGACTGGGGCATCATACATCCCCTTGCCCCCTTCTCGCTACGCCACTGCTCATTTGATAAATAGTATATAAAAGTAAAAATACCTCAGAGCTTTGTTAACTAAGAAAAGGGTCTAAGTGAAAGTCTTTCATAAAAGGGAAAAATTTTGTGGCAGTTGCACTAGTATTTGAAAATTCAGCATACACAGTTAATAACATTTGAGATTCTTTTACTCATTTGAAAAACTGAGTTATGAGAAATGCCCTTGAATGCAATAAGGATAATTTCTTTAAAGTATGATAGAAAATTTGTTCATCCTAAAGCATTGTAACAGCAAGTTTTAAATTTATTTCATGTCTATTTCATTGAAGCAGGAAGAAAAAACAACACAGAAAGCTTTTAACCTTTGTTTTCAGAGTATATTAAAACTATTCAGAAACCATGAAAAGCAGATTAAAAAACAATCCAAATGTAAATTTTACATCCTGCTTCTTGTTTTTGAAACTTCATCAATTTGTCGTTCCTTCAGGAAACTGCTAGTGAGGTACCATTTTGAAAATGTTTCCCAACATCCAAAATGTTTAAATGCCATCAAGAAATATTATGTGTTAGGAAGGTGTGTTAGTTTGTGCAATTCTCTGATAATTTTGCAAGCGAAAACATGTTACTGTCTACATGGAGAGAACTACAGTAATGCATTATATATTACAGATATATGATGTTTAATGAGCACAATGTTAAATTTGCACATTTCTGATTTTTTTAACACAAAAACAGATAACTATATACATAGGAAGAACAACAGTAACATATCATATAAATATATAGTAGGTGCCACTTAATGTAATGCGATCACACTTAATATCAATTGGATACTGTTACTGAAGTCCCATTCTTTTCTATATAAAAATATGGAAAAATATATCACTTATCATGATCAACAACAGTTGATTTATCAAAATATTCAGAATAAATTCTTAAAACCAAAATTACCAAATAAATTTAAAACACATTATGAAAATTGCCACGTAAGAGATTGTTACCGGATATCTCAGTTTCATTTTAGTCAGCTTTAGTTTTATGCAGATTTTCAATTACTCGAGCAATTTGGAGGGAGATCAAACATATGTCCCTCTCCTTCAGGGGCAGAAAAAAACAAGTTTGCAGAATTTTTCATCCCTCAACAGAAATTCCCCGAAAATAGGTACAACCAATAAAGGTTGCCTAATTTGAAATTTTATATTGGGGAGTTGTCTTCCAATGAAGCATGCCCCCTAGCATCGGTCAAATAATTTCCAGAAACTTTATGAACTGCTCATAAGCAAACTTTTGCATTTCCCGAATTAAAATGCTGTGAAAATGCCTATTTATGTTTCTAGTCATATTTTATTTATAATTAAATTGGTTAATTTTCACTGCTATTTTGAATGATATTTTTTTCTCATCGCTTAGCGTTATCAATATAGGCGACGAGACAAAAACAATCTTATTAAGTGCACATATTACGTAGACTTGCCCAAGACAAAAAACCACCCCACATATACATATATATGTTTAATGGGTAAGAATATATTTCAGGGTGTCCCTTGGCGAAAATTGGCGATTAGCCAGCAAGGCACAATTTCAAGATGGCCGCTACACAAAAGCAAAGTAACAATTCAAAGAATTGCAAACTCAGTGTCCATGCACACATGGATCTATTTTCACTTAAAACATCAGAGAATTGTATAAATTCGGCACTGTCCCTTTGTCCATGTACACATCGATCTATTTTTACTTAAAATCTGAAGAATGATGACATCATATAATGTTAAAACAAAGCTACTCATCACCAAAATTGGCCCACCAGCGGCCGAGCGGTAAAGTCGCTGAACACTGGTAGATCGGTCCGAGTTTCGAATCCCGCGAACGGGCTGGCTACATGGGCGTTTTCGTGGTTTTCCCCATGTGTAACGTGTATACGAGCCAATTTCCCTTAGAAAGTCCTCCACGAAGGCATCCATCCCCTCAGGCGAGATAGCCCTCGTGTGCTTTGCCATAATTAAATACACACCATCACCAAAATTGATGAACAAAAATGAACAAAATTTGTAGCCAATCAAAGCCCAATAAACTGCATTTTAAATCAAACAATGAAGTAACATAAATACATGTTATCGCATGTAACCACTACAAAAAGAAAATATCGACTTAATATGTTTAGAAATTTCTGTGTCTTCAGTCTGTGGCACGCAAAATTCCTTAATGGCATCCAAAAACTTTTTAAAATTATCTTCTGAACTAGAATATGCATACTTCCCTCACCACATAAATTCACAAAAATATCCTCCATAGTGCCGGAGGGTTGGCAGCATTTCTTGCATGAACCTTTCTTGCGACAAACCCAATGAAAGCCATCTGAACGATCTTTATGTTTGACCATACGCATTTCCTTCGTACAAACAGGACACTTATAAAGACTACTAAGTAAACCTTCATTTACACACCAAATCAATTAATGTTTTTTTTTTTTTTTCCTTTCGTTTCAAAACATACAGAAACTTCAGATTAATCTCATCACATATAGCCATTTTATGGTGAACAGCACAAAATAAAGAAGGCAACATACTTCCTAACTGACATCCAACGCAGAGACAAGCCCTTATAAATACTTTCCCAATGGTGAAAATCACCACAATCACAGAACAAATCAAATCATAATAGGGTTTCCATAACATTCAACTACTCAGGTTACCATAAATGAAACAACCTGGCGATAATCCAAGGGACACCCTAAAATATAGAATAACCGTTTAATGTATCATATAAACCTTATTTAATAAATATCATTTATAAACTGTGTTTTCTGTTTATATGTTGCCAGTATTTGTTGACATGGTATTAAATACTAATAATTAGGTGATCTTTGTACTTTTTGATTATCAGCATCCTTCCACCACCAAAGTTGCAAATCTTTTTGACAAGCTAATACACAAAAGGCAACAGCCATTTTTAAAATGGTAGCGCACTAAAATTTTCATACGAAAGCAATCAATTAGTAAAATTTAAAAAGCAAGAAACATTGATAATAAAACAGTAACTTTTCTCAAGAAAGCTTTCATTTTTAGATTGATGCTTTTCCCATGTACAGAGCAATCTATTTTTGCTTTAAAAAAAAAGAGAGAGAGTTTTGCACAAACTCAACAACTGCACCGGCCAAACCAGACATGTGATGCACAATGCACAATGATTTTTGATGACATCATGAATTGGCACATTACTATTTTGGTGATACAGTCCGGACGCCCATAATCCGGAATGATCTATAATACGGACCTCAAAGCTACAAATTTTCTGCGCATGTGCATATGCGTTTACGCATGCTCGTAATACCTTTACGCATGCGCGTTTAATGTATAACGGATGGTATAAGCTAAGCTAAAATTATCTAATTATCTATTTCAGTTAATATTACAGATTGCGTTGTTCCTTAATCTTCGAATTGGATCCGGCTTGTTATTTTTTGCAGACTGTTAGAGCAACTTTATAAAAGTAAGCTTGAACTTTCGATTATGTCAAATAGAATTTCCAATGCTGGATACTGTCAAAGGATCTACAAAGCGGAAGCATGTTTTGATGTCCATCAAACAAAAAGTGAAATTGCTGCAAAAAATGGATAAAGGCATATCCTTTGTTTCTCTAACCATTCGGAAATCTGTTTATCAATTTCACGCTGCTCTGCGGGAGGGGAACGTCGCGGCGCGCAATGAACTGGAAGTTGATCTGTCAGCACTATCCTTATCTTCAGGGCAGATTTTTTTTCTATTCGGCTTATAGTTCATTACTAAATGTAGTATTTCATCTCGATGTACTCTGATATGATTTAAATCAAATTCATTATAAATATCACGAATACACATGAAATAGTTTTCTGGTTGCAATTTTCTAATTTCAACTATGCGCAATGTATGCTTTACGCATGCGCGCGTTGAAAGAAATGTTTAATAAAGTAAACAAATAAATATTAAGCTATTTTTTTGTAAATTTTGATACCCTTTAGATCATAACTGTTCTTTATTTCATAAATTACGGTTTCATATTTTTAATTTTATAATTTCTGCATGTCATCTTACCAAATTTAAACTGATGATCTATAATCCGGAAAAATCGATAATCCGGAATCGTCGAAGTCCCGACGAGTCCGGATTAAAGACTTTTGACTGTATACTACATTGCCTTATGAAAACTTATCTGTGATATTTTATTGAGGGTGCACATAATCAAAAAGTACTGTGATCTTTTCTAAAGGAAAGTTATAATAATTACCAATTTGCTCCCAACCCTATATGTAACATTTGAGGTTGGTGGAAAAGGATGAATTTATATATATGCTAGTAAACATTAGCATAAAAAAGTAAATTTCAATATTATTATTGAAATAGATTTCTAATTAATTCTTATTTATAAGAATTTTAAAAACTTGTATACTTATATCTAGTAATATATCATTCTAATTTTCAAACTTTCATGGCTCTCCTTTTTTCCAAAAATCATGGCCATTAAATAAATTACCGGAATCTTATTACCCTGAAAAGATGTAAACATTAATTGTGTTTAAAATTTTCGTGACTGGAACTTGCCATTATGTTTAACTTCACACTAAAATATTTATTTAAACATGTGATCAAAAGAAAGGTGAACATAAAGAAATCTTCATTGGGAAAACAGCTAGATTTTCCCAATGAAGATTTTTTTTAATGTAATTTCATTTTCAGATACCGCCTGTTCAACTTTTTGCACAATGTATGTGCACCACCTGCCAGATTAAAAAAAAAAAGTAGAATGATTAACAGTCTGATGCACATAACACCCATGCCTGATTAAGAATGGACACGTCTATCATTCATCAATTATAACAGTTGTTCCCTTTGCCCCGTGCTTTTTACTTAGCGGTATCAAAATATCCGCTGATCCGTTGTTTGCGGCGAAAATGTTTTTGATGAAGGCATTAATACTTCCTAGATGCATCAATGAAGACAATCATCTACCTAAGACAACTTCCTTAATTTAATGAAAATAATTCCATCTACTCATTGTTAGAAAAAAATTAAGAAAGCATGGAAATCAGACAAAATTATAGTAAATAAGCGAAGAATAAATTACATGTGTAAAGACGATAAGTATGATGCTACAACATGCAAAATTACCAACGCAATGTAAAAAACCAAAAACAACGTAACAGGAATAGTTTTGCTACCTCACCATACCAGACTCCCCTAGGTTATGGGATTACTATTACTATTTTTGGCAGTGTTTTCATTTACCAGGTTCTCTACGGGAGAACTTCTAACAAAGCACTTCCAGAAGTTACTGCATACGAAACATACTACAGCTGTAGCATTAGCAATAGTTTCAAATTCATCTTCTATACTTAGACTACTGCATACAAAACCTATAAAAAATAATATCAGACTTCTGAGTAATCTCAACATTTAAGAGGTAATTATGCAGGAGGTTTACTTATGATGAGAATGTCAAACATGTTAAAGTGCAATGCTTAAGAGACATAACAAAGCTACATCTCGCACATCTGGGCTGCTAAGAAAACACTTGTGGGGAAAAGAATGTTATTTTAAGAATTTAAATCGAACGTAAGTTACATACCTCATATAATGAGGCTTCTTTGCTGCATGGACAGATCCTTACTTAATATACCTTTTTGTCAAGACACGAGGCATCTCACTTACATAAAGAAACATAAGTTTCTTTAAATTCTCTCATTTGAATAATTTGTTACAAGTATCGGTTGTTTCTTGTGGAAATAATTATATGCCTATTTAATACATCTTTCAGTCTAAATGCCTTTTCACATACTTTACACACATGAGGCTTCTCTTCTGTATGAATTAGCAAGTGCTTTGTTAAATGAGGCTTTTGTCTAAATGACTTGTTACATAACTCACACACATAATTTTTCTCTCCTGTGTGAATACGCTTATGCCTGATCAAATTAGTGTTTTGACTAAATGAACGGTTACATACCTCACACATATGAGTTTTCTCTCCAGTGTGAAGAAGCATATGCTTCTTTAAATTGACCTTTAATCTAAATGCCTTACTACATATCTCACAAAAATGAGACTGTTCTCCTGTGTGAATAAGCATATGTATTTCTAAATCACACTTTAGTTTAAGTGATTTGTTACATATATGACACACATAAGGTTTTCCTCTTGTGTGAATAAGCATATGCTTGTTTAAATTACACTTCACTCTAAATGATTTGTTACATACCTCACACATGTAAGATTTGATTCCAGTGTGTACAAGTATATGCATATTTAAAGTACTCTTTTACTCTCTCACACATTATACTCTCACACACATGAGGTCTCTCTTCTATGTGAATAAGCATATGCTTGTTTAGATCACCTTTTAATGTAAATGACTTCTTATATACATAACATGGATGAGGTTTCTTTCCCGTGTGAATAAGCATATGCTTATCTAAATCAATTTTCCGTCGAAATAATTTATTACACATTTGACACATATAAGATTTGTCCCCAGTGTGAATAATTGTCTGCATGTTTAAATTCTATTTTAGTCTAAATGACTTGTGAGATACTTTATACAAAAGGTTTCTCTGTTGTGAGATTTTGCTTGCACTCTTATAAAACATTCCTCTCACTAAGCGACTTGTTATAGGGATGCTACACATGAAGTTGCTTCATCAAACATTTAAACATGAAATGGCCTTGCTACATGTCTCATGATGATGTGTTCTGAGTGGATCGAAAAATAGCTTGTTTAAATTTTACAAAAAGTAGTTGTTGGATGCTTAGCAGTAGTTTTCGGTTAATTAGCATATATACATGTGATTATCTTCATTAAAATATTAATGAATGCTCTGCGTGATGCTCATGTATTTCGTGATATTACGCTGATAGAGCACACACATTTAGTGATAAAACTTTTCATGGAGAACTTCATTAAAAGTTAGGAATGTATTTCCAACGAATACGACTTTTTTGTGTAGTTCTATCATACCATAACATCTACAATACCATAACATGACGTTCTGGAGTCTTTAAGTATCTCAACTTACTTATTTAAAATTTCTCCTAGTATACGGTACACAAGGGATTTGGCTACTTTATCATCAGCAGTAAACGCGACATTTATGATGAATAGTAAACTGGTCTAAACTAAGATTTTACCCTACTTTTCATATTTCATGCTAAATAATACGCATTGCACTAAACAAAAAGCGCATGTTATTCTCGTACATAAACTGCTGCTGCTCGATTTTCCTTCTTCTGTGCCGTCTGCTCTGACAGATACACAGTTGACAGATGTCTTGTTTTGCACCCGCTAAGTCTTTTTGCACGGACTTGCGAAAAATCAACCTTAGGTGGGATCATGGTTTGTACCAACGACTTCATATAACAGGTAGACTGCTCACCCACAGAGAATTCGACTGCTAGGGTGTCTCCAACATATACCACGTGACTTATGCTCTTGGTGAGTGATAGCTTAGGCTGTTCATCGCCAGTTTGGCGCGCTTTTGATATGGCAGGTGGTGTTTTTTGTTTCCGTTTGCTGGCAGTCGGCAGACAACAGCCTCGAATTAGGTTATTCGATTGTTTACAATTATTTTAAGATATAACTTAACCCCTTTTTTCCTGAATATTTTATCTATATTTTAATAATGGCTTTAAATTATTTGCGCCATAACTTGTTTAAATTTTACAAAAAGTAGTTGTTGGATGCTTAGCAGTAGTCTTCGGTTAATTAGCATATATACATGTGATTATCTTCATTAAAATATTAATGAATGCTCTGCGTGATGCTCATGTATTTCGTGATATTACGCTGATAGAGCACACACAAGATGTTTAGGTTAAATAATTTTAGAAAGAAAATCTAAAATAAATAAAAAAAATTGAGAGGGAAACTTTAATTTTGAATAACGTTTAAAAATTAATTGCACTACTGTTATAATATTTGAGAAGGTAAAAAAATCTCGTTTATTTTTAATGCATTGCATCCTAAAGAGAAAAAGAAAATCACATTGTAATATATGTATTTATGCAATTCATGAAATATATACTTACAGACTGTTGGCTTTCAGCTGGAACTATAAACTATTGCTGTCCAAACTTATAATACAGTTTATGATACAAAAAGATAAATTATACTGAAATCTTATTACAGAAAAATATTTTACTTCCTTATATTTAAGTAAACATAATTTTACTTATTTAAAGTCAGAAATAGTTTTTGGAACAATTTCATTTACCTTTGACCTTTCAGTGTTACCAATAGTACTTGCATTTTGGAAATTTACGACAGTAAATAAAATTTTTATTTTTAAAAAGATCTTTCACTGATTGTAAATGCCCATTTTTTTTCAGTTACTTGCATATTAAAGTGCTTGTAAACTTAGCATTGCCCAGAAAATAATTTCATGCAATTTTGGAAGCTACTGCCTTAACTGTATGCTGCTATACATTAAATTTAGTAAGATTTCATATTTTGCACATCAACTGTAAAATGTACATTTCCAAAATAAAATTTTCTTTCTGAATTATAAATTCAAACATGACAATACATATTCTATTTTATTCCTGTATCCCAATTAAATAAACACATTACGAAAATGTGCATTTAAATATAGTATTTACTGTAAAGTAAGTGGATTAATGCTATTTTTTATTTATTTAAATTAAAATTATTTTTTCTAAAGTATATCAGGAACAAGTACCAAAAATCACCTACTCAAACTGGTAGTCAAGTATATTCCAAATTTCCTATTTTTGATCTGTGAATAAGTAATGAGCTTTTTAAAACAAAAACACACAATGTGGTCGAAATATAGAAACTACACATTATTATACACTACATGAATAACTTTATGAAATACAATACCCTATATAAGGCTCTGATATGGGAAATTTGACTTATGCACTTTTTTTTTGGGAGATAATATAAATTAAAAAAAAAGTTAGCTTGTAAAACCATGGAAATCTTCATACATATATAAAGAATATGATATTTACTTTTAAAAAGTCAATACATAAAACAGTGTGAATAAAATACAAACTACAAATTAAAAATACATACTTCTAATTTAACAAATACAGGTCTTAAATAAAACTGACTGTTTCACAGAAAAGAGAAAAAAAAAAAAAAAAAAAAAAAAAAGCTTTTATGAATAGAAAGTGAAAATATATGATGTAAAGATATAATACTAATATAATAGTAAAGATATAATGATGAAAGCCTCATTCAAACCTGCAAAAGTTCACTCAGATATAGTTTTGATGGGGTTCTTTTTTTTTGACAAACTATATATATATATATACTGCTTGTATGCAACAAAAAGTTAAGGCCTGTTTTCAATGATTTTTTTTTTAAATATAATTCCTACTAAAAATCTTAATACACACTTAATCCTCATTATAAATTAAAGAAAATTCTATAGTTATGATATATTTATGTTGCTAAAAAATGGTTTTAAAGGAAAAGGTTTTTAAAAAATCTTAAATTAAACAAATATTACTATGAAAGCAAAAACTCTTCAATCAAATATTGAGGTGATTAAGTTATAAATAGGTTGCACTTTTAAGTATAGGCAAACCGTTGACATTGCTTGTTAATACCATTTTATTCCTTATACTTATAATGTTTCGTAAGTTCGAATTCACAGCTACTTTATTCCTGCTTTACCAGATCATTCTTACGCATTAGCTTAAATTAAAAAAAAATTAGGATTTATTCAAGCATTATTAGCTAAGATACACTAGTATACACATTTTTAGCTCATTTATAGATTTTGAATTAGTTTTTTTTTTTTTTTTTTTTTTTTTTTTTTAACAAAGTAAACATATCGCACGATCTTATCTCAATAATTTAATAATAATAGCATTTTCTTTTCTTTTTTTATCTCAGGCAGTACTTGTTTACGAAAGCAGAACGCTTACGACTTGGCGAAAAAAGGTTAGCGCCAATTGGCGCAGCTTTCTATTTCAACGGAGTACACGGAAAAAGAACATAAAATACAATTATTTGTAAAAGGTGATTCCAGTAAATAATGTCATAGTATTAATTACATTTTGATGCTATTAATACATGCTAAAAATGTCATATACAGCGGCAATTTTCTTATACAATATAGCTGAAACTTTCCAACCAATTCAACAGAGATAGTAAAATGACAAAAATACTGGAAATAAAATAATAAATCATGCAGTTTTAACTTAGCTATGAAAGGTTTCAGGTCCCCCTTTTACAAAACTTTCTTTACATCCATAGGCGCTGCAGCGGATAACCATTTTTTCTTAAATTTTATGTGACCAAGCAGAGCAGGCGTCTTTCGTCCCATAGAAATGAATGTAAAGTATTTCCGGACTTTCGGAATTCGACCAGCAGTCACGTGACACTAATGTTGCAACCGGTTGGAGGTTGCAATAAGCTCTCTTACCAGTATATATCTCGTTCGTTTGTACTCCTTGGATCCAATCCTAAAAGTTGTTGAATTTTGAGCCCCATCTCTGCAAAGGTAGAAACAGTACACATCGCATATTTTAAGTAAAGATGTTTTTATTTACAGCATGTAATATTAGCAAGCAAGTTGACAGAATCTTACATTGTAACAAATAAATTTAAAAGAATATTCTTTCTAGAACAACGATAAGCTGAATAAAATACTGCCGTAACTCACAAATTACATTAATAAATTTGTATTTACGTAAAGTTAACGTGGTTGTATAGAAATAAATAAATACTTAACTAGCGGACAATAGCAACCATCTTCTCTTACTAATATAATTTTTTCTTACTAATATAATTCTTTTTTGATTAATTCTATATGAAAATATTTATTCGTATTTGGAAAAATGAGACATCGCAAGCTAAGGAGCAAATAATCTTTGCAAAGAAGTAAAAGAAATGGATTATAATTTCTCTGTTTTGCGGGGATTTTTCTGTGAGAGATTTCACTCGATTTTCACATTAAATAATTAAATAACTTTTTCTCTAAAGTACCTGAACAATCTTTAGCGTGAAAGATTATTTCTTGTATTGCATTAAATAGCCTAAAATTTGACATTGAAATTTTTTATATTAATTGCTCTTAAAGGTGAAGAAGAAAATTCAAATTTAAATACGCCGAGTTGTTTTTCCATTGTTTCGAAACTGCTGCCTCATGCTGCGTCACTCTCAACTTTTTGTAAACTTTGACGTAATCAAATGAAAACTAAATTTGATGCTCACCTGAAAACTTGAATCATTGTACTTTGTTGAATAATATAAATGTTATTCGTCAAAGTTGTGTCCCATTTACCGGTTATTGCTTAAATATGGAAGGACGAGCCGAAAGACTGGGTTATATTCCTCAAAAAGAGCTAGTATATAATAAGTTACTACATTATACTGATTTTCTTGATGAGGAATCTCAAACCTATCTAGCTAGCATCAAAACTAACTTAGGCAAATCTATATTACATCAGAACCTAAGTGATATTTCTTTCTGGACAAGCCAGTTGGCTGTGTAAGTATTACGTGAAGTGAAAAAAAAATTTTTTTTCCATTCTGGAAAATATTGATTATTTTTTTTATTTAATTTTTTTTTTTTTTTCAAAACTTCGTGGATTGCTATAGCATACCGAGGAGCATGAACATCTTGACATGTCCCGACTTCTGTATTAATTGTTTGAAGGATTCGTTTTGAAAATATTACGTATCAGTAGTATTAAGCCTTAAAATAAGTTGTGTTAGTTAATTATACTTTAAAAAACTGCAGAGTGTATGCTCAGTATTTATTTATTTCGAAGTTTGAATGAAATGTTCTTAGAAGAATTACGTTTTTACACAAAGTGAAAGAGAGCAGATGCAATAAAAAAAAAGCTGAGAACTTCTGTTTTAAATTAAATACTTTAATATTGGCACTGCTTAATGGAAGTATTGAGTTTCAACACATATGATGTAAACAGTTTCTTTTCAAACCTGTAATTTTAATGCATTTCGGTAGTCTAACATGATGCTCTGTTCGTAACTTGAAGAAATTCATATGCATTGTCTATTCTGAAAGATGTTGTTTATAGTAAATGCTGATGTTTAATAAAATGTCCTCAGATAATTTACGTAATACCACTGATAATTTATAATTCTGATGATTTATGTAATTGTGTGCACTTAAAATATTACCACCTGTGTAAAAAGTGTAATGTTATAATAAAATTATAAATAGTGAAAACGAATTTTCAGAAGTTTGTGAAACCTCTTCTTTAGGTTTCAGCGTAACATTTTTTAAGAAGTGATTTGAGGCACATAGACAACTGGCATCATCTGGTCTACAAATTATGTAAAAAATTTTAAGAATTCATGATACTAGTTTATAAGAAAACCAGTTTATAAATTTTGATGCATTGATTTTTATATTATTGGGTAAAAAGGCGGGGAAAGTGCAGAATCACCCACTGCTTGGCATGTTTTTAAGAATTGCACATACTCGGTATCTATGTACACATCGACCTATTTTCATTTTAAAAAAAAATCCCAGAATTGCACAAAAATGGAACTGCCCACTCACTTGACTTTATCTGTGTACACATCGACCTATTTTCACTTAAAAAAATTGATAAAAATCAAATTCTTCTTCCAGGAAGGCCTCAAGGAAGGCTCTTTGTGTCCAGGAAGGCTCTTTGTTTTCCAGGAAGGCTCTTTGTGTAGCGGTCTTTCAAGATGACCGCTACACAAAAACAAAATAAGAAGTTGAAGAATTGCATAAACTCTGTCCATTTACACATCGATCTGTTTTCACTTAAAAATACATCCCAGAATTGCACAAACTAGGCATTGCCTTAAATTTGTTTATGTACACATCAATCTATTTTCATTTACAAAAAATCAGGAAGCTAAAAGTTAAAACTATCAAGGTAACCAGATATGAGGTTTCATCGCCAAAATTAAAAAAAAATGTTGCTAATTAAAGGGGCACCCAATTCTGCACTAGAGCCAAAATATGTTTCAGGGTATCCCTTGGCAAAAATTAGCTATTTTTCATTGCCATTCCTGTTTACATGCAATGCTCTCCCAGCAGTGTCCAAATATGTAATAAATAAAAAAATTAGAATCTCAATCAAATGCATTTTAACTCAAAATAAAAGAAGGAAATAACATAAAAATGGAAATACGTATTATCTAATCTGCGCACTACAAAAAGGAAATAGCGACTTACCTTATTTAGAAATTTCTGTGTCTTCAGTATGTGGCACACAGAATTCCTTAACAGAATCCGAAAAACTGTTAAAAATTATAAGAACTAGAATCGTTATACTGCCATTGCCACATAAATTCACAAATATAAAAATAAAAAATATCTTCCGTACTGCCATTGGCCTTTCTTTCAAAAAACCCTTTTTACACCTCGCATACCTTCCACAGAGTTTATAGGAGCTCCAATTTCTGAATCCTTAAATGTCATTGCGTAATTTACCGAGAGATAAACAAAGCCATTTAAATCTTTGGAATATGGTAACAGGTAGTTTAGCGACATTTTGGTAAGGCGATAAAGGTTACTTGGTAGGACTTTAGCAATAACCTGAGAAGTACACAGTTCAAATCAGAGATTATTTTGTCTCGGAGAAATGAGAGATCATTAGACATGTCATGTGACATTTTCCGGAAAACTCCAATCATGATTTTAGCTAATAAGCACTTGGAAACAATTTCGCTGCTAAAGTGCAGAATCGCCCACTTATTTGTTTGGCGCTTTTTACAAGAGTAAGAACAACTGGATTTTTGTCAATTTTCTTTGACTTTTTAAGTGAAAATAGGTCAATGTGTACATGGATAAAGTCAAGCGTGTGCACAGTGCCATTTTTGTTCATTTCTGGGATATTTTTTAAAAGTGAAAATAGGTCGACGTGTACATGGATACCGTGTATGTGCAGTTCTTAAAAACGCACGAAACAGTGGGTGATGCTGCATTTTCTCTTAATTTTGCACCTAATCTTCGTCTTGATTAAGCACTTTTGTTCCATAAAAGTTCTGGCATAAGCGGAATTCGGCCAGCAGATTGTTGGAAAAAATGTTGAGTTAAAAAAAAAAAAAAAGCTTTTACTTCGTGAAAACAAAATGGCGTCCAAAGGAAAAAAAAAAAAACTAGCAGGTTGCTGTAGCAGGGTTGGTCCCCAAATTTTCACCAAAAAAACGCTAAGTTACCATAATCCGAAGATTCACCAAATCTTCATTTACATGCCAGTCAATCAATGTTTTCTTTCCTGCTTGTTCCAAATTGTACAGAAACTTCAGGTTAATCTTACCACCAACAGCCATTTCACATTGTGAAGCACAAAATAAGCAACGTGCTTCCTAACTGACAGCCAATGTAGAAATAATGTTCCCCCAGAAATATTTTCCCAACAATCAAAACCACCACAATCATACATTAGAACCGATCACATCATAATAGGGTTTCCAAAACATTCAACATAAAATAATCAGGTTACCATTAATAGAATGACAACTTGGTGATAATCCAAAGGATATCCTAAAATATAGACTACCCTAGTACTCTTTCTCATGCGCTATCTTAAAAAGAAAATTTAGTACAAGTGTGATTGTGGTCTGATATAGCCAGTTCTGGATTTATGAATCACTATCTTTCTCAAATTGTGAATCTCTGTCTTTCTCTAATTTTGTTTCAGGAAAAATATATCATTCATATATTATATAAGTTGAAATGTCTTTAACCATATAAGCACTAAATTCTAGATACATTTAGTAACTTTTATTATATAGAAACAGAAAAACTGATATTATAAATGTTTGACTCGAGAGAAGATGGAAAATAGAAATGCCTAGTATTGGTAAAACTGATTAAATTTGCTGTAACTATAAAATCTTGAGCATTTCAAGTTAAAACCATTGTCCTGATCAGGAGTTCTAATTTTCTAATTCTGTGTTCTTCTTTTGTAATGAGAAATCTTCCACAATGCCTTAATTAAATTTGAAGTTATAGCAAAATAACTGTTATGTAGCATTGTATTATTACAGTGTTGTCTGATATATGAATACAAGCATAATATTATTGGCAGTAGTAATATATGATAATACAGAAACAACAGCAAAATGCTAAAAAACTTTCATGTCTCCTAAACAAGATCAAATCCAAACTACGTCAAATTCCGTAATGCACCGTTAGGGAATTCAATGTAGTTTGGAAGTCTCTGGTATGGGGGCACTAAGTATAACAATTAATGTGGTTTGATCATTCATGCAGATTTTATATTCTGTGATGTAATTTCTGTTTTTTCCATTAAGCAAAATATGAGCAATTCGAAAAATACTCTGTGATTATCTGCATCCCCCTCTCCTGAAAGGTCGCCAACAATTTTTCGCTAAGCTAAGATGTGGAAGTCAATAGCCATTTTTAAAAATACAGCGTATTAAGAATTGCATAAAATAAATAAAAATTAATGAGATAAAAAATGCAAGATACCTGCATAATAAAATGCATATTATTTTGCACTGTTTTCCCCATGCATACGATGCTCTATTTTTAGATTCAGAAACATCAGAAAAGTGGAGAAAATCGGCACCATGTCAATTTGGAACTTTGAGTACTGTCAATTCTCCCTACATATACATCAGTCTGTTTTAGCTTTAAAACAGAGAATTGTACATACTGTTTTCCCAAGTACACAACATTCTGTTTTTGCTTTAAAAAAAATTAAGCCCAAAGGGGTGTTTTTTAGCACTTTTTGTGTTACCTTTTTTTTATTAAATATGTTCTTCACACTTAACCCTTTGCAGCGCACTATACGCTAACGTCGGAATTTCAACAAAAAAAGTTGTATGCAGTCTATTTAGTCCTAAAGGAGTATACAGGTAAAATTTTGTAAAAATTGCAGTTACCGTTTTAATTCTGTGGGTGTTCCATGAGGTGGAACACTGCGCCGCCAGAGCTTTTAAAAGTGCGACTAAGCGAGCATTGCAGTGAAGCACGAAAATGAGTAGAAGCGTTTGTATAAGAAAGAAAAAACTCTGTATTATGGCTGTATACATGGTTTCCTGGATATACACAATATTCTTGAATATATACGGATAAATGAGATAAATATCTATATACACAAGTCCTGTATACAAAATTATTTACAAATTTTCGGAAGGAGCGCTTCGGAAAGAGTTAGACCACTTCGCACCATTTATGGAAAATTAATAATAAAAAATTAACTACAATTAATGTTAACAATAAAGAAAAATAAGCCTATAATATATACATACACGAAAAATATCTACAAAATTATTGAAAATAAATAGAAATGAGACTAAAATGCGACAGCAAAAAATTAGCGCAGGTCTAAGAAAAGATGAGTCAAGCTACTAATAAAATTCCCACTTAAAAACTACTCCCAAAAAATTCGAGATGCCAATATTATGGCTTTCATAACACAAAACACACCTCACCCCTCAATACCGCTTTGTTTGAATTCATCCCCCCAAAAACAACGGATGTTCTCTCCTAAGCACAGATGTTCTGATTTGTAACAGCATTAAAGGCGCAGTGTTCCCGCTAATAGAACACCTGGTTTCATTCAGTGATTCTGCGTATGGTTTTTGTATGAAAGATTAAAAAAAAATATAGAACAAATAGTTTGGAGTACAGCCAGCAAAATTATGCCTAATTTTTTTCCAAATAAAATTTTTTTATATCATTAAAAAATAGAGAAAATTACTTGAAAAAAAAGTGGATTTTAATAACACATAATAAATGAAAATTCTGTGTATCCTTGTGATATGCTGCTATCTACTGTTTAAAAAGAAAAGTTCAAAGTATATGATAAAGGCATTTTTATCTATTTACGGTTGAATTTAAAGGTTTCAGAAGCGATTCAATTTGGGTGTTCCATGTAGTGGAACACTGAGCCGCAAAGGGTTAAACCATAAAATTCAGTTTAACGGCAATATCACAAAATAATTTTTAAATGAGCATACCTGTAGAATTTCCGATATGCAGTCTCGTGCGCTAGAGATAAATAGGTTTGTTTTTGCTCGCTTTGAAATCGTTGAGTTTTTGGAACTTTGTGTTAACTTTGAACTTTGTTAATCAAAAATTTGTTAAAGTTTTATAAAATATGAAATAGATAATAAAACACATTCCAAATTTGGGCTTCCAGATGCCCAGATTCGGGTGGAAATGTGCATTATTCAAAATTTGATGTCTCTAGATTATCGTTGTTTTATCACAATGCGAGAAACATATACATTTATGCAGATTCTTCATTATTTAAGTTCTTTAAATATAACACAGTGCTCTAATATTGGGTGCCAACAATTTGAAAACCGAACCCACATTTCAACGCAAAATGTCAAAACAAAATTCCTAGTCCTTCTGCTCAAATTGTTCCTTTGGACTGAGGTTGCCCAAGATTAGTATATCTCTTAAAGTGTTGTGTCAAGGGTTTTAAATCACTTTTTAAGCACTGGATCAGGTAATAGACAGATTGCCCAAGGCTGACTAAGAGCAGCAACTGCATCAGAAGATCGTTTTCTGTCACTGTTGTCTCAAAGAAATCGCAAAGCAGCTACATGAGATTTGGTTTCAAACTTTCATCTGCAACAGGAACTCGGATTAGCAGTTCTACTACTGCACAAAGGCTTAACGAGACTGGACTGTATGCGAGAAAAACAATGGTTTCTGTCCGACTTACTCCAGCGTCCACAGGGGCTCATTAAAACTGGTGCCGTCGTCATATTCAATGGAGTCAAGACAACTGGGCCCAAGTATTGTTTACTGATGAGTTCAGATACAGTCTGAACAGTGATCCAGATGTTTTCTGATCTGGAGAGAGGAAGGAGCACACAATTTGCCTTCGCTCATCCATGAAACATTCCTTTTCTGTGACCATGATGGGGCACTGAGCATGGTAGAGCATTATGGCAAATAGCTGCACTGAGTTGCATATCTTTCAAAGAGGTTCTGTAACTGCTTGGAGGTATGTAAGTGAGTTATTGGAACCCCAGTTTAGACTGCTTAAGAGTGCTGATGGCCCAGAATTTTAGCTAATGGATGACAACGCTCGGTCTCATCGAGCATATGTGGTGTCAATATTTGCAAAAAAAAAATACAGTCAAAAGTCTTTAATCTGGACTCATCGGGACTTCGGCGATTCTGGATTATAGATCATCAATTTAAATCTGGTAAAATGGCATGCAGAAATTATAAAATTAAAAATATGAAACCGTAATTTATGAAATAAAGAGCAATTATGATCTAAAGGGTATCAAAATTTACAAAAAAAAAAAAAAAAGCTTAATATTTATTTGTTTACTTTATTAAACATTTCCATCAAGGCGCACATGCATAAAGCATACATTATGCATAGTCGAAATTAGAAAATTGCAACCAGAAAACTATTTGATGTGTATTCGTGATATTTATAATGACGAGGAATTTGATTTAAATCGTATCAAAGATGGAGCACATCGAGATAAAATACTACATTTAGTAAAGAATTATAAGCCGAATAGAATAAAATCTGCCCTGAAGATAAGGATAGTGCTGACAGATCAACTTCCACTTCATTGCGTGCCGTGACGTTTCCCCCCACCCCTGCAGAACAGCGTAAAATTGATAAACAGATTTCGGAATGGTTAGAAAAAAAAAGGATATGCCTTTATCCATTTTTTGCAGCAATTCCACTTTTTGTTTGATGGACATCGAAACATGCTTTCGCTTTCTAGATCCTTTGGCAGCTCCAGAATCGGAAATTCTTTTTGACATGATCGAAAGTTCAAGCTTACTTTTATAAAATTGCTCTAACAGTCTGCAAAAAATAATAAGCCGGATCCAATTCAAAGATTAAAAAACTACGCAATCGGCAACGTGAACTGAAAAAGATAATTTTAGCTTAGCTTATACCGTTCGTTATACATTAAACGCACATGCGTAAATGCATATGCGCATGCATAAAAGTATTATGTGCATGTGTAAATGCATATGCGCATGCGTTTTCGTTTACACATATGCAGAAAGTTTGTAGTTTTGAGGTCCGGATTATAGATCATTCCGGATTATGGACGTCCGGATTAACGACTTTTGACTGTATATCATTCGAATGGATTTGCCCTCTTACTCACCCTACTTGAACTCGATTCAGCATATGTGGGGTGCCTTAATGTGCCAAAATGCAGCACGCCAAATTTCTCCTCATACCCTCCAGGAGCTGAAAAGTGCACTTTTAGAAAAATTGCAGGCAATTCCAGAAGACTTGATCAATACTTTGGTAAAGTCTATGAAATAAAGATATGAGATATGCATATCTGTCCAAGGTGAGCATACCCAATACTAAAGAAAAATTTTTTCCATGAGAGGTAGTGATGAGTCGGTACTACCGAACCGGGTATTTTGTAACGGGTACTTAGTTGTAACAGCTACTGAAAATCGGTACATCCAAGTACCCGTTACTTCAGTACCGAAATCGGTACTTTTCGGTATTCGTTACTTCTGTACCGAAACGGTATTCGTTACTTTTGTACTGAAACGGGTACTTTTCCGTATTCGTTACTTCTGTACCGAAACGGGTACTTTTCGGTATTCGCTACTTTGTAACGAAAATATGCGTCTCTTCTCGGTATTTCGGTATTCGTTACTGGAGGATCGATGAGGGTTCAGCTCACTTCAGTTTTGGTACGAGGACAGTAGTATCTGGTTGTATTTGGGAAATGGTGATATGTGCTCCTTGTGTCCATGAATGGCCTGCTCCTCAGACAGTTATTTAGTTGACATGTTTTCCGATATTCAAAATCTTACTCCGTACGGATAAAATCTAACACGTGGTGACGTGGCAGAGTTCCTTCAGTGCGCAAAATCGTTAGCTGCGTATTTTGGTACTCCAAATCGTTAGTAGGGCACTTCGGTACTCCAAATCGTTACTAAGGTACTCCGGTACAGCAAACCGTTACTAGGGTACTCCGGTACAGCAAACCGTTACTTCGGTACTCCAAATCGTTACTTGGGTACTCGGTATTTGAAATCGGTTTTCGGTACTTTTCAAAGTAACGGGTATTTTGTACCGGGTACAAGAAAGTACCGAAGTCGCCCATCACTAATGAGAGGTAACATACCTTTTCCATCATTTTCCAATTTCCATAAATTTTATATTAATTTTAATATTTTGAATTATTCGAATAATCAACTGTCAAACATTGTAATTTATGTTAACTAATGCTTTTGTACAAATTTCTATTAATTTTTTATTACTTATCAATTACATTTTTTTTCTGTCATTATCCTTTAATTTTGATGACCAGTGTATTTGGATTCTGACTGTGCCAGGGGTTGCCTGTTTTGACATGATGCTGTAGTAACTCTTGAATGTTTTCACAAAGTGCATTTAATCAGAAAGTACTACAAATTTTTTTATGTTTTCAGTCCCATCAAAAAATGCACTCATTAAATTTTCGATATTTTTGGAATGTCCACCAGACCCTTCTGCAAAGTCACCAAGTATTGGTGACTAATTTTATGGCAACCTCAGATGTGTTAAACTATAGCATTTTTAAAAATAGTGGGGCACAAAAAATTACATAGAGCAGCAACAAAATAACTGGATCTAAACCAAAAGAAACATCTATAATATAATAACTTTTTTCTCCCTAATTTTCTTCCACGTATGCATCGACCTGTTTTAGAGAATTATGCAGATTTGGAAAATGCTTATTTAATAATTCAAATTTGTATTTTAAGTTGCTAAATTATATTTTCTTTTTCTATGTTGATATTGTTACCAAACTTGCTGTAAATATCGTTAGTGTGGGAATCTTTCTAAACAAGAAGTGCAACTACCAACTTGCACGTGCTGAGTAACTTTTACATTTTCTTCTGTAAAAAATCGCCAAATTGCTGCAAGATGGTTGTGATAGTTCGTAAGTACCAAAAATACTTTGAGGAAAAACATGAATTTTTCTTAAATGAGAAAAGCAACAATATTTGAGGCCAGATGAAAATCTTCATTAAAAAGGCTGAACTTGATTCATCATCTGCATGTTGAAATAATCTGTTGAATGCCAAAAACGTACAGTTTTTATTCTGTTATAATAATTTCCTGAGGTATATTATTTATTTAATCATTAAATATAATCTTTCATCAAATGTAATTCAAAGAAATACTCAGAGACCAAGTAATGAATTTAATATTGATATAAGATATATTTAGGTATGCAGTAAATACTATTAATAAAAATAGAATTTGATTGAGTAATAAAGACATTTCTTGTGCTTGAACAGTTATAGACAAATTGCTGGTCAATATATTTGAAATGTGTATTGTCAATATTTAATATTTTATCTTGTATTTATTCATTTGGATTTTCTTTTCTTCTTAGATATATAAGATTGTATGGTCGAAAGTTTTCGAGAGAAGATCATATTAACTTTATCAAAGTATTATTTGAACTTTTAGTTGCTCCAGGAATTGAGTTGAGCTTTGTCAATAAAGTAGCTATCATGTTAAATACATTGCTCAAGTAAGTATGATGTTTTCTGTAGAAAATGTATAATTCATGCTGCTATACATTACAAAGAATTGTTAAAATTCTGTAAATATATTCAAGTGATTATATGCAAAAATTGTTTACTTATTCAAAATTTAAAAATTTAGGTTTTTAATTAAATGGCTATACATCAGAGTGAATAATTTTTACTTTTGGAAAAAAAAAATAAAAATTCATATTTACACACAAAGCACTGCCTCGGTTAAAACATAAGCACTTTGAAATACAGTGGTGGCCAAAATTGTGGACACTTTTGGAAATTTTTAAGTTTTTGAACTTTGTATGCTTATAGAAAATGTTACGTTTTGCAAAATGCAAACTTGTGTATATCATTTTAAAGCAAATTTATTACTGAATTCAATAGAAAACACAAAGTTCAGTTATTTGCAATATAAAAAAGTTATATGTACTTTAATATAAATAAAAAACACAGTTATGAAGTGGTTTATAATGTCTAGGTTTCCTGGCCAGTCACTGTTCTTGTTCTGAGAACCAATCAAATGTTAGTAAGTGCCAGTAGAAGCTGATATCATGTTTACACTTGAAACAATTCATTATTTTACTTTGTTCTGTAGAAGGAGGACCTGTTTCTTATACACTGCAATTACAAGTAGGAATTTTTGTAAAAATTTTTAATATTTAGTCAAGAAGCAATGTCAAGACATCAAATAAAAGAGTAGATTGGACATCTAGAAAGAGATGTAATATTATTGTGTTACGAGAAAGTGGTCTTTCCTATGCTGAAATTGCAAGACAGGTGGGTGGTTCAGTGACTACATCTGGAGTCCGAAAGTTTTGTTTACGATATCAGGAGACAAAATCAATAAAAAACAAAGAAGGAAAAGGCCGAAAAAGGTGCACCACATCTATTGATGACAGAAGAATAAAAAGACTATGTCTCCAAGATAGAAAAATGTCATCAGCAGCCATCAGAAGTGATCTGAATGATGCTGATGTTTCTGTCAGTTCAAGAACAATCAAGAGAAGATTAACAGATGTTGGACTGAGAGGTAAAATTCCACGAAAAAAGCCTTAGCTTAATTTTCAGCAATGAAAAAAAAAAAAAAAAAGACTATAGCGGGCAAAGGAACACATTAATTGGATAGATGATCAGTGGTCACAAGTTATATGGAGTGATGAAACTAAGATATCGTTATTCGGTAGTGATGGGCGAAAATATGTAAGACGTAGAATAGGAGAAGAGCTACATCCTGACTGCATTCAAGCAACTGTGAAGAACCCAGTTAGTGTTATGATTTGGTAATGCATGTCAGCAGATGGTATTGGTCGCCTTCATGTCATCGATGGGACACTGAATGCCAAAAAATACATTGACACTATTCTACCTTCCATCAGAGATCTCTTTCCCAACAATGCTTCGTTTATTTTTCAGCAGGATTCTGCTTCTTGCCACACGGCCAAAGTATCGTAAAATTGGTTTCGTACAAAGAGCATTAAATTGTTGTCATGGCCAGGAAACAGTCCTGACCTCAATCCTATCGAAAATTTGTGGCACCGTTTGAAAACTCTTGTCCGAATGAGGCACCCATCAAATAAAAGGGAAATAATTGAGGCTATAATTGTTTCCTGGCATCATGTAATAACGAAAGAAGGGCTTAAAACTCTTGTCAGCTCAATGAAACGTCGATGTGAAACTGTAATAAAAAATAAAGGGTATCCTACTAAGTACTGACAACTCACTGCAATCATCACTATCTAATGTATATCAATAACTATTATTGTTTAACTTTTTTGTATTGCAAATAATTGAATTTTGTGTTTTGTATTGAATTCAGTAATAAATTCTCTTTAAAATGGTGTATACAAGTTTGCATTTTGTGAAACGTAACGTTTTCTATAAGCGTACAAAGTTCAAAAACATAAAAATTTCCAAAAGTGTCCACAATTTTGGCCACCACTCTTAAGTTCTTTTTTGCGGATAAAGATTTCATAAAATATTACAAACAATTTTGTCCTTTTGGGGGTATGGATTATTTTATTATAAATTCCTAAATTTGGTGATAACACCCTAATGCAATGATTTGTATTTTTATTCAAGTAATGAACTAATACTTCTTTTTAAGCCCATGTGGTTAGATGTTCTGGTCTTCCAAAATAATATCCAGTGTACAGTTAAACTTTTGCTGTTATGGTAAAAAAGGAAACACTATCTAGGCAAAGGCCTTAGATGAAACAAACAAAACAAAAGAAAGTCCTGTAAGTACTCCTGAGAACATTGAAAAAATTCTATTGGACTTGCTGAAAGCCCTTTAGAATTGGAACTTTAAAGTGATTTACTAGAACGTTTTGAAACTTTTAGAACTGCAAACAAGCATGAACCCTGCTGTAAAATTAAAAGTCGGCTTCAGAGCTGTTGAATTGATTAAAAAAGAATTTATTGTAATGAAGCAAAACCAAATACTGATCTCTCGTAAAGATGTTCTCATCACCCAATAAGTCCTAACAATTTGGAATCCATTGTGCCGTTTTTGCTGTGTTATCCCGTTGGAGAACTACTTGCCATTCTTAACCTTTGCTCTTGAGACAGCAGTCTTACACCTTACCTGCTTTCAGTAGTAAATATCACTTTCAAGCCTCTTCACTGTTATATGCCCTTAGTGACTTTTCATTTACATTATGATGGTCCTGCTGGGTTATAAAGGAGTTTACCAACATATCTTAACTACGGTTTGTACAGTCCTTAGGCCTTAATTTTTTAGAAATGAGATTTGGTACTTAAAGACCTTAATTTTGACCAAAATTGGCAAAAAGTTTTTAATTTTACTTATCTGACATTTCTGTCTGTTTTTTTTACTACTGCTATTTGAGTGTGAATTAACATTTAAGAGTAATATTTTTTAGTGATGCATTGACAAGCATGTATTTGATGAGTAAACATTTAACTACTATTTAATGTAAACAATAGACACTTGAGTACAGTACAAAGTCTCTAATCTGGGCATCCATAATCCGAAATGATCTATAATCTGGACCTCAAAGCTACAAACTTTATGTGCATGCATTAATGCTGATGCCAAACACATTAATGCTGAAGCCAGAGCGATGCAAGATACTTACTTATACATGAAGTAGACATGACATCTCACGCCAGCCAATCAGCTGTCGGCACAACTCAGCTTTCCAGATGACATAACCTCGAGCTTTTTTTTTGCATCTTAATTAGGCTGGTACAGTCCGTTCTTAATACAAACAGTGGCAGTGAAAAAGAAGTAGAAGTAATTAATTGCTATATCCCTTTAAAATAAAAACTAAACCTCATGTAAAAATTAGAATTATTTCAAGGAGGAGAGATGACGCAGAAAAAAAGGTTAAAATAGGCCATATTTTTGACAAATGCCCCCCACATCACCTCTGACCTGAAATAAAAAAAAACTGAACGCCAGTATTTTTATAAAATTCAAAACAAGAATAAATAAATATAAATGTAGCAATACACAACTCCATTCAATTAAAAAAAAAAAAAAATTCAAGAAATCTTTGGGGACGATGTGCGCATCTTATCCCATTTTTCAAAGTTTTACCATTATACAAAAGTCCCTCTACAAAACAATGCAAAGACAGTATGATCATACATTCAATACATTCACCCAGGGTCCTGGTCAGTCACACGACATTTATTCTATACAATTTTACATTGTCTAATACTCATCATAATATGACTTACAACATATTATTTTTTTTTTCCAATGGTATAGTCCAAAAGAATCAAGAATTGAAACATCTAAACAAAACTCTTAATTTAAATTTAAATACACACAAAAAGAAATTTCATAAGAAAATTGTTCCACAAAATCTTATCAAGTTATATTTAGTCAGCGGTTTTGTCATGGGATCAGCCAGATTATCTTTTCTTGAAACAAATTTTAGATCAAAAATTTCTCTGTTCACTAGATCACAAATGAAGAATAGCTCTACATTTATATGTTTCATCCTCGAGTTTTCAATAGGTGATTTTTGTAAAACTTAAAGCAGCCATGTTATCTGCAAACAGTACAGGTTTTGAAACATAGTTACTTGCAATTTTAAACTGAATGCATTCATCCAAAATGTTTTTAAGCCAAACCAATTCTGCTGATTCAGTCATGGAAATAAATTCAGCCTCCATAGTAGACAAACTCACTCCCCTTTCTTTAAATGTACGCCAAGATCCAGGTGATTCTCCCCAAATAGCTATTTGTTCGCCAATAGACACTATATTGTCTCTGCTTGAAGCAAAATCCGAATCTGAATATATAATGAGCTTCAGTTCCTTGCATATCAGTTTAAGTTTGTAGTGCCTGGTATTTGAAACGTATCCTAAAAGTTTAAGTACCGTATTTGACGGCATATAAGATGCACTTTTTTTCCTAAATGTGGTCTCAAAAAAGTTACCTGCATCTTATACATGAAGGACAGAGGTTAACTTTCAATACTGAATGCTATTTTTAGCCCAGATAAAGTCTAGACACACATAACTTTTTTCTACATCTGCCATAATTATTTTGTGCATGCGTCAAAAGCGCCAATGCTCGAAACTGATGTCAAAGTTCAAACAAGTTCGATGGTCACTTTACGTCTATGGAGCCTTTCCTTCTTTACATAGACTTTCTTTGACTCAGCCGGTACACGTGTAGGTATCGGTGCTACTCTGTATAAACGTGTTGGTATCGGTGCTTATAACTATTTTTTTAAAAAAAATACCCTCGAAAATATGACTACAGGAAACAAGAGATTAAGCTATACAATTCAGTATAAACTAGGAGTGTTAAACTATGCCAAAGTGCATGGAAACAGAGCAGCAGAAGGCATTTCAGTCCACCACCTGCCGACAAAATGATACATACTTGGCGACTGCAGGAAGATCAACTGAAGACTGCTAAAAAACAAAAACATAACCTTCGATGGCCAGCTCCATCTTGGCCTGAACTTGAAAATGCCATAAAAATGTGGATACTAGATAAAAGGAAATCTGGGATAAGTGTTTCAACCAAAATGATAATCAATGAGGCTAAAGGATTTGAAGAAAAACATGGGAATCGGAACTTTTCAGGGTCTGAGGGCTGGTGCTACAGGTTCATGAAAAGGCAAGGCTTATCAATGCGCACAAAAACAACTATTGCACAGAAAATGCCAGCAGATTATGAAGAAAAAATACCAGCATTTCATAGGTTTGTTATAAATGCACGCAAGAAAACTTCTTTTGAGCTCGGTCAAATAGGAAATATGGATGAAATTCCACTCGCATTTGATTTACCATCCAACAAGACTGTGAGTATTAAAGGGTCTAAATCAATAACCATAAAAACCACAGGTCATGAAAAAACCCGATATACGGTAGTTCTATCATGTCGTGCTGATGGCACAAAACTGCCGCCATTTTTCATATTCAAAAGAAAAACTCATCTGAAAGAAAAACTTCCAACAGGTGTAATTGTTCATGTTCATCTGAAAGGCTGGGTGGACGAAGCTGGAATGAAACTGTGGTTACAGAACGTATGGGCGAGGCAACCTGGTTGACTCTTAAGGAAACCCTCTCTTTTGGTTTTGGATCAGTTTAGCACCCATAAAAATGAAACCATGAAGAATAAAGCGAGAGAATTAAAAACCCAGATATCTGTCATTCCTGTTGGACTGACTAGCCAATTGCAGCCTTTAGATGTATCGGTGAATAAGCCATTTAAGGAAAAAGTGCGAGAACGATGGAACAAGTGGATAGGAGAGCCACATCACGCCCTCACACCCTCAGGTACAATGAAGCGACCTTCTATTTCACAAGTGTGCAAATGGGTAAAAAGATCTTGGGAGGACGTAAAGACTGAAGTAATTGTTAAGTCCTTTAAGAAATACAGAATCAGTAATGCTCTTGACGGAACAGAAGATGATGCATTATTAGAAGAAGGTGATACTAGCGATGACGGAAACAGTAGTGATGACGATAGTCTCGTTTTCGATGATGATGATAGTGAAAAGGATTCTTATGGTTTTGAAAGTGATTAAAGTCTAATTTCGTGATAGGCAACGTTTTCCTTGAATCTGTGTTTTTTGTTGTTTCTGCTTTATTTGGTATTATGTTTGATTGCTTGCTGTTCATTCATTTATTCATTATTGAAATTTACATATCATGTTCGAAATAGCTTGCTGTTTGTTAATTTCCCTTAATAAAAATATGTTTGATAATTGCATTCAATGATTTTTTATTTGGCTTTCACGAAAAACGGGAGAACTAAAAGAAACCACATTTTAAGTTATTGTGGGACTATTGATACATTTTTCCCTTGTGTGTGGCCTTCTAAATAAGGGTGCGTCTTATATGTAAGTGCGTCTTGTATGCCGTCAAATACGGTAATCCTTCCCAGTGAAACTTACCAGGATTGCTTTGAAACTGAGAAAATATATTAACAGCATAGACTAAATCTGGATGAGTACGATTGCAAAGAAACAAGAGGCATCCTAAAACAGTTCTGTAAGGATAATTTGTCATCTCGGTCGTTTCTTCTTGTGTACTGGGACTTTGAGTATTTCACACCTATAACTATTGGAAGGGAGATAATTTGTATTTTAAAAGACTACTGAACCGATTAGCTATGTCTTCTATATATAATTACTGATGAATTAGGACACTATTGTTCTCATATTCAAATTCTACACCCAAGAGCTTTCTTGTTTTACCCAAAATTTTCAAATCAAAATGTGAACTCGGAACTTTTAATATCCTTTTAGCCTGAACTTCACTTTTTCCGAACACAACAATGCCATTAACATAAACCAACACAATGACAAAATCTTTAAAACGATAGACCCAATTACACCAATCATACTTGGTAAACCCTTGGTTACATAGTGTTCTATCTAACTCGTAGTACTATACTCACCCACTGTGATGTACTGGACCATACAAGGCCCTATCTAAACGACACACAAAAGTTTCTTTATCTTGCTCTACAAAACCCTGAGGTTGGGACATGTAAATTTCCTCAGATAAATGAGCATAGAGATAGGACTTTTTATGTCACACTTTATATTTGCCCATCCAAGGTGTGCAAGGAGAGAGAAAAAAGAGCCTTATTACTGAAAAGTTGGCTACAGGAGAGATTTCATCATAGGTATCGTATTGAATTTGCCGATAACCCTGAGCCACCACATGAGCTTTAAAACGAACAATGTTTCCAAATTTGTCACGTTTAATGTTGAAGATCCGCCTGCAACCTAGTGGAACAAGGAAGTAAGTTCCTTTAGGAATTAGAACAAGATGCCATACTTTATGCTTTCGCATGTTGGTCATTTCCTCTTCCATTGTCTCTATCCGTTTATCCTTTTCTGTGGATTTCATTGCTTGGTTATAAGTGTTCGGAATTGAAACCTCTAGTCAGCTGTCTTGGGTATATGACGTGGAAGTAGTGCCGGTTGGGTTGATTTCACCACTATAGTTGTTTGCACAGGCACTACACTATAATTCAGTAAACTCAGGAACAATGGACTGTATTATATCTCACTTTAATTCTCATTAATTTACATAGTTCATGGCCACTCGTTGCCACGAATTCTCTCACACGCTCTTAGCTCACAATCTCATGTCATAAACTCTAAGAGCTCAAGGAGCATGCGCCGACGCTAGTAATGAAATGCACGCGCAGGCGCAACATACCGCCCGCCTTGACATGATGTAATCATTCAAAATTAAATCTTACAATAAAAAATTACACAGAGTGACAATACGAAATATAGGTAAATAATTGTAAACATCAAATAATAACATCAACAAATCAAGCTACTATAATAAGAAAATACAATAATTAATTACAAACATACTTTTTGTTTAATTTGGCATAGGTAAAAGACAAATTTTATTAATTGATCTCTTAAAACTACCTCCTTTCGTTTTCACTGAAACTACTCTAACCTTATTGTCTTTATCTAAGAATATCTCTACGATTCTGCCAAGAGGCCAGCTATATACAGGAACATTATCAGTCTTTAAAATTACCATAGTTCCAACCTTGACATTGTCTTTTTCAAAGAACCATTTAGTTCTTCCTTGCATTGCACTCAAATAGTTATTTCTCCAATACTTCCAAATTGTTTGTACTATTTTAGTCAATTTTTGCCAGCTCTTTAATCTATTACCGTTAACGTTTAAAATATTAGGTTCTGCAATAGCCGTGATAGGTCTGCCTATCAGGAAGTGGCCTGGTGTCAAGATATCAAAATCCTCTGGTTCACATGATAAAGGTTGCAAGGGCCTAGAATTCAAAATGCCTTCAATTTGAGCAATTACTGTAAGAAACACCTCATAGGTTAGTTTCAAATTGCCTACTACGTGTTTCAAATGAAACTTAACAGATTTGACACCTGCCTCCCAAAGACCTCCATGATTGGGAGCTCTAGGGGGAATGAACGACCAATCAATACTCTCACTCGATAAATAATTACCTAATTCATCATCTGGTTTGCTGACTAGCCTATTCAATTTCTTTAATTCTGCGTTACTACCAACAAAATTGGTTGCGTTATCTGAAAATATGCGTGCACACTTGCCTCTCCTGCTGAAAAAACGCTTTAAGGTTGCAATAAATGCTTGACTAGACAGGTCTGTTACCAACTCAAGATGGCAAGCTTTGGTAACAAAACAAACGAAAATGCACACATACACCTTGTTAAGGTGACCTTTTCTCTGATGTGGGTATTTTATAAAATAAGGACCAAAAAAATCAACTCCAAGACAATTGAATGGAAAATTCGGGCTGACTCTTTCTTGTGGGAGTTGACCCATAAGTTGACAGGGCACTGGTTTTGCTTTGAAACATACGACACACTCATGTACTATTTTTCTACAAGTGTTGCGCCCGTTTAAGGGCCAAAACCCTTGTCTAACAATAGACAGTAAGCATTGTGGACCAATATGCATGTATTTCTTATGAAACATCACAATAATTAGATTAGTCAACTTATGATTCTTTGGTAAGATTATAGGAAATTTTCTATCAAAATTCAATTTACAATTAGCTAATCAGCCTCCAACTCTTAAAATTCCATATTGATCTAAAAATGGAAAAACACTTCTTACCTTGCTATCTGGAGGTACCTTACCCTCCTTTTCAAGGCTTGAGATTTCTTTTTTAAATTCACTATCTTGAATTAGCTTAATCAGTTTAAGTTCAGCTAATTTTAATTCTGAGCTCTGAAGAGGACCTGAAACCTTATCCTTCCCCTTGCAGTTGTTTACAAACCTAAAAATAAAACTTAAAACACGAATAATTTTAGTGTAATTGTTATTTAAATTTAAGAAATCCTCAATGAAAGGGTTAGCTTTCACATTAAGAAAAATATTAGAGTCACTAAGGATTTTAAGTTCGTCTGGAAAGTCCTTCACAATGACTTCCACTGGAATCTCTCTATTTGGGTAGTTGTCGTATCTCAGGAACAGAGGGCCTTTCCACCACATATCATTTTGTAGAAGTTTACTGGGATCCAAACCTCGGGATATAAGGTCACTCGGATTCTCCTTTGATGACACATGACGCCATTGATGACCATTAGTCAACTCTTGAATTGTTGCCACTCGATTTGCAACAAATGTCTTCAACTGGTAAGGCTCCTTTTGTATCCATGAAAGCACGATCATGGAGTCACTCCACAGATAAACTTTGTTCACAGGAATTTCTAATGCAAATATTACTCTAACCATCAACCTTGCAAGTAGGACTGCCGCACAAAGCTCCAGTCTCGGAATAGTAACTCGTTTAATAGGCGATACTCTGGATTTACTCGTCAGTAGCCTTGTCTTCACTTCTCCATCTCTCGAACGGCACTTGCTATATATGGTTACTCCGTATGCTACCTCAGAGGCATCTGCAAATCCATGAAGTTCCACATAGTCTACTTCTGCAATAAGAATAAACCTTTCAATTTCTATTTTACTTAAAACTTCCAGTTCAGTAGAGAACTTCTTCCACTCATCAGCTTCCTTTTTTGGTAGTGGTTCATCCCAATTCAGCTTTAACAACCACAACCGTTGGAGGAATATTTTGGCTTTACTTATGATTGGCCCTAGTAACCAATCGGGTCAAACAATCTTGCAATTGTGGACAATATTTGTTGTTTGGTAACAACTATGTCATTATCGAGTTTCACTCTAAAACGGAAACAGTCTCTTCTAGATCTCCAAGACACTCCAAGTGTTGTAGATTCTACTTCATTAGGAAAGGAATAGGAGTGATCTTCTTCCGCAAGTTCAGCATGATTACTGCACCACTTGTGCAGTGTCATTCCTGCACTCTTCAGTATTGCAGTTAACTGAGATTTAAGCTCCTTAGCTGTACTCAAAGATTCCGCTCCACTAAGCCATATAAAAATCCATATAAAAATTTTTAAGTAAGACTGGCGCAGCTAATGGAAATTTTGGACCTTCATCAATCGACAATTGTTTAAGAGTTCTCATAGCTAAGTATGGCGCACTAACTGTACCGTAAGTCACAGTATTAAGCTCGTAGATTTTCACAGGTGCATCATTTTCTTTTTTCCACAGCATTCGCTGCAAGCATCTCCGTTCAGGGTTAATTTTAATCATTCTATACATTCTTCTAATATCCGCCGTAAATGCGAATTGGTATTTTCTAAATCTAAGCATGATTGAAAAGAGATCATCTTGAATAACCCCTCCATTACGTTGTAAAGAATTTAGCGAAATTCCATTTGATGTTAAACACGATGCATTAAACACTGTTCTCAATTTAGTTGTTGTTTTTTGAGGTCGGTATATCCCATGATGTGGCATGTAGTACACTACCCTAGGCTCATTTTTCTCTTCAACCTCAGTCATATGCCCTAGCTCTTCATATTCCTTTAAAAAATCCTGATACAGACTCAAACATTTAGGGTCTTTAACTAATCTTTTCCATAGGGAATTTAATCTCTCAAGGGCAACATCCTTTGAATTTCCTAAGCAATAGGATCTTCCTTTAGTGGCATTGTTACAATGCCACTAAAGGAAGATTATGTTTGCACATAATGTTCTTCACATATTGCTGTTTCTTTATTTTTTGGAATGGCTATTTCAACATTCTCTATTTCCCAAAATTTTCTCATTGTTTGTTCTAAGTCATTAGATGGTTTCATTAACCCACAATGTACGCGGCTCTGTTCTTCTGATGTAACGCTTCCCGACACTATAAACCCGAACACGCTGTTTTGTAAAATAAGACTCGAGTTTTCATATCGAATTTGTTCAGATTTTAATATCTCAAAGAAAACCTCAGCTCCTAAAAGCATCTCTATACGTTCTGGAACATTAAAATTCTCATCAGCTAATTTTATGTTACAAATATCCTGCATTTTAATATCAATTTTCTTTGAAGGAATCAAATCTTGCGTGATTTTTGGTACTACTAATAAGTCTAAATGTCTCATGTAACTTTTATCTTTATTGCTAATGCATGCCGAAACTCTTTTTCGAATTGTAAACAAGGAATCATTTAATCCGGAAATCGCAATGTTTACCTTCTCATAATCAAAGTTGAATTTATTCGCACAGTCTCTGCTTATAAACGATGAAGTACTGCCGCCTTGCGTTTAGGGGGATGCGTTTAGACTTGCGTTTAGGGGATGCTTTATTACTACTAGATACAGCTGAGGAAACAGAAGAAGCGGAGGAGGGTGATCTGGAAAAATTACCTGTCATTCTACAGTACTTTTGAATATGACCTGGACGGCCACATTTATAACACTTGAACCCTTTATTCTGCTTAAATTTAGGTTCAAAGTGAGTACTTTGATTTTCTATAGTCTTGTTAGAATTTTCCCCATCTACATCCCTTAAATTAAGACATGTTTCCTCTGCAATAATTTTGAGCTCAACATTTTTAAATATGAATTTTTCATCTGGCCACCTCAAAACGTTCTGAACTACCTGATCATATTTTTCTGGAAGAAACCTAAGAAATTGAAAACATATATAGACATCTCTTATAGCTTGATTAATATCAGCCAATTGTTCAGTAAGGCATTTTAATCTGGATGAAAAGAGACTAATGCTTTCATTTGGCTTAATTTTGCAATTTAAGAACTTTGAAAACAAGGACATATGTCTAGCTCGATAATCTGGCTGGAAAAATTGTTTCAAGCATATCCTATGAAACTAGAGGATCATCTATTTCACAACAACCACAACTTGAGATTTGACGCTGCTTAACCATTGAACAGGATGCTGCCCACGGTAGTTGATCACCGGGAGCCACAACTTGAGATTTAACGCCGCTGAACCATGGAAAAGCCAATATGGCGCAGAACCACGGAACTTATCACTGGACGACACGCATCGCAATAACGTATTCCAATGAGCGCTGGAACAACACACCAGGAGCAATGGAAACAGAAGCAAGAAGGACTAAGCCAGAGCGAAGCAAGATACTTATACATGAAGTAGACATGACGTCATCTCATGGCAGCCCATTAGCTGTCGGCATGACTCGGCTTTCCAGATGACATAACCTCGAGTTTCGTTTTTGCATCTTAATTAGGCTGGAACAGTCCGTTCTTAATACAAACAGTGGCAGTGAAAAAGAAGTAGAAGTAATTAATTGCTATATCCCTTTAAAATAAAAACTAAACATCATGTAAAAATTAGAATTATTTCAAGGAGGAGAGATGATGCAGATAAAGGGTAACAATAGGTCATATTTTCAACAAATGCGTTTACGCATACCCGTAATGCGTTTAATGTATAACAGACGGTATAAGCTAGGCTAATATTATCTAAGGCATTTCAGTTAATGTTGCAGATTGCACTGTACCTTAATCTTCTAATTTGTTTCAGCTTATTATTTTTTGCAGACTATTAGAACAATTTTATAAAAATTAAGCTTGTACTTTTGATTATGTCAAAAAGAGATTCCAATTCTGGAGCTGCCAAAGGATCTACAAAGTGAAAGCATGTTCAGTGTCCATTAAACTAAACCTCATGTAAGTGGAATTGCTGCAAAAAATATATAAAGGCTTATCCGTCTCAAAATTATGCGAGAAGTATGGCATTGGAAAGTCTACTATATATGACACAAGAAAAAGGAACTTTTTGAATTTTTTGTGGAAGCATCTTGAGCAACTTACATTGAAAGAAATGTTTAATAAAGTAAACAAATAAATATTGAGCTTGTTTTTGTAAATTTTGATAACCTTTAGATCATAATTGTTCTTTATTTCATAAATTACGATTTCATATTTTTAATTGTATAATTTCTGCATGCCATCTTACCAAATTTAAATTGATGATCTATAATCTGGGAAAACCCCTAATCCAAAATCCCCAAAGTCCCGATGAGTCCGGATTACGGACTTTGTACTGTATTAGACACAAACCTCTGGTTCAATTAACACATAAACGTTTTGAAATAAGTTCTTTTTTGCGAATAAAGATTTCATAAAATATTACAAACAATTTTGTAATTATTATTCCTTTTTGGGTTAATGGAATCTTTTATTATGCACTGCTAAATTTGGCGACTTATCGACATTTTGTCTATTTCAAGATCGGTTCATATTAAACATTTTTTAGTTGGAGATATGCAAATTTTTTTATTTTTTCTTTCGATCACACCTCTTTTCCTTGATCATTACGAGTTTCACATTCGGAATTGCTGTCATCAAAAGCTTCATTATCAAGATTTTGAAGAATTTCTCAATTTCTTCTTAAGCATTTTTTCTTCTGTACATAGTGACAATAAAGTACAGCCAAGTGTAAGTATAGAATTTTAGAGAGCAAGTGAAACATATGAAACGCTACCAAAGAACATGTATCAAGAATAGATATTCTTTGAGACAACTGAAATATCCCCTTCCCCGAGCCAAGATTATACTACCAAAGGGAAATGAAAGGGAATTTAAGAAACCTCACAGTTGGGAGATGCAAAGGTCACATGGTATACAAGTGGATGGGAAAAATTCTCTGGCTAAAATTTCGGCCACAGTCGTCATAATGTCATCCATGTTCATGTGCCTCATAGGGAAATGAACCACCCATCTTGGTATTTTAAACATTTATTAACTGTACAAAAATACACACTACTAGTAACAAAAATATGTACATTAGTTAATACAGAGTTGATACCATTTCATTAATGGCTCTCATGAGCCTTCTCTGTCCTGACCTCTGCCGATCTCTTTCCTGGAAACTAAACTTTCAACGTCTTTCAGATTGAGTGTCAGCGCCCTCTATATATCTCGTTGGTTGGCGTCACCCGTAGATCACAGTCGTCTTTTTGAGACTCTGCAGCGTTTTTCTTTTATTTCGGTCATCTGTCTTGTAAGCATTAACTCTTTCACATCCAATCCGCCCGACACGGCCCTACATTGAAACAACCAGAACTGCCTGAAAACGGCCGAGATTGTAAACTTGTTTTCTTCCCTCCTTCTAAGATATGCAGTAGCAGGTGCAGTTTTCCCAAATGCATTGTATCAGTTTACTGTAGACAGCTTGTCCTAAGATGTTTCTTATCTTTTGATTGACCGTGGCATTTTGTTGTTGATTCTTTTGTGGTACAGTGTGCTTTTAAGCTTTAAACAGCAATAAAAGAGCAGTTTAAAAATTTAAGGAATTTTATTTATTTTTAAACAATTTATTCCTTCCCATAAAAATAACGGAAATAAAAAACAAAATCTCAGTCGTGATCATAAACAAAGCCAGAAAGGCTTGTTGGTCTGACCTTAAGAATAGTTTTATAAAGAACAGGGTCAAAGGCTAATGGAATCTTTGTTAGAAAGTACAAAGGATGTCATTGGAAATCTTCACACCTATTTTCTGAGTTAATGGAGGGGGAGGGGAGGAAATAACTGTGAAACTGGAAAACTATTTCGAGCGGTTCGGTATTTTGAGGGTATAAGTTAGTGTAGGGTCTGGATTTCAAAGAGTTATATGCCTGCCTTAAATTCTAAAAATTTTGCCATCTCTAAGTTGTATTGCTTTGGGCTTCACTAAATTTTAAAAATTTTGTCACCCTGGGTCTAGCTCCAGCTCTGACCAAGTAGCATTTTATATTTATTTTCAATAATCATAGTATTAAAAAAATAAGATTAGCAGTTTCTTCTTTACATTCGGTACTTTTCTGTTATCAGGACCGTATTCAGAAGTTTATGCACATCTGTATGTATATATGTGTATGTATATATATACACACACACAGCTACATGTGTATTTATATATATATATATATATACATACATGAATACATCCATTCATCCATACATGCATACGTTTCTGGACACGATCCTGATAACAGATAAAGAGAGAGAAAAATTATTCGTCAAAGGTATATTATAAAAACATTTATAAATTAGGAGATGATGCAGAAACTAGTGGGACATTGCAATTTGTTTATTGAAATAAATAGATGTAGAAAAAATTCTAAAAAGGAGGAAATTGATGTAAATTAGCTAAAATATCTAGAAAATTTTCAAATAAAAAAGGTGCATAAATATTTTATTTGTTGTTGCAATATAATAACTGCTGTAAAATGTTCTTAGTTGTTCTGCAATGGATATTTTTTAGAATAAAAAAAAATTACTGATACCATGTAATTAATCAATGTTACTG
Organism: Stegodyphus dumicola; assembly: GCF_044657685.1. Lineage (NCBI taxonomy): Eukaryota > Metazoa > Arthropoda > Arachnida > Araneae > Eresidae > Stegodyphus > Stegodyphus dumicola. Next base: position 151,150,778 of record NC_140768.1, read on the forward strand.
ATACCTATTGATTAATTACGTAATTTATATGTAACTAACTGGTCACCTTTAGAAATTATTTCTACATGTTAAGATGACTTATTGCCTTTCCTTAATCTTTATTGTAGATATTCCATTTAACATAAAATTTCCACAGAACTCTGGACTGAGTGAATACATGAAGAAATGAGGCATAAAAGAGTCATTATAAAACTAACTATTAGTAAAATTTAAATAAAAAGTCACAAACCTTCTTTAAAATATGTAGGACTATTTTAAGCTTAAAATATAAATGTTTCAAGAAATTCTAATTTAATGCTAATTACACTGCTGCCCATTAAAATTGCAACACCAGGAAGGAATGATCTTATGAATGTTAAAATCACATGAAAGGAAGTAAAGTTTGGGACATGCAAATGTTTAGAATTTCAGCATGTTTAGACGATGCAGGGGAAAGAAATGATATCTGAAGCACTGCATAAAAGAAAAGTTGTGTAGTAAATTTCTCATTCGGAAAGCACTTTGTGAGGTTGGAGTTTGCTCAGAATATTGTGTTATGTTTCAAATAATTAATAGAAATGCTTACTGTTGGAATTTGATAGAGGCAGAATGGTTGTCTATTGAGAGTGGATTATCGTTCCATGATATTGCCTGTCGCACTGCTCGACATCCAACCACTGTCATGTGAATATGGAATCGATGGATTGCTGAGGGTCATACAGAGCTGCATGCAAGGTCTCAATACCCTCTGTGACTAATGCTTGAGAGGACAGACGTAGTGTGAGGTCAGCCCTGCAAAACCACACTATCATATCACTGACCATTTATCAGGAAATGGGCATATTTGCATGTAGCAGCGTGGATTGTCAGCAAGGTGACCATTTCTTCGGCTTCCTTTGACAATGCAACACAATGAGAGACGGCGACTCTGGTGTGCTCAGTGACAAAGTTGAATACATGAGTGGCACAATATCGTGTTTTCAGACGAATCCCGGTTCTGCGTGTAGTATTCTGATGGCTGTCCGTATACATGTCTGGAGGCTCTGATTGGACTGCACATTGCCTCTTTGCATTCGATCTTTGCCTAGGAGGCCCTGCACCTGGTGTGTTGGTTTGGGCAGCCAATGGGTACACGACATGCACATATCTAGTTTGGATCAACGCTAATTTGAATGCAGATCGGTACATTTCTGACATTTTACATGCAGCGGTTGTGCCCTATATTCGAGCCCTGGCAAATGCCATCTTCAATGAGATAATGCAAGATCACATGTTGTGTGTCGTGTTCTGACCTTCCTTGATACACAGGGTATTCAATTGCTGCTCTTGCCTGCATGGTCTCCAGATCTGTCAACCATTGAAAACATCTGGTCATGGGTTGCTGGGAGACTCAGAGTCTCCAGCTAATGTGGTTGATGAAGTGGGGCATAGAAGCAGCATGGAATGAATTGCCCATTTCTGTGATCCAAACTCCATTCGACTCCATGCCTAACCATGTAATGGCCGTTTTATGTGCCAGAGGTGGCAGCTGTTTCTACTACACTCAAAAGTCGTTAATTCGGACACCCATAATCCAGAATGATCTATAATCCGGACCTCAAAGCTACAAAATTTCTGTGCATGTGTCAGCGCATAAGACATTTACGGCTGCGAATATGCGTGTGCACGTGCGCAAAATATGTTTACGAATGCACGTTTAATGTATAACGGATGGTATAAACTAAGTTAAAATAATCAAATTCAGTTAATGTTGCAGATTGCGTTTTTCCTTAATCTTCGAATTGGATTCGGCTTATTATTTTTTGCAGACAGAGCAATTTTATAAAAGTAAGCTTGAAATTTCGATTAGGTCAAATAGAATTTCTGATATATATTTACTAATATGTAAAGGATCTACAAAGCGAAAGTATGTTTCGAAGTCCATTAAGCAAAAAGTGGAATTGCTGCAAAAAATGGATGAAGGCATATCCTTTGTTTATCTAAACTTTGTTTATCTTTAACGCCGAGCCGCGCTGTCATCAAGTTGATCAGTCAGCACTATCCTTATCTTCAGGGCAGATGTTTTTATTTTATTTGGCTTATAATTCCTTACTAAATGTAGTATTTCATCTCGATGTACTCCGTCTTTGATATGATTTACATCAAATTCCTCGTCATTATAATTCGCTTCCGATAGCGAAAAAAGTGACAGAGGTTATTGAAAACGAAAAAATTTCGATTGACAAATTAGTTGGTATTCTCGACACAGCAATTATAGGACTTGAACAGCGGAACTTTGTAAATGAACAAGAAATTATGTCTGTTTAATAGAATTAAAGAGAACGTATTATCACATAAAAAACGAAGCAACTTAAACAACTTACATTGAAAGAAATGTTTAATAAAGTAAACTAAATATTAGGCTTTTTTTTTTTTTGTAAATTTTGATACCCTTTAGATCATAATTGTTCTTTATTTCATAAATTACGGTTTCATATTAATTTTATAATTTCTGCATGCCATCTTACCAGATTTAAACTGATTATCTATAATCCAGAAAAAGCGATAATCCGAAATCGCTGAAGTCCCGACGAGTCCGGATTAACGACTTTTGACTGTAATTTCACATCCTCTTAAACCCCCAAACTACTTACAAATTTAATCATTTTGTTTTCATGCCATACTATTTACATTTAATAAATATCGTTACGAAATATCCGGGCGTTAAAATTAGCTTCCCTGCAAAGCAGTTTTAGGGTTATCATAAAGTGGCAAGGAAAGGCAGGGTTGCCACATTTGGCAAGAAATTGCCCAATTGGCGACAAAATTGGCGATATGCGATGGACGGATGGAGAACCTTCTTTAACGAATTCTTACCGGTTTAGTCCAGAATGTTCTTGAACACCAGCCAAAAGCTATAGAAACCGTGCTGGTACACGGAGAGTTACTTATTATTGAGTGTGTGCCTCATCTAGCGAGCTGATAGAAACCGTGCTGGCACACGGAGAGTTACTTAGTATTGAGTGTGTGCCTCATCTAGCGAGCTGATAGTCATTCATTGAACGAGTGTCTTGAAGTCTAGCGCCAAGTTGGTCGTCGAGTGCATCGAGAGAGTCTTTTAGTGTATCGCGAGATAGTACATCTTCGAGTTTTGTCTTAGACTGTGCTGAGTCAAGAGCTTTACTTTTGTGCATCTTGAGTTGTAGCGTGGAGAGTCTCGAGATTACGTGAAGTTCCGAGAACGACTGAGCAGCACCACTCTCACGTGCCTCGGCTTTGATTCAGAGAGACTTTGTATGTGTTCTTGGGGTACAGCCGACAAAGCAGCTTCCACACGCTGCCAAAGTTGATCTGCTGTGGCAGCTTAGGATGTAATCTGGGTCAATCGTTCAGCAACCATGGACCACATGTTTTCTATTGGCAAAAGATCTGGAGAGCGAGACAGCCAGGGAAGCAATTAAATCTGGCGATTGACGAAGAACCCTTGGACAATGCGTGTCACATGTGGTCACACATTATCCTGTTGAAATATGGCTGTGGGCAAGCCGTGAAGGACAACTGGCTGCAACACCTCGGAGATGTAGCACTGGTTGTTTAAAGTTACCGGCAATGCATATTAGATGAGTGCGAAAGTGATATCCAATACCGTCCCATACCATAATACCCGGTGCAGGACCAGTGTGGGAGTGCATAACGCAGCTGTTCAGCATCCTCTCTCCATGGTGTCTCCAGACTCGAATTCGACCATTGTGGTGTTGCAGAGGAAAGCGTGACTCATTAGTAAAGACAATTTCATTCCATTCTGCCTTCCACATCCTTCTTTCATCGCACCATTGGTTGAGTCTGTGGATGTCTGTGGATGTCTGTGCACGGAGATGTCTGTGGTTCTGCGTCAAGCGTAGATGAAGCAATGGACGTCTTGTGGACAGACCACTCTGCTGTAAACGGCATCGAACGGTATGTGCAGACACTGGATGATGCGTTAGAGACTGAATGTGCTGTGCTTTAGTTCGTGATGTGACTGAGCGATCCGTCACTGCCATGCGCACAATGTTCCTGTCATCACATGAAGTGGTGCACTGAGGTGGATGCGATCAAACACGCCGGTCCGTTGTACCCTCCTGCATCCAACGGTCACATACCTGCATTACAGTTGTTTGGTTTCGTCCAACACGACTACCGATTTCCCTGAAAAATAATCCACACTCTTGGTAGGCCACTATCCTTCCTCTGTCGAACTGGGATACTTGATCAAACAATGATTGCTGTTTACTACGAGGCATAGTTGATCTTTTTTTTTTTTTTTTGAAAAAAACCACAAGAAAAACCACAATTGCCGAACTTGAAATCGTCAAAAACTCCAAGACTTAAACAGTGCTTTGAAGTCGAACCACAGGCGCACGTAACATGCGTCTGAGCTGAAATTCTAATCATTTGCAAATCTCGCCGCCGCTCATGCATGTTATAAATTTCATGTTATTTGCATGCTTCCTTCAGGGTGTTGCATTTACGGTTGTCAGCAGTGTATTTACTTTCCTTCATGGAATATCAATTTTAATGGCCAGTAGTGTACTTGAAAAAATTTTATTTTATTATTGAAGTTGTATTACAATTAAGTTAAATATTAGATTATGGTTAATAATAATGCATCTTTTTCAGATTTATTTTATTCTTAAAATAACAAAAGTGATATTACAAAACTGAAGTTCAAATGTAGATAATTGCTGTAGTTCATTCAGTTTCTGTTTGCTTGATAGGTCCTTAATTTGTTTCAGTGATTCTCTTTAGAGGTCATTAAAAGTACTTAATTTCCATCTGCAGAAATGTGTATGAACCCTGTTAACACTTCCATGTCAAAAATATGTTGTTTAGGTACAATGGGATTGTGACCGAGAAAGTGCCTTTCATCATTTTTGAGGACAGGTGAGAGGAAACTGATTTTGCATCAAAAGTTTCTGTTACAACTGCAAGTAAAGATTACCTTCATCAGAGGCAAGGAATGCTTATCAAGTGTTATTAGGTCAGGCATTCAAGACATAGAATTTTGGGGAGATGTCGCCAAATTTGTATCTGTCATTCTACCAGAAGTTTAAAGGAACAGATTGTTTGTTATATTTAGTTAGGATAATAAATAGATACAAATTAAAGACATAGCATAGAAAAACTAAAATTGCTTTTCATAATTTTTTACACTACGTCATCACTGTTTATCCATTTCCAAATCAAATCACACATTGTTCTTTTTGTTTCATGCTTGGATTCTGTAACTTTAAAATTACTTCACTGCATGATGTTTCATAGAAGGCAGGTTCTCAAAGATTAATTATTTTTTCAAAATACGAGGGAGAAAACAGAACTTGTATACTTTTTTAAAAAACCTACACTGGCAATATTGAAAATTAATCAGGTTTACATAAACCCAAGGCAAAGTTCGTATGATTGTATCATGATGTCGTGTATCCATTATTGATGCTAAATCACAATGTTTTGCATCAATGTATGCATACTAATAGTGTAAAAATTTCTGTAATGGCATTACAAATCTCGCATTAACTTAATTTTTGAGGGAGAATGTTTTATAAAATTCAAAATTATTCTGGTTCCTTGATTTTTCAATTAGTTGAATGCCGATTAGTTAGGCTTTCGGCTTGACTATTCGGCATTCAACTAAAATCCTGTTTATGGTTTTGATTGTTACAAACCTTAACTTAATTATATTTCTAGTTGTTGTTAAACTGCAAATATGTATCATTGAAGGTATTTAATGTTCTTGTGGTATAGGCATAGCTTGCTAACTCTTCCTGGTTTTTCAACACATCTCCTGGTAGTTCATCAAATCTTCCAGTTTTTAATTTTTTAGCTTTTACTAAAGAAAGCTATGAAGTAAAATGTTTTCCCAGAATTAATGAAACCTGAAACTGTTCAAATTGCATTCCCGCACCACTAGTGAATTTCAGAATAATTTTCCCTATTAATTTGTGATACATTGTAAAGTTTATCCACAATAGTATAGTTACATTAATTATTAATTTTATTGTCATTATTTTAAAAGTGCTTTGATAAGTAAAGGCTTTCCTTCCCTATTCAGGATTTTCTTGGCATAAAAGTATAAGAATATTAAAAATTGAAATTTTTCAGAGAGCATAAAATTTAGAATATCTGATTTATGTTAATATACTTAACAATCAGAATCGTACTATTAATAGTTCAATAACCCGAATTATGCATTTAAAAATGAATTTCAGTACTTTTGGAATTCTTTTGTAATGGTTTCGTAACCAGGGCTGTGGAGTCGGAATTGGAGTCGGGCAGATTTTGGGGTAAAAGGAGTCAGAGCTGGAGTCACTAAAAATAGGTCAACTCTGACTAGTTTGAACAGTATGAATTTTTTTTCAGTTTTCATTGGACAGTATGAATTTGAAATGAAATTAAAATGAATTGAAAAAATTGACAAGCTGAGTTATTATTTTTATCTATGAACCGTATACATTAATAAATAGATATTTTTATTTTATTGACCTATTAATAAATAAATATAAGGGAGGAGGATGAATGTGATATTTGCCCTTAGTGATTAAACTGTTTCATTTAGTTACAAATCTCGCTGATAAATTTAAGTAAGCAGCAATAGCAGCAAGAACTCCAAATTTGATGCCATTCTTAGGAAGCGAGCAGGAAAAGGAGCAATTATTAATCAAATAATGCGGTAAGGAAGTACATATTTTATGATATGTACATATTTGATGGTTTTTAGAATTAAGAATTTTTTAGGAGATGTAGATAACCCTAATGTTTCACTAAGAGAAAGACTTGATCTTGCAAAATTGGAAACTTTTCTTTCTATACTGTATATAGCGACAAAAAAGCTGCAATCTGAAGAATTGACAGGAGGCGGGAATGGGATGTTTGTTTTTTCTGAAAAGGAGGGTTTATTGCAGATGGAATCATTTCTTCAATGAGGAAAAAGAGAAACTAGTTTTCTAGACAATGATATCTTGCTGGATTCAATATATGGAGATCCGAAACACAGAATTTTCTTGGATGGCGAACAAATTAAAAGGCAAAGAAAGTCATTTATGAACTTTCATTAAGAATAAAGTTATTCTCAGAATTCGAATCAGGACAGTCAAACTGTAGACATTGCAGTTGAGTCTCCATCATCCTTTTCCATTGTTGAATTAGATTTTGAGAAATATTTTTGGATAATATTGATAAGGCAAAGCGAATGAAAATAAAAAAAAATAAAAAAAAATAAAAAAAAAAGTGCCTTTAGGTATAAAAATGAAAAAATACAAACAAGATTTCTACACAGCCTTTGAAAAAATAGAGAAATATGATTGCACTTGCAAGACACTTCTTTTAGAACTTCTAAAAATCTATCCTTAAAAGTTAAAAGAAGTAGCCGTAACAGTAACAGCTCTTCCTCCTACTCAAGTTAGTGTGGAAAGACTCTTCTCAGCTCTGAAGTTTATCAAATCGGATCTATGGCCATCCAACAAAGAAAATCTTGTCGAAGCTATACTGTTTCTTAGAAATAACTAATGCCAGTTTTTCCATTTCATAATAAATGCTAATTAATATAAATAATCTGCTATGCCATCAATTTTTTTCCTGTAGCATCTATTACTTCTATTATATTAAAACAATAAGCTGTAACCCATGTGTATAGGTTTACATATATATATGTATATAAGGGAGTCGGAGTGACTAAAATTACAGGAGTCGGAGTCTGTCATTTTTCCTACCGACTCCACAGCCCTGGTTGTAACAGCATGAAAAAGCTCCCACATTTCATACTTTCACTTTTTCCTTCCAGTTTTCATGCAAAAAATTGCATGTTTTTTCATATTTTAAGGTTGGCAGCTATATATGTGTATTTTGATAAAATATAATAAAGGAAAAGATATACTAATTATACATATTCTGTAGGAAAGTAGAATTGATCTCCCGTGATGATCTTGTACTGCCATGGCGTCCATTATATGAATTATATGAGAGAACATTCTTTTCTCCTTATGAATCACTTGGAATGCTTTTAATTCCTTGGTAAGTAAGTTTTAACTTGCATGTTTTAATATTTTTTAATATAATTCATAATATGTGAGCTTCTGATTGAAATATTTCCTATTTTTTCCTCTCCAGTAATTTAGAAAATCATCTGAAAGCAGTCATTCGAGCCTGCAGACCGTAAGTTATATTTTCATTCTAAGATTTTTCGCAAAATCTAGTTTTTGTTTAAATTTTACAAAAATCATCATAGTAAAATTTCTTGTTATGCTATTATGAAGTTTAAATAGAAAGTGAATGGACATCCAACTCTAATTATGAAAGATTACTTGGGATGTTAACAAATTATATTACATGTGGTAAAATAAAAAAGTTATATATATCAGTGCTCACATTAACATTTTTATTAAGCACTTGAAAATCTTGCTGTGATTAAGATTCATTTAATTCATTTTTTAAATTTCTTCATTCAAGACAGATTTTTTTAAAAAAAATTTAAACTTTTTGAAAATTTTTTTGCTCAAGCCAAACAGATTTTTTAAAAATTCAAACTTTTTGAAAAAATTTAATTATATAGTTTCGCAGTCTGAGTTTTAGCTCTAGATCTCTGCATATGATTTCTTCTTATGAATGAACTTTAACATAAGCATTGAGTCTTTCATAACGGAAAGTGTTAAGATGCTTATACGAGCAAACACCAGGAAGATGCCTAAATGTACAACTCGATCACTTATTGTGTTAATACATGGCCAATTGGTTTAGGGAGTTTCTGAATGAGTTGTCAGTTATGTCAAGCTGCTTGAGTGCCTAAGTGGTCCATTTTCTGACTTTTGTTGAGTTAGAGAGCTTCCAATTTGTAAACTTCACCTAAATGACTATTTTACCTCTTTTCAGTGTAAAAGTCTTGCTGCTGTTTTGTTATACAGTTGGGAAGTATTTAAATGGCATGGTGAGAATTTGACTCGAGAAAAAATAAATACTGTATTATTTGATAAGACAGACCAATATGACTAAAGTGATTAAAACAAAAAGTAAAGAGTTGACTGATAATCAGAATGAATGTAAGCTTAGCTTTCCTTCTGAAAAATTATTTTTGAAATATAAGAAAATTTGGAATTTACAGTATCAATATGATGGAGAATCTTTGAATTATGAAAACAGCATGACTGTTAACAATGAAAATATGAAGTTTAGAACTTTTTCATCATTATGTGCCCGTCAGGAGCTCACTCTTTATGAGTAAGTGTGTGGCAATCTCAAGATACCGTAGCCCTTCAAGGGATCACTGTCTTGGTAAGATTTGGGGGGGGGATCACATTTCCTGGTAGTATCTTTTCTCCTTTCTTTTTCAACTGTCCTTAGCTATTCTTTTTCCATTTTCCCCACCCTTGGAGCATTCCTTTTTGGAGTTTGGGGCTCAAACTGAAATGCTGTTATATCCTTTTTTTTTTTTTTTTTTTCTAGTATTTTGAGGATAAGCCTTCAGGAAAGCCAACTGTAGGGCATATATATGTTTCATTTGGTGTAGGAATGTGTATTTCCTTGTTGGACTTTGATAAATGGACTCCAAATATAGCTTTTCTTCTCAAAAGGAAAATTTAAATTTACCTAGCTCTACTGAAAATCCTTCGTCAATCAAAAAAAGATAAAAACAAATGCAAATGCAAATGGGGAGGGGACTTGATTTTCATTATTAATAATTCAACAGGTGATTTATAAAAAATGCAGGGTTCGTACGGTCCTTAAAAGTCCTTAATTTTTTCAAAAATGATTTTTGGTCCTTAAAAGTCCTTAATTTTGGAAATAATGAATAAACGGTCCTTAATTTTGCTCATTTGACATTTCTTATCATTTCTAATGATTGCCATTCTCAGTGTGAATTGCGATTTCTCATGAATATGGAATTAAAATTACATGGCTCTTAACCAATCTGTTGGCGGATTTGCATTAAAAACGATAAAAAAAAAAAAAAAAAAAAAAAAAAAAATTAGCTACCCGAACGAAAGTATCGGTGTCTGATTGGCTATTCACCCAATCTTTCGAAACAGGTGTTATCCATAAATTTAGCAGATTGTGACGAGAAGTTCTTTAAGAGGCGAAAGTGATGACGAAGGTGCTCGAGAAAAAAAAAGGGAGGGGATTCTGAAAATATTTGCCAAAATTAGAGCAGTCCCAACCTGGAAGGCCACAACCCTTACGACGCCAATAGGAACGAGATGCCTGGAAAGTGCATTTTCAATAAACTGTGGCCTCATCAAGCTGACTACAAAGACTGGATATTGATGGATGACAATCCTTATAAAGCTAAATGTGGTCTTTGTCTGAAACAAATTGCAATTTTTAGAATGGGATAGTCAGCGCTGAAAATTCACATGAAAATTAAGTTTCGTTTTATCATTTCAATTTGTTTTTACACGGTTTTGCTTAGCTTAATTTCTGTGTTTGTTTCAATTAAGCCATAAATTAATTTTTATCACCTTCTACGGAGTTTATTCTCTTTTGCACATACTATATGTATGGGATATCGGGATTATGAGTTTATTTCTGCAGATGGTCTGTTATCGATTTCGCGGGAAATCTGTTGGCTCCATTTCGATTTTAGGTCGCCAAGGGCAAATTCGGTAACGCTAGCCGAGAAAAAGTGAAGTTCGGAAATACGTTTTGAAGCTTCAATAGACAATTAAGTATTTGGTTTAATCCTATGCTGTTAATAGTAATGCATTATTTTTGCTAATGGCGATACAATTATTAGTTGAAAACAACTAACTAATTAAAAATTTTTTAATATTTTTAAAGCTGAAAACAACTAATTAAAATTAATTTTCCTGAATTAACTAGATGCAAAATTAACTTTCATGAATTACTAAAGTTATTGGGTAGAAGTTTAACTGAAAATATACATTCCATATAATATATATATATATAATACGAAATATATATATATATATATATACATACAGTACAAAGTCCGAGGTCTGGACTCGTCGGGACTTCAGCGATCCCAGATTTGAGATTTTTCCGGGTATTAGATCATTTTAAATCTACTAAGATGGCACGTAGAAATTATAAAATTGAAAATATGAAATGTGGATTTATGAAATAATGAAGCATTTATGATTTAAAGGGTATCAAAATTTACAAAAGAAAAGAGCTTAATATTTATATGTTTACTTTATTAAACATTTCTTTCAATGTGAGTTGTTTGATTTGTTTTCTGTGCTAATACTTTAGACTAATACTATAGACATATAATTTCTTGTTCAGTTATTAAGTTCCATTGTTCAAGTCCTGTAATTGCTGTGTCGAGAATTCCAAATAACTTATCAATCAAAATTTTTTCTCGTTCAGTGACCTCTCTGTTACTTTCTTCACTATCGGTAGCTGTATTTTCTGGATTTAGAACCATACTACAGATTTTGCCCTCTGTTAATTGATTGATGATTGGGGCATTGTCATCGCAATGAAAAACTTCTGTTTAACTTCCCTAAATTCTCCGAATAACAAATCAGTTATTCTTAACTCTAATAGCACTAAATATAATCGTTTGTCCTATGAGTATCATTAACAAAATCTATTTTTAGCATAAGGAAAGAAATTTCTGTTAAATCTCCCCTTGTCAATATTTTAGCGCATTAAACTTAAATCTGTAATCGGGTAATACTCTGTTATTTGGCGATGCTGCATGAGTCATCACTCAAGTTGTCATCCGTTGATAAACATGCGGTGATGAAAGCAAAATACAATAAATAATGATTCGCGATTTCGGCATCAAGGATATAAAATATTAGTTGGTGTAAAATTAACAAATGTTTCAGTTTGAGATTATGCCAAGCAGATATGCAGCTATGGAGTCAAGTTACTAATCACACAAATTTGCGCTAAAATAATTATTTCTTCAATAATGAGATATTTTATTTAGCGCCAAACTGAGATTAAGAATCGGGATTTCCGGCATGTTTTTTTATGATGAGGAAAAAAATCTAATGCGCATGCGTAAAGCATACCCCTTCCCTCCAAAAAAAGCCCTAAAAAATTGGTTGGTGGTGGCTTTGAGGTCCGGATTTTAGATCATTTCAGATATTACATACATACATACATTATATACATATATATGCGATACTTAATTTTACTAATGCCTTGCATGTAATGCCCCTTTTAGGTGCAAAACATCTTTCCCTTCTCAACTGCAGAGTTTTTTCTAACAGTATCATGAATTTTGTCAAGTTAGAAGAACCATCTACTTTAGGAAAAGATGTAACTGCTAATTCAACATCAATAAGTGTCTTTTCAAATCTGAAGTTACAGATGCAGAAATATTGTGGGCTTTTAAGTGCATCAAAAGCCACTATTCTTTTAAATCGTGCGATGATATTGGGCCGTAATTCACTAAAATTTTCCCGGATAATTCCATTGCAAAACAGTTTTCATGTGGTGAAAAGAAATGTGCTTATATCTGTTATTTTGGCCTTGGCCCTTATTTTAAAACTTTATTACTAAAGCATTGTAAAAATGCTGAGTTTTTTACATTACTATTTGATGAGACTCTTAATCTGACAAATCAAAAGAAGCAACTAGATATTCATGTGAGGTACTGGCATCACGAAAATAAGGTCAGAACTCAGTACCTTACTTCTGCATTTATAGGGCATGCAACAAGTGAAATTATTTTATCCAAATATTATGAATGTGTTGAAAAACTAGACTTGTCATAACTCTTACAAATATCCATAGATGGTCCTGCAGTAAACCTGAAATTTTATGATTTACTGCAACAGGACTTGACAAAGGAATATAACATTCAATGCTTGACATTAGGGACATGCGGTTTACACATTCTTAACAATGCTTTCAAGCATGGGATGTCATCCACTGGCTGGGACATTCCAGCATTCTTATCCTTCTTATATTGGATTTTTAAAGATTCTCCTGCAAGACGTGAAGATTTTTTAAGTATATCTGGCTTAAAAAAGCTACCTGTGAAGTTCTGCTTTTACCGATGGTTGCAAAATGTCCCAGCAGTTGAAAGAGCCATTGAAATATGGGATGGGATGACTTGCTACTGTACATTAAAAAGTTGAAATGGGGAAGTTTAAAAAAAATTCATCGAAATCCTTCTCAAATATTTTGGAGGCAACTAAAGATAAAACATTTCTTATAAAATTAAATTTTTTTCTCTCTCTATCGAAAATATTATTGCCTTTCCTTGAATATTATCAAAGTGATTAACCACTTATTCCCTTTTTTGCTGAAGATATCTTAAAACTTGTAAATGATTGCCTTCAGCACTTTAAAATTTTGAAACTAGAATATTCAAAAATAACTAAAGCAGAAAATCTTTATAAATTTAATTTTAATGATCCAAATTGTTATAATGATAAAAGTAAAGTTTATTTGGGATTCATTGCTGAGCAGTTAATGAATGATAAATGCCGCAAGAAGGACATTTCACAAGCTGCAAGTTTTGTATTGAAACAAGAAGGTTAACAATGTGTCTTAACAATGGTACAACACTTAATGTCCAATAAATTATTCTCTTATTCGAAATGCATCATGTATAGCCCCGCGATTGATGGTTAAAAGTCCAGAAAAAGCCCAGAACAAAATGAAAATAGTTCTAACGGTATTAATGCGGAATAAACGTGTTTTACAAGTTGTTTGTGATGAAATTCTGCTGCAGTTTGGAGAGTTTCTAGACAAAGTAGTTAAGACAAATTTACATGAGTTTTCTACTTTTGATCCTCAAAATCTTTCTCTTGACACATTTCTCACTTCTTATTTTCATGATTTTCACTATTCAAAAGTATGGAAAATAGTGAAAATGATTCTTATCTTGTCACATGGATAGGCCTCTGTGGAAAGGGGCTTCTCTGTAAATAAACCAATTAAAATTGAAATTTTAAGTGACTCATCATACATTTTTTAACGCACAATATTTGATTACATAAAATTTTCTGGAGGTGTTCTTAATATCGAAATTAATAAAGAAATGAGATCAGCAGCAGCTTCTGCAAGGTCTAAATATATGCAGTATTTAGAAGAACAAAAATCTTTATAACTAAATCTGCAAATTCAAAGAGGAAAAGAAATATCATTGAGGAAGAAATTGATTATATGAAGCAGAAGAAAAAATTTCTTCAAAGGGACATTAAAGATATTAATGAAAAAGTAGATGCTTTAGCAGATGAAGCTGAGACCAGCAGGAACATTGATTTGTTTATCAAAGCAACTGAACTTAGAAGAATAGTTAAAGAAATAGACATAAATAAATTAGATGTTAAAATAGCTGAAAAGATTTCAGATTTAAAAAAAGTACAAATGTTTTGTATCTTTTATTGTACAGTTTATTATTCTAGAATCTTTCAAAAAACCAAGGAAATAAATTGTATGTTTACAAATCAGTTATTTTAATCTGCAAAATATTCTTACATTGTGATTATAATAATAGTTGACTGTGTTTAAATAAATATCAAATAAGTTAAATAATAATCATTAAATCTCTAAAATAGTGACTGTTATTAGTGTAAAATACACTTATACATGTTTTTCAGGAAATTATGTTCCTAATTTAATGTTATCTACTTCATAACTTGTAGGGAGTTAGTTTAATTTTCAAAATTGTTTTATGGTAAGTATTAAATTGAATTTAATAATAGTGCATAATACAAACTTCTGTTAGTTTCTTAAAGTGAAATTACAAGCATGAAGTCGGTTGTATGGATATATTCATACAACTCATATACAAGCATGAAGTCGGTTGTATGGCTTTATTCTATTCGTTTTTTTGTTTGTTGATAGGTCCTTAATTTTTTCTTTGATGCTTCTTAAAAGTCCTTAATTTTCATGTAAGGAAATGTGTACGAACCCTGAAAATGTCGCCTTACAAATTTTAGTTTCCCATTTTAGTTTCTGTTTGAAGTTTAGTTTCACATTAATACACATTTTAGTTTCTGTTTGTTCCTTTTACTTGCCTTTGAAGCATCACATCAATCAACAATATTTAGATAACCATATTGAGCAGCTGCCTGAACCCTATATCATCACAGGGGATTTTAACGGACATAGTCCACTTTGGGTTGTAAGAAAACAAATTCTTGATGCAGACAAATTGAACAAATGACTGAAGATCTCTTTTGCCTTTTTATACATTTAGGGTTGGGAATGATCTTCATAATAGCTATCATTTTCCCATTTTTGTTTGTCTCGCAAGAGAAGGTATGAATCCCACGTTAAGATCCCCTTGTTTCCTATATGATAATTCAGATTGGGAATTCTACTCATCTTTTGCGGAGCTCGCAGAAGAAATGGGAAAAGATGTGCATATTGATAATGCAGTGAAAACCATTTTTGATATTTTTATTTAGACAGCTGCCCTCTCTATACTCTCTAACATCTACAAAGCCAAAATATTCCATACCATAGTGGAACCATGAATACCAAGAAAAGCTGAAAGAACAAAGAAAAGTTTGGGAAGCCTTTTGTCATAACCCACTTACACCTTATAACCTTCAAAAAAGCCAAAGCAAATGCAAGAAAAGTAAGATGCCAGAGCCAGAGGGATTCATGAATGTCATGGAATACCACATACCACACCAAGTAAATTATTAAGTTAAAAGAAGTTTTAGAAAATGTTAGAAGAATGAAAAGTTTAGAATATAAATGAAGAGTTTAGAAAATGTTAAAAAAGCGTGCTTAATGTACAAAAACTGTTTAGGTTTCTTTATGAAAAAAGATGACTGGGTGATTAGCAAGCACCACAGAAGAAATTTTGAACACCATTGGTGAGACATTTGCTGACATTTCTTTCAGAAGCAATTACCCACCAGCATTTCTTTTTGCCAGGCTATACTCTGAGCGAATAACAGTAGTTCTGAGTAACAGTGATTTGATTATGCTTGAGGTAAAGAGAGCTTTGTTGCTGACAAAATAGGTCTATTTGGGTTCAGATGGTGTGAGTTATGAAATGCTGAAGCATCTTTCCTGTAAGTCTTTGGCTGCTCTTCTCTCTCTTTACAGTAGAGTATGGAAGAAGCATATTTTTCTTAACTTAAGAAAAAAGTTATTGTGATTCCCTTAGTTAAGTCAACCAAAGATCCAAAGAATCCCTCTTATTGGCCCATCATGCTAACTAGTTGTATTTGTAAGTGTTTGAAAAAGTGGTAATCTCTCAGTCTATTACCTAGAAAAGAACAAAATAATCTCTCCATATCAGAGTGGTTTCTGTAAATGTAGATCAACCATTGATAATATGTTGCTCATGGAAGCTTCCATCCATAATGCCTTTATCAAAAGAAACCACATGGTGTCTGTTTTCTTGGTTTAAAAGGTTTGCAATAAGACATGGAGATACTACATTTTACAGGATCATCAGACCAATGGCTTGCATGGCAACCTACCAGTTTTTATTCATAAATTTTTTAAGACTAGAGCTTTTCAAGTAAGGTTTGACATTGCTTTGTCAGATAATTTGGAACAAGAAAAGGTTATGCCTCAAGGTTACGTTTTAAGTGTTACTTTATTCAGCTTAAAAAGTAAACTCCTGTTTTGGGTTCATTGTATGTTGATGATGTGCAGATTAGTTGTCAAAGTGTCAAATATAAGGTAGATGGAGAGATGATCACTTTTAATATGATCCAGACATGGATTTGTTGTTTTTGAAACAGAAGACTGTTTGTATGCACTTTCGCTGAAAGCAAAATCTCCATCCTGAGCCTTGAAAAGACATTGATACCATCTGAAGTGAAGGAGTGATTTTTGAACAAAAGCTGACTATCCTCCATGTGTCTTAAAATTGAGAAAGAAATATTTCAAAACTCTTAATCTCAACGTCTTGGTGAACAATTTATGGGGTGTCGAGTGTGGACAGTTGCTTTATCTTTATACGGCGCTCATCCACTCTTAATTGGACTATGTTATGTTCCATATGTATCTGCATAATCTTCTGTTTTATTAAAAGTAGATCCTGTTTACCATCAGGCCCTGCAGATTTACTCTTAAATTTATATCTAGCTATGCCAGAAAATATGATATATTGATTCTTTTAGTAGACTAAAAGCTTTAGGAAGCTCTTCTGATACCCAGAATCCTGTAGTTAGAGAAGTTTTGTGATTACATCTATACTTGAGAAGTTATGGTTTCCAAATTCTTTACTGTAGGGTTCCTGGAAATGTTGAAATAAAAGGGAATGAGTTGACAGACATTACAGTAAAGTCCACAGTTTCTATTTACCTTTTTCCTTTGAGTGATATTAAAGGTAAAGTTCTGAGCAAGTGGTAATGAATCTGGGACATGCAAATAAAAAATTGGGGGGGGGGCGTATTTTGAGACAAATAAAAATCGGAAGGAGGAGGTCCTGTTAATTCACCAAAGAATTGGTCTTTCTTGAGTAATGAACAATTACTTGTTAAAAGCTAAGAGTGGACCTGCATGTTCTAATTATAATGCTGCATTGTCAGTGCGACATATTTTGGTTGAGTGTCATTATTTTAGTAGTCTTTGTGTGAAGTCATTTTAATGGTCCTGATGTAAATCTTGACTACTTAATTGAGAAAGTTGTGAATTTTTATTTGTTTTGTAAATATTTGAAGAATAGCATTATTTTATTGTTTAATCTGAAATGATTTTAAATATTTATATGTATTCAAATTTTATTGGTTTGTTTTAGCTATATTTTTTCAGATTTTATCATATCATTAATAAATTGTCGTCTTCATGTTATTTTAGCTGTTTCAGATGTTTTATACTGCACTCAAGAGGGGATATATATACCATATGTTTAGTGCATATGACTTTTTAAATTCTGTGTCAGGAAATATACCACTACTTTCATGTGGTCCTTGTCTTGTTTTTCTGGATATCTGCTTAAAATTATTTTAAATTGTTATGTTGGAGAAATACTGTGAATTAGTGAACGAGAACACAAATAAATATGCTAAATTTTGTGAGGAAAAAAAAAAAAAAAAAAAAAAAAAAAATATGGTGCTGATGATACAAATTAAGCACTTGTATGGTACATGAATGAGATATGGGCTTTTATATTAATCTTTTGATTTTTTAGCTTTATGTGCTTAACAAGAATAAATTATTAATGGTTTCAGAATCTCATACCTGGTAATGAAATTATGAAGAAATTGAGGCTTAGAGATAGACTTTTGAACGTAGACTTAGAGAAAGACTTTTCAGAAGTAGAAATAGACTTTTGAAAAGTGAATATTATTTTAATATATCTGATAGGAAAAAAAAAAGGGGGGGAGCGATCCCAGGTTCAGATGTTTAAGAAAAATAGAGCCTTTTTTCTGAAAATAAAGATTCTGAATTATTTTAAAAACCCTCCGAGCATTACGGGTTTAGCCCTGGAATTTCAAAATTCCTAAAATGTCATTAATGAATGCTGTTTTTTTTATTATAATTAAAAAACGACTTTCTTACTTTATACTTTGATTTCTTTTCTTCCAATGAATATCCAGCCCGAAATCGGATACATTAAAAGCTGGCAGAAATTTTCATGTGTAATCAATACGAGAACCAGCCTTCTATACAGAATTTTCCGTCTATAATACTGAGAGGGTTAAACCATGTGATTATATATCTGTTCATGAACCAAAAATTAGATTTTAGAAGGCAACTATATAAATAATGCTGCATATGGTCACTAAAACCAGATAAGCAGAGCTTTTAATGCAGATATTATGTGTATCGCATTAGAGCTATATTGTTAATTTTAAATTATGATGGGGAAGAAAGGTAAGGTTAATAATGCAAAGTTTCAAATTTTACTTAATTTATATACCATAAAGTATAGGTTGTTCAATTTGGATTCAAAGCATGACAAACAGACTGGCTGCCTGATTGTTCTCTTAGCTTTCCCCATTTGTTATATGAATATGAGCCACTTTCCATCAAATGTTTTCTAAGAAGACATTGTCTCCTTAGACAGGTAGCCCTCAACTATTTTGCTATAATGTAAATAATTTAAATTGTAAATATAGATTAACAGGTTTATAGTTTTTATTTTTACAGTGTTTTCAAGGATTGTCAGTCTGATAATGGTTTCTTGGTAGTCTTAGACAAATGATTATTTATTAACATTACAGTGAGGAAATTACTAAAAATGTATATATGTGGTAAGCTCTGGTTTTATTTGACGCCAAGGGTGCCTTCGACAATGTAAGGTGGCGCTCCTTCATGTGACACTTGAAGAATATTGAAATTACTAAGAATATGTATGAAATTATAAAAGATTACATTAAAAGGCGAAAGATGGTTTTTAAGGGTCCATCTGATAATGTGAACCTGGTTTTTGACATTTACAAAGGATGCCCCCAAGGCTCTTGTAGCACTCCTCTGTTCTGGAGTCTCATTGTTAATCATTTACTGCAGTAAGTCAATATTTCGAATTGCGAAATTATCTGTTGTGCCGATGATATATTTGCCATGGTGGAGGGAGACTCTCTTGAAAAAATAGAGAGTTTTTAAAAAAGTAGAAAATGATTTGAAAAAATGGAGTGACAGTGAGAAAATATATTTTAAGAATGAAGAAGCTTGTGGATGTTTTTTCCTTCGGGCTGGGAGAAAGACTAGACCCCTACACAATAGAAATTTAAGGGTAATCTTATCAGATTTGGTGAAAATATAAAATATGTAGGAATTATTATTGATAGCAAATTAAATTTTGTGCAACGTTTTAAGCATACACATAGGATCACAGATAACATTTTAAAATATTATAAGTATAATTTTAATGTTGATACTTTGAATAGAAAGAGTCCCACCCTGAGAGAGATATTTGTAAATGTGGTCATCCCAAAAATATTATATGGAGTTGGAGCTTGGGGCTGGCGGGCAGAGGAGGGTACTTAGGATTAGAATGAAAATGGACACCCTGCAGAGAGACTGGATGCTTGCATTACAAGAGCCTTCAGAACCGTTTCGACTGAAGTTGGCTGCGTCCTTTTGGCTGTTCCGCCCCTCTCGATTTTATACAAATTATACTACAAAAAGTTTCTATTAGCTAATAAAATTATTATAGATACTGAAATTGGACAAAAAATACTCACGAGTAATGCCTTTCAACTAGAGAATGAGGATATTATTCACCCAATAACATGATTTGGATTATTTTATGAATTTGATTTTCCTTCTGGTGGCGAAATAGATGGTTCGGTTCTGGAATTGATGGGAGAGTGGGTAGTGCCGTGGTAATTTATTTTCATGGAGTAGAGATAGTGTGAGAATAAAACTTAAACCACTGAATTTGGTTTATCAAGCAGAACTATATGCATTGACAGAGGCTTTGAATTGGATTAATACAAAATTAACAGTTTGATTTTTTTATGAATATTTATACTGATGCTCTATCTGTGCTCCAGGCACTTTCCCAACCAGATCATAAAAATCAACTGATTAATCAAATAAAAGACTTTATATTATATAAAGACATATTGTTAAATTACACTGGGTAAAAGCACGCAGTGGAATTGTCAGAATTGAAAGGGTGGATGCCCTTTGCTAAATTGCAGCACTTGGGGATGGGACCAATAATTTTGATATCCAAGATTCAAGAAAAAAGACCATTGCCGAAACGGAAAACTGCATTTATACAGAATTGAATTTTTTCTGGGTGAATTTCTAATATATATATATATATGTGAAGTACCAGCTTTTGTCCAGAATAAATAGATTAGTGAAGAATCATAAATGTAGTCGTAGCCTAAATTATCAGACGATAAGTTTAAAAACCAGGATCCATTTATTATTATTGAAAAGAAATAGCAGTTACAAAATCAGATATCCGGAGTAAATAAAAAGAATTACTAATAACTTTTTGTATGAAGTTTACTGCATCGTGATATTTAAGAAAAGCCCTTGATATTCCTTTGCGAGTCCTTTTATAGCCTCTGGAAAGGCGGAGCTTCAAAGAAATGGTGTCAGCCTCGTCAGCCAATCCAGTTCGCTTTAAATATTTCCAGAACATTCTCTAACTGTATGTGTAGAAAAGGCGGGAAAAACAACTTGACTATGGGGCTGTGGATTTAATTCCATGTACTTTCAAATAAGAGACCGTCGCCATTAAAAAATGAAAAGAACATACAGTTAGAATTTTAAGTGTGTTCTTGACTATGGAATTTTATTATTACAAAATATTCCCCCCCCCTCCATCTGAAAAGGCTTGAAGCCGGGCGCCTCAACCACAAGACATTCCAGATAGTGGGGGAAAAAAAAATGCGACAACAGCTAGAAAATTATTTTAAAATAATTGCTTAATTTGTTTGAAGAACTTGCATCCAGAATTCGAGTTACAATAATATTAATCTTAAATAGACACTCTCACTATAACACAGTCAATAATAATATCAATATATAAATTGTAAATAATATATTGACATTTATAGAAAATAAAGAAAAATAACATTATGCATGCAGTATTGGGAAAATATTTCTCGAGAACAGTTTCAGGATCCAGGTCTTTAGAGATTGCTGCAAAACATTAGAGCAGTTCTTATTTTACAAATCTTTCATTTCCAGTTCGCCATGGCTTTAATATTAAAAATTTCTATTTGAGGTGAGGTATTCCTGTATTTTTTTCTTCATATCATTGACAATTGCAATACTTGACTAATTTCTTAACATTTCCTTTTGACTTTTAGTTTGTTTACAGTATTTTATTTTGACTACTTATTCATATAAAACACTTATTTTGATAATAATCATTTTACATAATAATTTTACTCGTATTTTACCTTTTACTATCAACATTGCCAATTATGTCATATACTGCATTGTCGTTCAACACAACTTTCAACTTCAATAGTATTTTATAATTACCATTAATGTCGTTGCCAAAAAATTGACACATAAATACAAAATAAATACAAAGATACAAAACAACACATCAAAAATTTACAACACAGAAAATTAGATATTAAATAATTAGAGATGCTCTAATTACCTTTAGTAGCAACCCCAGTTGAGCATTTATCAAAAGGAAGGTGTGTCTACCTATTGGGGATGTAGTTAAAAATTTTCTGGGTCTTGGTAGTGTCGTAGTCTGGAAACATGGACAATATCAGTAGGTTTCTTTGTGTGGTAATTCTTTTTATCAATTTCATAATTAACCTCAGATAATTTTTTGACAAATTCATCAAATAAAACTAGATTACCAGGTTGAAAATCTACATCTGCAAATTTTGTGTCATAACGACTTTTATTCCTTTTATTATATTCAATAGTTCTCTCTTTAGCTAATTTTCTTGCTATGTCAACCGGAGGGTAAGTATTTTGATCTAGGAGAGAATCGAAAGGAAGTTTTCCGAGTAAAAGATATGCAGGGGTGAGTTTAGTTACCGAATGAGGGGAATTATTATATTCACTAATAACTTGATCCAAAATTTTTGTCCAAGGAATTTTCGATGATGTAGAATTTACTTTACATCTTAAATGGGTTACTAGGGTTTGGTTCACATGCTCTACTTTACCATTTGTCTGGGGGTGATGGGCAGTAGTTAGAAGTTGTTTTACATTATAATTTCTAAGAATTTTTTTTAATCTATTGCAGGTGAATGCGGTATTGCGATCACTAAGGATTTTTTCAGGGACTTGAATTTGGAAAATTTGTTTCAAAATATTAGCATAAGTTTCTGTAGTTGCACTTTTAGATGGAAAGGCCCAGACATATCTTGTAGCATGATCGATCACAAGATGTAAATATTTTTTTGTAGAATTATAATAATTAAAACTGCCGACTGTATCAATAGAAAGACATTCAAAAGGTTTATCAGTTGGGGGGTACTTTTTGCATAGGTCCAAATTTTTTGGTTTTTTTTTTCTTTTTATTAATTTGACAAACATGGCAATGTTTCACGAAATTTCCAATATCTTTAACTAATGTAGGGCCAATAATATTGTGGGGTGATTAAATTTAACATAGCATGAATACCTGAGTGTCCGAATTTTTCAAGAGTTTCAGTTAATAATTTTAATCTTAAAGATTTTGGTACCACAATTTTATAACCTTTTTTTCTTCTTAATTACCATCAAATCATTTAGTTCTACATATTTTTTATCACACACATTGTCACGTTTTTGCTGTTGTATAATTTCATCACGATTAAGTAAATACACAGAATGTTGGAGCTGGTGAGAAACAGGTTGTCTAGAAAGCATATCAGCTTCAACGTTTGTAGGGCCTTTTTGATATTTAACTTCGTAATCAAACATACTGAGTCGGAGTGACCAACGGAATAATCTGCTTCGTAAATTCTTAACATTTTTAAGCCAAACAAGGGCTGCATGATCGGTATGGATTATAAATTTTTGACCGTGAAGATAGTAATAAAATTTATCTAATGCATCAACAATAGCTAAACATTCAAGTTCTGTAATTGCATAATTTTTTTCGTAATCTTTTAAAGCTCTAGAATGGTAGGAAACTGGGTGTAATACATTACTTTCATCTGGCTGCTTCAAAACAGCTCCCACAGCGATCTGTGATGCATCAACAAAAACATGACAAGGTTTATTTGGATCATATACTTGTAAGACTGGTTTTGAAATAAGAATATTTTTCAGTTCGTCAAAAGCAGTTTGACATTGATCATCCCAATGCCATGGTACATCTTTTTTTAATAATTTATTTAGAGGAGATCTTAATTTAGCATAATTAGGTATGAATCTATGATAAACATTTACACTACCTAACACTCTTTGTAGTTCTTTTACATTACTTGGATATTTCAAATTTTTAATACTTTCAATATTTTGGTTATCTGGGGTAACTTTACCCTTTCTAAGTTCATAACCTAGAAAATTGATTTTATCTTTGGCAAAGACACATTTACTCTGGTTCAATTTAATACCTTCGTGAATAAATATTTCAAATAATTCACTCAAATGCTTTAGATGTTGTTCTTTGGAAGAAGAGTAAACAATTATGTCATCAAAATAACTACAAGCAAATTGGATTTTATTTTTAGTAAGGATGCATTTAATAACTCTGTTAAAGATAGCCGATGCATTTTTGAAGCCAAAAGGGAGTCTTAGCCATTCATACAGTCCAAAATTTGTAATAAAAGCCAATTTTTCGGTGTCATCAGGGTGAATAGGAATGTGCCAAAACCCTGATCTTAGATCTATTATAGAAAAAAACATTTGCATTACTTAATTTGTCTAATAAAAAGTCTATCTGGGACAGGGGATGAGCATCAGTCTTTGCTAAAGCATTCAACTTACAATAATCAATACACATTCTGGTTTTTTTGCCCTCATCGCGTTTTAATACTAAAGTTACTGGGGATGCATAAGACTACTACTTTCTCTAATAATTCCATTTTTTAATAATTGATCAATTTGTCGTCTAATTTCTTCTTCTTCCTTAGGGGAAGTTCGATAAGGTCTTAAAGTGACAGGCAAATCAGTTCGTTGTGGTTCAATGTTAATTTGACCTACATTATATTTATTTTTGGAAAACACATTCTTATATTTATTTAACAATTTAATTAATTCATGGTTTTCTTCCCCCATACTCTCTGAATCTGTTGTTATTTCACTACTTTTTTTTTTCACATCACTTTTTTGAATTTTTAGTTTTACATTACTTTCATTATTTACATTAACTCTTGTTACCTTAGACATCTTATCATCATTAAACTTCATAATAATCTTCAAAAACTATTATACCGTTAAACGCACTATTTTCATTAGATATATTTTAGATATATTATTTTCATCAACACTTATTACTTCACAGATATTACTTCTAGGTTTTATCTTAACTGATGGCATTACCTTACTGTATTCTTCAAGTACTTGATCAAGTTGTACATGCAAAGAAACTCTGTTACTTACATTCACAGAATTTGAAATGTTTTCATTTCTTTGAGTTACCACTAAATTACTACAGTCAAAAGTCGTTAATTCGGACACCCATAATTCGGAATAATCTATAATCCGGACCTCAAAACTAAAAACTTTCTGCGCATGCGCCGCGTTGACACATGCGCATAGGCGTTTACGCGTGCGCGTAAGACCCTTTACGACTGCGCATATGAGTGTGCGCAAGTGCAGAATACGTTTTCGCGTGCGCGTTTTATTATAATGGACGTATAAGCTAAAATTATCTAATTATCTATTTCAGTTAATGTTGATGATTGCGTTGTTCCTTAATTTTCGAATTGGATCCGGCTTATTATTTTTTGCAGACTGTAAGAGCAATTTTATAAAAGTAAGCTTAAACTTTCGATTATATCAAATAGAATTTCCGATATATATTTGTTAATATGTAAAGGATCTAAAACGAAAGTATGTTTTGAAATCCGAAATCTGTTTATCAATTTCACGCTGCTCGGCGGGGGGATCGCCGCGCGGCGGGCGCGTAATGAATTGGAAGTTGATCTGTCAACACTATCTTTATCTTCAGCGCAGATGTTTTTATTTTATTTGGCTTATAATTCCTTACCAAATGTAGTATTTCATCTCGATATGCTCCGTCTTTGATATGATTTAAAACAAGTTCCTCGTC
This sequence comes from Stegodyphus dumicola, assembly GCF_044657685.1. Classification (NCBI taxonomy): domain Eukaryota; kingdom Metazoa; phylum Arthropoda; class Arachnida; order Araneae; family Eresidae; genus Stegodyphus; species Stegodyphus dumicola. Next base: position 151,176,255 of record NC_140768.1, read on the forward strand.
ATTATAATTCGCTTTCGATAGCGAAGAAAGTAACAGAGGTTATTGAAAACGAAAAAATTTCGATTGACAAATTAGTCGGTGTTCTCGACACAGCAATTATAGGACTTGAACAGCGTAACTTTGTAACTGAACAAGAAATTATGTCTGTTTAATAGAATTAAAGAGAAAGTATTATCACATGAAACGAAGCAAAACTTAAACAACTTACATTGAAAGAAATGTTTAATAAAGTAAACAAATAAATATTAAGCTTTTTCTTTTTGCAAATTTTGATACCCTTTAGATCATAATTGTTCTTTATTTCATAAATTACGGTTTCATATTTTTAATTTTAGAATTTCTGCATGCCATCTTACGAGATTTAAACTGATGATCTATAATCCGGAAAAATCGATAATCCGGAATCGCCGAAGTCCCGACGAGTCCGGATTAACGACTTTTGACTGTACAATCATTTTTTAATTCAAATAATTTACATTCATTTAAACCCAAAAGAACATAATCTAAAGTAGTATCTAACACTAACAAGTTAATTAGTTTAATGATATTTCCAATTTTCATTTGTAATCTACACATTTTATCAATAGAAAAATTCCCTTTAGTTTGCCTAATTTTAATACCTTTTACCTTTTGAACTGTAAATTGTTTGCAGATTTTTCTGAGATGATAGACAATGTCGTGCCAGTGTCCATGACACAGTTGACTGATCTGCCATGGGATAAAAATCCCTTAACCCCTTAACTGCCGCAGAAAACGTACAAGATTCATTCCCCAGTGCCACGGTTTTTCACATATCCGCGCGTAGTTATGCGATTTATTAGGGGGAAAATAAGAGCAAGTTTTACTTTCTAAAAATTGTTTAGTTTCACAAAATAAACAGTAAAAAAAAATGCATGCACAAAATTTAATATTTTGAGTAAAAATATAATAAAAAGATGTAAGTATAATAAAAATGATGTTTTTATAATAAAAAAGGTCCCTATAATGGGGTTTTGATCAATTCATTTTTAGACCAGTAAAGTGTAATATCATGTTTCAGTGTTATATACCTTGTGAAATCAGTATGCCTATAAAAATATATATTTGTTCTGAATTGGTTGAATGCCACGATATTGTTCTTGATTTTTCGTTTGCAAGGTGTTGTTGGTTCATGTACTCGTCTACAAAACGGTTAGTTTCAGTAGTAATATAAAGCACGAGCAGTTCATCAAAAAATAATTCAAGAAAGATAAATGGGTTTGAAACATCCATTATATCTTTCTTTATTCCTGGAACCTACTACAAAAAATAAACGAAAACGGAGGACACAGAATAAAAAAAAAAAAAAAAAAAAAAAATACGTTTTACTCAAACAACACTAGCCAATACCACGCAGTCATTACTTTCAGCACTTTAGACACGTCCCTCTCTCCAATTTCTCCCCACACTTCTCTGAAATAATATCCTCCTTCACATACTTCGTCAAGGTCATTCTGGTGTTGCATTCCAAAAGTTTGCAAATAGTTTAACGGGTAGCAGCGCAAAGCAACTGATAGTATTTTGTAAGGGCGTATATATACGCCCGGGGCAGTTAACGCATCGGCTGAGCAAGGCGTATATATACGCCCACGGCAGTTAAGGGGTTAATTCTTAGTTGTCAAATTCCTGAAGAATCAGACCCCAAATTTTTGTTTTCCACATTAGAATTAGTTTCAGTTTTGTTGTTCTCATTTCGGAATGGTCAGATTTGAGCCCAGTGATAACAATTTGGTATCCCTTTTTTGGTACATATCCTACAAGGTGATGGCGCTATACAGTCAAAATTACTATTGGTATGGTGGCTTACAACTTTCTTTCCATTGTTGATAATGCTGTTAGATTTATTTCCAACTTGTTCAAAACTTTGAGGTTTGTAATTAGATGCATTGGGTCGATTATTAACAAACTGACGATTATTATTTCGGAAATTAGCTTGTCTGAATTGTTGACTATTCCTATCTCTGTTATAATTTTGTGAATTTTCATCTTTAAATTCATGAATTTGTCAAAGTTTGTGGGCTTGTTCTAGCCAAGTTATCAGATCAGCGGGACTTTGAACAATCATCAAAGACTTTAAATTCGTTGGCAAACCATCTGTCAAACCTTCTAAAATAATTGATTTATCCAAATTAAGCCGCTTACCCACTTCAATTTTCTTTCGAAAGTAATTTGTGATGTCTTCTCTGGTGTTATATTTTAAATTAGTGAAGTCGCCGAAAGTAGTTAAGGTGTGATCTATAAAGTTTTCTTTTAATGTTTGTTCAAATTCTGAGTAAGTTTTTAGCTCATGGCAATTTTTAATATAGAGCCAGAGTGCTTTTCCCTTAATGTAACGAGAAATATTTTGAAGTTTCCAATTTTCGTCCTTATTTTGGCAGACTTTGTTAAAATAACCTAACCAAGAAATTATGTCACTGTCCTTAGAATCTTCAAATGGAATAATATTTAAATCTATTGTATCTTGATTCATGTTCAGTGAATCGTCAAGATTAACGGGTTCCTGATTTGTTGACATTGTAACTTAAACTTTAAAATTTTCTTGAGAACAAAAAATGTGCACTTTTCTCAAAATATTTTTACAATAGTTAAAATATTTTTTTAAACCAAAAATTCTTCAGAGTATTATCAACACTTCATAGAATAATAGACTTAAATTTTGTATTCTCAAAATTTTATGATTATCACTACACATTTCAGGATAATATCAAATCTTACTTAGAATACTAATTAGAATAAGACTTGAAATTTAAATAAACTCGTAATTACTTTAACATAATATATTTAAAACAAACTATTGTCGTAGCAACTTAGTTCACACACTGAGAAAAAATAATTTCTTAAAATATGTTCTTGCTTGGCTGTTGAGTACACTATTTAATCCTGCTCGTTTGTGTGCTGTTAAAAAAAAAAAAAAGACACAGATTAAATGATTGAAATTCTTCAGCTTCTTTTCAGCAGACGATATCCAAATCATGCGGTTCTAACTATGAGACGCGCTCAAAATGCAAAGGTAAAGCTGTATCACAATTCACAGTTCTTCAGTTGTAAAAAAAAAAAAACAGACACAACTTGCACTTAAAAAGTTCTTTCTCTTCCATTGGATCTTTGGGTACACCTATCCTGCCGACTCCTTGTGATGTACCAGCTTTTGTCCGGAATAAATAGATTGGTGAAGAATCATAAATGTAGTCGTAGCTTAAATTATCAGACAATAAGTTTAAAAAACAGGAACCATTTATTATTATTCAGGAGAAATAGCAGTTACAAAATCAGATATCCGGAGTAAATAAAAATAATTACTAATAACTTTTTGTATGAAGTTTACTGCATCGTGACATTTAAGAAAAGCCCTCTATATTCCTTTGGAGTCCTTTTATAGCCTCTGGAAAGGCAGAACTTCGAAGAAATGACGTTAGCCAATCCAGTTCGCTTTAAATATTTCCAGAACATTCTATAACTGTACGTGTAGAAAAGGCCGGAAAAACAACTTGACTACGGGGCTGTGGATTTAATTCCACGTACTTTCAAATAAGAGACCGTCGCCATTAAAAAATGAAAAGAACATACAGTTAGAATTTTAAGTGTGTTCTTGACTATGGAATTTTATTAATACATATATATATATATATATTATTTATTAAATAATATTGGTTAATTGATTATATTATCTCCTAAGTTTAATTATCGTAGGATTATCTTAAAAGAGTAAATCCATACTAGTAAGTTATATTTTGAAAGATGTTTTGAAGTAACTTGAAAGTTAATTGTTAAAAATGTTTTAACGGGGACTGGAATTAAATCATGAATAACAAAGTTTCAATTGTAAAAGGAATAAATTAAAGGCAAGAATTAAAAAAAAAAAAAAAAAAGGAGTTAATGAAAAATATAAAGCTAAACAAGAAGATGAATATTATAAATACTGTTGATATAAATCAGATACTGACTAATAGGCATTTTCCGGCTTATTTCATCGGTTCCATCTACAGAATAATTAATGATAAATGCTTAATATGTGATAAGTTTGGGGACACCAGGCACTTCTTCGATGAATGTACGCTTACTCGGAGTGCAAGAGAGAAATATAGAAAGAATTTTAAGGACGATTTTGGAAGGAACTATTCAAATTTGAAAAATTTTGCAGAGACAAAAATGAAGATTATAAATAGGAACAAAGATAAAATTAGAATTCATCACTGAGACTCAGATTTTAGAATTTATACATTTTTTCTTATATATATATATATTTTCTTTCTGACCAGTCCCACTTTTTCATCATATATCTGGCTTGTGCTGGCTAGGAGGACCGGGGTTGTGCCCTTATGATTATGATATATGGTAAGCTGATTTTCTTAAAGGAAGACATTTGAAAATTCCGATGATTTTGTTACTTGACTTTTGATTTGTCATGAATTTGTATAAGTGAGGAATTATCGACAAATTCAATGGCTGGATAATTGGGAACAAAATTTTGATTGTGAAAGAGGAAAATTGAATTTCTTACAGTTTTATGCATTGCCAAACATTTTAATGCAAAATAAAATTATTATAAAAATCAATTTATTGACGTTATTATTATACATAACTTCAGATTCTTCCACTTTTCAACATATAGCCCAATAGATTACTGAATTGCCAGCCTTTTAATTGTTTTAGGCTTTGCTAATAAGAAAAACTGCCATGAAAAATGCTTCCTCACAACAAATTAAATTTGTTGAATTATTTAAATGAAGTCTGTTCCCCCATCCTTAGTGATTTTCAGCATAATTTTTCTTATTAACTCCTTCAGATGGGTGTATCATATATGAATCAACAGTTAATCCTCTTATGAGAGGCATGCCGCTTAGCTCAACTTACCTTGGAGACGGTGTATTGTTGCAGTAGTATGATGTCACAAGATGGGATTATTCACGTTGCTAAGCCTAACTTTTTTTTAAAAAATCATTAAAAGTATTTTTTATCAATTGTTTTGATTTTTTTCTGTAATGGTATCTAACACTAATATAATCATAAATACAGAATACCAAGGGATTCTGAAAAAAAAAATTTAATTAAAATCTTAATAAAAAATAAAATATTTGACTCATCTTGATAAAATGTTGTAAAATCTTACTTAAATCTTTATCTAAAAATACATAAAATATAATAAAATATGTGATTAAATATTATAGCATAAATAATTCTTAGAAGGAGATTAAAAATAGTGCGTGATAATGTAGTTTCTATCTTTCATTAGTTATTAAACACATTTTCAGGTCAGACTTTTTAATTTTTCTATCCCAGCAGAATAATTAATCCTAGGATTCCTCTAATTTTAGACACATTAATGGAGTATGTTAATTTTGGTTGAAGATAGATTAAAAAAAAATCATTTTCATAACTTTGAATTAAGTTTACGTCTGTAATTCCCTTAAATTCATAAGTCTTCAATTAATTAACAGATCAAGTTCATGATGAATTACCCACTGTTCTGCTGGATTGTGAGGTGAAAGTAAAACAAACTTCTAATTCAGTGTCAGAAAATTTCGGTATCAAAATCACCTTTCTCGCTTAAATCTAGAGTTTTCATTGTCAAAATAGTCGCTCATGGGCCTTATAATTCAAATATCCTCTTTTATTAAAAACTTCTTTCTCTTAGACATTGCACTATTAATTTAACTCTATTACCCAGTCCAAAAAACTTAGTCTGCTATCTAAAGAGGATGCAAACTGAATAGAAACTGGAGTTCCTAAAACCACAGCTCCACTTCCAATCTGTACATAGGAAAATTAAAACACAAATCTGGAGCATTTCCTCATGTTTTCTTTCCTACTCGTGATTTTCTCAGGGTAAAATTGTAAGAAAATTATAAAATGAAATGATTAAAAAAATAACATTTAGGATATATAATTTAATACATTGACAGCAGAATCATGTTGTATATAGTTCAGAAACAAGAATCTTGCAATTTTAAGTCAGTTTGTAGTTCTTTTAAAATGATGTTACCATTTACTGCAAACATCTGGAAACTACCAGTTTTTCACACTGGTAGCTATGCATATATAAATAAAGGAAGAATATTTTATTTATCTTATAATGTTAAAAATTGTGTTAAGGGGGAGTTTAAAGTATTTTTAATTTCTAAAACGTAAGAGATTCTGTATCTGTTCAAGATTCTATTATTTGATATAAGTATAGGTAACAAAATTGTCTGATAAATTAAAATTGATGTGTATTAGAAAAATTTTGTAAAAGGAAATTGTAATATTTAAATTCATGAGAAAAAGGATGTGTTTTCTTTTTTTAAGGTTTCTACTTTTTAAAATTTAGATATTTTTCTCTGGAATCAACTCAGGAAATCCTTGATGAGTTAAGGCCTTACATGTGTCCATTTGATAGTGAAATGGCAAAAGCTATGAATTATTTTGAACTGTTTTTATGTACTACATTGCCACCTAGCGAGCATCACAGAGGATTTAAGTGAGTTTCTGTTATATATTTTAAATATTTGTTTTATTTTTGATTTTTGGTTTTATAGCTTGTCACTTTTGTACATCTTGTGTAAAAATGCATACATGTGTAATGTCTTTTCCCCCTCTCTTTCAGTTGATTCTAAGTAATACAATAAATAAATAAATCTCTAAAATTTGTTACAGTTATTTTGATAAGTTAAATCAATGCTGGCTTATTGTTGGCCTGCTGTTCATTGCTTTGCCTGCCAATTTATTAATTACAGCCTTCATATTATTCCATTTCAGTTCATTTAATGATTTGTATTGCTGAAATAAGGGACACTTGTACAACTTTTCAAAAGAATTTTACTCAGTTTTCTTCAATTTTATCATTTTTCGCGAAGAAAGATTGTGAACATCGTAATGTATGCAGATTGCATTAAAGAGCTCTGTTCACTTTGATTTATATTGCAGAAATAGATATTTTAGAACTTTTCGAGAGTATTTTTTCCTGTTTTGTACAATTTAATTTAATTATTTTTTTTAAGGTTGTAAACTCCATAACATTAACAGATTACATTGAAAAGCTCAAATTTTGAAATTTACAAGTGTTCTCTCCGAAAACTGGATTTTATAACAACCCATTCAAATGCAACATGAAGTGTTAACTGTCTGAGCTGCGGTTAAGAGTTCAGGGAAACTGCATGTGACACATCCATCTAGAAAGCACAAAAGGGAGGGCTCAGAATGTTCCTCATAAATATTATGTAAAGAATGTCAATGTTTACATAGGTGGGGAAATCTAACGAACATTCCTCTCTGCCCTAAAATTAGAATGGGGTTTTTCTTATTTACTTTCAACCAGAGTCTTAAGACTGATAGGTGGATTATACCTATGAGAAAAATTTTTTTTTCTACTATGAAATTTATTAAAAATCCAAATCTATCATATTAATTTATTTAACATTACCAGATAATCTGAGGTTTATAATATGAGAAAATTAATATTTGAAAAACAGAATTAAACTTTAAGCCCTTGATAAAAAGTTTCACCAAATACCAGTTTTCTTTTTAAATGACATGCAGAATTATTTTATTAAAATAATTATATTATCACAAATTAAGGATAATCATTGATGCAATACGAAGTTTAAAATCTGGATGTTCAATATCCAGAATGATCTAATAGCCGGATCTCTGAACCACTAGCAAGAAAATAAATAAAATATCTTCCCTTCCCTTAGAAAATCTAGTGATAAAGGATAAAATACTCAACAAAAGGAAGCAGGTTTGTTGTAAATGTTTTTTTTTTTTTTTTTTTTTTTTACTACTAGTGGAAATCTGCTTGCCACTTTCAAACACCTGCAGGTTAGGGTATTGCACTGTGGCCAGTGAAAGTTGACAGGATGTTGGCCACAGATTATTTACTCACACTTTGGCACTAGAATAGTTGGAGAGGGGTTAGGATTTTTTTCTCTGATCTAAACAGTAAGTGAAGTCCCAAAGTTGCCATGTGTACATTTCTTACTAATGTTAAACTGATGATCTAAAATTCAGAACCACTGCAGACCCAATGATTCCAAATCTGACGATTAGTACTGAATTTAAATAAGTTTTTTGTAAAGTAATAGTGTTTCTAGTTTGTATTCTAGGAACTAATTACAAAAAATCTAGTCCTTTGATGGTAACTTTAATAATCTGTTATTGACTATTACTAAATTAGATTACATTTTCAGCATAATGTATCATAGTATATATGTCACTACACAAAGAATATTAGTATGCATAGAATATTATTTTTTTATATGGTCCCTAATATTAAACAAACTTGATTCAAAAACTGCATAATTTTTCTTTATTCGAATTCACCTGCTAATATTTTAAGAGAAAAGTTACCTTTCGAATAAATCACATTGATTATAAATGAAAGGGTTTTTAAATTTCCTTAAGAATGAATCGTATTGTAATGTATACTTAGATGTATTTGGTTTTTATTTCAATACTGAAAAATATTACGATTTATAAAAATAGCTTTATTTTTAAAATTTAAAGAATTTTTTAAAACGTCTAATTTATTTTTATATCGAAGACAAATTGAGACAAACATTTTCTCAAATTAAAATAAGAGGAGTTTAAACCAAACAATAAATTTTCACCAATAATTTAATAAACAACTATGTGTGCCTAATGAAAATTTTGATGTGAATACAATTAAAATTCATCACAGCTGAATGTCATACTTGCAAATCATGCATTTCATATAATAGTAAGGAAATTTTGTTAATCTTATAGGGATGAGATAGTCTTTGAAGGTTGAGGGGAGTCTCTTACTGAAGTCTAGATTGACACTGAACTTATTTATCCCACAGAGGCACCAAAAGGCTTCTTATTGCTCTTGTTATCTGCCTAAATCAATGTCATCAAAGATGTCCATCCTGAACTGCATGATACTGTAAATTTCACCTAAGTTAGACTTTTAAGAGACAAAAAGATGTAAGGAAATTATGTTAGCATTTTAAATCATAGGTTTTTTTTTTAATAGCTTTTTCAACTTTTAAGAGGATGCTTTGATTCTGAAAACAGATAGTCATAAAATATGACTTCCTGTTCCTGATTCACCTAAAAGATTCCTTCCAAATGTTTCTGAATTGCACAAAAGTCCTTTTTGTGATAGTTGGGACTAGCAATACAAGGAATGGCTGAGTGGAGTATCACCACTTTGCTGGCATTTCAGGCACAGAAAGCCATATCTGGATGCCGAAAATAATGTATAATTTCGGTGTTACTTTTCATCAGAATTAAGCTGATGTTTATTTGAAGCATTTTTTGAGTGGGGGGTATGTTTCTTGCTTTTCATGTTATCTGAGCAAGCCAAATGTCTTAGCTTTGGAATGCCTGAATTCAGTAGTTTACGCTTTCATAATAAAAATAATCATAAACTTTACTGAGATTAAAAAAATAACAGTTTAAAATTGGGCAAAACAGAAAATTTATTTTGGCATAGATTTTGAATAAAATTCTTAGAAATTTCAAGTGCAATCATACACAGGCCCCTTTTCTTCAGCAGCAGGGGGGGGGGGGGGGAGGAAAAAAAAAACCAGAATTTGCTAATGGAGTACCATAGAAAAAAAATTCCATTTTTTGGAGGGTTTTTTTTTTTTTTTAATCATCTTTTTTTCCTTTCCTCTTGAAGAAAAGGGATCTGTGTCTGTTTTTGAATAATTTACAAAGTTTTATTCAGAATCTATGCAAAAGTAAGGTTGTTGTTTTAATTACATTAATTTTTTAATTAAGGTGGTTGTTTTATTATATTAATTTTAAATTTGCACTGGTGTTCTTCTCTTTTAATTTGACTAAATAAAGATTCAGCAATATCATTGTTCAGCCAGGTATTCAGATTTTTTTGATAAAAGGGGTTTAAAAATATGGTTGTAGAAAATATTAAATATTAAAAAGTAATTTAGTATTTATAAGCAACTTAAAAACATAGCTTAAATAGTTCAAAGAATGAGTGCTGAATGCTGAAAGCCTGAATTTTGTAATGGAGTATATGCATGTGTGTCATCCAAACAGTTGACTGTTTGAGATATTATTCTAGTTGACTTATTTACAATTTTAATATATTTATTACCATATGATAGTTAAAAATCATTTACTTCTAGATGACAAATTTCTTAGTACATTTTCTTTTTATTTAGAAAAATACTAGGGGTGCTAAATGCCTGTGAAATTTTTGATATGTAATTATATCTCAAATAGCAAAGAATAGCTAGCAGGTGCTAAGTGACGCGTTGCCACCAGGCAAGCGAAGTGGAAGAGGATGCGTAGTTGGTTGCATTACTTTTATAAATCTTGGAAAGTCTTTTTTTAGTTCTAGATTGCTATCCAGAACTAAAACAAGCTCTATAACTTGGCAAAAGTTTACAGCAATGCTGATGCTGCAAGAAAGCGCAAATGCCTCGAAGGGGTTGCATTTAAATTACAAATTAGTAATTTAAAGGTATGTTGTCAATTTCTTCCAAATTTAATTTGGTAATAAATTTTTCTTCATATTTTTATGTTTTGCTGACACGCGCACATCTATATGTCATGAAAAAGACTTTACAATATTGGTGGTGTAGAATGTTGATCCATTTTGAAAAGCAAACTTGGCAGTCAAGGCTGATTAAATATTCATATTTCAATTGACATTTGAGGCCACAATTCTCTTGCCACTCTAATCGTGCCTATTCAAGAATAATTAATTTTTGATGCTGTTGCAATAGGAAGAGAGCAGCAAGGCAGTATCTTAACTCCCATTAAGAGGTAGAAGCCGAAATGCGCAGTTATCCAGTATGGCAGCTTATTTAGAGAAAGCTTTGGTTTAAGCTCCGAATTTGCTACATCATCAGCATTACACAAGTCATATGATATGGATTGATCTAGAAATGACGCAGTGCAGTTAAAGACATCACTATTTTTAGAATAGATAGGGGGATTAAGAGGCTATTGCTTTAATTTGCATATTTTTTATCACACATATGTTACACACATATGTACACAAATTTATCACACATATGTACACAAACATACATATTTGCTAAATTTGAAACCTTCATTTGAATTCAAACATCATAGGCAGTTTATAATATAAATAGAAAATCATTGCTGATATTAAGACTGTAGATTCACAAATTATATATTGAAGATTAATAAACTAATATTATTATAATCTAGCTTATTTCAAATTTCTGAAATGGAAATTAATTTTGCTGAATAATATTATTATTGAATCTGAGAAATTAAAATGTGTAAGTAGGGTTTCATTAATAAATCTTTTATGTTAAAATGCTGTGTTGTATGAGGTATGCATGTATTGGTTTTAAATTATTGATATGCAATCAAATTTTATACTTTTTAAAATTTTTTAAGCATTGTAATATGAATTTATTTTAGATTGTGGTTTGATGAATTCATGGAAATTTGGCAAAATTGGCATAGTGTACCAACATGGGAAAATGTGAGTAAAGTATAAATTTTAATCTTACTTTTTATAATTATGAAATGTGTTAGAACAAGGTCTACATATATTTGAGATTTCTTTAATATGATTACAAAATTCTTAAATTATTAACTACTGTGTCATAATTTAGAAGTACACATCAATTACATAAAATGCAATCAGTTAACTAATTTAAATCATTATTAAGTCTGGTAATAAATATCTGAAAAGAATCTTAAACTAGTAATATGCTTCTAGGCTTGACCGAAACATCTGAATTATAATTAAATATTTGTAAAATAATACAGACACTCAAAATCATTACCTTTTTTTTACAAGAACATAATGAGCTGTACATCTTCCAGAAAAGTGCATTTGACACAGACTGTTACTGTTAAATTACTAATACTGTTAATAAAGAGTAGTAAAGTTTAATGAACAAGCAGGGAAGTTTCCTCTGAATAACATTAAATCATAGAACAGTCATCTGTGACTTAGACCAACATATCAGAAAATGATGGTAAATCCAAAGAGAAAGGATATTAGGATTGTAAATCAATCTCTAAAAATTTGAAGTGAAATGGAGTGATAAATGGACATTAGGGGGGGAAAATAAGTAAATGAATGAAAAATTCAAGCCGTAGATATTCTTTGAGTCATAGTCAAACAAATTTGAAGCAGCAGAAGACAGAAAAGTGTAAAGAAATAAAATTCTGCTCAGAGTGACGAGGTAGAGGCTGCATTAGCATCAAAAACATATCTTTTGATAGCAGAAGTTTAGTTTCTCTACCTTTTTGGGAGGAGGAGGAATATTTTATTTTCAATACAGAAGTCATACTATGTTCAGCACTCACTGTATGTTACCATGATGAACCTGTAAATGTAAAGATTCTGTACAGCATATGAGGAGTTGATTTTTCCTTCCTTTTAACATATTCTTTGCCCAGTATGATTCAGTTGAGTTTCTCGCGAGGTCAAAATCCCACTGTCCGTTCCTTGGAGGGAATGACTAAGATTTACGTAATACATGCCAACAAAATTACATAAATATGGTATAAAACTGTTCAAACTGTGCTCCTGCAAAGGATACACATGGTTTGTGAAAATATATTTTGGACAAGATACCAGCAAGCGAGAGCAAGTTGGCATAGTCGAAGACGTCTTCATTGACTTTGTAGATAAATTACTAAACGAAGGACAAGCTTTTACACGAGCTATGAATTAGCAGTCAGAATTTTAAATTTGACTGTATGAAACAGCAAAAAATGTATGCCAAGTTTTGTAATGACATTCACTTCATTCAAGACATTCATAATGCCCATTCAAGACATTCGTAATGCCCATTCAAGACGGACGAAATGATTTCACGAGAAGATGACAGCAGTATTGTGGTGCTAAAATGGAGGGATGTTCGCAATGTTAGAATCTTATCAATGCATGCAACCATTATGAATTCAAGCTCAGATTTTACTATTGCTTTCATCCTCTGAAACAGAAATCTTTGGCAATAATGGCATATATATCATATGACATCGATATATCATATGCCACAACAATGCAGAAAAGCATTAAGTAGTATCAGAAATTAGCACTATATTTACTCTTAGGAGTAACTATAATAAAGGCTCAAGTCATGTACCAGAGACCACAAATTTAAAAAAAGAAAAATTCAGAACTTCTTGGTACCGAATTGTTGTCCCTAGAAAATACTATGCCTGACAATAATAATAAGAAAATGAAGAAAGTGTCTCACTGTTTAGAGATTCTTAAGAATCAACAGGACAAGTCTATAAGAAGGATGTGCTCCCTATATTACCAGAAGAAGAGGCAAAATGCCGAATGCCAAGAAGTAAAGAAAATGTGAAAAAAACTATGACCTATTATTCAGATTGTCCAAAATCACCTCAAATGTGTTTAGACTGTTTTAATGAATACCATGCGACACAGTATGTTGTGATATTTTATCCTAAATATAAATTAATAAAAAGTGTATTATAATGTGTATGTTTTTAATATTTTTATGTTGTATATCCTGTATTTATATTTCAGTGCTTATTCCATTAAATTCCTTTTAAAAATCCAACTGAAAATCATATTTAATTTGAACAAGAGCATCATCCATACTTGGGTGACAGGCATCATCTCCACGGAAACATACCCGTCAGCCAGACATGGGTGACATGGCGATCAACATGTGAATATTCAAACTTTGTGAGCATGTTAAATCCATTTCTTATAAACTGAAAGGAATTTTATGCAATTCTGAGGTGAAATCAATTTTAGTAAATTTTGAAGTATGAAATAAGGAACTCAGAATTGAGTGTTCATGATGTTGAAATTAAACCTTCAGCAGATGCCTTTTTTTCTATGATGTTACCATGGCCATTTTGAAGCATTTAAACATTTAATACATACAATGAATATTTTCCCTGCAAAAGTGTGTTTAAATAGCAATAAAATGAATATTTTGAATCATGTTTTTATTGAAAATTTTTGAGTGAAAAAGACTTAAACTTTCAGTACTGAGTGTTCATATTCAGTTGGCAAATTTATTTAGTATTCTTGGTTATGCTCAAAATATTTTTGTTTATTCACAGAAGTAATTTTTATCAATTTTTTATGTAAAACAATTCGAATATGTAATGAATGAATGGGTTTTACACAATGATTTATCGCATTCTTCACAAACAGATGAAGCCAGATCAGGACAATCATCTCATCGACGAAGAACTGGAGTTTTCTTCAGAAGTTTTGCGGCTGTCTCATCTGGTAAATTTAGGATTCTTTTAGAGTTAGTTCTGTGGTATATTTGTGTTCTGTGATCTATCAAGAAGATGCTCCTTCACTAAGTCAACGGCGAGTTCCTTCAAATAATTTCATCGTGACAAATGATTTGTTTCATTGCTGAATTTGTATATAATATAAGAGTTTATGCCTGTGATATTTGTTTAAAAAAATTGTTAAAGATCAACTTTTTCTTGACACCGAATACGTTTTACACATCTCATCCACTATATCTACTCCTCCTTTGATCAAGTTGTAAAATACAATGATTTCAGTTTTACATAAATCATGCATAGTCTGATCGATAGTGTGATCGAAATCAGACCCATAGTCTGATTTTGGACGATAAAATCGTCCAAAATAAAATTGAAGATAACACTAGAACAGATTTTCCTCTTTTAGGAGCTTTCATAATTTCGTATCACATTTTTCATTATTTCTCCACATAAAATCCAAAATGTGCAGTCCTTGACATACAAGGTAAAAATTTTTTAAGAACTTCTTTTTTGTTCTTTCTACTTGTATCATGAGCTGTAAGTTTGTTTTTCTCCAGCAATTCTAATAATAAAGGGAAGTTCATGAAGCTAGTTATTCATAATTATATTTGCAACCAGTTTGAATAATTGGAGTAATAGCCCTCTTTATGACATCACTTGGTTTATTGCTTACTTTGAAAGGTCCATTAGGATTCTGTCCAATATAAAAATCCAGATTATGTGTATAATAATTTCTGTCATCTTACTGTGCAAAAAATTTTTAACCATATTTCGCTGGTTTCCTCTTAATGTATTGGCAAAACGGGTATCTTTCATGAGGTGTTTCTAGTTCCTGATTAATAGCACAACACTCAAAAATGCAATACACTTTTTGAAAATCATTCTTTCTTCAAAAACGTTTCTTATTGAGACTAGTTATCAGATAATTTTCTTGCTTGATGATTGCATATGTGTATTTCATCGAATTTCAAACATCAAAGGAGGAAATGAAATGGTTGATTGAGATTGTAGCGAATGGCACGATTTGACTCACCAACTTGCATGAGTCAAAGACTATTGTCGCGTGAACTGTTGTGTTTGAAGTCTTTAGAATATACCAATAAGATGTAATTTCCATAGCAACCAGATATAATCAGAAAAAATTTTGTTATGTTCAATGTAAGTTTTCATTTAATTAAATAGTGTTTTGTTATGTGTCATACTATCTCTTCATTTTAGGAGTTGCTGAACATTGGGCAGATATTATTGCATTACTGTTTCAGAGTTAGCCTTCATTGCAAGATGTGCAACATAAATAATTTAGGATGAAACAATCTTGGTAACTAGTGATAGAAATTAATTGGAGATAATAAATATACCATATTTTAAAACCCAGCAGAAACTGTTGTTTACAACATGTGTGAAGAAAATTGGCATTACTTCAAAAAGCTCTCAATTTGAAAGCACTTTGGGAGTCTCAGCCAAAAGTTAAGTCTACACGTTAATAGAAGAATGCCAAAAAGATCTTCTGCATCTATTTTAAAAGGCAAAGATAATGAAAAAAATTTGAAGATTTTTAATCTGCTGAAACATATTGTGATAAATTTTCAGAATAGTGTTCCAGAATTGAGCAATTATCAAGCAAGAAGCCATGTCAACTGTTAAATCACCCAGAGAAATTATTTCTAAAAAAGGAAATTCAAGTTACCAAAGAATGTCTAGAAAAATATAAGATGATGTGAAAGAATGTTTGACGTTTTAGAGTCAATATTCCAAGATCAATGAAAATGAGAGTATTCTTAAAGAGGATAACTTCCAGTCTTTGCTTAAAGCAGTACTTAAAAAGCAGTAATACTAATTTCATAAGCAGCAAGAGTGGTCAAAAGCTTCCCAGCTGTGGCCATGAATTATCCAAAAATGATAAGTAAGCTCTGGGAAGGTTTTGGACAAGGAGATTTATTTGTTCAAATTTACGTGCGAGATCTTTTGAGTATGGTCATGAAGAATGCTGTTTCTGTATGTTTAAAAGTAGACCTGTCAGCGTTGTATGATGAATTAGAAGACAAAAAAAACGAGTGCTAGACAGTCTGGGAAGAACGTAGAGAAAATGTCGTGATTTTTTAACCCCTCTAGTAGAATGATGCTTGCCCAAAGAAATTCTGATTGCTTGGGAAATGAGAAGAAATTTAAGTGAAAGAAGTGAATTCAAAGAACATTAAAAAAAAATTTAAAAATTTTGTATTTCATGAGACAAGAAATTAAAAACGTAGAAATGATTTAACTTGCACATTCAAGTTTTCCTGTTAATTTAGTTAGTAAAAAAACAATGCATGTTGATAAACCGTTTATTGCAGCAGCTTTGGTAAGCACTTCTTAAATAGTTCAGGTAAGCGAAATTTCAGCTGTCTTTTTTGTGAGAAAATACATCCTACTAAAGATTATTGTACTCCTAGAATTATGAATTCAGATGCTAAAAGGAAAATTTTGATGCAAGAAAAGGCTTGCTTTATATGTTTTCATGTAGGCTATTTAGCAAAGTTTTGAAAGTGAAAAATATTTGTTCCTATTATAACTTCAAAACTTGTAACAGTCTTATGTGTTACCATAAATATAATGTCTTATTCACCATAAATATAATATGGAAAAAATGAGCCAGAAGTGCTTGAAAGTGAAGAAAAGTGTGAATCAATTTAGACTAATGCATTAACTAATAACTGTAAAAATGAAATTTTATATTTAATAACTTTAATGTCATTAAGTGTTTAATTTACTTTTTAACATTTAATATTTTTAATGTTGAAGCTAAATCAAGTAATAGAAAAGGAAGTTTAAGGGGCATTCTTGATATCAGATCTCAACATTCTTATGTTAGCAAATTTGCAAAAGATACTTTAACTTATAGCCACAGAGAAAAGTCAAGATGTTGCATAACTTGTTTGGGAGGAGGGAAATGAAACAAACAGAACATGGTGCTTATAATTTTTTGATGTGCTTTTTAAATGAAGAATTATCCTGCTTTCAAATAGAAGCGTTTTCAGAACAAAAAATTTACAACGCCGTTTGCAGGGTCACTTGAATGAATTGAAAGAGGAAGGAGTTTATCAGGTCTGAGACTCCTTTAGGCAGAAATTGACTTGTTGCTACAGAAACAGTCTATGAAATTGAACTGTGGCTTGTATTTGCTAAATGTAAAAAAACACTATAGAAATTTTTGATAGGAAAATGCAATACATCTCAAAGTGAGAAAAGTAGAGGCCTGTTTTGTAATGCTGTAGCTTTGCAAGTGAACAATTTATTAGTTAATGAATTATGGAGGTTAGAAACTATTGGGAATTCTGACCCTGTTGAAAATAAAAAGCAGACCATGGAGTGTGCTGTGGTATTCGACTATGTGGTAAACATAGTCTAAAAGTCCTACCAGATGGTATATATGAAATGTGCTTCCCTTTTAAATCGGAAATTATCTTCTAATAAAGAAATAACTTGGAAGCATCACCAGAGAATATACCAGTGCACAAAAGGTAAACTACTTTTGGATGAATATAAACATGTTTCAGCAGTGGGAGAAATTCTGTATAATCAAAAGGGTTACATATTATACCAAAAGTGGTCATTTTTTATTTCATTGCCTGTCATTAAAAGTGATAGCATAATAAAAAAAATTAAAATCATATTTGGTGCATCTGCTAGACAGAGTGGGAAAATTTTCTTGCTCTTTTATATAAAAGGCCTAATTTAATGGAGCTCATTCATGATGTTGTGTGTCACAGTTATGTCAGAGGTGTTTCAGGTGTGGGAGAACAAGAAATATTTATTGAAAAGGCTCAGCAGATTATGTCTCAAGGGTGTTTTAATTTAAGAAGCTGGGAAAGCAGTGTGGAATTGTAAATTTGTATCTAAAAATAAAGGTGTGACAAAATTACTAGGTAGATGGAAACTTTAGTGATGGGCAAATATTTACAAAAAGAATTATACTATTTTTGATTTAGACGATATTTTATCCCATTGGTTTTTTGAGTGTGACTTTGCTTCCAAAAAATTACAGAGGTTTTTCTCACATTTTTTAGACATCTTTGCTATATAAAAAATCACTGGCTTGGAAAAAATGTTTTTAATTGCAACTATAGTTTTGAAAGTAAATTATCATCTGCTATTTGATAATTTTGTTTTCATGCAAAATGGCACTTTTAAAAAAGTAGTTGACTAAAGGCTATGTTTGTGGTCTTTCCGAAGAAAATTATTGATATTTAGTTATTAAAAATTGCTTTGAAGGCCATAATTTTTTATACTATAGTTTTGAAAGTAAATTATAATCTGCTATTTGATAATTTTGTTTTCATGCAAAATGGCACTTTTAAAAATGTAGTTGACTAAAGGCTATGTTTATGGTCTTTCCGAAGAAAATTATTGATATTTAGTTATTAAAAAATGCTTTGAAGGTCATAATTTTTTATATCTAAAGCAACGATAGGTAGTGTTGTCAAAAAGAAAGAGAAAACAAACCCATCGAAGTTTGGCTTCATGGAGAGAAATTTTTCAAAACTCATAGCCAAGAAAAAATGGAATGTTATGAATGTTGCAAAAGTAAGATCTTCAACATTAAAAGAAAGTATGCCAAGTACAGTTGCAAAATCATTCAAATGCTCAATGTCAACTGCAAACAAAGTGAGTAATTCGGATTTGAATCGTAAAAAGGTGAAAAAACATATTGTGCATCATCTTTCTCCATGACATATCACGGAGAAACATTTATGTGGACAAAAATGGAAAAATGTTGTCACAATAGACAGATCTTGGGTGTATTTGAGTTACTGCAATGAAAAGAGATGCATTTATTATCATCAAAGCGGAGAAAAAATTCTTAAAACATGCTTCAAAGAATCTGAAGAAATTTTTCTAAGGGTTTTATGATTGTTGATGATTTTTCATGTAAGGGGAAATTAAAAATAAAGACAGTGGAGAAAAATGTTAAGATCAACTCCACGTATTATGAAAAAACACATTTTATACCAAATTTTCAAGTATGAAATGCCTTCTCTGTGCATACAGTGTGATCAGTCAAGACAGAGCAAGGAATGACACGGTAAAATCTGCTGTGTCAAAAAATAGAACAAAAAACGGGTATCAAGGCCATATTCTTCACTCATATCCCTACTAAATCTCCTGCTGTATCAATCCACAGATTTTTGCGCTTTTGGACTTTTAAAAAGCGGATTATCCAGACGTCGATCTACAACCTTTCTTGGACTGTTTCTTGGACTTGAAAGCTGTTCAAGAGGAATAGGGTAAAATACCTCTTCGCTACTGAAAAAAAGCTTTGTCTTGGAAATTACAGTGAAGAATAAGGGTTATCAAATGGAGCATTTAGAACACAAAAATTTTAGATAAAATAGTTCTGTAAGTACAATGAAAAATGTGGGAACAGCCCCTAATATTTAACAGGAACCTTGGAAGTTAAAACAAAGTTGGGATGCTCTTTTGGTGGATAAACCTTGTAAAGGCTTTCAAAGCTCGGCTTAATAAAATATCTGTAATAGAGGATGCTGAAATACTGTGTTTTATAGACCTAAATGAATCTAATGAAATGCTTGTTTCTGTAAATGCATGCAGAGAGGCGTATGCTGCATGTATATTAGGATGGTCACAAATTATGAAATAAGAAGTCAGTCAGTTATAGCAAAACCAAGAGTTGCTCCTATAAAGCAAATGTCTATAACTAAACCTGAATTGATGGGATGTACTATTGGGTCCAGGTTAAAGTGACCACATTTTCATTGAGACAAAGCGGGACAAATGGAATGAAATGAGAATTGTAATTTAGTTATGAAAGCAGACAACTAATTCAAAAAAGAATATACAGTCAAAAGTCGTTAATCCGGACTCATCGGGACTTCGGCGATTCCGGCTTATCGATTTTTCCGGATTATAGATCATCAGTTTAAATCTGGTAAGATGGCATGCAGAAATTACAAAATTAAAAATATGAAACCGTAATTTATGAAATAAAGAACAATTATGATCTAAAGGGTATCAAAATTTACAAAAAGAAAAAGCTTAATATTTGTTTACTTTATTAAACATTTCCTTCAATGTAAGTTGCTTCGTTTCATGTGATAATACTTTCTCTTTAATTCTATTAAACAGACATAATTACTTGTTTAGTTACAAAGTTCCGCTGTTCAAGTCCTATAAATGCTGTGTTGAGAATACCAACTAATTTCTCAATCAAAATGTTTTCGTTTTCAATAACCTCTGGGTCACTTTCTTCACTATCGGAAGCGAATTATAATGAGGAGGAACTTGATTTAAATCATATCAAAGAGAGTATATCGAGATGAAATACTACACTTAGTACAGAATTATAAACCAAATAAAATAAAAACATCTGCTCTGAAGATAAGGATAGTGCTGACAGATCAACTCCGCAGCCTGAAATTGATAAACAGATTTCGGATTTCAAAACGTACTTTCGCTTTGTTGATACAAATTACATATTAGTAAATATATATCGGAAATTCTATTTGACATAATCTTTCTAATCTATCATAATCTAATAATGACGTTTCTGCCCCCCCCCCCCTCTGCGGCAAAGCAGAGTGAAATTGATAAACAGATTTCGGATTTCAAAACATACTTTCGCTTTGTAGTAAATATATATCGGAAATTCTATTTGACATAATCGAAAGTTCAAGCTTACTTTTATAAAATTGCTCTAACAGTCTGCAAAAAATAATAAGCCGGATCCAGTTCGAAGATTAAGGAACTACGCAGCCTGTAACATTAACTGAATTAGATAACTTTAGCTTAGCGTATAACTCCGTTACACATTAAACGCGCATGCGCACAAACATATTCGCAGCTGTAAGGGTCTTATGCGCTCTCGTAAACGCCTGTGCGCATGCGTGAACGCGACGCATGCGCAGAAAGTTTGTAGCTTTGAGGTCCGGATTATAGATCATTCCGGATTATGGGTGTCCGAATTAACGACTTTTGACTGTATTTTATTGTATACATTCATATACTTGTCTATAAATATACAAAAATATATTTATTATTAAACAATATTATTAACTGTAAAAATATAAAATATAAACTATAAAAATATTTGTAAAAAAACTATAATTTGAATATTATGCTTTTTAATTAATTGAAAATTTTATTAAAAAAAATTATGATTTTTTCACATTTATATTTTTTATTCGAGTGAATACTTTGCAATAGATTCAGATCATTTATTAAACTGTCATGAAATTTCTCACATGAATTGATCAAATTATATTTTACCCTTAATACAGATTTTTGCTTTTAATGTTCAACTGCGTTTTTCAATTGTCCATATTTTATTGATACTAGAAGAAACCCGTCTTGTCGCTGCATTTGTTCCTTGAAGGGAGAGAGCGAGTTCTACAATTTTCAAAAATGTTTTCATAAGGAATATTCTGTTTAAAATGGAGGAATAACTCCATCCATTTTTTTGTCTCCTTCCATATTTGCAGACAACCAACATTTAACTTTTTCTTCAGTAACATATATTTTTATCAATGACACCTTATCAAAAAGAACATTTTCGCAAATATTATTTTTCAGAAAATGGTTACTAATATATTAAAAAGATTTTTCCAGATATTCCCATAAAATCTCCTTTTTTAATGTCACCCTATTCTTTTATATTTGATTTCTGCACTTTCACATAAATCTTTCAAACTTTCAACACGTCCAGTATGTATATAAAAATACTAATAAATTTTTGCAATAATATTTTCAAGATCCACTGCAAGTAAGTCTGATGCTGTTTGAATAGCTTTGTATAGAATGTGCACTGCACAACCTACTCCAATACTTTTTCGTTCAAATGTTCGGTAAGTTTCGTAAAAACGTTATTGATGCCTCTTCTAACTTTTCCACCAAAATTTTCATTAGTGTTAGCCTCACAATAGGCAATAATTTTATTGTTCAAATTATTTTTTTAAATAGTACTTATTGAATCAAAAATTATTTATGAAGTTTCACCCGGCAATGAAATAAAATCTAATATTCTAATTTTAATTCCTGTTTCTGGATCAAAAAGTCTTAACAATTGTGAGAGATAATTTTAAATATTTGTGGTTGGAAGCATCGTAATATATGGATATAAATGTGCATTTATCTAATTCTTTCTGCAATTGTGAAAACGAATATAGTGAAAAACATTACAAATAATTGCTTTGGTTTTTGTCCTTGCACGTGCAAATTTTTTGCTGTACGTTTGATCATTTGCAATGTACAATCAATTGATCTGAAACTTTGATTGTGGTTTATGGTGTGGAAAGCAAATAACCTTTCAGCTAATGCTAGCTGATTCTCCGTTAACAATACATATTCCTTGATGAAACGTAACGGCAATAATCGAATACCACCAAATATATCTAACTCGTTACAGTTTACTCTGCATGCATTTTATGTGTTTTTTTTTTATGCATTTTTATTTCTTTATATTTACTATAATAATTAATAAATAATAGGTAATATATGTTTACAGTACATTTAAAATAAGAAATGAAGATGTTTTCTAAAAAGGGGACATTTTTAAAAATTGGCGGGACACGGGACAGTCCTCCAAAAAGCAGGACTGTCCTGCCAAAATTGGGACGTGTGGTCACTTTAGTCCAAGTTGACATATTTTGTACAAGAAGCATGTAGCATTATTGATATAAAAAACTATATTTTGGATCGGCTCTGTGGCAGACCTGTACTACTTAGATAAGTGTGGAGAATGGTCATTTTTTGTTTTAAATAGAGTGAAAGAAATTCACACCCTATTTTCTGCATCACAAGCCAGGACAAATGAATCCCATTGATTTGATTTCTTGCGGATGTTCTCCTAAACATTTGATTCACACTGGGGGGGAGGGGAGACTGTCTTGGCCGAGAGAATCATCTGAGTATTGGCCATTGGCTGAAATAATAAGTAATTAAACTCTTGAAATACCTTTTGAAAGGGAAAAAGTCAAACTTTGTCAGGTAAATTTATCAAAAGATCAGATGTATGGCATGCAGAAAAGTTTTCCAATTTTCATTCGATTTTGAGATTAATAGTTTGGATATCAAGATTTTTTTTTTTTTTTTTTTTGGTAATATCAAATCAGAAGAACAGAAGAAAGGGAGATTTAGCATTATAAAAGGTTAAGGATGCAGAGGTTGTAATAATATGAGAAGTGTAGAAGAAATGTTTTCCTCTAGAAAGAGAAATTGCACACATATGTACATTCAAAGATGAGAAGGAATTATTTATTTAAAACTCGTATAACAAAAGGAACTAATAAACCAGAGTTTATATCCCCAGTCCTAAGAATCAAAAGAATTCTGTATCCACATGAAGATTTATTGAGCATTTTCACTGTGAGAATTGTCATCCAAGAACTCAAAATTATCATCCAAGAACAGTTTAAAATGTTTTGAAATATTGTATCAAGTGTCAAAGATTTAAGTCTAAATCATTAACGGCAGATCTGTGGTGATGGCAATAAGGAGCGCGCCTTGCGTTGTTGCGCGATGTTGAGGAATCAGCATTTCAAGAACTGAAACGTCGACTGTGTGAAGCACCAAAACTGTACACTCCAGAACCAGAAAAACCTTACCCCATACAGTGTGATGCTGGTTCATATGGTGTTGGTGCTTGCTTGTCACAACGAGACAGCAAAGGCAGTTTGCATCCTATCAGCTTTGTCAGTCAAAAACTTTCGAAGACTCGGCAGAACTGATCAACAATTGAACGCGAGGCTTATGCCGTGGTGTGGTCATTAAAAAAGTTCGAGTGTTGGGTGTTTGGATCGAATATCGAGCTGATCACAGACCATAATCCATTATTATATTTGTATAAGTTGGCACCGCATTCAGCCAAATTACAGATGTGGGCAATGGCACTTCAGTGCTATAATATTCATATTTCTCATTGCCCTGGTGCACAATTAAAAAATGCAGATAGTCTTTCAAGACTAGTTGATGAATGAAATAGGTGTGGACTAAGTATGAACTAATATGTTTTAAAACTTTGCATTAGTTATCTTTCTTTTGTTCCGGAATTGTACGAGAGCTACTTTCCATCTGTTTTGAAAATCAAATTACTGGTTTCCATTTAATATTGCATTATAATAGTGTGTTTTGAAATAGTATTGCATATACGTTTTATTACAGAACTCCGGTATTGTATCAAAGCGTCTGTTCATCTGTTGTGAGATGAATGTTTATTGCATTTATTTCAAAGTATGTTATTACATCATGTATACATGTTCCATATATTTTGAATTAATTTGGTATGTGGAGTATACAATTTAAGTTTGTATTTGCTGGTTCAGTTTTCAGATTCTGCTTCGCTTTGGTGTAGCACAATCTTACCAGGGGGGTGTCATGTATCTGGCAGCGGTGAGCCAATCAGCTGCCTGGCAGAGCCCAGTAAGTGGGAGAGAGGACAGTTGCATGTTAGCCTCAGAGGAGGCAGGTGGTAGATTAACTATGTTGTAGGAGCGAGGTAGTGCTCCGAATTTACCATTATTCTTTGAACGTTAATTTTTTTTACCACTATTCTTTGAACGTTAATTTTTAATAAATGTTTGTGTCGTTTTCCTTATGGTGCCTTATTCATCCGTAAGGTCATCGCAGCACACATATGTACATTCAAAGATGAGAAGGAATTATTTATTTAAAACTCATATAACAAAAGGAACTAATAAACCAGAGTTTATATTCCCAATCCTAAGAATCAAAAGAATTCTGTATCCACATGAAGACTTATTGAGCATTTTCACTGTGAGAATTGTCATCCAAGAACTCAAAATTATCATCCAAGAACAGTTTAAAATGTTTTGAAATATTGTATCAAGTGTAAAAGATTTAAGTCTAAATCATTAATGGCAGATCTGTGGTGATGGCGATAAAGAACGCGCCTTGCGCCCTCCGATAAGTGTGGCAACCCTAGAGGAGAAGTTTCTTACGAGTAGCGAGCAGAGCGAAACGGCCGACTGTCGGGGAGTGTGCGCGATGTTCCGAAATGAAGCTTTAATTTTTATTGTGCACTATGTCTTGTTAATATTTATATTAATGCAGTAAGAACATAATCTGTGATATGGAATTCAAGGATTGGTGGTAAAACATATAGGAAATCACCATAATGGTGATAGCTGCATTGCCTGCAGACAGAATTGCAATTGCAAATTTGAGATTGTGGGAATATATTAACCCGTTTAGTATGGGCGTGTCATAGTATATGCATCAGCAGCAAATGTTACCTCACGGCCGGGTGTGTCATATATGAATCGCCATTTTGTTAACTCTATGACGTTACAAATTTGACTTTTTAAATAGAGCATTTAATTAGTATTTTTTATTGCCACTAGATGTAGCTGCATGTCTGTTATGGTGAAATATATCAAAAGTTACATATGTTTACCTCCATTCCTACCCAATGTTTTTTATTTTTGGTATTTTGTTTCGGAACGAGAGTGAGATTCGTGGGTGGGTGTTCAGCAATGTAATGTCTCTTTAATTGCGTCATTTGATATAAACAAATGCAGGTGTTCTCCCTGCATTTGAGGTACTTTTTATTTTTATTTTTTTATTTTCTATATAGTGGGATACACGTTGTATCATTAGAGATTTTTTTTATTACTCTTAGATTTTCCTTTTTTTTTATTTTTTTTTAGATTTTTCGGCCTTTGAGATGAACATTTTTTATCGTCAGCGAAACATTTTTTTTTTTTTTTTAATGGCAAACGAAAGCAGTATCTAAACGGAAAATATACACAAATGCTAATTTGTTAGTGTTGAGTAATGTAATGGCTCTTACTGAATCATTTTATATAAACAAATGAACATGTTCTCCATTCTCTGGAATACTTTTAATGGTAAAAGCGCATAATAGGCTGTCAAATCAACAAAGTTTAGTATGAGGAGCTGTGTGACGTCCATAAATGGGTGGGACTAAGCTTATGACGTCACAATGTAAGTCTCGCATTTACACTACGCCTACTTTCTATTTTTTCTTAAAAACAATAATAATAAATTGTTTATTATTGTAAATTAATATCAAATTCATTACTTTTAATTTACATTTATAACATTTAAGCTTAGGCGTTACTGATAATAAGTATAATAAATTGTTTATATTTAAAATTACCATGATACAGTGAGTGAATTCTACCAATTATTAAAATGATAAACAACGTCGCAGTCTCTAATACTTGTAGAGCTTCAATATTTTCAGAGATTTTTGTTAAAGCATTTATACAAATAAAAAAATAATTTCAATTCATATTGTGGAACATTTCAACGACATAATTCCTGAAATACCAATAATTAGACAATTTTCATTATTTTCTAAAAATTTTAAACTTTGTATTAATTAAAAAAGAAGAATATTTTTATTGCATATGAACATCATTACACAGCTTTCATATCGGTTACTAAAATTCCTAAATCACGCCATGTTCTGTGTAGGCATACTAGAATTCTACACATTAATAAATAAAAAAATCTAATTTCTCAGAATGAAAGAAAATAATATAATAAAATAAATACTACAAACTTGGAACACTAAGCAATACTTCACATAAGCACACGCACACATATTATCAATGAGCTCATATTATCAAGTGGAATTACGATACCAAACACTACATATTAAAATATGAGGTAAAACGTTACTTAAAGGGTTAAAGTTTACAGTTTTGCCACTGTTGAGTAGATCGTTGGGCTATCGATATATGTCGTAAGTCGGAAAGCGTTATAAGCATATCAAAGCCAAAAAATTTAAAATACAATTTAAATGAAAAATGATGTCTTAAATATAATTCACAATTAAAACAACAATACAAATTTAAAATACACTAACGATATGTTAAACATTGCACGTAAATAAAGTTACATTACTGCTCGGCATCACACACAACCTCGTTTTCTCTTCTACACAACGATCAGTATTCGCTCGAAAAACATCAAAGAATTCCACAAACTCGGTGTCCATGTGCTCATCCATGTATTTTCACTTAAAAGGAAAATCGGAGAATTGCTCAAACTCGGCATTACGCACCACATTGGCTTTGCCCATGTACACATCGATCTATTTTCACTTAAAAAAATCTCAGAATTGCACAAACTCGGCATCGCGCACAACCTCGGCAATGTGCACCACATTGGCTTTGCCCATGTACACATCGATCTATTTTCACTTAAAAAATCCCAGAATTGCACAAACTCGGCATTGTGCTCCACACTGGCTTTGCCCATGTGCACATCGATCTATTTTCACTCAAAAAAAATATCCCAGAATTGCACAAACTCGGCATCGCGCACAGCATTGGCTTTGCCCATGTGCACATCGATCAATTTTCACTTAAAAAAACATCTCAGAGTTGCACAAACTCGGCATTGCGCAGCACTTAAAATCGTCTATACATCTCAAAACCGTCTCTCTGCTAGTTTCATATTTGTTCCACAAATTGGACACTTATACGATATTGCAATCAAACTTTTCTCCATACACCACTCAATAACGCTCTTTTTGCCTCTTCGCTCCAACTGATTAAAAAAATCCAGATTCAGATACTCATCCATTCTGCAGTAAGCACCGATTTTGACATACTCATCAATAATCAAAACATTCTTTAAGCAAAAGAATTCTTTTCTGTATTTTCAGAAGTTACAGTTATAATTTTTAACTCATGCATTCAATATTTTCAATCGTTTGGTATCTTAATAATACATTTGTCAGAGATAATTCGTTGCGTTAAATGCTAACACTACCACACAAAAGTAGATTTATAATTAAAAAAATCTCGCGCAGAACATTATAAACCTACCATTTCAACTCAGTTAAAATATAATTTAAGTTTTCTTTAAATACGAAACTACAGCATACTTACAACTTGTTTTTAAGAAGAGGCGTAACCAATATTACGTCATAAAAAGGCGTGTCCAAGCATAAGAGAAGTAAACACAGCATCGACTGATGCAGCCTATTCTGCGATATACACGTTACACATGGGGAAAGTCACGTAAACACCCATGCAGCGAGCCCGTTTGCGGGATTCCAATCTCGGACCGAACTGCCAGTGTTCAGCGACGTTACCGCTCGGCCGCTGGTGGGCCCTCCGGATTATGGACGTCCGGATTAAAGACTTTTGACTGTATTATTCTAGAATGTGTATTTTATGAAATTTTCAAATATGAAATTTGGAAAATATAATAATAAAGCTTTAAAATTTATTCTGACAATTACCTGAGTATTCTTCTCATAATGTACCAAAAATTGGAACAATTGGATGAAAAATGTAATTTATATGAATTTTTTTCCAAAGTTAGGCTTAGCAGCGCGAATTGCCCGTCCCCACAAGACACGCATCCGGTTAACGCACCATCCCAAGACAACGCTTTTGTAACAGAGATGCCCGTCGTGAACGAAATAAGCAGGACCCTTATATGTAAAGCATGATGACAAAGTATGGCTTGTTTTGTTTACATGTGCCTTATACGGAGGTGTACACCTGGTAGTTTCATCCCTGTTTACAGAGGCATTCCTACTTTTCGTTTAAAGGCTTTATAGTTAGATGAGGATGACCTAGAATCATGTTTGCGTCAACAGTACAAATTTTACATGTGCCTACCATTACCTAGAAGAAATAGTTTGGGGGAAAATAAATCTATTAGTTAGGGTCAACATATTATTTGGAAATTTCTTTTTGTCACAGCAGTTTGGTGGCATAGACTTTTTAGAGTTGTTAAAGTGCTCTGTAAAAGATCTTTCAGAAAAGCTGTTATAACCTACAAAGGTCTCTAGTGACAGTAATATGCGATTGTGAAAGAGTCAAATTCTCAGCCTTTAAAATATTTATCAGAAGACATAGATCTGATTCCATTAACTCTAGCCATGTTCTTTTAATTGACAGATTGAATTCAGAAGTTGAAGATATTGACAAGGCTGATGATAACATTTTGAGGAAAAGAATAAAGTATTGTTCTGAGTTAATCGAAGTTAGAAAGGAATCTTTATTCCAACTTATCCAAAGGCATTGACAAAATCCTCAAATAAATTGTATTCAAGTCAATGACATCGTACTAGTGGAAGATGATTTAAAAAAGTGTTTAAACTGGCCTTTGGCCAGAATCATTGAATTATTTCCAAGTAAAGATGATGAAGTGAACTATGAATTAATGTTGGTAACTATGAAACTAAAAATATTAATTTGTCTTATTACACATATTAGTTTGTCCAATTCAAAGAATTTTTGCTCTAGAGATTTGCTGTCAAGACTTGCCCATGGAGCCTGTTCCAAGAGAAGTTTCTTCTTCATATGACTGATCAGCACAGTTGCCAGATCCAGATGATGATTCCAGAAAATTTCCAAAGATTGTGTCTCGATCTAGTCGTGCTGTCAAGAAACCGAAGAGACTGAATTTTAAGTGACTGTTTTAATGGTTATCCAGTAACTCCAAAGGGGGGGAAGGATATGTTGCTAATAGTGTCATTTCACACGTCAGCCTGCACGAGTCAAAGACCAACTGATCATGTGATGAACTGTTTCGTTTCAGATCTTTAGAATATAGCAACGGGATGTAATTTAAGACACAATAACACGCCGAATAAATACTAATTCAGAAGTCAAACAACAAAAATCAGCGTTAATTTGCAAAATTTTCACAGGACTAGTTTCGATGGTTTTACCGAACCATCATCTTCAGCTGCAAAACCGCAAAACGCATTTTGCGGTTTTGCAGCTGAAGATGATGGTTCGGTAAAACCATCAAAACTAGTCCTGTGAAAATTTTGCAAATTAACGCTGATTTTTGTTGTTTGACTTCTGAATTAGGGATGTAATTTCTTACCAGATGTAGTCAGAAAGATGTATAGGTTTTCATATAATTAAATTGTTTTTAGCCTTTAATGTGAAACCTATGCTTGAAGTATGAAAGACACTGCAGCTGAAAACATTTGCATTGTTGTTTCATCTACTGACTAAAGATCTTTCACATTTAAGTGTGCAGCTCTTATAATGCCAGCATAATAAAGTAAACCAAACAGAGCTTTAATTTCTGCTTTGTAGGTTGTCAGTGCACTTTTTTAATCATTAATTTTGGCTTTAATGGATTCAACATCAACATTTGTGCATTCGACAGTAACGTTTACAGTATCATCTGAAGTGATTAAAAAAAGTTTCTTCCACACTTTTAAGAGATTTGTAATTGGGCTTTACACCAGGTAAACGAGACATAGTATTACATGACACATATTTTTCAAAGGAGGTCTTTATCCATTTAGTTCCATCTTTGCCAAGATAATATTCATTATTATCTTGTTCACTCAAGTCTGAATCTTCTTCTTGTTAACCTTCAGAAGGCCCACTGGCTTCAGTTAATCTGAGCTTCCATAATTTATTTATTTATTTTTTTTTTTGGGTGTCTGTCATATGAAACATCTACGAGAATATCTTGCAGTCTCTGTAGCTCTCATTTATACCTCTTCAGTATCGCAATGTAAAATGATTGCAGATCGTCAGCATATGCAGTGCTTAAAGTTGATGCAGACATATTACCCCACACAGAAAAAACCTACTTTTCAAGTTTCTGTTGCTAGAACTCTCTGTTACTAGATTAACCATTAACGTGAAGCAGAAGTGACAGGTGCAAGTTTTAAGAAATTCTTAAAATATCCATGAAGAATTCAGAGGCTGTTCTTACCATTTTTTAGACGATGTATATTGTATGAATAAAACTAAATTACATAAAATTCTTGTGTTTTAAATGTTTTATTTGACATCCCTTATTCTGAACTATCTTTCGACACTGCAATTTCCAGGATAATAATGCCTTTTGAAGTGGCAGAAGAGATATTCTATCCCATTCCTCCCGAACAGCTTTCCGAAGTCCTGTTAGGGTTTTGGGACAACATTTGGATAATGCAGTTTTTAAAAGTCCGAAAGCACAAAAATCCATAGGTGACACATCGGGAGATTTAATAGGGATATCAGTGAAGTGTATGGCCTTGATACCAGTTTTTTGTTCCATTTCTTTTAGGAAATTTACAGTGGATTTTGATGTGTGACTGCTAGCTTTGTCCTGATGGAGTCTCACAGATTGATGTGAGATAAAGGCGATGGTATTTTATTCAGAAAAGTCGGCGATAAAGTATGTTCCTGATAGTATTTGGAGTTAATCTTGACATTTTTTTGCACTCTCTTTATTTTTAACTTGCCATTATAAGAAAAACCAGCAACAATCATGAATCCCTTAGAAAAACTTTCTTTTGATTCTTTGAACCATGTACTTAATTTTTTTTCTCCCCTTTTATGATAATAAATGGCTTTTTTTTTTGTTACAATCATTTAAATACACCCATACTTCATCTATTGTGACGGATAAGTGTTTCTCATATAGAATTCTGCAGCGTGTCCTGCGTTGAGCGATATGCTTTGGAAGAAGACGATGCACATTGCGTTTTTTCGATTTCTTAAGATTTAAATCAACGTTTATCATTTTGTTTACAGTGGACACCGAGCATTTTAATGATTTTGCAACTGTCCTTTGACTGGGGGAGGGGGGATTTTCTTTTAACATTAAACAACGTATCTTTGCAATATTCGAAGATGTCCGTTTTTTTCCTTGTATACTTGTTTGCAATTTTTGTCCCATTTGAGGCTCCAATTTGACGTATTTTTCCTTTCTTGTTGATGATATTACCTATCGACGCTTTAGATATCACAAAACCATGACTCTCACATCGTTTTCAGATAACGGAGTATGCATATTTCTCTTCGGAAAGAGCGTAAATGTACCCTTCGAACCACTGCTTTGTTAAATTCACCATTTTGAATAACAACAAAACTTTCAAGCCACAGACAATAATTTTGTCTTTTAAAAACATAGTACAATTGCAAATACTTCTTTTGCAGCAAAAAATTTTTTTTTACTGCTTACCAAAATCGTCTAAAAAATGTGCGGACAGCCTCTAGATCAGGGGCGTAGCTAGAGGGGGCATCTGTCCCCGGGCGCAGGATCCAAGGGGTGCCAAACTGATGATACGACATTTTAGAATTAAATGTTTTCTATTCTTGGCAAGCAGTAGGGGGCGTGAAATCTTCAGTTGTCCCTGGGCGCTGAAAACCCTAGCTACGACTCTGCTCTAGATATTGAAAGGGCTGTGTGCTCCATGAAGGGAGGGGAGTTATATGCTCCAGAATGTTGATATAAGATGTGACTCCTGCACTGAATCCTACTTACAGCATGCTAGTTAGCTTCTTGATGTTATCACTAATATTGTGATATAATCATAACATGCATTTTAAATGGCTATGAATGAAAGTAGTGGAATGATCTGTTACTTTATCAACTGTTATCGAACCTCTTCATTGTTTTTATCTTGATAAGTGACCATCTTCATTGTGAATTATTACAATGGCATGATGAAGCACAAGCTGCAAGTATTCTGAATAAGTTTTTGTATAGATTTTGTTTCCATCTATCTTGAATATCTTACGCCAGTTTTCTAGTATTTGCCTATGGTATAACATAAATGTAGAATGAATATAGCTAATAGGAATCTGCACTGTATTCTATATAATATGTTGTCTTCAAGTTCAAATAAAAAGAAATTATGTGACGGCAGACTTCAAGGTAGTTACTTGCACATATATTAAAAGCAAGTACTGAAAATGGTGGCAACTGTGCGTGCTTGTATCATTTGTATTTGAATTTTATTTATCAATTTATTTGAATCAGCAATTAAATAATTAAGTTACTATGTTATCTTAGGTTTGTTTAATTGTCAATAATGTTTATTTTTTTACTCTCAAATAAGGAAATTAAGAGCAAATATATTACTTTTCTGAGTGTAAAGTTCTAAACTGTTTACATTCTTTAGATTTTCTAATATTTTTTTTATTTATGGTTTATATATGTAAGGTTTGAGTGTTTTTAATGAATCACATGAATTTAAAAAAGGGTCTTAATTTATGATGTTAAGGCTATCTCTTTCTAATTATATGGCATTACAATTAGTGTATTACAAACTCCTCTAAAATAGTTTTTATTTTTTATCTTTTGATATTGATTATAGTTTAATTTTGAAATATGTGAATTTATTTTTACTTTATAGGCGATTTTGTGGTTATTTTCTCGTGTGGCTAAGGACAATATTGGATACATTAATTGGAATCCTTACATACCAACAGTAAATATATATCTCCTGCTCATTATAATTCTCCACAATTTGATATATTGTAACTAGTTGTTTTGTATAAATTTTAGTCTCAACAATAAAATAATATTTTCTTGTAAAATCTGTTTTTAATTTTCTCTTTCCTAGTTTTATTTATTTAAAGTTTTATATTGCTTTCTTCTTTTTTATGTATGTTAAAACTATATTAATCTGCTGTTGATTTTGCTAGATATTTACTAGGCTTCTACGTAGCTTTAATCTGCCAGGACGGTCTAACCAAGTTCAAGTGTATCGATATGGTTCCTCCTTTCATACCACAGCTGTAGTCAACTTAATAGCATCTATGTTGGTAAGAGAAGTGCTAATTCAATGCTTTATCTGTCGCATTTCTTTCTGATATTTTTAGGGTGAAATTTCCATTCTTAATCTGATAGAAAATTTAGTTTAATAAATTTATTTTTGATGAAGACTGTATCTACGTATCTTACATTCATGCAGGGAGGAGGAAGCAGTTGTCAGATATATATTGGTCGACTTTTCAAAACATTGGAATCATTTTTTCATCCTTCTAATCTTGGCAGGTGGCTGGTAAGCATTATGTGTTTTAGATTTATTTTTATTATTGTAAAATGAGTCTGTGAATTCATCACATAGCGTAGAGACAGAGATGTGTAAAAATTAGTACATACTTCAATACCTTCAAAATGATTTTTCCAAATTTAGATTTTTGTTTTTAATTTAATTTTTTGGGGGATGAGTTAAATTTTTTATCTTCGCTTCATGAGCAACCAAATCAAATCATGTATCTTCATTTTATGAACCAAAAAAAAAAAAAAAAAAAAAAAAAAAAAAAAATTCAGAATTTTTTGCTCAAATGAGTAATACTTCTAGAATGTTGAAATTTGCAGTATCTGGCAGAGCAGGGGGGGGCAACTTTCAAATTAAATTTATTTTGAATCTTTTAATTTACTAATATTTGGTAATTTTTC
This sequence comes from Stegodyphus dumicola, assembly GCF_044657685.1. Classification (NCBI taxonomy): domain Eukaryota; kingdom Metazoa; phylum Arthropoda; class Arachnida; order Araneae; family Eresidae; genus Stegodyphus; species Stegodyphus dumicola. The sequence goes on from NC_140768.1 coordinate 151,210,614, forward strand.
TAAAATAGCTGTTTCTTGGTGGGAAATGTAATTATAATACATCTATTAGATTTAAATTGTTGCATCTTGTAAAATGTAGGTTTCATATCATCTTGAGATTTCCATATATTATAACGATATTATTCTTTTAAAACAATTGTAAAATATTAATTAAACAGTCTTCTAGAATTTTTTAATAATATGCTGGAGTACAGCTTTGAGCAGCAGACATTTCCATTCTTTATGATGTTCATTGATCAAGTGATCACAAAATTGATATTTTATTTGAGGCTAGTTTTGACATTGTCATATGTCACACTTTTTTCCCGTGTGTCATTTTGCTCATACTAATTGTTCTCCTTTAAATACTGATTTTATTTATTTATTCATTCTCTCCCCCCCCCATTCTTGCAAGGAAATTAGTCTTACTACAATAGGACCTTTGCCTTTTATAAGTATTTTTTTTTTTTAAACTTTTAGGCTAAATTTTTTCATTTAGTGCTCATTTTATTAATCTCATTTTTCTTTACTGTGTAATTTAAGAGTTCTGCATACCAAATCGAAGGCTTGTGATACAATTGGCTAATGTGCTATAAAAAAGTTTAATTTACTTTGTTTAAAATTACAGTAACAGACATGTTTATTTATGTTTATTTATTTCTTATAGTTTTTTAACCCTTATGCATGTAAAAATATTTTGTTTTATAATACCAAATTGTGGAATCTTTCAGCCAAAATTGCAGAAACTTCTACATAAGCTTCCACTTGCTGTGATTAAACGTTTACACAGGTATTATCCTTTTTAAATTCTTAAAATATTATTAGTTTTAGCTTTTAAATATAATGAAAGAATTTAATTTTTTTTGTAATAGTAATATATTAATTTATATAAGAAGCAATTGAGAATTACTTTTCCCTTTACAAAATTTTCATTATATTAGCTTTTTCTTCAGCTTAAAGACAGTAGGAAGCTAAATAAAAATGTCTTCAAATTTCCTAAAAATTTGATTTTAGTTTGAAGTTTAAAAAAAGGATTTGAATAGATTATAAAACTAGTGTAGGTCACTGATTTTATGTTAAGCTATTGCTTACGTTATTATTTTAAAGCTGATTAATGTCTTAAAAATCTTTATTTTGGATTTAATTCTAATTTGGATACATATTTTGTTTTGATTTTTTGGTACTTACATATTTTCCCATCGACTGTGAAAGTTGACAAATCTGTCCAAAACTGCATCAACAATTCTGATGGAAGTTTGAAGAGCAGATTGCTCTTTATTTTATTAGATTACTGCAGTAATAATTCTTTATTTAGTTAGATCACTATGTATTTAGATAATTAATGGATGCAAGTTACAAATATGGCATATAAAATTTTAAATAATTATAAGCTGAAACTTTGAAATTATCCAACAAAGAAAATCGTTATAACTGGTAAGTACCCTTCATTCCGATGGTCAAAATTTCCTAATGCAGTATAAAATAGCAGCAAAATTGTCACCTATTTTGTGCACGCAAGTTGCTCTGTTATGTTATGTAGAAGTGAGGAGGCCACCTAATATTCGGCACTCGTTCCTTTCAGCGTTAAATTAGCTCAAGTAAAATGATTGTTACATATTATACATTGCGATGTACATATAATGTTGTGCAGGTGCCTATTTTAAGATGTTATCTATTGCAGTGGGTACGGGCAACATGTTTCAGGACATTATATATTGCAGTAGAAACAGGCAGGATGTTCCCACGTTACAGATTTTTGTAAACATGATCTGTTTACATCAGTGTTTACTATCAGAATTAAGTAAGAGATAAAAAAAATTGTTTACAAAGCTTACATTTAAGTACTGTTGTAAAGTTGTGCTGAAACTTTAGCAGCTAAATTTTGATGATTCATTATGTGCTGTAACATATGTTTTTGTGATAACTGATTTTCAGAAATTGCATTATTATCTAGCAGTACATTGCTATGTACATGTAAAGATTGGTCATGACATTATAAATTGTGGTGGCTAGAAGCAACTTATTTCTAGTTTATAGATCATGTCTACAGTCATGACTTGTTTACATCATTATTTACAATCAGCAGTCAAAATTAGAATATAAAGTAATAATAAAAAGGGCATAAATAAATAAGTTTGAAAACAGAAGGAAAAAAGTGTAGAAAATGATGATGTATGCTTACGTTGATTGCCTGCAGAATCACAAACATTTCTGATGAAAAATGCTATTCTCTTTGTCAAGTTGGAACTTGAAATCTTTTGTGTCATGACTATTGAGGTAGATTTTTATAGCACATCATTTTCCTTTGTTTATGCCAGAACCATCAGTGTAGATCTTCGGAAATAATGTTTGGTATCTATTCTGCCTCATGCAAAGTTGTGATATTATTTCGACTAGCTGGGTCTCTCTTGTATGGATGGGTCGGTGAGGTGTAGGAGCTGGCAGCTACTATCTTATTTTTTATTTTGCAGTCTTTTCTTAGCTGAAGAACTGAAGCCTTTGCATGTTCCTGCTCTGCAACTAAGAACAGAGGGAGGCTGCTGGTGAGCTGAAACAGAATAGCATTTGAGGTTGTTCTGTAAGCTCAAGAATAATTTAAAAAGAAGGTCCTTTGGAGGGATTGGAGTTGCTTTTGTTTTCATACTATCATTGGTGACTCCCATATCGCTGCACCATACAGTGCTATCTTTTCTATAACAGTGTTTTATAACAGCTTTCGTATGTGGGAGTTCAAGCCCCATCTGACACCTCGCATTCTTTTCAGTTTATTAGCTGTACTGGAGGTTTTCTTCTAAATTTGCTGTAGGTGCTCAATAAAGTTAAGTTTATTATCTGTTGTAATCCCAAGATATCTTAAGGATTTGACTATTTTGATTTTGTTGTTGTCAACGTGGATTTTCGGTTATCTGTTTTTATATATATATATATATATATATATATATATATATATATATATATGGCTTATGAAATATCATGGCTTAGGATTTTTTATGTGATATTGTTGGTTTTTGATGCTTGCAAAGTTTGTTAAATTTTTCCAGAGTGGTATTAACATTGGCCTCCAATACTTCTCTAGAGTGTCCACTGATTACAAAGGCTGCATCATCAGCAAATGCAATGCCATTTGTGTGTCTGGCCATTGATGTTGCACTATTTTATTAAATGCTAGATTCCAGAAATCAGCTCTAAGACGAGACCCTTGTGGACAGCCTCTTTTTTGGTCTCTCTCGATGGTTCTGCTGTTGGTTATTATTATGTTCTTTCTGTTGGAGAAATAGTCCTTGAATACTTTAAATAGGTTCTTCAAGTATTTGATTTCTTTAAGTGTGCTTAATACCTCACGCCACTAGAGTGAGTCGAAGGCCTTTTTAAGGTCTAGGCATAGTAGAGTGGAATGTAGATTTTGGCCTTTGTTGTTAGAAATTTGGATTATTATTTTGTTGATTGCATGTATTGTGCTTATGTTGGGTGTGAATCCAAATTGCAAGTTACTGATGCTATTTGATTTTTCTCATGTTTTGTCTGAGGCGATTTGCAAGGGCCCTTTCAAAAACTTTTCCCAGCGCTGGAAGAAGGCTTAATGGCCTATATGAGCTTGGATGGGATGCATCGTGACCTTTCTTATTGAACAGTATTATCTGTCCTATCTTAAAGCAGGAGGGGAAAATACTGTATTGTAGGCATTTTTGTTTATTAGTACCAAGATAAAAGAAGAGAAGTGTTTGTTTATTATTTTTATTATTACATTATCTATTCCATCTGGGCCTGAAGCTTTTTTCTTTGGCAGATTTTTAATAATAATTCGAATTCTGTGAAGGGAGTGTCATCTTGTGTGCAAGGTTAGGTTAGGTTATTTAATTACTCGAGGGCTATCTGCCTAAGGGGGGAATGCCTTCGTGGAGGACTTTCTAAGGGAAACTGGCTCGTATACACGTTACACATGGGGAAAACCACGAAAACGCCCATGCAGCCAGCCCATTCGCGGGATTCGAACCTTGGACCGAACTACCAGTGTTCAGCGACTTTACCGATCGGCCTCTTGTGTGCAAGGAGGCCGGGTATTTTCTCTTCTCAATCTTTGTGCTGTTGTACCACCTTCAGCATCATCTTTTTAGAAATACAGTGTCCATAATTTTTTTTCTATTGCAGTTGTGGTAGCATCCTCTGATCCTGAGGTATGTGAAACTGAATGGATAATTATTATTTGGGAAGGTTTGAAAACTTTGCGCAGATTTTGTAAATCGGACCATAGGGGTCTTTACTGTTTGATATGTATATTTTCCAGCAGTTTATTTTTGCTGATCGAATTTCTTTTTTATAGAAAGCTCTCTGTTTGGTGAAGATTATGTATGCTGCTGTTCTAACTGCTTCTGTTTTTGCCTACTTCATTCTTCTCTTTAAAACTCTGGTTTTTTTATTGCATTTAGATCGAAGTTAGGTTATCCACCAATTAACTTTCTTGATATCACTAGGATTTTTAATATCAAAGGATTTTTCACAGTGGGCTTGAATTTGGCCATTTCATAGTTAAGTCATCTAACTGGACTTCATTAGTTTAATTTTTGAGTTCATTTATTATTAAAGGAACTTCCATTCAGATTGAATGTACAAATCTTTTGATCCTGTTAATTGTGGTTTTGAAGCACTTTGTTGTTATTGCTACAGTCTGCGCATCAAATTCATATGATATTAATTTGTGGTCTGAAATTACTTCATCCTGCATGACCGTCCAGTTCATGATCCAGCGGGCCAGAGCATTATTTACAAGTGTTAGGTCAGGCCACCCTTTTCCAGGATTTGTTTCGAATGTCGGTGGGGCAGAGTCTCCATTTATTAATGCTAGATTGTAACTATTAATAAAATCTTCAACTTCCATTCATCTTTGGTTAGTATGAGAGTATCCCCATAATTGGTTATGGGCATTAAAATCCCCTCCAATGATGTGGAGGGAATTTGGGAATCTGCTGATGATGTTACCTAGTTGGTTGAGGTTTGTAAATAGTTCCTCTGCTGGAGAACTATAGAAGGAGATGATGAGCAGTTGTTCCTTTGAAGTGTTTAAGGCTATTGTTACTAAATCTTTAGAGGTAAACATTGTTGATGAGGACCAATTCTTGTTGTAGCATATGATAGCTGATTTCATTTGATTTCCGTTTTTGTCTTGATGTTTGTTTAAATTCCAGCTTGACGGGATACCGTCAACTTTTCATCTTATGCAATAAGGCTCTTGAACGAGCACTATATCATAATGGTGTTCTGCCAAGAAAAGTTCAAACTTTGCAGATGATGATGCTTGGGCTCTTTGCAAATTAATTTGGAGAATCTTGATTTTAGGTGTGTTGTTTCATTTTATTAGTGGGGTTGAAGGGAGAGGAGTCATTGATTTGCTAACTCGCTATTTTTTCCTTCCTTGGTTGGATGTACTGTAGTCCATTCTTTCCTTGATCTTTTGTATTTCACGATGGTACATCGGGCAGGTTGAAGCAAATGCAGCATGATTTATATCGATTATTATTTGTGAAATCGCTGTCATTCACATTATTGAAAAGTTTGCACTTAATTCAAGTTAGTATCTCTACTTTACAATTTTTAATATCATGCTGTCCCCCACAGAAGGTACAGTGCTAAGTCTGAATTTGGTGCGCTCTGTAGCCACTGAACATTTGTTTTCTTTCCATTATCAACTTGAATATTAATGAGGAGCATTCTATGATCCATTTTATTGCATTGTTTCATTTATCGTTTACTTTAAATATTACTCATTGTTTGTTATGGAAAAGTTTGCTGTTATAATATTATGCATTTCCTCTGCAGTTGTCCTGTGAGGGATGTTACTAAATACGCACTTTGGTGTTCTTCTCTGGGGAATTTTCATATTAAATTTTTCGTGAATGTCTTGAATTTAGTCTAGAGATTCGTGAAGTTTTTTTACTTCTTCCTCGTTTTTGCGGGACACTGCTATACCTTCCCACTGAATTTTGGTGTTTGCATTAATCTCAATACAAAGACTCGAAATTGAGGAAATCTTCACTAACTGTTCTTGAATTTTACATTGGAGCCATTGATCTTTAGTGTAATTAGAAGTGCTAGTCGTCTATGAGGTTTGTATCCAACATTCCTCATGCCAATTTGGGCATATATGTTGGCAATTGCTCTGTTCGGGTAACGTTGAAGTGCATTTCTTTCTGGGTATCAGAAGTTGCTCTGTTGCATAATTTCTCGTATTCTCTGTTTGGACGAACTCTGTAATCTTTTATTATTTTGAGTGTGTGCATGAGTGTAATTAGACTTCCAGCTTTTGAAAATATTCCATATATCTTTAGAAGGCAGATCTCAAATATTAATCCTTTTTCCAATAAAAGGAAAAGACATAACAGTTAATTTGCTTACAAAACAAGACCTGACTTACCGAAGATCAGAGTAAAACCAAAATGAAGATTGTGAATGCAGAGTTGCCAACTCTCCCGATTTAGGCAGGAGACTCCCGATTTTCGACCGCTCTCCCGCCAACCCGATTTACAGTATATTTTTCCTGGCTTTTCTTATTAAAATTTCTTACCATTTTTATGGAACTTGGCTTAATACTTTGTTATATGAACCAAAAAAAAAAAAAAAAAAAAAAGTGGTTTTGGAGGTCTGAAAGCAATTGAATTTTCTCTAGATTATATCTAAAACAAAACCTTACAAATCAGATGAGAATTTCTGCTTTGTGAGCGAGAGCATACGTATCCAGAAATGTCGTTCTTCAATGGGCATTGAGTTCCGCTGTGTGGCATCTGGCATATATTAGCCAATAAGCACAAAGCAAGCTCAAGGCTGTTATTTGGATGTAGTTATTTTGTTCATCTTGTTCTGAGTTGTGTGAGTACACGTGCCTTCAGGAAATAGTTTTAGAAATTATCTTTTTTTGTTATGTCTGCGAGAAAGGTGAACTACTCCTGTACGTGTACACAGTTGACTTGCCTTCCATTATTTCCTCAAGGAAATGTAATAAATTTGCGATGTGTACCATCTGTCATTGCAATTTTTCGATTTTGCATGGTGGAAGGGCGGATGTTCTCAATCATGTCTGTACACAAAAACACAAGGACGTGAGTTGTTTTGAAAAAAACGAAAAATTATTTTTCTTTGGAAACAAAGGACCAAAAAGTTATTAATGCATAATGTCTGTTCTCTGCCTTTTTACTGGAGCACAACCTGCCACTGAATGCATAGGATCTCGCTGCAGCTTTATTTAGAAAAATGTTTCCCTATAGAGAAATCACTAAGAAATACTCAATTACAAGGACCAAAACAGGTGCAATTGTTAAAGAAATGGGTTTGAAAGTAAATCTTCAGTTATTGATTGCATTAAAACAGCTCCGTTCTGCCTCTCTATGGATGGAAGCAATAATACCAATTCAAAACTGTATCGAATTGTTGTTTCTTTTTTTTTTTTAATTCAGAGTCTTCAGAAATTGAGTGAAGTTTACTTTCTGTCCCCACTTTAGAAGGATATTCGACAGCTTTAATATAGCACAGCTAATTATTAAAATTTTTTAAAAAAATGCAGTCCCTCTGGATAATTTACTTAGCACTTGGTGCCGATAATGCACAAGTAATGGTAGGCTTGAAGACTGTTGTTGTAGGCATCTTAAGAACAGAAAATTCAGATTTGCAGATTATGAGGTGCACCTGTCACCTCTTAAATTTAGCAGCTGAAAAAGGGCAGCTTCTTTACCAATAAATGTGGATGAACACATTGTTGATATTTATTACTATCTTGAAAGGAGTTCTAAAAGGAAGGAAAAATTGAAACAGTTCCAACAGCTGCATAATACTGAAATGAGAAAAATTTTGAAATATGTGTGTACACGCTGGCTGTCTTTAAAGAAATGTTTATCTAGAATCCTCGATCAATGGAACCTTTTTGCTATTTTTAAAGAAGAAGTAAATACTTCAAGAGTTAAGATAAAAGGCACTATTGAAAGTTATAAAATACCTAAAGTAAGTGGAGGTGTAGTTACTACTTGTTAAAAATAGGTTTGAGAAAAATAATTTCTGCACCATTCAGCAATTCAACTGGCAGTTCTCAAAATAATACTGCAAAATATAAGCATAAATTGATACAAATTTCTCTCAAAATAAAAAAAAATTGCTCAAGACATGAAACATTTTCTGATTACTGTAAGTTTAGCTAAGCACGAACACGAATCTGCCACTCTTCATAACATTCTGAATACGAATACAAAATCTGCAACTGCTCATAAGATTTGTACAAAAACTGATTAAAGTGTCTTTTTTCTTGGGTTTTGTTTTCTTAAATGATGCAAGTAATAAAAATGTTTTTTATGTGTAAGGTATTGTGTTGGTTGCATTCAAGAATTAGTAACTATTTAAAGTTAATTCATAATTAAAAACTATATTTTTATCATTTTGTGAAAAATCTCCTGATTTGTTACCATTGTGCAGTTACAGAACTTTCTTTTTGTCTTTTTATTATTATTGTTTTATGTGTTAACTTTATTAAATATGTTAACACACAAAACAATAATAATAAATAAATTATACTCTTACACTGCATCAAATTCAATTCAGCAAAATCATAAAATATTTAAAAACAGCATATCTTTAGAATTTCTGATAGATGGTCTCACTCATAGGAGATAAAATGTTGCCACTGCTCACTTTTAAATCATTGAGTTTGTTAATAAAAAATTCATTAAATTTTTACAAAGTAAGAAATAAATAATAAAAAGTATAATGCCATTCTATGAAAATATTGAATATTTTTTATTAGGTAGATAATGAATTAAATGCATTTTTATTATTTAAATCAATTCAATTCAAAAGTAAAAAATGAAAATGAAAGAACTGCATCCTATTGCTTTCAGAAAGCTTAATTTGATAACCCCTATTATAAAGATTCAATTTGAAAGATAAATATCTTACATTTTGTAGAATGGCAACAGATCCTAATCAAAATCAAAATGGCAGATTTATAGTGATTTGACACAAAATTAAATTTCGTGATTAACCCTGCAGTGGTCGCGTGCCATATTGTTACGATAAAGGTCGCGCGCCGTCTAAAAGACGCCAGGTATATTTTTGCTGTACTAATATATATTTAGGTTATTCAACTCAAATTTATGAATGAAAAAGGATTATTGAAATAACATACATATATTTGTGGTATCCTATTACAAAATCAAATAACAAAACTTCAGTTTACAGTAAGACATAATTTTATTCAACTTAACTCAAATACAAATAAAAAATACAAGTGAAACTGTCTCATTTAGTTAGTTGCACAAAGTAGCAATCAACGCATATTTGCTGAGTGTTTTCTAAACATAAAAATGTTTACAACTGCGGTATTTATACTTGGTGTACGTGTTCTTGGAGCGGCCACATTCATGACATCTCTGCCTTTTAGTAGTTCAAGCCTCTACTGTAAGTTGAACTGTATCCTCATCTAGGAAAATGCTCTGAATATCCTGCTTGAGGTTTTTAGGTAATGATGAACATTGAGAACTTCTACGCAAGGAATCATAAGCTACCCAAAAGTTTTAAAAACTCACTGCGCCTGGTGCTGATTGATAAGTTATTTGCATAATATATTATTTGAGCATTTATAACTGCTACATTCATCATAGTGTAAATTCATCATAGTATAAAATATGACCATAGAACATCTGTTCCTTTACCTGGCGATATTGTAAGTGCTACATAACTGGTCAACAGTATCAACTCCTGATTTAGTTGCGTTATAAATGGTTATCATCTATGGCTTGTTTTTCTTCACATGATTCATCAATTACATCATCATGAACATAGTGGAAAGAATCAGAACCACTTTGTTTTCCTTAGTTACGTAAGACATTAATGTGATTCTGAAACCCAAACAATGATGTTCCTACTTTCAGATTGTTTGTATGTGTAAACTCTGGAGGAATTTCACTCTTACATTTTTCATAGTCCCAACCAAAGTAATATTATTTTGAAGCAAAAAATCGCTATTGTCGAAACTCAAACAATATGAAAGGAACCTAAATCGTTTTTCAGACATTATTACCTGGCATAACTCAATACCCATTTTGTCAGAGGACCATATCTACGTGGTATTTGCATGATTGTCCTTTCTAGAAGCACAAATGTGTAATACGTCTAGAAGCGCTTTTATTTCAATTATGTCAGTCAAATGGGCATCCCTTTCCCGAGAATAATTTTCCTGTCCTGTGGACATCTTTTCATTTGTGAACTTAACTATATTAGATAGCATACCATTGTCGAAAAATCATGCCCAACATTGCTCCGGCTTTCGAGCATTTTTTGCGACACATTTCACCCTTGGCAAATGTGTGGTAATGTTAAGTCGCCGAGTTTGTATATTTTTTATTTTTAGGTGGGCAAACTTTTGATAATTTTGATGATTTATTCCGGCCTAGGAAATAATTATCGGCAATATAATCATCATTATTGCTATCATTGGAGTCTTTCTTGTTCGGTGTCTGTTTTCTTCTCTTGTTTAAAATTTTTTTCTGCATCACTATAATCATCAAACTCATCATCTGATTCATATTCTTCCATCAGCATACGTAGTACTATTTTTCTGTCACGTTCATATGCCATACTGAATTTTTTCTGAGAAGTCATCCTGACTCTAAAGGTAAGAAATAAATAATAAAAACAAATGTTACCCGTAAAAATTATAAATAACAAAAGAAATACATTCTTTTTACATTTAAAATTAAATGTATTCACAAACAATTTCTTTCACTTATCACTAAATTTAAAAAAAAAACACTACTAGGGACAGCTGTTGATAATATAAATTAAAAATACTAGAATACATAAATTTTAAAATACTTACTTTTAGAATCAAAAACGGTCGCGTGGCGTCTTCTAGACTCCATCAGTGCTCATCGGCTTATAACCTCTTCCTCTCGGCACTAAAGAAAATAGCGTTGTTTCGATGATTTCTACTTATTTGTGTATAGTTGACAGAAAGGTAGACAGCAGCATAAGCTTGCTCGCACATCCGTTTTTAAAGCAATTAAAAAAGAAACATCCCTGGTGTCTGTTGGACCCCCCGCAAGCAGTGCAGGGTTAATAGTCCCTTCTGGGCTCATATACAAAGAATTGTTTAAAGTTATTAATTGTTAATTTGTTTCTATTTTGTTTAAAGTTTTGAATTTAACATCCATTTAATTATAGTCAGAAATTCAGAAACATTTGTATTGTGTTCTAATAACAGAACTTATGGGAAATCTATAAGCTAGATCTGTAACTGTGGAAAGAGAATTTTAGTCCAATATTTGGAAAGAATTTTTTTTAAATATATGAATGAAATGAATTTGTTAAAAAATTTTTTTTAGCTAATGCTTCTACATTCCCCCTTTTTAAAGTTTACTTATTTCATAGACTAATAATTGTTTTTGCTGTATGCAAATTTGGTGTATTTAATAATATTTTGTTTGTTTATTATTTTTTGTACAGAATTAAAAATTTTTGTGCTTAATGTGTCTTTCTTGAATATTGTTCCTTTCCCCCCTTTTTTTATAGGGAAAGATATTGCAAATCCTCATGGCTGACACCAATCCCACAAGAATATAAATTATCAAATGACGATATTACAGAATTTGTTAAAAGTATTGTTCCAGCTGCTCTACTTTCCATGTTTAGCAAACGTGGGTGTTTAGATTCAGCTATAGCCCTTCAGAATTTAGGTGCTTTGCGTCCAGAAATTGTTATTCCTCCTTTATTGGAAAGGTATGCATAAGTTTCATTTTATGTACGTGTCTTATTAATTAATATTTAAAATTCTGAATTTAAAATGCAAAGAAATAATTAAATATAGTAAAAGTGATAATTTTATCAGACAGTATTTTAGAAACTGAAATATATTTAAATGTGTGTAAATTAAAAAATCTGACTCAGAATTTTTTGTTTGTTTTTCTGACTAACAGCTGTATATTATTGTGCGCATGCGTGCGGGTTCGTTATGAATTGAACGCACAAGTCCAATGAAAAAATGAGCAAAATTTATTATTATCACAACAAATAAAAATGCCTAAATTTCCTCAGATATTCATACAGAATTACAATATCTCACAGTAGTTATCCTTTAACTACTCAAACGTTCAACAGAACTTAATTCATAACAGCTAAAGAAAGCTAATCCGTGAATTTGCTACAGTCAACAAGAGCAGTTCTCTAAACAAACTCTTAAAAACAATAACCAATTAACTAACAAATTGAGAGGTTGTCATGCCGCTTATATAAGCTTTTTAAATGTGTGTGAATTTTCTGGTATTTTCAAAATCAAAAAGAGATATGTATTTATTAAATATTAAATGTACATATTCTTGTATTTTTAATTTTCCGGCTTAGCTTTTTTTTAATATCCACCCCGTGCTGTGAGCACGGGGAATAAAACAGTTTTATTTACAATTCTAGGAACATTAGCTATTTAAATACCAAATCCATAACACTGCCCCCTTCCCATGGACTGCACGTCCTGGGCAGTACAATCCCTGGACAGGAAGCCAAACTTACAACTATGGCAGAAATGCAATAATAAACATTACATTACAATAACAAACAACATGAACAATAAATGCAATAACTAACTTAAACAAATCAAATGTTATCAAATACTAAATGCAAATCAAATCAAATACACATTTAGAAACAAAAAAGACCATGGTCTTGCACTATTTATAATTATTTACACTACGTACTATGGCCATAGTAATGAGCTAACCTGTCGTAATGAACGACTTTAAGTTTAGAGTTCGAAAACTTAACGGATTCAACTTACGGGTAGCTATTTGAATACCAAATCTGTAAGAATATTTTTGCATAACAAAGATTATTAGTAGCAGATTGGTTAGCAATAAGGCATTAAAGCTTAAAGCATTTTATTGCCATTATATGATTATATGTATTAATCACAGATCTGGTAGTGATAAGTAATATAGTTTGAGGTACCGTATAAGTCCACCAGCCTTATTTTTAGATCATGATCTTCAGTATTTTGCTTGCAGAAGTTTCCATTTTCCCATATTGCTTTACTGTAAAATATTTCGTTTATTTGTATTTTATTTGTAAAATACCGGGCACTCGCTGAGCATAAAATAAAAATTTTAAGACTAAAAATCCAACTTCTATTACAGTCGAAAAAATAAAAAATTGCCTTTAGAAAAAATAGGAGAGGTTATTTTTGGAGAATTCACCAGCTAAGGATGGTAATTAAATAATAGTTTTAGAAATGTGGATTTTACTTCTCTTATTGAAGCTGTTATTATACCAATTCTTGATTTGTTGTATTACAGTTTGAATTCTCTTTAATTCCCTCAGTGCCATGACCACTTTTATCCGGTTGTGAAATTTTTTTTATCTCTTTATATATTAGTTTATAATTTAAAATATTTTGCTTTCTTAGTATCTTTAACTATGTAAATACTCATCTAAATGAATAGAAGTTCATGAAAAGGAAAAGACTAAAATAAATAATTATACAAATTTAGCTATTTCATGCACTTTTAATACAAGTTATAATGAGTAGATCCAAAAACCCGTGCTATTCTGAGGTTTAAAAGTTACGATTATTAACATCTGTGCTAAGAGATTTGTGGCATTTCTAAAGCAGAAAAGTTTTAAATGTAACAAATAAAAGTTGTATATTGTGAGAAATGTTCTGTACCACATTTTTAGATTGTATTCTTCTCTTGAAACCTTGACTGAGCCTCATCGTTTAACGGCTGCAATGCATTGTCTGGTTCCTGTTTCACGTTTCCTAGTTCAAAGTAATAAGTATTTTCCTGACGGTCCTAGTCATGTCATACCATTGTTAATGGGTGCATTACCAGGGATTGATCCAAATGACATCAAAAAGTGTATGGTAAGATGAATTTTACTTATTTTCTTTCTCTATGTCGGCACTTTTCCTTAATGCTTTTAAATTGTAAGAATTATATCTTCAGTATTTGTCTTTAGATTTTTCAAATAAAGTTCTTAATTGCTTAAACCAGAATATTTTTCTCTCTGTATCATGGATCATCACTTTCTACTACATTCAGCTATTGTAATTTTTTACTAGTCAATTTAGTTTACTGCCATAAGGCCAATCACAGAATTTAAAAAAAAAAAAAAAAAAAAAAAAAAAAAATTATGGTCCTATCACACCTTATACCTGGAGGTGATGCTGTTATTTTGGCAAAGTCAAGAGTTCAAAACTTTGTGAATTTGCAAAGTTTTAATCATCGAGGAAATTAAGCACTGTGGCCTTAAAGTCTTGAAATTCAGTCTCTAATTCATATATACACTATTTAGACAGTCTTTTAGATATGCAGAATATTGAAACTTGCAGTTTCTTGATCACGTAACGTGAACCAGCTAATGGGAAAGTTTTCACTTTCCTAATTTGCGTAAATGAAGAAATAATCTTGAAAAATAATTTTTATGATTGAAGTCACATATTGGAGGCTGATGTATAGGAAATGAATGTAAGTAAAGTCACATAGTGTGATTTGGCTAATGGTGAATGTTCACTCTCAAACTTTGGCAGTAATTTTTTACAGATACACTAAAACATTGAATAATAATGATGATTAAATAAATGAAGTAAATAATAGTTGATAAGTAATGTCCTTAACCTGCTTTATAAAGTCACTCAAAGTCCATTTCCTGCTTTGTCATGAGAAAAGTAGAAGGAAAATTTCTATTTACATATGTGCAGATATACTACCACCAGCATGAGTTGTGGTGAATCGTTCTAGGTCTTTTAACTCTTTCGAATCGAGAGAGGGCAAAATCTCAATTCCCCAAACATCGAAAACGCCCGTATCTAAGAATTTCTCCTGGAATGCTTTTCCTTTCCCCGTGGCAAGTTGAATACTACAGTGCTAACAATAGCCTTACTTAAGTAAAGCGAGAACTTCTTTCTTCGACGCTTTGACACTGTGTGAAGTTCCCCCTTGGGACGAGATTGCAACTTCGGGCATCAAAAGCTAAACACTGACAGTAAACAAAGGAAAGGAAGGAACAAAGGAAACAAGGAAGCTACTTTTAGTAGCTTCAAAAGAATGATTGACATGTGATTTAACAACACCTGAAAGCAATGAGTAATGCAGTAACGTGATGGGGGAAAGCACTGGGTAGGAAATTATTCAGGCGTTTCGGGCGTCCAGCCGATGTCTGAATGTTTGGACGTTTGGGACGACTTCGATGCCAAAGAGTTATCAGTATTATTCTCCCTGTAAAGATGTTTTTAATCATGCTGCATCTTCATCTTTTTTTTTATGTATATACATATATCTAAATGTATAGTACCATCAATATAAAAATATTCTTTTATAAGTAAGGAAAAATCTTTTTGAAATTATATTACAGTTCAAAGTCCGTAATCTGGACGTACATTATCTGGAATTATCTATAAGCCAGACCTCAAAGCCACAAACTTTATGCATGCACGTAAATAATGTGCATACATTACGCATGTGCATAAAGAATGCGCATGATGTATGCTTTATGCATGCATGCGCTGAAAGAAATGTTTAATAAAGTAAACAAATAAATATTAAGCTTTTTTTGTGAAATTTGATACCCTTTAGATCATAATTGCTCTTTATTTCATAAATTATGGTTTCATATTTTTAGTTGTATAATTTCTGCATGCCATCTTACCAGATTTAAATTGATGATCTATAATCCAGAAAAATCCCTAATCGATAATCGCTGAAGTCCCGACGAGTCCGGATTACGGACTTTGTGCTGTATATGTTAATCATTCTGACTTTCACAATTAAAAAAAAAAAAAAAAAATGTAAGTTTGTAAAAAATGTTGTAAAGAGTTCGAGATTTCCTTGTGGTTATATCTCCCACTATTTAAATGGTATCAAGATTATATCACCAGGTTTTAATTCAATATCATTGCCTCTGCCGAGTAGCAAATAAACTACAGTTCAGTTACACTTACAACTTTTCATGTTGCCCTTCCAGATATTTTCATTGATATATCATTTTATTTCATGAGATTTTTGCTTACTTAAATGTGAGGTAAATGTGATTTTCTGGGAAGAATGGTATAACATCTTCCTCACTTCTGTGCAAATCAAAAATTTACATTTTTTGAAAAAATGTAAAAATATGATAAAATACAATAATCTGGCCTGTTCACAGCTATTCACTTGATGAGTGGACTATAAATGAACATATATACATATATTTTTTGGCTTGTCTCTAGAATAAAAAGAGTTATATGGAACAAAAATTTTTACTATTGGAAATTACATTTCTAACCTATATCAATAAATTTTAGTTATTTGTATCCTTTATTAGTGTAGATATTAGATAGATATAAATAAGTGTAAAATTTTGTTGTTGAAAGTGTTCACATTGTTTAATTTATTATTTTTTGTTCATCTTCCCTTCTTTTTCTTATTAGGTAACATTTCAATTTATATCTACTCTTATCAGCCTTGTGTTATTAGTTGATTGTTCAAGTGCTGTCAGCACAACTACAGAACTTCCAGAAGTGAGTTGTTTATATTATAGAATTTATAGGTGTTGTGCTTTAATTGCTATAGTTTTGTATCTAAATCTTCCTATTCAAGGACACCTGAAACCTTCCTCTAATAGTGACCTGATAGTCTGCATTTTTACTTCCTTGTGCAAAGTAAAAGAATATCGAGCCCTCCCACTTTTTAAAAAAAATTTTGGTTCCTTTAAAGTCATAAATGAATATCTGGAAAAAATCAGAATTAACAAAGTCCTGACACGTTCCAATATCAGACTTTGTACTCTATATGTATTTATTAAGTTTTGGAAAGCAGGGGGGTAAGATGATCTCATAGAAGTGGTGAAAGGGGTGTATGGAACAAAAAAAAAAGGTTGAAAACCATCTATCAAGCAGTTCGATGTAAGACATTTGTTATGAACTTTTTCAACTTTGTGTATTTTTGCTCAAGAATGTGATTCCATTAATGATATAACCTATGAACTTATAAAACTGTAACTGTGTAATCCGAATGAGTGTATCCGAAGGGACACTGATTCGGATGAGGAAGATATTTTGAGGATATGAGGATAGCAGAATCAAAAGCAATCTGTTGAGGCAAAGATCTTTGGAGAAAATATTATTTCATAAATTTATAGTGTCCATCTAGGAATTGTCCTAGGGCCTTTTATCTAATTCACTGATGCATTGTCCACCAGACCACATTAGAAGAATGTTTTAATATCATATATTAATAGGCAGCTTCCATTGCTTTATCATTTCGAGCTAGGGATGAATTATTGTCCATTATTGGAGAACTCTTATTTTTTTAAAACTAACAATATTAAAAATTAAAACCAAATCTTGAGTTGATATTCTGGTCACTGCACCACAAAAGTTCATGGTAGGAATGTTTCTGATATTTTTGTCAGTGTACCTACAGAACCTCTGATTTTACAGACAGTTTTTAAAGTCACGTATATTTTAGCATAATAATTAATAATAATAAAAAGTAATCAATTGGAAAGATGAAACAAATTAAAAGAAATCGTTAAAATGGCAAAGAATTTGATATCTATAAGTTGGGGAACGTAAAATCTGACGTTTTTTTTATAGATTGTATGATAATTAAATATATTTTGGTCCCATTCTGTCGGCCAGAATATATGTAATCACCATCAAAAATAGGAAGATGATATATTACATTTTATTGAGACATACATACATGCACCTTAAAAGTTACATTATGAAGATGGTATTTGTTAAAGTTAATGCAACTTTGCGTTTGGGCATAAAAAAAAAAAAAAAAAAAAAAAAAAAAAACATTCACTACACACTGCATCATAACATTAGTATGACTAACTTCACATGTAATCTAATGAATACGACAGTGCTGAGTAGCATACACTTTTGATTTGATATATCCACATTCAGTTTAAGTCTGTCACCAATGAGCAGTGGAAACTAATCACAAAATAGTAGCCCTTCTTCTTGTTGATTGAAAAACCATTTCTGCTTACCTTTGCTATGTATGGTGCAACATCAAGTTTTTGATATTTTTCACATGCATGTGCTATGTTAAATCTTTATGCTTTCAGTATTTTAAAACTTTCAGTACTTGAATACAAGATAAATGGAGATCAACTTTCTGATGTAATTTTTAAGGTGATTAGTTTTACTCCCATCTCATCATATTATTGTTATGGTACCAGAACCCTGCACTTGATCCTTTAGTTTTTTTGCAAACTTACATTATATTGGTATTCGGAAGTTCTCGTGAATCTTGGTAGGATAAAAATTACTTCAGAATTTAGTTAAATAACTTGTTGAAAAATTTTATCTAAATTTAAGATACAGAATAGAAAACTTAAAAGTATTACTGTCTTCTAAAATTTTTTAGCTATGTGGTCAAAACTCTTTATTCACTTTATCTTATTTTTTAATTAATTCATTAAATATTTGCTTTTCCCATTTATAGAAAAATAAAAAATTTCTATTTTCAGCAAGTTCAAGAAGTATGCTTAGCAACTGCTGCATTTGAAGATTTTGTACTTCAGTTTATGGACAGGTATGTTTTTTCACAATTTGTAAATTTGTCCGTTAAAGCTTGAAAATGCATACCTAATCTTTCTATCATGTTTTGTGTATAATTATGAATTTAATTGCTTAGTATTAAATGAAATGTGAAAAAATGTGTATTTTACTCCATTGTCAGGTGCTTTGTGCTCATTGAAAATAGCTGCTTAGATAATCCAAGTAGGTTAGATCGAGATTCCGAGCGAACCAACCCTGAAGAAAATTTCCTGGAAGTGGGCTTATACAGTACATTTGGCATTATTATCACTCAGAGCTCACCAGCTATATATGAAGTAAGTACACTAAATTATAATAAATTAAAATCTTGTATCATAAATACTGTTTATTAATGTTACATATTTTTAAATACAATGTCTAACGTGTAATTTTTATGAAATATGTATGGCTGAAAAGTCAGTAGACACCTTTTGTTGATGGTTCATAAAACTACAGTTGTGTTATTACAATAAATTAGATCACCATTTGTTGTTATTGTATTTATTCTTCTTTAAGATAAATCATCCTTTACATTCATAAACAGCAGAATAAATTGTAAATTTATTCCCTTTCCTCAGTCTTACAGACTTCAGAGCTATTTATCAAATATGCTTGATTTAACAACCATTATTCTGTTTCATTGTGAAGATAGAGATTTCTCTGTATTTCAAAATAAAGTCAGTAAACTGTTCCTTGTGCAGGTCTTTGAATCACAGAGCTTGAAATATTGCTTAGCAAACAAGTACAAGGTTCTTAAAAAATGACCAGGACTGACTTTTTTTGTAAATAACTGAAACACTCGTTGTGAATGAAATGTAACTGAGTTGAATGTGTCACCCTTCACTGTACTTCTCACCAAAGTCAGTGTATTTTTACCAATGTTCTGGAAGCATTTTCGTGCCTTTTACATAGGAGATCTCAGTTAACTGCTAAATCACTCGGGATACTGATGTGCTAAATTATAAACATGGTTCATTTTCTATGTTTTCTCGTCTTTTTCTGAAGCCAGTCAAACATCTGGGTCCCAGAGAGACAGTCTACCAGTACTGTTCTTGGAGTCTGCCCAATTTCTGATGTCATTACCTAGTCTCGAACTAGAAATTTGATCACCTTGCCTTGTTTCACACTCTGAGGCACCTGTTTTTCACTCATCACTTTTGAAATTGCCAGATGTGATTGAAAAAATCCTAATATATGCAAGAGTTAAATGTACTTATCCAAGAGCACGCAGCATCATGTCTTGGTAGTGCTTTGTAAAGCAGCAGCCGTTGTCATATTTGAATATTATACCTCATCATCTTGAAATAAGAAATGATCTAATATAAGTAACTGCCACGCATGAGACGCACATTATTATCTTGAATATCATTATGGACCCATGATATTCAAGACTTAAGATTTCTATCCCCATTTTAATTTAATTTGCAGTAAATTAAACCAAACCTTTTGACAATTTTATTAGATGGCATATTTCAAACATATCTGATCTTAACCCTTTGCACTCAAGGTCTTTTTCGCTTGGGTGAATGAGTGACTCAAGATGATTTTCCACATGTTTCGGGAATTTCTTACAGCTGATTTAAAGTTATTTCACACACAATTGAGAGAAATATGATGGTTCTTTTATGTCTGAATATACTTGTGATCTTTTTATTTCGCAGGATACAAATGGTATTTCTTCGATTTCTGTGCACGTTATCCATTCTGAATTTTCTCTCTTTTCTTCTGAATCACTGTCATTTCATTTTCACTATTATATTACATCGAATTTTTGCCTTCTTACACTTTTTACTTCATCACTGCTTACTTACTCTCTATTATCAAGTCGTCTGTGCATATAGGTAATTTCGTTCTTCATCAATGAAAAAGCGAATTCATGTTCACTTAAAATGATTTCTTCATCATATTCCATGCTTATTGGGCTCTGTAACTTTGAAAATAATTTTCCTATTGCCACGACTTTCGAGTTCGAACCAACGTCGAAGACGTATGTATAACAATAAACCTAAAAAACCTATTTAAGAGTAAAGATTGACAGTTGTTTTATACGCATGTATTGTTGAATACATTCATGAAGCGATATTGCCCAAACCAAACCTAAATAAATATCATTACTGCCCGAATTATTGCATTAAATCAAGTGGTGATTGAGAATCACCTCTCAAGTTATCACGACTCTTCAAGTGCAAAGGGTTAATTATCTGATCTTCATTAGTTTTTTCTGGCTGTCATTCCAGTGGTTGGGTTTGATGCTTTCATGATATTTGCATTTTATAGTTATCTATTGTAATATACCAGGAATCATTCAGTTGTCCTGAAGTCCCATGTTAATTGACTGAGTGAGACTACTGAATACTAGAAGTTCGATCCACATTCAAACATAGGCATATAGCTCTCATGTGATTTGCCATATTCTTATTGCCTAACCCAGCCCATGCTGAATAACAGAGCTTGTGGTAGAGTAGAGTGGCTACAATTGTTTTATTTATTTTCCATAATGCAGCTAGTTTTGGTCATCTGTATATCTGTTATGGATGAGACCATAGGAGTTTGGTGTTTTTTGATAATATGGTTTATGTGATATTTCAAGTAATTAATGGCTAATTTTTATTATTTTTGGGGTATGTATTAATGAATTATGAAAATATAGTTCCAACAGTGATACTAAAAAGATATTTCTATGCCTTGTGATAACCATGTGATAATGTGACATCTTCAATGTGCAAGATGTGGTATTGCTTTTTTGTATCTCTTAGATTGGTGCTTAAGTCCATAATTTTATAAAACATTACAAATTTTTATTAATTACATTAGCAAGAATGTGGTAATTAATAAACACAAGTATGTGAGTGATAATTTGAATGTTTTTACTGTAGTTTAATAGTTCACTTTCATAGCAATATTCCTCTGTAAATGGTGTAGTTGCTTCCATTGTTAGTATTCATCTTCCAATGCTAGGGAAGGAGAGTAACACTTCCTCTATATTTTTTGAATTGAAGAAATCAGTTAGCTGACTTTTAAAAGCAGCTACTTCAGGACTTAATATACACTTAGCTAAACTCAAAAAGCAGAATGTGCCAGAAATGTTTAACTTAGAGCACTGTGTTTTATGAACACAGAATTACAAACAGTGAAATAATTGACAAAGAACTTGTGCGTCAATCCAGTAGTTTTCTTATATTTGCTCAGCTGTCTTTAATTATAATTAGTAAATCCAAAATATTTTCATAAAAATCTGTGCAGTATCGAAGTTTCATGCATATTTATGGCTAATATTTTATATTTATCTATTGCAGGTTGCCCTAAGCAAGCTACAGACATTTGTAACTAGTCATATATTGGAAATAAATGTATCTGGGAAATATGCTGCTAACATGTGTCGCGTTGCTTCTAGGGTAAGGTAAATTTATAATTTGCTTCACTTAAAAAAAAATGTATATTAACCTTTTTATTTTAATTTGCATTATAATTATTTGCAGGTTAATCCTGAGTTGGGTCTCCAAGCATTTGTGCCTCATTTCTCAAAATTAGTACTAGCTTTAACAGAAAGTGAGGATCTTGTCAATGAAGAAAAACTTGATGATGAATTGTTATTCAGTTTATTAATATTGTCGGAGGTATATTTACGTTTTTTTGTTGTATTTTTTAGTAATCTGCTATGAATAACTGCATGGAAACTCTTAAAACTTTCTGATAGAAGCTGTACTTGGTTATGTTCATGAAGCCCGTTTTAATTTACATATATGGAAAGATTTTAAAGTTGTTATTAATAACCTAACTAGTTAATGGGTAAAATTTAATTCATTAAAAAGTACTAGTTAAAATTGGAAAAGAAGAAAAGATCAGGGTTTTTTGCATAAGAGGACTGTGCCAAAAAGTTTCCTATAGAAAGATATTGCTTGTTGGCTGAAGTTAAATACATTATTCTTATATCTTATTAAAGGGTTCTTGTTTTCAAAATAAACAGTTTTTAAAGCATGTTCATTCTATTGCATTCTTTTTTTTTTTTTTTTTAAATATATTTCTTGTAAAAATTTTACGACAGGTGAAATGAGTTGATGATGAAAGTATGTTTTCTCTATGGAAGTATCAAATTAGTGGCTAAACAATTTTCTGTTTCATTTTTGGACTTTTTAGAAAACTCTAAAAATCAGATCTAAAAGCAAGATAGTAATGTTTAATAGTAAAAATGTCAAAATAATGTTTGTGTGATTTAGTCAGTCATAAATAAAAGCCAGTATACTTTTTATGCATTCTTGAAAACATATATAGGTCAAAATAATGTTTGTGTGATTTAGTCAGTCGTAAATAAAAGCCAGTATACTTTTTATGCATTCTTGAAAACATATATAGCCCTTTCTTTAACCCTTTCAGGCGTCCCATATATGCATTCCCTAAGAACGTCTCTTACAGCTGGGTGTCCCATCCACTCATTGCTAGAGGTCGCATTTAGAGGACGGGTGATGCGTATACGCATTTTAAGCTGGAACGTTTTTCGGAAGGCCACTGGATGGCATCCTATGTCCATTACTTTTGAAATGAACACAGTTTTATGTTCCTGACCTTGAGTTAGATATATTCTGCTTGAATTTGGTATTTTACTCATCAGCTCTTGCGAGGGTGGGGGTGGGAGGGAAAGCGTAAACAGAGGGGAGCTCATTAAATCGCTGCGTGCTAATGAAAACATTCGCATGTCTGATTTATATTCAATTCCTTTTTTTATTTTATTTTTTCCTTTACTATGCAAGGTCTTTTAGGGTTAGTATGTGGAGTATTGTTAAGTTTTTTTGCATTGCCCTCAGATATATTTCCGTTTCTTCTCTTTTTATATCGGAAAGCCTCACCTCCAGTCTATTACGGTGGGAAGGTGCCATTTTTTAGAGGAAGAATACCCTCGTATGGTCAATGAACCATTTATTAACACACATGAGGGTGATGATTCATTTTTTAAAGAGTTAGAAAGTGATACTTTTTCTAAGAGTTAGAAGTGATACTTCTCCATGCTTCGAGATTTGCCACACTCAGTCTTCATTTTAAATTTTGTTACTTCTTACTGTAAATGGTCTTTATTGTGTTGTTTTATTAATTTTAAACTTTATTGATGGATTTTATCAATTAAAACTTTGGCGTAATTTGAATAGCACTTCCGAAAATTATTTTACAAGATAAGCAATTTTTTAAGTATATTTTCATGTAAAATAAAGAAAAAAACTTTATTAAGTGCTAAATTTTATGTATATAAGAGCTCAAGTAATAATCGAAAATGATACCAAAAATTACAATGCTAGAAGCAAAACTTTTTTTTTTTTTTTCTTTTTTTTTTCCCTCTGAAAATTAGGCTTAGTGGTGCAAAATCTCCGTCCTGTACGGTCGATTCCTTTCCGTCCCGCACGAGCGTCTTAAACAAAGGTGCGCCATCGCGAAAAGGTTAATAATATCTGTTATATTATTTACCTATTGTGCTTCAATATAAATTCGCTTAGCTTTTTCCAGTTATTTGTGATCATAATTTTTTTTTTTTTTTTTACTCTTTCATATATGAAGTGAAAAAAACTCTTAATTTGTTGCAAAGTTTACTTTTATTTTGAAAGATTTTTCTGCATGAAATTTGAGAAAGCAAAAGTTCTGGGGTAAAGATTTATAGCTGTGATTTAAAAATTTGATCCCCAAATATACATTTTCCTCTTGTTCAGTTTCTAAACAATTTTGTATAATTACCATATATTCCGGTGTATAACGCGCACTTCTAATACAAAAAAAATGACATCGAAATTTACGGATGCGCATTATACGTCGGATATAAAAATGGTAGGTTTAAAAATAAAGAAAAGATGAGCATAAAAAAATTTTATTCCTACATGTATCTAAATGCTGTTAGTAGCTATTTTGGTGATTTTCTAGGACCCACTTGGTCTTTATTTAAGGAAAGAATTTCATTATATTTTTCGGCAAATCATATTCATTGTTTGGCATATTAATTGTGATATCATTTTTCTTCCACTCACGAATGCAGCTTTTTACCAATGTCAAACATCCTTGCTCCAACACGATTTCCATTTTCTTTCGCCAACTGAATGACTTTGCATTTGAAACCAGCACTATGTTCTTCAAAATCATGGCTTCAAATAACTACATGAAGAGAAAAATTCTGACTCCCTATTCTGTGAATTCATTCAGGTTGGAAGTACATTCGTATCCCAAATTATGTCCCGCTTTTCTTGAAACCTTAGAATAACTTTCTTGTATGCATATGCGTAGAATACAACTAACCCTTTTTGCAGATTTAGTCTACATACATATTATTTCTCTTATAGTTTGTCAATTCAGTGTGCCATTGTTCAAAAGCCTGTGGAAAAAAATCTTCGATTGAATGACTTCAGAAGATAACAGCATCACACATGTATCTTTCAGGTTTCTTCATAAAGAAAAAGGTGCGTCTTAAATGGCGAATTTACCTATAAATTAAAAAAAAGGTGGTTTGAGATTACATATGCACATGCCAGAATATACTGTATATAAACACATATAGGTACATGCATTAAATGTAATAAAAAACTTGTACTTTCTGATTATTTGCTCCTTTACTAAAAAGTTGCAGAAAAGTATTGATGAGACAACTGACGTCGCCAAAAGTATATATGTAGGAACCCATGATGTCACCAATGGGGCAATCCAGGTATGTGTATAGCATCCCTCTGAGACAGCTTTCCACTTCTACAGATAGTATTACTGCAGATTATGATCACTGTTATGTGAATTACATTGTTTTAGCATATGGTGAATTGTGTGCTGTAGTTTTTATCATTGTGGTCACCAAAATCTTGGGCTTGGATTTCTGCATACGTAAGAGTCTAATGTAGCTCACTTAACATTAAACATATACAGGAATTAATTTTGAAATTATACAGTTTTGAGAGATTTATTATAAAGCTGTTACTATTTTTTGAACAAAAGGGATTCAATGAACAATAGCTAAATTAAAATGGAGAGTTCAGAGACTAATTAAATTAGAATTTTGATTTGTATATTTTTATCGTGCATGTATTTTTGAGCATGTTTGTGATATTATTTAAAGAATATATATAGTATATTTGACCCAATGGTTTTCTTTTGTAATGAACTTTCTCAGAATTGAGTGATTCAGTTGTATTGTTTGTTTCTTTTTAGATGTGTGTATAATTTTATTATAAATTTGAAGTATCTTTTATTCTGAAACATCCAATTTCAGGTCATACGCTGCGATGGTCGTTACCTGCTTAAATATCAAAGCAATATTGAAAGGTTGCTAGAAAGGACATTGCATCTTAAGTGCAAGGATGGATATCGTTTGGCTTGTTGTATATTAAATTGGACATTAAAGACTTATGTGCAGTGTTACCCTCTAGAAACTTGCAGTATTTCAAATCCATGGTCACGCTATGGTTCTGAAGAGCTTCATCGTTATTTAGATGTGAGATATTAATTATATACATCATTTATTTTTTAATGTTGACAAATAGAAAAAATACTTTGCAATAAGCATACCTGAGTTTGTAAACATATTTTTACCTTCTAAAATGAAAATGTATGAATTGAATACGATTTGTAACTGTTTATTTATTTGTGTAACTATATTCTTTTAATTAATTAGAAACTGAGGAAATATTGCTCAAACTGTTTTCGATTTGGTTTTCTCTGCTAGTTATCCAAATAATAATAATTAATCAATATCCAACCTATGATTTTGCAAAATTGTTTTAATGAGTTTTAATTTCTTAGGATTGGGGCGTTCCAGGAGATATAAATAATTTAGATATGAAGTGTCATATTCCGTCAAATGAAGAATTAGCTGCTGCCAGATCACTCCTTGAAAAGTTTTTAATTCCAGAACTTATAAAATTGCAAGAATGGGCTTCAAAGAAAATTGTATTATCAAGGTATGTTTGTTTCATTTGTATTTTAAACTCTCGATAATTTTAATTGAATTTAACAATGCATAGTGTTCAGATTTCGTTTTTCAAAGTTGCTGAAAAATAAGTTAAAGCTTTTGCTTATACAGGTAATGAAAATTATCTTGATGGAATAATTTCTTGATGTGTTTTAAATACTGAGTTGAAAAATAATTGTTTTGTAAAATGTTTTTTTTTCTCAAATCAGTAATATATAATAAATATCCTTTTCTAACTGCAATTTGTTTTTCAAATCAATTTCAATTAGCTTATTGGGTTGTAATATGTACTTTTTTCTCCGTTCCAGAGATATTGTTCATCGATCACTGAACATTGTATTACACAGTCTACTTGGTGCTTCTGTGTCACTCCCCATGTGGCCTGGAGAGCAGCTGCTGTTGTAAGACTTGTTGAATAAGGAACATTAACTATATTACATAAAACAATTCCTTAGTTTTTTTTAAATGTATGTGTATACAATGTTGCCACGCTACCTGGAAAACCTGAAAAACCAGGAAAAGTCAGGAAATTCAAAAATTGATCGAAAATTCAGGAAATTTAAATATTTTAGTCAAAATCTAGGAAAATCAGAATTTTTTACTGCGATTCAAAAAAAGCGATTTTCGCACCATTGGAAGCGATCACTTTCTTTGTGAATCATGTATCGTGGAAGCAACATTTAGAGCTAATTTTGCAGCAGCAATCAGATTGTCTTAGCTAATTTTGCAGCAGCAATCAGATTGTCTTTTAGAAAGGCAAAGCAAGGTTCTAGCGTCTTTGGTTTCTAGTAATCTCGAGAATACAGATATGATGCGTGGTGGTTATGGCTTGGTATCCTTAAAAGGTATATCCTTAAAAAACATGACTCCATTTCATTAAACATAACTTTATTCATTCGCATTATAATTTTAATCACAACTATCATAACAGAACAGAAAACTATTAAACTAAAATTTGTACATCCTATGCTCGAGCTAAGGGCGAAGTCGGCAAGTTCACTGCCACACAGGCAGTTTTTACAAACACAACATTACTTGGTCTAGCAGCGCACGCAGCCAAACATCAGACTGCCACACGGTATCCCCCCAGTGACACAGTCACGACACAAAAGGAGTTGGCTGTAAAATTCCAATTTAAGATATGCACGTACCAAAAAAAAAAAAAAAAAAAAAAAATACAAAATATATGAATAGTAATAATACACTTAAATTCTGATTGAAATATATACCATACAATGCATAATTTAGTTAAACAGAAATAATGAAAAGTTAATAAGAAACTCATAATACATATGAAAAAAAAATCAAGTATTTATACACTATGACTTTTTGCAACAAACCACAGTGAAAAACTTTAATCATATTACAGTGATTAGTTCTTCATAAAAATGAACACAACATCCGCTGCGGGTAACTACTTGTTTTGGAACAATTTTTTAGTCTTCACAGACTTCCTGTGGAAACTGAGGGATTACAGATGAATCTATGCGTTCTGACAACATACATGCTGGTTTCAAACAATTGATTGAGACTGTAATCTTTTTGTTATTTACCTCAATAATAAAATTTTTGTCCATTCGTTTAACCACGGTATGAGAACCAGTTAAAGGTGGAGTTAGAGGCAGTTTAACAGAGTTGATACGCAGAAATACAGAACAGGTTTGAAGTGCTGACACATGAGAGAATACATGAGAAGTGAACACATGAGAACATATACTGCATTTATTTCAACCCTAAATAAGGCATTAGGAACAATATTGTCATGGCCTTTGATGTATAGTGGTGGCCAAAATTGTGGACACTTTTAGAAGTTTTTATGTTTTTGAAATTTTGTATGCTTATAGAAAATGTTACGTTTTGCAAAATGCAAACTTGTATATATCATTTTAAAGCGAATTTATTACTGAATTCAATACAAAACACAAAATTCAATTATTTGCAATATAAAAAAGTTATATGTACTTTAATATAAATAAAAAACACAGTTATGAAGTGGTTTGTAATGTCTAGCTTTCCTGGCCAATCACTGTTCTTGTTCTGAGAACCAATCAAATGTTAGTAACTGCCAGTAGAAGCTGACATCATGTTTACACTTGAAACAGTTCATTATTTTGCTTTGTTCTGTAGAAGGAGGACCTGTTTCTTATACACTGCAATTACAAGTAGGAATTTTTGTAAAAATTTTTAATATTTAGTCAAGAAGCAATGACATCAAATAAAAGAAAAGATTGGACACCTAGAAAGAGATGTAATATTATTGTGTTACGAGAAAGTGGTCTTTCCTATGCTGAAATTGCAAGACAGGTGAGTGGTTCAGTGACTACATCTGGAGTCCGAAAGTTTTGTTTATGATATCAGGAGACAAATTCAATAAAAAAACAAAGAAGGAAAAGGCTGAAAAAGTTGCACCACATCTATTGATGACGGAAGAATAAAAGGACTATGTCTCCAAGATAGAAAAATGTCATCAGCGGCCATCAGAAGTGATTTGGATGATGCTGGTGTTTCTCTCAGTTCAAGAACAATCAGGACAAGATTAACAGATGTTGCACTGAGAGGTAGAATTCCACGAAAAAAGCCTTAATTTTCCGCAACGAAAACAAAGACTACAATGGGCAAAGGAACACATTAATTGTACAGATGATCAGTGGTCACAAGTTATATGGAGTGATGAAACTAAGATATCGTTATTCGGTAGTGATGGGCGAAAATATGTAAGATGTAGAATAGGAGAAGAGCTACATCCTGACTGCATTCAAGCAACTGTGAAGAACCCCAGTTAGTGTTATGATTTGGTCATGCATGTCAGCAGATGGTATTGGTCGCCTTCATGTCAACGATGGGACACTGAATGCCAGAAAATACATTGACACTATTCTAGAACCAAAACTTCTACCTTCCATCAGAGATCTCTTTCCCAACAATGCTTTGTTTATTTTTCAGCAGGATTTTGCTCCTTGCCACACGGCCAAAATATCGAAAGAGTGGTTTCGTACAAAGAGCATTAAATTGTTGTCATGGCCAGGAAACAGTCCTGCCCTCAATGCTATCTAAAATTTGGGGCACCGTTTAAAAACTCTTGTCCGAATGAGGCGCCCATCAAATAAAAGGGAACTAATTGAGGCTATAATTGTTTTCTGGCATAGTGTAATAACGAAAGAAGAGCTTAAAACTCTTCTCAGCTCAATGAAACGTCGATATGTAGCTGTAATCAAAAATAAAGGGTACCCTACTAATTACTGATAACTCGCTGCAATCATTACTATCTAATGTATATCGATAACTATTATCGTTTAACTTTTTTGTATTGCAAATAATTGAATTTTGTGTTTTGTATTGAATTCAGTAATAAATTCTCTTTAAAATGATATATACAAGTTTGCATTTTGTGAAACGAAACGTTTTCTATAAGCATACAAAGTTCAAAAACATAAATATTTCCAAAAGTGTCCACAATTTTGGCCACCACTGTATAGTATGTTAGTGGAAAATTGGTCTATAAAATCAAGACGACGAAGTTGTCGTAAAGAACATTTTTTGGGCTTCTGCTTAAAAGCATATATTAAGGGCTTTTAGTCAGTGTAGATTGTAAAAGCCCTGCCTTTAAGCATGTGGCGAAACTTCCTAATATACAAATAAATACCCAATAGTTCTCGATCATAAGTGGACCATTTCTTTTGACTTTTGCTGAGTTTAACGGATAGAAACGCAATGGGTTCCCAAACTGAATTATGCAATTGCATTAATGAGCTACCAGTTATAACGTCCGATGCATCAGTACAAAGTTTCACCAGGAATCGGGTGTCTAAGAAGGGTTGCCTCAGCAATTTTTTTTTTCCGAATGCTTTCTGATCTTTGTAGTACCGTTCGAGAGGTTATCTTTTGCTTGATTGTAAAGTTTTATTAATGCGGCCTTCCAATAACCTATTCAAGGAAGCTAAAACGAGAAGCTCTTGGGACAAAATGTCTGTAAAAATGATATATGAAAAGAAATTTTCTTAACTGAGTTAATGTGTTTGGTTTTGGAAATTTTTGAGTGGCTTCTACCCTGTCGGAGTAAAGGTTTTAAACCCTGTTCCGATACATGAAAACCCAAAAATTCCAAAGAAGTTAAACCAAAACTGCATTTAGATATATTAATTCTTAACCCATAATTACTTAATCTTTCCAAAAGAGCTTTCAAGTGTATCAAGTGCTCAGTTTCGTCCCTTGACGCAATCAATATATCGTCGACAAAAGCAAATACTCCTGGCAGCTCACGAGTTACTTCATCAATAAAGCGTTGAAAGGTTGCAGCTGTTTTGCATAACCCCTTGTACTCTCAAAAAGTCCGAAAGAAGTGGCAATAGCCATTTTATTGATATCAGAGGGATTACTTGGTATTTGATGATAGGCTTTTACCAAGCCTAATCGAGAAAACACCTTTGCTCCATGCAATTCTGCTCAAAATCACAAATGTTGGGAATAGGATACTTATTCTTCACTGTCTCAGTGTTTAACCTCCGAAAATCTTCCACAGGTCTCCATTCGTTAGTGCCTTTCTTTGACACCATGTGAAGAGGAGAGGTGTAATTGCTTTTGGAGGGTCGCATGTGACCTAAATTGATAATTTTTTGAATTTCATGCATAGCAATTTTTAATCTATCTGGAGTTAGTCTCCTTGGCTTACATGAAATGTGAGGACCAATAGTTTCAATGAAATGCATAGTATTATACTTAACAGTCTTATTAAGATCAGGAAGCTTAGACAGTAATTTATCATAAACACAATTTGTAATAATTATTTTAACAGAATACAAATGTGAGTTAATTACACTGCAATTAATTTTTAAATGTGTTTTTAAGTCAACAAGCTTTTTGTTCCTTAAATCAGGTAATAAATCAAAGTCATGCAAAAAATCTGATTCAGTAATATTTGTTGACTCATAAAAGGTAAAATTGAAATTGCGACAAAATCCAAGGTCAATACTTGGAGATTTTTGTCCGTAAACTGGAATAGGAGTACCATTAGCTGCAGAAAACGTCATGATAGGTGTTTAAGTAAATTCCCCCCATTCTCATTTTGCGGTAAAATAAACAAATTTAAAAAAAAAATAATGTCGTCTAGGCTAACCATTTAATATGAGGTAAATATTATGAGTATCATTTAATATGAGGTAAATATTATGAGGTATTCAAAAGTTCTCGGACTGAGTCTATAATGTAAAAAAAAATATTATGAATTAAATTGCAGAAACACATCCTCCTTCGAAATAAAACCCTTGTACAACAACACACTTTTGCCAGCATCTGTAAATTTCATCAAAGCATGTCTGGAATCCATTTTTGGCCATGTCCTTTAATTCAGCCTGTGATGCCAGTTAATTTCATCTGAAAATTGAAATCAATGACCCTGCAAGCATCCTGCAATTTCAGGAATTAGGAAGAAACCTATGGTGCAAGATCATGCAAGTAAGGAGGACGAGACAAAGCAGTTTTTGTTTTTTAAGAAAGTCATTGATGAGTAGGGATCGGTGAGCAGGATCGTTGTCATGTAAGAGCACCTATGATTGCTCGCATTTTTGGTCTGTTCCGGATTGTCTCATGTAAATGATGCAGGATTTCGACATAGAGTTCTTTGTTCACAGTGCATCCTTCAGGGATAAATTCCAAATGCACAATGCCCTGCATATCGAAGAATACTTCTAGAATGACCTTTCTTTTAGAGCGATCTTGACGGAATTTCCGCTTCTTTGTTCACAGGATAAATTCCAAATGCACAATGCCCTGCATATCGAAGAATACTTCTAGAATGACCTTTCTTTTAGGGTGATCTTGATGGAATTTCCGCTTCTGTGGAAATTGTGGTGATTTCCATGTTGCCGATGCTCTCTTGGTTTGCGGGTCGTATAAAAAACACCATTTCTCGTCTCCAGTAAGAATTCTGCCAAGTAAGGAAGGATCTTTGTCAACGGCCAAGATTAAGTCTCGTGCCATTTCCATTCGAATTCGCTTTTGGTCTACATTTAACATGTAAGGAATGATGTGTTGACACACCCTATGCATGTTAAGATCCTTACAGGGTTCGTAGCGGTCTTTGCAAGTGCTTATAAGTTCTTATGTTTGAAAATAAAGTATAAAAGCCCTTATAGGTGCTTATTTTTTCTTTAAAGCACTTATTTTTTGTTTTTAGTGCTTATTTTTTGCTTTTAGTGTTATTTTTTTTTAACGAACGTACATTTTTTCTCCGTACCAAAGCTGAAACAGCGAATAAACAACTTTTCTTACTTATATGGAACGTCAGATGGTGAATGATAATCCCAGAAATAGCTTTCCGCCCCTTTCTCTGCATTAACATAACATGCATGTAACTCTATTGGTCAAAGAATTACATTCCGTATTCTTTTGCTCCCACCCAATACCACACACGTTTGAATTTCTATCAAGATTTTAATAATTTACATTCTCGTTCCGCGTGGTAAGTTCATATTCGCGTTTATTATGATCAGTATGCTTATATCTTTATATATATAAGTGTGTTTCGCCAATAGTTTATTGTTGCCATTCGGAATAATGAGCTCGGAAATTAACGTTTACGCAGTTTTTAATTAATGTCTCGGCCGATTAAAGTCATACGAAGATCAGAACGGTATTGATGGATTCGGAGAATTTTTTGGAATCCGAGGATATGCGTGTCTAATTTCAACTCGGCGCCTTTCCATAGATATTCGAGAAAAAAGAATTGGGTACGTAGCCAAATCCCTGTAATAGGAAAAACCCAAGAAAGAAAGTGGAAAACGTAGGGGAAAATTAGTTTTTAATTAATATCTCAGCGAATTAATGTCCCAAGAAGACGGGAATTCTTAAAATGGCGTGCCACGGACCTGCGGAATCCAACGGTGTACTTCACTAAGCCCGGGAGCCAGCCGTTTCAGAGGAGATGATGTTACTTCACCCCATATATATATATATATGCAGCTTAAGTGTCTGTTTGTCACCGATAGTTTATTGGTTGCTTGCGTAACTGTACTAGCCAATGGGGTGAAGTTGCCACAGCACAGGTTTGCCGTTTCAATTAAGGCATAGACAATTTCCTGTAAAACTTGCCTTTGCTATGACCATCCATAAGTCTCAGGGCCAAACGCTTAAGCGTGTTGGCATTTTTTTATCTGAGCCTGCATTTGAACACAGTCAACTTTATGTTGCCTGTTCAAGAGTTCATGAAAGAACGGACGTAAAATTAAAAATAATGGATGGTCTTCTGCAAGGCAAGTTTAAAAATGATGGAAAGATCTACACAAGAAATGTTGTGTACAAAGAGATCTTTGACATGTGAATTAACATTTCATTATTTAAATCACCTTTATTGAATGAGCTAGCAGTGGCTCTTAAGAAATATACCGCCAGTGGTTTCCTTCAATGCACTCTACTTTAAGCAAGTAGAAGGGGGAAACCCTGTGGGGGCAGTAAGCAAAAGGGCATCCTCGCCGCCTGCCCTGGGTAATTCAATTTAAATTACCAGACACTTTTGCACAAATCATTTTAATTACAATTTATACTATCTAGTACAGCGGTCATTTCGTATGTCAGCCGGGCGTTTTAGTTATGAACATATGTATGAATATTTATAATATTATATTTGCAGTAACTGCTGAAGTATAAACTTCAAAAATGGGTAAGTGTGTTTTAGCACAAATTAGTTTTCAAAGGAATAATATTCGGAATGGCATAAATAAAGTGAAAGTAATCAAATAGTAATTTTTTTTTTTTTTTCCCCAATGCATTATACAGTACAGAAGTTGGGGTTATCCCCTTTTTCTGCAAAATCTCGAATATTGAAACCGTTACAGTTTGCAGCAAAGCAAACAATGGACTTTTTTTTTTTTTTTTTTTTGGGTCACTTTCCCATCTGGATTGAATAGGACAAAGTTCTGTAGTGTACCATTCCAAGCGAAGAATGATTCTATTCTGGAAATTTAACGCAGTCTGTTCAAAATTAGAATGACAAACACCCAAGATTGGTAAATCTCTTTATTAATCAATATGAGCCAGCGCAACGTGTCCTGCTCAATAATAAATATGCCACATGGGCGCATGATGGTGAAAACCGGACGAAGCAAAGGGGCGTTTTCCTTTATTTAGTTATTTATTCTCCGAATACCGGCAGCTGTTGATTCCAATTGCGTAATATCACGTGCGGAAGAATTAAGGCGCACATATTGCGCAATAACATTTGCGATATTTCACAGAGATAAAAGAGTTACTAAGCAGATTAATTTTCAGTTTCATTGGACTATTTTTTATACGATGCACATATCGAAATGTCAAGAGCATTATTTAGCTGAAAAATCTTTAAAGAATGGCTACAACCAACCCCCTTTCCACTTTTACCAGTTATGCTCGACTACTCGGAATTTTCAGATATGCGGAAATTTCCGAGTATGCCGGTTAGTTAAGCTTTTACTGTTAAAGGATGGCTGCATGAAGAAATTTTCCATCTTCTGATTTCAGAAAAGCTCCTTTTTTTTTTTTTTTTTTTACCTATTTTTGCTTAAATTACTTTGCCTGCAATATCTGTTAAAGGAAAACTGTTATACAATGAAAATTTAGAAAATGTTCAGAATTTTGATTTAAGTTATTTAAATATTAATAATATTGGAAAAATAAATTGTATTTATTTTAAGTGCCAAACAATTATAATAAATATGGTTTATTTTTATTTATTTTCTCTATTTTGAACAGAAATTTCGTCATTAAATCTTGTAATATGATTTAGTTCTGCGTAATTTTTTTTCTCTCATTGTAAACTAGTTCTGTGAATTAAACTGTTATTTAAAATTTAAAAAAGAGGAATGTAATTGTTTTGCATGGTTGAGTAATGCTCATTCTTTCTTAATTAATACCGAATTTCTCATATTTTAAATTACAAGTTTAATTTTTCTTTTAAGATCATGCAGTTGTGTATAATGTAATTAGATAGTTGTGTATAATAGTTTTTTATGTGTAATTAGACTATCGCCGGTTACTAAATGCACCTGCCTACAAAAAATGCTGTCACCACAAGCTTTCGAACACATGATTTGGGATAAACCACTTTTAGAAAAGGGGGAGAATGTAGTAACACAAAAATGTTCTTATAGTCACACTACTGCAAAAAAGTTTTACGCTGTAGATTCGGGAACTTTTGAATCCTACAACGTATATCTATATTCTCCAAAATAAAATACCGTTGATTTTTGTAATTCAGTTTTTAATCCTTAAGTAATTAACTTTATTTTAATGTTATTCATATCATTTAATGTCTCCTCTTCCTATATTCTCCAAAATAAAATAATAATATTAATAAAATAATAATATAATAATTCTCCAAAATAAAATACCGTTGATTTTTGTAATTCAGTTTTTAATCCTTAAGTAATTAACTTTATTTTAATGTTATTCATATCATTTAATGTCTCCTCTTCCTTCAAAATTTACCTTTATTAGTTAATAATACTTTCAAATTTCAGGCAATTTTTTCTTGCTTACTTGTGAAACTAATTTTAGCAGTATGATGATATGCCATCATGAAATTTAGTGCACATATTTTTTACTTATGATGATCTTATTAGTTAAATTAATTAAAAAATATCATTAAATACATTTCTTTCTTCCTTTAGCTGCAGAAAAGACTTTTTTTAAATTCCGATTGGGCAGATTTTGTTCTCAATCATCAGTGGAGAAAACAACTTCTGATATAGTTATAAAAGTAATGCTTTGGGGATATATATATCTAGTCATATATAATTGGAAAATTTTTGTGTTTGTAAGTGGTACCATAATTAATTTACCCTCAACACAGCCAATGCACACTATACAGATAGCCTGGATTTTCTTGAAACACATGGCGAAACTCTGAAAAGTCGGGGAATTTCATTCTCCTGTTGCGTAGCAACCCTGTGTATATGTTGATGTTGTAGTGCTTTAGTATTTTAGTTTTGGTTATTTTTACAGGGAACTAAATTTTACAAATTTCATTTTCAGAAGAGAATCTTCACTTCCTGTGTACCAATCATTATTTCTAAATTGTGGATCAACAGGTAGTTTCAAATAAACTTTTCATTTTAAACTGCACTCAATTCTTTGTATTAAAGTTTATAAAATAAACAAAATTGTATAGATTTTAACCATAGAATTAAAGAAGGTTCCTTATTTTTGCATGAAAGTTTCTTGTTTTTTTAATTAATATTATTGTTTTTCTGCATTTTTTGGTTATCAATAGATTTCTCATCTTTTGTGTATTTGCTTAGTTTAAATATTAAATTATCTTGCAGATAAAATTGCCATCTTATTAAATAATTATATCAAATCATTTTCTGTAGGCGCTTTTTAAACTGTAGGAAGTGTGTGGATAAATATTTCGTTATGAAGATTCACTTCCTTGTAAAAAGCTTAGGCAGAGTTTAACCTCATGCCAGTGTCGCTCTAGTCCAGTTTGGGCAACTGCTATGTGTAGAATTTGTAAAGCTCAAATTGATTTCGGGCAGAAGAAAAATTAGTGTTTCTATTTTGTGAAGCCTGAACTGAGTTTGTTTTTGCTTTAGGATATGTGTAATAAACCTGAAAAGTCGGGGATCAAAATATAAACCTTGGAGGGGCAGAGGGAAGGTGACCAACACAAGTGGGTGCAACAGTTGGGACCTTAAAGCATGTATTGTGCCTCAACTTGTATTGTAGTTATTGCATTCTGAAATATATGGTTAAGAGGTTAATGCTTATGTGCATTATTCTGAAAACTCCATAATTCGTATTTCCTTTTATTATACTCACCAATGGTAAATTGGCAACTTAATTTTCAAGAGATTTAAAAAAAAAAAAATTATTCTGTTGTTCTTCCCTTCCCTAAGATATGCATTGCTGCTTCAAGTTAAATGTTATTTGGTTAATTTGATCATATTAATGATGCCAGTTAGTAGGATTTGCATTTTTCTTTTTTATTGTAATTTGAATGTTGTCATATTTAAACATGTGAAAAACAAAAAATGAATAGAGAGGTTTTTTTTTTTTTTTTTTTTTTTTTCTTTTCCATTTGCTTTCCATTTGAGGCTGAGTGCCTGAGTGCCACACAGTCATAAGATCATTGAATGATCCCAAGCAAACAGGCTGGCTGTATGAGTGGTTTCCATATGGTTTCGTGTAGCTTGAATAAGAGCCAGTTTCTGTTAGAAAGTCGTCTAGAAAGACATCCCTCTCTTTAGGCAGATTTGAATAACCTAACCATTTGAGGCTGAGCATTATCTTTTTTTTTAATTAAAATAAATATTATTTTGATTGCAATTTAACTTTAGATCATTGTATATTGATTTTAAAAAATATCATTGTCAAGGGCATTGTGTGTGACATGGCCATATCCTTGATATTAATTTTTATAAAATATTTTATTCCTTTTTTTTTATTTGATAGAATGCAAAAAGCACCTGATCATTTAACAGCCTAAAAAAGTGTTATTTTCATAATTTTCTTCGTATGATAACATATTTTTGGGGGTATTAAAGTTAATGTTTCTGTTGAAAATTGTTAATTTAGGTATTTGTATTATAATAAGCTAGGAATGAAGTTTTTTAATCACTTTTTGTTTCAGATATCAGTATTGGAGAGAAGAACATACGTCAGTATATATGTGATGTTACTAGGCAGGTTCTAGGTATGTTTAATACGAAACATTTTTCAGGTTTTCTTAAATAATTTCAAAAGTTGTAATGTTGGTAAAAAGTTAAATTTTAAAATTTTGGGACTGTAATTCTTAAAAAATTTAATTTGTTGTGTTAGTAATGTAAGCTTTTGTTTCAAGTGTGGGTACCCTAATCCTAATTTTTATTGGCTTAAAGAGTGATATATTTCACAGCAGAGTAATTATTTTTACTTTGCATAGTATATATGTAGTTAATTGCAGCAAAAATGCATACATACATTAAATTTGCTGCATAATATTTTAAGTATTTAAAATGGGAAATCCATTACATATATAGATATGGTATCCATTATATTTTCTACTCCTACCTTTCACAGATTTTCGTCTGTTGTATTCACTGCAGAATAGTTTGAATGGCAAAAAAGTTAATTTCATAGCTTTGTATTATAATAAGCTTGGAATGAAGTCTTTTAATCACATCTTCTTTCAGATATCAGTATTGGAGAGAAGTAGTATTTTTGGGGAGGCCTCTCCCCCAAATATAAATTATTATAGATAAATTTGCCAGTTTATAACATGAAAAGAAATTGTGAGAAATGATGGTGACTATATGATAGATGAAGAAACATGATTTATTTAAGATACAGATATGCAGTTTTTTAAAATGACACTAACTTTTGCAATCTTCAAATAATTATAATATTTTTGTTAACATTGCATATTTTATTTATGGTACTTCTGGAGGAAGGTTTCTTTCTTGAAATATGTCGAACAGTTTTATACTGGAAAAGAT
This sequence comes from Stegodyphus dumicola, assembly GCF_044657685.1. Taxonomy (NCBI): domain Eukaryota; kingdom Metazoa; phylum Arthropoda; class Arachnida; order Araneae; family Eresidae; genus Stegodyphus; species Stegodyphus dumicola. Next base: position 151,249,516 of record NC_140768.1, read on the forward strand.
AGTTTTGAAACCTGTAAACAAGAAATATGTAAATTTCTACTTTTATATAATTTATTGTTGATATTAAATATATGTGTAATCACTATCTTGAAGCTTCTGATAATAAAGATTTATTTCCTGAAAAGGTTTAAAATGTTTTATAAGATCAATTTTGTTTTAAGTATATTGAATTCAATGTATAAAAAGAATTATGAGCAAAGTAATAATTAGTGTATCTGTTATCCTTCTGTGAAAGTTGACCTTTTTTTTACTCTTAAAATCTTAAGAGAAATATTGCTTAATTTTTTTTGTGTTTTTGAATTTCTGTTATTTTGCCCATTCATTAATATGATTTATTATATTATTTAACTTTTGCAGGGCATATAACAGAATGTTGTGAAGATGATACTAAAGCTTTATTTTTAGTTATTAAAGTAAGTAATTTTTTCCTCTCTTATTGTTATATATAGTATGCATGCAGAAAAGAGGAACATATTTCTCAGTTATGAAGTATCAAAGCTGTACATTATCATACATTTTGATCATGCACATTTTCCCTTTCTTTTCCAAAATTTCGAAGTTTTTTTTTTTTTTTTTTTAATTACCAGCTTCCCATGCCTATTTTGATCATTTTTAAAGGAATTTTAAATGCAAAAAAAATTATAACTTAATATTTTTCAAAATAATCTATAAAATTTTCCTTGCTGTATAACATACAATAAACAAATATCACAAACATTGCTTATTGGCTGTCATTAAATCAAATATGCTATTCTCTTATAATAGCGCTGTTAATTTGTCTGTTGTAACAGCATTCTAGTTTTCAAAGTAAGGATCTTTCAGTAAATTGTTTTTTAAATGAGCTCTCTTTATTCAAATAACTAACATACAAGAATTATTTCTTATGTTTAAAAAACTTCTACCACAATCAAAATGAACCGGTAACAAAAGTATGTTTTTTTTTTTTTTTTTTTTTTTAAAGTATGAAGTTGTGCATATATCTTTTCAGAGAAAATTGGTACATATTGCTGTTTAATGAAAAAGTTATGGGCCGACATTAAAGTTATAAAGGAGTTTTAGTATAGTTTAAATTTGGCATATGATTGTGATATGGATCTAGTTCCTGATATTATGTATATTACATAAGTGGAATTTCTTTCTTCTGTATCTAAAGAATGACATTCATCATGACACATGTCAGCGTTGCTCATGCCATTTCTTAAATTTCTTCATGAATGTTTTCAACTAATGGAGTATGTAATTTGTGGTTAGATATCTTATTCTTTGGTTTGCATTTTGTAACTGAGTGGCAACACCATACATGACAAGATAATCAAAATCTGTGTCTCAGAATAAAGTTAATCTGTTTCTGTTCGTTGTACAGTTATGATTTTTTTCCATCTTTAATTCCTGGATTTTTAGTTTATGTAGTTTGAAACATTGAGAAGAAAGGTGGTTACAAAATGTTTTACATATTTATGGGATTACAGCAAAAATTTGCTGCCCTGATGGCATGAAGGTAAGGAAACAGACTGTGAATAGCCTTAAATTCCGTTTCTGGAGAAGGCATGATTGTTTGTAAGTGCAGTAGTGGAATGGGTCAAACCAAATGTTCTTTCAAGGAGTTAATAGAAAACATGGATGTTTGTAAGATTGTAGTGTTTTTGTGGAATGGAACACTTGAAATACTATCAAGCCAAAAGTCATCTTAAAATTATAATGGAAGGCATGGATATTTGTAAGTGTATATTATTTTTGTAGCATAGGATACTTGAAATACTGTCGAGCCAGAAGTCCTCTTCAGCGTTGATAGAAAGAGAAGAAGGGTGGGAGACCCTCAGATCTGTCTCTTGAGGGATTCTCCTTCAGTATTGCCACAAAGTTGAACAATTTTGTGTTATCACCTGTAAGGTGCCCAATATCTAATCCAGTAAAAGGCATAAACCTGTGTTTTTGGTCGGAACTAACCCAAGCATCCATTGCAAATCATTGCATATCTGATGTTACTTATATGTTATCTGATGTCAGACTAGTGAGATAAATCACAACACAGCAACAAAATCTGTTAACATAATTACTAAGAGCGATCTCTCATAAATTTGAGCCCATTCTGTATTTTGAGAACTTTTACCTATCAGCTGAACTGTGTCGGTAAACTACTAGAGAAATTTTGTCAGCAGTATATTTCAATGCAGATTTCTTTCATATTGCAGTTTTTTCTGAGGCAAAATTATTTTGTTATAGAATTATATCTCGGTATTGTTAAAAAAAGTCAAATATGTATTCAGATTTCTTTGGAATGAGTTGAATACTGAAGGCCTTTATTTAAGTTATTGTAATCTTATGAATGTGTATATCTGAATATGTTTAGGTGAAATGTCTTAAGCATCTGTTTATGTTTTATTTTTATTTCTAGTTGTTCAATACCTTGATGTTCAACTGGGGAATAGAAAAAGATGAACTCGACACCAGGAGGAAAGCTTTTCGAGTTGTTAAAAATGCTCTTGAAAATAAAGTAAGAACCTTTTACTTTAAAGTTTTCTTTGCAGATGTATTCAGTAATAATTTACAGTATTTTTTTTGGGGGGGATACATTGAATATTATTTTAAACTGTTTATATATATGCACACACACACTCAAAGCTTAAGGTACATGCTTGTATCTTTAAATGTTTTGAAGGCAGGAAATGAATGTACAGAAATAGTTATTTTTGACATAGTGATGAAAATTTTAATATGATGCGAGACATGTACTATCTCAGTGATTATCAGTCACTGAGAGATTCCTCCATCCAAGGGATACTTTTCATGGTCTTAAGGTGGAATCTTTTTAAACCTTATATTTATAATTTTTGTGTGAAAAAGTTAATGGCTAAGGTAAGCTAAGGTATTGATCAGCTAAGGTATTGATAAAATCATGAGAATCCGGAAGGTTTGAAAACAAAACTTACGTATTATGTTAAGTGCGGTGAAATTAATAAAAATGTTTTAGTTATGCCTGTTATCTTTAAATATCATAATATAATCAATACATTGGTAAACATATAAATAATATTTATTATTTATAATGAGTCTTAAATTCATACTAATGTTTATAGCATATTAAAATGCAACTTTTCAGTTTTGTTTATTATTTGAAATGTAGCATCTTAAAAAAGAAAATGATGATGGTGAAATGATATTCTCATGTCTGGTAAAGAAGGAAATGGAACAACAAATAAAGTTTACTATCTATTATCTGGTATAGAAAGTACCACTCGTTTGTATATGAAGACATGGAAAAAATATATGATTGACTATTCAGTTAATTTGATCAAAATGTTATACATTTTTTTTAACTGAAGTAAAGTCAATAAAAAGTGTCTAATAATAAATTTAATATATTAATATTAAATAACATATTTTAGTTATAATAATTCAGTAATCATATTATTGTTATTATAATTCAATATATTTTAGTTAACCATTTTAAAATAAGACAATAAATAAAAAGTCTGAAAGCTTTCCTATTTTATATTACACCCAAAGCGGCCTTTTTTTTTAAATGTTTTGTGTGTTATGTTACCTTTATTTATTAAATATTGTGTTCTTTGAAAACCATAAAATTCAGTTCAACAACAATATCACAAGATAACTTAAAAAAAGCATATCTTTAGAATTTCCGATTCACAGTATCGTGAGCTGGAGATAAAAAATTTTCTTTCCCTGTACAGTGTTGCCATTGCTCGCTTTGAAATCATTGAGTTTGTTCATCAAAAATTCATTAAAGTTTTAGAAAAAAAATATTAAATAGATAATAAAACAAATTCCAAATTTGGGCTTCCATTTGCCTATATTCAAGTAGAGGACTACATTATTCTTGATGTCTGTTCTTAAGTGCCATTGTTTTTTTTTCACAGTGCAGGAAACATACATACAATTATTACTTCATTATTTAATTTCTTTAAATATGATGCAGTGGCTCTAATATTTAGCGGCAATAATTTGAAAAGTGAAATGCCTTTTATAGTAAACCGACACAAAATGCCAGAACGAAATTAATAACCCTTCTGGGCCAATGCCCTTTGGACTAAAAACTCTGTTTGACGTAGATTTTTACCTCTATCAATTTAGAGGATGATCAGGCATTTGACTCTCGTCTACAGTGGCAAAAAATTTTTTTGTACAATATTTTTTCCTCTGAAAACATCTACATCAAATTAAAGTAACTTTTTTGCCTAATTTTAAATTTTACATGTTCTCTTCCAGTCAAGGATGCCTTCGGAGTATTAAGATTAGTGGCACAGCATCAGTTAAATAAATTCTAGAATCTTCAGGGACAGTTCATAAATAAACTTTTTTCCTAATTAAAATGCTATAAAAGTACCTTCTAGTTGTATTTCTGTCAAATTAGTTAAATTCCATTGCTATTTTGTAAGATATTTTTTCACATCATTCAATGTTATGAACACAGCCATCACCACCAAATGTAGTCACATTAAATGGCATTGTGTCATTTTCACATGTTCTTCTCTGAACATCGATTACAGTGGGCCAATTAGAATATAAGTGAGTGATGAATAATCATTTTCTGTTTAAAGAACTAAAAATTTAAATCTTTTGAAAGAATAGGAATTTAAAATAAAATTATAATATTATTTAAATGTATTCATTTTGAATTACATTTTTTGTTATCTGGTTTAGTAATTGGAATATTTATTCTTTTTATAAGACAGTTAGTTGTATGTAGATTTTAAACTCTGGGATATTAAAAAGCTTTTGTTGATTAATGTTTATGTTTTATGTAGTTTTTATTGATTAATGTAAATGTTTCATTCCTTAGTTATTTGGAGAAAAGAAACATATTCGCTCTTTGCTAATTGATCGAACTCATTTACAACACGAGGTAAGTTTTTCATTATTATCATTTTAATGAAATGTTTTATTTCTTCTTTATCTGAATTGAATGTAATTGCAATGTCATGTTTTATTTTACAGCTACGAATCACAGAAAGGTACAAAATATATTTTACTGAAACTCATAAGATGATAATGAGAGACTTGCTACAACTTTCCACCAGCCATTACAGTGAAGTGTGTTTTGATTTTTTTCCTATCTCTGAAAAACAAAAAAATTTTTAAGTATTAAATATATGTGATTTAATTATATTATAATCAAAAGTGTATGTGTTATATTATTTTTATTCATATCATTTATATGACATTCTACATTGATTTTTTTTTTCTCCCTTTGCAAGTTGATAAATAAAGTAGATTCCCAATTAGCCATAATACTAGTACTATATCATTATGGTTAACTAAAAAAAAAGTGATCTGAAAGGAGTTAAAGAAACACGGGAAGGGGCAACCCATATTATAATTAACAGAAACATGCTATTAACAGTTTGTTCCATTTTTAAATAATTTAATCTGGAAAAGAACTTTGATTGAGTATGTAAGTTAATGTTTTCAGAATTCTTTGTGATTGTGAACAATCCACAGGCAAAGAACATTTAACCATGCCACAATGATTGGTATAGTGGTTAGCACTGCTGGCTGTCATATGGTTGGACCTGGGTTCAAATCCTAAAAAAAAGACTTGAATTTTATTAAGTATATATCATCTTTATGACATGGGGCACACAGCAAGTGGAAAGTCTAGTTTGGTGGTAAGGAAAGAGGGATAGGAGATCCTTGGATTCATTTTCCCATAGATCAAAATTGGGATGAAACTGGGCAAAGCATAACTGTTATTTACAAGATACTTAAGGCTCATACCAATGACAAATACATTCCTGTGCTCCTCTGCGTGATAAAATTTATGGACTTGATCTGATGGTACTGTCAGACAAGTGAGATAAGTCACGTTAACAACAATGCAACATTTAAACACATGCTGTATATTTACTTGTTCTGTAACTCAGAACTTTTGAGAAACAAGGAACTGAATGTCAAAAGCTAGGCATCTATAAATAAATAATGTAATCCTAATGATATTTAGGGAGAATTTTGGAAAACATCTGCAGAACCTTTTATAATGATTTTTTAAAATTTAATATGTGTGTGCAGGAATTTTGTAAATTTATTGGAAGCTACAGACTTTTATGAATTTCATTTTTCTTTCACTAGTTAATATATGATTATTTAGATCAGAGTTTCTTAAACTGTGGAGCCCACCAGCGGCCGAGCGGTAAAGTCGCTGAACACTGGTAGTTCGGTCCGAGGTTTGAATCCCACGAATGGGGACTGGCTGCATGGGTGTTTTCGTGGTTTTCCCCATGTGTAACGTGTATACGAGCCAGTTTCCCTTAGTCCTCCGTGAAGGCATCCCTCCCCTTAAGCAGTTAGGCCTCGAGGCTTTGCCGTAATTAAATAACCTAACCTTAAACTGTGGGTCGCGACCTTCATGAGGGTCATGGGAACTGCAGCAGGGGGTCGGCAAAAATTTTAGCAATTTTGATATTTCTTTGAATTATAATAATAATTTTACAATTACCAAATATTTTTACACAATGTATAGGAAAATAGATAAAAATAAGACAATATAGACAAAAAAAAAAAAAAAAAAAAAAAAAAAAAAAAAACCACTTCGGCGCATTCTTTTTATGATATAAATGTTCATTTTACTTGCTTTGCATGTGGTGTTGTCATTTCGTCTGTTACTTATTTAAAATTTTCACATTGTTCTATGTCTTAAAATTAGAAATTAAGGTTAATGACCTAAAACTGCAATAGTATATTACAGTACAAGTGAAAAAAATTAATGGTTTTACTCAAGCGTGTGTCGGATTTGCGCAATGCTTAAGTGTCCCACAAAATTTTCATAAATTTGGGGTCCTGGGCTTGTGAAAAAAATCTCAGTGATAAAAAGGAGACGCGACTGAAAAAAGTTTAGGAAGCCCTGATGTAGATTCATTAAATTAGTATGTATTAATGAATCTTATGATATTTGTTAAGGAAAATGTATTCCTTGTTTCTGATTCATGTTTTCTTGTTTTAGGTACGCAGTCGTGCTCAAACTGCTTTGCAAAATTGTTTGACTTGTTTTCATTCTTCGTGTAGTGTTATTTTCTCAGATGTTTTAGATTTGCTACAGAAAGACCCAACGGTTTGTCATGAAGAGTTTAAGGTTTGTTATATTTAATTTATTTAATTTTTTTTATATATTTTGAAGTGTGTATAAATTTTGTGTGTTATTTCTTTAATTTCTTGAGTGATATTGATGATTTCATGTGTTTATTTTCCTTTTTCTTTGTTTAAGTATGCCCTTCATATTTTTCTTCCAGTTTGTCTTAAACTTCACATGGGGAAAAATTTCCCCTTTAAAAATAGAATTAAAATTCTTTTAAACTTAACAGTTTTTTTTTTTTTTTTCATTCAGATTAATTGACAATATCTAGTAGAGATGGACAAATGAAATTAAATGTAGTCTCTTTTCATAAAAAGTGGAGTAACTTCCACCCCCCCCCCAAAGAAAAAATTAATATTATTCAACCCATTTGTTTGTAGCAATTTCAGTGTTGGAATTATTGTTCTTTCTGTAGTACTGTCACAAAATAAAATTAAGTAGTAAGTGGGGGAGAATTGTAATCTGAAAATAGAGTACAATCTAACATCTTGAAGAGTTTCAAGAAGATATATACAAGTATATATATGTAAGAAAAATAAAGAATATGTAAAAGATTAAATTAGCAGTGTAAATTAATTTTCCTTCCCTATTCTAAAAATGGTAATCTCTCTGTGCTGTGTCATTTCAAGATTAATCCATGTCATATGACTCTTACATAATTCTGATGATGTAAATGGAACAGAAATTCAAACAGCCAATAGTAATTTTACAGCAGTATTAATTATCCAATCAAAATGCATTGAGAACCAAAACTAACTCAGTCTGAATTAAGATTTCACCATGAACATAATGTACTTGCTTTTTTACGCTTTGGCCTAGCTGGACTGCAGTCTGTCTGCTCCTTCTATCATAGTGCAAATTTATCTAAAATGTAATCTTTTTTAAATAGGCACAATTAATGCGCTAACTTGATTGTAGCCACAACATGTTTATTGAAATAAAAGTTGAATTAAATATACCTTGAATGCTAAATTTCTTATTCATTGTGGTTTGTCATTTTAGCATTCTACGACATCAAAATTCTCTCTGTTCGTTACAGATTGAACCACCTGCGTTCTACTGCAGAATCTATTACATATATAGAGAATGAGATTAAAAAGAAATTTGAAACATATATGCTGATTCCAGTTTCACATCTGAAGCAGTTTTAAGCTAAGCATCTATGATATGCATGTTACAAATTCATCTTCCAGAAATTAAAAAAAAATAAATAAATAAAATCTTTATGAACTCTTCAAAATAACGAAACAAATGGTAGGGAAAACATTTAATAGCATTTAGTATTTGATTTAATGTTATATTTGATTGCTATTTAATGCCATGTGAAGACTAGTGCATTTCTTTAATAAGGAAATTTAATTATTCGAGACATAGTTGTGCATATATTCCAGTGGATCTCTTCTGTGAGAGTCTTGCAATGAATATATTCCTGTGAAGTGACAACACCTTTCGTCAGAACATCATATCTGCTCATTGGAAACAATGTATGTCTTGAAAAAAGTTTCATATGATGTATTTAATTATTTCACTATTGGCAAAATAACAGATGAAAAGCAGATAATTGTACATTAATAGAATAATCGAATAAAATTTGGGTTAATAAATATTCAGGAACTAATTCTAGAAAAATATACTAAATTTAATAAATTGCTTTTACTCATGTTTACGTAATTGCTTTTTTAACTTTTTTACTCAGTTTTTGTTTTATTTAATGTGTGATTTTTCTTTTTAGGGTGTGTTATATGTAATCCTTGGACAGAAACAGAATTCTCTTTTGACTGTCTGTAATTGGGAAAGACTGAGTCAGTTATGGCCAGCAATTGTTGCGTCAAAACACTCAGAGAAACCATCTATCATTAAACTTCTAGATTCTATTTCTGCTAGTATACAAAAATACTTTCCAACTGCACAAATAAAACTTAAAGTATGTAGATTTGGATTGTTTTAAATCTGTAATATAAAATATGTACTTGAAACTTTATAAACTGCATTAAATGTTGAATGAAATAACTGTAGAACAGTTTAATTAAAAAAAAAAAAATTCTGTTTCTTCAACTACCATGCAATATAGACTGCTTTAGGCTTTTTTGTGTCTGCTGTTGTAAAAAGTGTTACTTTCATTTTATCTTCTGCTGGTTATGCCTATCTTTACAAAAGTGTGTTTAACATGAAAAGAATGTTGGAAGTCAGAAAAGAGCATATTGAAGTTATGAAAGCATTTCATTTTTCAGTGCTAATGGAAATTGAGGACATTATTTTTGCAATCCATACTTCAAAGCCAAAGAGGTGTTTTTCATGATTGCCAAATACCAATTCTGGTTTTTTGTTCTTATAAATGAAAACAACTTTTCTGGAAATGAAATCATTGGGTAGTAATGTTATCCTTTCAGGGTACAAAATTCTTTATTGGTTTTTTAAAACATTACCAAATTCTAACTTATTGTTATATCCCTGGAAATGAAAGAACTGATTCTGTTTCCAAGAAGGCTTGTGGGCTCTTTCATTCCATTTCCTCAAATCTTTTATTACCTGGCTTGTTCTGTGACTGGAATTAGTCATTCATTCCTGTTTTGGTGATGTGCCTCACTTTGTGCCTGGAGAAAATTTTAAACTTTTATTTTGCATTAGAGTTTCAATACGACTTGTATCTTACTAGTGTTAACTGTTTCTCCAAACTGTACTCTGTATACTTTAAAAAAAACCGGATTTTTAAGTACCATTTGGAGTGTAAAGTAGGGCTTGTTTTTGCAAAGAATTTTTATCATTAGCTGACTTCTATATTGATGTTGGCTTTTTTTCAACATTTGTTGGCAATGGGATTTCTTTATACTTATTTGTTCATTGAAAGACAACTGTCTTCAGAGACCAATTAACAGAAACTGGAAGCTAAGACAATTATGTTATGGAAGGCTCCTTCCTCTCTGATTATTTTCCCCCCAGTATGACAGATATCGCTGCTGTTACATTAAATGATCAAATAATTTAATACTTTTTCATTTAAAGTTATATTTATTTATTTTTTAAACTCTTACCTCTTTATGTGTGTGGTTTTCATGCTTCATTGTTTGTTGTTACATAAAGCATAAGTTCATGCACTTAAAGCACATCTCTATTTTTTCTTTGGAAGTTAGGTTAATTGATCTCTACTCATTTTTTTGATAGAAATTAGAAAGAAGTAAACTTAAAAAATTCTGTGCTACTTCTAGTTCTATAAAACCTAGGAAGTGAAAAAGTATATAAAATTTTACATATTTTAAATACTATAGAACAAGGGTTCCTAAATTTTTTGGCTCAGGGAGCTCTTTTTGGAATCAGTCTGGCTTTGATGGATCCCCTTAAGGCCTACTGTATATCTTACAAGTTAATATTGTTAGGAGGAGGATGAGGAGATCAATAGTAAAGGAATGCAAAGACATGTTTAAACAACAGTATAATATCCATGCAATGAAATGATTTAAAATTTTTGAAATTTATAATAATATCTCAGTTTAATTCTCACTTACTAACCAGTACCTATGGTTTTGTCAAATGCATAGTTCCTTTATCTTTTTTGGTTCATTTCCCAAAACAAAAATAGAGACTTTTTTTCTGCTGATTGTCGACTCTGTGTTTGTTCAACATACCTCTCCCCTTCTAACAGTGATGTGTTAGGAGCTTTATGAATATAGTCTGTAGCAGTAGTAAATGAAAATGCTTAAAAATTTTCAGGTATTTTTTGTATTTGCTCTTCATCAAATTGTGAACTAAAAATCCATTGTGCAGTTTGGAAACAAAGTAATGATTAAGCATCTGAGAGCATTCATAGATCTAACAAACATTCCTATCGCAGCATGCACAGCGGTACATATTTGGAGAACATGGTTACTTGTATGCAGTGGATATCATTGGATATCACATTTGTGGTTATGTTTTTAAAATATTAGATTAATACTTTATAACTTTGTTCCCTTGGATTAAAAAAAAAAAAAAAAAGAATTAACCTGTATGCAACAACCATCATATATAGAGGAGGGATTCACTGATATAAAGAACGTAATTCTTGTTAAGGGGCAGGACTTTAATTTTTTTATAATCAAATGGCTGTTTAAATGCAGAATACATTACTTTTTAAATTTTTAAAAACAATTTTTACAAATTTTTAAAAAATGCATACAGAAAGCTAACAAATTTTCCAAGCATGCTCTCATTACCCTCTTGCTTTCCACTCCCCCCAGTTCTCCTTGGTGCTCACTGATGAGCAACATTGCTGATGTCGGGAAACAGTGCTGTAGGAGGACTTGGAAGCTCTCATGAAAATGAAAGCTTGGAGCAAGTGTCCTATCTAACCGTATGCAAATCAGGTCTTTGTTGTTTTAATCATATTCACAAGCATATTTAAATTCTGGTTGTACCTGAAGCTGTGATCCATTCATTTCTTTCACAAATGATCAGAATACTCTTAGAATCAGCAAACAGTTGTGTGATGTGGCTTCATTATCTAATATCACACAATTTAACATATTATTTCATTCAATAGTTTTTGGATCTCACCTGTGTATTGCATATCTGCTAATACGTTCTGTAAAAGTTCTGCACAGTTTAAGATCTGATTTGTGGTAAACTATTACCATACACTAATGTTTCTTGTTGGATGTAGCTATTTTTATGTCAGATGGTGTTCAGTTTTATAGTTGATAAGAATCCCAAGAAATATGTTGTAATAATTATTTTAAATCCACTGTATATAAAAAGTAATGTATTATGTGTAACCGCTTTTATATAAGGAAAGTGCATTTTACTTGGAGAAAATTACAAATATGAAATTATGTTGTCAATAGTGATAAAAATTATTATTTCTTATAGGTACCTAGCAGTTGCATTGAACTAGTCAAGTGTTTTTGGAATAGTACTGTACCTTATCCAACTGCCCCATACCTTTCAGAAGAAGAAATTCGTCAAGCATCTGTAGAATTAGCCATACGAGGTGAAAAAAATGAATGGTATGTTGATATTAAAACTTTTCATAAAAACTTGTGTATAATGTTTTGCGTATGCATAGAATTGCTTTTTTTTTTTTTAATTTATTTTTTTAAAAAATGGTAATTTAATTTATCTGGAATGCTGTCTAACATATGAATGGATTATGTGTGGTTTAGTTTCTCAGATCAGTAACCTCAGTTAAAAGATAAATCAATAAATAATTTGCAGCTTGAATACCAGTACTTTTCTGTGTAAAAATGTTCCAGAAGTGTAATTTATTGTATTATTGGATATTTAATTTTAAAAGCAAAATTTATCAGAATTATTTTGTGAAGTTATTTAACTAACCATGTGCTCTTCTTAACCCCCTTTTTAGGGTGGTTGAGAAGTCTTATTTTTGTGTGTTAAATTAGATTCATGTAACACAAAAATTGAATAAGCAAGGCATATTACGCTATCTTTTTAATGCAATGCTATAACTTGAAGTTTTTAATTGTCTGAAAATAACACTTGAGGAAATAACTCTAGTAATATATTCCTGTAAAAATAACAAACTTAGGACTAGGGGCATTTTTGCATTTGAACAGTTCAAATTGTACACACAAAATTTATGGTAATGACACAGACAGTGGTGGCCAAAATTGTGGACACTTTTGGAAATTTTTAAGTTTTTGAACTTTATATGCTTATAGAAAATATTACATTTTGCAAAATGCAAATTTGTATATATCATTTTAAAGCGAATTTATTACTGAATTCAATACAAAACACAAAATTCAATTATTTGCAATATAAAAAAAGTTATATGTACTTTAATATAAATAAAAAACACAGTTATGAAGTGGTTTGTAATGTCTAGCTTTCCTGGCCAATCACTGTTCTTGTTCTGAGAACCAATCAAATGTTAGTAACTGCCAGTAGAAGCTGACATCATGTTTACACTTGAAACAGTTCATTATTTTGCTTTGTTCTGTAGAAGGAGGACCTGTTTCTTATACACTGCAATTACAAGTAGGAATTTTTGTAAAAATTTTTAATATTTAGTCAAGAAGCAATGACATCAAATAAGAGAAAAGATTGGACACCTAGAAAGAGATGTAATATTATTGTGTTACGAGAAAGTGGTCTTTCCTATGCTGAAATTGCAAGACAGGTGAGTGGTTCAGTGACTACATCTGGAGTCCGAAAGTTTTGTTTATGATATCAGGAGACAAATTCAATAAAAAACAAAGAAGGAAAAGGCTGAAAAAGTTGCACCACATCTATTGATGACGGAAGAATAAAAGGACTATGTCTCCAAGATAGAAAAATGTCATCAGCGGCCATCAGAAGTGATTTGGATGATGCTGGTGTTTCTCTCAGTTCAAGAACAATCAGGACAAGATTAACAGATGTTGCACTGAGAGGTAGAATTCCACGAAAAAAGCCTTAATTTTCTGCAACGAAAACAAAGACTACAATGGGCAAAGGAACACATTAATTGTACAGATGGTCAGTGGTCACAAGTTATATGGAGTGATGAAACTAAGATATCGTTATTCGGTAGTGATGGGCGAAAATATGTAAGATGTAGAATAGGAGAAGAGCTACATCCTGACTGCATTCAAGCAACTGTGAAGAACCCCAGTTAGTGTTATGATTTGGTCATGCATGTCAGCAGATGGTATTGGTCGCCTTCATGTCAACGATGGGACACTGAATGCCAGAAAATACATTGACACTATTCTAGAACCAAAACTTCTACCTTCCATCAGAGATCTCTTTCCCAACAATGCTTCGTTTATTTTTCAGCAGGATTTTGCTCCTTGCCACACGGCCAAAATATCGAAAGAGTGGTTTCGTACAAAGAGCATTAAATTGTTGTCATGGCCAGGAAACAGTCCTGCCCTCAATGCTATCTAAAATTTGGAGCACCATTTGAAAACTCTTGTTCGAATGAGGTGCCCATCAAATAAAAGGGAACTAAGTGAGGCTATAATTGTTTTCTGGCATCATGTAATAACGAAAGAAGAGCTTAAAACTCTTGTCAGCTCAATGAAACGTCGATATGAAGCTGTAATCAAAAATAAAGGGTACCCTACTAAGTACTGATAACTCGCTGCAATCATCACTATCTAATGTATATCAATAACTATTGTTGTTTAACTTTTTTGTATTGCAAATAATTGAATTTTGTGTTTTGTATTGAATTCTGTAATAAGTTCTCTTTAAAATGATATATACAAGTTTCCATTTTGTGAAACGTAACATTTTCTATAAGCATACAAAGTCCAAAAACATAAAAATTTCTAAAAGTATCCACAATTTTGGCCACCACTGTATATCCGCAGCTATAAAAATATGTAGTAAACTGGAGTCTAAAATAAAATGAGAAAAAAAAAAGTATGATAATTGATGTATTGTTGAATTTTTTCATAATGAATAAAATAAAAAAGAGAATAATTCAAAATGCATGTACCGATATTTTGACAGGAAATACAAGATGCAAACAAGAAGAGGAGAAAGGCAAATGTTGTATAAACTTAGATGCTTAAAAAATTTGGTATATGAATGTAAAAAAATGTCTGGTTGGTAAATAATTTTAAAAAAATATATATCTCGTGGCCAGCAGATGACCTTCTGCCAATTCCATGTTTTAAATAGCAACACAAATTAAGCATATTTGTTCCAATAAGAAAGATAACAGATATCTGTAATGCAAAATTTTTGATTATGTTTTATTGAGTATAATT